>NC_087353.1:22995229-24245229 GCF_030014295.1 Loxodonta africana | reverse complement strand
GGGTTGATATATTATTCATTTTTTAATCAGAGAACTCAATTTAGTATTTCTTATAGTTTTGTTTTATTTTTTATGAATTCCCTAAGCTTCTGTTTATCTTGAAATATCCTAATTTCACCTTCATATTGGAGAGACAGTTTTGCTGGATATAAGATTCTTGGCTGGCAATTTTTTTTTCCTTCAATGCTTTATATAAGTCATCCTATTGCCTTCTTGTCTGCATGGTTTCTTCCAAGTATTCTGAGGTTATTCTTATTGACTTCCCTTGGTTGGTGACTTTTTATTTATCCCCAGTTGTACTTAAAATTCTCTCTTTATCTTTGGTTTTGGCAAGTTTGATTATAATATGTCTTGGTGACTTTCTTTTAAAATCTACCTTATGTGGAGTTCGATGAGCTTCTTGGATAGATATCTTCTCATCTTTCATGATATCAGCGAAGTTTTTTACCAAGAAATCTTCAACAATTCTCTCTGTATTTTCTGTTATACCTCCTTGTTCTGGTACTCCAACCACTCGTAGGTTATTTCTCTTGATAGGGTCCCACATAATTCTTAGGATTTCTTCATTTTTTTTAATTTTTTTATCTGATTTTTCTTCAAATATATTGATGCCGAGTGCTTTACCTTCAGTCTCACCAGTTCTGCCTTCCATTTACTCAATTCTGTTCCTCCGACTTTCTGTTGAGTTGTCTAATTCTGTAACTTTATTGTTAATCTTCTGAATTCCTGATTGCTGTCTCTCTATGGATTCTTACAGCTTATTAAATTTTTCATTATTTCTTGAATAACATTTTTAATTTCTTCAACTGCTTTATCCGTGTGTTCCTTGGCTTGTTATGCTTATTGCCTGATCTCTTTCCTGATCTCGTTCCTGATGTTTTGAAGAGCTCTGTATATTATTCTTTTGTATTCTGCATCCGATAATTTCAGGAAGGCACCTTCATCCAGAAGATCTCTTGATTCTTTGTTTTGAGAGCTTGGTGAAGTGATCATGGTCTGCTTTTTTACGTGATTTGATATTGACTATTGTCTCCAAGCCATCGGTAAGTTATTGTATTAAAAATTAGTTCATTTTATTTTATGTTTACTTACCGTATCCTAGCTTCTTGCTTTGTTTTGTTTTTGATATGCCCAAATAGGTTGCTTGAGTGAGCTAGCTTGATTATTTTTGCCTTTGAAGCTCTAATGTCCTGTCACCAGATGGCTAGAGCTGTTATCAGGTATATCAGCCTAGGAGTCCATTCACTCTTCTTGTATGGATTCAGCTTAAGTGTCCAGGTAGTTGGTCTTCACGTGTGTGGTACAGGCTCTGTCCTACAGTCTTAGAGGGGCGGGGTGATTTTTGTAGGTACAGGTATCTGGTCGCAGCAGGGGATCACTCTGTGAACAAGGCAAGGGGCTGACAACCATGCCCTGAGTGTCTGTGAGGAATGTATGTCCCTGTTCCCTAGAGCGCACAGGTGGGTGAGTTCTGCAGACGCACCATGGGCACCCAATACTTTTGGTTGTAAGGACTAGGAGGTAACAGTTATCCTTGGATCCCTGTCATGGGTCGCTGGGTGACCTGTGTGGAGCCACCAGTCCTTAGGCCCCTGATGTGGGTAGGTGAGGACTCTGTTTAATAGGCAAAGCTATGTCAATCATCAAACACCCACCTCTGCACCGTACAACTGAAACAGTTGCAGTCTGCCAGCAAGAACCTATTCTCCCCCCTGCCCCATGCAGGGGGGGGAAAGGTATTCAAAGCCCATGGACCATTTGTGCCTGGACAGGATATACTTCTGTTCTGAGGTCCCCAGGTTAGTGGGCTGGCAGATTATCTTTTCCCCTAATTATGTATTTATTCCTTCTCCAAGACCAGGAGAATGGCTCAGTATGCTCAGCAGGAACTATCTCAGGCCCAGGGAAATCAACAGCCACTGAAGCTGGATTGAGGGCTGGAGGTGCTGTAAAATATATGCAAGTACTTAGCTTTTGCCACAAGTGCTGTTCTTCTCTGGTTCCAGAGGTGTGAGTACTCTGTGCAGCTGGCTGTTTCTCCCTGAGGAAACTGTGGCTGAATGCTACCACCAGCCCACAGCAGTCACTCCTGGGAATGGTGCCTGTGGGTTCCTGGCAATTCAGGTCCGGCAACTCCTCTCTGCTTCTGAACCATCTCTCCCTCCCTCTGCCGCTGTCTGTTTTCTATCTTTGCCTTTGATGTTCAGGGCTCCTAGCTTGTCATAAATATAATCACTTCACTTATTTTTTCGGGTCTTTGTTATAAGAGGGATCACCGGAAGCATCTGACTACTCTGCTGTCTTGGCCCCTCCTCCTAAGTAATTATTATTTGAGTACATTAAAGTGGGAAAAATGCTTGAGTATGAATAGAAGACAGTGTAGAGATTAAACAGATCAAGAAGCATATTAACTAGAAAGAAAAAAAAATTTTTAACTAGAGGAGCGTATCAAATCAACATTACATAAATGAGTACGCACAGGATTGTGAAATGCATTAGGTTTTTAGTAGATTGTGGCAGGATTCTTGTTGATCAAACTGAAAGCAGAAATGTTGTTATAATCAAGATGCTGTGTGTCATTTTCCACCAAGAAAAAGGCAGACCCTAGTCCCTGCTGTAGAAGCAGATGATGAGAAAAGGCTTGAGCATTGTTACATTGACATATAATGAAAATGTCAGCATTTAAAGGATGCGGAACTTGGGGAGGGAGTGGTGTTTGCTTGTAAATGAATGGGTATTTCCTGGGCAGGGAAATACAGGGAATCCTTGAGTGATGCTACAAACTTTTGTCTTACAATTCAGCTTAAAATATTTTACAGTTTAGTAGTATTTGTATGTTACTTTACCTTTATACACATTCTGTGACAATGAAAACTCTGCCATTCAAAATGACTTTTTCAAAAACAACATACTCAATTTTGAAGGAAAACAATAGTAAACACAATAATCATAATATAAAAGCAGCTGTTGTTGTTGTTAGCTGCCATGAACTCTTCTCCCAACCCATGGTGACCCCACATACCACTGAACAAAATGCTGCCCAGTCCTGCACCATCCCCATGATCAATTGTGGATCAAACTCTTGTGCTCCATAGGGATTTCATTGGCTGATTTTTTGGAAGTAGATAGATCACCAGGTGTTTCTTCCTAGTCCATCTTAGTTTGGAAGCTCTGCTGAAACCTGTTTAGCATCATAGCAACACAATCCTCCGCTGACAGATGGGTGGTGGCTACACATAAGGTGTATTGGCTGGGGATTAAACTCTAATCTCTCACATGGAAGGTGGAAATTCTGCCATTGAACCACCACTGCCCCCTAAAATTTACTAATTGCTTACTAAATTCCAGACACTCTACAAGCTGCCTTACTTACCTGAAATTTAATCTTCTTGGCAGAGCAGAGTATCTAAACCACCTCTGAAAGATGAAGAAACTAAGATTAAAAAAAAAAAAAATTGTCAGCGAGTTGATTCCAACTTACAGCAACCCTATAGGACAGAGTAGAACTGCCCCATAGAGTTTTCAAGGAGTGCCTTGTGGATTTGAACTGTGGACCTTTTGGTTAGTGGCCGTAGCTCTTAACCACTATGCCAACAGGGTTTCCAAACTAAGATTAAGAAAGACTATAAAACATTCCAAAGGTCACAGTAAGTGGTGATGACTATTGCCATCAAGTCAATTCCAGCTCATAGTGACCCTCTACGACAGAGTAGAACTGCCCTTTAGGGTTTCCAAGGAGCTGCTGGTGGATTCAAACTGCCAACTTTTTGGTTAGCAATTAATCTCTTAACCACTGTATCACCAGGGCTCCTAGTAAGTGATATAATCAAACATTCTTTCCATTGTCCTACACTGCCTTAGAAATATTTCATGAGGGTTGATCAGCCATTTTGCAACTACAGAAAAATCTTGTAGGTTAGTTTGGCCTAGTGCAGTAGAAAGAATTAATATTTTGAATTAATATATATAATATGCTGAGCAAATAATCCAAGAAAATGGACTATATAAAGAAGAACAGGGCATCAGGATTGGAGGAAGACTCATTAACAACCTGTGTTATGCAGATGACACAACCTTCCTTGCTGAAAATGAAGAGGACTTGAAGCACTTGCTAATGAAGATCAAAGGCCACAGCCTTCAGTATGGATTATACCTCAACATAAAGAAAACAAAATCCTCACAACTGGACCAATAAGCCCCATCATGATAAATGAGAAAAGATTGAAGTTGTCAAGGATTTCATTTTACTTGGATCCACAGTCAACACCCATGGAAGCAGCAGCAGTCAAGATATCAAAAGATGGATTGTGCTGGGCAAATCTGATGCAAAAAACCTCTTTAAAGTGTTGAGAAACAAAGATGTCACCTTGAAGACAGGTGCGCCTAACACAAGCCATGGTATTTTCAATCACATCATATGCATGGGAAAGCTGGACAATGAATAAGGAAGACTAAAGAAGAGTTGATGCCTTTGAATTGTGGTGTTGGCGAAGAATACTGAATATACCATGAACTGCCAAAGGAACGAACAAATCTGTCTTGGAAGAAGTGCAGCCAGAATACTCCTTAGAGGCAAGGATGGTGAGACTGCGTCTTACATACTTTGGACATGTTGTCAGGAGGGATCAGTCCCTGGAGAAGGATATCATGCTTGGTAAAGTACAGGGTCAGCAGAAAACAGGAAGACCCTCAACGAGATAAATTGACACAGTGACTGCAATAATGGGCTCAAGCATAACGATTGTAAGGATGGTGCAGGACAGGGCAATGTTTCATTCTGTGGTACATAGAGTATCTGTGAGTCAGAACTGACTCAACGGCACCTAACAACAACAACAACGTATATAATGTCAATTTACCACATTCCTCTTTTTCATTTCCTCCTCAGAGCGGCACTTTCGGGTCCAGGTCACTACCTCAGGATTGCACAGGAGGAAACTGAGGATAGGGTGCACTTTATGAACCTGCTCTGTCCTTCAGAGCATAAGCTGCTCTGTAGGAAGCTTTTTATTTTTAGCTTCTGCCAAAAACTGATTTAAATCATGTGGACAGTCTACTGATGCTCAGTACAGCGTGGAATCACTGAATTTTGTCTTCACTGGCTGAACCACACGGACATTATTTTCCATTCTCTCTCTGGGCTGTCATTTTACAGTCCATGTCCATTGTATTTCTTTTCTGCACCTGCACAATCCCATTCAAGCAAGTAGCTGTTGTTCATCACCATTTCATATCTTCATTCACTAAGAAATGTATGTGCATTTTAGCTACCCTTTTGTATATAATTATATGATAAGAACCTCTCGCTTCTTTGTGGACGCTGCTATGGAGTGAGCAGCGTATTTCTGTTTCTCTTTGGCAAATAGCACCTTTGTTTGACAAGGCTAGGTTTTACTTTCAAAGTCACACACAGCTGAGCACATGAAAAGCACAAATAATGATTTTAAAAACATATAAGGCTGAGAAAAAAATGGACTTATTTACATAACTAAAGATATATGTACATATGGATAGACTGGAACAGAAAGCAAAGCAAACACATGTAGGTAAGCACTTTTTTTTAATACTATACTTTCTTGGAAGGAGAGAAACATAAGGTGAAGGTAATCACTCATGAAATATTCACTGGCTCTAGTGTCTTTACATGTCTGAGGCACCTCCGCACAACTCGAGACCTACACAAAATGTTGCCACTGACTTCTCAGCACCATCTTGGAAACGGTTTCAGTGTGACATCCTGTCCTCCTGCTCTGCGTGTGCTGCACCTGGCACATCACCAACACGGGGCAACTGGAAGGTGAAGTGAGCCTGAATTAGGAGGCCAGCATCTGGAGAACTGTGTCAGCTGCAAGTAGGAGATCAAAAGGCAAGCTCTTGGTGAAGTGCCTGATGGCAATGAAGGCTTCTTTCTCATCCCAGAAGAGTTAATACAAAATGACAGAGGCAGCAAACAGTAGTTGGCACCAGGTAGGTGTGACTGGAGAAATGACAGTTAGACGATTTGGGTGACAGATCTAATAATTTGTTCCATGTAAAAGCAAAAAAGAGAATGACTATGCAGATGAAGAAAGGACATCTAGATCCCAGCAAAGCCACCCTGGCTTACAATAGGAAAGACAAAGGGAGCAGTGGAAACCTTACATAAGATAGCCTCATGTCTCAGAATGGTTGGAGGAATCACAGAATCGTATGTGCATTTCAAGAAACCTGTTGTCTTAGGCCACATCCTATCATAGAAAAACTATGCAGTGTATTTGATTTTATGATTTTGAAAATAGAGTTGGGACTGGGGAGAAAGGAAGGCTCTGGGAGAGAGCACGAGCTTAGCTGAACCTGGATCACAGTGCTATCCTAAGAAGACCTGGACAACCAGATGAGAAGCTGTGTAACCATGTGCACTAGCAGAAACCCAGGTGTAGTCACTGTCCTGGGGAAATTCACCAGATACTGACACATATGAGAATCACCCGTACATATTGAGCTCACATCATGTGTTCGGTACCTTATATGATTTAATCTAATTCTAAGAGGTAATTTGATATTTTTGACAGATAAGGAAACCGAAACCCAAAGAGGCTGAGTATTGGATGTTTTTGTTGTTGTTGTTAGTTCTTCACCTCCCTCCACCCTCCTGTACCATGTACAATCGGACCATTGTGATCCATAGGGTTTTCAGTGACTGTTTTTTGGAAGTAGATCCCCTGGCCCTTCTTGTCTGTCAGCCTGGAAGCTTCTCTGAAACCTGTCCAGCATCATAGCAACACAGAAGCCTCCACTCACAGACAAGTGGTGCTCTACCTGTGGTGCACTGGCCAAAAATTGAAATTGAACCCAGGCTTCCTGCATGGAAGGCTGTAATTCTAAACCACCATTGCCCTCAGCCAGTTGCCATCGAATTGATTAAACAACAGTTGTCATCCAGCCAATTCTGACACATAGTGACCCAACAGGACAGGGTAGAATTGCCCCCTAGGGTTTCCAAGAAGCAGGTGGTGGATTTGAACTGCTGACCATTTGGTTAGCAGCTGAAAACTTAACCACTGTGCCACCAAGGTTGGTTAGCAGACACTAAAGGAATAAATGATCTATGTGAAAAACTCAAAGGCCAGTTACATGGGAAGTAATTGTGACTGTGTATAGAATAAAAAGCAGGTAATCCTCTCAGCAGTTACTCATAAAGGAACTTTAACGTGAAAGGGGCTGGGGGCAGAGAAATGAAGAAGCCTGATAAAGATTCTACTCATCTAAAATGAAAAAGACATTAACGTGTAAATTCAATTTCATTTTTGGTAAGTGATTTGAAGGAGAAATAGAGGATAAGAGCATGTAGCCAGGGACACAAATGCAGCATGGGATTTGGGGCACCCTGGAAGGAGGAGGAACCCCATGGTGGGGAAGAGTGAAGACTTCTTTTGTGGACCTGCTTTTTAGCTGAAATCTGAAAAGGAGGAAAAATTAATCAGAAAAGAAAGTGGGTATAGAGTCTGAAAATCAGGGGAACAAGACATATAAAGACCCAGATGCACGAATACCACTCAGTTACCACAAGAACTAACAGAAGACACACGTGGCTGGAGCTTAACAGCAAAGAGAGAGGGGAAGAGGATGGACCTGAAGAGACAGGCAAGGAGCTGGCCATGCAGTCCTCTGGGGGTTTTGTGAAGGGTTTTACCCATCATCCTCACAACAATGGAATGCCACTGGACAGTTGTAAACAGGTTGTGACATGAAGAGTTTTGCATTTTTTAAAATCCCTCTTTTAGCTCTGTGGAATCCTGGGTGGTGCAAACGATTAAGTGTTCAACTACTAAACGAAAGTTGGCAGTTCAAATCCATGCAGAGATACCTCAGAAGAAAGGCCTGGAGATCTACTTCTGAAAGGTTACAGTCCTGAAAAGCCTGTAGAGTGCAGCTGTACTCTGACACACTTGGTACATTGACTTGACAACAACTGGTTTGATATCGTTTTGGTGTTTAGCTCTGTAGAGAAGGCATTTGGAAAAAACTCTCACGAGAGCTCCTAAGGTAGGAAGAGTGAGAATTCATGGTAGCTTGAGGCAAGTGACTTGAACAGAGACAAGTGACCAGACTCAGGAATTATTTAGAAGACAAAATAGGCAGGACTTGGTAAATTTAAAAGTGGAGATTAAGGAAGAGAGAAATGCCAAATGGCTGTCAAGATGTGGGAAAAACAAGCAAGTGTATGTTTATGCCGTTTACTAAGACGAGGAGAAGTGGATATGGAAAATATCCCAGAGAACGTATCCAGTGTGAAGCAGCAGTGACGCCTCCGAGAGGAGATGGTAGGAGACGGTAACCAGCAATTGATTCTATGAATCTGGAATGGAGAAAACAGGTTATCTCTAGTGTGACAAATTTAGGAATAGCTGTGTTTCTACAGCAGTAGATTGCATAATTTAAAGAATCAGACCTAGACCTCAGTACTCAGGAATTTCAACTGATAAGGAAAGGAAAAGAGAAATTATTCCCCCAGGAGACTTCAAAGAAAAGAGGAGGGCATTAAATAGACCAGTAGTTTTTGACATACAAGTCCATCTATCATCTTTAATTTCTTCCTCGTTCTACTGATGGTTTAAATCTATAGAATGTGGATACAGAGACCTTTCTCTCTAAATTTCTGTGTTGCTAATTGCACACGTAGTTGTTTAGCTCTGAGCACTTCTTATAATTTACTTCCTAGTTTATTATCGATAAACTGTTTCTTTCTTCCCTTTTCTTTGTCTCTGGGTGAAATAATCTAAACTCAGAGTGAAATCATAAAAATTCTTCAGAAAACAGTTTTTTATTCCCCAAAGGAGCTGTTATTATTTTAATTCATAATTATAATTACAACAGGGCTCATTAAGATAATTCTCCGACACCCGCAAACAACAGTTTCTATACGCATGTTTGCTGTTGTTAATGTACCATACATTCCTGGGAAGAACTATGCTATTAATGTGGCACATTTGGGTTTGTTGGCAGCTGTAAGAATTAGTTTCTCATATATTTAGATTATAGTTAATAATAGCTCCTTGATGCTTAACTGAAATATAAACTGGAATTTAAAAAAAAATTATAAGACAGTACAGATTGGAAAAAACCAAAAACAAAAACCTGAAAATCTGAATTCCTGCACACATTATTTGTTTATGGCTCCCTTTAAATGTTTCTATTTCGAATATATATAATCAGAATGAGAGAAGTAACACTTGAAAATAGAGTAATCTGAGTTTCATCGTGGATCTCTCATATATTTATTCTGAAAATTTGGCCAATTCAACCCTCAGTTTAAATCCATGTTTGAAAAGAAGTATTTGTCTATGTGCTTTTTATTTCTTCCTTCCTTTTCTTCTCCTTCTCTTCTTGTGAAGGAATGATCAGTTGGTTTTTGCTTTCTCTTTCCTCAACTCCTCTCCCAACCTCCAGCTATTCTTTAGGATTGCATGGCTCTAATCTGGGAAAGAAAACCCTGGTGGTGTAGTGGTTGAGTGCTACGGCTGCTAACCAAAAGGTCAGCAGTTTGAATCCGCCAGGCGCTCCCTGGAAACTCTATGGGGCAGTTCTACTCTGTCCTATAGGGTCGTTATGAGTCGGAATTGACTTGACGGCAGTGGGTTTGGATTTTTTTTTTTTTTTTTTAATCTGGGAAAGGTGATGAGATAAAGCCTTGCTTACTTGGTATGGACATGGTTAAAGTTGCCATTCTCATGGGCATTCCCATGAGTAATTTTAAGGTTCCCATTTTTGGGCTTGTCTCTCCAGCATTCTCCTTGAACTGGGGTAATGATCTTTATTTCTGATGCTTCTTTTTCCTTAAGCATAGGTATTTATCTTCAAATTCTTACCTTAAAGTTCTTTATGCCGTTCTGGCTGGCTCCTCTGACAGGACCCAAGCTCAGATGTGAGTCTAAGAAACACACTTTCAGGCTTTGAGTCTACAATTCTGGAAATATGGGCCAATCCCAGTATGCTCAATCCTACGCTGCTTCCACAAGCTGCTTTAATATCTCACATATTAACCAGGTACCAGTCCGGAATATCTTTTGAATGGCTTTTAAGTTCTCTTAGTGGTTTCTTGGAATCCTGTCACTAAGCTTAAGGTGAAGAAGATAACAGCCTCTTTGACCACAGGATATAACAGCTCTTTCTGAAGAAGCCTATATATACATTTCCTCTCTTTCCCATTCACAACCTATTTATATAATTGTTGTGAACATTTCTAGCAATTTGGAATATATCTTAAAATATTCTTTGCAAATTCTGTCTATACAGATTTGCTTTTTAAATTTCTTGTCCAATGTATTTTGGTGGCTTATAAATACTGAAGTGAAATATCTTGTTAAAATTCCCCCATCTTTTTTTTAATCAAGGAATCAATATTTGTCTGCCCACCCATCTGTCCATCCGTCCATCCGTCCATCCGTCCATCCAACCATCCAACCATCCATCATCTATCTAATCTCTCTCTCTCTCTATCTACCTACCTATGTATCTATTTATCTATCTACTGAGAGATATCTTGCTCAATGAAGTTTACACAAGACCCTCCAAAACAATAGGTTAAATAGTATAGGCATAATATAAAATCCTTCTAACATTTAATGAAAATGTGCATAATTCTAACTATGGAGTGTTTTGAAAAGATTTAAAGCTTTTTATTTTTCCCCAAAGTTCATATGTCTATGATGATTTTGCATACCTCATCAGGGATCGCTACAATCTTCCTATTAGAAAGAATATGGGAAAGTAAGATTATTTATTTATTTATTGTCAATAGGTAACTAACTTTGATTGGATTATGAAGGGCATGTATTTAAAATACAGACATTCCCTAATGATTATATTTCACCACTGTTCAGAAATTCCTTTTAGATATAATAATACTGTTACAGTGGTTAATTGGTTGATTGATTTGTACGTTCAGCAAGTAATATTTCTTGAGCCTCCCAAGGCCTCTGTTCTTTATATATACAAGCTATTAATCATCATAACAAGTCTGTAAGCGTGCCTTAGTATTTTCTCTACTACCTGCCCCCCTTTTAATAAAGGAAAAAAATTAGGGTCTGGAGAATTTCAGTGATTTGATATTATTGAACAGCAAATTAGAAACAAAATAAGACTTTAAACCCAGATTTCATGACTTTGGAAGCCATGGTCATTGCACTATCCAAAATGCCTATGCTGAGGATAAATAATCTTTGTTATTATATCATAATTCCAAGCATATAAAGGATTGGCAAACTATGGCCCGAAGACCAAATCTGGACAGTAGCCTCATTTTGCATAGCTCACTAACTAAGGCTGGTTTTTACATTTTAAATGGTTAAAAAGAGAAGAATATTTTGTAATAACATGAAAATTACGTAAAATTCCAATTTCATGGTCCATAAATAAAGTTTCTCAGGACATTTCCATGCTCATTACTTTAGATCATGTCTATAGCAGTTTTCACACAGCAATTGCAAAATTTATTTGAAACAGAGACCTTATAGCTTGCAAAACTAAAAATTTGTATTATGCCGTCATTTAGCAAGGAAAAAGAAAAGGTTACCTACACATAATTAAATCAAAGTTGAGGCAGTTGGAAATAATGTACATAGTAAAGAAGTTAGCAAAAGGAAAAGTGAATGTTAAACGAGGGATTAATTCAGCAATTCAAAGGGGTTTGAATAGGTTATAGAAGCAAAAATATGGGATAAGGAAAGAGTATGTCTACATCATGTTCTAAGGTCGCTTCCATTTCCAGTATTCTAGGATTATGGAAAATATGTTGATATGGGCTATTTATTAGTTGTTTTTCTAATAGTAAGGAAAAAAAAAAAATTCCTGATCTAACAGGCTTTCATCTGGTTCCTTTTGTATACACTTTTGTATATATTCTAAAAATACAGGTAAGCGTATTTTGGAGATGCCTTCCTAGGTATTTTGTCAATATATCAACTGATCATCATTTCTTTACTTTGGACAATACAGAAATGTCTCACAACGTATTCTCCATATTAAGTATGTCTTTCAAGAATACTCGCCAGTGTCTTTTGATTTGTGGCAGTGTACGTAGAAGGGTTAAAAATATTAAAATTGTACCTATTTTGTGGAAACATGTCAAAGTTAATAAATTTTACATCAGTAGGTTTCATTCAATATGTTTAGAAATACATGTGTTACGTACCAGCTAATTAATTCAGCAAAAAATTTACTTAATTATTATATGTCCAGCACTATTATTTGTTGAGGCTAAGAAATTGAAGAAGACATGGTAGCTGGGTTAAAATATGAAGTATATTTTTTGACTTAAGTATGGGGTTCGTAGTCACCATTTAGAAAGAAAAAGAAAGGTGTCATCTAGTTGATACAGATTCATGGGTATCCCATGTGTGTCAGAGTAAAACTGTGCTCCACTAGATATTAAATGGCTAATATTTTGGAAGTAGATTATCAGGCCTTTCTTCTTCTGAGGCTCCTCTGGGTGGACTTGAGCCTCTAACTCTTTGGTTAGCAGCACAGTACAATAAGTGCTTGCACCACCCAGGGATTCATGTTGTTATTGTTGTTAGTTGCCATTGTTGCACCACCCAGGGATTCATGTTGTTATTGTTGTTAGTTGCCATTGAGTCAATTCCAACTCATAGCAACTCCATGTACAACAGAAGGAAACTCTGCCCAGTTCTGCACCATCCTCATGATTGTTGTTATACTTCAGCCCATTGTTGCAAGCACTGGGTCAATTCATCTCGTTGAGCATCGTCGTCTTTTTCGTTAACACTCTACTAAACATGATGTCCTTTTCCAGGGACTGAACCTGTCCATAACCAAAGTATGTGACATGAACTATCACCATCTTTGCTTCTAATAAGCATTCTGGTTGTACTTCTTCCAAGACAGGTTTGTTTGTTCTTTTGGCAGTCCATGGTATATTAAATATTCTTTACCAACACCGTAATTCAAAGGCATCAGTGCTGCTTTTGTCTTCCTTATTCACTGTCCAGCTTTCACATGCATATGAGATGATTGAAAACACCATGGCTTGGATCAGACACACCATAGTCTTCAAGGTGACATCTTTGCTTTTTAACACTAGCAGCAGATTTACCGGATGAAATGTGTCATTTGATTTCTTGACTGCTGTTTCCATGGATATAGATTGTGAATCCCAGTAAAATGAAATCCTTGACAACATCAATCTTTTCTCCGTTTATCATGATGTTGCTTATGATTCAGGTGTGAAGATCTTTATTTTCTTTATGTTGAGGTGTAGCCCATACCGAAAGGTGTAATCTTTGATCTTCATCAGTAAGGCTTCGAGTCTTCTTTACTTTCAGCAAGCAAGGTTGTGTAATCTGCATATCACAGGTTGTTAATGAACCTTCCTCCTATCCTGGTGTCCCGCTCTTCTTCATGTAGTCCAGCTTCTCAGATTATTTGCATAGCATACAGATTGAATACGTGTGTTAAAAGGATACAACCCTGACACACACCTTTCTTGACTTTAAACCAGGCAGTATCCCCTTGTTCTGTTTGACTGACTGCCTCGTGATCTGTGTACAAGTCCCTCACGAGTACAATTAAGTGTTCTTCAATTCCTATTCTTCACAATGTTATCCATAATTTGTTATGATCCACACAGTCGAATGCCTTTGCATAGCCAATAATACACAGGTAAAGATCTTTCTGGTATTCTCTGCTTTCAGCCAAGATCCACCTTCAATCAGCAATGATATGACTTGTTCCATGTCCTCTTCTGAATCTGTCTTAAATTTCTGGCAGTTCCCTGTCCATGTACTGCTGCAACCACTTTTGAATGATCTTCAGCAAAATTTTATTTGTATGTAATACTAATGATAGTGTTCGATAATTTCTGCATTCTGGTCGATCACCCTTCTTTGGAGTGGGTTCAAATATGGATCTCTTCCAGTCAGTTTACCAGGTTGCTGTCTTCCAAATTTTTTTTGGCATAGATGAGTGAGCACCTCCAGTGCTGTATTCATTCATTGAAACATCTCAATCAATATTCTGTGAATTCTTAGAGGCTTGTTTTTTGCCAGTGACTTCAGAGCAGCTTGTACCTCTTCCTTCAGTACCATCAGTTCTTGATCATATGCTACCTCCTGAAATGGTTGAAAGTCAACCAATTCTTTTTGGTACAGTGACCATATATTCCTTCCGTCTACTTTTGATGCTTTCTGTATCACCTAATAGGGATTCCTAGTTACTAGTAGTACTCATTTGCATCACAATACCTCAATCAAGGAGAAAATTAATTGATAAAAAAATCTACCAACTCATTTATTGAAGAATAGAATATATTTAACCTTAAGGTTAGTGATTGATTTCAGTTTAGACCGCTGGCTTTGGTGTTTTGTTTTTTGTCTATTTGTTTGTTTTAAGTTCATTTCATTTCAATTTAACATACGTTTATAGAATACCTGACAACACTCAAGTACTGTGGAAATCAGAGAATATGCATGGACCCTGCTCCCCAGGAGCTCATAGTCTGTTACAAATGCTCATTATCTAATAAGCTCTAATATGACTTTAAAAATAGAATACCTTGTTGAATAAATAAATTTATTAAAACAAAACAGGACAATTCAAAACAAAAACACTAACAGGAAAAAAATAAGTAACAAGAAGAAAGCCCCTCTTTTTCTTTATTTTTAAATTCTATTTGGAATGATGAGGTCTGCATTAAAGATGTTCAGTTTGACTAAGATGTCTTCATCAGGCTAGGAAATATATGAACAGAATCTCAGCTACAGCCTTCTAAGTGGCTCAGTGACAGGAAAATAATGCTGGGATAGAGCCTTGAATCACCTATAGTCTGGTCCCAAGGTTTAGTTGGAACCTTGAGACCGGATTGTTCTATACTCAGTCCCAACAAGGCATGTCTAATATGACCACCGTGATGAATCCTGATATACTGGAAACTAGACCAGTGAAGAGAAGCCTGGATTTAGGATTGCTTAGTCTCCTCAAAAGCATGGGATAACCATGTGTTTTTCCCTCAAAATCCTCCTCACTCTCTAATTAGGGAAAAAAGACAAACTGTAGCACTCAAAATATAACCACATAGAACAGTTTTTGAAAAAAACCTGGATCGACCTCACATGTGTCTTAATCCCTTGACTTCCACTGTGTCCTAGCTCTGATCTTAAAATTACCATCTCAATCTTTAGTTACTTTATTTGCCTCTACTGAGATGTAAAGGTGTGATTAAGCCAATATTATCTCTACAGATTAACACTTTATGCCTTTGGCCCAGTCCTGTGCCATCCTCACAATCATTGTTATGCTTCAGGCCATTGTTGCAGCCATTGTGGCAATCCATCTCATCAAGGATCTTCCTCTTTTTTGCTGATCCTCTACTTTACCAAGCATGATGTCCTTCTCCAGGAACTGATCCCTCCTAATAACTTGTCCAAAGTATGTGAGACATAGTCTCATCACCCTTGCTTCTAAGGTGCATTCTGGTTGTACTTCTTCCAAGACAGATTTATTCGTTCTTTTGGCTTTGCCAACACCGTAATTGAAAGGTGTCAATTTTTCTTCCATCTTCCTTATTCGTTGTCCAGTTTTCACGTGCTTAGGAGGCTATTGAAAACACCATGGCTGGGACCCGGTGTACATTAGTCTTCAAGGTGACACCTTTGCTGTTTTAACACTTGAAAGAGGTCTTTTGCAGCAGGTTTGCCCAATGGAATGCATCTTTTGATTTCTTGACTGCTGCTTCTGTGGATGTTAATTGTGGGTCCAAGTAAAAAGAAATCCTTGACAACTTCAATCTTTTCTGTTTACCATGATCTTGCTTATTAGTTCAGTAGTGAGGATTTTTGTTTTCTTTATGTTGATGTGTAATCCATACCGAAGGCTGTGGTATTTGATCTTCATCAGTTAGTGCTTCAAGTCCTCTTCACGTTCAGCAAGCAAGGTTGTGTCATCTGGGTAACTCTGGTTGTTAATGAGTCTTCCTCCAATCTGGATGTTCCGTTCTTCTTCACATAGTCCAGCTTCTCAGATTATTTGCTCAGCATACAAACTGAATAAGTATGGTGAATGGATACAACCCTGACATACACCTTTCCTGACTTTAAACCATGCGGTGTCTCCTTGTTCTGTTCGAATGACTGCCTCTTGATCTATATACAGGTTCCTAATGAGCACAACTAAGTGTTCTGGAATTCCCATTATTCACAATGTTATCCACAATTTGTTACGATCCACACAGTCGAACGTATATATATATAACATATATATATATAACTTTTGTCATTTCAACATTTTTATATATACATTTCAGTGACATTAATTACTTTTATGATGTTTTGCAACCATCATCACTCTCCATTTCCAAATTTTTCTACCATCCTTGACAGAAGCTTAGTGTCCCCTAAGCAGTGAGCCCCTCTTTATTTCTCCCTCTCACCCCTGGTAACCACTAAAATACTTTGGTCTCTATACATTTCACCTGTTCTAGGTGTTTCATACAAGTAGGATCATAAAGTATTTGTCCTTTTGTGAATGACTTATTTCACTTCTGAATCATTTTTTAACTGTACCATAGTCTGCTTCTCTGGAGGCTTTTCTTGTTTTGATTTAGATAATTAATAATGCCCTCATGTGATTAATGACAATTAATTAAACAGATTTTAACACTTGTTGTAGAAGTTTTTAATGGCATGTGTGTTGCTGGGAAATGCCAGTGACTGACAGCCAAAAGGATTCCTAGGCTCCAAAACCCCTCTCTTACCCAAATTCCAGTCTTAATGCTACCACAGGCTCCCCATATCATATCTAATGCAGTTGCCTCCAGTTAACTCTGACTCATGGCAACCCCATGTGTGTCAGAGTAGAACTGTGCTCCAGAGGGTTTTAAATATCTGGTTTTTTAGTAGATCACTAGGCTTTCTCCCCAGGTGCCTCAGGGTAGACTTGAACTTCCAACCTTACTGTTAACAGCCAAGAGTATTAAACATTTGCACCATGCAGAGACTCCTTCCCATATCTTCAGCCTCCTTTGTCTCCATTCTTTCTTATACCATGCAGAATTTGAGCCCTTTTCTGACTTCTCACAATAAAAGAGGTCAGATTTCTGTAATTTCTCTCAAATGGCTCTTAATAACGGATAGTATTTGTTTTTCTTTGAAGATGGAAAGTATTCTCTCCCAAAAGAAATTCTGTTCTCATTTACATGTACTTTAGTTTAATAACGGTAGTTAATCAACTTTAAAACATGGTCCTTAAAATGAAAAGGAAAATAAGAAGAAGAAGAACATTCATTTGAATAAAATATAACCTAGAAAATAGAGATAAAATCATGTTTTTCCAACTACTTAAATCATCTTTATCAGGTTCACTACAGAAGATTTAATTTGGAAAGATAAAATACTTTGGCTAAATACTGGGTCTTTGGGTATTTGATGGAAGAATGAGGCCACTAATGAGAAACTTATCTTTCATAGAGGTTAATTCTCAAGTGGAGAGATTTATAGGCTTAGTCTTTGCATCCTTATAACTGATATAATTTTCCTTTTAAAAGATAGTATTCAATTTAAGCCATGTAAAAATATTAGTTAAAATCATAGAATTTAGGCATAACTTCTTGACAAACTCATTAAAATTTCAGTGAATAGCAGTGTAATTAAACCTACTGTAAAAAGTTTTCTCTCTTTTTAAATTTCCCTTCTTTTCTCCTAAGGAAATTTAGTTAAAACTAGTGGAAGAATAAGGGTAATTTTTATGTCTTTTCTTTATAAATTTAGATAATTTTCCGGGTTGTCTTGGGAACAAACATACATTGTTTTTGAAAAAGGGTGGAAAAAGCATCTTTTGAAAGTGTTTACAAATATTAGAGTGTGTGTTTGCATGTGCACTTGTACATGGAGAATTAAAAAAAAAAAAACCCTTGCCATCAATTCGATTCCAACTCATAGCGACCCTACAGGACAGAGTAGAACTGCCCCATAGAGCTTCAAGGAGTGCCTGGTGACTTCGAACTGCCAACCTTTTGGTTAGCAGCTGTAGCACTCAAATACTATGCCACGAGGGTTTCCCATGGGGCATAGGCAGTGTAATCATTTCCCTTTTTTCTATCAAAGAGCACTAGAAATGTGGTATCCCAGGGGATCCTCTTCCTCTGGAGAACACTAACAGGATTAAAACCAGAGGTAATGATCTTCTGGAGGGTGGTCAATGTGACTGTTCAAATCACTGCCTTATCTAACCCTTATTTTGCCCAGTTAATAAAATGGGTTGACTATGCTTCCACTGTCTCCAACTATACTTCCAGTTGGCACTAATGATCTACAATGGTCTTTGCACTAAAACATTGCAATAAACATTTTTGTTTTCGTTTTTTTTTTTTTTTCTATTCCTGAGCGTATAGCAGGTGGGATGCAGAGAAGTATCAGCAAATAGATGTATAAAAATTTGTTCCATAGTTTTTACATCTACAACCAGTTATCTGCAATTAACCACAACTTTTTAGTAAACAATCACACAACATATAAGAAATAGATATCAACAGAAATGCTGTGAGATACCTGCTCACACTCCACTCTACCATTTGTTTTATTCATTGAGATTTGTGCCTGTTCCTGGACAGAGTGAGAGAAAAATATAGAACAAAATTCAAATTCACACACACACACACACACACACAAAGACCAGACTTACTGGTCTGACAGAGAGTGGAGGGACCCCTGAGACTATGGCCTCCAGACACTCTGCTAACTCAGGATTGAAGCCACTCCTGAAGTCTGTCTTTCAGCCAGAAATTCAGCCTCTGGAACAAACAATAACATACGTGAGGGACGTGCTTCCTAGTTCAATCAAGTATACAAGACCAAATGGGCGACACCTGCCCAAAAACAAAGATGAGAAGACAGGAAGGGACAGGAAATCTGGATGAACGGACACAGGGAATCTGGGGTGGAAAGGAGGAGAGTGCTGACATATTAAAGGGATTGCGACCGAGGTCACAAAACAATTTGTTTATAAATTTTTGAATGGGAAACTAATGTGAGCTGTATATTTTCATAAAGCACAATAAAGATAAAAAAAAGATTTATTCTTGTGCTTTAGATCATATATTTATATGCCATGGGTAAGGTTCAAAGAAATTTAAATTTAAAATAATAAATTGCTTAATTTGGTGCTAAAACTTAGTTCACATAATAGACATTACGGGATTCATTGTTTTGTTTGTGGTGCCCAGTAGAAAAAGTTGAACTGCCTACTGAAAGTTTGTAAATCTCTTGACTAGGTCATTTCAAGTGCCTCTCCCAACTCCCCCAAAGGCATATTTCAGGATTCTGAGCTCATCTCTCCTATGGCTCTCATCCACATTTCACAGGAGACTGATAATAGTGGCACATTTAGTAAAAGGTATACAAGAGGGAAAAGCCTAGATGGTGCAGTGGTTAAGCGCTCAGCTGATAACAGAAAGGGTGGTGGTTCAAACCTGTCAGCTACTCTGTGGGAGAAGAATGCAGCAGTCTGCTCCCGTAAAGATTACAGTCTTGGGAACCCTATGAGGCAGTTCTGCTGTGTCCTATAGGGTCACTATGAGTTGAAATCAATTCAACGGCAATGGGTTTGGTCTTTTTTTATACAGGAGGGAGAAGTACCTGGATGGTGCAAATGGTTAACAAGCTCAGCTGCTAACTGAAAGGCTGGAGGCTCAAGTCCACCCAGAGGTACCTTGGAAGAAAGCCCTGGTGACCTGAATCTGAAAAACCAGCCATTGAAAACCTTATGGGGCACAGTTCTACTCTGACAAACATGGGGTCTCCGTGAGTCAGAGTTGACTTGACAGCAACTATTTTTATACAGGAGAAAAAAGAATAAGCAATATTCATTTAGTATTAAGAAGTTGGAGGCAGAAGAATTAAATGCCTTATGTACAATAAACAACCAATAAATATTGGAGTGAACGAAACTATTTAAATATTGGATACAGGCTATTGTGAGATAAGATTTTAAGAATTGAGGCTGCATGATGCAAATGAAAGAATAATGGCTGGGGTTGGGGAAGACTTGGGTTTGACATTTGTTAGCAAGATTTTCTTGGGCAAGTAACTATACATATATGTCCAAGCCTCAAAGTTCTCAATTTACAGTAATCCATACCAAACTTGTTGCCATCGAGTCAGTTCCAGCTCATAGCAACCCTATAGGACAGAGTAGAACTGGCCCATATGGTTTTCAAGAGTAGATTCGAACTCCCAATCTTTTGGTTAGCAGCTGAGGGCTCCTAATTCATAATAGGGATGATAATATTTGCTTCATAGAGTTGCACTGAGAATTAAATAGACAAGACATGGAATAATCTACCCAAAGTTATTGCTTAAAAAAAAAAAAAGTTAGCCTTTGTTGTTGTGTTGTTGTCTAGTGTCCATACCTGTTCATGTGTGCACTGAGGCAGCATAACACTGAACCTCTTTTTTTCTTCCATCCTCTCCTCGTTACATGAGTAAAAGTGATCCCAAAATATCCATGCAGCCTTAATATCCATGGGCTGTTTGGAAAAGATGATGTCTAGCCAGAATTTTCTCTCCTCCCATCCCTAGTTTTTCATCCTTTCTTGCCTCTGTAAAATGGCCTTGGAACTTTCTACACTGAATTAAGAGAGAAAGAAGCACCATATGTAACCACCAAAGTCAATTTAATCCTTGCTGAAGCCTCACAAGACTCTTTTTCAAACAGTCATTCTGCCAAGCATCTCATTACTCTCTGGGATAATTGTTTCAAATATCAAAAGCCGCATAATAAAATAATAACGTCTTTATTTTTAGAAAGCTTGTTCTGACTGTACTGCAAAGGACAGACTGGAGTAGGGTGAGTGTGGAGGCATAGAGACTCGTTAGTGAGATGTTAGAACACTCACATGAAAGTTAACGAAGTTCTGGACCTAGGCAAAAAATGCCAGAGAAATCTGAAGAGAATCTTTTCAAATTTGCTGAAACTGAATTTATCAAAGGAGAAGGGCACTCCATGAATTAAGTAAAAACGTGTGCTTCTCTTTGTGGTATGAACTAGGAAGTGAGAAGAATCATTAAATCATAGTATCAAAATAGGAATAAAGGTCTCTCAACTATGGATAGAATTGTATGGAGATTTCAGACTGGTTGGTTTTCCGTTTGTTCATAATCCACTAGTGACTTACACCTTGGCAATGGGCAAATGCTCCTGCTCTGGAAATCAAATTCTCTGCCTTCTCAGCACAGATGCAAAATGATAGCTCTATGAATACCCAAGAAATATGCTGGCCTGTCCAAGTGGTCACTATGATTTATTGAGTACCTACATATAGCTGATGCTGACATACCCTTATGAAAAATTTGCAAACCGTTATTAGTTCCATACTAGAAATAAGAAACCACTACCCAGCTATCAGTTTGTTGTACTGTGCTAGGTATGATCCTGGAAGCTATGTCACTGGTATTTCAATTACCAGCAGGGTCTTCCATGGTGAACAGGTTTCAGAAGAGCTTCCGGGCTAAAATATAATAGGGAGAAAGAATGAGCGATCTACTTCCAAGGATTACCCAGCGAAAACCTTATAGATCACAACAGAACATTGTCTGACATCCTTTCTTTGGACATACCATCAGGAAGGATCAATCACTAGAGGAAGACCTCATGCTTGGTGAAGTATAGAGCCAGCAAGGGCCAGAAGACCCTTGGTGATACGGATTGGACACAATAGCCATAACATACTGGGAATTGTAAGGATGATACAGGACTAGGCAACATTTTGCCCTACTTTATATATAAGGTCACCGCGGTCACAGTTGACTTGCCAGTAGCTAAAAACAGTATAGGTAAGAAAACTGAAGTTCCAAATGCTGAAGTGACTTGCTCAGGATTACACAGTCAGTATATAGTTGACCCGGAATGTGAAACCAGGCTGTGTCTGATTGCAAAGCTGCTCTGTTTCCACGACACCATTCTTCCTCTGTGAAGAATTCTGTGTGTGTGTGTGTGTGTGTGTGTGTGTGTGTGTGTGTAACTCTTCTAAGGAGTTAGTAAATGTAATGACTCATAATGATGTTGCTGCCAACCCTTATTAATTGAAAAATATATATATAAAAGCAAATTTTACATTTTTATTTATTTAAAAAAAAAGCGTATAAAAATATAGAAAATTCCCGACAGGATATACTCCAAAACACTAAAAGTGGTTAGTGGGCAATCAGATGGTAGATGACTTTTGCTGTTCTCAATTTTCTAATTGTTCTGAATGATCTTATGTTGCTCATACTATACAAAATAATTTGTAAAGATTTTGTAGTCTTTCGTATGTGTATTGTTAAATCTTTACTATTATCATTTTAATCATTGTTAGTATTAAATAATAAATTTTATTGGCTTCTTTAATTCAACTATTTTTTTAAGGTAATTGTAGATTCACATGCAGTTTTAAAAAATAATACCAGAAGATTTCATGTACCCTTTACCCAGTTTTCCCCAATGGTGACACCTTTAAAACTATAGGATAATATCACAACCAGGAAAGTGACATTGATCCAGTCTACTGATTTTATTCAAATTGTTTCAATTTGACTTGTAGTTGTGTGTGTGTGTGTGTGTGCTTAGCTCTAGGCAATATTATCACATATGTGGATTCATGTGTGCACCATTATGACAAGCATCCCTTGGGCTGGACTTTAAAAACCACATCCATCTTCCTTTGGCCACTCCCAAGCACTAATCTATTCTCCATTGCTGTAGTATTTTCATTTCAAGAATGTTATATAAATGGAATCATACAGTATATAACTTTTGAGACTGGCTTTTTCACTGAGTGTAATTCCTTGACTACGCTGCACCATAGTTGTTGCATAGATCAACAACTTTTTTTTTTTTTGGAAATGTTTTTATTAACTTTTTTTTATTGTGTTGCAAATATACACAACAAAATGTTTGCCAATTCAACAGTTTCTTCATGCAACAGTTTGTTCCTTTATATTGCTGAGTATTATTCCATGGTGTGGGCATACCGCAGCTTGTTTAACCATTCACCCATTGAATGGCAACTGAGTTGTTTCAGATTTTAGCTATTGTAATAAAGTTGCTACGAACATTCATGGATAGGTTTTATGTGAACACAAGTATACATTTCTCTAGGATAAATGTCCAAGAGTGCAATTGCTGGGTCATATAGTAATCGCATGTTTAGTTTTATAAGAAGCTGCCAGAGAGTTTCCCATGTGAAACATACCTGTACCAGTTTAAATTCCCACCAGTGATGTATAAGGATCGATTTAATCCACAGCCTCACCAGCATTTGCTGTTGTCACTATTTTTTATTTCATCCAATCAGATAGGTCTGTCCTGATATACCGTTGTGGTTTTCAAAACAATTTTAAGATAAATAAATTATAATGCTCAATGCTGTCAAGAGAAAGATTGACCTTTCCATGCAGTGCTTTTAGGCAGGTTAATTACATCTGAAATAGTAAATCCACCTATTAGAATCTACCCTACAAGTAAGAAGAAGAGAAATTTCCCTCATTCTCATTCCAAGCTCACCACGTTGCTGTCTTATTATTTAGTTTCCAGGACAACTTGCCAATAGTTAAAGACAGCTCAGTTCATGGAGATGTCAGCCTCTTAGTATCCTGGACAGTTCTCTTTTCAGTACAGGTGAAGAAATTGGCATTCTGGTCCACAGGTCAGCTTCCTCGGTCAGTCCATATGAAGCTGTCCTAGAGATGCATCTGAGCACAGTCCACAAATGTGAATGACAGAGCCAGGGCGTTGGAAAGTTCTCCAAAATAACAATGCTCAGTGAGAACCCTTGGCAATCATCCTGTCTCCTTGGGAATGATCAGCATCCGTGCAGCCACTCAATTGGCAACTTTTTTAAGACTTTTGCAAGTTTTCATGTGACTCTTGATGTCCATACATGTAAGCCCAGAGTACTTACTTCAAAACAATTGTTTCAAGAGGTAGGACAGAAGCTGAATTTTTTTTTTTTTAATGGAAACTCTTCTTCCCTTGAAGCTAAGATTGGCTCTGATTTGGTTCTTGAAAATGTGTATGTTCTTTTTATACGTAAAATTAGTAAGTGCAGCACAGAGATTATCAGCAGACTCACAGTTTGTTCTTGAGAAAGAAGCCTTTCATTTACTCTAAGAAAGATTACCAGAACGATTAAAATGAGACTTTCACATTTCTCCCTCTCTGTTTTTCTTACACACACGTACACACACGCACACGTGCACACACACACCCACAGATACACACACAAATAGAGGCACATGAAATAGTGGATTATTCCTATTGGAATTAAAGCACAAACTCATGGACAATGTCTTACCTTAGACAGCAAATATATTCAGTCAATTTGCCAAAATTAGGTTTAAAAAATATAACTGTGTGTCTATGAATAAAGCAAGAATCATTAGTAGGGACAAACATTGTCTCATTAGTCTTTATCTCTGTACTATTTATAATATTGGCTAAAAATCCTCTAAGGTTACACAACAGCTGTTTCCAAAAAATCTAAAGCAGGTTGCATGAGATGGTAAGTTCCGTGTGATCAGGGTCTAAGTCTCCCGTTACTTTTATACCTCATGGCTTAAAAGCATAATAATTAACAAGTTTTGTGTGCCAAACAAAAATTTTCACTTTTTTTTTTTTAATAAACTTCACAACCATTAATCCTTTAATCCATATAACTCTATATCTTAGCTGCTAAAAGCATCCTTTCTCATGAGGAATAATAACTTGTTACATAACTTGTCTAAAGTCATACGCTAGAACAGATGGAGCCAGTCAGAATCCAAATCCAATCAGGCTATTCGGTATCTACTCCCAACCACTGAGTTTCACTGCCTCACTATGCTCAGTACCTTGCTAGCTACAGAGCATGTATTCAATGATTATTAACAAATATAAACCAAAAACAAACAAACAAAAAACCAATTGCCATGGAGCCAATTCTGACTCGTGGAGACCCCATGTGTGTCACAGTATAGAACTGTGCTACATAGGGCTCTCAATGGCAGATTTTTTTGCAAATAAATTACAAGACCTTTCTTCTGACATATCTTTGGGTGGATTCAAACCACCAGCCTTTCAGTTAGTAAAACCAAAAACCAAACCAGTTACCATCAAGTCAATTCTGACTTACTGAGACACTACAGGACAGAGTACAACTGCCCCGTAGGGTTTTCACTTAGTAGCTGTGATGGTTAAAATTTGTGTCAACTGGGCTGTGCCATGATTCTCAGTGTTTATATGTGATCACCGCCATGATGGGCTCTGCTGTGAATTTCCTTGGGATTTTCCTTGGGCATGTGGCCTGCATCCAAAGATAAGAGGATGTCTGTTTTCACCCTCTGTGGATCCTACAGCTGGCTCCTGTTTCTCTGACCTCTGGTTCTTGGAACCTGAGCTATCAGCTTACCTGCCAATTTTGGGATACATGGCTTTTCACAGTCTGTGAATAAGAGCCCTGCTCTCTGACCTGCTAATCTTGAGTTCTCCATCCCCTGTGGCTACATGAATCAGGAGAAGCATCTGTCTTGACCCATGAACTTGGGATGTTCCAGTCTCTACAATCACGTGAGCTGTTTCCTTAATATATATCTCTGTCTTTCTGTATGTATATATATACAAGCTTTACTGAGATTTTGCTTCTCTAGAGCACCCAGCCTAAGACAGTAGCCAAGCATGTAACCATTTGCACCACCCTGGGACTCTTAATAAATATAAGGGAATGTATTTCTCCAAGTTCTAAAGTACCTTTCCTATATCAGGGAAATGAGGCATCCCAGCAAATGAAGTTTAATAACCAAAGCTAAAGAAAGTGCCAGGTGAAAGAAGAAACTGTCTCCTGGAAGTCAGGCCCAATGCTGCCCACTATGGGTGTGCAGTTTGCACCTGAAGAAGGGTGCCCTGCTGAGGGAGCAAGTGAGGCATGAAATTCAGCTCTACTCACACTGTATCACCAAGAGGAAGGGGTACCTCTTCGGATGCATCTGTCCAGGGGAAGTACCTTTTAAATTGCTCAAGTTGAGAAGCTTATAAAATTCACCCAAAGCTCGATCTGCACATGTGCAAGCAAGACACTACCATTCTACATATATTTATGCCACAGACTTTCTGAGTGATGGTGGATAAGACTTTTTTGTTTACTTGTTTGCTTCTTGACTCCCCTCTCCCCACCTCCCATTTTGGACCTAAGGGTATGATTCTAGAAACTATAATTGTAGAAATGGACTGTATTTTTTATGCAAAGCTTGAGTTTTGTCTACCACAGCCTATTAAAGCAGGTTACAAACAAGCAAACAAAAACTAATGAGTGGAGACCATATTCACTGAAAGTTGTCACTCAGTTGCAGTCCGATCCGTGAAAGGGGTAAGCCTGAGATTTCAGAGCATTAGTTTCCTTTCATTTTGCAGAAATAAATTCTTCCTCAATGAAAAAAGAAGGGCTTAAAAAATGGAAAAGAGAATAAATCTTGTCTTAAGAAGTTTGATTTGTGACTTGAGGGCTTAGCAACAAATCTATCATAAAAGGATTTTATGTTATCATTGTTTAAAAATCCCTCAAATTAAATATGTCATCCTAATGGGAAGGTAAGTAAATTTAAAATTGATTCTGAATTGAAGAAAATTGGAAGGAAATTTAGTAGAATCATTATGTTGTCAAGAATTCTTAGCATTCTCAATCATTCAGAAACTAATTACACTGTTACAACATTTTTCAAACTCAGTGTTTTGTGTATTCCTGTGGCCTTTCTCCTTTGAGCACCTCATTAGTGTGTTCTCTGAAAGATGACTGTGGGAATGAAAAGGACACTCCGTTGTGGGTTGGTAGGTAAAGAGAATGATATTACTGACCTCTTTGAGATCTGAACATATCCCAGGATTCTAGCTGACATGTTGTTGTTGTTAGGTGCCATCAAGTCAGTTCTAACTCATAGCAACCCTATGTACCACAGAACAAAACACTGCCTGGTTCTGTGCCATCCTTACGATTGTTGTTATTTATTCTTGAGCCCATTCTTGCAGCCACTGCATGAATCCATCTTGTTGAGGGTCTTCCTCATTTCCAGTGACCCTGTACTTTACCAAGCATGGATGTCCTTCTCCAGGGACTGATCCCTCCTGACAGCATGTCCGAAGTATGTAAGACACTTCTAAGGAACATTCTGGTTGTACTTCGTCCAAGACAGATTTTTTCCTTCTTTTGGCATTCCATGGTATATTCAATATTCTTCATCAACACCACAATTCAAAGGCGTCAATTCTTCTTTGGTCTTCCTTATTCATTGTCCAGCTTTCACATGCATATGATGTGATTGAAAATACCATGGCTTGGGTCAGGCGCACCTAAGTCTTCAAGATGACATCTTTGCTTTACAACACTTTAAAGAGGTTCTTTGCAGCAGATTTACTGAATGAAATGTGTCATTTGATTTCCTGACTGCTGCCTCCATGGATGTTGATTGTGGATCCAAGTAAAATGAAATCCTTGACAACTTGAATCTTTCCTCAGTTTATCATGATGTTGCTCATTGGTCCAGTTGTGAGGATTTTTGTTTTCTTTATGTTGAGGTGCAATCCATACTGGAGGCTGTGGTCTTTGATCTTCATCAGTAAGTGCTTCAATCCTGTTCACTTTCATCAAGCAAGGTTGTGTCATCTGCATAATGCAGGTTGTTAATGAGTCTTCCTCCAAACTTGATTCCTCATTCTACTTCATATAGTCCAGCTTCTCAGATTATTTGCTCAGCATACAGATTGAATAAATATGATGGAAAGATACAACTCTGATGCACACCTTTCCTGACTTTAAATCACTCAGTATCCCTTTGTTCTGTTCAAACAACTGCCTCTTGATCTGTATACAGATTCCTCATGAGCATAATTAAGTTTTCTGGAATTCCCATTCTTTGCAATGTTATCCATAATTTATTATGATCCACAGAGTCAAATACATTTGCATAGTCAATAAAACACAGGTAAACATCCTTCTGGTATTCTCTGCCTTCAGCCAGGATCCATCTGACATCAGCAATGATATCCCTAGTTCCATGTCCTCTTCTCAATCTGGCCTGAATTTCTGGCAGTTCCCTGTCGATATACTGGTGCATCCGCTTTTGAATGGTCTTCGGCAAAACTTTGCTTGTGTGTGATATTAATGATATTGTCCAATAATTTCCACATTCAGTTTGATCACCTTTCTTGGGAATAGGCATAAATATGGCTCTCTTCCGGTTGGTTGGCCAGGTAGCTGTCTTCCAAATTTCTTGGGGTAGACGAGTGAGCACTTCCAGCACTGCTCCATTTGTTGAAAGATCTCAATTGATATGCTGTCAATTCTTGGAGCCTTGTTTTTCGCCAATGCTTTCAGAGCAGCCTGAATTTCTTCCTTCAGTACCATCAGTTTCTGATCATATGCTACCTCTTGAAATGGTTGAACGTCAACTAATTCTTTT
Source organism: Loxodonta africana (assembly GCF_030014295.1). Lineage (NCBI taxonomy): Eukaryota > Metazoa > Chordata > Mammalia > Proboscidea > Elephantidae > Loxodonta > Loxodonta africana. The sequence continues at coordinate 24,216,775 of NC_087353.1, read as the reverse complement.
TGGCATAATGACTCTGTGTATTTGTTCCATCTTCTTTTGATGCTTCCTGCATCATTTTAATATTTTACCCATGGAATCCTTCACTATTGGAACTTGAGGCTTGAATTTTTTCTTCAGTTCTTTCACCTTGAGAAACGCCGAGCGTGTTCTTCCTTTTTGGTTTTCAATCTCCAGCTCTTTGCACATGTCATTATAGTACTTTGTCTTCTCAAGCTGCCCTTTGAAATCTTCTGTTCAGTTCTTTTACTTCATAATTTCTTGCTTTTGCTTTAGCTGCCCGATGTTCGAGAGCAAGTTCAGAGTCTCCTCTGACATCCCTCTTGGTCTTTTCTTTCTTTCCTGACTTTTCAGTGACCTCTTGCTTTCTTCAGGGATGATGTCTTTAATGTCATTCCACAACTCATCTGGTGTTCGGTCATTAGTGTTCAACGCATCAAATCTAGTCTTGAGATGGTCTCTAAATTCAGGTAGGATATACTCAAGGTCGTACTTTGGCTCTCGTGGACTTGCTCTGATTTTCTTCAGTTTCAACTTGACCTTGCAATTCCTGGTCTGTTCCAGTCGACCCCTGGCCTTATTCTGAGTGATGATATTGAGCTTTTCCTTTGTCCCTTTCCACAGATGCAGTTGATTTGATTCCTGTGTGTTCTATCTGGTGAGGTCCATGTGTATAGTTGCCATTTATGTTGGTGAAAAAAGGTATTTGCAAGAAGGAGTTGTCATCTTGCAAAATTCTATCATTCAATCTCCAGCATTGTTTCTGTCACCAAGACCATATTTTCCAACTACTGATCCTTCTTCTTTGTTTCCAGGTTTCACATTCTAATCACCAGTAATTATCAACGCATCCTGATTGCATGTTCGATCAATTTCAGACTGCAGAACCTAATAAAACTTTCAGTTTCTTCATCTTTGACCTTAGTGGTTGGTGCATAAATTTGAATAATAGTCATATTAACTGGTCTTCCTTGTAGGTGTATGAATATTATCCTATCACTGACAGCATTGTACTTCAGGATAGATCTTGACATGTTCTTTTTGATAATGAGTGCAACAACATTGCTCTTCAAGTTGTCATTCCCAGCATAGTAGACTATATTGTCTGATTCAAAATGGCCAACTGCAGTCCATTTCAGTGCATGAATGCCTAGGATATCTATGTTTATGAGTTCCATTTCATTTTTGATGGTTTCCAATTTTCCTAGATTCATACTTCATACATTCCCTGTTCTGATTATTAATAGGTGTTTGCAGTTATTTCTCATTTTCAGTTGTGCCACATCAGCAAACGAAGGCTCTGAAAGCTTTACTCCATCTACATCATTAACTTTGACTCTATTTTGAGGAGGCAGCTCTTCCCCAAGTCGTCTTTTGAGTGCCTTCTAACCTGGGGGACTCCTTCCAGCACTATATCGGACAATGTTCTGCTGCTACTCATAAGGTTTTCACTGGCTAATTCTTCTCAGAAGTAGACTGCTGGGTCCTTGTTAGTCTGGAAGCTCAGCTGAAACCTGTCTCCCCTGGGTGACCCTGCTGATATCTGAATACCAGTGGCATAGCTTCCAGCATCACAGCAACACACAAGCCCCCACAGTACAACAACTGACAGACATGTGGGGGAAGGGAGTCTTAGGTAACTTATATAGATAATATCTAGCAATTCTCCCCTTGGCGCAAGAATCTTTGGGAACATCAAGGTACCATTTCCAAACTTTCAGGAAAAGGTAATATATCAGGACTCAAGTTAGAATTTCACATCTAGAATCCTGTGAGAGAGCTCACCTCTCTCTGTCTTTCACTGTTATTGTACTTGCAAGAGAGATAGTGCGTTAGAGTGTCTGTTTTAGTCTTCTTCTCCCATCTGGAGATTAACTTCTCCTTTTATTCTTTAATAGCAAAATAAACACAAAATTTTGAATCCTCCATCTCTGAGGCTTCCCTAAATTCAAATTTTGAACCGGAGCAGTTTTACTCAGCTCACTAAATGGATTGCTTAGGAATTCAGAGACTAGTGTGGAAGGGACCTTAGAGATTACCTAGTTTAATCTCTCGTTTTACATCTAGAGAAGATAAGGCTCAAGAATGGTGATGTCGACTGATTCAATTAATTAGTAGAGCCCAGTCTAGATGTGACTGTCAGATCCTACACCAGTGTTTCCCAAGCCTGGCTGCACACTGAAATGACTAAGAAGACATTGAGAAAGTACCAATTCCAGGTCACACACTCAGAAATTCAGATGTAATAGTTGTGAGGTAGAGCCCAGGCAATGTTTTGGGTTTTTGGTGGTTGTTTTGTTTTATTTTTGTCTTTAGAAAAGAGATATTTTTCATGTAAAACCAGGGTTGAGAAGCACTGTTGGAAAACAAAAAACAAAAAATTTTACATTTACTCAGTAACTCCCATGTAAGAAGACTACAATCCATCATGTTACAAGTGAGGGAAGGAGTTTTGGATAAAAACCAAAAAAAAAAAAAAAAAAACAGACCCATTGCCATCAAGTCGATTCCCCGACTCTTAGCAACCCTATAGGACAGAGCAGAACTGCCCTGTAGGGTTTCCAAGGAGTGCCTGGTGGTCTCGAACTGCCAACCTTTTGGTTAGCAGCTGTAGCTCTTAACCACTACGCCTCCAGGGTTTCTGAGTTTTGGATAGAGTAGGTAATTTGTCTCATGTGAAACAGAAAAGTAATTTAACCGGTACTTGATACCTGCTATACTACAAAAGGAGCCCCGGTTGCACAGTGGTTAAGAGCTTGGCTGCTAACAAAAAGATCAGCAGTTCAAATTCACCAGCTGATCTTTGGAAACCTGATGAGGCAGCTCCATTCTGTCCAAAGGATAGCTCTGGGTAGGAATCCCCTCGATGGCAACTTTTTTTTTTTTTTTTTTTAATAGTACTAATACTTCAATTTATTATCCAACTTAACTTTTAAAACAAACATGAAGATAAATGTTCTTGTCACCATTTTTCTCATGATAAGATTGGGTCTCAGAGAGAATAAGTAAAATTTGTAAGGTTTATTGTGTGGTCAAAACAGGATTTGAAACCAGATCTATTTCTTCAAAGACCCGAAAATATTCTTTCCCTCATAAGAATTGAAACACTTTTTTTATGACAGTCTGTATTTCACCCATCTTTAGCACATAGCATTCTATGTAGTAATTGTTTAACTTGACCGTTTATTTGACTGTAAGCTTTAAAAGGCAGTGTCCAGTTTTGACTTGTAATTGCTCTATCCCCAGCACTGTGTAAATTGCTCTATCCCCAGCACTGTGTAAAGTACCTGGCTCACATTACTTGCTCAATAAATTTCTATGGGAAGAAGGAAGGAAGTATGAGGGAGAGGAAAAATGAAGCCAGACTCCCTACAAATGAAGTTGAATTAAGTTTAATTAATCAAATTTATTTTTAAAAAATGTTAGTGATGTCAGGAAAACCTAGAAATTTGCAGTTATATTCGTAGATGTACTAATGCCTAATGCAGCTTCTTATTCTAAAATATAATTTATCATTTGTGATAATGAGGTCATTAAACTTATAACATCTATTATATTCAGCATTTAAAAAAAGGAAATAATGATAGATTTTTAGTGTTGATAAAGACTCTAGAAATAACCTTTTCTACCTACTTTGGTTTTGGGTTTTGGTTTATAGATAAGAAGGAGCCCTGGTTTCATAGTGGTTAAAAGTTTGGCTACTAACCAAAAGTTTGGCAGTTTGATTCCTTCCACCAGCTGCTCCTTGGAAACCCTGTGGGGCAGTTCTACTCTGTTGCATAGGGTTACTATGAATCAGGATCAACTCACAACAATGCTTTTCTTTTTTTTTTAAACAGAGGAGAAAGTATAAGCCCAAAGATAAAATGTCAGAGTCCAGGTCTCTTAACTCCAGGTTTTGTGGTTTTTCTTCCTATATCACACTGTCTTTCAGTGCATCAGAGGTGACGCATAAAGAAATCCACTTGTGTAAGAATATAACTTCTGGCCCTTATAACATCCCAGTATGCAAAGAATTGAACTCAAATAAAATCAGCATTCTCCACATGAAGAAATTCTCTTTTTATCACTGACAGACCATCAGCATATAAAATACCAAAATGGCATTAGTACTGGTACCAAGCTCTTCTCTCAAATGCTGGCTCTGAATTGAGGCAAGACCAACTTCTCTGTCACTTGATTTTCTAACCACAATACGATAATAATTGGCTCTCCTTCTCTTCCCAAATTCTTGCTGAAAATATTACTAAAAACCAATTTAAGCACTGGCTGGGCGTGCCCTGTAAACAGCAGAACCTTTTATACATGTTCCCAGAGTATTGATATTCAAGGCTTTTGATGATCAAAATACAGCCTCCCTGTTTCTAACCAGTCTCACCTCACCCAGCTCCTTCCCGATTATAGTGCGAGCTTCATCTTCGGAAATCATCTAGAACTATGTTCTCTCCTTTGATTTTTTTTTCATGCTCACCAATAAAAATATTTCTGGTAATGTTCCGCTAAATGTCATGTCAAGCTGGTTCTGACCCATTGTTTTTCTAATTTAGAGCAAAAATAAGTATTAGTTCACTGTGACAGACAAATGGTCCTCCGACAGGAAAGAGATCATCATCTCAGGCAAAGAGCCGACAGGATTTTAAGATTCACCAAAGGAGTTGCTGGGTAGACCACTTGATTTCAACGCAGGGATTGTCGAAGTTGGCTCTTTGAAAGAAAAATGATAATGGAGTTTACCTTGTAAACAATGCCAAACTGAAGCATTATTTTTTGCCTCAAAGATATCCCCCAACTTTTGTCAGGGACCAAACCTATTCTGACCAGCTTGCTTTTTAGTATAACTCCAGTAGCTGGCTCATAAATTTCCTCTGTTTACTGATAAACACCTATAATTTAAATAACATTGGGATTCATTTTCTAGGCTTTTTATTAGCTTCTCTGAATGGATTAATGCTTCATAAAGTCTGCTTGAGGGGGAAAGAGATCCTGAATAGGTTTTTTTGATTTGGGGGGGTTTCTTGCTTTAATTTCGTAACTTTGCTAGTTTGTATCACAGTGCCATCTATGGGGCTAAATGTCTCTTTTCAATGGGAGTGAAATTCAAAACCCTGTACTGGGTTGGCCTCCCAGGGAATCACCAAATTAGTTTATTTGTAGGAATGATAATAATTTAAAAGGAATATTCTATTTCTGCACAGCATAAAGCTCTGAAAAGGATATGGAGGCCTCGGTGGTAGCAAAAGACATTATAGTTGTACTTAGCCTAAGTTATTATTGTGATATCATATTAAGATACTACTTTATCAAAGGAAGCATTGTAGTACGTTTTCTGATTTTGGATTAGATCTTCTCATACCCTCTTGAGAAATGCGTAGTATAGGCAATTAAAGCAAATGAGGTCTGTGATGAGGCAGACTCCCCCAGTATCCCAGAGAGAAGGAGGAGATGTTTGTCCTGTGTTTCCTTTGCATCCTGTGACAACTTCCATTACAAGATAGGGACTCTAGAAATAACCTTCTCTATTGTATGGATGGAAGCCCTGGTGGCTTAGTGGTTAAGAGTTATGGCTGCTATCCAAAAGGTTGCCGTTTGGAATCGACCATCTGCTCCTTGGAAACCCTACAGGGCAGTTCTACTCTGTCCTATCCAGTCCCTATGAGAATCGACTTGATGGCAATTTTTTTTTTTTTTTAAGGCACACACTCACAAGCAACAACAACAACAGCAACCTGTTATCATCTGCTTAAATGCCTGATAATTCTACTATAGATTTAGGAGGCCTTAGTTTCCTAGTAGTTTTCATGCTGAAGAAGAGCTTGATCTTATATTTTTCAATGAATGATAAAACCAAACCCATTGCACTCCAGTCGATTCCGGCTCATAGTGACCTTACCGGTCAGAGTCGAGCTGCCCCGTAAGCTTCCCAAGACTGTGATCCTAAGGACTATGCTTATTCAGATCTACGTTCCAGATCTACGTGCATCTCAGCAGAGCATTAGTATCCTCAGATGGGAGAGAGTCTCAGGGAAATGTAGTTTTCAGACCTCTCTGCCTCACCGGTATATCGTTCTGAATTCAGATATACGTCCGACTGGTATGTAGAAATACTAAAAACGTTCATTTAAGTACTTTGTCTCTTCCATCTCTTAAGTTTTCTCAAAGGATATGTTGTTTTTGAGGGAATGATCACTGAGAGCAAACAAAAAAAAAAGTCCTATAATGAATATTTAATGCGATGACAATATTGTTTTTATTGACACCTAAGAGATTGGCAGAGTACAGGGTCAGCGGAAAAGAGGAAGACCCTCAACGAGGTGGATTGACACAGTGGCTGCAACAATGAGCTCAAGCATAACAACGATTGTAAGGATGGCGCCGGACCGGGCAGTGTTTCGTTCTGTTGTGCATCGGGTCACTATGAGTCGGAACTGACTCGAGGGCATCTAACAACAACAACAACAAGACATTGTTTCCATCTGTTCTTAAGACTCATCCGTTGGAGCAGCCATTATTTAAAAAGAATTCTTCCTCAGAACTGCCAAAGCAGGAATGTTTTCGTCATGTAGATTTTTTTTTCTTTTTATGTTTTTATTGTGCTTTAAGTGAAAGTTTACAAATCAAGTCAGTCTCTCAAACAAAACCTTATATATACTTTGCTATATACTCCTATTTGCTCTCCCCGTAATGAGACAGCACATTCCTTCTCTCTACCCTGTGTTTCTCTGTCCATTCAGCCAGCTTCTGTTCCCCTCGGCCTTCACATTTCCCCTCCAGACAGGAGCTGTACACATAGTCTCATGTGTCTACGTGACCCAAGAAGCCCGTTCCTCACCAGTATCATTTTCTGTCTTATAGTCCAATCCAAACCCTCTCTGAAGAGTTGGCTTCGGGAATGGTTACTGTCCTGGGCTAACAGAAGGTCTGGGGACCATGACCTCCGGGGTCCTTCTAGTCTCAGTCAGACCATTAAGTCTGGTCTTTTTATGAGAATTTGGGGTCTGCATCCCACTGCTCTCCTGTTCCTTCAGGGATTCTCTGTTGTGTTCCCTGTCATGGCAGTCATCAGTTGTAGCTGGGCACCATCTAGTTTTTCTGGTCTCAGGCTGATGTCCTCTCTGATTTATGTGGCCCGTTCTGACTCTTGAGCTCATACTTACCTTGTACCTTTGGTGTTCTTCATTCTCCTTTGCTCCATGTGGGTTGAGACCAATTGTTGCATCTTAGATGGCCGCTTACTAGCGTTTAAGACCCCAGACACCACTCTCCAAAGTGGGATGCAAAATGTTTTCTTAGTAGATTTTGTTATGCCAGTTGACTTAGATGTCTCCTGAAACCATGGTCCCCAAACCCGTGCCTCTGCTACGCTGGCCTTCAAAGTATTCAGTTTAATCAGTAAACTGCTTTTGGTTTAGTCCAGTTGTGTTGACCTCTCCTGTATTGTGTGTTGTCCTTCCCTTCGCCTAAATTAGTCATTGTCTACTACCTAATTAGTGAGTCCCTCTCCCTCCCTCCCTCCCCCCTCTTATAACCATCAAAGAATATTTCCTTCTCTGTTTAAACTTTCTCTTGAGTTCTTATAATAGTGATCTAATATAATATTTGTCCTTTTGCAACTGACTGATTTCACTCCATGTTATGAAATGTTTCACAGATTCATCATTGTTCTTTATTGATGCATAGTATTCCATTGTGTGAATATACCATAATTTATTAATCCATTCATCTGTTGATGGGCACCTTAGTTGCTTCCATCTTTTTGCTATCGTAAGCAGTGCTACAATGAACATGCATGTGCATGTATCTGTTCGTGTGATGGCTCTTATTTCTCTAGGGTATATTCCAAGAAGTAGGATTGCTAGATCATATGGTAGTTCTATTTCCAGGTTTTTAAGGAAGTGCCGAATCAATTTCCAAAGTAGTTATACCATTTTACATTCCCACCATCAGTGTATAAGCATTCTAGTCTCTCCACAACCTCTCCAACATTTATTATTTTGTGTTTTTTTGGATTAATGCCAGCCTTGTTGGCGTGAGATGGAATCTTATTGTAGTTTTGATTTGCATTTCTCTAATGGCTAATGATCGTGAACATTTCCTCAGGTACCTGTTAGCCACCTGAATGTCTTCTTTAGTGAAGTGCCTGTTCACATCCTTTGCCCATTTTTTAATTGGGTTATTTGTCTTTTTGTAGTTGATTTTTTTTGCAGTAACATGTAGATTTTAGAGATCAGCCACTGATTAGAAATATTATAGCTGAAAACTTTTTCCCAGTCTGTAAGTAATCTTTTCATTCTTCTGGTGAAGACTTTAGATGAGCATAAGTGTTTTGACTTTTAGGAGCTCCCAGTTATCTAATTTCTCTTTTGATGTTTGTGCAGTTCTAGTAATGTTTTGTATACTGTTTATGCCATGTACTAGGGCTCCTAGCATTGTTCCTTTGTTCCTGTTTTTTCCCCCATGAGCTTTATCATTTCAGATTTTATATTTAGGCCTTTGATCCATTTTGAATTGGTTTTCGTGCATTGTGTGAGGTATGGGTCTTGTTTTATTTTTTTGCAGGTGGATATCCAGTTATGCCAGCACCATTTTTTAAAGAGACTATCTTTTCCCCATTTAACAGGCTTTGGGCCTTTGTCAAATATCAGCTGCTCATATATGGATGGATTTATGTCAGGATTCTCAATTCTGTTCCATTGGTCTATGTATCTATTGTACCAGTACCAGGCTGTTTTGACTACTGTGGTGGTATAATAGGTTCTAAAATCAGGTAGTGTGAGGCCTCCCACTTTATTCTTCTTTTTCAGTAATGCTTTACTTATCTGGGGCCTCTTACCTTTCCACATGAAATTGGTGATTTGTTTCTCCATCTCATTAAAAAATGTCACTGGTATTTGGGTCAGGATTGCATTGTATCTATAGATCGATTTGGGCAGAATAGACATTTTTACAATGTAGAGACTTCCTATCCACGAGCAAGGTATGTTTTTCCACTTATGTAGGTGTCTTTTGGTTTCTTGCAGTAGTGTCTTGTAGTTGTTTTTTTAATAGGTCTTTTTCATCTCCGGTTAGTTTATTCCTAAGTACTTTATCTTCTTAGGGGCTATTGTAAATGGTATTGATTTGGTGATTTCCTCTTCTTCAATCTTTTTGTTGATGTAGAAGGATCCAACTGATTTATGTGTGTTTACCTTTTATCCTGACACTCTGCTGAACTCTTTTTTAACTTCAGTAGTTTTCTTGAGGATTCTTTAGGCTTTTCTGTATATAAGACCATGTCATCTGCAAACAAAGACACTTTTACTTCTTCTTTGCCAATTTGGATGACCTTTACCTCTTTATCTAGCCTAATAGCTCGGCTAGGACCTCCAGCACAATGTTGAATACGAGTGGTGATAAAAGACATCCTTGTCTAGTTCCTGTTCTCAACGGGAATGGTTTCAGTCTTTCTGCATTTAGGATGATGTTGGCTGTTGGCTTTGTATAAATCCCCTTTATAATGTTTAGGAATTTCCCTTCTATTCCTATTTTCCTGAGAGTTTTTATCATGAATGGGTGTTGGACTTTGTCAAATGCCTTTTATGCATCAATTGGTAAGATCATGTGGTTCTTGTCTTTTGTTTTATTTATGTGATGGATTACATTGTTTTTCTAATGTTGAAACATCCCTGCATACATGGTATAAATCTTACTTGGTCGTGGTGAATTATTTTTTTGGTATGTTGTTGAATTCTATTGGCTAGAATTTTGTTGAGGATTTTTGCACGTAAGTTCATGAGGGATATTGGTCTATAATTTTCTTTTTTATGGAGTCTTTACCTGGTTTTGGTATCAGGGTTATGCTGGCTTCGTGGAATGAGTTTGGGAGTATTCCATCCTTTTCTGTGCCCTGAAATACCTTTCTAATAGTGGTGTTAACTTTTCTCTGAAAGCTTGGTAGAATTCTCCAGTGAAGCCGTCAGGGTCAGGGCTTTTCTTTGCTGGGAGTTTTTGTTTTTATTACTTTTTTTAATCTCTTCTTTTTTTTTTTGTTATATATTTATTTAGTTGTTCTGTCTCTGTGTTAGTTTAGGTGGGTAGTATGTTTCTAGAAATTTGTCCATTTCCTCTAGGTTTTCAAATTTGTTAGAGTACAAGTTTTCATAGTACTCCATTATGATTCTTTTTACTTCTGTTGTGTCTGTTGTGATATCGTCCATCTCATTTCTTATTCAGGTTATCTGCTTCGTCTCTTGTTTTTCTTTTATCGGTCTGGCCAATGGTTTATCGATTTTGTTAATCTTTTCAAAGAACCAGCTTTTGGTCTTGTTAACTCTCTCAATTGTTGTTCTGTTTCCTATTTCATTTAAATTCTGCTCTAATTTTTATTATTTGCTTTCCTCTGGTGCCTGAAAGCTTCTTCTGTTGCACTCTTTCCATTTGTTCGAGTTGTAGGGATAATTCTTTGATTTTATCCCTCTCTTCTTTTTGTATGTGTGCATTTATTGAAATAAATTGACCTCTGAGCACTGCTTTCACTGTGTCCCAAAGGTTCTGATACAAAGTGTTTTCATTCTTATTGGATTCTATGAATACCTTTATTCTGTACTTAATTTGTTCTATAATCCAGTCGTTTTTGGCCAAAGTGTTGTTCAGTTTCCATGTGTTTGATTTCTTTTCCCTGATATTTCTGTTATGGACTTTTAGTTTTATGGCTTTATGGTCAGAGAAGATGTTTTGTAATATTTCAATGTTTTGGGTTCTGTTAAGGCTTACTTTATGGCCTAATATGTCACCTATTCTAGAGAATGTTTCATGTGCATTGGAAGAGAAAGTATACTTGAATGTTGTTGGGTGGAGTGTTCTGTATATGTCTATGAGGCCAAGTTGGTTAATTGTGGCATGTAGCTCTTCCGTGTCTTTATTGAGCTTCTTTGTATATTCTGTCCTTCGCTGAAAGTGGTGTGTTGAAATCTCTTACTATTATTTTGGAGCTATCTATCTCACTTTTCAGTGTTGTTAGAGTTTGTCTTATGTACCTTGAAGCCCTGTCGTTGGGTGCATAAATATTTAATATGGTAATATCCTCCTGGCATGTTGTTCCTTTAATCATTATATAGTGTCCTTCCTTATCCTTTGTGGTAGATTTAAGTTTGAAGTCTGTTTTGTCAAAATTAGTATAGCCACTCCTCTTTTTTGATTGTTGTTTGCTTGATATATTTTTTTCCATCCTTCAAGTTTTAGTTTGTTTGTGTCTTTGAGTCTAAGGTGTGTCTCTTCTAGGCAGCATATAGCCGGATTGTATTTTTTTTAACCATCCCGCCATTCTCTGTCTCTTTATTGGTGCATTTAGTCCATTTACATTCAGTGTGATTATAGATAGGTATGAGTTTAGTGCTGTCATTTTGATGCCTTTTTTTGTGTGTTCTTGACAGTTTCATTTTTCCACTTACTTTTTTGTGCTGAGAAGTTTTTCTTTGTAATGTGTGTTCCTCATTTTCATTGTAGTTGAATTTGTTTTTTGCTGAGTCTTTATGTTTGTCTTGTTTTTTTATTTGGAGTGTAGGATTGTTAGTCTTCTTTGTGGTTACTTTGATATTTACCCCTATTTTTCTAAGTTTAAACCTAACTTGTATCTCCCTATATCGCCTTGATTTCCTCTACATATGAAAGATCTATGCCTACTTTATTTAGTCCCTCCTTATTGATTTAATGTCATCTTTTACATAATGACATCACAGAATCCCTGTTTTGAGTATTTTTTTGTCTTGATTTATTTTGGGGATTTCCCTGTCTGAGTTGATATCTGGTTGCTCTGTTCTGTGTTCTAGTGTCGGGTTGATATCTGATATTATTGATTTTCTAACCAGAAAATTCCCTTTAGTATTTCTTGTAGTTTTGGTTTGGTTTTTGCAAATTCCCTAAGCTTCTGTTTATCTGTAAATGTCTTAATTTTGCCTTGATATTTGAGAGACAGTTTTGCTGGATATATGATTCTTGGCTGGCAATTTTTCTTCTTCAGTTCTTTATATATGTCATCCCATTGCCTTCTTGCCTGCATGGCTTCTGCCAAGTAGTCCGAACTTATTGATTCTCCTTTGTAGGTGACTTTTCACTTGTCCCTGGCTGTTCTTAAATTTTTTTCTTTATCTTTGGTTTGGTAAGTTTGATGATAATAAGTCTTGGTGACTTTCTTTTGGGATCTACCTTGTATGGGGTTCTATGAGCATCTTGGATAGATATCCTTTCATCTTTCATGATATCACAGAAGCTTTGTGTCAACAAATCTTCAACAACTCCCTCTGTATTTTCTGTTATCCTTCCCTGTTGTGGTATTTCAATCACTCACAAGTTATTCTTCTTGATAGATTCCCACATGATTCTTAGGGTTTCTTCATTTTTTTAAATGCTTTTATTTGATTTTTCTTCGAATATATCGTTGCGAAGTGTTTTATTTTCATTCTCACTAATTCTGCATTCCCGTTGCTCAATTCTGCTCCTCTGATTTCTATTGATTGTCTAAATTCTATAATTTTGTTCTTCTGAGTTTCTGATTGCTGCCTCTCTATGGATTCTCGCAGTTTATTAAATTTTTCATTATGCTCTTGAATAACCTTTTTAATTTTTTCAACTGCTTTATCTGTGTGTTCCTTGGCTTTTTCTGTGTGTTGCCTGATCTCGTTCCTGATGTCTTGAAGAATCCTGTATATTAACCTTTTGTATTCTACATCTGGTAATTCCAGGAATAACATCTTCATCCGGGAGAGTCCTTGATTCTCTGTTTTGGAAGTTTGTTGAAGCAATCATGGTCTGCTTTTTTACGTGATTTGATATTGACTGTTGTTTCCAAGCCATCTATAAGTTACTGTATTAATTTATTTTATGTTTTCTCACTGTGTCCTAGTTTCTTGCTTTGTTTTGTTTTGATATACTCAAATAGACTACTAGAGTGAGCTAACTTGATTATTGGAGGCTTTGAAGCGCTAATGACCCATTACCAGATGAGTAGAGCTGTTACCATGTATACGAGCCTAGAAGTCCATTCACTATTCTTGTATAGATTCAGCTCAGGTATCCTGATAGATGGTCACCTTGTGTGGTGTAGCCTCTCACCTACTATCTTAGAGGAGAAGTGGTGATTGGTGTATGCACCCCCGGTAGCAACAGGGGGTCACACTCTGAGGAAGGCAGGCAGCTAACAGCCTTCCTCCCAAGTGTCAGTGAAGAAGGAGCATCTCTGTTCTCTAGAGCACTGTGCTGGGTGGGCTCTGCAGCTGTACCTTAGGTACCAAATGCTTATACCTGTAAAGACTGGTAGGCACCACTATCCTTAGACCCCTTTTGCAGGTGGCTAGGTGGCATGGATGGAGCCTCCAGTCCTCAGGCCCCTGCTGTGGGTGGGTGACCAAACCAAAAAGCCAAACCCAGTGCCGTCAAGTCAATTCCGACTCATAGCGACCCTATAGGACAGAGTAGAACTGCTCTGTAGAGTTTCCAAGGAGTGCCTGGCCAATTTGAACTGCTGACCCTTTGGTTAGCAGCCATAGCGCTTAACCACTACACCACCAGTGTTACCGTGGGTGGGTGAAGGCCCTGTTTAATAGGCAGAGCCATATCAGACCTCCAAAACCGGCCTCTCCACCACACAGCTGAAACAGTTATAGTCAGACCTCAAATAGATTCACCTTTGCAATATAATATCCACCTGGATCCATGCAGGGTTGAAAGACAAAGTCTATGGATCGCTTATGTCTGGACTGGAGCCACTTCTGCTCTGAGCTTCTAGATTGGGGAAGTTGGCGGAGTATTTTTCCCCATTTATTAATTGTTCCTCCTCCAGGAGAATGGCTCAGAGAGTACAGCAGGTCCTATCTCAGGCCCAGGGAAATCAACTGTTAATGAAGCTGTCTGGGACAAAGAGAGGAGGGATCAGATAGGTAGGAGAGAGTTCTTTCAAAAGAAGGAGCTATTAGATCTGCACAGCATGGTAAATTAGACAAAATCACTTACCTTGGGCTGAGAGAGAGCGCTGTTTTATCTCAGATTCCAGAGGTGTGTGTAGCCTGTGTGTGCTGGATGAGTCCCTGCCAAGATTGCCCCAGGGAGTTAGGCCTGTGTCCCGCACTTGACTTCTTTTGTTGAAGCAGCTATGGCCTAAACTCCACAGCCGGTCCCACAGCCTTCACACCAGTGGATCAGGGTGCCAGCACTTCAGTTGTCTTTTTTCTCTGAAGTAGCCACTTCCTAAACACCATGGCCAGCCCTGCTGTAGACACACCACAGGGTCAGGGGTGCTCCACTCTGCTTGCCTTCTTTTGCTGAAGCTGCCATGTCCCAGGAAACTACCATCAGCCCCGCCACAGTTGCACCAAACAATGCACCAAGGAATCGGAGCTGAGGAGTTGCATGGGCAGCTTTGATGCTCAGGGTTCTTAGCTTGTCATGTATATAATAGATTCACTTGTTTTTTGGGGGTCCTTGTTGTAAGAGGGATCAGTGGAAGCTTCTGACTAGTTCCCATCTTGGCCCCACCTCCTTGTCATGTAGATTTTTAAAAAGTAACTGAAACATTTTCTGGGATTACCAAATTTTTATCTTATGTTCATAATAACCATGGATAACAGTTATTATTTTCAGATTCATTGTGTTTTATTCAGTATCGTTGTCAAAAAGAAAAAACAGTTTATCAAATCATATCATAAAACATTTATTCCAATTACAGTCAATACCCCTCTTGTTTCCTCTTGAATTTGATTATTTTTTCTACCTCCAAAAAAAGATAATATGATACTTGTCAGATGATTTGTTTATTCATATACCTCTTTTTATTCAGTGAAATTTTTATAAGGTTTTACTGTATTAAGGGATAGATTTACAATTTACTTTCATATTTACTTATCAAATGTTGTAATAAATCTATGCCATTTTGAACAACTTTATACTAATGATAATCATAATTGAGATAATAAATTTAACTCATTCCAGGAGGAAATTATAATACACAGAGTCTCAGGAAATGAAACAAATATTAAAAATCAAATTATTGCATTTTAATTTAGATAGGCATGATAAGGTGATCAGCAAAAAAAAAATTTTTCAAATGCGTGTATGTTACAAGAGAATGGAAATATGTAGAGAAAGTGATATCGAAAGATGAATTCAAGGAGGAAAAGAAAAATTAAAAAATGGTAATTTTCTTGCTGAAGAAGGGCTTGATCTTACATTTTTCAATGAATGATAAAACCAAACCCATTTCAGTTCAGTTAATTCTGACTCATAGTGACCTTATAGGTCAGAGTAGAGCTGTCCCATAAGGTTTCCAAGGCTATAATCTTTAGGGAAGCAGATTGCCACATCTTTCTCTCATGGAGCAGCTGGTGGGTTTGAACCACTGAACTTTAGGTTAGCAGAAGAGTGCTTTAACCACTGTGCCACTAGGGCTACTTCAATGAGTGTTGGTGGGTATAAAATCATTACAGATATATAGTCTATTGGTGACTAGCTGCACAATTAAATAGTGAAGTAATAATTTTAGTTTTAAGTGTTAACATTTGTAATATTCCAGATAGTATATCCTTCTAATATAACGAAGAGCAATGGTGGCACAGTGATAAGTGCTGGGCTGCTAACTGAGAGCTTGGTTGTTCAAACCCACCATCCACTCTGCTGGTTCTCTGTCGTCTGCACAGATTTACAACCTTGGAAACCCTATGAATGGTTCTGCTTGTCCCGTAGGGTCACTATGAGTTGGAATCAACTTAATGGCAGTGGGTAACAGAACAAAATTTTTAAATAATAATCTAAAAGCTTTTTAAGTGGAATATTGTTGATTCATATAGCTTTTCAACATTTTTTAAGTATATATAAGAACATACTGCTCTAAAAGAAAAAAAGACTGCTAGGCATGAAGTAAATATGTAAAAAAATAAGCGAAAAACTTATTTGAAATTTAAAAAATGCTATAGATTTTAAAGATCATAATGTTCTTATGTATTTGGCTAGAGAAATTGAACTTCAATAAGCATTTGTATAGGGAAATAGGTTCATCCCAAGCATAAACTTAAGAACCAAGCCAAGGTTTCCAGATACTATTCATGTGGTTTCTTACAAGGAAAACTATGTTTCCACAAGAAAAAAAAAAATGTAGAAATCCATATAACCCAGGCATGAACAAGGTAATATCACCATGATGGCAGGCATGGTCTTTAAGTGTCTCACCTCCTTTGGAGTGCAAGAGCAGGCAGTGCTAACTCCACCAATCTGGCTTCATCATTTTAGCATTGTGTTTACAGATTGGCACCCCTTCAGTTAATCACAGTTGTAGCATGCAACATAATGTAGTTTTTTCAATGACGCCTTCAGTGTTCTTCAGGAAAGAAAAACATTTTATTTGAATTTCATGAATTCTAACTCCCTCTTAATGGAGTCCATGAGCCACGCAAACAATTAAGCTCTCAACTACTGACCCGAAAGGTTGATGATTCAAACCCACTCAGAGGCACCTCGGAAGACAGATTTGGAGATCTGCTTCTGAAAGATCTCAGCCTTGAAAACTGTATGAAGCAGTCTACTCTGCACAAATGGGGTCATCATAATTTGGGATCAACTCTGTGGCAGCTAACAACATATTAGAGTACATCAAAGATTTAAATTATGTCTATGGATTTATTTATTGGCTGATTTCTTTCAACAGAAATCAGAATAAGAATACTTGTAACATTGCTGCATGTATTTGAATTTCTTGGAAGTTTGAATTTCTAGACAATGAATAAGGAAGACTAAGGAAGAATCGATGCCTTTGAATTGTGGTGTTGGTGAAAAATGTTGAATATTCCTTGAACTGCCAGAATGAACAAAGCCAGAGAGCTTCTTGTAATCGAGGATGGCAAGACTACGACTCACGTTCTTGGACATGTTATCAGGTGGGAGCGGTCCCTTGAGAAGAACATCATGCCTGATAAAGTAGAGGGTCAGCAAAAAAAAAAAAAAAAAGGAACACCCTCAATGAAATGGATTGCCACAGTGGCTGCAACGATGGGCTCAAACACAGCAAGGATTGTGAGGGTGGCGCGGGGCCGGGCAGTGTTTCCTTTTGTTGCACATATGGTCCCTGTGAGTCGGAATTAATTCGTTGGCACCAAACAATAACAACAGTCAAATATTTGTCTTAGTATATAGTATATATTTTACCTTTCTTAAAATTTTTTTTTTTTTATGAATATAAACACTTAAAAAACACTACCAAACCGTACAATGGTCTCATGAAGGTCATGAAGTAGTGTGTGCATTCATTATTACTAACCATTGTATGTATTTAACTCAAATTTTTACCATAATAGACATTATGGCAGTCCATTCTTAAGTATGAGTTGTTTCTAAGTTGGAGTTTAGTAACCCAGGACTGCTTGTATGATTATAAAATGGTAGAAAATATTTTATGGAGAAAATTGTAAAACTTTATTAAAATATATTCAAAAGACCTAAATAAATGGAGAAATACAATAATCACAAACGAGAAGACTCGTCATTAAAATGACATTTTCTCTCATAAAGATCTCTAGATTTAATGCAATTTCAGTCAGAATCTCAACAAAGTTTTTATATAACTTGAGAAGATGATTCTAACATTTATGTGGAAAAGCTAAAGTCTAGGAATAACTATGGTCTAAGAATTAGGTGAGAATATTTATTCTATCAGGTATTAAAACATATTATATACATATATTAACTAGGATACCAGGAAAGACTAAAAAAAAAAAAAAAAAGGCAGTGAAGGAGAATAAGGAGTCCAGAAGTAAATCCACTCATTTAAAGAAATTTAATATGTGATATAGATAGCACTGAAAATTACCAGATGAAGGAGGAATTATTCAATACTATTGCTGGAACAATTGGTAATTCATATAGAAAAAATGAAATTTTGTTTCTACTTCATACCATATATACACAAAAAAAATGCAGATGGATCTAAACTTGAAATAGTAAAGGCATTTTTTTTTTTTTAATCTGAGAAGAGTACATAGGAGAAAAGCATAATGACCTCAGGGCTACATAACTAAAAAAGTATTAATCATAAAGAAAAATTTAGTAAATTCAACTACATTAAAATGAAAAGCTATTATTTATTAAAAGAAAAAAAAAGTCAATTCCCAAAATGAAATAAAATAGCTGTACCCAGAACCCAGTGCCGTCAAGTCACAAATAACAAATGATTAATATTCTAAATATATAAAAATATTCTGAAAAAATCAGTTAAACCTAAGGCAAAAACAAATTTTAAAAAGGAAACTGAAGAAACAAGCAAACATTTTATGGTAGAGGCATTCTGTTTATCTATTATGAAAAGAAGCATAGCCTCAATGGTAATCATGGAAAAAACAAAATAATGTCACATTAAGGTCACATAAATTGACAATGTAATAACATATTTTCCAATTTGTATTTTAGTCTTCAAAACCAATGTAGTAATGATGTTTGCAGTTGTTTCTTCTCATTTTGAGTCATGCCGCATCAGCAAATGAAGGTCCCAAAGGCTTTATTTTACCCTATTGTCTTAGTCTAGTGCTGCTATAATAGAAATACCACAAGCAGATGGCTTTAACAAAGAGAAATTTATTCTCTCACATTCTGGTAGGCTATAAGCCCAAATTCAAGGTGTCAGCTCCAGGGGGAGGTTTTCTCTCTCTGTCAGCCTTCTCATCAATTTTCCCCTACACTAGGAGCTTCTCTGCTCAGGGACCCAGAGTCCAAAGGACACGCTCTGCTCTGGCACTGCTTTCTTGGTGCTGTGATGTCCCCAACTCTCTGCTTACTTCCCTTTTTATCTCTTGAAAGATAAAAGGTGGTACAGGCCACACCCCAGGGAAACTCTCTTTATGTTGGATCAGGAATGTGACCTGGTTTAAGGATGTTATAACCCCACCCTACCTAATCCTCTTTAATATAAAATTACAATCACAAAATGGAAGACAACCACACAATACTGGAAATCATGGCCCAGACAAATTAATACACACATTTTGGGGGGGGACATAATTCAATCCATGAGACCTATCTATGTCATTCAATCCATGAGACCATCTCTATTTTGAGGAGGCAGCTCTTCCCCAGTCATATTTTGAGTGCCTTCTAACATTCTTCTGGAGCTATATCAGACAATATTCCACTGATATTTATAAGGTTTTCACTGACAGCTTTTTATTTTATTTTATTAGAAGTAGCTAGCCAGCTCTTTCTTCCTAGTCTTAGTCTGGAAACTCTGCTGAAACTTGTCTACACACTGCTGGTATTTGAATTACTGGTGATTTAGCTTCTAGCATCACAGCAACATGCAAGCCACCGTAGGAGATCTTAAAAAGTTGCATAGCCCACCTCACTGAGTCTTGATTAGACAATGAAAATGTCAGTGAGAGAATATCAATGAGAGAAAAAGTTAAATTTCTTTATATTTCGGAGCCATTTCATTAAAGCATAAATTTAGAAAGAGGGATAGGAAGAAATTGTGTTTTAACAAGGACCCCCTTCCCTACCCCAGATCAAAAACTTTATACCACTCATTTCTCATGTATTAAAGACTTTCTCAGATGAAGCAGGGACTTGGAAAAAACAGGAATTGCCCCTTAACCCTCTGGAGGGCAGTTGGCTAATAATGCCAATAAATCTACAGTAACAGTACGCCCAACCCAGCTCTTCCCCTCACAACCTGGAACAATGAACTGTAACCACAGGAAGCCACTTGACCTCCCTCAAACACGCCTTGCTTTCCCACATCCCCCTGCACATGCAAGCCAACACAGTATAACAAACTGATAGATGAGTGGTGGAAACATTGGGCTAACTGATTCTACATAAGAACGGTTTGTACGTTTTCTGACTTACCTACAAATTAGACTTAAAGGCAGGCTTAGGAACCCATCTCATTTATAAACCGGGAACTGCCTGTGTTTATTTTTAATAGCCTTAACCCTTTTTAACCCTAGGTTCTTTATACTTATTATTGCTGTTATAAATGGTATTTATTTAAATCATATTTTCCAAGTCTTGGTTACTAATTTACAGTAATACTATTGAATTTTGTACTCAGCCATCTTGTTAAACTCTGTTGTTTGTTTTTAAATGCTTTGAAGTTTTGCTAGTAAACAATTGAATGATTTGCACGTTGTCGTAGTTTCATTTCCTTTTATCCAAACTTTATATGCCTTTTAATGTTTTCTTCTTTTGTTCCTTGAT
Organism: Loxodonta africana; assembly: GCF_030014295.1. Lineage (NCBI taxonomy): Eukaryota > Metazoa > Chordata > Mammalia > Proboscidea > Elephantidae > Loxodonta > Loxodonta africana. The sequence continues at coordinate 24,196,576 of NC_087353.1, read as the reverse complement.
TAAGGCCTCTAGACAACGTTGAATTAAATTGATAAAGTGGAAATTCTTGTTTTGTTACTGATTTTTAACCTTTCCCCATTTTAAAAATATTTACCGAAGGTTTTTTTTTTTTTTTTTTTTTTCAAATAGAAACTCGAGTCGGGCCAAGCAAGGTCTCTTGTATTCCTAAATTCAAATGCTTTTTTTTTTTTTTTTTGCATTTATTGAGATAATCGTAAACTTTTTAAAATAATTGTTAGTGTGATGGTTTTCATTTATGATTGCCTAACATTAAATCATCCTTTTATTCTGATATAAAGACAACTTGATGTATTAACTCTTAATTAGGTTCAGTTTGTTAATATTTTGTTTAGCATTCTTATAGTCTATATTCTTTCTTGTGTGATTCCTTGATAACAAATATATATGGGCCTCAAGTAGTTGAGTATTATCACTTCTTTTTGTATTATATGGATTAGAAATAATATGTTTTCAGTTGTCCAAGGAAAATGAGGGAATGATAGAAACAAGACTCTTGAAAGTAGGTCCTGACACTGGAGCATGCAGGAGATTCTGATCAAATTGCAGCTTTGATTTTTACGTTGAAGTGAAATATTCCTGGTGTATTTATGCTATTTATAAATAAATACCACCACTTGTCTGTCAGTTTTCTATACTATTTGTAGCCCGTATGTTGCTATGATGCTGGCAACTATGCTGCTGGTATTTCGAATACCAGCAGAGTCACCTATGATAAACAGGTTTTAATGAAGCTTCTGAATTAAGACAGACTAGAAGGAAAGGCCTAGAAATTTACTTCCAAAAATTAACCAATGAAAACCTTATGGATCACAACAAAACACTCTCCACCTCGCTTCCTTTATATACATCATTCTAAAAACCCATTGCCGTCAAGTTGATTCCGACTCATAGCAACCCTGTAAGACAGAGTAGAACTGCCCTGTTGGGTTTCCTGGGAGCAGCTGGTGAATTCAAACTACCATCCTTTTGGTTAGCAGTCGAGCTCTTTATCACTTCACCACACACCATTAAACCAAAACCAAAACCAAACCCATTGCCAATGGGTCGATTCCGACTCATAGTGACCCAATAGGACAGAGTAGAGCTGCCCCATACAGTTTCCAAGGAGCACCTGTTGGATTCGAATTGCCAACCTTTTAGTTAGCAGCTGTAGCTCTTAACTACTACGCCACCAGGGTTTCCATACATACATACATACCATTAAATAAAATACCATTAAAAAAAAATTTATTTATTTATTTTTTTATTTTAGGAGGGATCAATTGCTAAAGGAGGGCATCATGTTTTGTGAAGCAAAAGGAAAACCTCAGTGAGGTGGATTGGCCAAATAGCCTCAAAGATAGATTCTAATTCACCAGTGATCATAAGAATGACACAGTAATAAGCAATATTTTGTTCTGTTATACATAAGATTGCCATGAGTTGGAGTTAACTCCATGGTGACTCTCTTTCTATCTATCTGTAAAAGGTACCATGTGACAAATTTAATATTGAATATATTTAAAGAACAGGTACTGTAGGCTATTACACTTTTAATGGTATGTTCATTTAGGTGAATTTATATACAGTATGATCAATGTAGAAATATTTCTTTCAAATATAAAGGTATTTGCAAACTAAAAAGACACAAGGCTGTGAGGGAGTTTTAAAGGAAAAAACTCTTATTCTTACGTTGAACCACACCATCGGTACTGTGCAACTTGTGAAGCAGCTGGAGCTCTAAAAAGACTATCCAGAAGTCATTAAAATAAGAATTGAAGTATAATTATTATATTCTTATCTTTTTGGCTCAAAAGAGTCTTGAAAAATTGCTATGGGAAGCTGCAAATTTTGGAAAAGCCATTCTAGTAAATTTCTTATCTTCCTCACTGGCACTCTTAAAAACAGACTTACCTCTTCAGGGTTTCTGTATCTTACGTCTTGTGCACTGAATAATTCTTTGTCCATTGTAAGTATAATCTAGTCCTTTTTTTTGTAATATAATAAAAGAAAGCAAAATTCAGTAACTCTAATCAGAAAGGATAGCTCAGGCTCATGCTGGCAGGCTAAAAAATAACCATTTATTTAGTATTCAGTTTTCAGTTCCGCAAACCCTCGTTCACTGAATGATTACGGAAAATAGAAAGATACCTAAAGCCGAAGTAGTTGCTATTGCTAGTGGCTGTTGCTAATTAATAATTTAATTAATATTAATTAATTAGTTGATATTTTATATTTTAATTGTAGTTTATATTAATCAGTAAAAAATGAAATAGATAAAAATTAATGAATCCCTAATGTCCCCTTATGTCCCCTTACCAATCACTACTCATCCTTCTCTATATTAACCTTGTAAACAACCTGGACTTTAGCCTTCCATCCATTTCTGCATTCTCAGGTACATGGACATAAACTTTTTTTTCCATTGCCATCTAGTCGATTCCAACTAATAACAACACTATAGGACAGAGTAGAACAACCTCATAGGGTTTCCAAGGAGCTGCTGGAAGATTTGAACTGCAGACCTTTTGGTTAGCAGTCGATTCTTAACCACTGTACCGCTAGTGCTTCTAAACCATTTTAGGGTTCTTAAAAAAAAAAAAAAAATACTTGGAGAAAAGGGGTAGGTATAAACAACAGTCCATCAAGATTTTAAAGGTGTGGAAACAAATATTTGTTTAACTTCTTCAGTGGGACCAGTACTGTTTTAAATAGTTTCCTGAAAATAGCTATTTCAGTCTTTTTAAAAACCTAGCAAGCTAAATATTACTTTTTTTTTAATATAAAAGTAGAAAAGTTTAGGTTACTTGCCAGGGTTAAGCAGTGAATTTAAGTCTATCTTTAAAACTTGGCTTATTCCAAGGAATAAGAAGCAAGAATAGCTACAATTACTATTCTCAGATAAGAATGTTTACAATTACTGCTCTCAGATAGAAGAGATGGCTGACTGGAAAATGAAAGTAAAGAGAAAAGAGACATATTCCATATCACCTTTTGAAATGCATGGCAATTTTTTAGACCAAATTAAATTATTCAATGTGATCATAAACCCATTAAGTTAGGTCACAGTGGCCCCTTCTGGTTAAAATGAGCATATCAGAACTATTTGCCAAAAATCGTAAATACTGTATTTTTAAATAAATAACACACACCTTCAGTGTTTCTTTGCCAGCCACACCCTCCCTCCATGAGGTATTTTCCTAAGGGTGTTATGTTAATTTTTTTTTTTTTACAGAAACACGTGGAAAAGGATTGGCGTGGTAGCACTTGTGAGGGTGTCTCACAGCTAGAGGCAAGGCTGGCAAACAAACGCAGAAGGTGCACATAATTTGTGTAAAAATACAGTAACTTTTTTCATTTGAAATTTCAATAAATTATACAAAATTCATTTATGTTTCTTGTAGTTAGAAATGATATGTCCTTATAAATACTAACTTAATCATTAAAATATAAATGATAGATTCTTCTGGGATGATTTTCTTTTAGGTCATCAAAGTGTGTTATGTTATGAGGAAAGCACATTGCACTAGATGAATATAAGATGAATCTTAGCAATCATGTGATCTTGGTAAATGTCGTATCCTTTCTGGCCACCATGTCTTAATATGAAAAATAAGGAAGACTGAGTTAGCAAGTGTCTTAGACTTCTAGGGCTGCTATAACAGAAATGGCATAAGTGGATGGCTTCAACAGACAAGTTTATTCTCTCACAGCCTAGGAGGCTAAAAGTCCAAATTCATGGTGCCCGCTCCAGGAAAAGGCTTTCTCTCTCTGTTGGCTTTGGGGGAAGGTACTTGTCATCAATCTTTCTCTGTTCTAGGAGCTTCTTAGGGTAAGGACCCCAGGTCCAAAAGATCCACGTGCTCCTGGTTCTTCTTTCTTGATGGTATGAGGTCCCTTCCCCCTGCCCTGTCTCTCTGCTCTCTTTTCTCTTTGATATCTCAAAAGAGATTGGCTTTTAGGCAAAATCTAATCTTATAGACTGAGTCTTGCATTACTAACATAACTGCCTCTAATCCCATCTCATTAACATCGTAGAGGATATACAACACACAGGAAAATCACATTAGATGACAAAATGGTGGGCAATCACACAATACTGGGGATCATGGACTAGCCCAGTTGACATACATTTTGAGGGAGACACAATTCAATCCACAACAAATAGCAAGAGCTATAACAATCATATTTGTTGAGCATATTATGGTTTATAAATAAATTCCACTTATGTTACACTGACCACCACATGTCTGTCCGTTTGTCATACTGTGGTGGCTTTCGTTTGCTGCAATACTGGAAACCTTGCCAATGGTATTTCAAATACCAGCAGGGTCAGCCTTGATGGACAGGTTTCAGCAGAGCTTTTCAGACTAAGACAAACAGGGAGAAGGACTTGGCAGTCTATATCAGAAAAAACTGGCCAGTGAAAATTTTATGTATAGCAGCGGAACATTGTCTGATTTAGTGCTAGAAGATGAGCCCCTCAAGTTGGAAGGCACTCAGCATATGACTGGAGAAGAGCTGCCTCCTCAAAGTAGAGTTGACCTTAATGACATGGATGGAGTAAGCTTTTGGGACCTTCATTTGCTGAAGTAGCACAACTCAAAATGAGAAGAAAGAGCTGTAAACATCCATTAATAATCGGAACATGAAATGTACGAAGAATGAATCTAGAAACATTGGAAGTTGTCAAAAATGAAATTGGACACATAAACATCAATAATCTAGGCATTAGTGAGCTGAAATGTACTGGTATTGGCCATTTTGAATCTGACAATCATGTGGTCTACTATGCTGGGAACGACAAATTGAAGAGGAATGGTGTCATGTTCATTGTCAAAAAGAACATTTCCAGATTTATCCTGAAGCATAAAGCTGTCAGTGATAGGATAATATCTATACACCTACAAAAAAGATCAGCTAATGTTACTATTATTCAAATTTACGTACCAACCACTAAGACCAAAGATGAAGAAGTGAAAGATTTTTACCAACTTATGCAATCTGAAATATATCAAACATGCAATCAAGATGCACTGATAATTACTGGTGATTGGAATGCTAAAGTTGGAAACAAAGAAGGATCAGTAGTTGGAAAATATGGCGTTGGTGATAGAAACAATACTGGAAATACCATGATAGGATTTTGCAAGAGCAAAGACTTCTTCATTGCAAATATCTTTTTTCAGCAACACAAATGGCCACTATCTGCAAGAATCAAATCCATTACGTCTGTGGAAAGAAACAATGAGAAGCTCAATATCATCGGTAAGAACAAGGCTAGGGGCCAACTACAGAAAAGAGCATCGATTTGAAGTTGAAGTTGAAGAATATTAGAACAAATCCATGAGAGCCAAAGTATGACTTTGAGTATGCCACCTGAATTTGGAGACCATCTCAAGAATAGATCTGAGGCATTGAACACTAATGACTGAAGACCAGACGAGTTGTAGAATGACATCAAGGACATCATACATGAAGACACCAAAAGGTCATTAAAAGCGCAGAAAAGAGAGAAAAGACCAAATGGATATCAGGAGAGATTCTAAATGTTGCTCTTGAACTTAGAGTAGCTAAAGGGAAAGGAAGGAATGATGAAGTAAAAGAGCTAACAAAAAATTTCAAAGGGTGGTTTTGAGAAGATAAAGTACTATAATGAAATGTGCGAAGACATGTAGTTAGAAAATCAAAAGGGAAAAACATGCTCAACATTTTCCAAGCTGAAAGAACTGAAGAAAAAATTCAAGCCTCGAGTTGCAATATTGTAGGATTCTATGAGGAAGATATTACATGACACAGAAAGCATTAAAAAAAGATGGAAGGAATACACAGTCACTGTTTCCAAAAGCATTAGTGACATTCAGCCATTTCAGGAGATAGCATATGATCAAGAATCAATGATACTGAAGGAAGAGGTCCAAGTTGCACTGAAGGCATTGGTAAAAAACAAGGCTAGAGGAATTGACAGAATACCAGTTGGGATATTTCTACAAGTGGATGCAGGGTTAGAAGTGCTCACTTGTGTATGCTGAGAGATTTGGAATATAGCTACCTGGCCAACTGACTGGAAGAGATCCATATTTGCACCCATTTCAAAGAAAGACAATCCAACCAAATGCTGAAATTATCAAACAATATCATTAATATCACACACAAGTAAACTTTTGCTGAAAATCATTCAAAAGTAGTTGCAGCAGTACATCATCAGTGAATAGTCAGAAATTCAAGTCGGATTCAGAAGAGAACATGGAAGGAGAGATATCATTGCTGATGTCAGATGTATCTTGACTGAAAGCAGAGAATACCAGAAAGATATTTGCCTGTGTTTTTTTGACTATGCAAAGGCATGCAACTGTGTGGATTGTAACAAATTATGGATAAGCTTGAAAAGAATGGAATTTCCGGAATGCTTAATTGTGTTTTTGAGGAACTTGTACTTAGACCAAGAGGTTGTGATTTGAACAGAACAAGGGGATACTGCATGGTTTAAAGTTAAGAAAATTGTGTGTCAGGGTTGTATTCTTTTACTATACTTATTTAATCTGTATGCTGAGCAAATAATCTGAGAAGCTGGACTATGTGAAGAAGAACAGGGCATCAGAATTAGAGGAAGACTCATTAACAACCTGTGATATACAGATGACACAACCTTGCTTGCTGAAAGTGAAGAGGACTTGAAGCACTTACCGATGAAGATCGAAGACCACAGCCTTCAGTACGGATTACACATCAACATAAAGAACACAAAAATCCTCACAACTGGGCCAGTAGGCAACATCAATATAAACAGAGAAAAGATTGAAGTTGTCAAGGATTTCATTTTACTTGGATCCACAATCAACACCCATGGAAGCAGCAGTCAAGAAATCAAAGGATGCATTACATTGGACAAATCTGATGCAAAAGACTTCTTTAAAGTGTTAAAAAGCAAAGATATCACTTAAAGACTAAGGTGCACCTGACCCAAGCCATTGTGTTTTGAATTGCATCACATACATGTGAAAGCTGGGCAATGAATGAGGAGGGCCTAAGAAGAATTGACGTCTTTGAATTGTGGTGTTGGCGAAGAATATTGAACATATACCATGGACTGCCAAAAGAACGAACAAAACTGTCTTGGAAGAAGTACAACCAGAATGTTCCTTAGAAGTAAGGATGGCAAGGCTTTGGACATGTTATCAGGAGGGACCAGTTCCTAGGGAAGGACATCATACTTCGTAAAGTAGAGGGTCAGTGAAAAAGAGGAAGACCTTCAACAAGATGGATTGACACAGTGGCTGCAACAATGGGCTCAAACATAACAATCATTGTGAGGATGGCGCAGGACTGGGCAATGTTTTGTTCTGTTGTGCATGGGGTCACTAAGAGTTAGAACTGACTTCATGGTAACAACAACAAATGTTATACTGGTGCTCATAACAGTCTGAAATTGATGAAGCAGAGTTAAAAATCCCATATTATGAAAGAGATCACTGAGGCTTAGATAAATTTCATTTTTTGACTAAATATATACAGCTCTTAATGGCTGATTCAAGTTGTAAACCCAGATTTTCTTATTTAAAGTTGGGTGGTCTTTTTGCAATAGTATGCTATTTACAATATAATATTGTATAATAGTATACAATAGTATACTATTATACAAGATTACAACAGATTTCTTCATTTGCTGCATGTGGAAACCTTTGATAACTGAAAAGTTTTCTATACTCTGGTAATTTATAAAAGTGGGTATTGCCTAAATCTCCTGTGTCATGAATAAAGAGATTTTTCTGTCCTGTTCATATCCAACCACACTTGTAAAATTGAGTAGACATCTGTCTTTGTCATCTGGTGCTGCTATAACAGAAATTCCACAAGTGGGTGGTTTTAACAAAGAGAAATTCATTTTCTCAGAGTCTAGGAGTCTAGAAGTCTGAATTCAGGGCTCCAGCTTGCAGGAAAGTCTTTCTTTATCTGCCAGTTATAGGATAAGGTCCTTGTCAACATCTTTCCCTGGTCCCAGAGCTTCTCAGTGCAGAGACCCTGGATCCAAAGGGTGAGCTCTGCTCCAATGGCTTCTTTTTTGGTGGCATGAGGTCCTCCTCTGCTGATTGTCTTTTTTATATCTGAAAAGAGATTGACTCAAGATTCAGCTTAATCCTGTAGATTGCTGCCTGCCTGCCTCCTTAATATAATTGCCTCTAATCTTGCCTTATGAACATCACAAAAAAAAAAAAAAAAAACATCATATGAACATCATAGAGGTTAGAATTTACAACACATAGGATAATCACATCAAATGACAAAATGGAAGATAACCACACAATATTGGGAATCATGGCCTAGCCAAATTGGCACGTATTTTTGGAAGATACAATTCAATCCATAACAATACCAAATGTCCATTATACAAATATAAATACCATGTGTAAGTAATATTTAATACAAAAAAATGATTGGTAGATATTTCTAGCCTTTTGAGAATTCCAGGTACAGTCACCCCATGGATTTCCATAACCCATGTATGAAAATTCAGTTATATAAAAAAAGTCAGATGGACTGTCCAGAGGCTAGGTTGCAGACAAGGGAATAGGACTGTAAAAGAAAATTCATTCCAAAGGATGGAGTTCTGCACTAGACACTGAGGCTCTACCATAAGGCCTGTGTCTTTGGAAGGCTGTGCTGATTTCCAGGCTGAGCAAACCACTGATGCTGACATATACCAACCCCACTCCAGTCACCTTGGAACCGGGGGAAAGTTGCAGTGATAAAAATGTCCTAAGGACCAGGATCTTGGCAGTTTATTTGTGGCTGAACTCTTATAGCTTGAAAATCAACAGAACCTGAGTAAATTACCGGAACGGTAAAGCCGAGCACCAGGTGAAAATGAGTAGCTCTGTGTAGGCCATATCACTGCAAACTGCCAAGGCTTTAACACAGGTATTGGTGACACTGGTGTCCCACCACTATTGGTGAAGTGGCAATAGGGTTTGACCTGAAACCACATTAGAGAATTTTCTATTTTGCCATCTGGTTCCTGAGTCCTATCTCAAAGGTTAGGTCAAAGTCTCTGCAATTTGGTAGGTGGCCACAAAGAAGCAAAAAGAATTTCTGATATATAGAAAAGCATTAATATAAGCAAACTTAGTGTTATAGATTGAATTGTCTCCCAAAAATATGTGTTGGAATCTTAACCTATGGATATGATCTTGTTTGGAAATAGAGACTTTATTATGTTAATTAGATGACACCCAAGTAGGATGAGTTCTAAATCTAACCACTTCGGAATTATAAAAGATCAGATTAGACACAGAGACACTTAGCCCAGGGAACACAGATGCCATGTGAGCTTTGTCTACAAGCCAGGGAAGAAATGAACACCCATGACCATCTACAAGGAAGGAATAGACACAACCAAGACCCTGATTTTCCAGAACTGTGAGAAGATAAATTTATCTTCTTTAAAGACAGCCACTTGTGGTGTTTCTGTTGCAGAAAGACTAGCTAACTAAGACTCCTAGGGATTCCCAAGAACACTGGGAGAGGTTACTGTCTAGAAAAATTACTAGTGTCCCTGCTAATTTGGCAAGCAAAGGATAAGCTATTATAATTTGAGTATGAAAGGAAATCTCATATTAGGTAAAAGTCACACATTGGCTAGACAAGGAACATGATGGTAATTTGTATATTAATTGTAGTATTCACAAGGACCCTTCAACAAATCATTATATGCCTTTTATAATTTAAGAAACTGGGATTGACAGAGGTTATTAACTTGTCCAAGGTGGCCCAGCTATTTAGTAGAAGCATTTGCCTTTAAACCCAGATGTAGAAGCAGGGCCAAGATGGCACAATAATCAGATGCTTCCTGTGGTCCCCCTTACAACAAAGACATGAAAAAACAATGAATCAATTATGTATGACACTCTAGGAGCCCTGGACAACAAAGACAAATTTGAGGAGCTAGACTGAACAGCAGGGGAAGGGAGAGACAGTTCAGAAGCAGCAAGGATTTGACAGACCTGACCAGGCCAGCACCCTACAGAGTGGATTAGCCAGAGTGCACAGTAGTGCTCAGGACACGTTTTTCACATCAGAAGAAACCAAGTGGTGGAGAGTCTACACAGGCGTCCATACACAGGGAGAAGCCACACCGAATCTGAAAAAGTTAAGTGCATGCATCTAACCTACCGTGGAGAATCAAAAAATCCTTCCTCCTTCCGGGAAGTACCTCTATCCTATTTACCTGCCTCCTCCCCACTCTGCTCCAGTCCCAGTGCAGCTTCAGTGATTGTTGCACCCCCTGGGCTGGAAGTGGACAAATTGATAAAGAGTAAAAAATAATCTGCCAGGTCCCCTAAGTCAAGAACTCAGGCCAGGCACAGCCCTTTTGCCTAAGCACAAGCATAAGGGGTCCATGGACTTTGAATGCCTTTCACCCCTGCCTAGACCTGTGTGGGCCCATTTCAACAGTGTATGCCCTCATTAACACAGTACAACAGAGTATATACCTGAAGTCTATTTTCAATTACAACAGCTAAGGGGGAGTGGGAGATTCATGACATTTGACACTGCCCTGCCCATTAAGCAGGGTCCTCACCTACCCATATCTGCAGCCTGGTGGGCCTGGTTCCATCCACTTCACCTAGCCACCCATGGCAGGGATCTGAGAATAAGTGGTGCCTCCCAGTCCTTACAGCCAACAGCATTGGGTGCCCGAAGTCCAGCTGCAAAACCCATGCACTTATGCACTCTAGGAAACAGGGACACACCTTCCATCCAGGCACTCAGGGGAAGCTGTCAGCCCACTACCTTGCTCAGCACATAACCCCCTATTTTAGCCAGATTCCTGTGCCTGCTCCAATCATCCCTACATAGCCCCACCTGTCTAGGGCTATAGGTGAGAGCCTGCACCACACACCTGGTGAGTGACAAACTGGACACCTGAGCCGAATCCACACAAGGAAAGTAAATGGACTACTGGGCTTGCATACCTAGTAACAGTTCTAACCACCTGGCAATGGGACGTGAAAGCTTCAAAGATGCCAATAATCAAAGTAGCTCACATGACCAACCTATTTGGGCTTATAAAAACAAAACAAAACAAGAAGCTAGGACACAGTAAGCAAACATAAAATAAATTAATGTAATAATTATTAATAGCTCTGAGATAACAGTCAATATTAGATCACATAAAGAGGCAGACCATGATGGCCTCAGCAAGCCACCAAAACAAAGAACCAAGAAACCTTCCAGAGGAAGATGAGTTCCTGGAATTACCAGAGGTAGAATTCAAGAGAGTAATATATAGGGTTCTTCAAGAGATCATGAAGGAGATCAGGCAAAATACAGAACAAGCCAAGGAACACACAGACAAAGCAACAGAGGAACTTAAAAAGGCTATACAAGAGCATAATGACAAATTTAACAGGCTGTAAGAATCTTTAGAGAGAGAGCAAACAGAAATCCAAAAGATTAACAATAAAATTTCAAAAATAGACAATTTAATAGAAAGTCATAGGAACAGAATTGAGGCAATGGAAGTCAGAATTAGTGAGACTGATAATACAGCACTTGACACCATTTTTTTTTTTGAAAAATCAGATAAAAGAATTTAAAAAGATGAAGAAACGCTAAGAATTATGTGGGACTCTATCAAGAGGAATAACCTACTCGTGATTGGAGTACCAGAATGGGGAGGGGCGGAGATAACAGAAAATGCAGAGAGAATTGCTGAAGATTTGTTGGTAGAAAACTCCCCTGATATCATAAAAGACAAGAAGATAACTGTTCAAGAAGCCCACCAGACCCCACACAGAGTAAATCCCAAAGGAATATCACGAAGATATATTAAACTTACCAAATCCAAAGATAAAGAGAATTTTAAGAACAGCTAGGGATAAACAAAAAGTCATCTACAAAAGACAGTCAATAAGGCTAAACCCTGACTACTCAGCAGAAACCATACAGGCAAGAAGACAATTGGATGGCATATATACAGCCTTGGAGGAAAAAAAAAAAATGCCAGCCAAGAATTATATATCCTGCAAAACTGTCTCTCAGATATGATGGTGAAATTAGGGCATTTCCAGATAAACAGAAGTTTAGGGAATTTGTAAAAGAACAAAATTACAAGAAATACTAAAGGGAGTCCTCTGGTTAGAAAATCAATAATGTCAGATAACAACCCAGAACTAGAACACGGGACAGAACAACCAGATACCAACCCAGGCAGGGAATTCACAAAAATAAATCAAAGCTAAAACGCTGAAAATAGGAAAACAGAGATGTCAATATGTAAAAGATGACAACATTAAAATGAAAACGAGGAACTAAATAAGGTAGTCATAGAACTTTCATATGGACAGGAAGTAAAGATGATATCAAGAAATAAAAGATTGGTTTAAACTTAGAAAAATAGAGGTAAATATTAAGATAACTACAAAGGAAAACCTACACATCAAAAGAAAAAAAAATACTCGGCAAAACAAAATCAACAACAATGAAAAAGATGAAAAGAAAATACATAAAGAAAAATGACTCAGCGCAGAAAATTAAATGGAACAAAAAAACTGTCAATGACACACACACACAAAATACATTAAAATGACAGCTCTAAACTAAACTCATACCTATCCATAATTACACTGACTGTAAATGACTAAATGCACCAATAAAGAGACAGAGAGGGGCAGACTGGATAAAAAAAAAAAAAAGACCCATCTATATGCTACCTACAAGAGACTCAAAGACACAAACAACTAAAACTCGAAGGATGGAAAAAAATATATCAAGCAAACAACAATCAAAAAAGAGGAGAAGTGGCAATATTAGTTTCTGACAAAATAGGCTTTAAAGCAAAATCCATCATGAAGGATAAGGAAGGACACAATGTAATAATTAAAGGGGTCAAAATACCAGGAGGAAATACCCATAATAAATATTTACACACCCAACGACAGGGCTTCAAAATACATGAAGCATACTCTAACAGCATTGAAAAGAGAAATAGACAGCTCCACAGTAATAGTAGGAGACTTCAACACGCCACTTTTGGTGAAGGACAGAACATCCAGAAAGAAGCTTAATAAAGACACAGAAGATCTAAATGCCACAGTCAACCAACTTGATCTCATAGACATATACAGAACACTTCACCCAACAGCAGCCAAGTATACTTTCTTCTCCAGCAAATATGGGATATTCTCCAGAATAGAACACATATGAGGCCACAAAGCAAGCTTTAACAGAATCCAAAACATCAAAATATAACAAAGCATCTTTTGTGACCATAAAGTCATAAAAGTAGAAATTAATAACAGAATAAGCAAGGAAAAAATATCAAAGACATGGAAACTGAACAATGCCTTGCTCAAAAACTACTGGGTTATAGATGAAACCAAGGATGGAATAAAGAAATTCACAGAATCAAATCAGAGAGAAAACACATCCTACCAGAACCTTTGGGACACAGCAAAAATAGTGCTCAGAGGTTAATTTATAGCAATAAATGCTCATATCTAAAAAGAAGAAGTGGCCAAAATTAAAGAAAAAAATCAACCCTATGACTCGAACAAATAAAAAGAGAGCAGCAAAAGGAACACTTGGACACCAGGAGAAAAGAAATAATAAAAAATAGAGCAGAAATATGAAATAAAGAATAGAAAAGCAATTGAAAGAGTTAACAAGACAAAAAGCTGGTTCTTTGAAAAGATCAACAAAATCGATAAACCATTGGCCAAACTGACAAAAAAAAAAAAGAGGAGAGGAAGCAAATAACCTGAATAAGAAATGAGATGGGCGATATCACAACAGACCCAAATGAAATTAAAAGAATCATAACAGAATACTATGAAAAATTATACTCCAACAAATTTGAAACCTAGAGGAAATGGACAAATTTCTAGAAACACACTAGGTACCTAAACTAACACAAACAGAAGTAGAACAACTAAATAAACCTATAACAAAAGAAGAGATCGAAGAGGTAATAATAATAATAAATTCCCAACAAGAACAAAAAAGCCCTGACCCCGATGGCTTCACTGGAGAATTCTACCAAATTTTCAGAGAAGAGTTAACTACTAAAGGTATTTCAGTGCATAGAAAAGGGTGGAATACTCCCAAACTCACTCAATGAAGCCAGCATAACCCAGATACCAATACCAGGTAAAGTCTCCACATAAAAGATAATTACACACCAATTTAAAAAAAAAAAAAAAAATTTTTTTTTTTTTATCCCTCAGGAAAATAGACACAAAAATCCTCGACAAAATTCTAGCCAATAGAATTCAACATTGTATAAAAAATAATAATAATAATTCACCATGACCAAGTGGGATTCATATCAAGTTTTCAGGGATGGTTCAACATTAGAAAAAACAATCAATGTAATCCATCACATAAATAAAACAAAAGACAAGAACCACATGATTTTATTGATTGATGCAGAAAAGGCATTTGACAAAGTCCAAAACCCATTCTTGATAAAAGCCTCAGCAAAATAGGAATAGAAGGAAATTCCTCAGTATAATAAAGGGCATTTATGCAAAACCAACAGCCAACATCATTCTGAAAGCATTCCCCTTGAGAATGTAAACCAGACAAGGATGCCCTTTATCACCACTCTTATTCAACATTGTGCTGGAGGTCCTAGCCAGAACAATAAGGCAAGAAAAAGAAATAAAGGGCATCCAAATTGGTAAGGAAGAAGTAAAAGTATCCCTATTTGCAGATGATTTGATCTTATACACAGAAAATCCCCCAAAATTCACAAGAAAACTACTAGAATAGAAGATTTCAGTAACATATCAGGATACAAGACAAACATAAAAAAATCAGTTGGATTCCTCTACACCAACAAAGAGAACTTGGAAGAGGGAATCACCAAATCAATATCACTTAAAATAGCTCCTAAGAAGATAAAATACTTAGAAATAAATCTAACCAGAGACATAAAAGATCCATACAAAAAAAACTACAAGACATTACTGTAAGAAACCAAAAGAGACTTGGATAAATGAAAAACACCTTGCTCATGGACAGATGACTCAACATTGTGAAAATGTCAATTCTACCCAAAGCAATCTACAGATGCAATGCAATCCAGATACAAATTCCAGTGACATTTTTTAATGAGATGGAGAAACAAGTCATCAAGTTCATATGGAAAAGGCAGAGGCCCCAGATAAGTAAAGCATTGCTGAAGAAAAAGGAGTGGGAAGCCTCACACTACCTGGTTTTAGAACCTATTATACCACCACAGTAGTCAAAACTGCCTGGTACTGGTACACAACAGAAACATAGAACAATGGAACAGAAATGAGAATCCTGACGTAAATTCATCTACCTGTGAGCAGCTGATATTTGACAAAGGCCCAAAGTCTGTTAAATGGGGAAAAGACAGTCTCGTTACCAAATGGTGCTGGCATAACTGAATATCCATCTGCAAAAAATGAAACAAGATCCATACCTCACACCATGCACAAAAATTAACTCAAAATGAATCAAAGAACTAAATGTAAAATCTAAAACAATAAAGATCATGAAAAAAAATAGGGACAATGCTAGGAGCCCTAATACATGGCATAAACAGAATATAATACATAACTAACAGTGCACAAGCACCAGAAGAGAAACTAGATAACTGGGGGCTCCTAAAAATCAAACACTTACGCTCATCAAAATACTTCACCAAAAAAGTAAAAAGATAATCTACAGACTGGGAAAAAAAAAAAAAATGTGGCTATGACATATCTGGTAAGGGTCTAATCTCTAAAATCTACATGATATTGCAAAACCTCAATAACAAAAAGACAAATAATCCGATTAAAAACTGGGCAAACAATAAAAACAGGCACTTCACCAAGGAAGACATTCAGGCGGCTAACAGATACATGAGGATATGCTCACCATCATTAGCCATTAGAGAAATGCAAATCAAAACTACAATGAGATACCATCTCACCCCAACAAGTCAAGCATTAGTCCAAAAAACAAAAATAATAAATGTTGGAGAGTTTGTGGAGAGCCTGGAACACTTACACTGCTGGTGGAAATGTAAAATGGTACAACCACTTTAGAAATGGATTTGGCACTTCCTGAAAAAGCACAAAGTAGAAGTACCATACGATTCAACAAACCCACTCCTTGGAATATATCCTAGAGAAATAAGAGTGCTCACATGAATAGATATATGCACACCCATGTTCATTGCAGCACTGCTCATAGTAGCAAAAAGATGAAACAACCTAGGTGCCCATCAACAGACAAATGGATAAACCCAGACCTGTGAAGACAAAGTCTATTTTCTTTCTACTGGACTAAGAGTCCTGGTTGTTCTGAGATATTTAATGTATATGCATGTGGATATGGATATGGATATGGATATGGATATGGATATGGATATGGATATGGATATGGATATGGATATGGATATGGATATGGATATGGATATGGATATGGATATGGATATGGATATGGAGGTCCTTGAAAAATTATTGTAGCCCTATGTTTTGGTAGCATTTCAGAAGCCCTATTACATATAACAGCAATACTGCAAACACATTAAGTAACTTGGAATGAATAATTTATTAGACTCACTTATTATTGTAAAGTTCTTATATCCAGTTTACATTTCAGCTGTTTCAATGTGAGACCCAATTACTCATATTCGGTTTCACAGAGTGTGAAAATAAACACTGAAATTACTGGAACTTCATATTTAGAAGGATTATAAGTGTCACTCTAAAATAATAAAAATGGCTAAATTTTGGCTAAAATCTCCTGTGACATGAGTAATATTCACACATAAACATACTTCTCTAATGGAATAGCTATCAAATGTCCATTATCCAAATATAAATGACATATTTAGGTAATATTTAATACAAATGTTGTTTTTGATGGGTATTTTCTAGCCCTTTGAGAAAGGCAATTTTTAAGTCTTCGTTTTTTCTCTCATTTTTCTAAACATTTCCAGACTGTCATCATAGTTACCCTGAAAAGAAGTCTTGGCAATTGGAAATGCACCAAAAACGGGAGCCCTGGTCTCCCTGAGACTCTACATTCTACAATGAGCACAGTTACCAGTTCAGGATATGGTCTTGAGTTGAACTCCACTGAGTTAAAATAAGTCATTTTTTAAAAGATTCTTTCAAGACTCCGGCTAAATTTCATCTATTTACATTGGGTAGAATTTTTATGGTTTTGGCTTAAAGCAAACCAAACCAAGTCAGCAACCTGTAAACTTGTTGGAAAACTTGTGAATTCAGTTTTTCCACTTTCATCTCTAAATAAATTTATCCTCCCAGAAGAAAGGGACTCATTTTTAGGATTATGGGCATTCATTCATCCATTTCCTCCTTTAGACCCCTTTGCATGGTTGGTGGTGTCTCTGCTGCTTACCAGCTGTACAACTAGCTAGAAGTAACTTGGGCAGGGGATGTTTCCACTTTTGCAAAGTGGAGAATAATACTTCCCTTCAGTATTTTCAGTTAAATATTTCAACAAGCTGCCCCATTTCTCTGTCGTCAACCCCGACAGATCTTTCACGATACAACTTAAGTGAAACCTTTTTGGGGAAAACTTATTCAATGTCCGAGTTGGACTTATAGTCAACCTGTGTTTCCATAGTAACTGGTATGCCTTTTACCAAAATGTTTATTATTAAGATGAATTACATTTTCCTGTTAATATATCATCTCTCTCACTAAATTGTAGATTCTTTGATAAAAGGACTGTGCCTTGTTTATAAGTATTCACAGTTCCTGTGTGGATTAACTATTATAAAAATATATAATTCTGTAGCAAGCTTGTGAATAGAGAGTCTGAGCATTGCTTAGACACATGGCATTTGCTGTCAAGTCGATTCTGACTCATGGCGACCCCATGTGTTTCAGAGTAGAACACTCCACAGGATTTTCGATGGCTGTAATCTTTCAGAAGTAGATCACCAGGCCTTTCTTCTGAGGTGTCTCTTGGTGGGTTCAAACCACCAACCTTCTGGTTAGTAGTCAATCGCTTAGCCATTTGCATCACCCAGGGACTCCCTTTTAGATGCATAACATGTACTTGATATAAACAAAAAAATACAAACCCGTTGCTCTCGAGTCGATTCCAACTCATAGCAACCCTGTAGATGAAGGAGCTTTTCTCCACTCATGATACTGGTCTGATAAAAACCAGGTTCAACAGCTATGGCCTATGTAACATTTTAGGTGGAAGCTCAAGGCGTAATGAGTAATTAAGAAACTACACCTAGTTTAAAAGTATGTCTGTTAATCTCTGTCTTGTCTCTGGTAAATCCCTCAAATCCACTCTTTGGTAGCATCATTGCCACCTCCCTGCCTCTAGTCCCAGAGCTATTTTCATCTGGGCTTTCCCTAAATTTGTAAGCTGAGTAAACCTAAATCTCAACATTGGTTTATAAGCTTAGATAAAAAAAAAGCTTAGATAGGTTGGGATAAATAACTAAAACTTTTGAATTTAGCTGACCAAAAATAACTTTAATAGTTGACTCACTGTTCAAAAAAACAAAATTTATATATATATATATATATAAAATAGCTTACCATATTGGTTCAATAATTATCCTTCTACACCTATGTGGAGCTGTTTACCTGAATTCATAGAATGAAAATTTCTTCTTTTGCTGATAATCCTTCTTTTTACATAAATTTATCCCTTATGGAAACCACAGAACAGTTTGTAATTTCACTTGATAGTCATTTTTATCTCTGTAGGATCTTAATTCTTAATCCTCTTAAGTATTAATTTTTTCTGTTCAAATTATGGAGCCCTGGTGTTGCAGTGGCTAAGAGCTAGGCTGCTGTCTTAGTCATCTAGTGCCGCCATAACAGAAATACCACAAGTGGATGCCTTTAACAAAGAGAAATTTATTTTCTCACAGTCTAGTAGGATACAAGCCCAAATTCAGGGCTTCGGCTCCAGGGGAAGGCTTTCTCCCTCTGTCAGCTCTGGAAGAAGGTCCTTTTCCTCAACTTTCCCCTGGTCAAGGAGCTTCTAACACACAGGTACCCTTGGCCCAAAGGACACACTCTGCTCCTGGTGCTGCTCTCTGCTTGCTTTCCTTTCCTTTTATCTCTTTTATCCCTTGAGATAAAAGGTGGTGCAGGCCACACCCCAGGGAAACTCCCTTTACATTGGGTCAGGGAGGTGACCTGAGTCAGAGTGGTGTTACAACCCCACCCTAATCCTCTCAACATAAAATTACAATCACAAAGTGGAGGATCACCACGTATGGCCTAACCGAGTTGATACACACATTTTTGGGGAGACATAATTCAATCCATGACAGCTGCGAATCAGAAGGTCCACAGTTTAAATCCACCAGCCACTCCTTGGAAACCCTATGGGGTCACTATGGGTCAAATCGACTTGACAGGTTTTTTTTTTTATTGTTGTTCAACTTATAAAGACAAATAATCTTTTTCATTGTGTATGAACCCTTGGGTGCCAAATTTTTTGGTTTACACTCTGCTGGCTCAATCTCACATTCTTAAATCCACAGGTGTCATCTGGAAAGTTGGAAATCCAACTTTCCAAGAATTTTCACAAACACCTACTCAGTGGGTGAACCCCTCTTAATTTCCAGCTGATATAGATGTGATACATTCCTTGCCACAAATCTGTAAAATATAGGGTTTTCTTGGCTGCAATCTTTAGAGAAGCAGATTGCTAAATCTTCTGCAGAGTCACCGAGTGAATGTGAATCACAAATCTTTAGGTTAGTGGTTGATCACAAACTGTTTGTGCTACTCAGGGACCTCCATGAATCTACATTCCCACGCATACCCTCTGCAAATCTAGCCTACTTCTCACCTCCTGTTTCTCTCCTGTTAAGGCCACTACAAGTCTTTCCAGATTCCAGTATCTCCTACCTTATCAGAAACCATTTGGATAAGTTCAGAACTATCCCCTTCTCACTTATTTTATCACCTGAGAATCTTCCCACAAATATTTAATTATGAAAATATGCTGTTTTCTCTAACACAAAACAAACAAGCAAATCCTACTTTCCCTTCCAATGCCCCAGAGGCTACTATCTCTACCCTCCCTTTTATGGCTATAAAGTTAAGAGACGGGAGCTTCTTCATTAGCTTCCTTTCTACTCCACGAACAGAAATGGTCGTTTAGAACACACTATTTCTTTCAAATTGTTCCAAAAATCAACAGTGAGCTCCCTCCCATTCTTAAATTCAAAGGACATTTGTATCTTCACCTTATTAGTATTTTAGCTAGCATTTTAAATCAGTTGATAACTCTCTCTTCCTTGAAAGTCATTGCCCCCCCACCTTTTAAATTAGGATAGAGTCCTACCATCAACAAAGTATAAAAATCTTAAGTGAGAAACACAATAAATACAAAATATGTTTACAGTTATCAGCCTACCATCCTAGTCAAGACATGGGTCATTTCCAGCATCCTGCCAGGCTTTTACATACCCCTTGAATCAACTTGATGGCAACGGGTTGCAGATAATATATCCTCAAATTTACCCACTATAACCTTAGATTAATTTCCTTGGTTTTGAACTTCATATACATAGAATCATAAAGTATTCAATCTTTTGTGTTGCCTTCTTTTGTTCAATAAGATGCTTGTGAGATTCATCCATATTACTGCATGCAGAAATGGTATATGATTTTTCATAGACATGTATTTTTCATTGTAAGGAAATACAATATTTTATCTGTTCATGCTACAGTTGATGGACATTTGGGATGTTTCCTTTTTTGTGTGTGTGTGTTTTTTTTTTTTTTTTTTTTTGCTTTATGACTACTACTGCTTTGAATTTTTTTTTTCCAGGTACATTTTTATGTATGTGAGCACACTTCTTCAGTAGTGGAGTTGCTGAGTTGTAGGTTCTACTTTTGTTTAGCTTTAGAAGACAGGTAAGTTGCAGTGGTTGGTAACCTCCAGTTACCTTCCATCGGCAAAGTATGAAGCTCTACTTGTATATTTTAACCAAAACTTGGCATTCTCAGTCCTTTTAATGTTGGATTCTCTTGTAGGTCTATAATAATATCTCCTTGAGATTTTAATTTGCTTTTCTGTAGTGACTAATTAGATGGAGTAGCTTTTCATATGCATATTTTACATCTGTAAATTTTCTTCAGTGAATAGCTTTTCAAACTTTTTTCTTATTGTTCTTTTAATTAGGCTGTCTTCTTGTTTCTGTGTAAGACTTTGAACATAAAATATATTCATTCAATACAATAGGCATACCCTCATATGCTTAACAGCCATTGTATATTCTCTCTTGTGAAGTGCTCTTCAAGCCTTTTTTTCTCTTATCATTATTTTAATTAAGTTTATTTTTAAGATACACACACAAATATGCACATACACCCACACAAGCACACACCTATATATGCATTTATGTATACATAAAACTATATACTGGATATGAGTAATTTGTCATAGGTGTGTACTGAACATACATCCTTCTGGTGTGTGAACTTTTATTGTCTTTTGATTGTTGTTGTTGCTGGTAGGTGCTGTCGAGTCGGTTCCAACTCGTAGCAACTTTACATACAGCACAATGAAACACTGCCTGGTCCCGCACCATCCTCATAATCGTTGTTATGCTCGAGCTCATTGTTGCAGCCACTGTGTCAATCCACCTTGTTGAGGGTATTTCTCTTTTTCGCCAACCCTCTGCTTTACCAAGCATGATGTCCTTCTCCAGGGACTGATCCCTCCTGATAATGTGCCCAAAGTATGTGAGACGTAGTCTCACCATCCTTGCTTCTAAGGAGCATTCTGGTTGTACTTCTTCCAAGACAGATTTCTTCGTTCTTTTGGCTGTCCATGGTATATTCAATATTCTTCACCAACGTCATAATTCAAAGGCATCAATTCCTCTTCAGTCTTCCCTATTCATCGCCCGGCTTTCGCATGCATAGGAGGTGATTGAAAACTCCATGCCTTGGGTCAGGAGAACCTTAGTCTTCAAGGTGACATACTTGCTTTTCAACACTTTCAAGAGGTCTTTTGTAGCAGATTTGCCCAGTGCAGTGCATCATTTGATATCTTGACTGCTGCTTCCATGGGTGTTGATTGTGGATCTAAGTAAAATGAAACTCTTGACAACTTCAATCTCTTCTCTGTTTATCGTGATGTTGCTTATTGGTCCAGTTGTGAGGATATTTGTTTTCTTTATGTTGAGATATAACCCATACTGAAGGCTGTGGTCTTTGATCTTCATCAGTGAGTGCTTCAAGTTCTCTTCACTTTCAGCAAGCAAGGTTGTGTCATCTGTATGTTACAGGTTGTCAATGAGTCTTCCTCCAATCCTGATGCCCCCCATTCTTCATATAGTTCAGTTTCTCAGATTATTTGTTCAGCGTACATATTGAATAAGTATAGTGAAAGAATATAACCCTGACACACACCTTTCCTGACTTTAAACCATGCAGTACCCTCTTGTTCCGCTCAAATGGCTGCCTCTTGATCTATGTGTAGGTTCCTCATGAGCACAATTAAGTGTTCTTGGAATTCCCTTCTTCATAATGTTATCCATAATTTGTTATGATCCATACAGTCAAATGCCTTTGCATAGTCAATAAAACACAGGTAGGTAAACATCTTTGTTTTTTAGTATTAAATTTGATTTCTAAAAACAAAAAACCAAACCTGTTGCTATCCAGTGGATTTTGATTCATAGCGAACCTATAGGACAGAGTAGAACTGCACCATAAGGTTCCTGAGGCTGTAATCTTTATGGAAGCAAAGTTCCACATCATTCTCCTATGGAGTGGCTGGTGGGTTTGAGCCACTGACCTTTTGGTAAGCAGCTAAGCACATTAACCACTGTGCCACTAGGGCTTATTTTTTGCTTAGTAGATTTTATTAATTTTAGTGTAGACTATCTTTTTTATGGTACTTTTGTGGTCTAATAAAAAATGTTTGCCTTCTTCATGGTCATGAAGATATAAAGATATTCTCATATGTTTTCTTCCAGAAACTTTATAGCTTTACTCCTTACATTTGTATCTATGATCTAACTCACAAATTAATTCTTGTGTACAATATGATAAGTCAAGGTTAATTTTTTTCCAATATAAATATTCATTTGTCCTGCCATCATTTAGTGAAAAGACCATGCTTTTCTAAGTTTAAATGATACCTTCCTTGTCTGTTGCTAACTTTTTATTTTATTCTATTTTATTTCATTTAAAGCTGTCTGTCCTTACACCAATAGCCCGCTGTCTTGATTACTGTAGCTTTTTCAATATTTACTGCGTCTACTCTAATCCTTTCAATCTCAGTATACGTTATAGAATCAGGTTTTCAATTTTTACAAAGAACAACCTGAACTGTTTTTATTGGGATTGGAATGAAGCCATAGACTATGTGGAGGAAATTGACCTTTTGTAAATATTGAGTCTTACAGTCCTTGAAAATGGTATATGTTTTACATTTTAGACTTTCCTTAATTTCTTTCAACAATGTTTTGTAGGTTTAATTATATCTTTTATTATATTAATTCTTAGGTGTTTTATGTTTTCATGCACTATTAGAAATTTTTTTTTACATTTTACTTTTTATTGTTGTCTTATTAATTTTTAGAAGTTATTTTTATATTTAGCTTATATCTATCTTGCTAAATTTACCTATGAATTATATTTGTAGATTTATTTGAATATGCAAAATGCACAATCATTTCATCTTTGAATAATGACTAGTTTTTTCTTTGGCTCCAAACATTATTTTTTTTTTCCTTGTCTTTTTTCATTAACGAAAACTTCCAGTATACTTCTGAATAAAAGTGAAAATAGTGAACATCTTTGTCTTATTCTATACCTCAGGGAAAAGTGTACAATATTTCATCATTAAGTGTAGTGTTAGCTCTGTTTTTGTTTTGTTGTTTTCTTTTTAAATTTTTCTTTGGTACTCTATCAGATTAAATAAATTCTCTTCTATTCTTAATTTACCAAAAATTTAACGTAAGTGCTGAATGGTATCAAATAATTTTTTGCACGTGTTGTGATGGTGATGTAGTTTTTATTTTTTTAGAGTTTGAATGTGGTGAATTACATTGATTGATTTTTAAAAGTTAATATGACCTCAAATTCCTGGGATAAATTCTACTTGATTTTGTGGTGTATTATTTTTTATATATGACTGCAATCGATTTGCTAGTATTTGTTTAGAATTTTTGCCTATATGTTAGTGAAAGACCCTGCCACCTACAATTTTCCTTTCTTGATGTGTTATTTCCTAGTGTTGGTATCAAGGTTATACTGAATTCATAAAATAAGTTGGAAAATTTTTGCTTTTTTTACTATTCTCTGGTAGAGTTTATGTAACATTAGTGTTATTTCTTACTTACATTTTTGAAAAAATTTCTGTAATGAAGTCATCCGGGTCTGCATTTTATCTTGGTGGGAATGTTTTAATTGTGGATTTAATTTCTTTATGGATAAGAATCAACATGTGAAGATTAATCAAATCCCCACTTATCTGATTCTCAATATTTTCTGACACCAACCACATATGTGACACTCTCTCTGCCCCTAACCACCCAGAGCTAGGTCAGAGCTCACAAGTTAAAGGACATCATCCTTCAGACTGCCAAATTGGCAGACACCAGCCCCAAACTCAGGAGCCTACACGACACCTTTACTTCTCACCTACTGGCTACAAATTCGGGGTTTTCCCCTTCGGGATGTCAGCTACAAACTCACAGGGCCTCCCCTGAGCTTCCTTACTTTCACCTGCTAGCTCTCAGTAATGCTTGGGCTAAAGAATTTTCTGGAACAACTCACAGAACTCACAGAAAATTTTACACTTACAGTTACAGATTATAGCAAACAGATAAAAATCAGGATTATCGTAAGGAATAGATGCGTGGATGAGGTCTGGAAAGGTCCCCAGCGTGAGCTTTCATATCCCAAAGAAAGTATATCACCCTCACTTCACCAACTAGGAAGCTCTGTTCAGAGATTTTATTGGTCTCAAATATTACATAGTCATGATTGAGGCCTCATTGCATATGCCTGATCGGTTAAATTATGCCTCTTGAAGTTAGCTGATATTGGCTAGCAGATGGTCTTTATGGTCTAGTCATCTCCCACTTTTTAGCACAAATGCTCAGATGTGATCTGGAGGTTATGTATAATAAAGGCACCAAAATTACACCAGAAATTTCAAAGGCTTATAGTTATCTTCTCAGGAAACAAGGACAAGAGCACCTAAATTTAGGTAAAGTTAAATTCTTTACACAACAGTCTAGAACTATTTGTATATTCTATTTCTCTCCCACTGTATGTGTGTGTGTGAATTTTGGTATGTAGCATTTTTAACACATTTTCTATTTCATCTGTTATGGATTGAATTGTGTTCCCCCAAAATATGTGTCAATTTGGCTACACCATGATTCCCAGTATTGTGTGATTGTCCACCATTTTGTGGTCTGAAGTGATTTTCCAATGTGTTGTAAATCCTGCCTTTATGATGTTAATGAGGCAGGATTAGAGGCAGTTATGTTAAGAACTCAATCTACAAGATTAGGTTATGTCTGTCTTAAATCAATCCCTTTTGAGATATGAAAGAGAGAAGCCAGCAGAGAGAAAGAGGGACCTCATGTCACCAAGAAAGCAGTGCCAGGGAGCAGAATGCTTCTTTTGGACCTGGGGTTCTTGCATGGAGAAGCTCCTAGACTAGGGGAAGACTGACAACAAGGGCCTTCCTCCAGAGCCAACAGAGAGAGAAAGCCTTTCCCTGGAGCTAAATAACACCCTGAATTTGGACTTCTAGCCTCCTAGACTGTGAGAGAATAAATTTCTCTTTGTTAAAGCCATCCATTTAGGGTATTTCTATTATAGCATCACTAGATAATTAAGACATCATCTAAATGAAATTTATGCTAAGATATTGTTTAAAATATCTAATTTTAAAATTTTTCTTTAGGATCTTTAACCAGAAAAAAAAAAAAAGAAAAAACCCATTGCCATCGAGTTGATTCTGTTTCATAGCAACCCTATAGGGCAGAGTAGAACTGCTTCATAGAGTTTCCAAGGAGCACCTGGTGGATTTGAACTGCCGACCTTTTGGTTAGCAGCTGTAGCACTTAGCACTTAAGCACTACACCACCAGGGTTTCCTTAGAATCTTTAGTGATAGCTAATTATCATTGCTAATGTTAGTTATTGGAAACCCTGGCGGAGTAGTGGTTAAGTGCTACAGCTCTTAACCAAGAGGTTGGCAGTTCAAATCCACCAGGCACTCCTTGGAAACTCTACGGAGCAGTTCTACTCTGTCCTATAGGGTTGCTATGAGTCAGAATTGACTCGACAGCAGTGGGTTTGGTTTCTTTTTTCAATGTTAGTTATTATTGTTTACTCCATCATTTTTTTTCTTTGATCAGTCTTGCTATCATTTATCAAGTTTACTGACCCTTTCAAAGAACAAGCTCTTAATTTTCTTGATTTTATCTATTATATGTTTATTTTCTATTTTTATTGATTTCTATCTTATTATATTCTTCTTTCAGCTTGTTTTGAGTGGAGTTTGCTGCTCTTATTCTAACTTCTACAGATAAAACCTTAAATTGGAGGTTTTTAATCTCTTTTCTAAGACATGCCTTTAGAGCTCTGATTCTTTTTAAATATTATGTTAGCTGTATCCTACAAATTTTGATATGTTGTAATTTTAATGTCATTCAGTTTGAAATGTCTTGAAGAAAACTGCTCTATGTTTGAATCAGGTCTCTTTCCTCTCACAGACATTATTTTATGAGCATCCCAGGATTATAGGAGATTTATTATGACTTTTTGAAGCCCTGGTGTTATAGATTGAATCGTGTTCCCCAAAATATGTGTTGTAAATCCTAACGTCTGTGCCTGTGGCTATAATCCCATTTGGGAATGGGTGATCTTTGTTATGTTAATGAAACAGGATTAGTGTTAGAGCCCTGGTATCACAGTGGTTAAGCATAGGGTATGTCTTTAGTCAATCTCTTTTGAGATGTAAGAGATTAAATGAGCAAGGAAGTAGTAGAGATTGGATAAGGTAGATACCGAGACACACACACAGATTCACAGGGGACCAGGGGGCAGAAGCTGAAGAGATAAGGACTTCCTCAAGAGCTGATGGAAAGAGAAAGCCTTCCCCTAGAACACACACAAAAAAACCTACTGCCATGGAGTCGATTCCAACTCACAGCGACCCTGTAGGACAAAGCAGAACTGCCCCATAGGGTTTCCAAGGAGCTCTGGTAGATTTGAACTGCTGACCTTTTGGTTAGCAGCCATAGCTCTTAACCACTACCCCAACAGTGTTTCTTCCTGTAGGGCAGGCACTCTGAATTCTGACTTCTAGCCTTCTAAACTGTGAGAAAATTAATTTCTGTTTGTTAAAGCCATCCATTTGTGGTATTTCTGTTATAGCAGCACTAGATAACTAAGACAGAACTTGGTACCTGAAAAGTGGGATGCTGTTCTAACAGATACCTGAAACGTGGAATCTGCAGTCTCCTGGATCTCAAAGGATAGGCTTAGCTACCTGGGTTTCAGTCAGATCTTTGCCTACTCAGATCCAGAGTGTGTGCCTGCTATTAAGATATGCCAGGGGGATGGGGTCACTGCCCAAAGCTAGGGGCTGCTGGGGCAAGGTCACCACTCAGATGGACTAGGAGAATGGGGTTGCCTAAAGCTGAAGGAGCAGAGTTGCCATTCCAGAGGGTTTGGAAGGCAGAGCTAAAGCCCAGGACCAAGGGGCCTCCACCCAGAATCCAGATGGTATGGCCAACACCCTGAGTCCAAAGGGTGGGGCCATTGCCCAGATGGTCTCAGAGAAGAGAGGATTATTTTCAAGCCTTGAGAACTAATATGATTTGTTCTGCTGGGTTTTGGACTTGCTTGGTGCCTGTTACCCTTTTTTTTCCATCCAATTTTTCCCATTTGTGATGAAACTATAGACCTTGTGCCTGGTCCACCACTGTACTTTGGTAACAGATAACTTGTAGTCTAGATTTCACAGATTCACAGATGAAAAGGAAATTTTGCCCCAAAATGGAATACGCTTCAAGTCTCATCCATATTAGATTTAGATGATTCAGAAGATGAGATTTTAGACTTGTAGTTGATTTAAGACTTTTTGGATGACGTGATGGGGTGAATGTGCTTTGCATGTGGCAAGGACATGAATTTTGGGGGGAATGTTATGGACTGAATTGTGTCCTCCCAAAATATGTGCTGTAAATCCTAACCTTTATGCCTGTAGTTATAATCCCATCTGGGAATGGGTTGTCTTTGTTATTTTAATGAGACAGGATCAGTATAGGGTGTGTTTTAAGTCAATCTCTTTTGAGATATAAGAGACTAAACAAAAAAGCAAGTGGCAGAGATGTAGTAAAATAAATACCAAGACACATGGAGATCTCCATGGAACTAGAAAGCAGAAGCTGAAGAGACAAGGACCTTCCTCCAGAGCTGACAGAGACAGAAAGCCTTCCCCTAGAGCAGGTGCTCTGAATTCAGACTTCTAGGTTCCTAAACTGTGAGAAAATGAATTTCTGTTTGTTTAAGCCATCCACCTGTGATATTTCTGTTATAGCATCACTAGATAACTAAAACACATAGTATTAGCTATCCTACCTTGATCTTCACCTTCTAGGCATAGCCTCAGACCTCATGAAGTCTTAGGAGGTAAATCAGCCATGTTTAGGACTCTATTTTCTGATCTGTCATGTTGGTGTCAAGTGACTGTCAATGGCTCATTAGTTTCTTTTTCCCAAGAATAGTCAGCCTGTATAGCCAAACCTAACCCTTAGTCCACACCCATGAGCAGAAAATGCATACAATGAAGAAAACAGCTGACCTGTAAGCCTCAGTTTAACTGCATTACAATATGTCAAGTCTCCATTGCCCCCACAGTTTTGTGTTATCTTTGAAACATAATTTCTGAAAATTTTCTAGTTTTTTTTAAGTTGTTATACTGAGAGTGTTGGGCTGCTACCACTCATTATATTCAACTCTGAGAGGAAGCCCTCTTAAATGTCATCCTGCCTTGCCTATCAAGTTACTGGATTTTCCAAGTTTTCCTCCCATCTCTTAGACTGCTTTTTCTCACTCTCCGTTTCCACTTTCTCATTCTGTAATTATGTGTATGTTTTTTCCTCATGCAGTGCCCCTACTCATTTTTGATAATTTATGTTTGCATTATCTGACTTGCTTTCTCTCTTTCTTCTTCATGATGAAGCCATATCTATCATTTACATCTCTGCTTGAACATCTCTACATAAAATAAAATCTACACAGTTGGTTATTCAAAAAAAGTAGAGTTCAACTTAACTCTCATCCTCTTTGTGCATGAAGAGTAAGATGGCTTGATTAATAGAGATGATAGGATTCCCAACTTCCATGACTGAGGTCAAATATTCCAGGATTTGCGATGTAACTTCTTACACCGTGACCCCATTTTATTTGGCAAGCCAAACAAAATAGAGCACAACATGGACTTACTCCACTTCAGAATTCCATGAGAAGGACCTGAAGTCTTTCTAGGTTCCCAGAAAGCTGCTCAGACCTGTCTTGTTATCTGTGGAATATCCCTCATTATGCATCCTCTCTCCTTTCAGTTCTTGATAAAAATACATTGGATGGTAGACACTGAATATTTATAAAGAAATCCAGGAGTTCCTGCTTTGAGGTAAAAGTATCCACCAAACATACTTAAAGAAATTTAATTAGAAATTTTCAATTCAAGTATGAGTAAAATTATTATTTTGGTAATATGTAAGGTTTGTTTTCCTATGATCAAATTCAGTCTGGCTCAGTCTAGGTAAAAGAACTCAGTAGGATAAATTAGTTTAATAAGAGTTGTGATCATTAAGGCTGTGTGTCAACTTGGCTGGGCAATGATTCTCAGTGGTTTGGCAGTTGTATAATGATGTGATCACCTCCATGAGGAGATTTGATATAATGTGGTCACCTCCATGATGGCATTTGCTTTGAGTAGCCAATTAGTTGAAAATGAGTTTCCTTGGGGGTGTGGCCTGCATCCAATATAGGTGGACTTTTTTGCAAGGCTTATGGGCTTTTGCTCATCCTGGATCCTGCAGCTGGCTCCTGTTCCTCTGACCTCTGGTTCTTGGGACTTAAGCTAGGAACTTACCTGCTGTCTTGCTTGCCAGTTTTGGGATTCTTTGGTCTCCACAGCCTGTGAGCCAGGAGAAGCCTCCAGTTTGACCCATGGACTTGGGACTTTCCAGATTTTACAACTGTGTGAGCCATTCCTTAATATAAATCTCTCTGTACCAAAAAACCAAAAATCTCACTGCAGTCAAGTCAATTCTGACTCATAGCTACCCTATAGGACAGAGAAGAACCATCCCATAGGGTTTCCAAGATGTGCCTGGTGGATTAGAACTGCTGACTTTCTGGTTAGCAGTTGTAGGTCTTAACCACTACACCACCAGGGTTTCCAAATCTGTGTATTTATATGCTTTATTGGTTTTGCTTCTGTAGAGAACTCAGCCTAAGAGTGTTTTTATACTTAATCAGAGTTTTATATATTTAATAACTATCAAAACTCTTTCATATATTTTATCTAATTAGATTATTATAAAACTATTTAAAAATTAAAACAAATACAGAGAGAATCAAATTCAAGATACTCTTTTCAGCAAATGTAGAATAATGGGGTAAACAGACTGTAAAGTCAGAGGACGAGACTGCAATCCCATATATTTCAATTGAGCCTCAATTTCTCCTTCCATAAAATGAAATAATAATATGCATAACTCATAATGAGAAATATGTGTAAACTTTTATAAAATGAAGACTGACATTGTAATTATACTTAGTCAATTAGTGATGTTGATCTTTCTAGAGCCAAGTGTTTCTACTTTAATATCACTGACTATTTAATATCATTGAGGTAATTATGACCAAAATTGATTTATTTGAGCAATAACTACTATAGGTCAACACTGAAATCTTGGACTCATTCCTATTAATCTACAGTGTTCTACATTTAAACACAAGTTAATATTGACAATACCTACATTTAAAAAAATGTATTATTATTGTCTAAAGAAAAACAAAACAAAATGATGAGTCAAATAAATCACCAGGTTTACTGTTCTTAAACAGGGAGCCTCCAAGCGGAAAGTTGCAAGGTGCTCATTTAAGGAGCTGGAATGCAGGTTTTTTAAAGGCAGTTAGGGATTTTCAGTAGGAAAGTTATAAGGAATGAATCTTAGGTATGTCTTTAATTGAAGGGAGCGTTTTACAAAGCAGGAGTCTTTATTCTGTCATTGGTTTTGTAAGTACACTTGTCTGTTGGAAATTAGTAGAGTATGGTATGGTGAGTCAGAAACATTTTTAACTGTCGAGTTGTTCTTTTCAGAAAGTTTTTATGGTTAGGATACTTTGAGAAATTTCTTATTGTTCTGTCAAACTTTGTACCTGGCATGAATAGCCATTTCAATTTGTTTATTCTCAGAATGGTTTTGTACCTCCTCAAATTGCCATTAATTTTTAGTTAATGTTTAACTTTATTTATATTCTGCATCTTATTTTAAAATTTATTCGTATTACTAATATGTATTCTAAACACATGTATATATCTGATGTTTCCTAAGCCACATTATCCCATCTGTTTGTAGAAGTTCCAGATTATTCATCCATTGTTTTTTTCTGAAGATTCACCTCTACCAAGCTCATCAAATTAGTTGTCTTAAAAACCCATGGCATCTCAGAAATATGAACAGAAGCAGAAGAAACTGGCAGATCCCATTGATGGCACCATTAATGCACCATTAACATACACAGCCAATGATATTACTGCCTATCCTTCTGGTTCCTAAGGTTGAGGATTTTTGTGTCCAGCCACAGGTGTTGTTACCTGATTGTTGCAGAAACTTCTAGGACCCATGAACTCTAAATTTTTTGTAGCTCTCTGAATTTATACTTAAACTTCTATTACAACTCTACTTAAAATTGAAGTGCAAGTCCCTAGCAGCTAAGAAATGGAAAATATTAAGAAACAGAAAAGGAAATGTCTCAGGATTACATGTACTCACTAAAACTCAATATTCTGTCCTTGAAATAAATGTGTGTACTTGAATTTTCTCTTCCTTAGTCCCAGGAAGCTGTCCAAGGAGACTTTGTAAGCTTCCTAAAATAGACTTGGTTGATCCAACCAACCAGAGTTGCAAACATACACAAGCATGCCTGAATATAATGGTAAACCAAGTTAGGTTTAACTTTGGACTTCTGGCTTTCTGAAGTACCTTGGCTATTTTGTATTTGTATTTTCCAAATGAGTAGTTTTTCCTTGATGACCCAGCCCTAGTTTGTGCCTTTTATTATCTCACATATAAGATATAGCTCCTAGCTACTTGGTCAACACCAGAACACCATGGAGGTATAACTCCACAGAATAGGCAACTCTCAAGCAGGTGGCCACAGTTAATTCTGCAGTTTTGTTTGTCCATAGTTTGTCATATGAATGAATTGTTGAGAACCCCCCCTCTTTTAATGAGACATGGCATTAAAAAACAAAAAACTTTGCCATCAAGTCAATTCTGACTTATAGACCCTAAAAGACCCTACAGGACAAAGTAAAACTGCCCCATAGGGTTTCCAAGGCTGTAAATCTTTATTGAAAGACTGCTACATCTTTTTCCCGCATAGGCCATGCAATCTGCCTTAATTATAGTAATGGACCTTATTATGGAATAGTACACGTAGGTATATTTTCCTAATGGCCCGTGAAGGACAATTAAAAACAACAACTCATTGCTGTCGAGTCGATTCTGACTTATAGCAACCCTATAGGACAGAGTAGAACTGCCCCATAGGGTTTCCAAGGAGCACCTGGTAGATTTGAACTGCTGACCTTTTGGTTAGCAGCCAAGCTCTTAACCACAGTGCCACCAGGGCTCTGAAGGACAATTGGAGACCTTCATTTCCAAGATTATAATGAGCCAACAAAAAGCCTAACCTTGGGGACATGACAAACATGTTTAAGCACTTTGAGGCAACAAGAAAATGGTCTAATTCTGGTCAACGGGAAAGACAATACTTAAAGAGTATAAAAGAACAGGAGGTCAGAGTCAGACACTCCTGAGTATTCCACCTGGATCCACAAATATAAAGTGACCTTAAGTAATGACTGTCACCTGCAAAGAACCATGGTTTCATCATTTATAAAAAGATGATCATTTGCAGGATCGTTCTAAAGAATTCAGATAATAAAAAAGTAAACTGGCACTGTGACTGCATCACGGAAAGTAATCGATAACTAGTAGTTATTGTTATTAAAATTTTATTGGCTTTATTAGTATTATTCATTATTCATGAAAATATTCCTACAGAAATCTCCAGTACCTTAGAATTATAGATTATTAGGAAAATATTGAAAAAATGTCACTAAAAGAAAACCAACGAAACCCCTTGCTGTTGAGGCAATTCTGACTCCACTTATTCCAGGGACTTGATGGAGTTCACATCTGCCCTCCAGGGAATACGCTTGGGCATGAATATTATATGGATCTGGTTTTTAATTGAAATTGCTGGGAGAAAATTGCATTCAAGTGTTCTCATTAGATACAATCTACAGCTAGATATTTTAGTTCCTTAGAAATATATTTAAGTACAATTAAATTTCATGGAACACACTGTACAATTGCAATAACTAGTGTATGTCAAAAAAAGGCAAGCTGTCAAAATAAGTGTTGTTGGCTGTTTCCAAGTTTTTCCTTTAAATATCCATTTGCTCTAAATCATGTATTTTGTTGTCTAAAAAGACATATCAGCAGGATTTGACTAGCAACAATTTTTTATTAAATGAGTAAGAACCAACAAGTTAGCAGCAGTAATAAAATCATTTTTTTCTTATTCTTTCAAAGAATAATATTTATCGATCCATTATTATGTGTGCTCTGCCAGGAAAAATGGCCTGAAGGAAGACAGGATTATTTCAGTAAAGTGGACTTTAACCACAAATTCCGATGCCTAGTTCAATGTTCGCTTTCCTTTCATCACACATCTCCACTTTCAGACCTATACCAGGACATGATCCTTCTCTCCTCACCCAGGTAATATGTCTCAGGCCATTGTTGTCCAGCTAGATCTTACTTTCTCCTCCAGGAACACAAAAAGAAGCTCACAAAATTCAAAAACCATTGTCAAAAGAACAAGAATCAGTAAGCAGTTACCCAGGGTATCTTTTTGAAGACAATGTTTACACACCTTAAGAAGCTTGCTAAGGATTGTCATAAGACAACTTAAAAGCTAAAGTCTATTGTCTGTTTCTTTGCATGACTTATGGTTATAAAATGCAAAATCCAGCGGAGTGACATCTTTACTTTTGATAATGATTATTTATCCTTTTATGCCACAGCTATTTTGCCTATATTTCAGCTGAATTTAGTTAGGCTTGAATGTTTATGCTTGCTTTCTTTTTTCCTTTCCTTTTAAAGTTATTGGTTATCTTGCATCCAGGATAAGTTAAGAACTTTTGTTACCTTGATGTGTCTCCTTTAGTGGTGAAGAATCGCCTAGAAGGAATGGTAATCCTTACATTTCAGGAGTCATATATAAGAGAACTCTATAAGATTGAAACACTTGTGTGAGCATTTCTACAGATGTTGGCTGTGTGGTTGAGTGAGGCCTTTGCATTGATTTGGAGTAGCAAATGGAAGTTGCATCAGTCACTGCAGAGTGATGTACTCCAAACTCCTGGAAAAAACAAAGCTGGGCTTCTGACTCCAGTATCCAAGTTCCTTACAAAAAAAAAAAAAAACCCACTGCCGTCTAGTCGACTCTTAGTGACTCTATAGGACATGGTAGAACTACCCCATACAGTTTCCAAGGAGCCTCATGGATTCGAACTGTGGACCTTTTGGTTAACAGTCATAGCTCTTAACCACTATACCACCAGGGTTTCTACCAAGTTCCTTAGTGGGTGCAAAATATTTTGTCTGTGAATAATCTTAGACTTCTAATCTAAAGCTTTTGACCAATTAGAAAATTGAGGCCTAGCCACGGGAAGTGACTTTCTCAGGGCTACGTGATGAGTTTCTAAACACATGAAACTAGAACCAAGGCCTCTGAGAGATTTCAGTATTATATTCATCAAGCATAGACACCAGGCAAGCATAACACCAGGAATATAAAGGGAAGAACCCTCTAAACTTGTCACTTTGCACTTTTATCATACCATTTCCTGGTTTATTCTGTCCATGAGACCAGAACGCTGTGATGAAAACTCTAAAAGCCGTGTTTCTAATTTACCATTGCTACTTTGTGCTGTTAATATCCAAAATATTGGTTTATTCTGTCCATGAGACCAGAACGCTGTGATGAAAACTCTAAAAGCCGTGTTTCTAATTTACCATTGCTACTTTGTGCTGTTAATATCCAAAATATTCCCTTCTTATTAAGTTCCTTTTAAATGTGTTACTCATTATTTTATCGTGTCTCCTTCTCTTAGAGCTGAGCTATGTGTCCATGGGGATTGGCTGGATGTTACCTGCATAGGTACCAGACTGCCATCTAAATCATCCCTCTTCATCCCACCCTGTCCCTCCACAACTGTAATAATGTGATGGGATCATTCTTACATGCTTTGACAACCTTGACCTTTTTGAAGAGCTCCTCCCCAAAAGGTAGCTGTGGTCCTTATTGCAAATATATACTGATGGGTCCATCTTGCTGGTCCTCCAGAGCTGCTCATACATGCTTGGCATCAAGAATGGATATAACTGAGACCCCTAAAATGGTTCTTCCCATGTCAATTAAAGGTGTTTGGACCGTATCCTGCTGGTAACAAAGCTACTGGAGGTTACTCAGAAAATGAACAACATGGATTAGTATGTATAAAGTATTTCTCTCTAGCTTAAGACCTTTAGAAAGAACGGACAGGAGGGAGCATAACTGACGGCAGGAGTAGTTTTCAGAGTTCAGGTTTACAATGGTGAGGCCTGGACTATGGCAATGGAGAAGAGAGAACTCATTTGAGAATTGCTAAAAAGGAATTCTTGCATAGATTTGGATACCAAACGGAGGTATGGAGAGAAAAAGGTTTAGAAGGGGAGAAATTGTTGAATTAATGACAAATGGCTTTAAGACATGTCCACTTCTTGATAGTCAGTACAGTAAGTACAATGGTTTGCAGACTGATATATTGGAATTAAATTAGAAATATATATACTATGCTCTTCCTGTATCTCCACCCAGCCTGGTAAGGAACGACAGAGAGTATCTTCATTATCTTTTAATTTTGCTTCTCTTCTCAGAGTACGTTGTTTTTACAGTAGACTTTAGGAAACAGAAGTTCAAAGCCAAAAGAATAAAAGCACTAGGGTGAAATATAGACATGTATTTTTTTTTTTTTTTTATTAATGGTGCATACAGTGGGCAAGGAGGAATGGTCAGTCCAGGATTACCAAGACAGTAAATACAGTGTGGAAGAAGATAAACCAAGACTAGATTATAGGATAACTTGAATGTCATACTTAAGGGTTTGATTTCAGCAGGGAATGGGCATGCTTCAGGGTTTTTAAAAGAATAGTGAACGACATGAATAGACTTGAATCAGAATAACTGCAGCTGCCTGTTGGAGGATGGGTTTGAAAGAGTAAGATCAAACACAGAGATTCCATGAGGAGCCTTTTAAGAAATAACTTCCAAATTTGAATTAGGTAGTAACCTTCGACATTAAAATAGGTCTTTGACTGTCAGTGACTCCTTCAGTTAACATCTATAATTTAAATCACAGGGTAACTTAAATCTAGATAGAGCGGACCATGTGTCAGGCATTAAGGGCTCAAACAAATTAACTCTTTTAAAGGCCACAACAATCATATGGACAAAGCACTTTCATTTGACCTCTTTTGCAAATGATGAGACAGTCAGAACAAGGTTAGGTAGCTCTCCTATCATTTCATAGCTAGTAAGTGGACCTGGGATTCAAGTCCAGGTCCATCTGGCTCCAAGCTCTGTGCTGTGAAGTCTTATCCAAAGAAATTCATTCTCTCTATTGCACTTGGTAATACAGACCAAAGCAACCTTCCTTCTTGCTTCTTTTTTTTTCCATCCTGTATCTATTCCCTTGGAATCCACATTTACTAACTGTAAAGGGGAAGGAATCTATCACCCATTCCTACACCAAGTCTATTGACTTTTAGGATTGTTGAACTGACTAAGGTTAGAGTAAGGTTGATTGGGAGGTACAGATTCTTGGACATTGACTTTACTCTGTTCTCTTGAGCTTACACTGACTGTAACTGCCTAATATTACTCACTGTAATTGAATCAATTTATTTGAAATGTCAGAGAGAATAATATACGTTATGGTAAATAGTCAGAATTGATCTTAAATTTTATTTTTCGTTTTTGCAAAGCATTATCTTTCCTTCAAATAAAATATCTGACCAAGAGATACTGACCTCCAAGATTGTGCTTCAGATTTGAAATACAATCTTTACTTCAGGGGAGTCTTCAAGTACGAAACTGGACTGTATGGAAACCATAACACATAGGAGGGAATGCAAGCTCTCTCTAAAAATATCACTAGTTCTTGATGATGGCTTTTTAAAAATGTATTTAGAGCACA
Source organism: Loxodonta africana (assembly GCF_030014295.1). NCBI lineage: Eukaryota > Metazoa > Chordata > Mammalia > Proboscidea > Elephantidae > Loxodonta > Loxodonta africana. Next base: position 24,159,002 of record NC_087353.1, on the reverse strand, counting down.
CTTTCAGCTTCTTTCATTTGGGAAGGAAGGAACTGGATTGTCAGAACAATCCGCTATAATAGGACTAAGTGACATTGGTGATAGAAAGAGCTTAAATAATGAAATGACAGTAAAGATCCAAATGACACCTCTTATCTCAAGCGTGGTCACGGTTTGCCTGAACTCTATTCCAAGCAAAGTAAATTTACAAAGTGGAAACCAAATTGACATAAAGCCAATTGGAAAACAGCTTTGCAGATCCCACCTTCTTTCTCTCTCTCTTATTGGGTATTCTAATTGTAGGAGATTTCCATCCTAACAGAAATACCAGGAGATCTTAGAAAGGAAATTAGAGCAAAAAAAAGCAAAGAGTAGAAAAATTCATGACAGCAGGAAAATGACCTGAGATATTGAATAGAAAATGAGAACTAGAGCGTGCAGATGGAAGAATTTTTGTTACAAAACTGCACCCTATAGATTACATATCAAACATACAAATGGCTAAGCAATAATTTTGTGAAAAAGATTAGGAAGCTTATATATCTGCAATTATTAATAATCATTAAAATATTTAAAAATGTGAACCTAAGACAACAGCAACAAATATAGAAAACTACTATGTAAAAATATTAAAATAGTTTATGCCAAAATATATGAAATTAGAAAAATTTCTTCTCACATAAAAATTAAACCCAGTGTAGGAAAAATTTGAATAAACTTCTCTGCTCATGTGTTTAAATTTGCACTCGGTTTATAAAAATGAGGACTCACTTGCAGCTTTGTAGAAAGGGAAAGAAGTAAAACTCACTTGAAAAAGTTAGGGTGCCAAAGCTACAAAAAAAAAGTGGCATTTTCATGCACCGAAATGTAGCTTAGATCTTGTAAACTGAACACTAAACCCCTTTGGCCCTTGTGTTTGTGTTTGTAAGGGTGTGTTCAGTGTGTGTGTGTGGTGGGGAGGATCCAATTTATAATTATAGTAAAGAATGAATAATTACAAAAATAATAATCACTGTTTTTTGAGAACTTGTATATGACAGTCAAATAGGCTTTTGTGCCATCTTCATTTTTTTAGCCTAGACAATGGCAAACATTCACAGGGTTTGGGTATTAACTGGAGAAATTGAATGTCAGTCAGTATCAAATACATCTTCTTGTTTCTCAGATCCAAAACTGGTTTAATACCTAGGGAAAGGTAGTAAGAACAAAGAGACTGAACTTAGCAGACATGATTTCAAAACTTAACTATATCAAATCTTAACTATGCTCTTGGAAAAATCACTATTCCTTTTCTCTGGGTCCTCAAATATGTCCTGATTCTTGCCCTGCAAATCTCACTGGTGTGTTGCAAGGTGAAAATGAGACAATGGTTATATGAAATTTCTTTCCAAATTTTATAATTCAAGAAATTATAGTTATTAATTTCTTTTTCTTCATTTATACAGAGCTTTCTGGATTGCCAGTGTTATTGCAAATACAGGTCATCGACTCAAAATCGAAACCAAGGTATTGCTGTTTATTAAAATTTTCATATATGATGAAGAAATGTGGAGGCAAAATGCCACAAAGAACACCATCCCCCTTTGGGATAAAAGCAAAAACAACGTAGTTCAACTTGCCATCTTCTTAAAAAAAAAAAAAAAAAAAATTTTTTTTTTTCCATCTTCTTAGTGCCTTGAAATTTCAAATATTCTTTTAATCATGCTAATGAAGAACAAATATTTAATGGTTAACAAAAAATTAATGGTTATGTGTGGCCATGTGAAAAATCACCCCAAAGCCTTAACCACACTATTTTTGTTGTTGTTGTTTGTTCATGATTCTGTAATCTAGAAAAAGCTTAGCTGGGAAGTTCTTCTGATGGTCTGGCTTCAGGTCAGTCCTGTTGTTGCAATCATCTGGTCTAAGATGGCCTCCATCATATAGTACATCAGCTAGGGTGGCTAGAATAACTGAGAGCCTTTCTCTTCATGTGATCTGTCTGCATAGGCTTCAAGATGGTAAAAATGGAAGCTGCAAGGCCTCTTAAGGCCTAGATCTAGAAGTCACACAACATCCCTTCTGCTGCATTCTATTGGTCAATGCAAGTCACAGGGCCAGCTCAGATTCAGTGTAGGAGAAGACTCTACCTCTTGATGGGATGAGCGACAAGATCATATTGCAAAAGAGCATGGATGAAGAGGGGGGTTGTTGGGTCACCTTTAGAAAATATCTTCCACACTAACCCAGTCTCTTGAGCAAGCCGTTAGTGGTGTCTTGAGAATCCTGCTCTCTGAGGTCAGGGGCCTGTTATGACACAGGGAACTGTGAACTTAGAGATGAAAGAAGTGGACTCACCAATGCTGATTATGCACATTCTCACTGATTAAAATTCTGAATTCTTTTGACTGCTTTGTTTGAGGAGGTTGTTGTTATTAGTTGCTGTTGAGTCATCTCTGACTCATGGTGACTCCATGTAAAACGGAATGAAACCTTGTCTGGTCTTGCACCATCTTCACAACTGTTGGTATGCTTGAGTCCACTGTTGCAGCCACTGTGTATTTTGAGTGACTTCCTACCTAGGGGTCTCAACTTGCAGCACTATATTGGACAATATTCTGTTGTAATCCATAGGATTTTCACTGGTTAATTTTCAGAAGCAGATCACAAGTCTTTTTCCTAGTCTGTCTTAGTCTAGAAGTTCCTCTGAAACATGTCCACTATGGGTGTCTCTGCTGGTATTTGAAGTATGGGTGGCATAGCCTCCGGCGTCATACCAACATGCAAACCACCAGAGTAAGACAAACAACACGTGTGGTGCTTTTTGAGGAGGAGAAAAGTTATCTTGTCTCCTTTTGATTAACAGAAGACTGGCACAGAAAAAAATGCCACAGAGAACACTACCTCCCTTTGGGACAAAAGCAAAAACAATGTAAGCATCCCTGTCATATTAATTAATGTCTGTTTTCATATATTTGTCCAGTAAATACCTTAGTACCATGTGTATGGGGAACCCATGAGAGGTACAAGTTTAGGGAGAGAAAAAAGTGTGATTTACAAACGTTGGGCTTAAAATAACTGTGGATAACATCCAGGTGGATAAATTATTATTGAAGTTCCCTAGTATTTCCTACTTTTATTTAAAACTCATTGCCATCTTCAACTGTGGCACATGAAACAAAATTATTCCTATAAATCATAATCTGCCAGGTCAGACTGTTTCTTTCCAAGGAGAAAAGTCTGATTCAACAATTAATCATTTGATGCTTGCCTTCCTAGTATGAGGAAACTATATTTTGTCAATAAAAACTAAAATAGGTATTTTAATATAAAAATCATAAATTATGAGGAGGTCTGGGATAGCCTTCAAAGTTCATATTTAAAATAATTGTTACTTATTGTTTATAAGCATGTTTTATACATATACGTGGCCCTGGCAATAGTGAGCAGCTTTGACCACCTACATAAATAGAAATTATTCTCTAACATTAAGGGTTTCTTTCACTATTTTTACATTGTATAGACAAACTGTATGTTATTTGGCTATCTAGGAATGTTGGCAATTATTTTCTAAGAATAGAAAATATATTTTCCAGCATCTTAAATACCCAACTCTATATCAGACCATAAGGTTGGTCTACGAGCTCAGGGGTCAGCTAACTATGGTCCCTGGGACAAATCTGACCTGCTGTTTTTATTGTAAATAAAGTTTTATTGGAAAAAAGCCACATCAATTTGTTTGCATTTATCTCTGGCTTGTTTTGTGCTACATACAGTGACAGAGACTATATGGCCTACAAATGCTGAAATGTTTATTTCCTGGCTCTTTGCAAAAAAAGTTTGGTGACACCCGGGGATGGATTACCCAATCAGCAAGGTATGCATAGGCTTACTTGTGCTTACTTACTAATCTATAGTGCACAGTTTCACCTGTTGATCCCGTGTGAAATTGTGCTCTACAGATTAGGAAGTAATCACAAGTAACCCGTGCGTGCGTAACTTGCTTACTGCTTAATCTGCCCTGGTAACAGCTATTCTGTCTAACCATTAAATATCTTCCCACTCTCATTAACTAGACTTCTGTGATTTTATGAATTTATCCTGTAGGCTTGAATGCCAGTAGAAAATGTTTGAGCAGAGCTGAGGCATAGTCATATGCATGTCCTAGAAATATCAGTCTGGCAGTATTTTAAAGGGTGGATGGAAGTGAGGAGAGGCTGGTGGTTAGGTTAACAGCATTGCCACACATTCTGAGTAGGAATTAATTTCAATTTAGAAACTCAGAATTAATCACTCTAAGAAAAAGGCATGTGAGGTATCAGAAGTCAAATTGTCTGACTTCACAATTTTGCCTCCCATCAACACTCCTAACAGTTGTAATCCAAAGAACGTGTCTACCATCCCTACCATAATATGTTTTTCCCAGTAAACAAGTAGAGATAGCATGGAGTGACTACCAAAGCCCAGGGAAAATTTATGTACATTAAAAGGGAATGATAGATAAGGCCTCAAAGGATACAGCTTATATAGGAGATGCTCTTTATATTTTGCTATTAAGACATTGCTCTTTTCCTGTTATTTGCATTTTCCCTTTAATTTTAGCCATCAGTAAAGACTAATAGCAATAGCTTATCAGTTCACGACAAGAACAGCTGGGTCCTGTCTCCCTTGATGCATTTTAATCAGGTCATTGAAAGGAAACTCAGCAGCTGAAAGCTATCTATTTTCTTGGGGATGATAGCATAATATAATTAAAAGTATTTTATCTGCAGCCCCAGGGGCAGAAAAGAGAAGCTCTCTGAATGTGGCCTCATGGATGTGAGTCGCCTGCATTTTTAAACTTGAGGAACTTGTCATGTAAATCATTACCTCATACTCTAAGACGCCATTAGCTTTTCGTTGCTCTGGCTTGCTGACTAGTCAGTGAAGAGAATTCCAGAAAGTCTTTAGCTTTCGGAATCATAAATCCCAGTGGCGTCAGTTGCACTGAGAACATTCACGCAATGAGTGGACAGAACCCACGCCCTGTACGAATGGACTCTCCTTTTAAAGCCACACAAGGATGCAGACACATTTGGAAAATGTCACACGATGGACTTCCCACAAGGGGGAGCCTCATAAGATTTGAAGTCAGAACAGTCAAACTCACTTTCCAAGCATGCCACTTCGTAGCTGAGTAAACTGGAGCAAGCCATTTGCATTTCTGAGCCCCAGTTCCTTCACAGATCAAACAGGGGTATAAACCAAACATCTCCCTCACAGGACTATGTCCTGCTCAGTCAGGTACCCTTAGTGTAAACACACATGTGCTGCATGAGGGAGCACCTTTTAGCAGAATTTACATATTGCTTATCCCAACCTGTAGCACGCTTGGCTTTTTTTTTTTTTTTTTTGTCAATTAGTTCTATCAATTACTGAAAGATTTGTGTAAAATTTTTCTACTATTATTGTGGATTTTTCTATTTCGCCATTTAGTTCTGTCAACACTGCCCCACATATTTTGAAAAGGAAACCCTGGTGGCATGGTGGTTAAGAGCTACCCCTGCTAACCAAAAAATTGGTAGTTCGAATCCACCAGGCGCTCTTTGGAAACCCAGTGGAGCAGTTTTACTCTGTCCTTTAGGGTCGCTATGAGTCAAAATCGATTCAACAGCAACAGGTTTTTTTTTTTTTTTTAATACCAGTTTTTACAAGCATACACATTTAAGATTGTTATGTCTTTTTCATTAATTGACATAAGGTAATTTCATTAATATTTTGTCATTGTTATTGCTATCTTCTTTATCTATGTTGGATCCCCTGGGTGATGCAAATGCTTAATGTACCCGGTGGCTAACTAAAAGTTTAGAGGTTCAAATCCACCCGGATACAGCTCAGAAGAAAGGCTTGGCAATCTTTTTCTGAAGCATCAGTCATTGACAACCCTATGGAGCACTGTTCTACTCTGACCTACAAGGGATGGCCATGAGTCGGAACTGACTTGACAGCAGCTGGTTGGTTATATCTACTAATAGTCTCTGGCCTCAAGCCTCTTTTGTCTTATGGGAATAAGCATTTTTATTCTTAAAGCTTGCATGGTCTGTCTTTTTTCTATTAAACTATTCATTTTTTTAATTCTCTCTGTGCCTCTACATTTAAAGAGTGTCTTCTGTAAACCTAATGTAGCCAGTTTGTTTCTATCTCTGTATTTTATTTGGAGTTTTAACCTATCGATTGAGGTTAAATTTACCATTCTTGCAGTTATTTTCTAATTGCCTTAAATGTTCTCTGTTCCTCTGTTGCTCCTTTCTTATCTTCTCATGACTGTAATGAAATTTTTTATGGTACATTTTATCTCTTCTATTTGTGGTTTTAACTGCACCTTTGTGTGCGTGTATATGTGTGTGCGGTACGCTTCCTGGTAGTGTAGTTTGCTGGGCATAGATGCTTTCAGCATTTTTTTTTTTCTCCCTGATAGTGTTGTCACGTCTCTCTCTCTCTTTTTGTTTATGTAGAACATTTTCACAAGAGTCTAACCAATTTTCTTTTTAGCATGTTAAAGATGGTACTCTATTGTCATCTTAAAAAAAAAAAAAAACCCATGTGGCCAAGGCGATTCCAACTCATATCTAATCACCATTATTCTCATAATTAATCTATCTCTATCACTCTTATTATTTACCCCTTTATGTAAATAGTCTTTTGTTTCTTCTGGCTGCTTTTAAGATTTATTTTCTGTATCTTTAATGGTTTATGGCATAAATCCTAGGCTGCTGTGATTTGCTTAGGTATGTATGACTTCCCTTGTATTTATCTTGCTCTGATTAACTGAGCTTCCTGGATCCCTGGATCTTTGGGTTGAATATCCTTCAATCTCACAACTTCTCAAGCACTATCTCTTCAGATGTTACCTGGAATCTATCCTTTTGTTGTTGTTGTTGTTCTGTCCTGGGTTTCCTATTATGTATATGTTAAACCCTTTTATTTTGCCACGAAGGTTTTGTACACATTTGTATTCTTTTTATTTTTATTTTTTGCTTGAGTTTGGTTTCTATCAACCTGTCTTTAAGTTCACTTTTTCTTTTCTGTCCAGTCTGTTCTTTCACTCACCAAAAGAGTACTTCATTTCTGATATTGTGTTTTTCACTTCAAATATGTTATTTTATTAATTTTCATAGATCTGCTGAAGTTACCTCCACCTTCACTCATGTCGTCCTCCTTTTCTGTTGTATCTGTTAACATAATTATCACAGTTATTTTACAGTTATTGCCTGATAATTCCTTCATCTAGGCTGTTACTGGTTCTGATTCTTTTGGCTAATTTTTCTCTTAATATTGGACAACGGTTTTCAGGGTTTTATTTATTCCATAGTTTATAATTTATAGCAAGACATATAAATGAAATGACAGTACAGACCTGAAGAAAATAAGATTTGTCTCCCAAAAAAGGGAAACTTCTATCAGGCTGCTAATGTAGGTGGCTGAAATGCTAATCTATTCTGTAGTTAAGGTAGTTCTGGTCTTTGTTGTCAGTTAGATGTGGTTCTCAACTTGCTTCAACTATTTTGAAGGCAGAATTATGACTTTCCCTTCAGTGGACTTGGAACTTGCCCGCTGGCAAGATTCTAGAGATTTATTACATTTTTGCACTCCAGACATCAGCTTTCAAAACTCTGAAAACTATTCCTTTGCTTTATAACCTGTCAGCTTTTGGGATTGAAACCCTCAGCGAACATCCCTTCCCCTCCTTTCTTTGTCTTGCTAACCACGTGCTTGTTTTGAGCAACGTTTTTTCAGGAAGTCATAGCAGGTAGTGGCTCTGTCCACTAAACTGGCCCAAGCTAGACCTTGGAGCATGCACAGATTGAGGAGATCGCATCCTTCACCCAACCCCAGACCCTATTTTCACCAGAAAGAAAGATATTTCCCAGCCCATGGTTTCACCCAAGTCCAGTTGAGAAGCGAGTAGTCCCACCACACAGACGTCAAATGAAGATGATTCAACATCTGGACCTCCAAATGTGGACATGGGAGGGCTAAGGACAGAGGGTTCCAGGTACCAAACCCAACCTCCAAACATCATTGGAAACTAAATGCTCCCTAGCCCCCTCAGACAGGGAGTATGTGGTCTTATGGTCGCTAGACCCCACATTGCTCCTTGTCTGCACAGGCAGTAAACTTGCCACTTACTGTTTCCCTTTTGATTAGTGTCCATCTTATTTTGATCAGCTAATAGGACAGGACAAGAACCTTAGCAGCGTTCGGTTACAGGATCTCTGTGGCATTTTATTTGCTCTTCAATTCCTCTTCTAGGTATGTATGCCTTAAGAGGCCTCTCCTTATCCTGTTCCTCTGATTCCAGGTTTCAGAGAAACATTGCAGGAAAGACCTGCTATGCCTCAGAGTGATTTATCTTATTCTTCGGCCCGAATCCCAGTCTTTGGAGGTTAGGAAATCCTGGTGGCATAGTGGTTAAGTGCTACAGCTGCTAACCAAAAGGTCGACAGTTCGAATCCACCAGGCACTCCTTGGAAACCCTAAGGGGAAGCTCTACTCTGTCCTATAGGGTTGCTATGAGTCAGAATTGACTAGACAGCAATGGGTTTGAAGGCTAATTGTCTTGCACTTAGGAAACGCTCTTGACAATACTACCTTTGGTTTACCACCCTGCAATACATGGAGAAAGCTAGAGGTTGTGACAATGGGAAAATCTAAAGAATGTCTATTTTCTGACTTGAAAACTTTATGGCTCCAGGCCACTTAATTTCTGTATCCACTTCCAAATTTGTTAGAGGGAGAAATAACTATGAAGATCAAATTAAATAAAAGTTTTTCAGGAAATGTGAAGTATACAAAAACAAGGTCATTGCCATTATAAGTAATATAATTAGATGCCAATAACTACTTCTCAAGGTTGTTGTTGTTAGGTGCCCCCAAGTCAGTTTCGACTCATAGTGGCCCTATGCATAACAGAATGAAACACTGCCTGGTCCTGTGCCATCCTCACAATCTTTGCTATGTTTGAGCCTATTGTTGTAGCCACTGTGTCAAGTTCCATCTCATTGAGAGTCTTCCTCTTTTTTGCTGACCTATTTTACCAAGCATGATATTCTTCTCCAGGGACTGGTCCTTCCTGATAACACATCCAAAGTATATGAGATGAAGTCTCGCCTTCCTCACCTCTAAGGAGCATTCTTGCTGTACTTCTTCCAAGACAGATTTGTTTGTTCCTCTGACAGTCCATGGTATATTCAGTATTCTTTACCAACACCATGATTCAAAGTCATCGATTCTTCTTCAGGTCTTCCTTATTCATTGTCCAGCTGTCACGTGCATATGAGGAGATTGAGGGAAAGCCTTTTAACAGCAGGAAAGGCCCACTGTGTGTGTGTGTGTGTGTTTTAAAGACCAGAAACTCTGTAACAGCAACAAGCAATATCAAAGACAAAATCAAACTAATTTTTCGCTGTAGGGGAATTTAGTTTCAGACTTCTGTCTGTATGTTCACAGTAATATGTGACTATAGTTTTGGAAAGCCTATTTTGAGATTCTGTCTCAAGGAATTTACTTCTCTTATTCATGTTTGAAAAAGAAGAACACAATAGGTAATAATTGTTACCATTATACATGAGGGCACTGAGACCCAATATCTTGTCCCAGTGAACATATCAGAGCCAGGATTTAACATAAAGTCTCAGTTGCTCCAATCTTATGTCTTTTCTACCATAGCATTCTGGCATTTTGAGTTTATACTACAATATAGTTTACATCTCTTTTCTCTGTCCTTTCAGATTTGTTCAGGATGTCAACATTCCCCATAAAACATAACAGCCCCTTTTTAATCTCCATTTTAACCTCAATTTTGTAATATTGTCTCTCTCTGCTAACTATAGCTCTGGGAATAGAAAGTCAGTTTTCTCCAGAGCTCTGTCTTCGTTTCATTCAAGTGTGTCTCAGTTATTTTATTTTAAATTATCATCACTATCTCTGACTATTTATTTAAGAAATATGTTTTGCTGAGACATTCAGAAGATTCAATGTTTATCTCTGTAATCTGTAATTATTAGTGAATTTCCTCTGCAGTCTCCAGGATGCCATCTGGAATTGCTCTTTGTTCTTTGTCCCAAGGCAAGATATCTGCCAGTGACCTGCTTTCTCTTTTCTGAAGCTCTTATTTCTCCAAAGCCTCTCTAGTTTATAGGAGCTTATTATGTATATGTGCACTGTCACACACACACACCCCACAAGCGGTTTTATGAGAAAGCAAACAGTCAGATTTCAATAAAATATGGTTTTGCCAACAGTTCGTCATTACTTTTGTTCTGTTCTACTGCTTTTCTTTCTTGGATCATCAATTGCTTCTAAACGCTGGGGAAAAATCCTCATCAGAAATCCATACAGAAACAGACCTAGCCCTTCCCTGTACTATTTAATTGCGTGACCACTATTGGAACACTCCCATAAGATCTTCAGGAATTTGAAGGCTTGTGGATGGAGCTCCTGGCTATTTTTGGTTTTCTTTCTTTGCCTAATGGTGGACTTGCTAGAAAAAAAACACAACATCAGTGATTGTAACTGAACTGAATTAGTTTGTATAATCAGTTGAAGGATATTGAAACTTCTTTTTTCAGCTATTGCTTTTTGTTATTTTTTTTAGTTTTACTGAGGAACTAGCTGGGCATTTTCTCAACAAACACTTTGGGCTACATAATATTCCAATTTATCACCAGGCATACGCATTAAAATCAAGAGTGGAGACTTCAAATAGAAAATTACATGCCTCAAGCTCTAGAATTTATGGTTCACTCTGTGGAGCTGGAGCCGGAGCCCAGGTGAAGCCAGATGTGTGCTCTCCTGCATAGGGAGGGATAAGGACTCTTCCCCTACAAGGACCCAGACACTGCTCTGGCCTCTGAGACTGCAGCAGTGAACATGATTGAGTCTTTGTTCCCAAGGCACTTACAGTTTATGTGAGAAATAACCATGTAAATACTCATCTTTAATACATTGGAGGGGGTACCCTACTGACGTGGAGATTAAGGAATACTTCCATGACAAAATTATGTCAACACAGTTCTGAAGAGAAGTAGGATTTACCCAAGTGAAGAAAGGAGGGAGAACGCTCCGGACAGAGTAGCATAAAGGAAGTAATCTTTGGAGAGGAAGCCTCGGATATTTGAAAAGTTTGAGTAAAAATTAATTAATTAATTAATTACTTTGTGGGGGAAGTGATGAGAGATAACATCATGTAGAGTCTTCTAAGCTATATTAAGCATTTATATTTTAACCTTATTACAAAAAGAAGAATGCTAAAAAGTACAGAATATGAACCTCACAACTAAACAAACCTTACATTGCTTACAAGTTGTGAAGCTTTTGGCAAGTGACTTAAGCTCTCTGATCCTCAATTTTCTGAATTTTGTAATGGAACTAACCATACCAACCTCTCATGTAGACAGGAGACAAAATGCTACTACAAATAAGTATTTATTTCAGCACCTTTCCCATAAGAAGGCCATTCTCAGCCAGCTTTCTTCACCCCTTCTTCCTCTAGACTATCCCCTTAAGCGGCAGCTCCCAGGCTGTACCCATCACATCGCTGGGAACCATAGCTCATGAATGGGTAAAGCGCTGATACAGCAGCTGTTAGTACAGTGACCACTGCAAGTAGGAGACAACTCAAATAACAATCACTTTATAATAATGATATTTATCCCTTACTTAAAGAGAAATTTAGAGATAGGTTTGTTTATTAGCTTTAGGATGTCAGGTTGCAATGAGTGTCTCTGTGACTCTTTTGTCTTTCCTCAATGGTTACAAAGTGGCAGCTGTATAGAACCAATAAAAAGCTCCTTACACAAGCTTCATAAGGAGAAGGAAAGGGATAACAGAAAAAAAAAGTATATATACATATATACACACACACAGAGTAGAGGGTCAGTGAAAAAGAAGAGGACCCGTGACAAGATGGATTGACACAGTGGCTGCAACAATAGGCCCAAACATAGCAAGGATTGTGAGGATGGCACAGGACCCAGAAGTGTTTTGTTCTGTTGTACATAAGGTCACTATGAGTCAGAACGGACTCAACGGCACCTAACAACAACAAATATATATATATATATATATATATATTAGCTATTTTTTATGCATCGAAATCCATTCGACAGCAGCAGGAGGTATATATCTCTATATCTAGCTAGCTTGCTAGCTATCTACCAAACCAGCTTTGGTCGAGTCAGTTGCAACTCATGGAGACCCCATGTGTAGCATAGATGTGCACTCCGTGGGTTTTCAAGGCTATGCATTTTGGAAGCAGATTGACAGGCCTTTCTTCTAGGACACCTCTGAATGGGTTGAACTGTCAAACTTTGGTTAGTAGTCAAGTGCTTAACCATTTGCACTGCCCAGGAACCCCTAGCTATCTATTTATCTATCTAATCTATCTATCCCTTTTCCCACAATGTTCAGTTCTACTGAGGAAGAAAACCTTACCCAGGAGATCTCAAAATGCATACCTTTGTACCCCATGACCCAGCAAGTTTAGCTCCTCTGTAGACAAGAGACCTGGGATTATGTGGATGGTTTGCACTAAGCATGAATATTAGGACTGGGGAAAGCACTTTCCTTCCTTTAACAGCCTGCTACTGACCTGATACCTGAACCAAGACTGGGCACCTGTTAGCAAGGAAGAAAGTAAAAAATGGATGCTAGTAACCAAATAACAATGTTTGGCACGAGTAAAGTTTTGGGGGATTAAAAGGAGAGTTACACATGAGGATACGTAAGGAGAAGTGAGCTGGACCTTGATAATCAGAAATCAAGTCTAAGCAGGCACGTGGCAAAAACAATCTTGTCACAGATGGATGGAAAAAATTACAAATGTCTTCAGGAATGCAGGGCAAATTGTCTTAGGCTGGATTCTCTACAGGAGCAAAACCAATGAAGCATACATATAAATATATATATATATACATACATATATAGAGAGAGAGAGATTTACTTCCAGGAAATGGCTCACACAATTGTGGAAGCCAGCAAGTCCCAAAACCACGGGTCAGGCAACTGGCTCAAGACTTCTGACACACTTGGTTGCAGGGGCTGACAAATCCAAAATCTTCAGGTCAGGTGGCAGGCTGTTGGCTCACGTCCCAAGAACTGGAGGTCAAAGGATGACAAGATAGATGCAGAGTTGAGAGAGAGAGAGCTTTACCAGAACATCCATATATATTCTATACAGGCCACACCCCCCAGGAAACTCCCCTCCCAACTGACTGCTCATATTAGATCACAAAATGGAGGATGATTACGTAATATGTGCTTAACCACTGAGAATCATGACCCAGCGAAGTTGACACATAGCATTATCACACAGAAAACCAAGAAAATTAAGCAGAATTGGGCCTTTATAGAAAATACGCCTAACCACAAGGTAAAGAAAATGAAAACAGAGCTATAGAACAAAGACATTCAAAAAGGTTCCAAATCGCCGGTGGGGACTACAGATCTATTACTGTCATTTTGCTTGAGACCTACTTGGAAGTTAGTACAGGGCTTTTGCACATGCCAGCTCCCTTTGAAACCTAGAGCTGGCATATTTAAAAACTGCCATGTGCCTTGCCCAATAGCTGAATACACTATAAGTATCTTTAAATTGGAAGAAACTTTACCTAGAAGTCAGAGGTTAAAAACAAGACAAAACAAAAAACCCTACAACCTCTTCATTGAGAACACATAATGAAAGTTTGAAGATCTTCACTGTAGGGCAGATAATTTAAAAATAACTTCTGGCTTACTAATATTTCATAAAATTATTTCATATGTATATATATTTTTTTCCCAATGAGTCACCCTCCTTGATTTCCTCAGTTATAAGACAATAGATGCATACTCCTTGAGTAAGCACTAGCAACCCTACCTAGTGGACAAGTCATTATAGCAGCAGCAACAATCACTAGAATGGAGAAAATATGACCTCAGTCTGTTGTCCTTTTTGAAAATGGGTTGGAGTGCTGGTGTGTGTGTTTGAGCGTGCATGTGAGAGAGAGGACAGACGGAGAGAGATGCTGAGATGCTTACGTTGGGTGTCTGCCATGTGTCTGACACCATGCTAGATGTTTTACATACATTATCTCTAATCCTCTTTACAATCATGTCAAACAATTGCTGTTATCCCTACTTGACACATGAGGAACTAAGTTCAACGAGGGTAAGAACTTCTCATCATCAAATCTGACAGCCTATGACACAACTGAGAATCAGCTCTCTCTGGACTAGAGTCCATCCTCTTTCTATTGCACCGCATTGAGGACACGTCAGTAGTTTGGGTTTTCTGGTGATGAGATAATTGTTACCTGGCAAACTAAGTCAGTATACGCCACAGCCCTGTCAACCATAGGAGCCATGTTGTAATGCTGCCATTCAGAAGAGTGACACTTTTCAGTCTTGTACACACCTTCCATCTTCCACAGGAAAACTAAGAATTCACCGTGTATCTGAGGTGAGGTCTGCATTATGTATCTGATAGAGAGTTTCTTCAAAGAACTTCTAAGTCAGGCTCCCCTGCCCTTCCACTCTGTTTCCTATCCTAATACCCCAACTGCTATAATTTGGGGAGATGATAATGAATCAAAGCCAGATTGACGTAAACATAACCAATTGACTAAATGATCTGGTAGAAGATTCTCCGTAAGATCCATCCAGCAAAATCAGGCTTTATTGAGTTGTCGATTGGTAAAATATTGGTCCTATCTCAGTATACAGTAATCTTATGATCTCAAGTTTTTGTTTGTTTGTTTTAACTGAAATGCCATTTCTGACTAACTAGTTCATTTGGACACAGGTTATTGAATGATATCAGGCAATAAAAAATATTTTTATTTTCTTGCTCTACCAATGTAAATGCTTCAAGGGTTGGTTTGGACAGGTTTACTCTTTCAGATTGTATTCCAAATCATGTTCTTATGTAAAAACTAACCAACTAACTTCACTAGCCTAGTCATCTGGTACCTGATCAGTGTTCAACTCCTGAACCTCTAGTGGTCCTCTCCAGAATCATAACAGGAAAGAAAAATATGTATAATCTATTACAGATAGAAAAATCAGTTTTGTTGTTGTTGTTAGGTGCTGTCCAGTCAGTTCCAGCTCATAGCAATCCTACACACAACAGAACGAAACACTGCCTGGTCCTATGTCATTGTCACAATTGTTGCTATACTTGAACCCATTGTTGCAGCCACTGTGTCGACCCATCTAGTAGAGAGTCTTTCTCTTTTTTGATGACCCTCTACTTTACCAAGCATGATGTCCTTCTCCAGGGACTGATCCCTCCTGATAACATGTCCAAAGTATGTGAGATGTAGTCGTGCCATCCTTGCTTTGAAGGAGCATTCTGGCTGTACTTCTTCCAAGACAAAATCAGTTTTAGAGACAGTTTTAGAGACTATTTTCATTGGATCAATTAGGGTGTACAAGACTACTAGCTGACCCATACGATTCAGAGTGAAAACATACTAGTCTTTTGTTAGAAAGCCCATTCTATGATGTTAAAATCAACCAGTTGCCATCAAGTTGATTTGAAATCATGGCAACCCCATGAGTGTCAGAGAAGAACTGTGTCCCATAGGGTTTTCAATGGCTGATTTTTTAGAAGTAGGTCACCAGGCTTTTCTCCTGAGGCACCTCTGGGTGAACTCAAACTTGCAATTTTTCAGGTAGCAGCTGAGTGTGTTCCTGCAGTGCACAGGAACAACCCCATTATAACTTGGTTCTGTTCTGACTGTTAAAAGATGTATAAATTCCTTGTGTAGGCCTCCGAAGTAATGAAATTTGAATCACAGGCAACTAAATACATTATCTGAGAAAAATTGCTATCGTCAAAAAGAATAACTTAGGACCATGCAGTTTTATCGTGTGATTCATGAGAAATTGGTTTACACTGAAGGGCTTGTTTAATAGCACTCACTTGCTCTTGGAAATGCTCTCTGAATTCAAGAAGTAACAAGAAGTTCCAGTCCTGGTGGGTGCTCTTGTCCTACAGCCCTTTGAAGATTAGCCTTTGGCATTGTCTCCAGAGTTGAGGGCTTCAGAGATTTCCTTTGTTCCCAATTACCAACCACATAACTCTCACCTGCATGTCCCCTGGGACTTCCAAAGCTGTATGACCTGACCCTACCTGGACGAGTATAATCAGCGACTGACTTCTTGAATTTCTCTGTGCCCCACTGGTCCAATAAGGATACTGACTCTGGAATTGTGAAAGAAACTATTTATGAGTATATGTTTCCAAACATTTAATTATAAAAGCATCGGTCGTGAAGAATATTGGGCACAATTTGGACTTTGGAGTTACATAGACCTAGGTTAGAACCTCATCTGTCAGTACCTTATTTGGGGCTCTTGGGGCACTCAGCCTTTCTGAAACCCCCTTGTCTCATCTGTGGGGATGCCTGTCAGCTACTTGATGAAGATTTTGAGAAAGCAATTCTGAATGCTTTCCCAAAATCACCAGATCATAAAATTCACCTGGAAAGTCTGTCCTGCTCTGAAAGATCCAGAATGTTCCCCCAAATGTTGTATTTTTTTTTTTTTTTAAAGAAAGTTGGGAAAACATGAAAATATTCAAAGGGGAAACATATGAACCAGAAAAGTGGACTTTCCTGCTTTTTCAAAGAGCATTTTAAAAATTATGTTTGAAGATCAGTAAACTCTAAAATGACGAAGACTTTTCAATCCATCTTTGGATTCAATTCATCTGTGTAGGCTTTTTAAAAACCTAGAACATAGCTACTGTTGTCAGTTTCCCTCTGTCCGTTCTAATATCTGACAGATAGCCAGTCTGCTAGAAACCTTTAAATCATCCATCCTTTAAAGTGATGTGCAGACTCTCTGCAATTCCACTCATTACTGACACAGCATTTTTCACTTACCTAAATCATTTCATTAATTCCACTGAAAGCAAACTCACGGGAAATGTCAGAAGAATTCAAAAATCTGGAAAATTTGGGCAAATAAAGATTTTACTCCTGACAACACATATATATTCTTACTCCCTGGATATCCAAATATCTCCCAAGGCGGACTCATAGCTTTTAAAGTGTATTTGCTCACCAAGTACACCATCAAGGTGAAAAGCTTAGCATGTGTTTGATAAAAATACTTTCCAAGTGGAGCTCCATAGAGTTTAAGTGGAGCTAAATCTAAAGATCACAGATGTTTTTGTAAAGTGGTATGACTTTTTCTTCGAAGAATTTGCAGGGATTCCTTCCCATGAAGTCCCAATGCTCCACCACCCCCAGTTCCAGTGGGCAGAATAGACCAGCCCCTCAACTGGAGTTAAGGTTGTCATGACACCTATCTGAACCACTTTCTAGCCCTGGTTATTACATCTGGCGTAACCATGCAAACTCATAGAGGATATCCTGAGTTTATCTGCCTCGCTGCTTTTGCATACTGCTTCTTAAATGACCTTTCTTTGGTTTTGATCATCAAAATTTTAACCAATCTTCAAAGTCATCTTGAAGGCATTTGTATCCTTCCAACTATACCGAGTACCCCTGAGCCCCAAATTACTCACTTTCATGGCTGCACTTGTGTAACGTTCTCTCTATACCTCTCACAAGAGTACCACCTCTTGTCGGTGTTCTGGTTACTGGGTGGAAAGCCCGCCCTCATGTGAGCTAGTGTGGGCTGAACACAACATGGGCACATCTGTCTTTGCTATGAGTTGGAATTGACTTGATGGCAACAGATTTGGTTTCGTTTCTGGTTTAACCCTTTGCCCAGCCTGAATAGCTGCACCATTACCATAGTTGTCTTGAATGAAATCACTAATAAAATATATTTTTAAATGATTGAACTGCCTCCGCTAGGCAGAGGTTATAATTTGGTTTTACATTGGCTGCTGTGTGAATGCTATTTTCAAATGAAAATACCTAGGCCTCTTTTTCTTTATTCTTTTCTCTTTCCTTTAAAAGAGCAGTCTCTTTTTCCCACTCTTATTCCCTGAATTACATACTGAATACCATTAACTGATCTTTCGAGTTCTATGACATCATCAGATGAACCTTCCTTTGAGGGTGTGTTTCAGCAAAGGAAGTCTATTGCTGGGGTCATTGGAGTCACAGGAAAATTCTGAAATTAACCACCAGGTGGCGCCAGAGTCACAAGTACTCCCCGGAATAGGGTATTTGTCTTCAAGCTCCAGATGGGTTTGTGCCTCCTCTCTAGATCTTCCATTCAGGCTTGAGGATTACCTGCCCGCCCTGGCAAGTCCTTGAAATGATCTTGATTGCGTCTATCCCTCATGACATTATACCTGGTCCAATTAAAAAAATTAAGAAGGCATAAAGAGGGTTGCCTTTCACCAGATACGGGAGCTTATTCCCACCAGAATGAGACAGTTTCAATTTTTTAAAGCCAAGATGCATTTCTTTAAAGCCATCTATGTGCTTGGCACTGTTCTATCTCTTAGTTTCAAATCTACTATTTGGCTGTTTGAAAGGAATTTAGAATTCTTCTACCTGTTAGCATCCCCAGACCCTGTTTAATAGTGAGTCTGAGGCTCAGAGAGGAAAGGTTTCCAGAGAGTTAGTAGCAAGCAATTGTATTAAATACCAGTTCTACTCTGATGTATATGTAGTTACCGTGGGTTGAAGTCAACTCCAAGCCACTGTTTGTTGTCGTTGTTGTTGTTGATATCCTTGGTAAGTTACCGATATGCCAAATATCCGAAGTATCTTTAAGTTGAATTCTTACAGCACTACAATATTGTGTAATAACATGAAATAACCTGACACAGCGTGGATGATGTGAGGTTTATGCATTTATTCACAGGTCATGTACTGAGTGCCTTCTATGTGCCAGGCACTGCTCGGGCTCTGAGAATGCAGCAGAGAACAGAAAAGATAGAAGGCCCTACCTTCACAAATGTATATCCTGATGGATGGAGACGGACAATAAACAAGTAAAACCAGTAAGATAATACAGTATGTCAGATAGTGTAAGTGCTATGGAAAAGAAAGAGAGAGAAAGACACAGGGTATGGGAGCACCAGAAAAGGGGGAAAGGGCATTCCTTTTTAAATAGCTTGGTGAGGAAAGGCCTCACAGTTGTACAGCTGCTAACCAAAGAGCTGGCAGTTCGAATCCGCCAGGCGCTTCTGCCCTATAGGGTTGCTATGAGTCAGAAGGGATTCAACGGCACTGGGTTTGGTTTTTTATTTTGGTGTATGCAAGAAGGACATCCCAAGCACGTACAAAACCCCTGGAAGAAGAGCACGCCTGATATATTTGGAGAAGAGCAAGGAAGCCGAAGTTTCCAGAAGAGTATGACCAAAGAGAGAGCAACAGCCGAGGGAGCCAGAGATGATCACACAGGCTTACTTCTTTTCCAAATCCAAGGACGGGAGGCTTTGCTTTGAGTCTCAGCATCAGGTGAAATTTTTGTCAAATAATAAATTGCTTTTCTTTTCGCCACTGTGGAAAGTATGTAAAATATCCAGGGGAGTAATCAAGTTTCAGGACGTGGTAAGTGGGAAAAACTGTCATCTAGGAACCTCTAAGAATTGATTAATATCTAAATAATTTCCATCTCAGACTGGAAATTCCACCTATCTACTACAGCTGACAGCCAAGATTGATCATCCAAGCCAAGTTAATCATAACAGATGAAAATGGTTAGGCACCTTTAATGAATTACTACCTAAATGAGATTCTTATCTTTGCTAAAGATAACCCCTGAATATATCAAGCCATTCATCTTTCAGTTTCTTATACTAGATTCATAATTTCACTTTCCTGCTGATTCCCCTTAGAACCTCTCACAGATCTTTTACAGGCAATTAAAAAAAATTTTTTTTAAGATTATTATATATAAGAAATACACAAGTAACATAAACTAATAGTCCTTGAATAATGAGGGCCATTCTCCCTTGGCTAAGAAGTAGTATTTGTAGCTGATGTGGAAATATGTAATCTCTTTCCTACATTTTATCTCCCTGACCTCCCCAATAGCTCTGTGAATTAGGTTATTCTTATAGTCATTATTACTCTTTATGAACTGCCAGAAGAAGGAACAACTCTGTCTTGGAAGAAGTACAGCCAGAATGATCCTTAGAAGTGAGGATGGCGAGACTTCATCTCACATACTTTGGACATGTTATTAGGAGGGATCAGTCCCTGGAGGCCATCAGGCTTGGTAAAGTGGAGGGTCAGCGAGAAAGAGGAAGACCCTCAAGAAGATGGATTGACACAGTGGCTGCAACAATGGGCTCAAGCATAACATCGATTGTGAGGATGGCACAGGACTGGGCTATGTTTCGTTCTGTTATATGTAGGGTCACTATGAGTCAGAACCAACTCAACGGCACCTAACGACAACAACATTACTCTTTGTATTTTACATGTCAGAAATATTAGTCAATATGTTTAAAACGCTTTCCAGTCCTTTTCCCCTATCAGACTCCCCTTTGCTGCAATTTGGTGGTAATTTGGTGACCAGCTTGGTCTCATTAACTGCTTTAAACCCAGCACAGAGTTTTATGCCAGAAACATAAGCACAAAATAAATGTCTGTTGGATTGAATGGAATTGCTCTTCATGGAATGTCCTTTTCTCATTACTCCTCCACATTTATACTCTTCTTTCAGAACTTAGCTAAGATGCCGTTCATTCTGGGAAGACTTCCCTGGCAATCCTTTCTGCTTTAATATAATTAACCCCTCCATCCTCTGTGCTGCCTCTATACTCTCTACATCCTTTAAGTCACAATCCTTTATAAGCAGAATTTCCCATTCTCTTCAGCTCAACAAATATTTGTTGAGAAAGGAAGGAAGTTAAAAATGTGGTTTGTAACATTATCTGACCATAAAAAAAATCTGACCAGGTTCCCCTTAATCAAGCAATCATCTATTTTAAAATCAGAGAAAGGGACAACTGTGATTGCAGACTGAGGTTATGGAAAGACAGAGCAGTAACCAACCTTTGGGGAACTCATTGAATCAAAATCCTACAGGAAGCAGCACCCACAATGTGGAAATAGACCTGATTTGGGGAACTCTACAATAAAACCCCAGTTCTCCCACTTATTCTGTGACCCAAGGAACGTGTCTTAGTCTGCTTCCACATATTCACTCTTGCTGCACCTATGTATTAATTTTCCTGACTTCTGATCTTCATAACATTCAACAAACAAGTTATTACCACCCTTTTTGTAGATAAAGGTAGAGATAACTAGGGTACATTATAGCCACAATTTAAAGTTCCTCTGTATGCCTTTGTATTTAGTCACACAAACAGAATCAAATTGTGATTTCCCAAGTTTCTTGAACAAATCTGTTGCACTTTACTTAGAAAGAACTTGAACTTAACTGCTATCTTCCCAAGCCTCAACATTTCCTGGATGTGCTGTTTCCCTCATTCCATCAAAGACCTGGATTATGTAGACGCTCAATACATAACTGATGATTTTCACTAATATAAAACAGATATATAATATAAAATAAGCATAAGGATGTTTATGCTTCTAATTGAACAATAATAGTGTTGTACATTTGCAGAATTTACAAAAAATATTCTCATGCTACAGTAGTTGAGTGCATCAAAGTTCTGGATTTGGCAGCTACTTTTTCCACATGGGAATTTGATCAAGGCTTCTTGCTACCCACTTCATAGGTTTCTATTCAGTTTTAGATGATCAATGCAGAGTTTATAGCGTAGTAACCTTTTTTTTTTTTTAACCTATAGCAGTGTAAGTGGTCAATAAATGTAATTCAGTGCCGCCATCTTTGTTGTTATTAGTATTCCCTTTTCATAAGAGTCTGGAAAGGTCTACAAAACACATGTGGTTATCATAGATTTACAGAGGGGAATCTAAAGCTGAGGAGGGTTTAATGGTTAGTTGAGCAGACCTGCAGCAAGAATTTCAAGAATGTAGATCTTCTACTTCCTAGTGGTAGGCCTTTCTTTGCCACCATGCCTCAGCATATCCATGTTAGAAAATTCTCTCTTAGAGAAAAAGGTTGGCAGGAGAGAAAATTATGAGCTGAATCATTTAGATGGACAGATTGGGGCGGGGGGGGGGGAAGTTGATGTTCCTTTAGCATGTTATTTTTCTCACCAGAAATCAAATAGGTGGAGTTTTTGAAGAATAACTAGTTAGATAAATACAGTGGATTGAAATAATCAAGTTGGGAGTTGTAACAGTTATATTTAAAGTTTGGGAAAAATCAAGAAATTGAGACATAATGCTGAACTCATTGGCTTGGACCACTACCAGATTTCTTTCATCAAAAGTAATGAGTCAGAAGAGTTAGAAATACCATAACCCTCAATCATGAAACATAACGTACTCCAGGAAAAGTTTTCTATTTAAATCACCTTTTTAAGGAAAAAAAATTAAAATATTGATACAGCAATTGAGTGCTAATCTCCTCAACAAGGAGTAGTAGATGCACAGTTTCTTCTGCCCAAAGCTCACTTGCTCTTTAACCCTGGTCTATATATATATATATATATATACATATATATATATTTTTTTATAATTCATACCAGGCTCCATAAGAGAAATCATGTTCTACCAACAATTTTGTAGCTTGATGAGACAAAAAATTGTGGTGATCAGTGCATGAAAGTAAAACTAAGATAAACTAGTATCTGCTACTGATAAATATTTAACAGATATGGTCCAAATCCCTCTGCCAGCTGGAGGAAGGAAAAAAAAAAGTTCTATTTCACAGCTCAGATATAATTATTGGCCATGTTTCTCCAAGCAAAGACAGTGACATTGGCTCACTCCCCGGGAGAATTTTCTTCTGATCTTGGCACTGGGAATCACTTTTCTTTAACAGATTGCAGCAATATACCCTTCGCTTGACCCAGTTTATTCATTCAAAGTGTACCTGGAGCCAAAACCATGTATGAGAAGTAGGAAGGGAAGAGGCAGACACAAGCTGTGTTTATATACCTACCAGAGGATTATAATGAAACACAACTATTCCAGTCACTATCAAATGCACCTGTCTGTGTATCAACAGGAGACCAGATCAGTCTGGTGAAAGATCACTTGATCCAGGGAGTTCACTCAGGAGGTAGAGACCTTTCCCCCAGGCCCTTAGAAGCAACTATTTGGACAACTTTGTATATAGTCATCACAGTTCCAAGTATTAAGCCCTTTTCACTCTTTAAACAGATTGTGTACAAAGAAGTTTCCTAAACCTCACCACTGACACTCTTTCCATTTGACTCATCATTTGGCTTCCCAAGCAGCTGTTGTATAATATGAGCAGGATGTTTTGACCATGGGCCTTGACCTGACCATTTTGATCCCAAGGACATTTTGGTCCCATAATGCATTCCAGAGCTTAAATGGGTTTCACACCATATTTGTTTCCTACTTCTGCTCTTTCCCATATAATCATTTTCCTAACACTGTTACCAGAATAACTTTTGTAAAACATGAATCTAATCACAACATTTCCCTGCTTAAAAGCCATCATTGGCTTTTTGTCACCAATGGAGCAGCACTCATCGGATCCCATTTTTGCCTGCCCCTTCTTATCTCCAACTCTTCTCTCTACATAATCACACTTTGGACACCGAGCACATGCAACGTGTGCCATACATTCATTCATGTTCTTCCCCTTGTCCAATGTCCCTAGAGATGTTTTCAAGTAAATCTCATTCTGTCCCAATACAAAGCATCATTCTTGTTGAGGGCATCTAGGGAGCATGCTCTGACAAGCCCAGGCTGCTATTTTCCCTTGCCTTTAAACACACAGTGCATCTATTGTGTCCCAATCGCTTACAGACCATCGTTGTCTTCTGTCTGGGATTTCTTTATTATTTACCTTATATTTTTATTCATGTGTACACATCTATCTCACCACACCTTATTTTAATTGTAGAGGTTTAAGGCCAACATGGCTGGGATTGATTGTGAGAGTAGATAGGACCTATCAGAAGTCCTCTTCCTTTATCATTATGTGTCTGTCTTAAAGCTGTGTGGTCCACCAAAAAGAAGAAAAGAAATTGTCAGATAGAGAAAGAATTGTCATCAGGCAAGGGGATGCACATAAGTTTACTCTTCAGCTAGAAGCTCCAAAGCCTTCATCGTATGAATCCCCTCATAGTGCCTGGCTCTATTCCCTGCCAAGACAGCTGTAGCTTGTTGGTTTGATTTCAGTAATTGTTTGGAGTAATAAATTCTAGGTAGGAAAAAGCAGATTGGGTGAATAGGTATTGTCTCTGGAATCTGCCTTTTTAAAAGTCAAATTCAATCAAAGGCTGATTTCTAGTCAGCAAGTGGATAAGATGACTTTATAAAAAAAAATTTTGGAGTGTAGCATAACTCCTTCTGGGTCACACTTTGTACTTCATCCTTTGGTGCTCATTGGGACTTAAGTGTAGATAGGTCTTTTCTTTTTTCTTTTTTATAGGTCTAAAAGCCAGAATTGGTAGTGTGGAATTTTTTGAGAACATTCAGCATTGTCTTGTAAAGCATGTCCCTCAGGCGATGCCCCAGGCAATGACTGAGGCAAGTGCTCTTTAGAGGCAGCTGGGCTACGGCTAATCTCATTAGATGGGAGTGGAGGGGCTAGTGGTTTTCCTGGGCAGGGTGGTTTAGCAGACAAACAGGAAGTAATCTCTTCAGGTGGGAGTGGTTCTGCTGGCAGGAGTGATTCAATGGAATTTAGGGGCTCAGTGTCTCCAGCTCTGCCCGTATGTCTCCATCTCAAGTTTCAGGGTCCCATTCCTTCCCAATCAGTCCCCTTACTTTAACTTCAGACACCTTCCAAGGTTGGCAATTGAGCTGGCATTGTAATTCAGCCACTCTTACAGTAAAACTCTAGGTTTGGTTTTCGGCGACATAGGCTCTGTCATCACAAGAAATAAGGCTTTCTTTCAAAACACAAGCGTAAAATTTGAGGTCATTTATGCAGCACTTAAGCTTTGACTCTGAAGCCCTGAACATGTCTCTTTCTTTCACCAGTTTGTCTAGTGAAAGTAGGACCAACCAACCAGCTTCCTTAGACTTCTCATTCAGACAAAACTGTAGAAAGACAGCACACATGTGTTCACCCCAAAGCCTCACCTTTCACGATTACCTGATCTATTGGTGGTGAAATTTTTCATGTTTGTATTGCCACCTCACACCATGGATTAGCAGTGTCCTCGTTACTGCTGGAAGCAGAGTCATCAACATCTTAAGACTAGCCAGGCTTGAGAACCAATTTAGAAAACACATCTTTACAATTTTGTTTCTCTAGAACCACTTTTGGTACTAAATGTCCACCCCTTGTCAAGTTGGCACATGTACACATCTCCTCAAGCCATATATAATCTCTGAATAAAAAAAAATTATAAAGTCATATTTGCGCCTAACATGATACAACTAACAAGCATACAACCCAAAGTACACTAACCCCCTTTACATCTTATATTTATATGTGAAGAAAACAAAAATGTTTGATGCACACATACAAAGCAGAAGTGCTCATAACAATTACAGTCCTCATTTCCACAACTGGACATGTGGCCATAACTGGTATTTAGAACTGCCTTCTTCCACCACCCATTCCATATTCCCTTTGCCCTCAGCAAGCACCTCAGCTGATCATAGTACTCTGCCTGGTGGGGTGACCCAAACCTTCATTCCTGAAGAGTCTGGGTCATTAATAGTCATGTTGGAATTGGGTTGCTGTAGTTTTCCATTGACCTTAATCGCAGGGCATGGTAGTACTAACAGAGGCCCTAAGGGATCTCCTGCATTCCAGATATACTCTTTTTTACCTCCATTATGTAATATCAATCTGATTTTCTCTTAGATTGATATTCTCTTGGATTTCTCTCTTGGATAGCCAGTATGGTAACTCCCTTCTTTGCTTGCTAACACAGAGGCATAAGGAGCCCAAAGCGGCCAGGTGGCATTCTTAGCTTCCAGTTCAATGGGATCAGTGATGTATCTGCAGATGGGAGCATCCCTTCCTTTGGGACTAAGATCTCTAGACCTGCAGAGCATAATGTAATGGGGACAGGAAGCAAAAATCTTGCTGGTGGGTCACTAGGGGTAATAATGAGTTGTGCCACTCCCATTTCCATCTCTTGATTCCTGGACCCATGAATCCTGGCTATGGGAGAAACAACACCATATATTGGACACTGCTTTAGAGCATATATGGCCTCCTGGAGAACATTGCCCCAAGCCCACAAGGTATTGCCACCTAGCTGGTGCTATAATTGTGTCTTTATAAGGTCATTCCATAGTTCTATCAAGCCAGCTACTTCAGGGTGATGGAGAACATGGTTAGCCATTTTAGCTGTTGCCATCGTGTCTATTCCAACTCATAACGACCCTATAGGACAGAGTAGAACTGCCCCATATGGTTTCCAAGGAGTGCCTGATGGATTCGAATTGCTGACCTTTTGGTTAGCAGCCATAGCTCTTAACCACTACACCACCAGGGTTTCCAATGGGGAACATGGTAAGACCAGTGAATTCCATGAGTGTGGGCCCACTATCACACTTCATTTGCTGTGAAATGAGTCCCTTGATCTGAGGCAATGCTGTATGGGATACCAAGACTGTGAATAAGGCATTCGGTAAGTCCCTGGATGGTAGTTTTGGCAGAAGCATTGTGTGCAGGGAAGGCAAATCCATATCCAGAGTAAGTGTCTATTCCAGTAAGGGCAAAACACTGCCCTTTCCATGATGGAAATGGTCCAATATAATCAACTTGCCACCAGATTGCTGGCTGATCACCTCAAGAAAAAAAAATTTTTTTTTTTTTTTCAAGGGATGGTGCCATATCGGGGACTCAGTGTTGGTCTCTACTGCTGGCAGATTGGGCACTTAGCAGTGTCCGTACCCAAGTCAGCCTTGGTGAGTGGAAGTTCATGTTTCTTGGCCCATGCATAACCTCCATTCCTGCTACCATGGCCGTTTTTTTCATGAGCCCACTGAGGAATGACTGGAACAGCTGGGGAAAGAGGATGACTAGTTTCCACAGAACGCATCATCCTATCCACTTGAATGTTAAAATCATCTGCTGCTGAGGTCACCCTTTGGTAAGCATTCACGTGAGACACAAATATCTTCACTTCTTTGTCCCATTCAGAGAGGCCTATCCACATACCTTTTCCCCATCAATCCTTGTTTCTAATTTTCTAATTATGCTCCTTCCAACTCCCTGACTGTCCAACCAAACCATTGGCCACAGCCCATGGATCAGTGTACAATTGCACATCTGGCCATTTCCCTTCCAAGTAAAGTGAACAACCAGGTAAACTGCTCAAAGTTCTGCCCAATGAGAGGATCTCCTTTCACCACTGTCCTTCAGGGACATCCCAGAAAGGAGCTGTAGTGCTACTACTGTCCACTTTCTATTGGTGCCTGTGTATCGCACAGAACCATCTGTAAACAAGGTACAAGTTTTCTCTTCTTCAGTCAACTGATCGTAAGGAACTCCCCATGAGGTCATAGGTGCAGACTGGGAGATGGAAGGCAATGTGACAAGAGTGGAGGCCGTGGGCATTTGGGACACTTCCTCATGCAACTTACTTGTGCCTTCAGGTCCTGCTCGGGCCTGATCTGATATATACCACTTCCATTTAATGAGGGAGTGCTGCTATGCATGTCCAACTTTATGACTCTGTGGTTCAGACAACACCCAGTTCATGATGGGCAGCTCAGGCCATATGGTGACATGGTGTCCCATAGTTAACTGTTCAGTCTCAACTAAGGCCCAATAACAAGCCAAATGCTGTTTCTCAAAAGGAGAGTAGCTATCTGCAGAGGATGGCAGGCCTTTGCTCCCAAATCCTAAGGGTCTGCACTGTGATTCACCAATAGGGGCCTGCCAAAGACTCCAAACAACATCTCTATCTGCCACTGACACTTCAAGCACCATTGTATCAGCTGAATCATATGGCCCAAGTGGCAGAGTGGCTTGCACAGCAGCCTGAACCTGTTGCAGAGACTTCTTTTGTTTTGGGTCCCAGTCAAATCTAGCAGCTTTTCGAGTCCCTTGATAAATAGACCAGAATAGCACACCCAAAGGAGGAATATGTTGCTTCCAAAATCCAAAGAGGCCCACTAGGCATTGTGCCTCCTTTTTAATTGTGGGAACAGGCAGATGCAATAATTTATCCTTCACTTAAGAAGGAATATCTGGATATGCCCCACACTACTGGAACCCTAGAAATTTCACTGAGGTACAATGTGCCTGAATTTTTGTGGGATTAATTTCCCACCCTCCAGGATCCAAATGTTTCATCAATAAGTCCAGAGTCATTGTCACTTCTTCCTTACTAGGTCCACTCAGCATAATGTCATCAATGTAATGAACCAGTGTAACGTCTTGTGGAAGGGAAAGGCGATCAAGGTCCCTGCAAACTAAATTATGAAAAGGGCTGGAGAGTTGTTCTAGCTCTGAGGTAGGCAAGTGAAGGTATATCTCTGGCCTTGCCAGCTGAAGGCAGACTGCTTCTGATGGTCCTTCAAAACAGGTATGGAGAAAAAGGCATTAGACAGATCAATAGTTACATATCAGGTACCAGGAGATGTATTAATTTGCTCAAACAATGAAGTTGTATCCGGAACAGCAGCTTCAATTGGAGTTACCACCTGGCTAAGTTTTCAAAAATCTCCTGTCATTCTCCAAGATCCATCTGTTTTATGCACAGGCCAAATAGATGCATTGAATGGGGATGTGGTGGAAATCACCATCCCTGCATTCTTCAAGTCCTTGATGGTGGCAATAATCACGGCAATCCCTCCAGGAATGTGGTATTGCTTTTGGCTTACTATTTTCCTAGGTAGGGGCAGTTCTAATGGCTTCCAGTTGGCTTTTCCTACCGTAATAGCCCTTACTTTATTTGTCAGGGATCCAGCGTGGGAGTTCTGCCAGTTGTTGAATATGTCTATTCCAATTATGCATTCTGGAACTGGGAAAATCACTACAGGATGGGTTTGGGGACTCATTGGACCTATGGTGAGACGGACATGAGCCAAGACTCTATTAATAACCTGACCTACATATACCTCCACTCTGACTAGTGGGCCACAGTGATGTTTTGTGTCTCCTGGAATTAGTGAGAGTTCAGAGCCAGTATCAAGCAATTCCCAAAGAATCTGATTATTTCCTTTTCTCCAGTGAACAGTCACTCTTCTAAAAGGCTGCAGATCCCTTTGGGGGAAGGCTGGGAGAGAGATTAACAATAAAAATTTTTGGCAGTGTGTTGGAGTCCTTCCTCAAGGGGACCCAGCCCCCCTTTCATTTGAGGGATTGTGAGTCTTTAAACTCACTCAAATGTGGGAATTGATTGAGGGACCGTGGGTGATTCAAGTTAGACTGCTGTTCGCCTGACCTAGAGTTCATCCGTTTGTACAGATCAAGTAATTATTTAGTAGATTTCCTATCTATTTCACTCCTAGGGACACCATGACTAAGTAGCCAAGGCCATAAGTCCATACGAGTCAGACTATTCCGATTACTACTTCAGCTTTACTGTCCATTTCTGTAACCACGCCCACCTTGTCTTTGTTAATTGAGTGCAGCCACTTGAGCTCTACTACCACAGAGTCCAATCAGCCCCATTGCAGGTAGATGTCTTAATTCAGTTAGGGCAGTTCCCACTGTCAAATCTGATTTACATAAAATCGCAGCAGTCTTCAAGGATGATGGAACTCCCTTCACAGATTCGTTTCTCACGGTTGTTTTAAAAGGTGTGTCCTCTAGGCACTCCACATGTGGGTCTGTGGGTCTAACCTGATAAGTCCACTCGAGCATGCCAATTTCCCTAAGCCTTTGAATACTTTCTTCTACAGTATACCAAGGCAGGTCTGGCATTTCACTTGATTTAGTGTAGGCCACCACATATTCATGCTTCAGCAGCTCAACCAAATAAACTATTAGATCCTTTCCTAACTTCCCGAGCCGAAAAATTGCCTGAAGAATCTGTGGTTAGTGGGCTTATATCAATAAACTCAGACTAATCCATCTTTATGTTCCTTTCACCATTATCCCACACCCTTAATAGCCATCCCCACACATATTCCCCAGGTTTCTGTTTGTACACACTAGAAAAGTCAAACAGTTCTTCTGGAGTGTAACGTATCCCACTCCTGGTACCAAATGCCTTAGGCTCGGTTCTCTGGAGAAGCAAAACCACAAAAGCATATAAGTATATATGTTGTTGTTGTTGTTGTTAGGTGCCGCCAACTTGGTTCCAACTCATGGCGACTCTATGCACGACAGAACGAAACACTGCCTGGCCCTGTGCCATCCTTACAATCGTTGTTATGCTTGAGCCCATTGTTGCAGCCACTGTGTCAATCCACCTCATTGAGGGTCTTCCTCTTTTCCACTCACCCTGTCCTTTGCCAAGCATGATATCCTTCTCCAGAGACTGATCCTTCCTGACAACGTGTCCAAAGTATGTAACATGCAGTCTCACCATCCTTACTTCCAAGGAGTAAGGATGTACTTCTTCCAAGACAGACTTGTTCATTCTTCTGGCAGTCCATGGTATATTCAATATTCTTCGCCAGCACCACAATTCAAAGGCATCAATTCTTCTTCGGTCTTCCTTATTCACTGTCCAGCTTTCACATGCATATGATGCCATTGAAAACACCATGGCTTGGGTCAGGGGCACTTGAATCTTCAAGGTGACATCTTTGCTCTTCAACACTTTAAAGAGGTTCTTTGTAGCAGATTTACCCAATGCAATGTGTCTTTTGATTTCTAGACTGCTCTTTCCATGGCTATTGATTGTAGATCCAAGTAAAATGAAATCCTTGACAACTTCAATCTTTCCTCCATTTATCATGATGTTGCTCATTGGTCCAGTTGTGAGGATTTTTGTTTTCTTTATGTCGAGGTGCAATCCGTACTGAAGGCTGTGGTCTTTGATCTTCATTAGTAAGTGCTTCAAGTCCTCTTCACTTTCAGCAAGCAAGGTTGTGTCATCTGCATAATGCAGGTTGTTAATGAGTCTTCCTCCAATCCTGATGCCCCATTCTTCTTCATATAGTCCACTCATAAAACAGCTTCTCATATTATTTGCTCAGCATACAGATTGAATAGGTATGGTGAAAGAATACAATCCTGATGCACACCTTTCCTGACTTTAAACCAATCAGTATCCCCTTGTTCTGTCCGAACAACTGCCTCTTGATCTATGTAAAGGTTCCTCATGAGCACAATTAAGTGTTCTGGAATTCCCATTCTTCGCAATGTTATCCATAATTTGTTATGATCTACACAGTGGAATGCCTTTGCATACGCAATAAAACACAGGTAAACATCCTTCTGGTATTCTCTCCTTTCAGCCAGGATCCAGCTAACGTCAGCAATGATATCCCTGGTTCCACGTCCTCTTCTGAAACCGGCCTGAATTTCTGGCAGTTCTCTGTCGTTATACTGCTGCAGCCATTTTTGAATGCTCTTCAGCAAAATTTTGCTTGCATATGATATTAATGATATTGTTTTATAATTTCTACATTCTGTTGGATCACCTTTCCTGGGAATAGGCATAAATATGGATCTCTTCCAATCAGTTGGCCAGGAAGCTGTCTTCCATATTTCTTGGCGTAGACGAGTGAGCAACTCCAGCACTGCATCAGTTTGTCAGAGTAGAATGATCTCCATAGGGTTTTCAGTGGCTGATTTTTAGGAAGCCAGTTGCTAGGCTTTTCTTCCAAAGCATCTGGTGTGAACTTGAACCTCCAATCTTTCATTTAGCCGCCAAGCACATTAACCGTTTGCACAACCCAGAGATTCCAGAAAGACACACAAAACGAAATAAAACAAAACAAAAAACAAACCAGTTGCTGTCGAGTCGACTCTGACTTATAATGACCCTATAGGTCATAGTAGAACTGACCCATAGGGTTTCCAAGGAGCAGCTGGTGGATTTGAACTGCTTACCTTTTGGTGAGCACCCAAATTCTTAACCACTATTCCACCAAGGCTTCTGAAGGTACATAGGAAGGGTAAAACTATCCCTACTCTTTAGGAATATCTTGTAAACATTTTAGAGGTAGAACAGCTGAAGCTCAGCAAGGTAGGTCAAGCAACTGGCCCCTGGCTAAATAATGGTTGGCATGGACTCCAATTAGAGTCCTCTGATTCCTATTACAGCTCTTTTTCCACTCCATTATGTGTCTCCATGGCTCCCATTTGGGGAGTGACTCTGCTTTTTCTGGGTTCTGAAATCTTGTCTGGATGCCTGGCTTCCTTAAGATAGAGGTACAGCATGAAGGAATATGCCGCTGCTTTTTCCATATGAGTTGGAGAAGACAAGAAGAACAGCCTTGATGATTAGAGGGAAACATTATGACTAAAGCAGCTCCCCAGGGAGGATAGTGGAGTCCCTGGTCACAGAGAGCATCTGGATTTTTATAACCTAGTTTACCTTTCAAAATACTTCTTTGTGCTGGCACTCAGTGCTCAGTAAGATCTCACAGTTTCCCTGGGAAGTGGGCCAGTTTGATTACCTCCATTTTCCATGGTTGGAAACTGCTATGTAATAATATTTTTAATCTCTACAAAGAGAGGAAAAATGTGAGACCAAGGGCAATATTAGTTCTAGAGAGCATTTTTCCTTTTTTTAGATTTTGAAGGTTTATTAGATATTTACAAAGGAGAACACAAAGCTCTGTTACAATTTGTGTTGGTCAGCTTAGACCTCTGAACGACTCCTTTGCTATCCCTAACAGAAACTAGAGAGTTCTCAGAAAATGACCTTTGACTTCACTCCAATGTCTCAGACATTCTTTCCAGGTCTGTCCCCTACCTCCACTCCTAACACTCCTGTTTTGATCTTAAATATCCTTAAGAATCTCTCTGAATTTTTAAGTTGTTTTTTCTATCTTCCCAGTCACTTCCTTTTGATTAATGCGTCAGTAATGTAGCAACACTATAGGAGAGAGTAGTACTGCCCACAAGGTTTCCAAAGAGCTGCTGGTGGATTTGAACTGCACACCTTTTGGTTAGCAGCTGAGGTCTTAACCACTGTGCCACCAGGACACCTTGATAAAATGATCAGCATTGTTTCAACTTCTTTTTGGTCTTGAAATCAACCTTAAAACATTCTTAGTTCCACTGCCTTCATCCTTTCTATGAGTTTCTCCACCAACATACTCAGCCTGGGCCCCAAAGCCTTGTAGCTGAATTCTGCCCAATAGTTTCTCTACTAGACAGGTTTGCAGGAGAATAATAAATTGTGTCAGATTAACAGATTTACTGTAAAGTTCTATTTTTCTTTGATAGACTAAGCATTTTAGTTATTTAGTTTTTGACAAATGCTGGGTATGTATTGCTTTTATCCTGCCTCTTTTCCCCTGTTACGTGTTGTGTGTGTGTCAGAGGTGAGGGGTAGATAAGTTGACTTCTTTAGATTATAGGTATCTATGAGGAGCTACATATTTATATATCCAATGAATAGAATGGCTAACCACCCAGAGATTCTGGATTCTCACTGGGTGGTGTGACTGGCTGTGACTTTGGGTTGTCTTCCTTGGATTGGGACAGAGTTTATTCCTTATATGAAAAGAAGATAAAACTTATATTTGGTGACAGTTTTCTCTTCCTCCTGGATATCCAACTAGTAGACCTCATTTCTCAGCCTCCCTCACAGGTGTGTTCATGTGACTAAGTTCCAAGCTATATAACTACTTCCTGGTCAGAATCATAAAAACTTCCCATACAAAATTCTCTTGCTCTCCCTTTTTTTGCTTAGCTTCTTGCACATGCAATCCAGTAGAACATTCTGCTGAAGACTCTAGAAAAAGTCAGAGCCTGGATCTTTGAGTCACTGTGTGGATTCTACTTACATTATATAAAATGGGACCTTCTGTAAATGAGAAAAATACATTTCTGTTGTATTGAGCAAATTAGACTTAGGATCTGTTTCATCAGTTAGGATTACATATCATAACAAATGCAGCACTCACCATAACATGAGCCGTAGTCTCAGACATATACACTGCAAAGAGTGGAATTAATTCTCCACTACCACCTCGGATAATCTTCATGGACAAACCTGGGGAAAGAGTACAGCAGTGGGGACTTTAGTTACTCATGTTTCAAAGTCAAACTAAAAGCAATATTTCTAAGCAGTTTCAGGTTACTCACTAATACTGGAACCCTAGACAGGTGATGCAAAGAAGTTGATTCATTGATTAAATTAAAAACGGCCATGTATGTAGCAATAAAGATGGTGTGTTATGACCCAAGAATCATTATTAAACCACTTCTATGCATCTGAGACCCCCAAACACTTCTCCAAAAATTTTATTTTGCCACAGTCAAAAGAACTTTGAACTTCCAAGAATTACTCAAAATAGGTTTTGGTTGTAACAACTATATTCTCCTGGTTATTGTAATAATATTATTAACAAAATAATCCATTGCTGTCAAGTAAATTCTGACTCATAGTGGCCCTATAGGACAGAGTAGAACTGCCCCAAAGGGTTTCCAAGGAGTGCCTGGTGGATTTGAACTGATGACCTTTTGGTTAGCTGCTGCAGCTCTTAACCACTATGCCACTTTGGTTCATACCCACCCAGTGGCTCTGCAGGAGAAAGACCTGGAGATCTGCTGTCCTAAAGATTAAAGATTACAGCCTATAAAACCCTATGGAACAGTTCTACTCTGTCATGAGGTTGCTGCTATGAGTTGAAAATTGATGGCACCTAGCAATGAGATATTTCTCTCTATATAACACAACAAATTTACATGTTGCCCAGAATACAAATTTTATTAATGAGAAAAGTAGCAGAGAAGGAGAGGGGAAGAAGGGAAGAAGAAGAAAGAGGAAGATGGGAAGGAAAATTATAAGGAGGAAGAAGAGGAGGAAGATAAGAAGGAAAAAGGAGGAAGAGAGAATAGGCTAATATTTCTTAAGTATTTAGCATTTTCCATAATGTGCCAATGCTTGTACACACATTCTCTCATGTTATACCCACAGCTACCACATGAGGAAGGGACTTTTCACTAGTAGAACAGAAAGAAATTAGTTCTTAGAGACATCAGCTAACTTGCCAAATACCGTGTAATTCGATGTACTCTCTTTTCAATTTAGCTGCCAGGAAATTCAGAGTAAAAGTACTTTTTGGTTGTCACAACTATGCTCTCCTAGTTTCCTTGTGGAGATATTTCTTTTAAATTCCCTCTGAATTTCCCTTTCTAAATTTTATTTAATCTTTGTTTTTCATTTTTCATATACATTAATAATTTACATTGTTTCCTATCCTTTTTTTTTTAAAGGCGAGGCCACAGATTATGAATACATAAAACCATAAAATCAAATCCATTAATAATCTGAGACCACATATTAGGAATAAATAAAATCATGAAAAATAAATCCACTAATAATCTGAAGATACTGACCCAAAAACTGATCAAACATAAAAGGGGAGAGTTACTTTTTTATCTTTAAACATTTTTTTCCCTTTTCTCTTGAGGGGAAAAGGGGTAGTTAGTTATCTCTTCAATAAGTTTAATACACCAAATTACAAATTCTCCTGCAAGGCAAATTCTGATCTGCTCAAGGAAACATTGCCATCCTCTGAATCTGCCTGACTGCCAAGTCGCTTTTCAACCCGCTGCTAAACACTTCTTACAAACTTGTCTGCAAACCACCATCTGTAACCAATTTTGTTAAATGTAAAGTTTACCTCACACTCTGTTTATGAAGACTTATTTCTCTCAGCTCCAGGGTAAGTCTTGAGACTAAGGCGTGTGCTCCTTCACCACACCCCTTGGCAAGATGGCAAGGTTATTAGTTCTTTCCTCTCTAAGTCTTGAAACAATCACTCTTTACTGCAGTTTAGACCACTTCTTCCCTTCTTAGGCTAGCTTCTCTTTTGGGACTAACCACCATCACTAAGAGCTTTGCAAAGAGTGACTGGTAATGATATACAATATATCAATACAAAATTTCGTTGGATTAGAATATCCAATCTTCTCTTCTTTATAACATTCTTTTTTATATAATATGAAAGATATAATTCCATGTCTACTGTATACAGACAACACTTTTAAATAAGAAAAAAGAAAGAAAACATCTGGGCTAAAATGACATCCTGCCATCAAAATGGCTACACAATGCATTTTAATAAAACAAAATCTTTTTGGTCTTAAAATTAATTGCATTTTTAATTCTTTGGGCAGCAGGATATTTTGCATGCTGGGAGACAAGAAGTCATATGCACTGAAAATGTCAATTCTGTACCAACAATTTTCTTAACACATTTAGGACAATAGAGATATGTGATATGTTTATTAGGTAGGCATGCATATGACTTGGTGTTTTGCCATTGTTCTTATCAATTTCTCCCATAACATCTTTAGGTGATTTAAGTTTGTGTGGCTTCAATGTCCCCACGATCATGCTGCCATTGCATCTGGCTTCCCTGCTCCACTTTGTTACTAGAATTTTTCCCAGCCGTGTTAGACCACTCACCATTCCTCTACAAACTGAAGCTACTTGTGTTTCTTTGCTAAAGCTTATCCTTCTTTTTTTATTCTCTAAGAAGTAGTGTAAATAATGTGTTCTTTAGGAGGCTTCCTAGAGATATATATACATATTTATCTCTCTCTATGTATATATCACAGAAAACATATAGGACAGAGCAGAACTGCCCCATAGGCTTTTCAAGAAGCACTTGGTGGATTAGAACTGCTGACATTTTGGTTAGCAGCCATAGCTCTTAACCACTACCGCCATGAATTTCACACATGCATATACATATACCTCTATGTGTTTCTTCACTAAGCTGTGAGTATAATAAATTCTGAGATAGTGGAAATAAGGGTACATCTAGAAGGGACCACTATCCCAGATTTGAGAGGTCAAAGAGTATTAAGAATAATTTATGTCTAAACTAACACATAAGTAAGGAAAACCAAAAAAATTGATGTCTGTGAATTATGGTGTTGATAAAGAATATTGAATGTACCATGGACTGTCAGAAGAACGAATAAGTCTGTCTTGGAAGAAATACAGCCAGAGTGCTCTTTGGAAGTGAGGATGGAGAGACTTCATCTCACGTACTTTGGACATGTTAGCAGGAGAGACCAGTTCCTGGAGAAGGATAACATGCTTGGTAAAGCAGAAGGTCAGAGAAAAAGAGAAAGACCCTTGACAAGATGGACTGACACAGTGGCTGCAGCAATGGTCTCAAAGATAACAACTATTGTCAGGGTAGTGAGGGACCAGACAGTGTTTTGTTCTGCCACACATAGAGTTGCTATGGGTCAGAACTGACTCGATAGCACCTATCAACAACAACAAAACTAACACAGGAAGAATGAAAATAAGTTAGCTCAGCATAGGGAGCATGGGCAAGATACTATCCAAGTAAATGGAAGACGTTATGAACACCCAGAGACACAAAAAATCACATGTGGCAGACAATATGAGGCCTCCACCAGTATTTCTGCAGGCCTTAAAATTCCAATCATCTGACTTGCTTCTTATAGCATCTGCACCTGTATTTCTTCCCCTGAAGACTATCTCTGACTACCGGAACTTGTTCTGCCCAGGTACAGAATACTGGGAGTGCTAGGAAGTATTACCCTTCCCAGGATTCAGTGTATGAATACCCTAGCTCTCTTGCCTGTGAGATAGAATAACACTGGACCCCAGAATTCCTCAATTAGATTAAACATCTGTAACCAACACTGGTAACATACTTGATAAGCTATCCAGTATTAGTTGTCTTTCTCTCTCATTTCTCCACTACCCTACCAGTGCTTCCTGGGATCCACTTTCAAATAAAATACATGCATGTAAAACCTTGTTTTGGGTCTGATTTTGGAAGAACCCAAACTAAGATTAAAAAAACAAACAAATCAGTTACTGTTGAGTTTGTTCTGACTCGAGGCGACCCTGTGTAGAAACTAAAAGAAGTTTAGATTTGGTGAAACATTGAAGACAAAAACTAGAATTATGAGAATGAATATGAAAAGGCAACAGGCAGCTTATGCAAGAACCCTAAAATAGAATAAACATTATGCACTCTGTCTTAGTTATCTAATGATACTACAACAGAAATACCACAAGTGGATGGCTTTAACAAAGAGAAATTTATTCTCTCACAGTCTAGGAGGCCAGAAGTCCAATTTCAGGATGCCAGCTCCAGAGGAAGGCTTTCTCTCTCTGTTGACTATGGAGGAGAGTCCTAGTCATCAATCTTCCCCTGGTCTAGGAGATTCTCTTCGCAGGAACCTTGGATCCAAAAGACATGCTCCCTTCCTAGGTCTTCATTCTTGGTGTTAGGAGGTCCTCTTGTCTCTCTGCTTGCTTCTTTCTTTATATCTCAAAAGAGATCGACTCAAGACACAACCTAATGTTGTAGATTGAGTCCTGCCTCATTAACATAATTGCCTCTAATCCTGCCTCATTAACATCATAAAGTTTGAATTTATAACACATAAGGGAACCACATCAGGTGACAAAATGGCTGACAATCATACAACACTGGGAATCATGCCCCAGCCAATTTGACACACATTTTGGGGGGACACAATTCAATCCATAACACACTCCTAGTTTTGAAAGACATTTGAACATCAAGTGTTTTACTAAAGAAGAGGGAAGTATTTCAATAACTGATTTTTTAGAAAAAACATCACTCTGGCAATGAGATAAAAATAAATTGGAAAGTGATGGTGCAAAATGAGAGGAAGTGAGATAAATTTGGAGGTTTTTGAAGTAGTCATGGTTAGAAACAGAAATAATAATAGTTTGAACTTAGATATTAAAAAAAGTTAATGGAGAGAAGTAAGAGGCCATGAAAGGAGTCCCTGGGTAGCGCAAACAGTTAAGCACTTGGCTACTAGCTGAAAGGGTGGCAGTTCAAATCCATCCAAGACACCTTAGAAGACAGGTATAGCAAACTGCTTCCGAGAAGTCACAGCCTTGAAAACCCTATGGAGAAGTCCTACCCTGTACCTATGGGGTGACCATGAGTCAGAATCAACTCATCGGTAATTAACAACAACAACAAGAGGTGATGAGGAAGATTTCAGTGAAAGTAGGCTCAAATGGAACAGTTCAAATTAAAGGTTTTGGTAGAATGACAGGGCAAGAAAGACTGTAAAATCAAAGCAATTACCCTAGGAGCTGGCTTGAGAAACAGCATTTTGAAACAGAAAACACAAAAGAAGAAGCAGACTATCTGAAACCAAGGGGAAGCAAGAATGCTCCATTTGTGACACGATGAATTTTCAGTACCAGTGTGATATACAAATAGATATATCTAATAATCAGTGAGATTTATGGGTCTGAAACTGAGGAAAGTAATCTGAGCCAGAGAGATAGATTTGAGAATAATTCAAAGATAGATGATAATAGAAGGCACGAGAACGATGATATCTAGCAAGAATTTCCTAAACAGTGGTTCTCATCTGGGTAGTGCTGCTGACTACAGGATGTTTGGAAAAAAAATAAATTATGGGAGGTTTTGCTGTTGTCACAATGATTGGAAGAAGCCTGAGATTTTATTTAGTGAGTAGAGGTCAAACATGAAAGACATCCTGCTAGACAGTAATGTAGTTAAAAACCCATTTACAATTGTCTGAACCTAAACTCTAACTCATTTTTTTCACATAAATACAGAATATATTTTCTAAAATTTTAATATGCATTGTGTTTTCTAGGAATGAAACTGCTCGTTAAGGAATTATCTTAGTTTCCTAGCACTACTGTAAGACAAATACCACAAGTGGATGGCTTTAATGAACAGAAATTTGTTTTCTCATAGTTCAGGAGGCTAGAAGTCTGAGTTCAGGGCACCAGCTACAGGGGAAGGCTCTCTGTCTATAGGATATGCGGGTAGATCCTTGTCTGTTCTGGCTTTCATAGCCACAGCTTCCTGGGTTCCTTAATGACCTTTGTGTGGCTTCTATCTCCCCCCTAGTTTGTGTTCACTTCTGTGTCTAACCTGCCCTTTTTATATCTCAGAAGTGAGTGGGTTGAGGACACACCCTACACTGTTATGGCCTCATTAACATAGCAAAGAAAACCCTATTCCTAAAGAAGATTACCTCAAAGTTTATGGGCATTAGGATTTCAATTTATATTTTTGGTAGCTACAATTCCGTTCATAACAGGAACACTTTATTTCACTTTCTTTGGATTTTTACCAAGATTTAGTCACTCTTTTGGAAAATCATATCACTGATGACAATGGGTGCTATGATATTTAAGTTATCAGTGTAAACCTATGTCAATTTGATTCTTTAGCTGTTGTATGCAAAAAGATAACAGAGATTTTAAGGTCCTCAAATAGATTTAGACCCACACAAACACACATGTATACACATACTTTTTGGGCAGCATAATGATATGAAATCTATGTTGGGAAATTTCTACACTGCATTTTTTAATATTTCTGTCCTATTGTATTTCATTTGAATATGATTACCACCCCCCCACCCCCTCCCAGGGGTTTCACCGTGACTTATCTATAACCTCCTTTAAAGCTGATTCTTTTGCCAATCTATCCTTTATCACCCGCTGTGTTTTGAAAGATATTGTCTCCAAGTCATTCTGAGTACTGCAAACTGAATTTCAAGATAAGCAGTATGTTGTCTGTGATCATTTATCATTTAATCCCATACTATAACATAAAAAATTATGTCATCACTAAATATCAAATTTCCTCATTTTATATACTTAGTCTGTAATTTTTAATACCGTATTTTTTCCACTGAGATTCATAACACAGACTAATTAATCTGGTTTGTATTTATTCATCTTAAAATTGTTTTTAATCTAGTGGCCAGTGATACAACTAATTTTTATTTTTATACATATTTCTTAACCTTAATCGTGTCTCATTAACTTATTTTTTTGTAAATTCAAACATTTGCATTGTTCCACACAGGCTCTTTAACATATTCACTTTTTTTCATGTATCACTTTGCTCTTTTTCATGAGCTTAACTGGTCAAACTATATTTGTCTGTAGTAGCTATAAGTGAAAAGTTATTTTTAAAACATTCTAAGAATTGAGAGATAAAACTAGTTATTAATGACATTGTTGGTGTTAGGTGCCATCAAGTTCTGACTCATAGCCATCCTGTGTAGAGTAAAACGAAACACTGCCTGGTCCACTTAGTATCATAGATATTTGGTAAAATTGGATTTTCTTGGTAACATTTCAGGAGGCCATGCAAACACAAGTCAATCTCCACTTTTTAGGGAGCCTTGTTATTGTCAGGAGCCCTGGTGGCACAGTGGTTAAAGCACTCAGTTGCTAATGAAAGATCGGTGTTCCAGGCCCATAAGCCACCCCATGGGAGAAAGATATAGCAGTGTGCTTCCGTAAAGATTTACAGCCTTGGAAGCCTTATGGGATAGTTCCAGTCTGCCCTATAGGATCATTACGAGTCAGAATCGACTCGATGGCAGTGGGTTTGGTTTGGTTTCTTATTGTCAGAACAAACAATTAATGACACACTTAATATAGACTGTAAACAAACAAAAATATTATCACAATAGAACTAAGCTTTATCGATGTCACTGTTCAAACAGATACTTGTACTTTGTTGAATCAAATCTCATTTTCTAAATGCCATTTCATATAAAAGCTAATCTCTTCGCTCTCGTTTGGCCAGTAGGTCTTTCCACTTTAAATATCAGAGGAGCGGTTTCACTTCAGGAGGATCTCCCAAATAAAAGGTTCTTAATTTAAGGGTCAGGGAAATAAATGGCAACCCTAATCACATGGAGGACTGCTGTCACATGTAAGAAGGCACAGATGACAAATTACCATCTAAAATAATATTAGAGAGATAGATAGATATTTATAAGAAGTTTTTATCTTTCTGTTATTTTTTCCTGTCTGTTCCTCTCACTAGAATATTAGATTCACTATATCATTGTTGTAACCTCAGCAACTAGAAGAGTGTCTGGTACACGATAAAAAACCATAACCAGGTCCACTGGGGCCTTCCATTTAGGGAGGCTAAGTCGTCTGCTGGTTCTCACCTTGCAGAAGATTCTACAGTCCTTATCGATCTTTTTTCTTATATTACCATGTTTTAAAGCAAAGCTAACCTAGCTTTCTAGAGTGAGCTTTCTTTCTGGCTGCCTTAAATTTTTTTTAATCTATAAAATAGACAAGAGATAGTTATACATGGATGAATGGATAGATAAATTATGGTACTTTCACACAATGGAATACTACACAATGATAAAGAACAATGATGAATCCGTGAAACATCTCATAACATGGAGGAGTCTGGATGGCATTAAACTGAGTGAAATTAGTCAGTTGGAAAAGGATAAATATTGTATGAGACCACTATTATAAGAACTCAAAAAATGATTTAAACACAGAAGAAAATATTCTTTGATGGTTACAAGGGTGGGGAGGGAGGGAGGAAGAGGGGTATTCACTAAGTAGATCGTAGACAAGAACTAGTTTGGGTGAAGGGAAAGACAACACACAATACAGGAGAGGTCAGCACAACTGGACTAAACCAAAAAAAAAGAAGTTTCCTGAATACAACCAAACACTTTGAATGCCAGAGTAGCCAGGGAGGCGGTCTGGGGACCATGGTTTCAGGGGACATCTAGGTCAACTGGCATAACAAAATATGTTAGCATTCTGCATCCCACTTTGGTGAGTGGTATCTGGGATTTTAAACACTAGCAAGCAGCCATCTAAGATGAACCAATTGGTCTCAACCCAACTGGAGCAAAGAAGAATGAAGAACACCAAAGACACAAGGTAATTATGAGCCCAAGAGACAGAGCTACATAAACCAGAGACTACATCAGCCTGAGAATGGAAGAACTAGGTGGTGCCTGGCTACAAATTGATTATTGTCCTGTCAGGGAACATAACATAGAATTCCTGATGGAGCAGGGGAAAGTGGGATGAAGACCTCAAATTCTCTTAAAAAGACCAGACTTAATGGTCTGACTGAGACTAGAAGGTCCCCAGATCTTCTGTTAGGCCAAGACAGGAGCCATTTCCAAAGCCAACTCTTCAGACAGGGATTGGACTGGACTATAAGACAGAAAATGATACTGGTGAGGAATGAGC
Organism: Loxodonta africana; assembly: GCF_030014295.1. Classification (NCBI taxonomy): domain Eukaryota; kingdom Metazoa; phylum Chordata; class Mammalia; order Proboscidea; family Elephantidae; genus Loxodonta; species Loxodonta africana. The sequence continues at coordinate 24,116,002 of NC_087353.1, read as the reverse complement.
TTCTTGGCTCAAGTAGACACATGTGACTATGCCAGCAGCTCCTGTCTGGAGGGGAATGAGAAGGCAGAGGGGGACGGGACTTGGATGAATGGACACGAGGAATACAGGGTGGAGAGGAGGAGTGTGGTGTCTCATAAGGGGGAGAGCAACTAGGTGTACGTAGCAAAGTGTATGTAAATTTTTCTGTGAGAGACTGACTTGATTTGTAAGCTTTCACTTAAGACACAATTAAAAAAAAAAAAAAAAAGATAGTTATACAATGTCCAAGTCATTCCAGTAGTCATCTCTTGGTAGGGACTCACAGAGTCATGGGCATGACCTGTCTGCAGCAGGAATAGACCTTCTTGCTACCCAGTCTTTAAGTACACCAGCATCTCTTAGAAGGATGAACCAGGGTACTGTATGCTTCGCTAGTTTAATGCATCTCGGAATGAGTTCTTCATTGAATCAACAAGGTGAACTATCTTCTGCTAGTATTCTTCCCATAACTTGCAGTCCATATTTAACACTGGAAGTAGAGGTCCACTTCCTTTGTCCTCTCAACACCATGGAGATGCAGACCAGGCCGGTAACATTTTGGCCAGCTTTGGTCTGTCTGCTAGAGACTTAGATGAACTGAGTCATTATCCTGAGGACATGATTACTCTTGAGAATCTGCCCCAATCCTTCTATAGCTTAAAAGGAGAACTAAAGAAAGCCCTACATTGAGTTATGGTAAAGATGGCAGATCTGCTACACAGGATCCACCTTACGGAGTTACTAGGGATGACTGGAGAGAAAAAAGGCATTTTAGGAGAGATAGTTTTGATGATCATGGTCCTAGTCTCAACCCAGTGCTTGATTATGACCATGGAAGCCGTTCTCAAGAATCTGGTTATTTGACAGAATGGATTATGAAGATGACAGATTAAAAGGTAGAAAAAGGTGTAGGGATGATTCTCTTTTTTGGTGAGACCTCACATAACTATCATAAATTTGACAGTGGGTATGAGAGAATCAGACATGGCACTGGCCCTGGCCCCTTACAAGAGAGATCTCTCTTTGATCAAAAGAGAAGTGTTCCTCCAAATAGCAATATTGAAGATATCCATGGACTCTTGCCGAAGGGTTACCCCATCTGTGCTCTATGTGTGATTTGCCAGTTCATTCTAATAAAGAGTGGAGTCAGCATATCAATGGAACAAGTCCCAGTCATTGATGACAGCTTCTTCTTGAAATCTACCCACAACGGAATTCTGACAACGATACAGGACACACGATGGGTGATCCATTCACGTTGCAGCAATCTATAAATCCAGCACCAGGAATTCTGGGACTTCCACCTCCCTCCTTTCATCTTGGGGGACCAGCAGTTGGACCAAGAGGAAATCTGGGTGGAAATGGAAACCTTCAAGGATCAGGACACATGCAAAAAGGCAGAGTGGAAAATAGCTGAGTAGTTCACATCATGGATTTTTCAGTGAGGAAAAAGCTGGAGATACCAACTCTTACAGCTGGTGGAGCCATTTGGAGTCATTTCAAATTATCTGATTCTAAATAAAATTAATGAGGCATTTATTGAAATGGCACCCACAGAAGATGCTCAGGCTGCAGTGGGTTATTATACAACTATACCAGCATTAGTATTTGGCAAGCCAGTGAGAGTTCATTTATCACAGAAATATAAAAGAATAGAGAAACCTGAAAGAAGCCAGATCTGAAGTTTGATCAAAAGCAAGAGCTTAGACGTGTGACACATCTTGGCAATTTACCCCATTCTGGATATTTTGACAGTGCTGTCCTCAAATTTGCTGAGCCCTTTAGGAAAATAAAGAATTATATATTGATGAGGATGAAAAGTCAGGTTATTGAGATGGAGACCAGAGAAGATGCAATAGCAATGTTAGATCACTGATTGATTGAAAAAGGCTCTTTGGTTTCAGGGGAGATGTGTGAAGGTTGACCTATCTGAGAATAAAAAAAGCTGGTACTGAGGATTCCCAACAGGGGCATTGACTGACTGAAAAAAGATAAATCTGGAAAAATACCTTATTCTCCAGATGGCAAAGAATCTCTAAGTGATAAGACATCCAAAACTGAGGATTCCCAGCAGATTGGAAGTACAGCTGAAGGTAAAGAACAAGAGAGAAGTCAGGTGAAGATGGTGAGAAAGACACAAAGGATAACCGGACAGAACAAGAACCTAACACGCTGCTTGAGTCTGAAGAAAAGCTACTTGTAGATGAAGCAGCAGCAACAGCAGCCCTGCTAGAAAGTGGCCACTCAGTGGGAGAGGAGAGCGATCTTGCTAATTTCGGCTATGCGGCTTCTGATGGGAAAAAGGAGCCTTCAGACAAAGCCGTGAAAAACAAAAGATGTAAGTGCTTCAGCAGCAGCAAAGAAAAAGCTTAAAAAGTGGTGTTTCCCAGGGAGTCTGGAAGGTTTGTCACTCTAGATGAGGCTGGCGATGAGGAAGATTGAGAACTTCTAGAAACTTTGTAAACTGGGCATGGCATTTAAACCTGGTGACAAAAATGATGATGATGTGGATGAAATTATGGTAGACAAAATCAAGGACCTTGATCAAGAAAGTGAAGCAGCATTGGAAAATGGAATTAAAAAATGAGGAAAACACAGAGAGGTGGTGAATCTGCTGAGAATGTTGATGATCCCAACAAAGATACAAGTGAAAATGCAGACGGCCAAAGTGATGAAAACAAGGCAGGTGATCCAATCCCAGGTGAGCATAAAATTGGACCATATCAGCCCAATGTTCCTGTTGGTATCAACTATGTGATACCTAAAACAGGGTTTTACTATAAGGGGTGTTTACTCTTTTATACAAGTGAGGACATTCCAAAGAATATTCATTTCAACTGCCTTCCTCATTATCAAAAATAAAAGAAATTTTTGAATAAGTTAACAGAGGAGCACAGACAGAAGGAATCTTAAGATGTGCAAGAAGTTTAGTTATTTCAGAGAAAATAGTATTTGTTTGTTTTTAACAGTAACCTTTTTTAAACACAATACTGATAGGAGAAAAATATTGTACTTTCTCTTTTTAGTGGACTAATTCCAGATGTCTCTTCATGTGTTTAAATGTTACAGAATGAATACATACAAGGTTAAGTTAATGAAGAATAGTTTCTGTTTTATCAGAATGGCAACAGACAGAACTACTTTGTAGAGACTGATGTCGTAAACTACTTAAGGTAACTTGTACCACTAAGAAAAAGATATGTAGAAACATTCAGAGAAATGAAATTTAGTAGCCCCAAGCTTCAAAGAAATGTCAACAACTTTTGATTCCATTCAGTAAAGAACAAAACCAGCTGTATTTTTATTACTATCATATGAAACATTCCACATTTTAATCTGAGCCTTGCAGACTTTTCATCTGGAGTTTGAAGCTTTTTTGGTTTCGTTTCATTTTTGGAAAACGTCATTAATGAGATTGGCGATTAGGACGCAGGCGCAGTTTTCTTTTTATGTCATTGTTTAGGTGATAAGAAATATTAAATAATTGGCTTTAGATTTTTTTTCCCCTAAGTTTCTGCTAGATTTCATATTTTAGTAGTCAATGTATTTTCAGTGAAATGTAAAAATATTCCTGTTCTCTTTGACTAGTATTAATTTCTTGAGATCTTACTGCTTGTCCCTTGAATCCTGTGTCTGTCATACACTTGATTTTTGAAGAGTGTAGACCGTCTCTTCATTTCCAAGATACAGTTTTACTTTTCTGCATTTTAAAAACAGTTTGGCCATAATTCTAGATGGAGACTTCTAATTCATGTATCCACACATGTGATCTTTGGGAACAGAAATTTCCATGTATACTCTGTGTTTACTTGTAAACTGCTTATATACTGCTTATATCTGTGGAATGAAATTACTGACGTGAATACCAATAAAATAAAACAAACAAACACTAAACTCATTGCTTTTCAGACAATTCCAATTCATAGCTACCCTTTTTCAGGACAGAGTAGAACTGCCCTATAGGGTTTCCAAGGCTGTAATCTTTATGGAAGCAGGTTGCGGCATCGTTCTCCTGCTGAGCGGCTGGTGGGTTCAAATGACCAACCTTTCAGTTAGCAGCTAGGTGCCTAACCGCTGTACCACCAGGGCTTCTTCTGGTTGGTACACAATAAAAAAAAAAAAAAACAATAGGTGCCCAATAAATATGTGCGGTTGAATAATTAAATTATCTACCAGATTAATAAGACAATAGTAGGGATCTGTGATGTTTCAGTGGCGGACTCCTCCCTTCCGTACGAGAGACCTGGTTGATTCCCGGCCAGTCCACTCCGTGCATAACCACCACCTCCCTGTCAGTGGGGGCTTGTGTGTTACTATGATGCTAAACAGGCTTCAGTGGAGTTTCCAGACTAAGATGGACTAGAAAGTAAACCTGGCAATCTACTTCTGAAAATCAGTCAATGAAAATCTTATGAATCACAATAGTCTAACACTTAACCAATCGGTCAGGATGGTGCAGGACTGGGCAGCAGGGGGCTGCCATGTGTTGGGGGCTAATCTGACAGCAGCTAACAACAGTCTATCTTTACAGTTGGAAAGAGCAAAGTAAGAAAACTTAGTGAATTGGTAGGAAGAGTAGATTAAGAAATTTGAAGCCGGTGTTCCTTTATCTCTGTTACCAACAAGCTGTATGTTCTGAAACAAGTTATTTATTTTTAGGAGTTGTTTTCCCCATTTACAAAATAAGATGTTTGGGCTAAATCAGAACTTTCTGAAATGTTACAAGAACACATAATTCTTTGAATTTTTTTTTTTTGAAAATTACGGACTGATTCTGCAGAGACTGATTGTGCATCATGTACACGAAAATTTGCACAGATTTTCAGGGTCCTATCATCTCGGGTGGTCAACCTAACATTTCCTCCAGTTCTGATGCTTTACACATCTATAACTCGAGAATTATTATCATGTCCTCCCCCCAGTGATCCTTACAGATAGGAGATACAGAATATTTATATGTACCAGTCTGCAAATTTGTCAAAACTCAAACAATCCATTAATGGTAGAACTCAAATTCACACCAAACTCTTTTGACTCACTCTAAAAAGTCAGTTTTTCTCAGTGTAACATGCTGGTATTACATGTGTTTCCACAAACATTGAATCCATACCTTATATTTAGCATGTCAGAGAAAAAAGAAAATCTATTTTTCCTTATGTATTCTTATTATCACTTTTACATGCAAAATATGTGAATACTGTGTTAGGTATTTATTGCCAAACAAATTGGCCCAAAACTTAGTGGCTTAAAGCAGTACTCGTTTATTATTCCACATCTTCCACAGGTCAGGAATCTGGGCATGGCCTAGCTAGGCTCTCTGTCTTTCACAAGGGTGCATGCAAGCTCACTCAGTGGTGGTTGGCAGAAGTTGGTACCTCAAAGGCTGTTAGACTGAGGACTTACTTCCTTGTTGCCTGTTATACAGAGACTGACTCGGTCCCTTGCCAGGTGTGCCTCTCCATCAGAGCCAGCCAGTGAGAAGAGCCACAGAGAGAATGCCCGAAAGTCACAGTCTTATAACCTAATAATGAAAGTGTCATTTCATCACTTTTGTCATACTCCCTTCATTAAAAGAAAATCATTAACCAAAATTTTCTTTAAACTTTTTCCCATTTAAGAAGCTCACAAAATCAAGGTGGGAAAGTTTTATTTAGTTTTAACCTTTGTTGTTTTGCCCCTATAGATAAACCGTTTCTTCTTAAATTGAATGAAAAGTTTTAAGCATTAGAAAGTAAACAAAAAATATGGCTTCATTAAAATACAGCGGAACAAAGGAAATCGTTATGTCCAGCCCACTCCCAAGGAAAGGGGACTACACAGGAATATGGTGGCAGGACGTGGGTCTCATCAGAGGCCATGTCAAAAGCTGCCTACCTTAAATATACGCATATTTACCTTTTTTTTTTTTATTTCAAACTCATACCTCTTAATTACTTTCAAGAACACCTGATTGATAAATCCATGTGGTGTTTGGGAGAATTTGTTTATTTACTTACTCAGAAATACATGCTATTTGCCAGACCCTGTGCTAGATGCTCAGAAGACAAGAACTTGAGGTATTTCTTACCCTCAAGGAGTTTGATCCTGTCTGTGGAAGGAGAAAGATGTGCAAACAAAATGGTAACAACGTTGTAATGAGAACAGCAGGATACAGGATCCTCCCATGCCAACATATCCCCTCAAAGTACAAGGCCTGCCTTTAGCCAGTAAGTAAGAGGCTTTTTATGTTCAAAATTTGTTTTACTCAGTCAGCCAACCAACAGTCCTTCCTCCCTCATAGTTAAATGGAAAAGGGAGATATGGGAGTAAATAAATTAAATTACAATACTGTAGAACAGGTCTGGACAATTGGCACACAAAACAAAGTTGATCACATCCTGACTAGAGAGCAATAGCAAAAGGTTTGCATAAAGCAAACACAGTGTTGAATTTTCAAAGTAAACATGCCATCTGGATGCTGGGTTGTCTCTGGTTGGTTGTACCATTTAGCAGGACAAGGGATATATGAAAAGAAGCAGGCTTGGATACAGTAGGAAATATTATCTTAATATTTCAACAGTCTGGGTTCAGTTGAAGAAAATAGAATCCACATTACATAAATCAAAAAAGGATTTAATAAATGCAATTTTTTTTAATTTCCTAGAAAGCCTTGAAGCACTGACTTTAAACTAATCCAAAGGTACCAGAGAAAAATCTTAGTCCCTCAAACAACTGTCTACCTAAGAAAAAATAAATGCCCTTTACACTGCCTCTCTAAACTGCTAAATCAATATAAACCAAAAAATATCAAATTGACATTTTTTACTAGTCTCAGATCTTGAAATAAGGAGCCTAGGAAATACAGTTTTTGTCTCTTTAGACTGTGTTAGAAAGGAATTGAAATAGTTTGAGCCATTTGTTAGTATCAGTCACGTTAATTTTGAGTATACGCACCGAAGTGCCTTTATATACACTTGTGGAGATAACAAACGAGTTTTGGACATACATGTCTAAAGTTCATGAATAATATACAAACAAGAGATCTAGTAGTAGCTAAAATGCTGAGAATATATGACATCACCCAGAAAGAGTGTGAGAATCAAGAACAAAATCTTGGAATGACTCTCTTGGGCGCTATATTTTAATTTTAGAGAGAACTAAGAATATTAGAAATGCAAAGTTGCCAAGAATCAATAAGAACATCTGTTTCAATCTTTGTATAATGCTTGAATTTGTCAACTTTCCTGGCTAAATGATTAATTACACTGAAATTAATATCTCCTAAACCCACTCACTCTGTTGTCAAACAGCTCTGTATAAAACATCTATGTCACATACAGCCAGAAGCATCCTTCCCATAAATTCTACCCATTCATTCTCTTACTGTACTCTGGGTGTCACAAAATGCATTTGTGCCTCACTTCCTTCAAACAGCTACCAAAGTTTAAAGGGAGTTAATAAGATTTTAAGATTCTTCTTTGTATCAGAAACCATGTTATTTTTAACGCTTGGTGTCATGGATTGAATTATGTCCCCCCTGAAAATGTGTGCGCCAACTTAGTTAGGCCATGATTCCCAGTATTCTGTGGTGGCCCTCCATTTGTGATTGCAATTTTATGTTAAAAGGATTAGGGTGGGATTGTAACACCCTTACCAGGTCACATCCCTGTTGGAATGTAAAGGGAATTTCCCTGGGGTGTGGCCTGCACTTGAGAGATAAAAGGTGGTGCAAGCAGAGAGTTGGGGATTTCATACCACCAAGAAGGCAGACCCAGGAACAGAGTGTGTCCTTTGGACCCAGGGTTCCAGTGCCTGAGAAGCTCATCTGAAGCAGGGGAGGGAAGATAAGGACAAGGACCTTCCTCCAGAGCTGACAGAGAGAAAACCTTCCCCTGGAGTTGATGCCTTGAATTTGGACTTTTAGCCTACTTTACTGTGAGGAAATAAATTCCTCTTTGTTAAAGCCATCCACTTGTAGTATTTCTGTTATAGCAGCATTAGATGACTGAGAGACTCGGCCAAAAATTCTGTGCAGAGACAGAGAGAATCTTAGAGGATTCTCTTTCCTGGTATACTGAGGGCTCCCAGGGCTTTGAAAAGATTCATAAAACTTGGTCACCACCACCCCTGACTCCCCCATACTCACCTCCCTGCACCTGCCTAAGGTTTCTGACGGAGGTGCCTGACCAGTTGCTTTCTCTGCTCACCTTAGTGGATCAAGGCATGCCCACAGACTGTCCTCTACTTTTCCTCCCCTGACCTGTTGAAAAAATTCTTGCCATTGTCTCTCCCCGATTTTCAATTCTGAAGCGTTTCCTTCCCTGGAAAACATCAATAGACCTAGAGTCAGACTGAGACTCATATGAGAGTAACTTTGGGGCCAAATAAATACAAAGGAATATATATCAGTGGGAAGTCATGTTAAGGACAGAATATTGGATTAAAAAATATGGCTATCAGGGATGAGGCAAGCCTAAATTCCTGATGCTAACAATAGGGAAAACAAGAAAATGCAGCAGAATAGATCTAGAACGGTGACTGAGATTAAAGCACATTTCATTAAAAAGATTATTTTACCAAGAAAATTCAGTAGCCTAGTGAGAGTAAATTTTTTTGGTTTTGTTTTGTTTTTTAATCTACATATTTTTTTTTTTATGTACTCTAGGTATTCTGATAGATGCTTTATTTAACAATTTTATTTAATACCTAACAATAAGGTAACTCTTATTTTTTTGACCGTAAATGAGAAAACTAAAGCTCAGAGAGGTTAAATAACAGGTCCCTATATTTACTCATTCATTCATTCAAACACATAAATATTGGTTAAGAAGCAAGACTGAATGCTAGACTAATACCCTCTTTAGTATTGCTCAGTGGATTGATATGACCAAGTTTAGGATATATCAAACATTCTGTTTGGCTTTGCTCCATTTTCTCCAGGTCAGAAAATAACTTCGCCCTGTCATTGAATCTATAAATCCGTATCTAAAATGTCTCTCTTAGGTTTTGACAGACCAGGCAGATTCTGGCTCTCAGCTTATCTTCCTCTTCACTTAGCTCTCTTGGGCTTTTGGGATTTAGCATCAAGCAAGTAGCCTGGAAAAGAATGTGACTGTGTTCAGCAATCTCTAAGATAAACCATATTGCCCATACCTGGTGTAGGGAAAGAGCTGGGATTTAGTAAGTGCCAAGTGATTGTCTTATTAAGACAATTAGGACATTTTTTAGGAAAATTGGATGGCATTCTTACTCATACAGATACTGAGTGTCTCTTTACTGGCAGAGGTCTGGAGTGCAGCAAGAAACACTGGTGGCATAGTGGTTAAGAGCTATGGCTGCTAACCAAAAGGTCAGCAGTTTGAATCCACCAGGTGCTCCTTGGAAACCCTGTAGGGCAGTTCTACCCTGCCCTATAGGGTCGCTATGTGTTGGAATTGACACGATGGCAACGGGTTTGGTTTTTTTTTTTTTTTAGTTTGGAGTGCAGCAAACATCCCACTTCCTGTCAATGTTTCTCATTTTGTAGATGAAAGAAGTGAGGCCCTGAGTGATGAGGAGCCTTTTCCAAAATCATACAGCAAATTAGTACAAGAACTTGGACTAGAACTCAGAACTATAGAATCTTATATTCAAAATTATTCACCCGTGACTAGCTAGGCCATTTTCTTCCTTTCTGATAGATGGTGACCTTCGAGGAGAATCTTTACTGAGAGGTAAACATCAGATCAAATGACCGGACTCTGGTTTGCATCGGCCATTACAAGGCGATCTCGGCACTCTCTCTTAGAGACTAGAATTCCTAGGAGGGCTTGTAGTAGTTACTCGTATTCCTGCATCACCTGCTTCCATCATCTCATTTCTTCTGAACTAATGGGACATTAGGACATTTGTAAAATTTTTCCAAATGCATATTGTATCCATGTGTGGAGTACAAGCCCTGTTTCAAATATGCATATACATTGACAGCCTCTACTTTTCCTCTCAGGAAGTTAGAAACAGATGTTCCAACTAAACGAATAACTGTGCTTCCGTTTTTGTGTTTGGGATTCAATGAACTTCTATCCAGCTGATCAGAGTAGCCTAATTCATGTAGTTTGCCTGATAAAGCAGGAAAACAATGTGTTCAATGAATATAAGGAATCTTTTCTGTCAGTGGAAGAGATTCTCCATGTATGTAAAAGAGCATGTGAAGATATTTGTATGAGCAAGGATTGGATTCCACTTTGTTCCTCATATTATCTTATATTGCTTCCTAGTGCCTTATACGTAGCCTTTTTCTTATCTGCATAGGTGCCAACCTTCATAAGCATCAATCCAGTTCAAACCCCATGTGTGCCAGAGCAGAACTTCTGATGTTCCTCTGGGTGGACTTGAACCTTCAACCTTTTGGTTAGCAGCCAAGTACGTACATTAACTGTTTGCAACGCCAGTGGTTTATTCTTTTCTATAATCTCTAAGCAGAATCACAGCAAAGAGTAGGAAACAATTCATTTTTATACTAAGTGTTCATTCACTAAATACTCTTTTTTTTTTTTTTCAGTGAACATCTATTCAGTGCTTATCATATTTCAGGTTTTCAGAAAGTAAAAATAAATAACAAGGAGCTCCTATTTTCATGGAGGGTACACACATGGACTCAACTCACTGCAATACAATGGAATAAATGTGCACTATGCCTCCTGGCATGCTCAAAGCTTCCTGCTCATTCTCTCATTCAGTCTAGTGAAAGAAACATAATTGACCCAGCTTGTCAGACGAAGAAAATGAGGATAACCAGTCTGAGTGGCTTGCCAAGCATCCCGCAAGCAGGTAAGATGGCAGAGCATATTGGAATCCAGGTCTTCCTCTTCCAAGTTCAGTGCTTTCCAGCCCTTCTCATCACCCTCTGTAGAGAGAATGATGTGCTAAAAAGCTTGGCGCACACCAGACCTGGAGGAGTTAGAGGCTTAATGGAGATGGTAGGGGACACGGCTGGGGAAACCTGCCCTGTCTTTGTATTCTGAAGTCCTCACTCATAATCTCTCATCAATGAGTCAAGTAGATATCATGAAAAATATGTGATATTAACCAACTTCTACATGCCAAAGAGTAAAACATCCCACTTCCTTCCTGAACCCTCAACTCAGCCTTTCTGCTTATTAGAGATTTTGTTTTATTTATTTATAACAACTTTACATATAGTATGTTTTCATCTCATAAAATAATGTTAAGAGCCATTGAAATTGCTATTCATTTTTCACCTGACGATGTTATTTGACACTAGGTTGTAATATAGCACTGACAGTTCGCTTGTGTTCTCTTGACATAGGCTATTATTTGACCCTAAAATAAACCAATTAAATTAGCTTGGCAATCACTGTTCTATGGTAAAGCATGCTTTTGAGTCTGGAATCTGTTACTTGAACAGCTGTTCAAATTTAAGTGACGTCATCTCTGTCATTAAAATGTCAGGCAGGCAGTTCATTTGTTCACTTATTCATTTATTCACTCATTCATTCTACAGACATTCATTGAGCACTTCTTTTTATGTCAGGCTCTGTCTTAGAGGTTAGAGGTATAAATATTAACTGGAACTCAACCCTTGCCCAGAAAGAGGCAGAATTAATATGTGTAGGTGATCAGTGTTTTAATGGAGGTCTGTAGATTGTGCTATCAGGACATAGAGAAGATGCAGGAAAATACACTTGAAAAGTAAGGTTTCATGTAGAAGATGGAGTATGAGCTACAGTTTTGAAGAATATCAGGTAAATCAGGTGGATGTTGGAGAGAGGTTGAGTTTTCCGGTCAAAGGGAATGGGATGTGCAAAGGCACAGAAACATCACGAAAAAGCCAGGTGTGTTAATAAAAAAAATTAATAGCCTGACATAAAGCACAGTATCACTGATGGGAAGGAGGTGTACAGCAAAACAGAGTGACAATGGGCTAGAAAGGAAGCTAAGGTGGTTGCCAAAGGGGTTTGAAAGCAGACTGAGCACCTGGCCCTACATCCTGAAGGCTAGTGGTTCTTATCCTGGGGTCCATACACTGTTGTTAGGTGTCCATAAAAAAAAAAATTCATATTTTATGTGCATATAGAAGATATATACAATTGGCAAGAGGTAGGTAACACTATGTAACTGTGATGAGACTTTCAAAGAAATCCTTGACCCAAAATAATTTGAGACCATTTCCATAGGCAAGAATGTACCATTGTAGATTGTTAAAATGGGCAGAAATGATAAAGCCAGTGCTTTAGAAATTCTTGACACGCATTTAAACCATTTTCTTTCCGTGTCATTAATATGAATAATGTAATTGTTGTTTGTGTGGTGTGAGGAAAATTACTCTTTGTGATAAGCTAGAAGAATTTAAAGATTTTTGACCAGATACGCAGGCCCCTTCTTAATTTTGGTAACTTGTGTGTTTCTTCAAAAAAAATCAGTAATCTGGGAAGTCTTGAAAAAGTTATTATTGGAAAACAAAGTGCCCTATTTGAAAATATCTGCTGACACTTGCCTATTGGCAGCCTGGCATTTGGGGAGAGGGTGTGTGGCCAGTGCTTTGGGCCTGTGGGCCATGGCCCTGAATGAAACAATGAATGGCTGATGCACTCACTGGCATTAGCCTCAGCATTTCCATATTCATAGCTTCTACATGATTTTTAAACAAATGCCCATATTTTATCAAGGGTGAAAATGAGAAGTCTGGAACCTCCTTTGGGAATTTACACAAGGGATTCAAGCAGGATTTGAACCTTGAACTTTTTCTACGTCCACACTGCATTAATAATGCAAATTACCCACAGTTTGGGAAAATGTGATGCACGTTAACAATAATTACTGGATTGATCAAGAATAAACATTTCTGACGACTGAATGAAGAAAATATCCAACAGAGCTCTCAGTATGTAACTCAGTTCAGAAAGAAAGTAATGGCTGTATATTTCAAATGGTATATATATATATATATATATATATATATATTTATTTAATGGAAAGAAAAAGAAGGAAGGAGATGGCCTGGCAATCTTTAGATTGTAAGGACTCATTCAGGGTCCTATTCACAACCTACTAGTATAGTTCGGGGAAGTTGAGGTCTAGGAGCTTATCATGGGATGTTAGAAGTTAAACCAAGTTCAGAAAGTCAGGTTGGAATAAGAAAGGCAATGGACAAAGGAAATTAATTAATATTTCTAAGTGCAAGTACTTTTCTAAGTATGACCTCACTTAAAACTCACAACAACCCCATAAGACTATTATTGTATTTAGCCTCCTTTTGGAGCCCTGGTAGCACAGTGATTAAAAGCTCAGCTGCTAACCAAAAGGTACGCAGTTTGAATCCATCAGCCACTTTTAGAGATAAAAAAAAAGGCGGGAGTTCACAGATTTGGTCAGCAACTTCCTCAAGTGATGAAGCTGAGATTCTACGTATTAAATTGGTAATACTAACTCCTCTAACCAAAAAAGAAAAAAAAATCCCTATGTTTCAATGATTTAACACAATAAAATTTTATCTCTCTCTCTTGAACTAACCCATATGGATACTCTTGGTGGTCAGAAATTCCCACTTGTTAATTCTGCTATTCAAGTTCCTTTATGACTGTGGCCAATCCACCTCCCCAATTCTTGGAGTCTCTGCTTCTAGTCAGGGATGGAGAAAGTGAGAAGGCTTAACCATTTGCAAAATTCCAGGGCTGAAAACTAGTCACGGAGTGCCATTTAAAGATAAGAAGAACCCTGGCAGGGCAATGCCTAAGCACCTGGCTGCTAAATGAAGGGTCTTCAGTTCAAGCCCACTAGCTGCTCTGCAGGAGAAAGATGTGGCAGTCTGCTTCCGTTGAAAACCCTGCGGGCAGTTCTACTCTGTCCCATAGGGTCGCTGTGAGTTGGAGTCAACTCCACAAAACACTGTGTTTGGTTTTTGGTTTTATTCTTTACAGGAATAAATGGCCAGGTCTTTTCTCCCATGGAGCAGCTGCTGGGTTCCAACCGCTGACCTTTCAGTTAGCAGCCCAGTGCTTAACTACGCGCCGCTAGGGCTCCTTTCCAGGACCTATCTATGGAAAATAGTGCCTCTGACAATTAGTTTTAAATTACTGAATGATATCTCACAACTGGCTGTGGAAACTGCCATGGCCAATAGAAACTGCTCATTAGTGCCCCACCTCAAGTGGTACCCAGGGCAGGCATCCTACCTGCCATACCTTAGTTATGCCCCTGGCTCCTTTCTTTACTGATAGAGTGAGTAAATACAGGCATCTTCAGCTTTTCAAAAGTTGGCTTGATGCCACTTTGCTTTTACGAAAGAGCTACGTTAGTATCTGTTTTCACTAACTGAAAGATACCAGAAGATAATTTTCGCTTTTATGAAAAAAGGCAAAAAGCGGAAATAGCATTCAGTATCTGCTTTGCAGCAAGCCATTGAAGAGGCAGTACACACATGAGCGGCGAGAGTGGCATCACCAAGCTTCTTCCCCTGGAACTACATTCAGCCTCTCAGCATCAAGCCACCATAGCTTTGAATTGCATTTGTGAGCATCTGTGCTTTATCTGGATTTATTTTGTGAATCCATTAGCAAGATGTGCCCTAAGATATCAGAAAAACCTGAGAGGGCTCATAAGGGTTTTATGTGTTATTTGGTATAATTTTTTGGGTCTGGGAATGCTCAAAAAATTTTCCCGTGTAAATTAATGGTAATTGCTTCTTCGCTTTAAGCTGTTTTCAGCTTACAAAAGTTTTCATAGGAACATTCTACTTTCAGATAGCAGGGGAAACCTGCATATGTGTATATACTAGTGTGTACATATGCACAAAAAAAAAAATGCACAATACCAATTAAAAACAAATTGCCGTCAAGTTGATTCTTACAGAGACCCTGTAGGTTAGAGTAGAATTGCCCCATAGGGTTTCTAAGGAGCAGTGGCTGGGGGATTCAAACTGTGGACCTTTTGGTTAACAGGCAAGCTCTTAACCACTGAGCCACCAAGGCTCCATATATGCACAATATCTCTTAATATTTCTCTATATAAGCACCTGTAACTATATTAATCTAAACATGAGTTCTTACTGATGTCTTCAACTCTAACCATTACCACATGGATCAGTCTAGCCTATTACTCTTCCTTAACTGAACCCTCCCAGGACATGTACATAGTGGTAACAGAATTGTTAATCCACTCTCCCGTAGGAAACCACTTTATCAACTAGAGTACTGTGCTTTTGTACAATTTTCTTTCTTTTTGCTTTTAGTCTTACATACACCACTCATTGCTAAAGTGATTTGGAGCAGCATTTTCCCCTCCACCCCTTCAGTGAGGTTATTTCATTTCATACATTTGTAATAATACAGGTTAGATCCCACTTGAATACTAACCTAATGGGTAGCAGTTCAAATCCACGCATAGGTACCATGGAAAAAAGACCTGGTGATGTGCTTCAGTAAGGAGTATAGCCAAGAAAACCATCTGGAACAGTTCTCTCTAACACATGGAGTTGCCATGAGTCAGAATCAACTCAACAGCAATAGTTTTGGTAATATAATGAGATTATTTTACCACCATTTGCATTCCGTTCTGTAATCCTCAGTCCTCCTAAATGCCCACAGAGTTTCCAAGGAGCACCTGGTGGATTCAAACTGCCGACCTTTTGGTTAGCAGCTATAGCTCTTAAGCACTATGCCACCAGGGTTTCCATATATGGATGGATGGATGGATGGATGGATGGATGGATGGATGGATGGATGGATGGATGGATGGATGGATGGATGGATGGGTGGGTGGGTGGATGGATGGATATAATAAAAAAGAGCCCTGGTGGTACAGTGGTTAAGAATTCAGCTGTTAACTGAAAGATGGGTAGTTCTAACCCACCAGCCACTTTATGGGAGGAAGATGTGACAATCTGCTTCTGTAAAGATTTATAGCCTTGGAAACCCTATGGGACAGTTCTACTCTGTCCTACAGGGTTGCTGTGAGTTGGAATCAACATGACAGCAATGAGTTCTTACAATAATAATAAAAAAAAACCTAATGTATAAACTTAAATACATGTATATATTTAAATTTATACATTAAGGTTCACTCTTTGTGCTGTAAAATTTAACGGGTTTTTTTTACAAATGCATAGTGTCATGTATTCCCAAGTAGTATTAAACAAAATATTTTCTCCATTCTAAGAAAAAAAAACAAACTTCTGTCCTTCATTTATTCAACTCCTCACGTTTGGAAACCACTTGGAAACCACTGAAATGTTTACCGTGAAACCCGTGTAAACCCCACTGATATGTTAACCATTCCTATCGGTTTGCCTTTTCTGGAATGTCATATAAATAGAATCATATAGTATGTAGCCTTTTCAGATTGGCTTCTTAACTTAGCAACATGCAATATGGATTCAAAGTTCATCTACATCTTTGTGGTGTCCGGATAATTCATTCCATCTTATTAGTGAATAGTATTCCATTTTTCTTTTCCATTCATCTGTTAAAGGATATTTTGTTTGCTTCCAGTTTTTGGTGATTATCAATGAAACTGCTGTAAACACTCACATGCAGGTTTTTTGCACAGACATAATTTTTCAAAGCAATCTGATAAATGTCAAATATTAAATCAATTGGCTAAATCAATTGGAAGTATGATTGTTTGATCATGTGGTACGGCATGACTATATATAGCTTTGTAAGAAACTGCCACACTGTCTTTCAAAGTACCTATACCATTTTGCAGAAACCCTGATGGCATAGTGGTAAGAGCTATGGCTGCTAAGCAAAAGGTCAGCAGTTCGAGCCCACCAAGTGCTCTTTGGAAACTGTATGGGGCAGTACTACTCTGTTCTATAGATCACTATGAATCAGAATTGACTCAACGGCAATGGTCTTTTTTTTTTTTTTAATACCATTTTGCATTTCTACCATCAACGAGTTATGCAACCATAATAATATTCTGTATTCAATATTTATCAATTGGGACTTTAATGACATTTGGGTAGGGCAATTCTTTGTTTTTCAAGACTGTTTTGCACATTGCAAGAGATGTAATGTCCCTGAGTTCCTGATATTATGTTCCAATGTAAAAAAAAAATGATAAAATATATGTTAAAAGCTAGAAAGAACTATACCAACATATCAAAAGTGATTGGCTCTGTAAATACTGGGGCTATGAATAATCTTTCCCCTATTTATTTTCTTTATTTTTAATTTACTAGTATTAGAAGAGAAAAAAATTTAAATCTTCAAAAATGTTCTGGTAATAAAATAATAAATAAGTTTATTACATTGGGTAGATTATGAATAGCTTTCCATATGAGAGGGGTCGTTCAGAGTTTTTAGACATTCCTTCCTGAATTCAGGGCCAGTGTGCTTCTCACATACTCTATTTGATTGAAAATGATGACTAGACAAAATGAGAGACAAGGAATATGACAGAAAACAACCAGAAGGTTTTATTTATTCATTTTCTTTCTCCATGTTCTGTGTATGCGTTTCCAAATGACACTGCAAGAATAACAGACCATCTCAATTGATTTTTACCTTCCCTTCTCTGATTGTTTAGCAGACTTCAATGGCAATTTATAACATTAGAGCTTTCTATTTCAGTTACATTCTTCACAATGCATTTCAGGGAGAAAAAAAAAAGAGCAGCATTAACAATATAATTCATGTTGAGAGAAGACGACTCTTTAACAACGGTTTTAACCTCCTCTTATAAGACAGGAAATTTTAGCATAAGACATTTTGCCTGGCAACCGTTACCAGTGGATTCTGAATGTTAAAGTATATTTCATAACAAATCTTATCTTGGCTATTTTCCACTTACTGATGAAAACTAGTTGGACACATTCATAAGAGCAAAACAAAGTCTATAGAGATTTCTACGAGCACTTTTCAGCTGAGTTTGGAAAAAGAATGGGCTTTGGTGCCAGTCAGATCTAGGTTTAAGCTCTTCTCGGCTACTTTTTACTTCTATGAGCTCAGACAAATGACTCAGACTCTTCGGGCTTTTATTTCCTAATCTGAAAATGAGGATCCTCACTGGGTTATTGTGAAAATTAAATGCATAAGTTTCCCCACCTTTACAGACATTAACTGTATCTTATTAATGTATTTCCAGGGCTTGGAATGGAGAGAGGGGATTGATTTTAGTTACTAATAAACCAATGTTTACTGCTGTTTTAGATCTGGCTTTTGGTATGCAAGGACTTTCAGGAAGTGAAGCTTTTCTTATTCTAGAAGAAAAAAGAAATTATAGTTCATGCACTTTATACATTTGTCAGTTATCAACTGATTTATACCTAATCATTCTAAAACTGGTAGCTTATAGCAATAACTTATTTCTCATGATTCTGGGCTGGCTGGGCAATTCTGCTGGTCCTGTCTGGGATAAATCAGGTGTCTGCATTCAGGTGGAGTTTCTGTTGGGGCAGAAATATTCGAGATGACCTCATTTACAAGTCTGGCGGTTGGTGTTGTCTGTTGGCTGGGGCACTTCAGTTTTCTCCGTGTGGCCTCTCATCCTCCAGCAGGCTAGACTGAGCTTGTTCATAAGATGGCAAAGGCGTGCTAGACACAAGTTTTACTTTCACCATGTTCTATTAGTCAAAGCAAGTCACGTGGTAGCCCGGGTAGAAATGCTGTGGCCACATTTTTTTTTTTTTTTCAAGCTACTGCATGTTCTAGGGAATTTAATAATCAATTTTTATTTATCCGCTTTGTGAGATGGACATTATTTACATTAATTAAAAATCAGCTAACCGTTTGGGAAGAAGTGATTTATCATGGTTAAATGAAGACTCTGGAGTCAGTCTGTCTTGGTTTGAATTAAAGCTCCCTCCATTCTCATTCTTACACTAATTGTATGAGCTTAAATGAGTCATTTGGTGTATTAGTTTCTTATTGGTG
The DNA here is from genome assembly GCF_030014295.1 of Loxodonta africana. Taxonomy (NCBI): domain Eukaryota; kingdom Metazoa; phylum Chordata; class Mammalia; order Proboscidea; family Elephantidae; genus Loxodonta; species Loxodonta africana. The sequence continues at coordinate 24,097,130 of NC_087353.1, read as the reverse complement.
CTCTAACAAATTACCACAAATTTAATGGCTTACAACAATACAAATTTACTTTCTTATACTTCTGGAGGTCCAAAGTACAAAATCACTCTCAGTGGGCTAAAACAAGGTGTCAGCACAGATGTCTTCCTCCTGGAGACTTGAGGAGAATCTGTTTCTTTGATTTTTTCAGCTTCTAGAAGCTGCCCATATTCCTCAGCTCATGCCCATGCATGACTCTAACATCTGCTTCCATCGTCCCATCTCCATTTCTGACTATGACCTCCCTGCCTTATAGCAATGCTTGTGATGAAATTGGGCCCATCGTATAATCCAGGATAATCTTCTCATCTCAAGGTCCTTAGTATAATTACATCTGCAAAATCCCTTTGCCATGCAAGGTACCATAGGCACAAGTTTCAGGAACTAGGACATCGTTATCTTTGGGGAGACTTTTATACTGTCTACCAAATTTGAGTAAGCCATAGTCCATGCCTCTGTTTTCTCACCCCTTAATGAGGTAATAATAACTATCTCATAGACTTGTTATGAGATTAAATAAGTTAATTATGTACAAAACTTGCAGCAATGCCTAGCACAGAGTAGCTGCCTCTGAGTAGTACCTATTGCTGCTCTCATTATCATTACAATTTCACCTAGCTTGCTCTGTGGGATTCAATCATTCAGACTGAAGTCTTCACCTGAATTCTCAGTAAAACACTTATGCTTTTTTTTCTTGATATGCTAGTTAGATTCCAAGTTACAAATTCATTTATGCTCCATAAGCACACTGAACATCAAAAAACAGTATGTGGTAGAGAAACTGGTGAATATAGTTCAAATGTATAAAAGACATTCAAGTTAACTTTTTAAAACATACACTATGAAAAGAAATTTAAAAAATTGTTTTATTGTGCTTTAAGTGAAAGTTTACAAATCAAGACAGTATCTCATACAAAAATTTATATACACCTTGCTATATACTCCTAGTTGCTGTCCCCCTAATGAGACAGCACACTCCTTCTCTCCCCTGTTTATTTCCGTGTCCATTCAGCTAACTTCTGTCCCCCTCAGCCTTCTCATCTCCCCTCCAGACAGGAGCTGCCCACGTAGTCTCATGTGTCTACTTGACCCAAGAAGCTTACTCCTCGCCAGTATCATTTTCTATCTTATAGTCCAGTCCAAGCCCTGTCTGAAGAGTTGGCTTTGGGAATTGTTCCAGTCTTGGGCTAACAGAAGGTCTGGGGACCGTGACCTCTGGGGTCCTTCTAGTCTCAGTCAGACCATGAAGTCTGGTCTTTTTATGAGAACTTGAGGTCTGAATCCCACTGCTCTCCTGCTCCCTCAGGGATTCTCTGTTTTGTTCCCTGTCCGGGCAGTTACTGCTTGCAGATGGGCACTACCTAGTTCTTCTGGTATCAGGCTGGTGTAGCCTCTAATTTATGTGGCCCTTCCTGTCTCTTGGGCTCATAATTATCTTGTGTCTTTAGTGTTCTTCGTTCTTCTTTGCTCCAGGCAGGTTAAGACCAATTGATGCATCTTAGATGGCCACTTGGTAATATTTAAGACCCCAGACACTACTCACCAAAGTGAGATGCAGTATGTTTTCTTAGTAGATTTTATTATGCCACTTGCCTTAGACGTCCCCCTCCCCAAACCCCTGCCCCTGCTACACTGGCCTTCGAAGCATTTGGTTTATTCAGGAAACTTCTTTGCGTTTGGTTTAGTCCAGTTGTGCTGACCTCTCCTGCATTGTGTGTTGTCTTTCCCTTCACCTAAAGTAGTTCTTGACTACTATCTAATTAGTGAATAACCCTCTCCCTCCCTCCTTGTAACCATCGAAGAATATTTTCTTCTCTATTTAAATTATTTATTGAGCTCTTATAATAGTGGTCTCATACAATATTTGTCTGTTTGCAACTGACTAATTTCACTCAGCATAATGCCTTCCATATTCCTCCATGTTATGAAATGTTTCACAGATTCATCATTGTTGAAAAGAAAATTTAAAATTTTCTTTAATAAATGATTTCTTGAGGAATTACTAGTTGTCACTGTTCTGTATGCTTCCTCATATATTATTTACTTATTGCCCCCAAAGTCCTTCAATGTATACACTATTGCTTTCATTTTACTAAAAATAAATAAATAAATAAAACTTGGCATGGTTAAGTATACTAGGATCTCATGGCAGTTCAAAGTAGTTGAACTGTGAAAATTCTCCTCTTATCCAAACCCCAGTGTTCTAGCTGAAATAAAAAGGATTTTATTAGATGACTTTCAGTGTATATCGTAGTTTAGATTTTTAGTTGTCTTCCTTTCAGTGAAGAGAGGTTGCTTGGACTTTTAAATAGAGAAATAGGAATCTTGCTCAGTCAGGATGGGAATATTACAATCACAAACCTTTCGTGGCCCAACTTGGAGGCCACCAGGAAAGGCATTCCTATAAAAGCTCTGAAATGCTTAGGCAAGTTTTAAAGTTGTAAAAGGCATTTAGTCCAAGTTGTTTAATTGCAGCTGAGAAAAATGAGTATAAAGAAAGTGTTTATTGGGGGGAGCTGGGGAATAGGGAAAGTAAGGAGGGGTGGAAATATATTTTCCCCAAAGTAGGCAGTTCCTAGCCTGGGTGGTCCTCACAAACATGGAGTTTGAACTCTGAGCCACCTGAGTTTGGTCGCCAGTGCTATTGTTTACAGAGTCTTTTTTAGGGCTTGAAGGTGAAGAAAGAAAAGTGAACAGGAGATATTGTAAGACTGCCTGGGGAACATAAATAGTAGAAACATCCCATATGTTAATGAGTTACCTGGAAAATATTGTCAGAAACCAAAGGAGATTACAATTCAGGAAAACACTGCACACAGTTATACAGGGCTGTTTCTGTTTAATGTGTACAACAAGCCTGAGAGTTCACTTTTATCTCACTTTATAGATGAGGAAGTTAAGTCTATGAAAGCGTAATTAGTTTTACCAAGGTCACAAAGTTGATATATGGCAGAACTAGGAAAAGAGTCTAGATCTTCTTTCCCTGAGTCTAGCGCATTGTTCAATGTAACTCCAAAAATATCAAACACATGTATTTGCTTCTAAAATGTGTTTACCTACCTTTTATACCATTGTGATAGCCACAGTTTTGTAGTAGTGAGGGTCTGAGAAGGAAAAAAAAAAAAAAAAAAACAGATGGCAAACTCAAGGGAATAAGCAAAGTATTTAATGAAGGACTCAGTTACGGAGAAGTATGCAAGGTTAAGGCAATTGACAAGGCAGGGACCATAGTCTCCATCCTAGCCCCAAAACCTGATATAGCTGTGAACAGTTACTACTTCTAGGTTTGGGGAGGCAAGAAGGGGAAGCAATATCAGAGAACCCACGAAAACCGAAAGCATATGAAAGGGGCTGCCTGTAGGAGCTGTGAATGTTGGTAGAGACATGTAGCTACTTTCAAACCATGGCCCAATGGGTGCAAGTGACGTATGGATAAATCCTTTGAACTCTCTTCTCAAGCTGCCAATATCCTCCTGGAGTCTCCCATTATCTGAAGCTAACGTAAAGCCAGACTTGAAAGGAAGTGGTGATGTGGAAAGTAAAGTCAATCTTCTGGGGCCCAAAGGAAAGAAGAATGTGTCTGGAAGAGCCAATAAAGAATGTCCAGCACATGTACTTTTTGTACTTTTTTTCTTTTTTTTTAGTGGCCTAGTCTAAGAGAATGAGTCAAGTTTCATTTTGCCCAATTTCTGGCAGTTCTTAGGATAGTTATTTTATTTGTGAACTCACTATTGATTTTACAGCTGCTTCATCTTTATATCATATGCCTGTGAAAGCTGCACAATGAAAAAGGAAGACGGAAGAATTGATGCATTTGAACTGTGGTGTCGGCAAAGTATGTTGAATATATTGTAGACTGCCAGAAAAATGAACAAATCAATCTTATATGAAATGCTCCTTAGAAGTAAGGATGGTGAAACTTCAGCTTCCTCACTTTGGACACGTCATCAGGAAAGATCAAGCCCTAGAAAAGGACATCATGTTTCATAAAGTAGAAGATTAGCAAAACAAGAGAAACCCTCAGGGAGATGGATTGACACAATAGCCACAATAATGGATTCAAACACACCAACAATCATGAAGATGGCATAGGACCAAGCAATGTTTTGTTCTGTTATACACAGCTTCTGTTCTGCTATACATAAGTTTGCCGTGAGTCAGAGGTGACTTGACAGCAACTAATGACAAATTTAAATTACCCCTTATTCAGTTTACGTGACGACCACTCAGATTTCTACCTACTGAAAATGAGAAATTAAGCCTGAATCAACGGTAGACAAGTTTTTTGTAGAAAGCTTGGAATATATCACGGAAATCTGATGGTGATTATTTTGAGGAATTAGAAAAGTTATGCCTAATTTTGCTATTTATGAATGACAACAGAGTTAGAAGAGAAAGACCGATGTCCTGGCTGTTTCCAGAGAAATTTGACAAAGGTGATCCCATTGAGAGAAGTCTAATATTCTTCTCTTCCCAAATGTCATTTGACAACTGGGTATCCATATGTTAGGGCCTGTGCACAAAAGGACAGATGGAAAACAACACAGAGGTAGAAGTGGCCCCTAAGAGATCAAGGAGGAAGACTGATGGAAGAATAATATGGGGGAAACTAATACAGTAAGATTATTCATGCAATGTATCTAGGAGTTCAGGGTAAAATAGATAGCACATTATTTTTATTGGTGATTTCAGAAAGTGATTATGGGCCTCCCAGGTTAGATGGTTTTCTACTCATACTGCAATTCTCAGCTTACATTTAGGATTTTAAATGTGCTCTCCTCTTATAGGACATGTTGGATACCTCTGAGCATATTGCATGTATTTCAGACACAGTGTTTATTTAATTTCCGCAGCATTATCATCATATGTCATCACTTACTTCAATCTATCCTTCTTTTCCTACCTTGCTAACTTGAGTCATGTCTCGGACAAGATCTCATCACCATGTCAGGACACTTCAATTCCTGTAAGTCACAGCCAATTCCTTAGGAGAGAATACAGTGGCATCCAGGATCAGTGCTCTGTCTACCTGTCTAGCTCTTCTCTAGCAGCTTCCCTTCCCTTTAATTCTAGTTTCCTAAACTCATCATACCTGCACTTTTAATTTTTTATTTTGAAACCTCTGTGCTCTAAGTTTTTCAGTCCTTTAATATAAAGCAAATATCCCACTTTCAGCTGAAAAATCACCTTTGCTAGGAACGCCTCCTGAGCTCTTCTAAGCAGACTTTTGCAAATATTTGGTTCTCTTTAGATAATGACAACACTCCACTGTGTTGTTGTTTTGTACCATCCAGGTGACTCTTAGCAAACCTATAGGACAGAGTAGAACTGCCCAATAGGGTTTCCAAGGAGTGGCTGGCAGATTTGAACCACTGAACTTTTTATTAGCAGTTGATTTCTTAATCACTGCACCACCAGGACACCAAACAATTTACTTACTGTCATCTTCTGACTCATAACAATCCTGTACGACAGAGTAGAACTGCCCCATAAGATTTCCAAGGAGTGTCACGCTCCACTGTAGGCATGACAATTTCTTAAAAAGTTGTTTCTCTGACCCTAGTAAATATGAAAATTTTCACAGTGTCAACTGTGGTTTACTCATCTTTGTATCTCCAAATCCTTATAAAATACTAGGAAAGAAGAGTGGTCAGGGACTGTGTCTTATTATGGAAATAATAACCACACCCAGCTTAAGAATCGGCACATTACCAGAACTTTCTAAACACTTGAATTGGATTGAATTGATACTCTGTTCTGCTTCAAACTTTAATGCTCTGAGTTCTAGTATGGTCACAATATGCCAGAAGTAACAGACACTTGGGCCCTTCTTGGGTTAACAAGCTCCAAGAGTATAAATTTCTTAGCTCAGCCACGCTGCTAATACATGACAAAATTGTGTTTCTATCCAAGTTATCTTGACTCTCAGTCTAGTAATCTTTATACCTCTGGAGTCTATTTCATCTTTAAAGTTCTGAATCTATACATTCAAGGTTTATTTGATGATTAACTTAAAAAGTGCTCCTAAACCTTCATGGGAGGTCATAAGATTCTTTACAGGTTGAATACCTAAAACTTTGATTTTATTTTATGCCTCCTCATATATGACTGGAATTCTTCTTGAGCCACTCAGATATTTTCTTAAAGCTCTGCTTGCTTATTTATTTATTTATATTTGTTATGTAATTTGGGGGGGAGGGTATCTACCTTATTTTTTCAGCAGGGAATAACTGAAATTCTATTCAACTTCAACTCCAAAAAGAACCTGAGAATGTCCTGGTAGGGTGACATTTGGACATTAACACCTCAGAAAAACAGAAATAATCATCATACATTTTGTTAGATTCTGTTCGCACACAATTTAAAAATGAATAAATGAGAATTTTAAAGCTGAATTGTACATGGATTTATGGAGTATGTTTACTTAGACACTACCTTTCAGGAAATTAGAGTAATAAATAAAAATATGTAAATACTCATAATTTTCTAATGAAAACATGGTAGAGATATCGATTTGTACAAAAAAAAAAAAAAAATGCCAAGCTATCCTTATAATTCAGGCAAAAGGTATTTTCCCAGATATTTTACCTTTCCTACACATGGTTGTAGTTGTTAGGTGCTGTCTAGTTGGTGCCGACTCATAGCGAACCTATGTACAACAGAACAAAACACTGCCTTGTCCTGCATCATTCTCATGATCGTTATGCTTGAGCTCATTATTGCAGCCACTGTGTCAATCCATCTTGTTGAGGGTCTTCCTCTTTTTTACCAAGTATGATGTCCTTCTCCAGGAACTGATCCCTCCTGATAACATATCCAAAGTATGTGAGATGAAGTCTTGCCATCCTTGCTTCTAAGGAGCATTCTGGCTGTACTTTTTCCAAGACAGATTTGTTCATTCTTTTGGCAGTCCATGGTATATTCAATATTCTTTGCCAGCACCATAATTTAAAAGCATCAATTCTTTGTTGGTCTTTCTTATTCATTGTCTAGCTTTCACATGCATATGAGGTTATTAACAACACCATGGCTTGGGTCAGGCACATCTTATTCCTTAAAGTGACATCTGTGGTTTTTAATACTTTAAAGAGATCTTTTGCAGCAGATTTGCCGGAAGCAATGAATCATTTCATTTCTTGACTGCTGTTTCCATTGATGTTGATTGTGGATCCAAGTAAAATGAAATCCTTTATAACATCAATCTTTCCTCTGTTTATCATGATGTTTCTAATTGGTCCAATTGTGAAGATTTTTGTTTTTTTCTTTATGTTGAAGTGTAATCCATACTAAAGGCTGTGGTCTTTGATCTGCATCAGTAAGTGCTTCAAGTCCTCTTCACTTTCAGCAAGCAGGGTTGTGTCATCTGCATATAGCAGGTTGTTAATGAATCTTCCTCCAATCCTGATGCCCCGTTCTTCTTCATATAGTCCAGCATCTTGGATTATTTGCTCAGCATACAGATTGAATAGGTATGGCAAAAGGATGCAACCCTGACAGACACCTTTCCTGACTTTAAACCATGCAGTTTGCCCTTGTTCTGTATGAATGACTACCTCCTGATCTATGTACAGGTTCCTCATGAGCTCAATTAAGTGTCCTGGAATTCCCATTCTTTGCAATATTATCCATAATTTGTTATGATCCACACAGTTGAATGCCTTTGTATAGTCAATAATACACAGGCAAGCATCTTTCTGGTATTCTCTGCTTTCAGCCAGGATCCATCTGACATCAGCAATGATATCCCTGGTTCTACGTTCTCTTCTGAATCTGTCTTGAATTTCTGGCAGTTCTCTGTTGATGTACTGCTGCAACAGCTTTTTAATGATGTTCAGCAAAATTTTACTTGTGTGTGATATTAATGGCAACAGATAATTTCTGCATTCATTTGGATCACTTTTCCTTGGAATAGGCATAAATGTGGATCTCTTCCAGTCAGTTGGCCAGGTAACTGTCTTCCAAATTTCTTGACATAGATGAATGAGCACTTCTAGCGCTGCATCCGTTTGTTGAAACATCCGTCAATTCCCGTAGCCTTGTTTTTCACCAACGCCTTCAATGTGGCTTGGACCTCTTCCTTCAGTACCACTGGTTCCTGATCATATGCTACCTCCTGAAATGGTTGAGTGTTAAATTCTTTTTGGTCTAGTGATTCTATGTATTCCTTCCATCTTCTTTTGATGCTTCCTGCTTCATCTAATATTTTCCTCACAAAATCCTTAAATATCGCAACTCTAGGCTTGAATTTTTTCTTCAGTTCTTTCAGCTTGAGAAATGTCGAGAGTGTTCTTCCCTTTTGGTTTTCTAACTCCAGGTCATTGCATATGTCATCATAATACTTTGTCTTCTCAATCTGTCCTTTGAAATCTTCTGTTCAGCTCTTTTACCTCATCATTTATTCCATTTGTTTTAGCTACTGGACTTTCCTACAGTAGTAACTGTCAATTTGATGAAACAGTCATTTGCAGATATGTCAAATCAGATATTTGAATTTATCCATTAATTCAGGCAATTTGTTAATGTAGTAGGGAAAAACCTCTTGCAGTAGAGTTGAGTCTGACTCATAGCACCGCTGTAGGACAGAATAGAAATGCCTCATAGAGTTTCCAAGAAGCTGTTGGTGAATTTGAACTGCTGACCTTTTGGTTAGCTGATGAGCTCTTAAACACTGTCCCACCAGGGCTCCATTAATCTAGTAGCACAACTAAGTGTTGTCTAAAGTGAAGTAAAATATACTCTCTGGATTCTACTCTTGAAGTAGAGCATATTATGGGATATAATAATTGTCTTCATATATCTGAAGAACTGTCACCTGGAGAAGGAATAGGCATATTCTCTGTGATTCTAGAAGTCAGGACTAGGGTTAGCAAGTAAAAGTCACAGGCCATCAGATTTAGATTCAGGCAAAGAAGAATAATCTAAGGGAACTGATAAAATTAGAACCATCTGCTCTGGGAGGTGATGAGTAACCTGTAACAGGAGGTTTAAAACAAAATGTATATCAATCTCCTTCCATCATTTTCACAATTTTAGTTTTAAAGACATAGGATTGAGCTTCCTGAAAAATAATGTATTAATCGCTGCTCATTTTCTTCTTTGCTCTGTTCCAATTATATGATCAAACTCTTGTGTATTAATAAGCAGTGGACTTTTCAGAAAGAAAAAAAAAACTCTGAACAGAGAGGAAAACAATTCGACTGCACTAAAATTGGGAAGGAAACAGACATGATGATCTCATTGTTGTATTTCTAGGAAAGATGAGTCACACAGTCTGTTCAAATTCAGAGTAGCTGGAGGGAAGCTGGACATCAATGATGTTTTCTTCTTTAATAGATACCAGAGTCTCAAGTTTCTTTTAAAATAAAAAGGGAGAAAGCACTTAGAAGTTGACTAAAATCAAGAAAATTCACTAAAATGCTCTGGAAAATATAATTAAAATGGAGTGTTATGGGTGGGAAAGAAATCCTACAAGCCACACAATCTCACAGAGTCTGCCATTTCTAACTCCTGCCAGTCATCATTCGCAAGTGCAATTTTGATTTCCCTTTGATATACTTGCAAGGACAGAGAACCAGTTCAGATAAATGAAGCATTAAAAGAGAGAGGGAGCAAGCAGAGACTTTTAACATTTACCACTGGATCAACCACCTACAATGACACTGAAGGAGGGAGGACATAATTCTTTCTAAGAGAAACATTTTTATTCAGTTCTGTAGTAAAGCATAGCTACTATGTCTCTGGAAGATTTTTTTTTTCTTTTAAATTGCCCCAAGCTGTGGCCGTATGAGCCTATAAACTAGTGGTTTATTTTATTTTATTTTTGTGGACCAGGAAATGTGAGATGGGTTTGTGTATGTCAGTTGCCACACTTTTCTAAGATTGAGAGAATTATTTTGTTACTGATACACTTGGCCTCTTCTCTAAAGAGTAGGTAAGATTTTCTCTGTCCCTTGGAGAAGGAGAAGGTAGGAATACTGACTTTTTATGGAATGTGAAAAAACGTGAATGTTACATTCTCATAGGCACTCCATTTCATAAAGCGTATCATAACAATAACCAACCCAAACTAAACCCACTGCCATCAAGTCAATTCCGACTCATAGTGACCCTATAGGACAGAGTAGAACTGCCCCCATGGAGTTTGCAAGGACTGCCTGGTGGATTCAAACTGCTGACCTCTTGGTTAGTAGCCGTGGCACTTAGCCACTACGACACCAGGGTTTCCGTCATAACAATAAACCCAAATTGCAAATATGTTTTAGATTTTACTTGCTTTAATATCATGCGTATGATAAAGGTTTAACATTAGGCATAAAGAGTGATGTCAGTAAGGTGGCAAAGTAGACGATTCCAAGCTCTCATCCCTGTACAGAAACTTTGAAAAACAAATAAAATCTTTCAGGACTACCGTTTTTAGAACTCTGGAAAACAGTCAAAGGTTTATAGCAACAAACTGAACACTCAATCAAGAAAAAGGAAATTTAAGAATGGTAGGAAAACTTAGTGGTGTTTTAACTGGGCATTACCCCATCAACTCCCTAGCATGGTGAGAGTCTTAAAGCAGTGATATTCCACATTCTCAGAGTGGACTCTGTTCCTTGGTTCCAGAGGGAGCAGACCATACCTTATTGTCAAACTGTTATGTCTGTCTGTTCTACCATATGCAACGGCTACCTGAAAAACTGACACAAGATGGTCATCCTTGTTTCACCTGCCTTAGAACTCGCTCAGGGCAGAATAGCAGAAGACGTTGCTCAAAAACATTGTAAAGCAAACATGGCCAGTTTCCAACAATCAAAAAAAAAAAAAAACAAGGCATACAAAGAAACAGGAAAGGAAGACTATTCAAAGAAACAAAATAAAGCAATAGAAATAGTCCCTAAGGAATCCAGATATTGGCCTTACTAGACAAAGATTTTGAAACAACTGTCTTAAATATACTCAAATATATATATACATGTCAAACACAAAATGAAAATATTAATAAAGAGAAAAAGTATAAAAAAGAACAAAACAGGATTTCTGGAGCTGAAAAGTACAATATGAAATTAAATTAAAAATTTACTAGAGGAGTTCAACATATTTGAGCTGGCAGAAGAAAATAGGACAATTGAAATTATCTAGTCAGAGCAGCAGAAAGAAAAAAAAAAAAAGAAGAAGAAAAATGAACAGATCCCCTGAAAGCAGCAGTCAAGAAATGAATGGATTCATTGCATTGGGCAATCTGCTACAAAAGACCTGTTTAAAGTGTTAAAAAGCAAAGATGTCACTTTTGGACTAAAGTGTACCTGACTCAAGCTATGATATTTTCAGTCGCCTCATATGCATGCCAAAGCTGGACAATGACGAAGGAAGTCCAAAGAAGAATCGATGCCTTTGAATTATGATGTTGGCGAAGAATGTTGAAGATACCATGGACTGCCAGAAGAACCAACAAATCTATCTTGAAGGAAGTATAGCCAGAGTGCTCCTTGGAAGCGTGGATGGTGAGACTTTGTCTTGTGTACTTTGGACATATTATCAGGAGGGACTAGTCCTTGGAGGAGGACAACATAGTTGGTAAGGTAGAGGGTCAGCTAAAAAGAGGAAGACCCTCGACAAGATAGGTTGACACAGTGGCTGCAACAATGGGCTCACACATAGAACACACATTGTGAGAGTGATGCTGGACTGGACCATATTTTGTTTTGTTGTATGTGGGCTCACTGTTAGTCAGAATAGACTCGAAGGCACCTAACAACAACAACAACTACGGAAAAACAATGGAATCAGAACCAAAAGATTCTTTGAGAATATCAATAAAAGTTTCAAACTTTATACTGACAAGAAGCAAATAAATAAAAGCAGAAATGAAAATTTAGACATTACTATAGACCTTCTACGAATAAAATAGAACTATAAGAGAAAGCTATGATGAAACAGAAAAAACAGAAAAAAAAAAATTCCTAGAAACAATACAAATTACCCAAACTAACTGAAGAAGCAATAGAGAATGTCAACGGATGTATAATGAGTAAAGAGATTTAACCTGTAATCAAAGCATCAGAACAAAGGCAAGTTCAGGCCCAGGTGGTTTCATGGGTGAATTTTACTCAATATTTAAAGAATAATTAACATCAACCCTTCTCAAACTTTTCCAAGAACATTAAAGGAAATAAATAAAATCCAACAGCATGTTAAAAGGAGTATATACCATGACCAAATGGAATTTATCTAGGAATGTAAGATTGGTTCAACATAAGAAAATCAATCAATGTAATATGCCACATTAAAAGGAAAAATGGAAAATATGCTCATCTCAATTTGCACAGAAAAAGTTATTTGACAAAATCTAACACACTTTCATGATAAAAATACTTATAAAACTAGGAATAGGAAGAACATTCCTTAATATGAAAAAGAACATTCGTGAAAAATTCACCGATACCATCATACTCGGTGGTGAAAAAGCAAAAGCATTCCCCCTAAGGCCAGGAACAAGACAAGAAAGTCTGCTTTTATCACTGCTATTCAAAACTGTACTGGGAGTTCTAGCTAGAGCAATTAGACAAGTGTAAGATAACTACATATCTGCATGGTGTTCACAGGTTGTACCCAATTTCTAGATAGCCAAGAGGCCGTTAGAAAAAATGCTACCAGTAACTAGAATGGATTGCTCCATATACATCAGGTTCTTCTCATTAGTTCCTGAACACACGTTAGCACATGGAAAGTAGCTTTTATTACTTAAAAGAATCAGACAGCATACAGCCAGAAATGTTCCACCTGGGCAGAAATGATGACTCTTCTGTGCACACCCCTATTGTATGATAGGTGAGGGGCTTAAATGGGGCACTACCTACTGCCAGTCTCCTCCTGCCAAGGTAAGCCCACTTAGGTGGATTCTAAGCTTATCCTATGTGTGCCCCCACCTGGACCAGAGCTGAGGTGACTCAGAAAGCTTCCTTTCTTGGCTATTTTATACCTCCAGCCTGAGTGACAAATTTTATCTTTTTAACCCTGCAAACAAACATTTAACTACATCATGCTCCTCTGGCTTCCTGAGGAGAAAGGTGGTTAGCCCAGAATTGTATCTTTGTAATCTTACTAACAAGTATGAGGAGGAATAGTGGTTGGTTCTGAGCCCTAAAAATGCCAGCAGGGATAGGAGAGAAGAAAAACCATGGCCTCCTGTCTTGTCCAAAGGATTTGCTACTCACAACAAGAAAAAGACATCCAACTTGGAAAGAAAGAAATAAAACTTTCTATTTGCAAATAAAAGAACTGAAGAAAAAAATCAAGCCTCGATTTTCAATAATTGAAGGATTCTAAGGGGAAAACACTAAACGATGCAGGAAGCATCAAAAGAAGATGGAAGGAATACACAGAGTCATTGCACCAAAAACGAGTGGCCAAAGTTCAACCATTTCAGGAGGTAGCATTAGATGAAGAACCTATGGTAACGTAGGAAGAAGCCCAAGCCGTACTGAAAACACTGGCAAAAAACAAGGCTCTAGGAATTGATGGAATACCAACTGAGATGTTTCAACAAACAGATGCAGCCTTGGAGATGTGCTCACTCGTCTATGCCAAGAAATTTGGAAGACGGCTACCTGGCCAATTGATTGGAAGAAATCCATATTTGTACTCATTCCAAAGGAAGGCAATCCAACAGAATGTGGAAATTATTAAACAATATCATTAATATCACACGCAAGTAAAATTTTGCTGAACATCATTCAAAAGTGATCGCAGCAGTACCTTGACAGAGAACTGCCAGAAATTCAACCCAGATTCAGAAGAGTACATAAAACAAGGAATATCATTGCCGATGTCAGATGGATTATGGCTGAAAGCAGAGAATACCAAAAAGATATTTACCTGTGTTTTATTGACTGTGCTGATGCATTCAACTGTTTGGATCATAACAAATTATGGACAATATTGCAAAGAATGGGAATTCCAGAACACTTAATTGTGCTCACGAGAAACTGTACTTAGACCAAGAGGCAGTTGTTCAAGTGGAACAAGGAGATACTACATGGTTTAAAGTCAGGAAAGCTGTGTGTGAGGGTTGTGTCCTTTCACCATACTTATTCAACTGGACTATTTACTGCCAAGTACATTCAATGGGGAAAGAAAAGTCCCTTCAACAAATGACACTGGGACAACTAGATTTCCACATATGAAATAATGAAGTTGAAACTCTATCTCACAACACACACAAAAAATAAGTCAAAACTGACCAGTCACCTAAATATAAGACCTGTTGTTGTTAGATGCCATCGAGTTGCTTCTATCTCATAGTGACCCTGTGAATAACATTAGGAAACACTGCCCGGTCCCGCATCATCCTACAATTGTTGCTATCTTTCAGCCTATTGTTTCAGCCACTGTGTCAATCCACTTTGTCAGGGGATTTCTTCTTTTCCACTGACACTCTAGAAAGCATGAGGTCCTCCTCCTGAGACTGGCCCCTCTTGGTAACATGTCCAAAGTACGTGAAACAATGTCTTGCCATTCTGGCTTCTAAGGAGCACACTGGCTGTGCTTCTTCCAAGTGGTTAGCAGCCAAGCCCCTAAGCACTTCAAAAAACAACTTGAGGTTTGATTTTTTTTTTTTTTTTTCTTTAAGCTTGAGAAATGTTGAATGTGTTCTTCCCTTTCGGTTTTCTAATTCCAGGCCTTTGCCAATTTCATTACAATAGTTTGTCTTCTCGAACCTACTTTGAAGTCTTCTGTTCGACTCTTTTACTTCATCATTTCTTCCATTCACTTTTGCTGCTCTACATTTAAGAACAAGTTTCAGAGTCTCTTCTGACATCCATTTAAGTGTTTTCTTTTTTTTTTTCCTGTCTTTTTAATGACCTTTTGCTTTCTTCATATGATGTCCTTTATGTCACCCCACAAGTAGTCCGATGTTCAGTCATTAGTGTTCAATGCATCAAATCTATTTTTGAGAGGGTCTCTAAATGCGGGTGGGGTATATTCAAGGTTGTATTTTGGTTCTCATGGACTTGTCTTAATTTTCCTCAGCTTCAACTTCTACTTCCATATTATAAATTGATAGTCTCTTCCACAGTTGGCCCCTGATCTTGTCTGATTTACGATATTGAACTTTTCCACAGATGTAGCTGATTTGATTCCTGTGTTTTCCATCCAGAGAGGTCCACAGGTATAGTCACTGTTTATGTTGTTGAAGAGAGATATTTGCAATGAATAAATTGTTGGTCTTGCAAAATTCTATCATGCAATCTCAGATTTTGTTTCTATCACCAAGGCCATTTTTTCCAACTACTGATCCTTCTTTGTTTTCAACTTTCACATTATAATCACCAGTAATTACCTGTGCGTCTTGATTGCACATTTGATCAGTTCCAGACTTCAGAAGCTGGTAAAAATCTTCAATTTCCTCATCTTTGGCATTACTGGCATCTTTGGCATATAAGACTTAAACTGATAAAACTCTTAAAGGAAAACACAGGAATAAACATTCGTGAGCTTGAATTTGACAAGGATTTCTTATCTATGACATTAAAAGCATGAACGACAAAAGAAAAATAGAGGTATTACAACAAATTTTAAAAATTTGGCACATCAAAGAACATCGTCAACAAAGTAGAGACAACCTGCAGACTGGAGACATGTTTGGAGCTGTATATCTGATAAGAGTTTAATTTCCAGAATATATGAAGAGCATCTACAACTTAACAAAAAGACAAACAAATCAATTAGAAAATGGACAAAGGATGTGAATCAACGTCTCTCCAAAGAAGATATGCAAATAGCCAATAAGCACATAAAAAGATGCTAAACATCATTAGCCATTAGCGAAATTAAAATTAAAACAACAATTATATACCACTTCACACCCTCTAAGGAAGCTATTGTTAAAAAAAAAAAAAAAGAAAGAAAGAAAAGAACAAGCTCTGGCATTAATGTGGATAAATTGGAACCCTTGTGTATTGCTGATGGTAGTATAAAATTGTGCAGTCAATGTGAAAAACAACTTGTTGTTTCCTCAAAAAGTTAAACATAGAATTGCCATATGACCCACTAATTCTACTCCTTGCTGTACATCCAAAAGAATTGAAAGCAGAGACCCAGATACTCATATAAGATTAATAGCAGCATTATTTCCAATACCCAAAAGGTGGAAACAAATAAGGTACGCATCAAATTATAAATGGAAAAACAAAATGTGATCTCTAAAACCAAACCCACTGCCATCGATTCGATTCCAACTCACAGCGACCCTACAGGACAGAGTAGAACAACCCCATGGAGTTTCCAAGGAGCACCTGGCAGATTCGAACTGCAGGCCTTTTGGTTAGCAGCCTTAGCACTTAACCACTAAGCCACAAGGGATAAATAACATTCAACCATAAAAAAGAGTGAGGTTCTAATACATGCTGCAACATAGAAAAACCTTGAAAACATTATACTGAATAAAATAAGCCAGACATACACAAAAACCAAAATTATATGATTCTACTTACATGAAATACCTGGAATAAGAACATTCATAGAGACAGTGGTAAATTACATTTACCAGGAATGGGGATTGGAGAAATAGGGAGTTCTTGCTAATGAGTATAGAGTTTCTCTTTGGAATGATGAGAAAGCTTTGGAAATAGATAGTGGTGATGGTTGTACAATGTAGTGAACATAATTAATGCCATGGAACTGTGCATCTAAAAATGGCTAAAAGGCAAATTTTATGTTGTATATATTTACCACAGTAAATTTAAAAAAAAGAAAAATTAGGGGTAAAAAGCTTAACAATATCTAAGGTCAGAATCTATACAACTTTGCAGTTAAGTCTTAGTTAAATATTAAGTAGATTAATAATATCTTAGATATTCCCAAAGGGCCATAATAGAGGTGAATGTCCTCACTTTTTGAGTTAGGAAGTTGAAACCCAGCAAGGACAGAGCTTTTTTCAAAGTCCCACAGTTAGATAATTATGAAGAAAGTGGAAGTACTGATAGAGCAATGTGTTTCAATTAATTCATTAATTGTATTATCTCATTTAATGTTTTCAAATTAGTTTTACTTTTATCAGAACTATATTTGCATAAATTTGAAGTTGTAGAATATTTCTACAAATTTGTTAGAAAAAAATATTTCCATTTCTAGCTAGCTCCCAGAGATACTTACTCTTGGCTCTCTTGATCCTTTTTTTTTTTTAATTTAATTTTTTGTTGTCATTGAGAATATACACAGCAAAGCACACACCAACTCAGTAGTTTCTACATGTACAGTTCAGTGTCATTGATTACATTCTTTGAGCTGTGCAACCATTCTCACCCTTCCATTGATTCTTTTTGCCTTCACTTTTGTAGCTCTAAAATATTGTATTAATATTCTTATTTTTCAAAATTTCTCTCTGGTATTTTGATTCAGAGCTACACTCTAGTAGCTTCCTATGGTGCCAGAAATAACGTTTTTGAGAAATAGAACTTCTGAAAGTGGCTTTATTGTATATTCACACTTACTTGATTGCTTGGCTATGTAAATCTAGGTTGGAGATCTTTTTTTTTTTTTTTCTTTTAAGATTATCAAAGGCACACTTTATTTTAACTTCCAATATCATTGATGAAAAATAATAGAATTCAAATTCTTACGTCATTTTTTGAAATCCATTTTTTTTTCCTATATGAAGTTTATCTTCTTTGCCATTTTCTAAATTGGCAAATTTGAAATTTTAGATGATGTTTTATTGGGGAAAACATATGGGTCTATTTTCATTTGTTATGTTGAGTATACGGCAGGCTCTATCAATTTGAAAATTCTTATATGCAGTTCTTAGAAAATGTCTTGATTTGTTCTTTTGATGATTTTCTCGCTTCTATTTTTCTATTCTCTCTTTCTGAATATCCTGTTACTCAGATGTCCTTTTTGTACTCCTCCTGTAATTTTCTTATCTTCATCTCTGAATATCTGCCCTTTTGACTTTTTGCTCTAATTTCTTAAAGATACTTCTTATTATTATCTTTCCTTGGATTTTTTTCAATGCTGGTACCATGTTGACATATCTGACAAAGGTCTAATCTGTAAAATCTATAGGAAAACCCAACTCCTCTACAATAGAAAGACAAATAATCCCAATAAAAAGTGGGCAAATGGGCAAAGGATATGGACAGATATGGTCACCAAAGAAGACATTCAGGCATCTAACAGGCACATAAGGAAATCCTGGCAATCACTAGCCATTAGAGAAATGCAAATAAAAATGACAATAAGATACGATCTCACCCTGACATTACTGAGAGTAATGGAAAAAACAGAAAATAACAAATGTTGGAGAGGTTGGAACTCTTATGCAATGCTAGTGGGAATGCAAAATGGTACAACCATTTTTGAAAACAAAATGGCATTCCTTAAAAAGCTAGAAATAGAAATACCATACAATCTAGTAATCCCACTCCTAGGAATATATCCTAGAGAAATAAGAGTGGTCGTCGAATAGACATAGGCACACCCATGTTCACTGCAGCATTATTCACAATAGCAAAAAGATGGAAACAACTTAGATGCCCATTAACAGATGAATGGATAAACAAACTACACACAATGGAACACTGCACAATGATAAAGAACAATGGTGAACCTGTGAAACATCTCACAACATGGATGAATTTGTGAATAGAGGGAATGCTAAATATTTCATCCAATGACTTCTTCAATACTTGAATGCCCTTTGCAACATTTGGCAGATAATAATCTGCCTCTTCAATATCTCTATTGACAGGAAGCTCATTACCTTATTATGCAGCCATTTTTCTCTATGGAATACCTATAATTAGAAAAATATGAGCTTTCTTATATTTGTGTATGACGTTATGCTACTAAACCTCATCTCATTTTAGTTTCAAAGCAATCTCATGTATTATAATACACAGTTTACAGATGAGGGCACTCAGGCTTAGAGTGGCATTGCCCAAATTTTACTACCTCTCTACAACTTATCCCTACTGGCTCTGGTTCTGCCCTGTATACGATCCCTGTTAAAACACTGTAATCCTTCTGCAGGAAATGACATAACCTTTCTTGAGCAGGTATGGAATGCCCTCATTGCCATGCTTACCCTAAAACAAAACGAAACATTGTTGTTGAGTCAAATCTGACTCACAGTGGCCCTGTAGGACAGAGTAGAATTGCTCTATAGGGTTTTGAATCTTTACAGATTCATAAATCTTTACAGGAGTAGACAACTACATCTTCCTCCAGTAAGGTAGTTGGTGAGTTCAAACTGCTGACCTTTTGGTTAGCAGCTGAGTGCTTAACCACTGTGCCACCAGGGCTTCTCTATGCTCATCCTACTCTGGATCATTTCTTTCATTGATAAGAAATTCCTATTTAATAAAAAATCGAGAAAGCTAATGAGAATACTTTTTTTCCACTTTTCTCTTAACCAAAAATTATCCAGTCTGCTTACCCAAGACATTCTGGTCAGGGTTTCGTCCTAAATCTTGAATATGTCTGTGGATACACAGACTATAAAAAGGAAATTCTGTAGGTGTATTCTCTTCTGTCTAGGGAGCTGGAAACTCTTGAAGAGGTAACAAATATGTCTCAGCTAAATTTTGAACTCAAGGATTGCATGAAAATAAAAGGTTGCTGATTGGGTCAGGAAGACATTCAATCCTCCCACTTGAATATATTCTTTGAAAAGTAACCACTGAATTCAATGTTTATGATCAGATAGCTTGTCTTTTGAATGAGAAAGACCAGATTTTCAGATTCCAGTTTCACTATTACTAGATGGATGACCCAAGGAAATGCATTAAATCATTGAGCTTTAGATGCCTTGATTGTAAAATGGGGAATGCAGTTATTGCTTTTTTATGAAAAAGAAATAATAGATAACAATGGAGGCTTAAATAAGGGACAGATGGAAGAAACTAAAGATATCATAGTTCATGAGATCTTTGACAAAACTAATGTTTATTTATAATTTGTTTGTTAAAGTCTATTATTAGTTAATGAACCCTGGTGGTAAAGTGGTTAAGTGCTCTGCTGCTAACGAAAAGGTCGGCAGATAGAAGCCACCAGCAGCTCCACAGGAGAAACATGTGGCAGCCTGCTTCCATAAAGATTTACAGCCTTGGAAACCCTGTGGAACAGTTCTACTCTGTCCTATAGGGTCCTTATGTTTCGGAAGCAACTAGACAGCAATGGGTTTAGTTTTTTGGGTTTTATTATTAGTTAGGTACAGTACATGGCATTGGTAATCCAATGATGAATAAAGAGGTATCTAAGAACTCACCATCCACTGGAGAAGGTGAATATGCAAATAATAATTATATTCAGTATTTCAAATTCCATGATGGAAATAAAGATCAGGAATAGTGTGAATACAAAAGGAAAAGCATTTAATTATAATGATCAGAACTTTATAAACGAAGGGAAAATTAGCTTAGTTATGAAGAATGAGGGTTCATTGAGAACAGAGAGAGGATATTTTAAAAATCTAATAGGTCATGTATGAATTTAGAGAGGGTAGAAGAGTATATTATTGGAACCATACATAGAGAGACGAGGGTGGCATTATAGTGTATTTACAGAAATGGTGAGATAAAAGTTTTGAAGGGTAAAGCATCAGTTAGATGGTAATGGGTACTATGGGATGAGAAAAGACCCTGACATTTTTTATGGTGATAAAAATATAGAGTGTTTCAATAAAATATACAATCTTCAAGATGTTATTGGAAAGCCTGGTTGCCCTTTGAGATATAGGTAGCTGAATCAAGCTTTGCCTCCACCCTAACAAGATAAAAAAAAAAAAAAAAAAAACCAGCAAGCTGAAGACTTTTTTTTGAACCAACTGAGATCACAGGGCAATCAACCAGTCTATAATCTCAGTAGAGAATGGCAGATGTACAGAAAGAAACAAACCATGAGTACTTGCTTACCTGGGGCAGACAAAGCTGGGTACTAGTAAGAAATATTTAGATAGAGTTATTTACAAATTATTGGAAGTCATGTGTGATCTGGGAAGAGAGTGTGGAGTCCCTGGAGTCTGTAGATAGAGGAGGAGTTTGCAGTCACTCACAGGCTCTTCTCCATCGACTTCATCATCCACTTACAGAAGAGACAGAAGAGTCCTTAGAAAATGTCCCTTATGGTGTGGGTCTTGGAGAGGGAAACGGAAGCCACAGTGGGAGATACATGAGATCTTGTCCAGGTTATTCATTCCTATCTCCCCCACAGAACAAAAACCTTACTGTGTGATGGCAAAATTAAAAAAATAGGGAAAGGCATCAGTCACTGTTGTCCTTAAGGCATAGGTAAAAACACCTTACAGCTGGTGGAAGAAAACAGATAAAACATTCTAGCCTTGGAGATAAACAAAAGTACATGCTGGTCCCTAGATTAACAATAAGAAATAACCTATAGTACTGATAAGGCCACACTCCCAAGACAAAGCAACACAGTTCCCACCTAAGATTAATCCTCTCCATCCTTCTGACCAGGCTAATAATCCCTGAGTAACAAGTAACAGTGGCATATTACTGTAAGCAGCACAGGAGAGAGATAAGTGTGAGGGAAGAGAAAATCTATGAGGCCTAGTATAAAAGAAATACCTAAAGCTGAGGGTGGATTCGACTTTGAGAAAAATTTCATTCTAAACACAAGGTATTGCCTGAATTCTGTGGTACACTGAGAGTAGCCATAGCAACAATAAAAATAAAACCAAGTTCAACTCCTGCCTGTATTTTTTCAAACTCCCACACTAAAGCACAGCAGAAAGAGTGCCCATTTCAAAGCAAATATATATACATATACATATTTATTCACTTCAGTGTCTCTACAGTTCTACACAAGATTTCTGGCTTTCAACAAAGAAAATTACAAGACATACAATAAAAGTAACAGAGTCTGTGTCAACAGAAACAGATTCAGATATTATGCAGATTGGAACTCGCAGACACAGAATCCAAAGTAACTATGATTAATATGTTAAAGACTGTAATGGAAATGGTGAACAGCATACAAAATCAGACGGCTAATTTTAGCAGAAATAGGAGAACTATGAGAAAAATGTCACACAAAAACTAGAAATAAAAATATAGTAACAGAGGTCAAACATTGCTTTGGCAGGGTAATCAGTATACTCAGTATACTGAGTAAAGGATTGATGAACTTGATGTTAGGCCAAAAGAAATTACCCAAACTGAAGCACAAAGGAAAACTAATAAGAGGAGGAAAAAAAAAGTAAAAAAGAACAGAGTATCCAAGAGCTGAGAGGCAATATCAAATGGCCTAACATACATGTAATTGGGATTCTAGAAGGCGGCAAGGGAGAGAACAGGGCAGTAGAACTATTTAAAGAAAAAGTAGCCAAGAATGTTCAAAAATCAATGATAGATAACAAGCCACTGAATCAAGAAGTTCAGGGACCACCAAGCAGAATCAAAACCAAACCAAAACCCCAAGGTATCTCACATTCATATTGATTAAAACAAAGGAGAAAAAGAACACCTTAAAGGCAACCAGAGAAAAAAGACATAATACATGCAGTGAAACAAAGATAAAACTTACAGAAAACTTCCTGTCAGAAACCATTCAAGCTGAAGATAGTATGTGCCATATTTAAAGTGTTGAATAAAAAGATATTTTCAGCCTAGTATTTTATATTCAGTGAAAATATTTTTCAAGAATAAAGAAGAAATAAAGACTTCCTTATACCAAAAAGGAAAAAGAAAGAAAGAAAAATTCCTACCAGATTTCATTACCAGCTGTCCTGCACTACAAGAAATGTTAAAAGGGTTCTTCAGGCAGAAGGAATATAATACAACACAGAAACTTGGCCCTACACAAACAAATGAAGAATATAGAAATGGAATAAGTTGTCAAAAAGGTAAAAATTTGTCTTACGTTATTTTTAATTGCTGTACACGAAAACTTAGCCTAAGGCAAAAATAGTAGCAATATATTGTGTTCCAGTAGCATACTTAAAAGTAAAATGTAGACAACGATAGCACAATGCATGGGAAGGAAGTATTGGGAATATTCTTTTTAAGGTCCTTATGCTACACATGAAATGGTATAATATTATGTGAAGGCCGATAATGATTAATTAAACATGATTAGGGGTTCCACTAATAAAACTTTTAAAAGAGATATGAATGATGAGTCAATAGTGAGATAAAATGGAATAATTAATAAATGTTAAATTAACAAAAAGAAGAGAGAAAAGAGGACATGAAAAACAAAGAACAGACAGAACAAACAAAAACACCTTGCAAGTTGATAGGCTTTAATCCAAATATATGAATTATCACATTAAATGCAAACAGTCTAAACATAGCAAATAAGGAGATTGTCAAAATTAATTTTAAAAATTGCCTATAAACAACCCTTTTAAATATAAACCACCCTTTGCTGTCTAGTCAATTCCAACTCATAGCAACCCTATAAAACAGAGTAGAACTGCCCCATAGTGTTTCCAAGGAGAGGCTGGTGGATTCAAACTGCAGATCTTTTGGTTAGCAGCCAAGCTCTTAACCACTACACAACCAGGGCTCCTAAAAATAAACACATACTTGTATAAAAGTAACTGTGTAGAAAAGCATAATACCATAAAATGACTAAGCAAAGAAACCTACAGTAGCTATATTAGCATCAGAAAATGTAGACTTCAGAAGGAGGATAATTACCATGAATAAAGTGGGGCAGTACATAATGAAAAAAAAAAAAATTAAATTCTTGAAAAAGAGATGATATTTATGTACCCAACAAGAAAGCTTCAAAACATAGGATGCAAAACTTGAGAAAGCAGAAGGAGAAATAAACAAATCCACAATTACCATTAGAAACTCCTGTCTCTGTAATTGAGAAATATGTAGACAGAAAATCAGTAAAGATATCGAAGAGCTGAACAACCCTAAAATCTTAACTGACGTTTGATTTCCTGTGCACATTATTCCATGTGCACTTGAAGGAAATATGTTTTGACAACACATATTTCCTTCAAGTGCACATGGAATAATGACCAGTAATAGACCATACTAAGAGATCTAAAACAAAGATTATTTTGTTTAAATAGAAAACATTCGATTCGGTGTCTTCTCTGAGCATTAGAGAATTATACTAAAATTCAACAATGGATAGATAGCTGAAATAAAAACGAACATTGGAATTATAAAATCCAAGTGAAAGTGTAAAGGGAAATTTAAAAAATATTTTCAAAGGAAAAAACAAGGAAAAAAATCAAAATTCGTGAAATGCAGCTAAAGCAGAATTTAAAGGAATATTGATGACATTAAAAAAAAAAAAACCCGGAGGCGGGGCCAAGATGGCGGACTAGGTGGACGCTACCGCGGATCCCTCTTGCAACAAAGACTCGGAAAAACAAGTGAATCGATCACATACATAACAATCTACGACCTCTGAACAACAAACACAGACTTAGAGATGGAGAACGAACAAATACGGGCAGACAGCGATCGTTTTCAGAACCAGGAGCCAGCGTACCAGGCAGGTGACCTTCGGAGCCGGATGTGGGGCAGAGCCCAGAGGGGCAGACGGCACAGACAAGGGGCCCAGCCCTACACCCCGAACTCATCCCGGGAGGGAGCCTAGCTGGTTGGCGCGGGCGGCGTAGCGGCGCAGCCGGTAAGAGAAGCAACCAGGAGGCAGTCACTGATCTTGGAGTGGGGAGAGCAGCGTCCCAGCTGGGGAGCCGTCCCGCCGGGATATTGGCAGGCGCCGGCGGAGCGTGAATGTGGGAATCAGCTCTATATTCTGAGGTGCTACACTCCTAGCTCTCTGATCCCTCCCCCACCCTCCCCAGGTGGCTCCATTAACATCTGAATACCCTGAGCCAGAAGGAGAATTCAGATAGGGATCTGACTGCATTTTTTTTAGCTGATTACCTGGAAAAACTAGTTTCCTAGTGATGGCTCAGAGACAGCAGTCCATATCAAACCACATAAAGAAACAGACCATGACAGCTTCTCCAACCCTCCAAACAAAAGAATCAACGTCTTTCCCAAATGAAGATACAATCCTGGAATTATCAGATACAGAATATAAAAAACTAATTTACAGAATGCTTAAAGACATCACAAATGAAATTAGGCTAACTGCAGAAAAAGCCAAGGAACACACTGATAAAACTGTTGAAGAACTCAAAAAGATTATTCAAGAACATAGTAGAAAAATTAATAAGTTACAAGAATCCATAGAGAGACAGCATGTAGAAATCCAAAAGATTAACAATAAAATGACAGAATTAGACAACGCAATAGGAAGTCAGAGGAGCAGACTCGAGCAATTAGAATGTAGACTGGGACTTCTGGAGGAACAGGGAATCAACACCAACATAGCTGAAAAAAAATCAGATAAAAGAATTTAAAAAAATGAAGAAACCCTAAGAAGCATGTGGGACTCTAACAAGAAGGATAACTTGCAAGTGATTGGAGTCCCAGAACAGGGAGGGGGGACAGAAAACACAGAGAAAATAGTTGAAGAACTCCTGACAGAAAACTTCCCTGACATCATGAAAGATGAAAGGATATCTATCCAAGATGCTCATCGAACCCCATTTAAGATTGATCCAAAAAGAAAAACACCAAGACATATTATCATCAACCTTGCCAAAACCAAAGACAAACAGAAAATTTTAAAAGCAGCCAGGGAGAAAAGAAAGGTTTCCTTCAAGGGAGAATCAATAAGAATAAGTTCAGACTACTCAGCAGAAACCATGCAGGCAAGAAGGGAATGGGACGACGTATACAGAGCACTGAAGGAGAAAAACTGCCAACCAAGGATCATATATCCAGCAAAACTCTCTCTGAAATATGAAGGCGAAATTAAGATATTTACAGATAAACACAAGTTTAGAGAATTTGCAAAAACTAAACCAAGACTGCAAGAAATGCTAAAGGAGATTGTTTGGCCTGATGACCAATAATATCAGGTACCAGCACAATACAAGGTCATAAAACAGAACGTCCTGATATCAACGCAACTCAAATAGGGAAAGCACAAAAACAAACAAATTAAGATTAATTCTAAAAAATAAATAAATAAACAAAATAATACACATAACAGGGAATCATGGAAATCAATAGATAAACGATCACAATAATCAAAAAGAGGGACTAAATATAGGAGGCATTGAACTGCCATATGGAGAGTGATACAAGGCGATATAGAACGATACAAGTTAGGTTTTTACTTAGAAAAATAGGGGTAAATAACAAGGTAACCACAAAAAGGAATATCAATTCCATAACTCAAGAAAAAAGCCAAGAAAAACGTAACAACTCAACTAACATAAAGTTAAACATTATGAAAAAGAGGATCTCACGATCTACTAAGAAAACCGTCTCAGCACAAAAAAGTATGTGGAAAAATGAAATGGCCAACAACCCACATGAAAAGGCATCAAAATGACAGCACTAAAAACTTATTTATCTATAATTACGCTGAATGTAAATGGACTAAATGCACCAATAAAGAGACAGAGAGTCACGGACTGGATAAAGAAACACGATCCATCTATATGCTGCCTACAAGAGACACACCTTAGACTTAGAGACACAAACAAAATAAAACTCAAAGGATGGAAAAAAATATATCAAGCAAATAATAAGCAAAAAAGAAGAGGAGTAGCAATATTAATTTCTGACAAAATAGACTTTAGACTTAAATCCACCACAAAGGATAAAGAAGGACACTTTATAATGATGAAAGGGATAATTGATCAGGAAGACATAACCATATTAAATATTTATGCACCCAATGACAGGGCTGCAAGATACATAAATCAAATTTTAACAGAATTGAAAAGTGAGATAGACACCTCCACATTTATAGTAGGAGACTTCAACACACCACTTTCGGAGAAGGACAGGACATCCAGTAAGAAGCTCAATAGAGACACGGAAGACCTACTTACAACAATCAACCAACTTGACCTCATTGACTTATACAGAACCCTCCACCCAACTGCTGCAAAATATACTTTTTTTTCTAGTGCACATGGAACATTCTCTAGAATAGACCACATATTAGGTCATAAAACAAATCTTTGCAGAATCCAAAACATCGAAATATTACAAAGCATCTTCTCAGACCACAAGGCAATGAAGCTAGAAATCAATAACAGAAAAACTAGGGAAAAGAAGTCAAATACTTGGAAACTGAACAATACCCTCCTGAAAAAAGACTGGGTTATAGAAGACATCAAGGAGGGAATAAGGAAATTCTTAGAAAGCAACGAGAATGAAAATACTTCCTATTAAAACCTCTGGGACACAGGAAAAGCAGTGCTCAGAGGCCAGTTTGTATCGATAAATGCACACATACAAAAAGAAGAAAGAGCCAAAATCAGAGAACTGTCCCGACAACTAGAACAAATGGAAAGTGAGCAAAAAAAGAACCCATCAGGCACCAGAAGAAAACAAATAATAAAAATTAGAGCTGAACTAAATGAATTAGAGAACAGAAAAACAATTGAAAGAATTAACAAAGCCAAAAGCTGGTTCTTTGAAAAAATTAACAAAATTGATAAACCATTGGCTAGACTGACTAAAGAAAAACAGGAAAGAAAAACAAATAACCCGAATAAGAAACGAGAAGGACCACATCACAACAGAGCCAAATGAAATTAAAAGAATCATTTCAGATTACTATGTAAAATTGTACTCTAACAAATTTGAAAACCTAGAAGAAATGGATAAATTCTTGGAACAATACTACCTACCTAAACTAACACATTCAGAAGTAGAACAACTAAATAGACCCATAACAAAAAAAGAGATTGAAACGGTCATCAAAAAACTTCCAACAAAAAAAAGTCCTGGCCCAGACGGCTTCACTGCAGAGTTCTACCAAACCTTCAGAGAAGACTTAACACCACTACTACTGAAGGTATTTCAAAGCATAGAAAAAGACGGAATACTACCCAACTCATTCTATGAAGCTACCATCTCCCTGATACCAAAACCAGGTAAAGACATTACAAAAAAAGAAAATTTTAGACCTATATCCCTCATGAACATAGATGCAAAAATCCTCAACAAAATTCTAGCCAATAGAGTCCAACAACACATCAAAAAAATAATTCACCCTGATCAAGTGGGATTTATACCAGGTATGCAAGGCTGGTTTAATATCAGAAAAACCATTAATGTAATCCATCACATAAATAAAACAAAAGATAAAAACCACATGATCTTATCAATAGATGCAGAAAAGGCATTTGACAAAGTTCAACACCCATTTATGATAAAAACTCTTACCAAAATAGGAATTGAAGGAAAATTCCTCAACATAATAAAGGGCATCTGTGCAAAGCCAACAGCCAATATCACTCTAAATGGAGAGAACTTGAAAGCATTTCCCTTGAGAACGGGAACCAGACAAGGATGCCCTTTATCACCACTCTTATTCAACATCGTACTTGAAGTCCTAGCCAGAGCAATTAGGCTAGACAAAGAAATAAAGGGAATCCAGATTGGCAAGGAGAAAGTAAAGCTATCACTATTTGCAGATGACATGATCGTATACATGGAAAACCCTAAGGAATCCTCCAGAAAACTACTGAAACTAATAGAAGAGTTTGGCAGAGTCTCAGGTTATAAAATAAACATACAAAAATCACTTGGATTCCTCTACATCAACAAAAAGAACACCGAAGAGGAAATAACCAAATCAATACCATTCACAGTAGCCCCCAAGAAGATAAAATACTTAGGAATAAATCTTACCAAGGAAGTAAAAGACCTCTACAAAGAAAACTATAAAACTCTGCTACAAGAAATTTAAAAGGACATACTTAAGTGGAAAAACATACCCTGCTCATGGATAGGAAGACTTAACATAGTAAAAATATCTATTCTACCAAAAGCCATCTATACGTATAATGCACTTCCAATCCAAATACCAATGTCATATTTTAAGGGGATAGAGAAACAAATCACTAATTTCATATGGAAGGGAAAGAACCCCCGGATAAGCAAAGCATTACTGAAAAAGAAGAAGAAAGTGGGAGGCCTCACTCTACCTGATTTCAGAACCTATTATACAGCTACAGTAGTCAAAACAGCCTGGTACTGGTACAACAACAGGCACATAGACCAATGGAACAGAATTGAGAACCCAGCTATAAATCCATCCACGTATGAGCAGCTGATATTTGACAAAGGACCAGTGTCAGTTAATTGGGGAAATGATAGTCTTTTTAACAAATGGTGCTGGCATAACTGGATATCCATTTGCAAAAGAATGAAACAGGACCCATACCTCACACCATGCACAAAAACGAACTCCAAGTGGATCAAAGACCTAAACATAAAGAATAAAACGATAAAGATCATGGAAGAAAAAATAGGGACAACCCTAGGAGCCCTAATACAGGGCATAAACAGAATACAAAACATTACCAAAAATGATGAAGAGAAACCAGATAACTGGGAGCTCCTAAAAATCAAACACCTATGCTCATCTAAAGACTTCACCAAAAGAGTAAAAAGACCACCTACAGACTGGGAAAGAATATTCAGCTATGACATCTCCGACCAGCGCCTGATCTCTAAAATCTACATGATTCTGTCAAAACTCAACCACAAAAAGACAAACAACCCAATCAAGAAGTGGGCAAAGGATATGAACACACATTTAACTAAAGAAGATATTCAGGCAGCCAACAGATACATGAGAAAATGCTCTCGATCATTAGCCATTAGAGAAATGCAAATTAAAACTACGATGAGATTCCATCTCACACCAACTAGACTGGCATTAATCCAAAAAACACAAAATAATAAATGTTGGAGAGGCTGCGGAGAGATTGGAACTCTCATACACTGCTGGTGGGATTGTAAAATGGTACAACCACTTTGGAAATCCATCTGGCGTTATCTTAAACAGTTAGAAATAGAACTACCATACAACCCAGAAATCCCACTCCTCGGAATATACCCTAGAGATACAAGAGCCTTCATACAAACAGATATATGCACACCCATGTTTATTGCAACTCTGTTTACAATAGCAAAAAGTTGGAAGCAACCAAGGTGTCCATCAACGGATGAATGGGTAAATAAATTGTGGTATATTCACACAATGGAATACTACGCATCGATAAAGAACAGTGACGAATCTCTGAAACATTTCATAACATGGAGGAATCTGGAAGGCATTATGCTGAGCGAAATGAGTCAGAGGCAAAAGGACAAATATTGTATAAGACCACTATTATAAGATCTTGAGAAATAGAAAAAACGGAGAAGAACACATACTTTTGTGGTTAAAAAGGGGGGAGGGAGGGAGGGAAGGAGGGAGAGGGCTTTTTATCGATCAATCAGTAGATAAGAACTGCTTTGGGTGAAGGGAAAGACAACACTCAATACAAGGAAGGTCAGTCTAATTGGACTGGACTAAAAGCAAAGAGGTTTCCGGGATAAAATGAAAGCTTCAAAGGTCAGCGTAGCAGGGGCTGGGGTCTGGGGAACATGGTTTGAGGAGACTTCTAAGTCAATGGGCAAAACAATTCTATTATGAAAACATTCTGCATCCCACTTTGAAATGTGGCATCTGGGGTCCTAAATGCCAACAAATGGCCATCTAAGATACATCAATTGGTCTCAACCCACCTGGAGCAAAGGCAAAGGAAGAACACCAAGGTCACACGACAACTAAGAACCCAAGAGACAGAAAGGGCCACATGAACCAGAGACCTACATTATCCTGAGACCAGAAGAACTAGTTGGTGCCCGGCCACAATCGATGTCTGCCCTATCAGGGAGCACAACAGACAATTCCTGAGGGAGCAGGAGACCAATGGGATAATACAGACCCCAAATTCTCATAAAAAGACCATACTTAATGGTATGACTGTGACTAGAGGAATCCCGAAGGCAATGCTCCCCAGACCTTCTGATGGCACAGGACAGGAACCATCGCCGAAGACAACTCATCAGGCATGAAAAGGACTGGCCAGCGGGGGGGGTGGAGAGAGATCCTGATGAAGAGTGAGCTAATTAAATCAGGTGGACACTGGAGAGTGTGTTGGCAACTCTTGACTGGAGGGGGGATGGGAAGATAGAGAGGGAAGATGGCAAAATTGGCACGAAACGAGAGAGTGAAAGGGCTGACTCAATAGGGGGAGAGCAAGTGGGAGAAGGGAGTAAGATGTATGTAAACTTACATGTGACAGACTGATTGGAATGGTAAATGTTCACTTGAAGCTTAATAAAAATTAATTAAAAAAAAAAAACCCAAACCCATTGCCATCAAATCAATTCTGACTCATAGCAACCCTATAGGATGAGTAGAACTGCTTCATAGGGTTTCCAAGGAGTGGCAGGTGAATTTGAACTGCTGACTTTTTGGTTAGCACACAATCTCTTAACCACTGTGCCACCAGGGCTCCACTGATGACATTAGATACCTATATGGAAAAATGAAGACAAATCTCAACATCTATTTATTTTTGTGAGGAAATGTGCCCTTTACAAAAAACTGCTCTGGGAAAATTTGATATTTATATTTCAAAAAATACTGTTTAATCCACACTATACAATTTATACAAAGCTGAACTCACATTTCATGAAAGAGAGTGATGGAAAACATAACACTGTTAAACTTCTAGAAGAATATATAGGCGAAACATTATTGATAGAAATGCAAAATGCTGCAATCATTTGGGGAAACCATTTAGAAGTTTCTTTAACGTTAAAAATACACCTACCGTGTGAATTAGTCATTCAGCTGAGAGGAATTTCCTCAAGAGAAAGAAAACATATGTTCATTCGAAATTTGTACAAAAATGTTCACGGCAGTTTTATTCGTAATAGCGAAAAACTAGAGTCAACCCAAATGTCCATTAACAGGTGAATGGACAAACTACTCAGTAATGAAAAGCATGAATTATTGCTACATACAACCACATGAATTAACCTCAAAACAATTATTCTTGATGAAGGAAGACGCACAAAAAAGAGTACACACTGTCTTGTTCTATATAAATAATACTCTAGAAAATGCAAACTAAACTATAGTAACAGAAAAAAATCAGAGTTTGTCTGAGATTACACAGGATCATGAAGAAACTTTTAGGCAAAGAATATATTCATTATCTTGATTTTGATGATGGTTTCTTTGTTGCATACATATGCCAAAACTTATCTACTGTATTTATCCATCCATCCATCCATCCATCCATCCATCCATCCATCCATCCATCCATCCATCCCTCCCTCCCTCCCTCCCTCCCTCCCTCCCTCCCTCCCTCCCTCCATCCATCCATCCATCCCTCCATCCCTCCATCCCTCCCTCCCTCCATCCCTCCATCCCTCCCTCCCTCCATCCCTCTCTCCCTCTGGCCATTAGGCCATCTTTCTACCTATCTATCCATTAGGTCAATTACATGTCAACAGAAACAAAATCTTTCACCAAAGAAAACTCCAGGTTCAGATAGTTACTTAGAATTCTACCAAATATTTAAAGAAGAAATAATGCAAAGTCTATACAATCTCTTCCAGAAATTACAACGAGAGGAAACAATTCCCAACTTTTCATTTATCAAGCACCCTTACTCTGGTAACAAAACCAGAGAGATATTGCAAAGAAAGAAAACTACATACCAGCACCCCCATAGACATTGATGCAAAAGTCTTGTACAAAACATTAGTGAGTTGAACACAGCTATATATAGTACAGATAATACATCAAAACCAAATGGGGATCATCCCCAGGATTGCCAGATTGGTTCAACATTAGAAAATCAATGAATGTGATTTACCATAAAAAGAGACCAAAGAAGAAAAATCACATAATCACTTCAAAACATGAAAAATCATATTTGACGAATTCAACATATAAAAAACTCTAGGGATACAAGCAAATATCCATATTCTCAATAAGATCATCTACAAAATCTTACAGCTAACATCAAACTTAATGGTGGAAGATGAAACACTTTCAATCTAAAATGAGTGAGACAAAGATGGTTTTTCTTGCCACTCTTTTTGATATTGTTCTAGAAGTCCTCTCCAAGTAAATGAGGCAAGAAAAAGACATAACAGGCATATAGATTCAGAATTACAAAGTAAAATTTTCTCTATATGTAGGCAACATAGTTGTCTACAGAGAAAATTCTAAAAATTCTACAAAAATGCTCCTAAAACT
Organism: Loxodonta africana; assembly: GCF_030014295.1. NCBI lineage: Eukaryota > Metazoa > Chordata > Mammalia > Proboscidea > Elephantidae > Loxodonta > Loxodonta africana. Next base: position 24,063,983 of record NC_087353.1, on the reverse strand, counting down.
AGTGAGTTTATCAAAGTCTCAGAATACAAGGTCAATATACATAAAATCAATTTTACTTCTATATATTGTCAGTAAATAATTGGAAAATACTACCTTTTAAATAGCATCAAAATTTTACCTGTGTTCATAAAATCTGCAAAAGAATTAAAATCGTAATTTGTCTTAGCTATCTAGTGCTTAGCACAAGCGAATGGCTTTAACAAAGAGAAGTTTATTCTCTCACAGTCCAGTAAGCTAGAAGTTCAAATTGAGGGCAGGGCTCCAGGAGAAGGCTTTCTCACTCTGTTGGCTGTGGAGGAAGGTCCTTATCATCAGTCTTCCCTTGGTCTGGGAGCCTCTCAGCACAGGAACCTCAGGTCCAAAGGACGTGCTCTGCTCCCAGCACTGCTTTCTTGGTGGTATGAGGTCCCCATCCTCTCTGCTCACTTCTCTTTTTTATATCTCAAAAGAGATTGGCTTAAGACACTATCTGATCTTGCAGATCACATCAATAAAACTGCCACTAATATGTCTCATTACATCATAGTGATAGAATTTACAACACGTAGGGAAATCACATCAGATAACAAAATGGTAGATAATCATACAACACTGGGAATCATGACCTAGCCAAGTTGACAGATATTTTTAGGGCACAATTCAATCCATGACATAGTTTAATCAAAAATGATCAACCATTGTTTTTTTTGTTTTGTTTTGTTTTGTTTTAAAGGTAATAGGAAATACTTTTATGACTATGAGTCAGAATGGCTTTAATAAACAAGACAGACAAGCACATATAGTAAAAGAGATATGTTTAACACTTTAGATAGATAATTCATCTTACTTGAAGATATTATTAAGACAGTGAATAGGCAAGGCCCAAAGTCAGAGGTAGTCCTTGTATACTTTTGTATGACTTATTTCTAGGTACTTTTTCTACTTTGATATTGTAAATGTTTTTGTTGTTGTTAGGCACCCTCAAGTTGGTTCCAACTCATACTAACCCTATGTAAAACAGAACCAAACACTGCCCGGTCCTGCATCATTCTCACAATCTTTGCTGTGTTTGAGCCCATTGTTGCATCCACTATGTCAACCCATCTTGTCAAGGATCTCCATCTTTTACGATGAACCTCTAAGTTACCAATCATGATGTGCTTCTCCAGAGACTGGTCCCTCCTGATAATCTGTCCAAAGGATGTGAGACAAAGTCTCGCCATTCTAGCTTCCAAAGAGCACTCTGGTTGTATTTCTTCCAAGATACACTTGTTTGTTCTTTTGGCGGTCTGTGGTATATTCAGTCCTCTTCACTGATGCCATAATTCAAAGGCATCAATTTTTCTCTGGTATCCTTTGCTCATTTTCCAGCTTTTGCATGCATATGAGGTGACTGAAATACCACGGCTTGGATAAGGTACACCTTAGTCCTCAAAGTCACATCTTTGCTTTTTCACGCTTCAAAGAGGTCTTTTGCAGCAGATTTGCCCAGTGCAAATTGATTTTCTGACTGCTGTTTCAATGGGTATTGATTGTGGATCCAAGTAAAATGAAATCCTTGACAATGTCAATTTTTTCTCCATTTATCATGATGTTGTCTATTGGTCCATTTGCGAGGATTTTTATTTTGTTTATGTTGAGGTGTAATCCATACCGAAGGCTGTAGTCTTAGATCTTTATCAATAAGTGCTTCAAGTTCTCGTCACTTTCAGCGGTGTTATCTGCATAACGCGGGTTGTTAATGAATCTTCCTCCAATCCTAATGCTATGTTTTCCTTCATATAATCCACCTTCTCAGATTATTTGCTCAGCATGCAGATCGAATAAACACGGTGAAAGGATACAATCCTGACGCACACCTTTCTTGATTTTAAACCATGCAGTGTCCCCTTACTTTATTTGAAGGACTGCCTCTTGATCTATGTACAAGTTCTGTGTGAGCATAATTAAGACTCCTCATTCTTCAAAATGTTATGCATAATTTGTTATGGTCCACACAGTCGAATGTCTTTAAATAGTCAATAAAATACAGGTAAAAGTCTTTCTGGTATTCTCTGCTTCCAGCCAAGATTTATCCGACATCAAGCCCTTGTTTTATGCCTTTTAAAATTCCCCATTGAATTACTGCTGTAACTACTTTTGAATAATCTTCTGCAAAAATTTACTTGTGTGTGATATTAATGATATTGTTAGATAATTTCCACGTTCTGTTGGTTCACTTTTCTTTGGAATGGACACAAATGTGAATCTCTTCCTGTCAGTTGGCCACGTAGCTGTCTTCCACATTTCTTGGCATAGACGAGTGGGCACCTCCAGTGCTGTATCCCTTTTTTGAAACATCTCAGTTGGTATTCCATCAATGCCTGAAGCCTTGTTTTTCACCGATGCCTTCAACTTGGACTTCTTCCTTCAGTATCATCAGCTATTGATTATATGCTGCCTCCTGAAATGGTTGAATGTCAACCAATTCTTTTTGGTACAGTGACTCTGTCTATTCCTTCCATCTGCTTTTGAAGCCTCCTGCATGGTTCAAAATTTTGCCCATAGAACCTTCAAAATTACAACATGAGTCTCGGATTTTTCCTTCAGTTCTTTCAGCTTGAGGAATGTTCAGCAGGTTCTTCCCTTTTGGTTTTCTAACTCCAGGTCCTTGCACATTATAATATTTTACTGTGTCTTCTTGAGCTGCCCTTCGAAATCTTCTGTTCAGCTCTTTTACTTCATCATTTCTTCCAGTTGCTTTAGCTAATCAATGTTCAAGAGCAAGTTTCCAAGTCTCCTATGACATCCATTTGGTCTTTTGTTTCTTTCTTGTAGTGGTTGGTGCATAAATTTGAATAATAGTTGTATTTACTGCTTTTCCTTGTAGGCATACGGATATTATCCTACCACTGATACAGAATTGTACTTCAGGTAGATCTTGAAATGTCCTTTTTGACAATGAACGTGAACCCATTACTCTTCAATTTGTCATTCCAGTCATAGTGAACCAAATGATTGTTTGATTCAAAATGGACTACACTGGTCCATTTCAGCTCACTATGCCTAGGATATTGATCTTTATGCATTCCATTTCATTTTTGACGATTTCTAATTTTCCCAGATTCATACTTCATACATTCCATGTTCTGATTATTAATGGATATTTGCAGCTGTTTCTTCTCATTTTGAGTCATCCTACATCAGCAAATGAAGGTCGCAAATGCTTTAGTCCATCCACATCATTGAAGTCAGCTGTACCTTGAGGAGGCTGCTCTTCTCCATTCATATTTTAATTGTCTTCCAGCCTGAGGGGCTCATCTTCCAGCACTGTATCCGACAATGTTCCATGCTATTTGTGAGGTTTTCACTGGCCAGTTTTTCAGAAGTGGACTGCCAGGACCTTCTTCCTAGCCTGTCTATTGTAAATAGTAATGTGTTAATAATAATTCAATGTTTTCAACACCTTTTATAAACTGTTGATTTTTATGTTAATTTCCTTTTGATATTAATTTTGTATCAGGCAATCTTACTAAACTCCTATTAATTCTAATAACTTATCTACAGACTGTTTTGTATTTTTTCTGTATACAGTTATGTCATCTAAGAATAAAGACAGTTTTGCTAATTCTTTATAATTTTCTGTATTTGTTTTTCTTGTCTTATTGCAAGTGTTAATGATCTTCAGTACAAAGTAGAATAGAAGGGGGAAACCATAATTGTTTGGTTCCTGAACTCAAAAAATTAAAATCTTTCAATGCTTTACTACTAAGTATATTAGTAATAGGATTTTTGTTGCTAAGCTTTATCAAATTAGCTTCATTTCTTCCTAGTCCTACTTTTCTTGGAGTTCACTTCTTCAAAATAGTTAAAGTTGAACTTTATCAAACTCTTTTTCTAACTGTATTGAGATCATCATAATATATTTTCTGTTTTAATATGTCAATGTGTGACTTGTTTTAACTGATTTTCTAATACTCAATGAGACTTGGACTATTGAGATAATCTCAATACAAGCCTGGTGCATCATCCTTTTTTTATTGATGTTGCTGGGTTAGTTTTGCTAATGCATTGATTACGATTTTTGCATCTATGTTCACGAATATCATTGGCCTGTTATATTCCAGTCTTATACTACCTTCGTTGGGATTTGCATTCAGGGTTAAGTTACTGAGCCATCAGAACTAATTAGATTATAAAATAAGAATCTTATGAATTAGATATCATACCCACTATCAGGTTTTACTACTAATTTAAAGGATTCAAATCCTCAAAAAGCACAGAAGAAACAGGGAGAAGTCTGGGACTCTTAGCACAGTTCCCCAAGTCCAGTCTTCCACATTGGAGACACTATCTAACCAAAATTAATGTATGCAGTCTCTAAGTGGTATGCAAAATTGATATTACTTATAAAGACACATTTCTCAATTACGTAGCCTATGTGATCCCCCCCCCAGGTGTTCATGCTCCATAAATCCACATATTCCAGATTTATTTGTTATAAATAATTTTATACCAGGAAAATCCTGATATAAGTATTCCATAGATAAAGATCCTTCTGCTAGCAAATGTAATTAGTTTCTTTGCCAGGAAGGAGGTTGATTATTGGCATGTTTACAAGAAAGTTAGATCACATCACTTGCTTTCTGTTTTTTCTAGAGAAAATTCCTGGTAAAAAAGAGAGAAAAAAACTGCCTATCATTTAACTCCTTTCTCATTTAGCCTCATAAAATGATTTGGATAGTATTTACATTTTATTCTACAGTTTTTCTAGAAGTAAAGATCAACCTTTTATTTAGCTATTTTATATTTTGTAGAACCATCCAGTAAAGACAAATGAGACTTTTTTTTAAATCATTGATAAGCAATTTATTCGATTATGCTTTAATGATTAGATGAAGTTTTAAATTTTATTAGTTTTTTTTTAGGAGAAGTCAGTGTAAGTTTGCCACTCGGTCTTTGAGTGTGGCAAAACTCTAGTCATCTACTGCAATATGCTTCACCTTTCTTTCTAAATAATAGAACCCCCAGATCTTAGCTGAGTACATGGACTCCCGTAATATAGGCTATATTTCCCAGCCTCTTTTGTAGTTAGGTGTGGTCATGTGATTGTTGCAGACACTGCGGTTTAAGTAGAAGAGCAGTATGAAAAAGTGAGCAATACCCAAAATGGGCTATCCAGTAATGTGGTCTTTCCACACACAGCCTATCCACAACAGGGATGGAACACTGTTCAGATTCGGGGAACAAATTTCATCTCTACAGTAGTCAGACATATTGGAAATTTGAGTGACAAAGAACTAGCTCAAATCAGGATAAGCAATACATATAGTGTGTGAGAGAGAGAGAGAGAGAGAAACAGAGAGAGAGAGAAAGTTGCAGGAGTGACTCATAGTGAAAAAATTATCAAGACGAAGATTAGTGTTGGTCTCAGGCATGACTGAACCCAGGGAGCAAATGTACCAATTGAGTTTTCTTTCTGTTTCTCTCTTCGCCCTGTTTTTCCTAGGCTCATTCTCATCCACAGCATGACAGACAGACATCTTCATTTATCAGAAATTTTTTCTGCAAATATTCTCTTACTTCATGTTCCAGGACCGAGGCCCCTCCTCATCTACTCCAAACTGAAAAATGCTGACCTCACTTAGCTGCATACTCACTTCTGGGTCAAACTTTGTGAACATAGAAGAATATGGCTCATTCCCCAGAATCACATAAGTTTTGTAAGGAAAGAACGTTCCCTGAGGAAAAGGGGATTGTGAGTTCTAGGCAGACAAAAACAATAAATATTCAAGACAGGCTCTCTGGGAGTAGGTGATGGAATGAACTGATCAGAGCTTCTTGGCTCTAGTTAAGCAGACCAGAGTTTAGGATCAGATTGATCCCAGTGTAGATTTGTATAAACAGACCTCCTGTTCGTTACACTGAGTGGCAAAAGCTCTCACTCAGAAGTTAGACAAGTATTTGGAGCTCACTGTGCTATTAAGACACAGAAATATAACACATATGCAATCCCAGACCCCACCCCAGTGTGGGCTAGGGCTTCTGCTACACAGGATTGGTTCAGCAAAGAGCCAGGCCATCTTGCATTAGTTTGGGACTGATTGGAAAAGCAGAGACTGCCAAGTCTCCAAATTGAAGGCCGCCATCTCCCTCGCCTCCAGATTCACATGACCCCTCACCTGAAATTCTCTTGGAGTCCTTATTCCTTTCTTTATTGAATTACTCGGTATGTTTACACCTTAGCTCCCTTACTAAGCTATGATTTCTGTAGGGGGCTCTTTGAATTACCTTTATACCACCACCTAGCTTCTATCTCAGCATTACACACATAACTGGGTCCTAGTTGTGTTTGCAGAAAGAATGAGTTGAAGGAAAGAAGCATTCTCTCTTAGCTTCTCATTGATTCTTAAGGGCATGATCTGTTCTTTATTGTGTTCTTATTGCCCAGCATAGTATCACCACTCAGCAGTGCCTACCACATAGTGGAAACTCAGCATTCATGAGATAAGTGAATGAATAAAAAGAAAAAAAAAAGAGCCTTCTCCAAGCTGCCTATAATGAACTTGGGCTGATACAGTTACCAAATGTTATCCTGTAGCCTCTGGACTTGCTTAACTTCTTTTCAACCATACATTAAATGGTCCAGGCTGAACAGTGTGATGGCTTGCACTTCAGACAAGCCCCATTCTAGTCATGTGGCAGTCCGTTTGCTTCCAGCCACAGGCATCTCCCTGTCTCTACTTGAGAATTTATGGATTTAATATTTGAATCTCTGGAGAACGAACCATAAAGAAAAATATAAGGAATATAAATATCTATTTCCTGGTTTCCTAGTTTATACATATGCTTTTAATTGCAAGAAGGCATTTCAATAAAGAATTTCCGAGGTGCCTTGCTACCATTGCAGATGGTGTAGAGAGGTTAAATTACTTCCCAAACAAGGAGCAGGACCAGCAATCTGAACATCCGGTCTCTCATTCTCTCATGTACCTCCCATATGAAGATAATGCCCCAGGACTTGAAAACACTTTTAAAAATTTCATAAATACACATCCCTGCTTCACTGTGTGGGGATCAAGTCACTTCCTCTTGTCTATGCAGGAAGGAATTTAAAGTTCTTGAGATTTCTTGAGGATTTCAGTAAAATCAGAACAAATGTACAGGAGTTATGCACCTGCCTGAAGAAGCAGCCTCATCCAGTATTTTACACGAAGGAGTAAAAGCAAAGTGAAAGTTTATTCAGGACAAAGCTGCAGCAGTGGTAGATGTTGCTTAATTAAACATTCTTTATACAACTAGGTCTAGTGATTTCCTCTGGCCTCAAAGGTCTATGTAGTAGGTAAATGGCAAATCATATCTCTCTGCCTGCTGATTTTGGTTCCTAAGGTATGAGGTTTCAGGGATGCAGGGCTCTTAGAGAAATGTGCTTGAATGCTGCCTACATCAGATGGTAATTAACATGTACTGATTCATCCTAGCTTCTGCTATATAAGCAATGAGCTGCAATCGCATCTTGGCCATCCAAGGTGGACAGAGGAAAGAATAATAATAATAAAAAAAATAAAACCTGTTGCCGTCTAGTCAATTCTGACTCGTAACAATCCTATAGGACACAGAACTGCTCCATAGGGTTTCCAAGGAGTGGCTGGTAGATTCAAACTGCCGAAAATTTGGTTAGCAGGCAAGCTCTTAACCACTGTACCACCATGGCTTCACAGAGGAAAGAGGTAACTAATATTTTCCTAGTTAGATGCTAGTCATTATGAGAGCTGTATCACCTGTCTTACTTTTGGTGACTTTCATGTGGGAAGAAGAGCAACAAGGGGACTGACAAGTTTTGAACACCTATTGTGTGTTAAACCCTGAATTGTGTACCTACCTTAAACAACAAAAACAAAAACAGTAGTTTTTGAGTCAGCTCCAACTCATGGTGATCTCATGAATATCAGAGAAAAACTGTGATCCACAGGGTTTCCAATGGCTAACTTTTCAGAACTAGATCACCAGGCCCTTTTTCCAAGGTGCCTCTGGGTAGACTTAAACTGCCAACCCTTGGATTAGCAGCTGGGTGTGTTAACTTTTTGCACTACCCATGGACTCCTGTACTTAACATACATTATTTTAATTAATGCAATCATCGTTGATAGTATTTTGTCAGCTTCACTTTACACAGAAGAAAGCTAAGTCTCAGGGACATGCATAGGTCTTGCAGATGGGACTTGACAAAGTCAGGGTTTAATTCAATGTCTGTCTGTAAAGCCAGTACTCTTTCCATTCATCATTCATCATCCATTTTCTGGAAAAAAACAGAGCCATCTGAGTATTCAGAATGTTCTTGAACATTTGCGTTACACCAAGGAAACGGACACTTAAACCATGCCCTAAATGCTATAAGTAGTTTTTTGCCATTGACTCAGAGTGACTCTTGAACACTGATTCAAATTCTCACCACTGAGGAAAAATATGCAGAAAGTAAGTAATGTAAACTCAAAGTTCTCAAGTAGAGAATTTACAGTTGGGGAGAGATTATTGCCTCCCTAGTATTTACCCCATCATGGTACTCTAAGTTACCTGCATGTTGTTTTGCCACTAAATTGTGATCCTATGATGCTTCTTATTTATCTGTTTTCCACTGCACCTTCCACGGGTGTGTGTGCATCAGGCAGATCCATGCCTGTTTGTCTATTTAATCAGTGAATGATAGAGTGAAAGAATGGCAACCCCCAAACTTGTCTCTGTGGGCAACATGGCCATAACCAATTTGAAGCAGAAGATGACAAATAAAAGGTGCTGTCTTAGGAAGGATGGTCTGGGTGTAGTAGATTGTCTACAAGAGATGAGAAGTGTCTGAAATTTGCAAGACCAGTTAATAGCATTGTGTAGAAATTAAAAGACTAGGAAGTAAGCAGGAATGGTAGACAGCTGAATCTTTTTTTTTTTTTTTAATGTCAATAGAACAAATACTTCAAAGCAAAATTCAGATATAACATTAGATGGTATCTCCTCTAGGAGGTGTCTTGGTAATATTTGCTATTTACTTACTTGCAGTTGGCCCTTTAATATTTTCTATCTCATTTGATAGTCATTAAAATCCTTAAGTGCCATTATATCTCTATTTTATAGAAGAGGACACCAAGGCTAAGAAAATATAAATAATCTAGTCATTCTGGGAACTGAGATTTGAACCAAAGTCTGATGATCCCAAAATACATGTTTTTTTCCACTAGTTTGTATCTCTCTCTAATCACAATGAAGGAAGAAGAAAGCTGAATTCTAAAATCGGGGAAAAGATTACAGCACACATCACCTTAGAAATGTGTTTCCTGATTCAGAGTGATACAGAGGTACAGCGAACAATCAAATTAAATGCAGTCCCCGACAAGCTAACCATACTCTGAAGCAATAAACATGATATATTTATTTTCCGTTTTCTCTCTGTGGCTAGATATTCAAAGAACAAAGTCATTAAAAATCTTTCAGATGTTTGCTTTTTCTGGTGAATTAAGAGTGTGCTGAGTCTGGAAAAAAGAATGTTGCAATTAGCAGGATTTATTATTTATATTTGATGAAAATGATGATCAATGAATAAATCTGGTCCCTTGTCAATATGCAAGGATCTTACGGAGTTCAAAGGTGTGAATTTATTCTCACTGCAAATGGTCCAAAACCCTTTCTGCCATGGAAAGAATAAGCCAAGAGTACATTGACTTTTCACTACATACATACATCTGTATATAAGCTGTATGTTCCCTAAAACGGCTCATCATATTTCTAGCTGATGGTAGCTAGATTTTGTGTGCTGAGGATAAAACTAAGCTTGAGATTAGTGAGGCTTAAAGGAAAATGCTCAACCATTGAGCAGTTGCCACACTGTCTGAGAGGGTCTTGACTGTCTGAGCAGCTTTCAGTATTATGGGCAAAGGACAAGTGGAACAGTCATTTTCTCCTAGGTTGATCCATGGTTGTAAGGTACAGCAAGAAGTACCTGTTGCAACTCAGATATGTCCCAGGCTTACAGATGGCCCACTGGTCCCCTAAGGATCCTTGGTCTTTATTTGAATGGGCAACTCCAGCCATACTCCCAACACTGCAGTCACCCTCTTTAAATCAGCTTTGTGGCCACAGAGGTGCTGTTCTTATTCTTTCTCATTCTGTAACTTTTGCACCTAGGCAAGACAAATGTCCATCATCTGGAGTTTTACAGCTCACAGCTGCCTAGTCTGCATCTGCACTGCATAAGACTTAGATAATGCAGTGACATCTGGCCTAAAGGTGGCCAGAGAACCATGGGATAGAGTCATTGTTTGGGGAGGTTCCAACTGCTGCTAATGTAGGCCAGATGACACCAGGCAAGAAGTGATAAACAATAATACCCCCAAAACTACACTTGAGCTGCCGCTGCTTGGTTGATGTTTAATGATATTACAAAGGAAGTCTCCTGGGGTCCACATGTTCAGACTATTGGTATAAAGTGACATTTCCCCCCCAAGGGAGATTTAAAATTCCCCTCCTACTGACTGCTCCAGGTCCCAGGGCTACTGATCCTGCAGAGAAAATGCAGGCTTTGGTTTAGAGAGAGAGAGAGACATGCTGCTTCACAGAGACTCAAGGAGAGATATGCAGAGCAAAGCTTACATAGACATCAACCGATACACTCGGGATGTAGAGAATATGCTGCCAGCAATGCTGAAGTAAAATTAAAACTCATGTCCCTGACATCAGAAGTCTGTGCCCCACTACAGACCAGACAGCCTCCAGCAGACAGAAAGAGAACTAGCTTCTAAACCTGAAGAGTTAGGATCTCTTAGAGGCATTCGCAAAGAGAAGCTGGAGAGTGAGATCCTATCTTCCTCTGTGTTTGTGGTCTATAACGTGTGTGGTTAACTGTACCCAGTCATTTTCACTTAGCTTGAACCTCTTCATCAAAATTACAGTTAAAAAATGTAAAAATGGTTGGGAGCAAAAAAAATTAAAATGTCAACAAAAAAATTCTTCCAGGGCCTGTTATTTGCAGATGCTAGGGCTGGATCCCTACTTTAGCATTGGCATATAAACAACACCTTCTTACAGAATGCTGTGAGGAAATACAACCTGAAGGTGTTACTCAGCAAGTATCCCAGCAAGGTCACCTCTGCCCTTCTCGGCCATTAAAAATGAGGCAGAGTCTGTAGGTAGTAGGTGTGCCTGCCTCTGAACCAGACGCACAGGCAATGCAAAGGAAAAAGTGGCTGCAATAAAGCTACCAAGTTCCTCATTAGGCAAATCTGTCAGAAATGCACAGCTCTCTGGGGGATATTAAACCATTTTGGAAATGGTGATTATAAGTAGAAGGGAGTGTGAGACCCAGTGAAGGAGGCAGAGAGAGGGAGTAGGTGGGGGAAGGGACAGGAACAAGAAAGAGAAATATGGGACATGGAAGTTGTGCTGTTTTGTTTTATTTTTGAACTGAGGAGCCAGTGATGTCTGGGTCCAACACCACTCTGTGAGTCTTGTCTTCTATTTTCCTCTTCACCTGCTCACTGCTCAGGCTTCCTTGTGCTGCCCCGGTCATTTTGGAGACAATGAGAACAACCCTTTTTAAACACATCCTTGTCACTCTGAATCAATGATTACACTCTGGAAGGCACGTGTTGCTGACAGATTTGACATACTCTATGAATAAATGAATATGTTGTTGTTAGGTGCCATTGAATTGGTTCTGACTCGTGGTGACCCTATGTACAACAGAACAAAACACTGCCTGGTCTTAAGCTATCCTCACATTGTTGTGCTTGAGCCCATCATTGCAGCCACTGTGTCAATCAGTCTCATCAAGGGTCTGCCTCTGCTCTGACTTTCTACTCTACCAAGCATGATGTTCTTCTCCAGGACATGGTCTCTCCTGCTAACACGGCCAAAGTATGTGAGACAAAGCCTCACCATTCTTGCATTTAAGGAGCATTCTGGCTGTACTTCTTCCAAGACAGATTTTTTCATGCTACTGGCAATCCATGGTGTATTCAATATCTTTGCCAACACCGTAATTCAAAGGCAGTGATTCTTCTTCTGTCTTCCCTGTTCACTGTCCAGTTTTAACATGCGTATGAGGCAACTGAAAATACCATGGCTTGGGTCAGGTACACCTTAGCCTTTAAAGTGATGTCTTTGCTTTTTATCATTTTGACGAGGTCTTTTGCAATAGATTTACGCAATGCAATGAGTTCTTTCATTTCCTGACTGTTGCTTCCATGGGCATTGGTTGTGGATCCAAGTAAACTGAAATCCTTGACAACTTCAATCTTGTCTCTGTTTATCATGATGTTGTTTATTGGTCCAGTTGTGAGGATTTTTGTTTTATGCTGAGGTGTGAAGGCTGTGGTCTTTGATCTTCATTAAGTGCTTCAAGACCTCTTTGCTTTCAGCAAGCAAGGTTGTGTCATTTGCATATCACAGGTTGTTAATAAATCTTCCTGCAATCCTGATGCCTCATTCTTCATATAGTCCAGCTTTGCTCAGCTTTCAGATTCAATAAGTATGGTGAAAAGATGCAACCCTGATGCACAGCATTCCTGACTCTCTACCACATCACTTGGGTTATTTTTCTTCAAAACACTTACTACTGTTTGTTCTCATCTTTCTTTATTAATGTTCTTACTTATACCAGAAGGATGTTTACCTGTGTTTTAGTGACTATGCAAAGCCATTCGACTGTGCGGATCTTAATAAATTATGGGTAACATTGCAAAGAATGGGAATTCCAGAACACTTAATTGTGCTCATGAGGAACCTTTACATAGATCAAGAGGCAGTTGTTCAAACAGAACAAGGGGATACTGATTGGTTTAAAGTCAGGAAAGGTGTGCGCCAGGGTTGTATTCTTTCACCATACCTAGTCAATCTGTATGCTGAGCAAATAATCCGAGAAGCTGGACTATATGAAGAAGAATGGGGCATCAGGATTGGAGGAAGACTCATTAATAACCTGTGTTATGCAGATGACACAGCCTTGCTTGCTGAAAGTGAAGAGGACTTGAAGCACTTACTAATGAAGATCAAAGACCACAGCCTTCAGTATGGATTGCACCTCAACATAAAGAAAACAAAAATCCTCACAACTGGACCAATGAGCAACATCATGATAAACAGAGAAAAGATTGAAGTTGTCAAGGATTTCATTTTACTTGGATCCACAATCAACAGCCATGGAAGCAGCAGTCAAGAAATCAAAAGATGCATTGCATTGGGTAAATCTGCTGCAAAGGACCTCCTTAAAGTGTTGAAGAGCAAAAGTGTCACCTTGAAGACTAAGGTGCGCCTGACCCAAGCCATGGTATTTTCAGTTGCATCATATGCATGTGAAAGCTGGACAATGAATAAGGAAGACTGAAGAATTGATGCCTTTGAATTGTGGTGTTGGCGAAGAATACTGAATATACCATGGACTGCCAGAAGAACAAACAAATCTGTCTTGGAAGAAGTGTGGCCAGAATGCTCCTTAGAAGCAAGGATGGTGAGACTGTGTCTTACACATACTTTGGACATGTTGTCAGGAGGGATCAGTCCCTGGAGAAGCACATCATGCTTGGCAAAGTACAGGGTCAGCGGAAAAGAGGAAGACCCTCAATGAGGTGGATTGAGACAGTGGCTGCAACAAGGGGCTCAGTCATAACAACAATTGTAAGGATGGCGCAGGACCAGGCAGTGTTTCATTCTGTTGTGCATAGGGTCACTATGAGTCAGAACTTACTTGACAGAACCTAACAACAACAACACTTATTTACTGTCTGTTTCCTCCCACTGGAATTCAGTAGGTGTGAAAAAATTACATGTTTGATAAGTGAAATATTATTTAACTCATATTCTAAATGAGGGTGTCTTTATTAAGTCTATTTCCATTTAAAACATTGAAAATCCTCTTAATGAGTCCATACTTCCACCAAGCAGTTTCCCATTCAATAACATCTAAACAGCCAGAAGCAGAGAGGCATAATAGAGTCACGGTGAGCCAGCACAAAGCCATTCATCCTTAGCTGTCACTATCGCTGAACTCTTCTGGACCCAACCTCATCTATAAAACATGGGCATCCATATCTTTCACACAGAGTCATTGTGAACCTCAGGTGCGGCATTGGGAGTGAATGCACCCACACACCCTGCTCAGTCTGAGTTTACTCTCGTGGATTTCCAGGATGGATGGGGAGTGGGAGGTAGAACATTCTAACTGCTAAGACACCAATCATTCCATGGAAAACTCATTTTCATTTAAGAAGAAAGAAAGACAGTTTTGTTTCTTTATCTAACAACCCTAAAATAATAAACCAACTGTACCAGCCAAGGATTTTTTTTTTTAATTTTGGTGAAAGTATATACAGCCAAAAATTACCATTTCGACAATTTCTACACGTACAATTCTGTGACGTGGATTACATTCTTCAAGTTGTGCTGCCATTCTTGCTACCTTTTTGCAAATTATTCCATCATCACTGTCTTAAATTCACTGCCCCCTAAGCTTCCTATCCAACCTTTTGAGTTGCCCTTGTCAATTTGATCTCACAAAGATAATTCTTTAAAAGATCACAATGCTCAAAGCAGACATACTTTACTAATTAAGATATTTGAGCACTGCACTTGATAATATGGTGATAACCTCATAGGGTATTAGGAAGTCTGACTGAGTCCCCTGTCCGAGTCAGAGCTTGGCTCCTCAAACTGACCTCAGGATAGATCATCCTTCTGGATCATTTCTAAAATGAAAGAGACAGGAAGGGAGATTAGGCTCATGCATTGGGGGAATCTCAGAATCACACTGAGAAGACCAAATAAATAAATCACTAAATAATATGGAGGTGAGACAAGATCCCAGAACAATAATCAGGAGTTAGGAGCAAGGCAGAACCAAGAGCAGAAAGAGAGAGAAGTGAGAAGAGAGAAAAAAAAGAAAGAGGCAAGACAGGAGTGAGTAAGCAGCATGTTTGCAGAGAACAACCCATGAGCACATGTAACTCCTCTTATCTGCTGGTAAACAGGTGAACAGGTGTGTCAGGCTAGGTGAAAGGAATAGAGTCAAAGCAAATGTAGCATGTGGAAAGTGCTTCACTCAGAGCCTGGCACACATAGATAGTAAACAGACAATACAGGTTAGTCCTTCCCCACTTCCTGCTGTTCATATATTGTGACTCACTTCATGATCACAAACACCCGGGAGGAACACTGCTGTAACACGTTTCACACACCAGATTTCAAGTCTCCTTGGATTATGCAGTTTATGTGTAATTTTCCACTTGACAAAAATGGGTTCGTTTGGGTAGTCTTTCCAGGTTGATTCTCCACCTGTGCCCTGTGTTCTTCAAATATAAATATGCAGAACTACTTATTTCTTACTGCAGTGTTTTCTGTAAGTAATCAATGAATTGTGAAGACAGTCTGACATCCACCAAGCTCTCTTATTGCAAATGAAAGATTGCCACTGTTCAATATTGGTTTTGTTGCCTGAGGAAAGTCTCCCAAAGAATGTATTGCATCTGGGTTCAAAATAACAATAATTCATTACATTATGAATACAGTATTAGGAAATTTTTACTAAAGTCCATGGCTCTACCAGGTATGCAAGCCATAATGCACTTCATAATGAAAAATTCTGCATTGAAGACACTGACAACAAACAAGACTCCAAAAATTGACAGAATACCAACTGAGATGTCTTAACAAATAGGTGCAGTGCTATGCCAAGAAATTTGGAAGACATCTACCTGGCCAACCAACTTGAAGAGACCCATATTTATGCCTATTCCAAAGAAAGGTGATTGAACAGAATGCAAAATTATTGAACAATATCATTAACATCACAAGGAAGCAAAATTTTCCTGAAGATCATTCAAAAGCAGTTGCAGCAGCACATCAACAGGGAGCTGCCACAAATTCAAGCTGGATTCAGAAGAGGACGTGGAAGGAGGAGTGTCATTGCTGATGTCAGATGGATCCTGGCTGAAAGCAGAGAATACCAGAAGGATGTTTACCTGTGTTTTATTGGCTATGCAAAGGCATTTGACTTTGTGGGTCATAACAGATTTTGGATAATATTACGAGGAATGGGAATTCCAGAACACTTAATTGTGCTTGTGAGGAACCCGTACATAGATCAAGAGGCATTCGTTCAAACAGAACAAGGGGATGCTGTGTGGTTTAAACAGGAAAGATGTGCATCAGGTTTGTATCTTTTCATCACCCTTATTCAGTGTGGATGCTGAGCAAATAATCTGAGAAGCTGGGCTATATGAAGAATGGGGCATTAGGATTGGAAGAAGACTCATTAACATCCCTCATTATGCAGATGATTCAAACTTGCTTGCTGAAAGTGAAGAAGACTTGAAGCACTTACTGGTGAAGATCAAAGACCACAGCCTTCAGTATGGATTATATCTCAACATAAAGAAATCAAAAATCCTCCCAGCTGGACCAATAAACAACATCATGATAAATGGGGAAAACATTGAAGTTGTCAAGGATTTCATTTTACTTGGATCCACAATCAATGCCCTTAGAAGCAACAGTCAAGAAATCAAAGGACACATTGCGTTGGGCAAATCTGTTGGAAAAGATCTCTTTAAAATGGTAAAAATCAAAGATGTCACTTTAAGGACTAAGGTGTGCCTCACGCAAGCCATGGAGTTTTCAATAGACTCATGTGCATACAAAAGCTGGACAATAAATAAGGAAGATGGAAGAAGAATTGACTCATTTGAATTATGGTGGTGGTGAGAATATTGAACACATCCTGACCTGCCAAAAGAAAGAACAAATCTGTCTTGGGAGAAGTACAACCAGAAAACTTCTTAGAATGGAGGATGGTGAGGTTTCGTCTCACATACTTGGACATGTCATCGTGAGGAAAAAGTCCCTGGAGAAGAACATCATGTTTGGTAAAGTAGAGGGTCAGCGAAAAAGAGGAAGACACTCAACAAGATGGACTGACACAGTATCTGCAGCAAGGGACTCAAGCATTACAACAATTACGAGGCTTGCGCAGGACCAGCAGTTTTCATACATACGGTTGCTATGAGCCAGAACTGATGCGACAGCACCTAACAACAACAGTAACGGCATAAAAAAAAATCAGGGCACAAACCATACCTACTTGGTTAAAAAAAAATTTTCTGTAGATATGATTTAATTCCTGTGTGCCAAATAGATGAAAATATCAATGATGGCATTTTCAGGAGGCATGATTTTGCAAAACTTTTTGTCTCTTTTGGCTGTTTTACTGGGAGATAACCTGTGAATATATTTCCAGGTTCCTGTGCATTATTTGGAAGTAGGGTTTCTCTCGATGAGTCGATGTTTAAGTGAGCACCTCATTTTCAGGTGGCATACATTGTTTGCACCTGTCAAGGATTCAAGACAGTGACACAGAATCTAGAGGGACGTATGTGTTGCACATAGTCCTACACCTTGAGACGAGAGGGACATATGTAACCCACACAATATGTGTCAAAATCCATATTCCATAACAAAATTTCAAAAATGCTCCTTATTTCAGCATGCCTTCCATTACTGAAAACACTTGGTATCAAAAAAATTAAAAGCAGAAAATAAATGGGTCAGGAAAGAGATAACAGTTCCTGAGCCTCTCTCCTCTAACAACAGTGTAGGATAAGGAAGGGAACATTTCTTTGGTAAGTTCAGCCTCTATAAAACAATCTCTACCCATACTTCTGGCCCTTCCATTTACTAGCTTATTAGATCTTCCCCAATGGAAAAGAAGTCGCTGAACTGATGCGTTAGAGCCTGTCTGACACTACCAACTTCATTCCAAGTTCCAAAGTTATCATAGCTAATTTGGTAGGTGTAGCTCCAGAATTTTTTTCTAAATATTGTTACTTTTTAAAAATATACATGAGAACATATGACACGTATTTTTCTATTGCCTTTTTTTTTCTAGTATTTCTGCATTGTTCTATTCAGTGTATATAAGCCTAGTTTTTTATCTTAAAGCAGTGATAGGAAAAATTTTCCATAAAAGGCTAGGTAGTATGTATTTTAAACTTTATGTCCTATAGGGTCTCTATGAGTTCGATTCCCAGCCAATACACCTCATGCACACCCACCGCTTGTCTTTGAGTGGAGTCTTGTGCTTTGCTCCAATGTGATGGTTAAGTTTATGCATTAATATGGCTAAGCTCTAATTCCCAGGTATTTGCCCAAATACTACACAAGCTGTTGTTCTACAATGCAAGGCAATATGTTGTGATATACTCTAATGCAGTCAATCAATCAGTTAAAAGGGGAGTTTCCTCAGGGTGTGGTTTGCCTTTGCAGTATAAATAGGTATTTTGGCAGAACTCTCTCTCTCTCTTCACTGCACTTTTCTCCTCACTTGACCTATGGATCATGGGACAAAAGCCAGCAAATTGTCCAGCCTTGGACTTGCCAGTCACTCTGAGCTAGCAGGAGTCACCAGCCTGTCGCCTAATCTATGGATTTTGGACTATCCAGATCTCAAATCATGTGACTTAATCCCCTGATGTAAATCAATCTCTCTCTCTCTATATATATATATGTGGGGGGGGGAGGTGTATACACTCTTTACATATGTGTGTGTATATGTATATATAAACCCATTACGTTGAGTCAATCCTGACTCATAGTGACCCTATAGGGCAGAGTAGAACTATTTCATAGAGTTTCCAAGGAGCAGCTGGTGGATTTGAACTGCTGGCATTTTGTTTAGCAGCTAACCTCTTAACCACTGAGCCACCAGGGCTCTCTATCTCTCTCTCTATATATGTATGCGTATATATATATATACACTCCCTATACATATATGTCTATGTATATATTTCTGTCTGTGTGTGTGTGTATGTATGTGTGTGTTTGTGTATGTATATATATATATATATATATATACTTAAAGGCGCCCTCATGGCTCAATGGTCAAGTGCTTGGCTGCTAACTGAAAGATCAGCAGTTCTAACCCACCAGAGGCTCCACAGGAGAAAGACCTGGTGATCTGCTATCATAAATTTTACAACCTAGAAACCCTACAGGGCATTTCTACTCTGTCAGTGGGGTCACTGTGAGTCAGTATCAAGTCAACAGCACCTAACAACAACAACTATTGGCTCTGTTTCTCTAGAGAACCCTGACTAAGACCCCCCATGAGCTTCTGGTTTTGGTATTTCTCTCCCTGCCACTTCTGTCACTGGTATTTCAGAGTGCTTCTGCTGACAGTATGAAGTACGCAAGCTCTTAACAGTCCAAGTCATGGTTCCTACATAGAGATAGAGAGCAATCACTCACGCTTTCCTTAATACACTCAAGCAGAAATTTCTCCCAGCAAAAACTTCCTCATCCCCTATTTGCACGGTTTTCAGTTCATATCACCAAATTTTTGTTAGTTGCCATGAATTCTGCTCCAACTCATGATGACCTTATAACAAAGCAAAATGTTGTCCAGCCCTATGTCATCTTCATGATCATTAGCATATTCGAATCCTTCGTTTGTGTCTATTATGTCAATGTATCCCATCTTGAGAATTTGCGTCGTTTTTGCTAATCCTCTACAAAACATGATGTCCTTTTCTAGCAAATGGTCTTTCCTGATGACATGTTTAAAGTAAGCAAGATGAAGTCTCACCATCCTCACTTCTAAGGAGCATTCTGATTGTATTTCTTCTAAGACTGGCTTGTTTGTTCTTCTGGTAGCCCACTGTATGTTCTTCGCTAACACCATAACTTAAATGCATCAATTCTTCTTTTGTTTCCTTTTTCATTGTCTAGTTTTCATGTGTGTATGAGGCGATTGAAAAGACTATAGGTTGGGTCAGGCACCCCTTAGTCATCAAAGTGGTATCTCTGCTTTTTAGAACTTTAAAGAGGTCTTTGAAGCAGTCTTGCCCAATGCAACATGTCTTTTGATTTCTAGACTGCTGCTTCCATGGACATTGATTAATAACTTCATTTTTTCTTTCTTTTTTTTTGCCATTTATTATGATGTTATTTATCTGTTGAGTTACAATAATTTCTGTATTCTTCATATTTGGGTGTAATCCATACTGAAGGCCATAGTCTTTTACCTTCACCTGTAAGTACTTCGAGTCATTTTCATTTTCAGCAAGCACACTTGTATGCATATTGCAGGTTGTTAATAAGTCTTCCTCTAATCCTGATGCCATGTTCTTCCTCACGTTGTCCAGCTTCATGGATTATTTAGTCAGCATAAGAGTTGAATAAGTAAGGTAAAAGGATACAATTCTGTTTCAAAGCGTTTCCAAATTTAAGCCACCCAGTAGTCCCTTGCTCTGTCAGAATGGCTACTTCTTCATCTATGTACAGGTTTCACATGAGCATAATTAAGTGTTCTGGAATCCTCATTTTTTGTAATGTCCACAATTTGTTATGATCCACAGAGTCAAAAGTCTTTGCATTATCAAGATAGCTAGATCAAAAATATTTCTGGAATCATCTGCACACCTTGTTGTTATCGTTGTTAGGTGTCCTAGAGTCAGTTCCGACTCATAGCAACCCCCTGTACAACAGAAGGAAACACTGCCTGGTCCCGTGCTATCCTCACAATTGTTGTTTTGCTTGAGCCCATTGTTACAGCCACTGTGTCAATCCACCTTCTTGAAGGTCTTCCTCTTTTTTGATGACCCTGTACTTTACCAAGTGTGACGTCTTTCTGCAGGGACTGGTTCCTCTTGATAACATGCCCAAAGTACATGAGATGAAGTCTCACCATCCTTGCTTTTAAGGAGCATTCTGGCTGTACTTCTTCCAAGACACATTTGTTTGTTCTTCTGGCAGTCCATGGTATATTCAATATTCTTCAACACAGTAATTCAAAGGCATCAAATCTTCTTTGATCTTCTTTATTCATTGCCCAGCTTTCACATGCCTATGAGGCAACTGAAAACACCATGACTTAGGTCAGGTACACCTTAGTCCTTAGAGTGACATCTTTGCTTTTTAACACTTTTATAAAGTTCTTTTGCATACTAAACAGACAACACATAAGTGGTCACTTTGGTGAAGCTAAGACAGTACACAATACTGGGGAAGCCACCACAACTTGTCTAAGGCAAGGTCATGTAAACTCCATAGACATATCTAAACTCCCTGAGGGACTAACTTACTGGGCTGAGGGCTGTGGGGACCATGGTGTCTGGTAACATCTAGCTCAATTGGCATAACATAGTTCATAAAGAAAATGTTCTACATCCTGCTTTGGCGAGTAGTACCTGGGGTCTTAAAAGTTTGTGAGCGGCCACCTAAGACACTCCACTGGTCTCACCCCTTCAGGAGCAAGGGAGAACGAAGAAAAGCAAAGACACAAGGGAAAGATTAGTTCAAAGGTCTAATGGACCACAACTACCACAACCTCCACCAGGCTGAGCCTAGCACAACTAGGTGGTGCCCAGCTACCACTATTGACTGCTCTGACAGGGATCATGATGGAAGGTGCCAGACAGATCTGGAGAAAAATGTAGAACAAAATTCTAACTCACAAAAAAAGGCCAGGCTTACTGGTCTGACAGAGGCTGGAGAAACACCAACAGTATGTGCCCCCCGCCCCTGACACAATTTTAGCTCGGTAGTGAAGTCATTCCTGAGAGTCACCTTTCAGCCAAAGTTCAGACAGGCCCATAAAACAAAATGAGAATAAATGGGTACACCAGCCCAGAGGCAAGGACGAGAAGGCAGGAAGGGACAGGAAAGCTGGTAATAGGGAACCCAGGTTCAAGAAGGGGAGAGTGTTGACATATTGTGGGATTGGCAACCGACGTCATAAAACAATGCGTGTACTAATTGTTCAACGAAAAGCTAATCTGTTCTGTAAACCTTCATCTAAAATATAACAACAAAAAAAGTTATTTGCAGCAGATTTGTCCAGTGCAATGCATCCTTTGATATCTTGACTGTTGCTTCTGTGGGTGTTGATTGAGGATCCAAGTAAAATAATATATAAACGAATACGGCATGCATGTAGGTGATGTCCCAGGTGGATCCCATAAGAAAATGAGAAATGCTATGAATATCCTAGAGATCAGGTGTTTACAAAAGCATGAAGGATTACATTCATTAGTATCCTGAGTACTGCTCTGGATCTAAAAACTAGAAGTAACTGAATTGTCTGGCCTTTAAGGAAAAAGAGAAAATTATATCAAGTGCATTATTGGGCTGATATTATAATACTATCATTCTCTATAACTGCAAACATCATAATTTTCACTCATTAACATCATCATCATCAAAAATTAGCATGTCCAGCCCGACTACATTTATAGGACAGTTAAGTGGATACGGTAAAGGGAAAAATAAATGGCCATTTTTAAAACATTTATAGAATGTACATCCTTTTTTATTTAAAAAAGGACAAAGCCTTCCAAACTGTGCACCTCCATGTTTAAAGAATGGCTAACAGTTCCAAAATCACTGTTCCCAAAATTTCTATTGAAATATTCATTAAATTAGAATCTAGAAACATTATGATATGTGAGATTCCAGAAATTTTTTTTAGCTAATTATTGATTTTTGTATAGAGACAAATCCCCTTTTGAAAATCCATAAACCTTATACTCAGGAAATTGCATATATACACCACGTATGTAATCTGTGAGCCCAGGTTAAGCGCTATCCTAGAACCCAAAGAACCAAGATTATAGATGTCAGAATTAGGGACCCATGACTGAATATAGGGTGTTAGCAAGGACACAGAGAAAGAAAATCCAGTGTACTTCCAACCCCATACTCTGCACTGTTCCTATCAAATGTAGCTTGACTAAACAATGGCTTGAAGATCATACCCATCTACTTAAGGGGGAGCCAGGCCACTCTTTTTAGCCTCTGCCTACAATCATGGATTCTTAATATTCTGTTTTATTGAATTTGCTAAATTTTCGTGGTACAATAGTGTTGAAAATTATTTGCCAAGAAAATACTCAGCCATTAAAATGGCATTATAGATGAACAGAGAAAATATTGAAGTTGTCAAGGATTTTCTTTTACTTTGGGTCCACAGTCAACACACATGAAAGCAGCAGTCAAGAAACAAAGCAAAGCATTGAATTGGGCAACTCTGTTGCAAAAGACCTCTTTAAAGTGGTGAAAAGCAAAGATGTCACTTTGAGGACTATGCTGTGCCTGACTCAAGCCACGGTATTTTCTTTTCTTTTTTGTTTTTTTTTTTACAAACTCTTTATTATTGATCCTTTAAAAATATACAAAAGTAGAATCACAAAGAACAAAAAAGGAAATAAGGAGAAGGAAAACATCCCCATAGACAAATTAAACATGGCATACAGACATTTGCACAAAACAGATGAACACTATAATCTAATATTTCTGTTTTTGTTGTTGTTGTTGTTAGGTGCCGTTGAGTTGGTAGAAACTCATAGCAACCCTATGTACCGACAGAATGAAACACTGCCTCGTCCTGGGCCATCCTCACAACGTTATGTTTAAGCCCATTGTTGCAGACACTGTGTCAATCCATCTGGTTGAAAAAAATGAGTTAGATAAGCTAAAATACTTTAATAAAAGGTTGTAAATTATGAAAGAATCAATTAAATCAGAATTAGAAAGCTAAGAATTAATGCGATAAAATCAGGAAAATAAGAAGTTTAGAACAATCATTTCAGAAACAAACATTAAAAATTAGAAGGAACACAAGACTAAATCTGACTCTCTGTACTCATTTTCTGTTAGTTATAAAACTACTTCTCTGATTTCAGATGGCATGCTGAATTTTTACTTTCAATTTGGATTTACTGTTTGTGGTTTTTCTTTGGAGATCGATTTGCCACCAGTAACAAATAGATAATGTGGTGACAATTTTTTCTATAACATTTTGCAAAATTTGTTTTTCTTTTTTGCAATGGGTACTCTACTTAGAAAGTGTTTCATTTAATATCCTAATCAGTTGGACTGTGGTAGGACTCGGTAGAAATGTCTGACTTGCATCATAACCACAGTGATAATGGTGTCTGTAATGAAAACAATTTCCCACATCACCACCAAGGAGCTGTTGTTCTTAAGTGCCCTCAAGGTGCTTCCCACTCATAGCAGCCCTATGTACAAGAGTACAAAACATCACCCAGTCTTGTGCCATCCTCACCAATGACTGCCCTGACAGGGAACCCAGCAAAGAATCCCTGATGGGTAAGGAGAAAGGTGGGACACAGAACTCAAATTCTGGTAAAAAGACCAGACTCAATGGTACGACTGAGACTGGAGGGACCCTAGAGGACCTGGCCCCCAGATTCTGTTGGTCCAACACTAAAACCATTCCTGAAGCCAACACTTCAGACAAAGATTAAACTGGACTGTAAGACATAAATGATACTGGTGAGAAGTGCGCTTCTTAGCTCAAGTAGACCCAAGAGACTATGTGGGCAGCTCCTGTCAGAGGCGAGATAAGAAGGCAGAGGGGGACAGGAGCTGGTTGAATGGACATGGGAAATACAGGATGGAGAGGAGACGTGTGCTGTCACAATGTACGGAGGGTAACTAGGGTCATATAACAATGTGTGTGTAAATTTTTGTATGAGAAACTGACTTGAATTTTAAACTTTCACTTAAAGCACAATAAAAAAAAAAAAAAAAAAGAGAGAGAGAGAGAAAATAAGTAAATAACCTGCAGGAAATTTGTATCCAGAATCCGTAAGAAACTGC
This sequence comes from Loxodonta africana, assembly GCF_030014295.1. Taxonomy (NCBI): domain Eukaryota; kingdom Metazoa; phylum Chordata; class Mammalia; order Proboscidea; family Elephantidae; genus Loxodonta; species Loxodonta africana. Next base: position 24,039,374 of record NC_087353.1, on the reverse strand, counting down.
TAAATACCAATAAAAACAAAAGATTCCTACATAACAGGCATTCTATTGAAGAGGTCAGTGAGTATATGAGAAGATGTCCTATTATATTAACAATGTTGTTGTGTGACTTCATGACCTACAGGACAAAGTGGAACTGCCCCATCAGGTTTCCTAAGCTGTAATCCTTAGGGAAGCAGCCTGCCACATCTTTCTCCTGAGCAGCACCTGATGGGTTAGAACAGCCCAACCTTTGGTTAGCACCCCAGTGCTTAACCACTATACCACCAGGGCTCTTCTTATTAGTAATAAACCAAACCTATTGTCATTAAGCTGATTCCAACTCACAGTGACACAATAAGACAGAGTAGAGCTGCCTGCACAGGGTTTCCAAGGAGCAGCTGATGGATTCCAACTGCCAATTTTTGGTTAGCAGCTAAGAACTTAACCACTCTGCCACCGTGGCTCCTTATTAATAATTAAAAACAAACAAACAAAAACCATTGTCTTCCAGTCAATTCTGACTCATAGCAACCCTATAGGACAGAGTAGAATTGCCCCACAGAGTTTCCAAGGAGCACCTGGTGGATTCAAACTGCTGACCTTTTGGTTAGCAGCCATAGCACTTAACCACTATGCCACTGGGATTTCCTTACTAGTAATAAAAAACAAAAAATAAGGGAATATAAATCAAAACTATAACGAAATTACATTTTACATGTATCAGTTTGGAAATGATTAAAGCGCTAATAAGCCCATGGATGACAAGAAAACTTATATACTGCTATTTTGAGTATAAATTGGTGAAACTATTTTGGAGAAAAAATATCGTTTAATAAAACAGGGCATTGTGTAGGATATACACAACCTATAAATCTTAAATCATGGTGCCCAATGATCTGATCCTCAACTGACTACGGATATATATAGCACAGGATTGGGCATTGTTTCCGTTGTGTGTGGACCCACCACGAGCCAGGGGGTGACTGGACAACAGCTAACAACAGCAACTACAATAAATAAAAACAAACGGTTTTCACCAAGTTGATTCTGACTTGTGATGACCCCACGTGTGTCAGAGTAGAAATGTGTTCCACAGGGTTCTCAATGGCTGATTTTTTGGTAGTGGATTAACAGGCCTTTCTTCCAAGGCACTTCTGGATGGGCTCTAACCTCTGGTCTTTTAGTTAACAGCAAGCACTTTAATCATTTGCACCACCCAGAGACTCTATAAACATTAAATATATATTATAGATAGTGTCTAGCTATCTAGCACTGCTAAGCAGAAATACCACAAGTGGATGGCTTTAACAAAGAGAAATTTATTCTCTCACAGTCTCATAGTTTACAAGTCCAAATTCAGGGTGTCAGCTCCAGAAGACTTTCTTCGTTGGCTCTGGAGGAAGGTTCTTGTCCTCAATCTTCCCCTGTTTGCAGAGCTTCTCAGCTGCAGGGACCCTGGGTCTAAAGGATGCGCTCTGCTCCTAGTGCTGCTTTCTGGATGGTATGAGGTCCCCAGTCTCTGCTTGCTTCCCTTTCCTTTTATCTCTCAAGAGATGAAAGGTGATGCAGTCCACACCCCAGGGAAACTCCCTTTACAGTGGATCAGGGAGGTGACCTGAGTAAGGATGGTGTTACAGTCCCACTCTAATCCTTTCAACATAAAATTACAATCACAAAATGGAGGACAAACACACAATACGGGGAATCATGGCCTAATCAAGTTGATACACACATTTTTGGGGGGACATAATTCAATCCATGACAGACAGGTAGATAAACAGATAGATGTGTATAAACTATAAAGAAATGCCAAAAAAAAAAAAAAAAAAAACCTTTGCCTATTCTAACTCATAGCAACCCTATAGGACAGAGTAGAACTGCCTCACAGAGTTTACAAGGGTGACTGGCTGACTTTACATTAGCAGCTGAGCTCATCTCAACCACTGTGCCATCAGGGCTCCTATAAGGAAATGCAAAAAAAAAAAAAGGAAATGCAGGGGAATGAAAAATACAAAATTCAGGGGGCCACAGGGAAATTTAATGTTATTTTTTTGACCTTTCCATTTTTTAGATTAGATGGATTCTCGTGTTGATATTTTTGGCTTTATACATATTTCTTTTTATGTACTATACACACACACACACACACAGGAGCCTTGGTGGCACAGTAGTTAAGAGCTTTGAGTGCTAAGCAAAAACTTGGCAGTTAGAATTCACCAGCAGCTCCCTTGGAAACTCTATGCCTACGGAACAATTCCACTCTGTTCTATAAGGTCGCTATAAGTCGGAACTGACTGGAAAGGACCTAATAACAATGACATACTTGCATTTATAAAAGGTATCTGCTTAACTAGTCAACTGTTCTTCGGTGGCTTCTTCCTCCATGAATCTCTCATCATGATTAGATTTCTAATTTCACTTTTGATTGGTCGTTCCAGAGATTGAAAGCCGACTTGTTCATTTAGGAAACCCTAGTGGCGTAGTGGTTAAGTGTTAGGGCTGCTAACCAAAAGGTTGGCAGTTCAAATCCGCCAGAAGCTCCTTGGAAACTCTATGGGGCAGTTCTACTCTGTCCTATAGGGTCGCTATGAGTCGGAAATGACTCGATGGCAGTGGGTTTGGTTGGTTTGGTTTTGTTCATTTAACATGTATCTGTGCCAGGTACCATGTTAGGCATCATTGAGGCTGAAGTTTAGAAACAGGCAGCTATATTCTAAAAGCAAGCTTTCAAGGTAACTAAGAGCGCATCCACTTCTATCCCCCTTTACTGAAAGCATTAGTTCACCATTAGAGGCTGTATCCCCACTCACAGTCGAGTTAGCCAAAATTTGTATTGGATGGAGCAAAAAAACAGACATGAAGATACATGATGTCTTTCCATTTCCACTGTCTCAAGTCTAATCCAATCATCTTCATCTTGCACCTGGACTACTGCAAGACATTGCATGATCTAGGCAAGTGCTGTCAATGGAAATAAAATGTGAAGCACATGCATATTGTTTTAGTTTTCTAGTAGTCACATTATATAAAAAAAGAAAAAGATTAAATTAATTTTAATAATAATAATAAACTTGTTGCCATCAAGTTGATTCCAACTCGTAGTGACCATATAGGACAGAGTAGAGCTGCCCGGAGACTTCCCAAGGAGAATCTGGTGGATTCAAACTGCCAACCTTTTGGTTAGCAGTCATAGCAGTTAACCATGACGCCACCAGGGTTTCCAAATTTTAATAATATATGCCAAATATTATCATTTAAACATGGGATCAATATTTAAAAATTATTGAGAGATTTTACTTTTTTTTTCCACACTAAGTCTTCAAAATGCAGGTGTGTATTTTATACGTGCCACACATTATTAGCCATATGTCAAGTTTCAAATCACAGGGGAATAATGGCTCCTGTTATTGACTGAATTGTGATCCTCAAAAATGTTATGTTGATGTCCCAAGTCCTGATATCTCTGAAGGTGACTGTTTTTTTTTTTTTTTTTTGAAAATAGGGTCTTCGATGATGTTATTAGTTATATTAACACGAAGTCATACCAGAGTTCGGTGGCCCCTAGTCCCATCTGAGTGCTATCCTTATAAAACAGTAGAACAGGCACAGAGAGAAACAGAAAGAAAGGACACCATGTGATGCTGCAGTTGCAAGCCAAGGCACAGCTGGAGCTACCAGAAGCTAGGATAGAGGCATGGGACATACTCTCCCACAATGCGTCAAAATGAATCAACACAGCCGAGACTCTGGTCTTAGACTCCCAGAATCCAGAACTGTGAGACAATAAATTTCTGTCCTTATGCACCACCTAGATTGTGGTATTTTGCTATGGCAGACCTAGAAAATGAATACAGTTACCATCTTGGACTGCGCTGATCTAGACCCTGATAGACCCGCTCAAGCCTGATCTACCACTGCTATCTCTGTTGTTCACTACGCTCTAGCTAAACCTGCCTTCCTTCTATCCTAATCACTTACTGAAATTTTTGAGCCTCAAGGCATTCAAATATGCTATTCCCTCTGTCTAGCATGGTTTTTTTCTCTACCCTTCACCTGGAAAACTTTTCATCCTTCAGATAGCAATGTAAAAAAAAAAAAGCAATGTACATGTTATTTATTCAGAGAGATGCCTTCCTTTGCCCTGACCCTATCTCCTGATATATACTCTCATCACATCTAGCAGGGTTTTTTTTTCTTAAGTAGCTGTCACAATTTTATAAATACTTCTTTATTTGATTATTTGATTTATGTCTGTCTCCCCCACTACTCTTAGACATCCTGAGAGAAGAAATTGTGTCTGTTGTTTCCCCAGTACCTAGTGTAGCATAGCCCATTGCACAAAGTATATATTCCTTGTGTATATACACACAGTATATACTTTCTGAATGAATTAATTCTAGTCTTCTCACTCTAAATGACTTTATAAAAAATCACCTGATAATAATAACCTACATATGTAGAGTTTATAAAACTTTGGAGTTAAAAGGTTTTCTTAATCTTTAATCTACCTGTATTCTGTTCAGTCTTTAAAAAAAAAAAAACAAACAATTTTACAGATAAGCAAACTTAGCATCAAAGAACTTAAGTGAGCTTTTCTAGGTCACACATATTTAGGAAGTGATAGATACATGACTACAACCAAGTTCTTTTGAGACTGAATCCATTGCGGTTTCTACTATTTCTTTCTGGATCCTAGTTTCCTTTCATTTTAAAAATGGCTAAAACAGAAATTCATCTGGAAGCTACATGAAACTGGGGCTATTGCATAGCTGATAACTGTCTTTACTTCCCAAACAGAACCTTCTCAGGCTGAATCCTACTAAAGGAAGCACATCTGGTGACAATATAAGTTTAAACAGAGGAGAGAGCTAAAGTCCCTACCAACTCTACTGAGAGACCAATAAACTAACTCAATTGCAATTCTATTGGCATCTGATGTGTTTCACATTTGGCATTGAGCAAGTTACTTTGGTAGTTTGTGCAATTAAACAGAAAGACATATTTCAGAAGGTGAGCACTGGCCTGATACAAATCTGTTCTCCAGCTCCAAGATGCTACATATGTCAGCCCACTTTCCTGGTACAACCAGGATGCAGCCAGGCAGATAGTGGGTGATGTTGTACGTGTATGGAGATCATTGAGTAAATGAGAAGATCATTTTCAAAGGACTCCCCCATCTATCTATTTCATTATCTGGAAAACTTGTCATTTCCAATCCCTTTGTTTTTAATTGTTTTGTTTTAGTACTATCATATATTCTTGGACTGTGCTTACAATAATTCAATGTATGCTATTATCTGAAAAGGTCTTTCTTTCCTAGAGCTTCTTGCCTTCACAAGAGACATGATATGGCTTGATTAGCCTGAAGTTCCCTGGTAAAAAGTGACTGGAGTGTTTTTCACTCAGGAAGAGGCCCTGGAAGGATATGAGGACAATTTCTCAGTCAAATAGCCAATGCCCTGTCTGGGATAACCACTGACCTCACTCAACATTTTTCCTTCTCTTTGTCCTTCAGCGCTTCTCTCTGTATTCCTCAGACTATTTCCTTCCATACGTCACTGCCACTGCATGCACAGGTAACTGAAGCTATGAGGTATGATATCGTATACTGTGTGATAGCTCATTTTACAGTTATTTTCATGACTTGTTTCCCTATCTAATTTGTAAACCCTTTGAGAGCTGCCTTATTCATTCTTATAATCACCGCCCCCCACAATGTGCTTATTTACTTATTATCTTACAAAATGCAGAGGTTCAATAAGTTTGCCTTATTGAAAATATGCAGAGTAAGATAAGCCCCTGGAACTCAAAGGCTGGTCCTATTTGGAATACTCCCCATCCTTGCCTTAATTGTTTGGCAATCTTCTATTCATTTTCAGACAGTATCTTTTATTTAAAAAATAATATTTGATTTCTATTTTTAAAATTGTATATTATGGAATATTTCAAACCTATTTTTTAAAGAAAAAAATTGTGTATTAACCCCCAAGTACACATTGCCCAGCTTTGAGAATTGCTAACCTAATGCTAGTCTTATTTCCATCACACCTCTACTCATTAACTTTCTCTTGTATCAGTTTGAAGCAAATCTTGTGCATAATATCATTTCATTTATAAATATTTAGGATATAGCTGTAAAAGGCATTGTTGTGTGCCATCTTGTTGACTCCTACTGATAGCAACACTACAGGACAGAGTAAAACTGCTCCATAGGATTTTCTTGGCTGTAATCTTTATAGGACTCTATCACCAAGTCTTTTCTGCCATGGAGCCCCTGGTGGGTTTGAACGCATGACCTTTCAGTTAGCAGCTGAGCCCTTAACCATTGCACTGCCAGGGCTCCTGCTGTAAAAGATAAGGATAAAAAATAATAATAATAGCAAGCAGAACACCGTTATCATATCTATAATTTTTAAAAGAGATTGTTTAATTTCATCACATATCCAGTGTTCAAATTTTCAACTGTTTCATAAATGTCATAATTTTATTTATATATTGTACATTACTATTGGTTAATATGCCTCTAGAATATCTTTTAATGAATATGTTTTTTTACAGGTCTTTGTTTTTTATTTTTTCTTCCTCACAGTTTATTTGTTGAATAAACCAGGTAGTTTGTCCTATACAGATTTCCACAGTCAGGATTTTATTGGTTACATCTATTCTCTTTTTGTACTGATAATTAGTAGTTGGATGGAAAGGAGTAGTTTTTTTTTTTTTTTTTAATTCAAAACCTATAATCTTAAATACTTTAGTTTACAAGTCTTATATTTAGAATTGTAGTAAATTTTAGCAGTCATGTTTTTAGGCCCTTTAGTTATCTCCTTGTGTTTTTTACTTTTTATTAAACATTTTAGTTTAAGATAATTGTTGATTCACATTCACTTATAAAAAATAATACAGAGAGAAAGTGGAAGTGCATGTCCGTGGGCTGGTAACCATGTTTTATAGCTATCTTGCTGTGGTGTGAGGTCCCAGGTGTGCTAATCCAGTCTATACCACTGGAGACCTAGGGTGACCATCTTGCATATCCATGCAATCACAAGTAAGGATTTCAATTGCTGAGACTGGCTGTGTGGACCAGATATTATCTATCTCCCTCCAAACTGCTTAGTGGCTCTGCTTCTATACCTATCCTTTTTACTGAAGTGGCTTCTTGGGCTTAGAAACGACATTCGCTTAGACTTCCAGAAATTGGAGCAAGGAAATGTCCACTGAAAACTATCCACTATCAGTGATCTTGCTGATAATCGAAATAATAATGGAATAGCTTCTAGCATCACAGCAAGATGAAAGTCACCACAGCATGACAAACTGACAGACAACAAACTGACAGACGGTGGCATAAACAAATCATCATTCCAACCCTCCACCACAAATACAATAAAAAATACAAAGAAATGTTGTTCGGCTTTGAGTGGCTCTGAATCAAGAAGCAGAGGAAAGCAGCAGGGAACTGCAGACAGGCAAGAATCATCAAAGCAATGAGTTGCACATGGTAGGAAAATCACTTCTCCCACTGCCTCTGTCCCTCCCTGAGCCACGTGTGCTGTCGGCTGCTGTGAACTGCGGTAGTGACCCCAGAAAAAGAGCCTGCTTCCCTAACCACCACAGTCCCTACTTGTATAAAGAAACAGGACCCCAACTTCTGCCCTAAAATCAGCAAGGTAGACCTCCCCAGGGGACCTTTTCTAGTGTGACAACCCCTTCTCCACCCAAACACTGTCGATTGCAAGCCTTCTGTGAATTGCTACAGAAGGCCCAGACAGTGCAGTCTGCTCTCATAGTCAACACTCTACCTGCCTCCCTGTGTACCCCATAACTCAGACCTCTGAAACCAAGAGAACAGACCTCCCGGGAGTCAGTTCTAGTCTGTCTACTCCACTTTTCAGTCAGTGTTGAGGACTCTTGACTGAGGCTGCTGTGTGCTAAGAAGCAGGCATCTATAGTGGAGGCTACACTCTTTAGTCGACATACTACAGGTAGGGCTTTGATAGCAACAAAGCAGACATCCCTGGGGGCCCATTTGGGGTGTGCCAGCATCTCTCACACCTCAGACACTGTTACCTGTGAGCCCGCTGTGAACTGCTACAGAAGGGTCCTGTAGTGGAGCCTGCTCCTATTGTCAGCACTCTACTTGCCTTCCTGCATACCCCACAGCTCTGGCCTCTAAAACCAAAGTGACAAACCTCCCTGTGGGTCAGTTAGGGTTAGCCTGCTCTCAATTCCTGTTGGCACTGAGGACTGCAGAATGAGGCTGTTGTGTGTTTGGATGTCAAAGTCTTTAGTAGAGGCTGCACTCACAGCCAACAATCTACCAGGTGGACTCTGATAGCAACAAGGCAGACCTCCGCGAGGATCTGACCAGAGTGTGACACCTCTCCCCTACCTGGAAATTGGTGGTTGCCAGGCTATTGCAAACTGCTAAAGAAGCCACCCACAGTTAGCACTCTACCTGCCTCTCTGTGCACCCCAGGGCTCAGGCCTCTGAAACCAAAAGGACAGATTTCCCTATGAATCAGTTTGGGTCTGTCTGTTCCCCCTTACAGTCAGCGCTAAGGTCTGCTGACTGAGGCAGCTGTTTTCTAAGAAGCAGGAGTCTTGAGTGGAGGCTACACCATCAGCCAAAGTACAACAGAGCAGGCTCTGATAGCAACAAGGAACATCTCCGTTGGGGCCCATTCAGAGTGTGACTACCCCTCCCTCAACTGGTAACTATTGACTGCTGGACTGATAAGAACTCCTACAGAAGGTTCCCTAGAGTGGAGTCATGAGGTGGGTTAGCTAAGTGTAAACTACTCTCCCAACCACCACAGGGCCACTGGGGCTCTGAAACCAACAAGATAGATCTCTTGGAGGCCCTCCTTCTGCTGTAATGGAGAAAAGTCTGCCTGTGCTTCCCCTGAAAGTCAGCTCAGATATAGGCAGCCCCCACAGAAAAGCGAAGGAAACCTTGGGCAAAACCAGAGGGCAAGACTCAGCCTTGAATGAGTCTCATTGGGTGCAAGTTTTCTGACTAAAAGCATGATTGCAGAAACACCGAAGGGAAGGGAGTGATAACCACAGAGAGGGACTGTGCTCCCTGGTGGGCAGGTAGATTAGTACACAATATCTTGCCTGAGTGGTGGTGCCTGCTGGTGGACAGACTGACCACAGTGTGTTCTCTGGGATATTTGAGAGATATTGAAAGTTGAAAAACAAGATCTGGAACTTTTGAACCCCAATTAAATCAGGAAGGGAGAAGGAGCTATCACAGAGAGGGAGAGGAAACAGTAAGCAAAGGCCAAAAGCTTAGCCCACCTAAGAGTTTCTTTCAGAAAATAGAGCAGCAAATACTGGGGAAAACTGACAAAGTTAACATCTTTGAAAAGGGGAGGGGGAGAGGAATGGCATAAATATAGAATTTCTTGTATGTTACTGAAGTTAAGTTGGTACCAACTTCCCCTAGAATGCTATAAACAGCCAAAGAAACCAAACCTATTGTTGTCAAGTGAATTCTGGATCACAGTGACCCTATAAGACAGAGTAGAACTTCCCCACAGGGTTTCCAAGGACCAGCTGGTGGGTTCAAACTACTGACCTTTTTGGTTAGCAGCCAAGGTCTTAACCACTGAGCTACCAGAACTCCAGAATGTTATAAATACAAGCTCTTAAATGTAATTTTCATGGTAGCCACTAAGAAAATATATTAAAAACATCCACAAAAGGAAAAAGGAAGGAAATGAAAAAGGCTCACTACAATAAGACAACAAAACACGAAAACAAGCAATACTAAAGGACAAAGACAGAGAAGGCTTAAGACACACAAAAAACAAATAACAAAATAGCAGAAGTAACTCATTTCTTGTCAATAATTACAATGAATGTAAATAGGCTGAATGTTCCAATCAAAAGGCAGAGTAGCAGAATGGACTAAAAATAATAATAATAATCCAACTGTATGCTGTTTACGAGAGGCACACTTTAAACCCAAGGAAACATACAGACTGAAAGTGAAAGAATGGAAAAAAAAAAAAAAATCCCATGCAAATAATAACCAAAACAGAGCTGAGAAGGCAATTTTAATATCAAACAAAGTAGACTTTAAGACAAAATCTGTCAGAAGAGCTAAAGATGGACATTATACAGGGATAAAAGGGTCAATTAATCAAGAAGATTTAACGATCATAAATATATATGCCCACAACATTGGGACACCTAAATATATAAAGCAAACATTGATAGAATTAAAGAAAGAAATAGATAGTACTACAATAAGAGTTGGAAACTTCAATATGCTACTTTCAATACTGGACAGAACATCTAGAAAGGAGATCATAAAGGAAACAGAGGACTTAAATGATACTATAAACTAACTAGACTTAACAGACATATATAGAACACTTCGCCCCAAAACAGCACAATATATATTCTACTCCAATGCACATGGATCATTCTCCAGAATAGACCAAATTTTGGGTCACAAAGCAAGTCTTGATAAATTTAAAAAGATCAAAATCATATAAGGTATTTTGTTTGGCCACAACAAAGTGAAGCTAGAAGTCAATAACATTAAAAAAAAAAAAAAGTGGAAAATACACAAACATGAAAATTAAACAACACACCATTAAACTACCAATCAGCCAAGGAAGAAACCAAAAGAGAAATCAAAAATTTCTTAGAGTTAAAGGAAAATGAAAGCACAACATACCAAAACTTATGGGATACAGTGAAGACAGGGAAACTTATAGCAACAAATGCCTATATATACATATAAAAAAAATATATATATAAAAAAAATATATATATATATAAAGAAGATCTCAAATTAACAGCCTAACTGGACAACTCCAGGAACTAGAAAGAGAAGACCAAACTAAACCTAAATCTACCAGAAGAAAGGAAATGACAAAGATCAGACCAGAAATCAATAAAATTAAAAACAGAAAAGCAATAAAGAAAACCAATAAAACTGGAAGTTGGTTCTTTGAAAAGGTCAATAAAATTTACAACCCTTTAGCTAGACTGAAGAAGAAAAGAAGATGCAAATAACCAAAATAAAAAATGAAAGAGGAGACATTACTACTACCCAATAGAAATAAAGAGAATTACGAGAGAATATTATGAACAAATGTATGACAACAAACTGGATAATCTACATGAAATGGACAAATTCTTAGAAGTACACACTCTACCTAATCTGGCTCAAGAGGAAATATAAAGTCTCTACAGACTCATGAAAAGTGAAGGGATTGAATCAATGATCAAAAACCTCCCAAAAACAAACAAGCAAAAAAAAGTACTGGACCAGATGGTTTTACTGGGGAATTCTAACATACATTTAGAGGAGAATTGACCAATACCATTTAAACTCTTCCAAAAGATAGGGAAGGAAGGAGTACTCCCTAATTCATTCTGTGAAGCAAACATAACCCTGATAACCAAAACCAAAGGCACCCCAAGAAAAGAAAACTACAGGCCCATATCTCTTATGAATATAGATGCAAAAATCCTTAACAAAATAGTAGCGAAGAGAATCCAACAGCATATTAAAAGAGTCATACAGGGGCAGAGCCAAGATGGCGGAATAGACAGACGCTTCCGTCAAGCCCTCTTTACAACAAAAACCCAAAAAAACAAGTGAAAGGAGTATATTTGTGACAAGCTGGGAGCCCTGAGCATCAACGGCAAGCTTAGACAACGAACTTAGGGGCAGGGGAAGGAAGAGACCGTTCAGAAGCAGAGAGGAGTTACCGGACCTGAATCATGGGGAGCCCTCAGGCACCATTCCCGGAGTGGCCGCGGCAGCAGCGGCGGGCTGGGTCCTAGCGTTAGGCCGCAATTTCCTCAGGGAGAAGCAGCCAGCCACACAGCCCACTCAAGCTTCCGGAACCTGAGGAGACGGGCGCTCTTGGCAAAAGCTAAGTACTTGCATATACTTTACCGTGCCCCCCCCCCACACCCTCAACCCAGCTTCAGCGGCTGAATCCCTAGGCCTGAGATAGACCCTGGTGAGCACCTGGAGCCCTCCTCCCGGCCTTGGGGAAGGAAAAAATTTCCAACTGGGGGGAAAAGATAATTTGCTAGCTCCACTAACTAGGGGAGCTCAGGACAGAAGCAGCTCCTGTCCAGGCATAAACTGTCCATGGACCTTGAGCACCTTTCCCTTCTGCACGGAGCTTTGTGGGCCTATTTCAGGAGAATAGGCCCTTGTTGGCAAACTCCAACCATTTCAGCAGTGCAGTGGAGAGGTGGGTGTTTGACGTTTGACATTGCTTTGCCTATTAAACAAGGTCCTCACCTACCCACAACAGGGACCTAAGGACTGGTGGTTCCACTTGGGTCGCCCAGCCACCCATGACAGGGGCCCAGGGATAACTGGTACCTCCCAGTCCTTACAACAAAATCTTTGGGTGCCCATGGTCCTTCTGCAGAGCCCACCCACCAGCATGCTCTAGGGAACAGAGACGCGTTTTCCTCAGAGACACTTGGGGGTCGGTTCTCAGCCCCCTGCCTTGTTCAGAGTGTGACCCCCTGCTGCAATCAGATACGGGTTTATACGCCAATCACCCCTGCCTCTCTAAGACTGTAGGACAGAGCCTGTACCACACGCTTGATATCAGCTACCTGGAAACCTGAGCTGAATTCATACAAGAAAACTGAATGGACTCCTAGACTGATACACCTGATGACAGCTCTAGCCAGCTGGGGACAGGATACCAGAGCTCCAAAGGCAAAAATAATCAAGCTAGCTCACTCAAGAAACCCACAGGGGTATACCAAAACAAAACAAAGCAAGCAGCTATGACACAGTAAGCAAACATAAACTAATACGATAACTTATAGATGGCTCAGAGACAACAGTCGAAATCAAGTCACATAAAGAAACAGGCCATGATCACCTCAACAGGCTCTCAAAACAAAGAATCCAAGGATCTTTTAGATGGAAGTGCATTCCTGGAATTACCAGATGCAGAATACAAAAGTTTAATATACAGAACCCTTCAAGACATCAGGAAGGAAATGAGGCAATACGCAGAACAAGCCAAGGAACACACAGATGAAGCAACTGAAGAACTCAGAAAGATTATTCAGGAATATAATGAAAAGTTTAATAAGCTGGAAAAATCCATAGACAGACAGCAATCAGAAATTCAGAGGATTAACAATAAAATTACAGAATTAGATAACTCAATAGAAAATCAGAGGAGCAGAATTGAGCAAGTAAAAAAAAAAAAGAGCAAGTAGAAGCTAGAATTTCTGAACTCGAAGATAAATCACTTGGCACTAATATATTTGAAGAAAAATAAGATAAAAGAATTAAAAACAATGAAGAAACCTTAAGAATCATGTAGGACTCTATCAAGAGAAATAACCTACGAGTGACTGGAGTACCAGAACAGGGAAGGATAACAGAAAAAAACAAAGAAAATTGTTGAAGATTTGTTGGCAGAAAACTTCCCTGATATTGTGAAAGATGAGAAGATATTTATCCATGATGCTCATTGAACTCCACATAAGGTAGATATTAAAAGAAAGTCACCAAGACATATTATAATCAAGCTTGCCAAAAACAAAGATAAGGAGACAATTATAAGAGCAGCGAGGGATAAAAGAAAAGTCACCTACAAGGGAGAGCCAATAAGAATAAGCTCAGACTACTCGGCAGAAACCATGCAGGTAAGAAGGCAATGGGATGACATATTTAAAAAATTGAAGGAAAAAAATGCCTGCCAAGAATCATATATCCATCAAAACTGTCTCTTAAATATGAAGGTGAAATTAAGACATTTCCAGATAAACACGAGTTGAGGGAATTCGTAAAAACCAAACCAAAACTGCAAGAAACACTAAAAGGAGTTCTTTGGTTAGAAAATCAATAATATCAGGTATCAACCGAAAACTAGAACACTGGGCAGAGCAACCAGAAGACAACCCAGACAGGGAAATCCAAAAAAAAAAAAAAAAAAAAAGAAGCCCAACACAGGGTAACAGCGATGTTATTATATAAAAGAAGACAACATTAAAATAATAAAGAGGGACTAAGAAATGTAATCATACATCTTCCATATGGAGAGGAAGATATGGTGATACAAACAAATAAAAGTTAGGTATAAATTTAGAAATATAAGGGTAAATAATAAGGTAATCACAAAGGAGACAAACTATCCTACTCATAAAAATAAAATACAAGGGAAAAATACAGACTCAGCAGAAACAAAATCAACAACAACAAATAATGAGAAAAGGACAATATATAAAGAAAATCTACTCAGCACATAAAATCAAGCGGGAAAAAGAAGCTGTCAACACACAAAAAAAGACATCAAAATGATAGCACTAAATTCATACCTATCCATAATTACCCTGAATGTAAATGGACTAAATGCACCAATAAAGAGACAGAGAGTGGCATAATGGATTAAAAAACAAGATCCGTCTATATGCTGCCTACAAGAGACACACCTTAGAGACACAAACAAACTAAAACTGAAAGGATGGAAAAAAAATACCAAGCAAACAACAATCAAAAAAGAGCAGGAATGGCAATATTAATTTCTGACAAAATAGACTTTAAAGTTAAATCCATCAGAAAGGATAAGGAAGGCCACTATATAATGATTAAAGGGACAATACACCAAGAAGATATAACCATATTAAATATTTATGCACCCAGTAACAGGGCTGCAAGATACATAAAACAAACTCTATCAGCATTGAAAAGTGAGATAGATGGCTCCACAGTAATAGTAGGAGACTTCAACACACTACTTTCGGTGAAGGACAGGACATCCAGAAAGATGCTCAATAAAGACATGGAAGATCTAAATGCCACAATCAACCAACTTGACCTAGTAGGCATATACAGAACACTCCATCCAACAGCAACCAAGTGTACTTTCTTTTCTAGTGCACATGGAACATTCTCTAGAATAGACCACATATTAGGTCATAAAGCAAGCCTTAGCAGAATCCAAAACATTCAAATATTACAAAGCATCTTCTCTGACCATAAGGCCATAAAAGTGGAAATCAATAACAGGAAAAACAGGGAAAAGAAATCAAACACTTGGAAACTGAAGAATACCCTGCTCAAAAAAGACTGGATTATAGAAGACATTAAGGATGGAATAGAGAAATTCATAGAATCCAATGAGAATGAAAACACTTCCTATCAGAACCTCTGGTACACAGCAAAAGCGGTGCTCAGAAGCCAAATTATATCAACAAATCCACACATCCAAAAAGAAGAAAAGGCCCAAATCAAAGAACTATCCCTACCACTTGAACAAATAGAAAGAGAGCAACAAAAGAAACCCACAGGCACCAGAAGAAAACAAATAATAAAAATTAGAGCTGAACTAAATGAAATAAAAACAGAAAAACAATTGAAAGAATTAACAAGACCAAAAGCTGGTTTTTTTGAAAAACTTAATGAAATTGATAAACCATTGGCCAAACCAACAAAAGAAAAACAGGAGAGGAAGCAAATAACCCGAGTAAGAAATGAGATGGGCGATATTACAACAGACCCAACTGAAATTAAAAGAATCATATCAGATTACTATGAAAAACTATACTCAAATTTGAAAACCTAGAAGAAATGGATGAATTCCCAGAAACACACTACCTACCTAAACTAACACAAACAGGTAGAACAACTAAATAGACCCATAACAAAAGAAGAGATTGAGAAGGTGATCAAAAAACTCCCAACAAAAAAAAGCCCTGGTCTGGATGGCTTTACTGCAGACTTCTACCAAACTTTCAGAGAAGAGTTAACAGCACTACTACTGAAGGTATTTCAGAGCATAGAAAAGGATGGAATACTACAAATTCATTCTATGAAGCCACCATATCCCTGAAACCAAAACCAGGTAAAGACACCACAAGAAAAGAAAATTAAAGACCTATATCCCTCATGAAAGTAGATGCAAAAATCCTCAACAAAATTCTAGCCAATAGAATTCAACAGCATATCAAAAAAATAATTCACCGTGACCAAGTGGGATTCATACCAGGTATGAAAAACAATTAATGTAATCCACCACGTAAATAAAACAAAAGATAAGAATCACATGATTTTATCAATTGATGCAGAAAACTCATTTGACAAAGTTCAACACTCACTCGTGATAAAAACTCTCAGCAAAATAGGAATAGAAGGAAAATTTCTCAACATAATAAAGAACATTTATACAAAGCCAACAGCCAACATCACCCTAAATGGAGAGAGCCTGAAAACATCCCCATTGACATCGGAAACTAGACAAGGATGCCCCTTATCACCACTCTTATTCAACATTGTGCTAGAAGTCCTAGCCAGAGCAATTAGGCTAGATAAAGAAATAAAGGGCATGCAGATTGGCAAGGAAGAAGTAAAAGTATTTCTGTTTGCAGATGACATGATCTTATACACAGAAAACCCTAAGGAGTACTCCAGAAAACTACTGAAACTAATAGAAGAGTTCAGCAGAGTATCGGGATACAAGATAAACATACAAAAATCAGTTGGATTCCTCTACACCAAAAAAAAGAACATCGAAGAGGAAGTCACCAAATCAATGCCATTTACAGTAGCCCCCAAGAAGATAAAATACTTAGGAATAAATCTTACCAGAGATGTAAAAGACTTATACAAAGAAAACTGCAGTACACTTCTGCAAGAAACCGAAAGAGACTGACATAAGTGGAAGAACATACCTTGCTCATGGATAGGAAGACTTAACATAGTAAAAATGCCTATTCTACCCAAAGCGATCTATACATTTAATGCAATTCTGATCCAAATCCCAACGACATTCTTTAATTAGATGAAGAAACAAATCACCAATTTCATATGGAAGGGAAAGAGGCCCCAGATAAATAAGGCATTACTGAAAAAGAAGAACAAAGTAGGAGGCCTTACTTTACCTGATTTTAGAACCTATTATACCACCATAGTAGTCAAAACAGCCTGGTACTGGTACAACAACAGATACATGGACCAATGGAACAGAACTGAGAATCCAGACATAAATCCATCCACATATGAGCAGCTGATATTTGACAAAGGCCCCGAAACAGTTAAATGCGGAAAAGACAGTCTTTTTAACAAATGGTGCTGGCATAACTGGATATCCACCTGCAAAAAAATGAAACAAGACCCATACCTCACTCCATGCACAAAAACTGACTCAAAATGGGTCAAAGTCCTAAATGTAAAATCTAAAACGATAAAGATCATGGAAGAAAAAAGAGGGACAACGTTAGGAGCCCTAAAACATGGCGTAAACAGTATAGAAAACATTATAAAGAACATAGAAGAAAAACTAGATAACTGGGAGCTCCTAAAAATCAAACACTTATGCTCATCCAAAGACTTCACCAAAAGAGTAAAAAGACTACTTACAGACTGGGAAAAAGTTTTTAGCTATGACATTTCTGATCAGCGCCTCATCTCTAAAATCTACATAATACTGCAAAAACTCAACTGCAAAGACAAATAACCCAATTAAAAAATGGACAAAAGATACGAATAGACACTTCACTAAAGAAGACATTCAGGTAGCTAACAGATATACGAGAAAGTGTTCACGATCATTAGCCATTAGAGAAATGCAAATCAAAACCACAATGAGATTTCATCTCACTCCAACAAGGCTGGCATTAATCCAAAAAACACAAACTAATAAATGTTGGAGAGTCTGTGGCGGGATTGGAACACTTCTACACTGCTGGTGGGAATGTCAAATGGTAAAACCACTTTGGAATCGATTTGGCGCTTCTTTAAAAAGCTAGAGATAAAACTACCATACGATCCAGCAATCCCACTCCTTGGAATATATCCTAGAGAAATAGGAGCCTTTACATGAACAGATATATGCACACCCATGTTTATTGCAGCACTGTTTACAATAGCAAAAACATGGAAGCAACCAAGGTGCCCATCAACGGAAGAATGGATAAATAAATTATGGGATATTCACACAATGGAATACTACGCATCGATAAAGAACAGTGAGGAATCTGTGAAACATTTCATAACATGGAGGAACCTGGAAGGCATTATGCTAAGTGAAATTAGTCAGTTGCAAAAGGACAAATATTGTGTAAGACCACTATTATAAGAACTTGAGAAATAGTTTAAAGTGAGAACAAAACATTCTTTTGTGGTTGCGAGAGGGGGGAGGGAGGGAGGGTGGGAGAGGGGTATTCACTAATTAGATAGTAGATAACAACTACTTTAGGTGAAGGGAAAGACAGCACACAGTACAGGGGAGGTCAGCACAATTGGACTAAACCAAAAGCAAAGAAGTTTCCTGAATAAACTGAATGCTTTGAAGGCCAGCGTAGCAGGGGCAGGGGTCTGGGAACCATGGTTTCAGAGGACATCTAAGTCAATTGGCATCATAAAATCTATTAACAAAACATTCTGCATCCCACTTTGAAGAGTGGTGTCTGGGGTCTTAAACGCTAGCAAGCAGCCATCTAAGATGCATCAATTGGTCTCAACCCACCTCATCAACGGAGAATGAAGAACATCAAGGACACAAGGCGATTCTGAGCCCAAGAGACAGAAAGGGCCACATGAATCAGAGGCTACATCAGCCTGAGACCAGAAGAACTAGATGGTGCCTGGCTACAACTGATGACAGCCCTGACAGGGAACACAACAGAGAACCCCTGAGGGAGCAGGAGAGCAGTGGCACGCAGACCCCATATTCTCATAAGACCAGACTTAATGGTCTGACTGAGACTTGAAGGACCCTGGTGGTCATGGCCCCCAGACCTTCTGTTGCCCCAGGACAGGAACCATTCCTGAAGCCAACTCTTCAGACATGGATTGGACTGGACAATGTGTTGGAGAGGGATGCTGGTGAGGAGTGAGCTTCTTGGATCAGGTGGACACTTGAGACTATGTTGGCAACTCCTGCCTGGAAGGGAGATGAGAGGGTGGAGGGGGTTAGAAGCTGGCGAAAAGGACACAAAAAGAGAGAGTGGAGGGAGAGAGCAGGCTGTCTTATTAGGGGGAGAGTAATTGGGAGTGTGTAGCAAGGTGTATATGAGTTTTTGTGTGAGAGACTGACTTGATTTGTAAACTTTCACTTAAAGCACAATAAAAATTATTAAAAAAAAAAAATAGAGTCATACACCATGACCAAGTAGAATTTATTTCAGAAATGCAGGGATGGCTTAACACTAGAAAATCAATCAGTGTAATGCATCATATAAAGAGAACAAAGAAAAAGGGTCACATGATCATCTGTATGGATACAGAAAAAGCATTTGATAAAATCCAACACCGTTTTTTGATGAAAACCCTAAAGAACATTGAAATAGAAAGTAAATTCCTCAGTATGATTCAGGGCATATATGAAAAGCCAACAGCTAACATTATACATAATGGAGAAAGACTGAGAGCTTTCCCCATGAAACTGGGAGCAGGACAAGGTGCCTGTTCTCACTACTCCTATTCAATATTGGATTAGAGATCCTAGAAAGAGCAATAAAACACAAAAAAAGAAGTAAAAGATACCCAGATTGGAGCAGAAGTAAAATTATCTCTATTCTTGGATGATATGATCATATACATAGAAAATTCCAGAGTCTACAAGTAAACTTCTAGAGCTAATATAGGAATTTAGCAAAGTTGCAGGGTACAAGGTCAATAAACAAAAATCAGTTGAGTTTCTATGCATCAGCAATGAAAAATCTGAAAGAATAATTAGGGAAATAATTCCACCTACAATAGCATCTAAGAGAATAAAATACCTAGGAATAAATCTAACTAGGGATGTAAATGACTCATACAATGAAAACTATAAAACACTGCTGAAAAAAATTAAAGAAGACTTAAATAAATGGAAAGGTGTTCCATGTTCAGGGATTGGAAGACTTAATATTGTTAAAATGTCAATACTACTTAAGTTTATAAATTCAATGCAATTCCAATCAAAATTCCAACAGCCTTCTTTATAGAAATAGAAAAACCAATCCTCCAGTTTATACAAAATGCCAAGAGGCCCTGAATAGCTAAAACAATGTTGAAAGAGAAGAACATAGTAGGAAGAATCACACTTCCTAATTTTAAAACACATTATACAGCTACAGTAATTAAAACACCCTGGTACTGGTAAAAACAATAGACACAAAAACCAATGAAATAGAATTGAGAGTCCGGAAATAAACCCACACATCTATGGCCAACTGATTTTTGACAAGGGTGTTAAGTACATTTGATGCAGAAAGAAGAGTCTCTTCAATAAACGGTATTTGGAAAATTGGATTTCCACGTATAGAAAAATGAAACAGGATTCATGCCTTATAAAAAAAAAATACACAAATTCAAAATGGATTAAGGACCCAATTGTGCAAACTTAAACCATAAAATTCTTTGAAGAACAAGCAAGGGCAATGCTATCAGGCTTAAGTTTCTAATAACAAAAGCACAAACACCAAAAGACAAAATAAATAAACGGGACCTCATAAAAATTTGTTCATCAAAAGACTTTACCAAAAAAGTGAAAAGACAAGCTAGTGACTGGTAGAAATCTTCAGAAACTATGCATCTGACAAGAACTTAATAACCAAAATACATGTAAAACTTTGAGTTCCAGGAGCCAACATGGTTTTGTAGACAGAAGCACCACACTGTCCCTCCACAGCAAAGACCTGAAAAACTAAGTAAAACAGACTGTCAAAAAAAAAAAAAAAAAAAAATGAAGAGATAAAGAACTCAGCCAAGCACCAAATGTAATAAAAAACTGACAGAGAATAGAGAGCTAGGAGAGGAACACGTGTGGAGGTCCTCTAGCAGATAACACAGCACGATTCGTCATCTTGGACTCCTGTCAAAGATCAGTGGACAGGGTGTATGGGAAAGCATCTTCACAGAGCTCCCAGCAGGAGACAGAACACTCCCTAACCAGCAATATGCGCTTTCCCACCCTCCATCCTTCTCCCCCTTGCTCAGCCTCTGCAGCTTCCTAGCTGGCTGCAGTCGCTGTAGGGGCTGGGAAGTGCAGTGTCCGTGCTGCTTGGATTTGTCCCACCCACATCAGAAACCAACAGACAGGGAGTATGGGAAAGCAGCTTTACGGTGCTTGCAGCAGACAGAGCACCCAGTAAACAGCGATATGCACTTTCCCACTCCCATCCTTCTCCCCCCGCTCTACCTCAGCTGCTTCCACCAGCAGCAGTCTCTTGCCGGGAGGCACCATCTCCAGCCCTAAGCCGTTTTAATTTGCCATGCCCACACTGACTGGCTCCATCAGTGCCATTTGTTTGTTGCTGATGTTGCTTTTTCAGCTTCTTTTGGTTTTCTCCCTGCCTTTTGCCTCCTCCCCCTCCTTTCTCTTGAACACTTGGCTCCATGTTTCTTCTTCAAAGTCTGTGAAGTGCCACTCAGCTGGGGAATTTCTTCCCTGGACCAGCAACCAAGCTAGTGGAATCCCTGGGGCCATTTTTTGTTTATTTGTTTGTTTGTTTGTTTTCTTTTTCTTTTTGAGGATTGGGAGCCCCTTTTAGACAGGCTGTACTGTCCGGCTTGGGAGCCACTTCCCCAGTCTGCACAGCTGCACCAGTAAGATCCCTGGGGGCATTTGCCTTTTTTTTTATTTTTGTTTTTCTCCATTTCTCAGTTTCTCTCATTTCCACTACAACAGCAAGCCCCTTTAGCACTGGTTTTTTTATTTTTTTAATTTGTTTCTTTTGTTTGTTTCTGCCCGCTTCTCTTTTTTCCCATACCAGTCTTAGCTCCACACATCACAACCTCCCCCCTCCTTTCTGTCTACCTGCACCATGTGCTGAACATTACACACTAGAGCAGCACAGGCAAAGCCTATTGGAACCTGTCCTCACTGATACCCAGCTTGCCCTGTCAGCCCTAGTATGTGCCACAAACAACCCATTCCAGCCCCTCCCCTTCAGCTGGTCCTGCCCTGCTGCACCATAGCTGAGTGACTGGCCCTGCCCTTTGGACAAGGAGGTGAAAATTATCGTGCCCACAGATGAGCAACAACAAAGAATGCACAGACTGCATGCTCAGACATAACCAAATAAAACAAAAAAGCAGGGTGAAATAAACAAATCCACAATCAATAAATGAAGAAAATAACTACTGAATGTCTCAAAGACAGCAGACAATATCAAAACATATAAAAACAGAACAGGATGTTTCCAGTAGGCATCTAAAATAAGACACTAGATAACTTTCCAGTAGAAGAAAAGGCATTAGAACTACCTGATAGGGAATTCGAATCTCTAATATTCAAAGCTATCCAATAGATGAAGCAAAAAGCAGACAAACATGAGGAAAAAAATAGACAAATTCATGGAAAAGTCAGACAAATTCATGGAAAATACAGACAAAACAATGGAAGAATTCAGGAAAATAAGAGATAAAAAAGAACAAAGAAAAATAAAGAAACCCTGAAAATGATGTGAGATAAAATTAAAAGTAAAAATTTGCAAGTGATTGGATTTCAAGAAAAGGAGGAGAAAACGGAAAACACAGACAGGATCATTGAAGAATTGTTGACAGAAAACTTCACTAATATCATGAAATATGAAAAGCTGACCACCCAAGAAGCTCAACAAACCTCATATAGGATAGACCTCAAAAGCAAATCACCAAGGTATATCCTAAGCATGCTCGCTAAAACCAAATACAAAGAAAGAATCCTGAGAGCTGCTTCAGGAAAATGAAAAGTTTCATACAGAGGAGAAACAATAAGACTAAGCTCTGATTATTCAGCAGAAACCATGCAGCCAAGAAGGCAATGGTATGGCATGTATGAAAACTTAAAAGAAAAAAATTGCTAACCAAGAATAATATATCCTACAAAACTCTCATTCAAATAAGATGGAGAAATTAGAATATTTCCAGATAAACAGATATTAAGGGAATATGTAAAAGCCAAACCAAACCTATGAGAATTATTAAAGGAAGTCCTTTGGTCTGAGAACAAAAAACATCAGACCACACCCTGAATCTAGGACGCAAGATGTACCAGCCGATTACCAACCTAGAAAATGAACTCTCAAAGACTATCTAAAATCAAAAGAATTACAATAGGGAACCAGAGAGGTTAATCTGTAAATGACAATGTCAGAAGAATAAAAGACGGAATAAAGAGTGTAGGTACAGAACTTTCTAATGGAGAGGAAGGCAAGGTGATACCAAGTAGTAATACACTGATTCAAACCTAGGAAGATAAACATAAATTTCAAGGTATTCACAAAGAAAGTTAACAGATCAACTCATCTAAATGAACAAGAAAACCATAAAGTCTCAGTAAAAACAAAATCTACAAAAACAAAAGAAATGAAAAAAAAAATCCACAAACAAAAGGAATTCAGCACAGGAGAGTAAGAGGAACAAAGAAAACGTCTGCACCACAAACAAAAGCACTATAAAATGATAGCAATAAATTCACACCTATCAAGAATTACACTGATTGTAAATGGCCTGAATGCACTCATAAAAAGACAGAGAGTGACAGAATAGATTAAAAAAAAACAGGACCCATCAATATACTGTCTACAAGAGACATACTTTAAAAACAAAGACAAATTTATTAAAAATCAAAGGACAGAAAAAGATATATCAAGCAAACAGCTACAAAAAAGAGCAGGGATGGCAATACTAATCTCAGATAACATAGACTTTAAAACAAAATCCACCATAAAAGACAAAAAAGGCACTATATAATGATTAAAGGGATGATCCAGCAGGAAGACATAACCATAATAAACATCTACAGACCCAATGAAGAGCTCCAAAATACATAAAACAAACTCTAACAGCTGAAAAGAGAAATTGACAGTTCCACAATAATAATAGGAGACTTCAACACAGCACTCTTGGTAAAGGAAAGAACATCTTGAAAGAAACTCAACAAAGATACAGAAGAGCTAAAGGGTACAATCAGCCAATTGACCTTATAGACATGTATAGAACACTCCACCCAATACCTGCAAAGTACTCATTCTTCTCTATTACACATGTAAGGTTCTCCAGAATAGACCACATCGCAGGCCACCGAGTAACCCTCAACAAAATCTAAAACATTGAGCTAATACAAAGTATCTTCTCTGACCACAATGCCACCAAAGTAGAAATTAAGAACAGGAAGAGCAAGGAAAAAAAAAAAATAGGTTACACAGAAACTGAATACCCTGCTTAAAAACAACCGAGAATTAATAGAAGAAATCAGAGATGGAATCAAAAAATTTCTAGAATCAAATAAGAATGAAAACACACCATACTAAAATCTTTGGGACACAGCAAAGGCAATAGATGTACATATCAAAGAAAAAAAAAAAAAAAAGGGACAAAATCAAAGCATTAGCTACACAACTCAAATGTATAGAAAGAGAACAGCAAAAAAAAAAAAAAAAAAAAGCCCACAGCCACCAGAAGAAAGGAAATAATAAAAATCAGAGCAGAAATAAATGAAACAGAGAATAGAAAAACAATAGAACCAACTAAACTAAAAGTCTGTTCTTCAAAAGGATCAACAAAATTGTCAAATCACTGACCAAACTGACAAAAGAAAAACAGGAGAGGACACAAATAACCCAGATAAGAAATGAAATGGAGGACATTACAAAAGACTCAACTGAAATAAAAAGGATCACAACAGAGTACCATGAAAAATTATAACTCTAACAAATTCGAAAACCTAGAGGAAATGAACAAATTTTGAGAAACACATTACCTACCCAAACTAACACAGAATGATGTTGAAAATCTGAACATACCCATAACAAGAGGAGAGATTGAAAACATAATAATAATAATAAACTCCCAACAGCAACAACAACAAAAAACCCTGGCACAGATGATTTCACTGGAGAATTCTACCAAACATTCAGAGAAGAGCTTACACCAATACTACTCAAATTATTTCAGAACATAGAAAAGGAGGCAATACTTCCAAATTCGTTCTATGAAGCCAGCATAACCCTGATACCAAAACCAGGCAAAGACACCACAAAAAAAAGAAAATTACAGACCAATATCTTTCATGAATATAGATGCAAAAATTCTCAACAAAATTCTAGCCAATAGAATTCAGCATCATACCAAAAAAATAAAAAAAATACACCACGACCAAGTAAGATTCATACCACGTATGCAAGAATGGCTCAAAATTAGGAAATCAATCAATATAATGCATCAAATAAATAAAAGGAAAGAATTACATGATCATCTCAATTGACACAGAAAAGGTATTCAACAAAGTTCAGCACCAAGTCCTGTTAAAAACTCTCAATAAAATAGGAATAAAAGGGGCATTCCTCAACACAATAAAGGGCATCTATGCAAAACCAACAGCCAACATCATTCTTAATGGAGAGAGGCTGAAAACATTCCCCTTGAGAATAGGAGTAAGACAAGTATGTCCTTTATCACCACTCCTATTTAACATTGTGCTGGAAATTCTAGCTAGAACAATAAGGCAAGAAAAAGAAATAAAGGGCATCCAAATTGATAATGAAGACGTTAAACTGTCCCTATTTGTGGATGATATGATTAACTATACATAGAAAATCCAAAAGACTCCATAAGAAAACTACTGGAACTAATAAATTCAGCAGAGTAGAAAGATACAAGATAAACTTAAAAAATCAGTTGGATTCCTATACACCAATAAAGAGAACAATGAAAAGGAAATCAGGAAAACAATACCATTTATAATAAAAATTTTTTTTTTAATAGCCCCTAAAAAATTAAAATGCTTAGGAATAAATCTAACCAGGGATGTAAAAGACCTACACAAAGAAAACGACAACACTCTACTGCAAGAAACCAAAAGAGAGCTACATAAATGGAAAAATATGCCATGCTTCTGAATAGGTAGACTCAACATTGTGAAAATGACAATTCTACCCAAAGCAATTTACAAAAACAATGCAATCCTGATCCAAATTCTCACAACATTCTTTAAAGAGATGGAAAAACTAATCATTAACTTTATATAGAAAGGGAATAAGCCCTGGATAAGTAAAGCACTATTGAAGAAGAAGAATAAAGTAGGAGGACTTGCACTACCTGACCTCAGAACCTACTGTACAGCTACAGTAGTCAAAACACCCTAGTACTGGTACAACGACATATACATTGATAAATGGAACAGAATTGAGAGCTCAGATGTAAAGCCATCCACCTACGGTCACCTGATCTTCGACGAGGGCCCAAAGTCCATCAAATGGGGGAAAGACAGTTTTTTTTTTAACAAATGACGCTGGCAAAACTGGATGTCTTTCTGCAAGAAAATGAAATAGGACGCATACCTCACACCATACACAAAAACTAATTCAAAATGGATCAAAGACTTACATATAAAGACAAAAATATAAAGTTCATAGAAGGAAAGATAGGATCAATGCTAGAGGCCCTAATACATGGCATTAAAAAAAAAAAAAAAAATACATGGCATTAGCAGGATACAAACCACAACCAAAAACACACAAGCTCCAGCAGATAAGTTACATAACTGGGATCTTCTAAAAATTAAACCTTTATGCTCATCAAAAGACTTTACCAAAAGTGTAAAAAGAACCTACAGACTGGGAAAATTTTTTTGGCTATCACAAATCAGACAAAGGTCTAAATCTCTAAAATCTACAGGAAAATCCAACACCTCTACAACAAAAAAACAAAAAATCCAATTAAAAACTGGGCAAAGGAAATGAACAGACACTTCATCAAAGAAGACATTAAAGTGGCCAACAGACACATGAGGAAATGCTCTCGGTCACTAGCCATTAGAGAAATGCAAATCAAAACCACAATGAGATACCATCTCACCCCAGCATTGCTGGCAGGAATCAAATAAACAGGAAGCAACAGATGTTGGAGAGGTGGTGGGGAGATTAGAACTCTTATGAACTGCTGGTGGAAATGCAAAATGATACAACCATTTTGGAAAACAATATGACGCTTCCTTAGAAAGCTAGAAATAGAAATACCATATGATCCAGCAATCCCACTCCTAGGAATATATCCTAGAGAAATAAGAGTCATCACACAAATAGACATATGCACACCCATGTTCATTGCAACATTGTTCACAATAGCAAAAAGATGGAAACAACCTAGATGCCCATCAACAGATGAATGGATAATCAAACTGTGGTACATACACACAGTGGAGTATTATGCAATAATAAAGAACAACAATGAATGTGTGAAGCATCTCCTAACATGGATGAATTGGAGGACATTACACTGAGTGAAATAAGTCAATCACAAAAGGACAAATATTGTATGAGACCACTAGTATAAAAACTCATGAAAAGGTTTACACACAAAAAGAAACAATCTTTGATGGTTACGAAGGAGGGGAGGGGTGGTGATGGAAAAACACTAACTAGACAATAGATAAGTGGTAACTTTGGTGAATGGTAGGACAGTACACAATACTGGGGAAGCCAACACAACTTGTACAAGGCAGGGTCATGGAAGCTCCATAGACACATCCAAACTCCCTGAGGGACCGAATTGCTGGGCTGAGGGCTGTGGGAACCATAGTCTCGGGGAACATCTAGCTCAATTGGCATATCATAGTTTATAAACAAAATATTCTACATTCTACTTTGAACACTCATCTAAGATACTCCCCTGGTCTCAACACTTCTGGAGCAAGAGAGAATAAAGAAAACTAAAGATACAAGGAAAAATTAATCCCAAGGACTACTGGGCCACATCTACCACAGCCTCCATCAGACTGAGTCCAGTATAGCTAGATGGTGCCTGGCTACCACCACTGACTGCTATGACAGAGATCACAATAGAGGGTCCTGTTCAGAGCTCGAGATAAATGTAGAACAAAACTCTAACTCACAAAAAAGACCAGACTTACTGGCCTGACAGAGACTGGAGAAACTCTGAGTGTATGGCCCACAGACACCCTTTTAGCACAGTAATGAAGTCACTCCAGAGGTTTACCCTTCAGCCCAAAATTAGACAGGCCCATTAAAAAAAAAAAATACTAAAGGGACACAAGAGCCTACGGGCAAGGACTAGAAGCCAAGAGAGGACAGGGAAGTTGTCAGTAGAGAACCCAAGGTCGAGAAGGGAGAGTGTTGGCATGTTGTGGGGTTGTAAACCAATGTCATAAAACAATATGTGTACTAACAGTTTAATGAGAAGCTAGTTTGTTACGTAAACCTTCATCTAAAATACAATTAAAAAAAAAAACAGTTTGACAACTTAACAACAAAAAGACAAATAATCATAAAATGGGCAAAGGAATTGAATAGACATTTCATCAAAGAGGACATTCGAATGGCTACCAAACACATGAAATGGTGCTCAGCATCATTGGCTATCGGAGAGATACAAATCAAAACCACAATGAGATACCATTTCACTCCAACTAACATGGCTAAGATTAAAAATAAATAAATAAAAGAAAATAACAAATGTTGGCAAGGACATGGGGAAATTGGATCTCTTATCCATTGCTAGTGGGAACAAAAAATGGCACAGCTGTTGTGGAAAACAATATAATGGTTCCTCAAAAAACTAAAAATAGAACTACCATATGACCATGCAATTCCACTCCTAGATACCAAAAAAACTTGAAGCAGAGACTCAAAAATAGACTTTTACACCAATTTACATTATACCACTATTTCACAATAGCCAAAAGGTGGAAGCAATCTAAATGGCCATCAACTGATGAATGGATAAACGAAATGTACTACATAGATACAATGGAATACTACTCAGCCAGTAAGAGAAATGAAGCCTTGATACATGCTACAAAATGGATGGAGCTTGAAGACATTGTGCTGAGCAAATATAAGCTAATTGTAAAAGGACAAATATTGTATGACCTTGCTCATATAAAAAGACAAGAAAAGGCAAATGTGCAGAGGCCAAAGTTTATTAGTGGTTACCAGGGACAAGAGGGAGGAGGAAAGGTGAGGTTAATAGTGAGGAAAAAATTGCATTGATTATGGGTACTGTTGCTCAGCTGATTATTGTAATTGCTGTCAATAAGTTGTACACCTGTAAAACGTTGAATTAGCAAAACTTGTGTGACAGATATATGTACAACAATGACAGAAAGAAAGAGTAGCTGCTGAGGCTGCTTATGAAAAACCAAACACCTCATGGGATTTGGTTCCTTGATTTGGAGGTTTAGGGTCATGATTTAATGGAACAGCTCAGTTACTTGGCGTAGTAGCATGTTTAGTGCTTCTGTTCTACCTCCTAGTTTGTTGCACAATGCCTGGGATCTTAAAAGCTTGCAAGTGGCCATCCGAGGCACAATAATTGGTGTTTATTCACCTAGAGCAACAGAGGAAGGACAGTCAGGAGTAGGAGAATATGGAACACGTGACTAATTGCCTCCATTAACAACCGCCTCCTTTGCCAAGAGATCATAACTGGATGGTGCTGGGCTACCATTATTGTACATTTTGGTCAAAGATTCTATAGAACAATTCAGATCAAATGGGGGAAAATGCAGAATGGAATTTCAAATTCTAATGGACTCTAGACGTTCTAGAGCGATGGAGGGTGGATGAACCCCTGAAACTATTGCCCTTTGATAATCTTTAAACCTTAAACCAAAAATATCCCTGAGATCATCTTAAAAGTGAGTAGTTTAACTAGTAAAAAAGGTCTGCCTTGAGCATTATGCTTTTTTAAGAACTATCTATATGAGATCAAATTGACGACAGCAACTCCTAAGATTAAATAGGAACCTTAGGGGGCAGTAAGTTTATGAGGTAGGAACAACTCTGAAAAGGGGGGTGAGAATGATTGCACAACTTGAAGAATATAATTAATGTCACACTGTCTCTAGGGGATCCTCCTGCTAAACCACCTTCTATACATCTGGGGTCTTTCAAAACACAAAATGACCATGTCTATCCTCTCCTGAAAACCCTTTTACATAGTCCAAAGGTCTAATGGATCACATGAACCACAACCTATAGGATTCCAAGACCAGAAAAACTAGATGGTGCCTAGCTACCACTACTGATAGTTCTGACTGGGACCACAACAGAGGGTCTCAGTCAGAGTGAGAGAAAAATGCAAAACAAAAAATCAAATTCACAAAAAAGACCTCAGCTAGTAGTCTGACAGAGACAGGAGGAATCCCCAAGACTATGACCCTCAGACCCTTCTGACCTGGAACTGAAGCCATTCCTGGAGAACACCTTCCAGACAAGCAATAGATAAGCCCATAAATAAACAAAACACTCGAGAGAAACATGTTCTTTAGACCAATTATACGAGATTAAAAGAACAACATTTGCCCAAAAGCAAAGGTGAGAATACAGGCAGAGGTAGAAAATTCAGACAAAAGGAAACAGAGAACCAAGGGCGGAAATGTGAAGAGTGCTGACACACTGAGGGGAAGGCAACCAACGTCATGGAACACTTTATGTACAAACTATTGAATGGGAAACTAATTTGTTCTGTAAACTTTCACCTAAAGCACAATAAAATTAAAAAAGCAAACAAAAAAAACCCCTCTACAGTTTTCCCTTCTTTTAAGGGAAAAAAATATCAATGTTTGTAACGGGGCTTATCAATGAACGGTCACATACAGATCTATAACTTCTACAAATGCCCCAAACACTTTTTCTTTTTCTTTTTTTTGCTTTAAACTCACTGTTTGGATCTCCAATAGGACCTCCAATAAGTGGCTTGCCTCTCATAAGCTTAGGCTCTGAAAAACTTGAGAAACAGAGTAAGTATGGAGGCCAAATAACACCTTTAATAGTGAGAGAGACAAGGTGGAGGATAGAGCTTTGGGTCTTCTAGCCAAGTAGACTGGCTAATACTGAACACCAGAGAGAGCAGGTTTACCCATGTAGTAGTAGGTAGTAGACAAGACTGGACCAGAGAAGACTCCTCATGGGAAGGCACCTGTCCAGGTAAACCTTTGAGCATGGTAAAGGGGAGGAGAATGTGCCCTCTGATAGGAAGAAGAATGGCAAACCTGAGTCAATCGTGCCCTGTTTTCTTTGCCAAATTTAACAATCATATTCTCCTCAGGCAGTAAAGAGATGTGTAAGGATGACAGTGAGTTAGGAAAAATCTTTCATCTACGAACCAAAAATGGGGAAATCGCACTTCCTTCTAACTCAGTGCTCATGCTCTTTCTTTGTTTTCTGGGCTTATCTTTTCACACACGCACCCCCATGTTTGTTCAGCTGGTTGACTCGTGTATATTTAAGGTCCTACTCAGGCAGCCTTCACAGTGCCTTCCCTTACCCTTGCACATGAAAGTATTCACTCCCTTCCTCAGCCCTTGTGACACCACATGCAGATAACTGAAATAACACAAAACACACTGTTACATGAGATAGACCCCTAGTGGTGCAATGATTGAGAGCTACAGCGAGCTACGGCTGCTAACCAAA
Organism: Loxodonta africana; assembly: GCF_030014295.1. Taxonomy (NCBI): domain Eukaryota; kingdom Metazoa; phylum Chordata; class Mammalia; order Proboscidea; family Elephantidae; genus Loxodonta; species Loxodonta africana. The sequence goes on along the minus strand of NC_087353.1, from coordinate 24,008,036 downwards.
ATGCCTGCAGTTCAAATCTACCAGCCGCTCCTTGGAAACTCTACGGTGCAGTTCTACTCTGTCTTATAGGGTCGCTATGAGTCAGAATTGACTGCATGGCAACTGTTTTTTTTTGTTGTTTTGCTAGATTATGTACTACTTAAGGGTGGAAATTATGTCCAATTATATCTTTATGCCTGTGTCTAGTACAGAGGCTGAAAAAGAAAAGATGTTCAAAAATCACTAGTTGAATTTGAGTGGAAGAAGGGAGGGAGGGAGGGAGGGAGGGAAGGAGGGAAGGAAGGAAGGAAGGAAGGAAGGAAGGAAGGAAGGAAGGAAGGAAGGAAGGAAGGAAGGAAGGAAGGAAGGAAGGAAGGAAGGAAGGAAGGAAGGAAGGAAGGAAGGAAGGAAGGAAGGAAGGAAGGAAAAGATGTAGGGAAAGAGAGGGAAGAAGGAAGGGAGGCAGAAAGAAGTGAGAATAACAAATATTCCTTTTTTTCCCCTGATTTATCTTAAGTTAGGCACTAAGTTCTTTCAGTAGAGAAAACTGGTTCTCATGGAGTTGTTAACATTTTCTCTAATAGTGTGCTCTGAAATGATTTCTATACTTAAGTAAGTTAGTAACTAAGCGAGGATTATTATTTGTTGTCACCTAGTTGGCTCCATCTCATGGCAAACCCAGGTATTTGGTGCTTGTGCTGCACTATCTTCACGATCATTGGTATGTTCAAGTCCTTTGTTGCAGTCATTGTGTATTTTGAGTGCCTTCCAAAACAGGGGGTTTCAACACTGTATCACACAATATTGTGTTGTGATCCATAAGGTTTTTCATGGGCTAATTTCCAAAAGTAGATTGCCAGGTCTTTCTTTCTAGTCTTAGTCTGAAAGCTCTGCTGAAACCTGTCGACCATGGGTGACCTTGCTGGTATTTGAAATATCAGTAGCATAGCTTCCAGCATCGTCAAAAAACCCAACAGCAACATATAAATCACCACAGTAGGACAAACAGGTAGTGGAGGCAAGGATAACAGTATGTACCTATAGTGCAATTTCACAACTGTGTTGTCCCTATGACAGTTAGAATGGTGTGATGGGAAGGATAATTGGCAGAGAAATAGGGTTGGATGGTCAGCTGCCTTGGGGTCAAATCTCCTCCCAGCCACTTATTAGCTATGCAATCTTCAGCATTTTACTTAACCTCTTTGAGTCTCAGATTCTGTATCTGTAAAGCCTGGATGATATTTGGCATGCAGACTTGATGTGAAAGTAAATGAGTTTACCATAGATGGTGCGCAGCGCTGGAACTCTTCATTTCCTCCTGAAGGGTTTTGAACTCCAGACCTCATCCACATCTGCACACTGCTCCACCAGACCTGCCCCATTCTCAGGGTATATAAAGCAGCCAAGAGCATTCAGAAGCCCAAAGCTCTGCTCATCCCACCATCCCAGTGATTAAAACAATAAAGGTCCTGAACGAGCATAAGCCAGTGATTAGTTTTTTCTCATTAGAACACCTTATACCACACAAGAGCCCAAAGCAACAGCCACATCCAGCCGGAATGCTTAATGCTGGAAACATTCCCCACTATGCTGCTCAGGAGGGTAATTCCCTGAACAAGCTAAAACAGGGACCTTTGCAAGGGCCTCTAAGGTCTGAATGAGATATTTTCCCTGGCTCTGAACCGGAGCAATGGTTTAACAGCAAAGACACCAGCAAAACACTGAACACAGCGTTTTGTTTTCTTTTCTGTGGAATGTGGTTTATTTTCCTCAGGACTGATGGTGAGTTTTTTTTCTCCTTACATAACTAATTCTTCTCTGGAGACCACTTAGGCATTAATAGGTAAGGTAAAGGTTTCTTTGTAGTCCCTTGTGCTGGGCTGCTGGACTGCAGAGGCCCCAACAGTAGTAAAGACAGGCCGGGGAGTCCCAACCCTGAGAAGGGCAGAAAGGCATGCACGCTCAGGAGAAATAGACTCCAAGCTCTCATACAGACACTTAAACACACACAGACGCGCACACATGCACAGACAACACACATAACACACAGAGAGACAGCCTGAAAAGGAGGTTATGGCATCAGGGATTTCTTCCAAATCTTTATTTTATTTTTTGCTGAGCTGTCGTGTTTCTGGCGTAGTGGTTAAGTGCTATGGCTGCTAAACAAAAGGTCAGCAGTTCAAATCTGCCAGGCGCTCCTTGGAAACTCTATGGGGCAGTTCTACTCTGTCCTATAGGGTCACTATGAGTCGGAATTGACTGGACGGCAGTGGGTTTGGTTTTGGTTTTGGTCACGTTTCCATGGCAACCTAGGGTGGCATGGACAAAATGTGAAGTTAATTCCAGAGAGGTCTAAAACCCTAAGCAGGGCATTCTCAAGGAAAGTTCCTACTTGTCTCCCGGGAATTGCAGCCACTGGGCTCCAGGAAGTGCTAATACATGCGAACTTGGAACAAAAAGACACTCTTTAGCCTGGAAGAAAGAGATTACGAACTTCTTTTTAATTTTGAGGTTTTAAAATTAGCAATAGGAAAGACTTAAAAAAAAACAAAAACCATGGTATTTTTGCCTAACTTGTAAGAAAAAATTCTCCCAAGGAAATGATTGGTCTACCCATTAGCGAAGAGATCAGATTGCTTTTAAGGGCCATGATCAATCAGCTGAAAGAAGAATGCAGGGACATATGAGGTTAGTTCACAGGGTTTGCAATCTGCTAATTGCCTTTCCATGCTGTTTCTTGTGCTCATGTTGAAAACTAAAAAGTCTGCATTTGAATTGAAAGTTCTATTTATGGAACATCTGAAAGAGCGAACTTATAATATTGCCCAGGACATTTTTAACAACGGTAGCGAAGGAAGACTTGACTTCCAAACCCACTGCCAAACCCATTGCCATCAAGTTGATTCCAGCTCATAGTGACCCAGTAGGACAGAATAAAATTGCCCCATAGAGTTTTCAAGGCTGTAAATCTTTATGAAAGCAGACTGCCTCATCTTTCTCCAGAGCTTGACTTGACTTACCAGATATGAAAACAGATCATAAAGCTGGAACAATTCAGATAGTGTGGGGACCATCCAGGAGAGCCAGAGCAGTGAAATTCTACAGAAAATCCAGGAAGAAAGCAAGTGTATATAAACATTCAGTGAATGAACCATTTGGTTTATTCACTAAATAATGACAATTCAACTGATTGCCCTTTTGAAAAATAACGTAAATCCTTAATTTATGACCAAGTTAATAATTCCCATAATAAAACTAAATTCAAAATAAAATACATACATAAGGAATTGAAAAAAAGCCTTCCCAAGTAGTATGTCAAAAACACAAACCATAGAGGAAAACATTAATAAATTGGATTTTAAATGACCTTCTATCTAGCAAAAGATGCCATAAATGAAATTAAAAGACCATGAATTGGGTTTAAAATGTCCAGTGTATATGACAATAGGAGAGCTAATGTATTAACCATTTAAAAAACTCTAACAAAGCTATGTGAAAAAAAGAAACATCCTAACGGAAAAAAGGACAAACAACGTAGACAGAAAAACGTTAAAAAGCTACAAATACACATTTATGGCAAAATGTTCGATCTCACTACAAAGATTTGCAAAACAGAAAACAAATTGATAACGATGTTGACAAAGAATACTGATTTGTACAGAATTCCCAGAAAACAATTTGCCATCATGTATTAAAATCATATATTTTGGCCCATAAATTCCATTTCCAGGCACCTATGTAAAAATAGCACAAAAGAATATCCATTGAAGTGCTGGTTATAAATGCAAAAAATTAGAAAAAAACTAGAATTGTCTAACAACTGGAATTATTAATTTAAATCATGGTACATTTATACAATGGAATTAGCCCCCCAAAACTAAACCCATTGATGTTGAGTTGATTTTGACTTACAGCAACCCTGTAGGATCGAATAGAACTGCCCCATAGAGTTTCCAAAGAACGGCTGGTGGATTTGAACAGCAGACCTTTTGGTTAGCAGCCTAGCTCTTTACCACTGGGTCACCAGGGCTCCACAATGGAATTACACAGCCATTAAAAATTAAAAGGCACAGACGTATTGCATGGCATAGAAAATTTTCGTGTTTCTGGAGTGCTAGCATGTCAGCTCCATGAATGCAGGGTGTTCATCTGTTTTGATCACTGTCATAGCTGTACAGCCTAAAATCTAGCATAGAGTTGTTGCTGTCGTTAGGTGCTGTGGAGTCCATTCTGACTCATAGCGAACTCCCGTGACAGGTTTTCTTGGCTGTAATCTTTAAGGAAGCAGATTGCCAAGTCTTTCTCCTGAGGAACAGCTGAATGAGTTGAAAACAGCAACCCTTCAGTAAGCAGTCCAGCACGTAACCACTTGAGCCACTAAGTCTCCTTGTAGCACATAGTAGACCCTCGGTAAACAAAAGTTGAAAAAATTATTGTTAGGTGTGGTCACCAGAATTCTAAGATGGCCCCCAAGACTTTCTTTCACCCCCTGGTATTACTTACATTGATATGTTACATTACACATCAAGAGGAATTTTGCAGATGAGATTGAGGTTACTACTCAATTGACCTTAAGTAGGGAGATTATTAAGATGATTCTAACCTAATGACATGATTCCTTGTGTGGCTCAAATGATTAAGCACTCAACTGCTAACCAGGAGATTTGTGATTGGAATCCACCCAGGGGCTCCTTGAAAGAAAACCCTGGCGATCTGCTTCTGAAAGGTCACAGCTTTGAAAACCCCGTGGAGCTCAGTTCTACTACGTAACACATGTGGTCACACTGAATCGAAATCGACTCAACGGCAACTGGTTAACTTAATGACATGCACCCTTCAAAAGCAGAGTTGTTTCTCCAGTTGGTACGGAAGAGGAAGTTAGGGAGATTGGAAGCGTGAGAAAGTTTTGATAACAGGGAGGTTCTCCACTGCTGAGGTGGAGATGCCACTGGCAAGGGCTTGAGAGCAGTGTCTAGGAGCTGAATAGTCCCTGGCCAAAATTCAAAGGAAAAATAGGTCCTTGATCCTACATTTCAAAGAACTAAATTCTGCCAACAACCTGAATGAGATCGGAAGCCAGTTCTTCCCCAGGACCTCCAGATAGGAGTCCAGCTCAGAAGACACCTTGACTTTGGTCTTGTAAGATGCTAAACAGAGAACCCAGCCAAGCCCAGCTAGACTTCTGACCTACAGCACTGTGTGAAATAATAAATGGGTGTTGATTTAAGCCACAGCATCTTTGGTAATTTGCTACACAGCAATGGAAAACTAATACATTACATAAAAGAATAAGGTTACAAAACAGTAAATACAGAATGATTCCCATTTTTGTTTATATATATATGTATGCTTGTGAGTTCGGATGGGAAAATCAGCTGTATTATATACACAGTAATGTCAACAGTGGGTATTTTTGGTTGGTAAAGTGAATTAAATGGAGCACAATTTAACCACTAGGAATCTAAAGACTGATAAACTATTATTTTTATGGACTAAATAGTGTGGCCTAAACTTGCTCATTCTTAAAAGCTTTCTCAAATGCCACTTCCTGAAAGAAGATTTTACACACACACACACACACACACACTCAAACACACACTAATGTTGGAATTAATCTCCACTAGCTTTTTTTCACATGGCTGTTGATATATCAGGGTTTGAGCCCTAACTTCACCACCTATGAACTGTTTAATCTTGGATAATTTAACTAAGCTCCCCTGACTTCAGAGCCCTGGTGGCACCATGGTTAAGAGCTTGGCTGCTAACCAAAAGGTTGGCAGTTCAAATCCACCAGCTGCTCCTTGGAAACCCTATGGGGCAGCTCTACCCTGTCCTATAGGGTGGCTCTGAGTCGGAATCGACTTGACAGCAATGGGTATTACTATACAGGAGATCACAAAATTGTAATTTTTTTTTTTTTTTTGTAATCACAGTTGAGCTGATATAAGAACTTTCAACTTGGCCTTTCCCATATTTTTTTTCCTGTAAGGATGCATTCGTATTATTGGGTGCCTAGCAGCCTACAAGGTGCTTAGTAACTTCTGGTTCAATTCATGCATGAATGAACAAAACAAATATTGATAATATTGAATGTTTTGTTTGCCAGACAATGAAGGCTGCAGTTACAAAGGACTACCACGAGATGTCAGTATAAATAGAAAAGTTCTGCGTTTCAGGAATATTCTGGACCATCTGCCCCTTCCTTCTCCAAGGGCTTCAGGGAAAACACAGTTGCAATACTGTAAAGGCAGAAGGCAAACTGCCAGAAATGTGTACAGCTCCCTCTTATTTCACTGCGGATCAATGCCTCGGAAACACAGTGATTTCTGGTGTAAAATATTCCCCCTCAGCTAGTACGCCAAAATAAAAACCTGCAAGGCTTCATTTGTGGACTTTTCATTTCATTTGTGTGGCCTTTTTCCTCTCCTGGCCTCAAACCTGCATCTGTGAGCCTAGGTAGAGAGGCAACGTGGTAAAGAAGACAATGCGGAACCAAATGCCAGTTCCACTACTTGCCATTTGTGTGTCTGTGCAGCTTCCTCAGCCTTTCTGAGCCTCATTTTTGTCAAGTGAAGGAAGAAGGAAACCAGTCTATAGCGACTTCAGATGCAATGGTGCAACCACAGAGCCCGAACCAAAACAGCATCCTTGACAGGCTGCTTTCCTGAGCACCCTAGAATCAAAAGGAAGGTTTTCTTTGCAATTCTGGAAGGAGGTGGGCGTTGTGCCCACAGATTCTTGGCCTGGAGCTTTCCGCCATGACAAGTCCACAAGCTTTCTGAATAAGGCTTACTTTGCCATGACCTCCAACAGTAACTTCCCCTTTCAAAAACAGACTCTGTGAGCACAAAGATTGCTCCTCATCAGCTTCAAAAAAAGGGTATGAATGTCATTGTCTCTACGGTTTCCTGTGGTCTCCATAAAATCTCCAGGCAGAGTGTTCTGGGCTCGTAAAAGTGTCTGCAGTCCTTTTCTCATCTGCCTTAATGACACAGCCTAATGGCTGACACTGGCATCATTTCTCTGGGGAACTGTGGGCTTGGCTTTCCCCTTCCCCGAAATAGCCGGTGTGAGCAGCCCAGGAGCTGGAATGCGAAGCTATGCTTTTTCTCTTCCCACGAAGAGACGTATCTTTCCAGACATGGGAAATCTGACTTATTTCTGGCAATAGCAGACAGAGTGACCCCACTGGAAAACACTTAAACCCCCATTCAAGGAGCTTCCACACAGGGTGCCCAGCCCTGGGCTGCTGTCTGTGTTTTGGGAGGGGATAAAGAAATAGATAACGAAGAAAATATACTTAGCATCCATTATGTGTGAAAGTGGCTTATGATCCGCATTTTACAGACAAAGAAATCTTATTTTAGAAAGAAGCTAATTATTTTGTTCAAAATATGCAATCACTGCACTTGACCAGGACGCTTCAAGGAAGCTAAGAGAAAAACCTTCCCTGGATGTAAATAGCCCCAGGGATAAAAGCCAGTCTGATAGATCTGACCGCGGTGAGTATGTGGTAGGGGGATGACAGCGGGGCAGGGGGAGGAGCTTATCAGATAGGTCGCCCTGAGGTCTCAGGGAAAGAAGAGGCAAGTTCTGACAGAGAACATCTTGGAAACTGCTGGCGCAGGACCATTCCTTTATAAACGCATACACCTTTACATACACACCTGCTCTGTGTGGGACCCTGTGTAGCACAGCTCCAGCCTTCATCATTCACATTGGCGAGGATCCCTGGTGGTACAATGTTTAAGCACTTGGTTGCCAACGGAAAGATCGGCAGTTCAAGAGCACCAGCGGCTCTGCGGTAGAAAGGACTTGGAGATCTGCTCCTATAAATATCACAACCTAGAAAACTCTAAGGAGCAGTTCTATTCTATCCTATAGGGTCACTATGAGATGGAATCAGCAATCAGCAACCCTAAGTAGGGCTAGGATTTTTGCTAGGTTCTGGGGACACGGGATGACTAATGTTCAATTTCTGTTCTCTAGGAGTTTGCGATATAGTTAGAATGAAAATGCATAAACAGCCAATTGTGATAAAAATGACAAGTACTTAGAGAAAAGCAAAAACAAGGTGCTATGGAGGCAGGGCAGGGTTAAGCAGCCCTTTGCTGAGTCTCTTCTGGACAACACAACATTCCTTTCTCAGTCGCCATCTTCTCAAGAACCCATTGCTGTTCCTTTTTGATGTTATCTATGATTTTACAAAACAGAAGCATTTCTTCTGATGGCTTTGATTTGTGTTTGTACTTCTATGGTCAGAAGAATACTCTCTAGGGCATCAGAAAGACCAAACTATATACCCTGGCTACTCCATTTGGACCTTCAGTTTCCTAACCCCTAAAAATAAGGAAGCAAACATCATTGAGATATTCTCCTGTTGTTAGGGGAGGGGAACTCAGTAAGATGGTATTTGTAAAGTTTCCAGAACAGTGATTAATGCATAGTAGGAACTCAATGTGTCATGGTTCTCTCTTTCTTGCCCCTCCCCATTCAATGGCGCTATTTGGAAAGGCAGCCAGGCACATGTGCTGTTTTCTAAACAATGCTGCTAATAATAAAACTAAACCCTACCATTCATCTTCTCTGGGTAACAACTACATCTTTCTTCTTCCATTGCAACCATAGTTGTTGATTTTATTGTTTATTTAACTTTTTGGTTCTTGAGTTCTCTTTGCCCATCCCCCAAGAAATGACTTTCAGCAATAATGACGTCAGGAGGTGGGTTCCAAAAAGCTCAACCTGCAGGCGGAAAGCTGAGGAACTCGTTATTCTCCAGTATCTTTTTTTGAATCTAGATTTTTTTTCAGAATCCCTTCCTTCCTGTCTCCCCCCTCCCCCAAATTACGTTGCATCTGGGTATCTAAATCCTTCTCACAGCTGTTCCAAGGCCTTCTCTACTCTTTCCATCTGCCTGTTTGTTTTTCTTGGTTTTAGTTTTCAGTCTGCTATTTTGTATAAGCAAAATTATCCTTTCATGTCTTACCCATTTCAACTGTTTCTTCTGGATATTGTAAACTGTAGCATCTGTGGTGCTTGCCTCCTAATTATATTTCTAGCCTCCTAATAGAAAGGGTGAACAGACATATGGAACGGCAATAAGGAGATTTTTGCAGCATGCTCCTCATCTCTGACCTCCATGCAGAATTCCTCCCAATCACCAAAGCTTTCTAGGGTATTTCTTTGAGTTCAGCTCACAAAGATACTGCACAAACCTCTGTTATATAGAAACAATCAAGACACACATTGAGACAAAGCTCCTGGGCACATTTTTCTCCTAAATGAGTCATCGCGACTCTAACCGTATGACTCTATATGTAGACACGTACCTCTCAGTCTCTTGGTTCTGTTGTTGTTAGGTGCCATCCAGTCGGTTTTGGACTCATACTGACCCTATGTACAACAGAATGAAACACTGCCTGGTCCTGCACCATCCTCACGATCGTCATCATGCTTAAGCCCATTGTTGCAGCCACTGTGTCAATCCATCTCATTGAGGGTCTTCCTCTTTTTCACTGACCCTCTGCTTTACCAAGCATGATGTCCTTCTCCAGGGACTAACCCCCCCGACAACATGTCCAAAGTGCATTTTTGCTTCTAAGGAGCATTCTGGTTGTACTTCTTCCAAGACAGGGTTTGTTCTAGTAATTTTTAGATCATTGCTTATTTTTACACTAGTTTGAGTGGTCGAATTAGAGTAAGAATAAAGATGACAAAATTTTGAGAGTCAAGAGATCTGGATTTGAGACTCAGTGTGTATACCAAGTTGCTGGGTGTTTTGGAAAAGTTTACTTAACCTCCCTTGGCTTTAATTTCCAAATCAGTTAAATTAGCACCTGGACTAGATGATTTATGAGGTAAATGAATGTAATTGTTTCAACCAATAAATTCATCATTGTACCAATAATATGTTAGGAGTTGGGGAGACTAAGATGAATTGAGTATCATCCCTTGCTCACAGTCTAATAATATTCTTGTGTGCCTTTGAGTTGATTCCGACTCATGGCAACCTTATATGATACAGTAGAACTGCCCCGTAGGGTTTCCTAGTCTGTAGTATTTAACGGAGCAGATGGTCAGTTCTTTTTTCCGAAAGAGTGACTGCTGTCTTCCGATTGCCAACATTTCAGTTAGCAGCCAAGTGCTTAACCATTGCACCACCTGGGCTCCTTAGTCTAATAATAGGGGAGACAAGTAAGTATAGAGGTGATCTGAATATAGTATGTGCTGGCATGAACAGTTCTCTGCATTATCCATAAAATAGTCTATTCAAGGGGTCAACAAATATTTTCTGTAGAAGGCCAAATAACAAATACTTTAGGCTTTGTGACCCATGCAATCTCTGTTACAACTACTCAGTTTTTTCATTATAGTGTGAAAGCAGCCAGAGACAATAAGCAAATAAATGGGTGTGGTTGTGTTCCAATAAAACTTTATTTACAAAAACAGGTAGTAGACCAAATTTGGCCACAAACCATATTTTTCTCACCCCTGATCCATCACAAACAAATTTCATTGAAGTTAATCCTTAGTAATTTCTCATTTCTCTTATTACAAAGACAAAATCCATAACACAGCCTCAAGGTCCTATAAGATGAAATCCTTGCTTCCCTCACCAACACTGTCTCAAACTTCTTTCTCCTTCAGTTTCCATATTCCAATCACGTGGGGCCTTTGTAGAGTTTCTCTTTAGCAGGGCACACTCCTCCCTGCCTTGCACCATGTTCATCTCAGGATGTATTTGCTCCACACCTCCACCCACTCACTGAGATAATATCTATCCATACCTCAGAGGGCAGCATACACAAACTGCACCTTCTCAAGGAAGCCTTCATGGATGCTCAGAACTAGGCCCAGTCCTGTGCTTCCGTGCTTTCTTATTCTCCTATAAGCCGTTTCATAGCCCCTATGATGGTTGTGGTTAAGAGCTATGGCTGCTAACCAAAAAGGCGACAGTTTGAATCCACCACCCACTTTTTGGGAACCCTATGGGGCAGTTCTACTCTGTCCTACAGGGTCGATAGAAGTCAGAATAGATTCGACGGCTACAGGTTTGGTTCTTTGGTTTATGATAATTGTAATTCCTATTCAATTTTGCAGTCATATTTTTAATTCTTTCTCTCCATATAAAATGCAAGTTTTGTGAGAATGATTTCCGTATACATCTTTTTTTTTTTTTTTAACAGCAGTATCTTTAATATTTACAACAGAGACTGGAATAGAACAAAACCTCAGGAAGTACTCTGGAATGGGTGGAGGAATGAAATAATGCCATAGAGGGGCACAAGGTTATTAAATCATGCAACCTGGAACAAGCGTGGCAGAAAGCTGGGATATTTCTTAGAGCTGATGGCAATCATAGGTGGGGTTTGAAAGATAAATAAGTGAGCAAGAGGATTTTATGAGGTATTCTAAATGTAAAAGATTAAAAAAAAAAAAAAAAAGCCCCTCATGTGTACTATAGTTCTTCCTTGCTATATTTCCAAATGTTTGGTATTCTATTTTTCTTCTGTTTTTCTGTTGGTTACTTTTAACATTAAATAGAATAGTTAAACATCTGTTTCCTATTCAATCAGTACTAACCAATATATAATGATTATTACCATGTTGTAAGCTAAGGATCCAAATGTCTTTACCCTTTCTCTCAATTTTTTACTACACCATGAATTTCTGCTTTATGTCAGCTGTATTTTTACATTACCAATAATGATAATTTTTATATATTGTCATGCAACCGCAACCAAAACTCCAATAATTTGTTGGAAGGTTAATTCTACATGTTTACCTTTACATGGTTATACTAGATAGATAGATGATAGATAGACAGACAGACAGGTAGATAGATAGGCAGACAGACAGATAGATAGGTAGACAGATGGACGGACAGACAGATAGAGAGCCACAGTCAAATCGACTCCAACTCTGCATTATCCTATGTATAATAGAACAAAGTGTTGTTGCGCAGTATTGTGTCATCCTCAGGAATGATCCTGAGGATATGCTTGAGTCCATCCTTGCAGCTACTGTGCTAATCCATCTCATCAAAGGACTCCTTCACCCTCCTTGGTCCTCTACATCACCGAACTTGAAGCCCTCCTCTAGAAAATGATCCATTCTGATAATGTGTCCAAAGCAAATAGCCTGTTGTGATCCATAAGGTTTTCCTTGGTTTATTTTTGGAAATAGATCACCAGGTCTTTCATATGTGTATAAGTATTTATTTATATTTAATTTTTAAAGCCCTATAAACATTCATTGCTAGGCCTAGATGGATCCAATGTCAAGATTTATGGACTGCTCCAAGTTGGTGAATATCCCTACATGTAAGATAAAATGGATTCTCTTTCCTCAATTTTCTCAATTATTAGCATGCAACAACATAGTTTTACATTTGTACGAAATTTTTCCTATTTATTCACTACCCACTTCCCTAAGATTCACATTCCTAAGGTTTCTACTTTACTTTTTTCTTCTTGCATTATTTCCCCTTATCAGATTATCATATGCTCATTTTCCCCCAAACCCTCAGTAGTATTTCCCATCCATTAAGTCCAAAACTTTTTTTTGTTTTTTCTGAGAACCTCTCTCTCTATCTGCCTCCCTACTCTGTGTTTAGAATCTTTTCTCTTTTTCTTTTTGTTGTTGTCTGATTGTTTTTCAATCTAGTTTGTAATTTATAGGTTTTACGCCAGCATCCTGGGACTTCCCTTTACGGCTCTTCTAAGGTAGATCCACTGTTTCTTTTTTTGGTTGTCCACTGAATTCACTGGAATAAATCCTCAGTGAAATTCCTAAAAAGGAGTGAAGGAAAAAAAAAAAAACACACACACACACAATGTAATGTCTGACCACTTCCAGCCCTGAAAATGAAAACATCTCTTTATCATATGCCTGAGAGTTAATTTGTCCAGTGTATCAGTTATGATGAATTCTGCTACAAGTGACAAACCATATCCACAATGGCTTAAGCAATGAAGACCTTTAGTTATCTCAAATAATAGGAAGTATGTACCATGCTTGGTACAGGGGCTAAGTAATGTTATCAATGACCCAGACACTCTGTATTATTCTTCTTGTCCATCGGCAGCATGTTGGCTTATTACCTCCTGGCCATAAGATGGATGACACATATGGAAGTGTAATATCATCAAATAACGGAGTTTGAGGCAGAAAGAAGGATTACAGGGGAAAAGAGACCTTCTCAAAGAGCTCTCATATCAGAAATACAAAAATCTTTCTCAGAAACCCACAAAGATGTCTTTGGTTAGAATTGCATGACTATTTCATGCTTCGCATAATCAATATCAAAGAGGAATGATTTTATCGTGATTAATTTAGACCATATAAATATACACATTTATATATAGTCTGTTATCTTGAGAATTTGTTCTTCAGGCACTCCATGGTATATTCAATTTTCTTCACCAACACCACAATTCAAATGCATCAATTTTTCTTGTTTTCCTTATTCGTTGCCCAGTTTTTGCAGGCATATGAGGAGATCAAAAATATGGCTTGCGTCAGGGGCATCTTAGTACTCAAAGTGACATGTTTGCTTTTTAATATTTGTCTTGTTTATCTAGTGCTCCTATAACAGAAATACCACAAGTGGATGGCTTTAACAAAGAGAAATTTATTCTCTCACAGTCTAGGAAGCTAAAAGTCCGAATTCAGGGTACCAGCTCCGTGGGAAGGCTTTCTTTCTCTGTCAGCTGTGGCTGAAGATCCTTGTCATCAATTTTCCCCTGGTCTAGGAGCTTCTCCATGCAAGGATCCTGGGTCCAAAGGACATGATTTCTTTCTTGGTGGTATGAAATCCCCCTGTCTCTCTGCTTGCTTCTCTCTTTTATGTCTCAAGGAGATTGACTCAAGACACAACCTAATATTGTAGATTGACTGCTCATTAACATAACTTCTCCTAATCCCACCTCATTAACACCATATAGATAGAGTCCACAACTCATAGAAAAATCACATCAGATGACAAAATGGTAGACAATCACACAATACTGGGAATCATGGCCTAAGCAAGTTGATAAATATTTTGGGGGAACACAATTCACTCCATGACAACACTTTAAAGAAGTCTTTTGCTGCAGATTTCCCCAATGCAATACATCGTTTGATTTTTTGACTGCTGCTTCCATGGGCATCGATTGTGGATCCAAGTAAAATGAAATCTTTGACAACTTATTTTATCCATTTATCACAACGTTGTTTATTGGTCCAGTTGTGAGGATTTTTGTTTTCTTTATGCTGAGTTGTAATCCACACTGAAGACTGCAGTCGTTGATCTTCATCAGTAATGCTTTAAGTCCTCTTCACTTTCCGTAAGGAAGGCTGTGGTATCTGCACATTACAGGTTGTTAATGAATCTTCCTCCAAACCTGATGCTCTGTTCTTCTTCACATAGTCTAGCTTCTACAATTATTTGCTCACCATACAGATTGAATAAGTATGGTGAAAGGATACAACCCTGATTTTAAACCCTGCCATAACCCTTTGTACTGTCGGATCAACTGCATCGTGGTCTGTGTACAAGTTCAGCATGAGCGCTATTAAGTGTTCTGAAATTCCCATTCTTTGAAATGTTATTCATAGTTTGTTATTATCCACATGGTCAAATGTCTTTGTGTAGCCAATAAAACACTGGTAAATAAATCATTTTGGGGTTCTTACTTTCATGGACTACCAGAAGAATGAACAGATCTGTCTTGGAAGAAGTACAGCCAGAATGCTCCTTAAAAGTGAATATGGTAAGACTTCATCTAACTTACTTTGGACATATTATCAGAAGGAACCAGTTCCTGGAAAAGGACATTATGCTTGGTAAAGTAGAAGGTCAAAGAAAAAGAGGAAGGCCCTCAACGAGATGGATTGACACAATGGCTGTAACAATGGGCTCAAACATGACAATGATTTTGAGGACAGCTCAGGACCAGATAGTGTTTTGTTTTGTTGGACATGGGGTCTCCATGAGGCAAAACCAACTCTACAGCACCTAACAACAACAACATATTGTGAATAGAGCTGAAATCAACATAAATAGCCATATATAGCCAGGATCCCAAAATAACAATGCTCTTATGGAATGACTAAAATTAAAAAATCAAAAAACAAAAACAAGAAAACTCTAATGAAGCATAAGAACACCGAGTGCATTAATACTGACTCTAGATTGAAACAGAGAAATATCTCCCCTTAACATTCATCCCTATACATTCACATTCCCTGTGTCGTCCAGAAGACTTTGGTCAGGAATTGGTTTAAGGTAGCCCTAAATTTGTAGTGGAGTCTAAGTATCCAACGGCACCTCACAAGAAAGTCCTGGTGACCTACTTCCAAAAAATCAGCCATTTAAAAAACCCAGTGGAGCACAGTTCTACTGTGACACACATGTGGTCCCCATGAGTCAGAGTCAATTTCAACGGCAACTGGTTTAAACTGATGGTACCCTCAGGGGTCTGTCAGACAGAAAGGCAAATCCTGTTTCATGAAATAAACCTTAAGGCCACCCTCAAATAATTCTAAAGATAATGTTCAAATATCCTGGGGACACTGCCTTACTCATCTCTGCTCTGGTCATTCTGGACTGTGTTTTGAGATTGCACCATTCCCTATTTTGCCTCTGACTTGGCACTTGCTATGTTCCTACTTAGAAGCCCTTTCTTTTCCTATGTCTGGTATTTTTCTTCATTTCTTAAAATTTCCTTTGCCATGCCAGCTCCTGTTACCTTTTTTACGACACTAGCACAGAAGTAATTGCTTTTTCTTCTGTGTTCTTATAGCACCTTATTCGTTTGGATCACACTTAGCTGCATGGCCCTCCCTAACCTCAAGTGGGAGGTCCTTGAAGGGAAAATCTATGACTCATTAAATTCAGTTTCCCCAGCATTGAGTCCTAACACACAGGGGACACCTCATAGATATGTGTTGAGTTGAACAGATGTACATATTTTGCATCCAGAATTAAATTGAAAACTAACTCAGGCTCAAGTCTCTGCTCTTACAGAGGAAACTTCCTGTGTGGGCCACAGGAAGAAAATCAAAGTAAACTGCCCTCCCACATTCCCCACATCCTTCAAGTCACACTACACTGAGTAAAGGTCTCACGAAGCTTTGGCAATACCCATGTGTCTTTCTTTAACAACCAGAAATTATGGGGCCTGGACAGGATGCAAATTGTTCTCGGTCAGCCTGGGAAAGAGCTAAAAGAACACCAGGCGAATGAAAATGATCCATTTCGTCTCTCCTCCCTTTGGCCTTTGGGAAGCAACTTCAGCTTTGATTAACATCAAAAATATAAGGACTACAGAACTCAAGTGAGTGGATGCTCTTTTCACCCGACTCTTACCATTATTAAGAAGCTCTGGTTGCGCAATGGTTAAGCACTGGGCTGCTAACCAAAAGCTGGTGGTTCAAACCCAGCCTCTACTTCTCAGGAGTAAACACCTGGTGATCTGCTCCCATGAAGACTACAGCCTTGGAAACCCTATGGGTCAGTTCTACTCTGTCCTATACGGTCGCTATGAGTTGCAACTGACTGGAAAACACACACAACAACAACTTACCATTTCTGAGGATAGCCCACCTTAGCTGATTTATTCTGGGAGTTTTTAGCCTTCAAAAGCTCACATGTCCTAATGTGTCCTTACAGCATGAGAGAGCATTAGTATCACGCTGTGGTAGCATTTCCTTTAGTAGCTATAGCCACATGGTATCCGTTGCTAAGACTCATAGTGGAAAGAATAGGTTGGTGCTGAGGACTTACTGAGTTTTCCATACCATTAAAAGCTCCACTGGGAAGTAGAAACGTATAATATGTACCAGGAATCTTGATAGGCAGTGAGATAAAGAGTTCAATAGGACATGTTCTTGACACTCCAGAAGTTCACAGTCTAGGTAGGGATTTAACACATATATGGGCAATTTCAATTCAGTATTTTTTTTTTATGGTAGGTGTTAATGGTCGATACACAGAGAAGTAGTATCTAACTTAGGGGATATGGTGGTTGGGAATAGCTAAATATAGCTTCCTTGGAGCACTTAATACCTAAATCTTGAGGGATGAGTATTAAATAAGCAGGCAAAGGGGAAGGGTCTATTCAATACAAAGGGAACAACTTTCCCCACAATGCAAACACACAAAATAAGACAAAGCAAGGCAGGTGGGCTTTTACAAGTAGTCATAATTGTTGGGGTGCAGTGAGCAAAGGGAAACTGCAAGGATTTACGATGGAAGTAGGGAGAAGCCCTACCTCAAAGGACCTTGTATGTTAGAGCCAGGGGGCTTCTAATGGGTCATCTAGACCAATACTTTTCATACTTAGATGTGTTAGGAATCAACTAGAGATCTTTTAAACTACAGATTCTGATTCAGTGGGCCTGGTTTGGGACCTACGATTCTGCATCTTTAACAAGCTCCCAGGTTCTAGGTCATCCTAGTCAAAGTGCCACACAGTCTAGCACCACCTAGAAATACAAGCCTGCTAAGTCAGAATCTGCATGTGATGGATTGCATTGTGTTCCCCAAAAATATGTATCCACTTGGCTAGGCCGTGATCTCCAGTATTGTGTGATTGTCCACCATTTTGTCATCTGATGTGATCTTCCTATGTGTTATAAATCTTTCCTCTGTTGGGCTGCTATGAATCTGAATCAACTCTACCACAATGGAGTTTTATGATGTTACTGAGGCAGAATTAGAGGCAGTTATGTTAATGTTAATGAGGCAGGAGTCAATCTACGGATTAGATTTTGTCTTAAAATTAATCTCTTGAGGTATGAAAGAGAAGCAAGCAGAGAGACAGGGGGACCTAATCCCACCAAGAAAGCAGTGCCAGGAGCAGAGCATGTCCTTTGGACTCCAGATCCTTGAGCAGAGAATCTCCTAGACCAGGGAAGATTGATGATAAGTACCTTCTTTCAGAGCCAACAGAGAGAGAAAGCCTTCCCCTAGAGCTGACACCCTAAATTCAGATTTCTATCCTACTAGACTGTGAGAGAATAAACTTATGTTTGTTAAAGGCATCTGCTTGTGGTATTTCTGTTATAGCAGCACTAGACAACTAGAATGCTGCATTTTAACAAGATTCCAGGTCATTCATATCTCATTAATGATTAAGAAGAGCTGATCTAGAGCACTAGCCCGGGTGCACAATGATTAAGCTCTCAGCTACTGACTAAAATGTTGGTGGTTTGAACCCACCAGCCCCTCCATGGGAAAAAGTGTGTCAGTCTGCTCCCATAGAGATTACAGCCATGGAAACTCTATGTGGCAGATCTACCCTCTTCTGTGGGATCGCTAGAGTCAGAATCAGCTTGAGGGCAGCAGGATACTTTGGGATAGCCTGGAGAACTTTATAAAAACATACAGCTGGACTGCACCCATAAACAGTACAAATTAATTTTTACCCATAGATACACTGAATTGATTGTTCTGGGTTGGAACCCAGGGACAGGTGTTTTAAAAATCTCCACTGGTGGTCCCGATGTATAGCTACAATTGAGAACAGTGATCTCAGTAAGGGAAGAGAAAACCCAGAGGGGGGAAGTGGTTGGACTAGAGCCTAGGCTTGTGGACAGCTAGTAAGGGTCCTTTTAAAATCTCATTGTGTTCCCAGGTGTCTGAAGCTCATTCCCAGACATGTGATGAGAGTCCAGAAACCCAAGTCATCATTCTTCATTGCTAGCTAAATTTGGCTCAGTTTTCTTTCAGGTCAAACCAGCCAAAAGTTTGTGTAACCAACAAAGCAGTTATAATCCTTCACCCATGAAATGGTCTCTGACCTAACCCCGAAAATGAAAAACTATTGTTATTGTGATAGGCTTAGAAAAGAAGTGCCATTTATTTTTAAACCTGGCAGCTTAAAAGAGCATTTTGAAACATTCCTAAACTGTTAGGGGAAAATCACTGGATTTTTTTTTTCCCCCCAAATAAATTTTAGAAAATCAAAGAAACCTTTTATATTTCATAGAGGCTATGTTTTATGATTTCTTTTATTAATAAGTAGTTAATACTGTAATTGTTTCTTTGCGTAACAGACCTATTATACAAAATGAATATATTTAAGATAACTACACACTCATTTCTTTCCTTTCTTCATATGAAGTACGTTTTCTTTAGAAGCCAAAATTTGTGCTTTGAAAAAGGCAGCCGAATAGCCAAAGTTGTAATTTTATGAAACCACAAAAGCTTCTTTTAAAGGGCTCTGACTTGAATACACACTGCAAGGAAATTAATAGTCTCAGTTCAAACATCCTCTTTAATCCATCTCCTTTTGCCTCTTACAAGGAAGAGAAGAATGCAGTTGTCAAGCTGACTTAGGCGAAGGACAAGTGTTGAGCAACATGCTGTTGGCGTGAGGCCACGCTAGTTCTTTCTGGGGTATCTCAGCAGCCTTCAGGGAGCTGCCAGCCCAGGGACGTGTTGTGTGTCATTATCAATTTGCACTCTGATTTCCTAACAGTTCAAGAGGCCTTTTGACAAAAGCCTCCATTTAGATCTAATAATAACTCTGGATTTTTGCTAAACATCTCACAACCTGGGAACAGGCCCAATTGCTAAACATACTTACACTGCAGGAGTTTCTTTTCCTGAGTCCAGAGGGGACAGGCAAGCAGACTAGAGAGTGCTTTTGGGGGGCAATGTAAGAATGGTTCTCACTTTTAAGAGTTCTTTTCAGAAGAATGATTTCAGTTCTTTCATGAAGTCCACCTGAACAATGATTGTAATTGGGGGGCATGTTACTGTTACCTTGTCCTGGCCTGATATTACACCAGCTAAATTTCCATAGCTCTCTATTTCTCACTGTGTCATATCGTAAAACCTAGTGGTTCCAACTGACCTACTTCCCTTACTTAGTCTCACAATATCTAGTCCATTTTCCATCAGTTACAACATCCTCTTAACCCTCACTACCTCTTGAAGGGTATAAGTCCATATTTCGAAAGCCTTCATCATGGGAATGTTCTTCCATAATTTCTATTACTTTTTTCCTCATGGGAGTACAAAGAAATGTCTTAGCTCTTATGCTCTCTCTCTCAAAAAAATTAAATTAAGTCTTTAGTTTGTTCAAAGAAAACACCATTTCCTAACCACTCCTTCCCATTTCTAACAAAGTTTTATTTTCTTTGAAGCAAGTAGACAAAGTTTTATTTTCTTTGAAGCAAGTAGCCAATATTCCTTTGCAGATTCCTCATGGGACGCGAGAGTCCAGGGCCTGCTTGGGGAAAGTTGTGATGGAGAAGAACAGAGAGGAAGATGGAAAGACAAAGTTCAATTCCAAGATCAATCAGTATACTTCAGATACCTTTCGTTGTCTTAATAATCCTTCCTTAAGCCCCCAAATCATTTTGCCTTTGCATTCCTTACCCTGATCTGATACATAATTAATGTAGGTTTTCTTTTATCTACCTAGTTTTTGACCTCCCTCATTGGCATGTCCAACATGAGGCAATGAAGAAGCCCAAGGAGGAAGCAGATTAAACTCAAGCTATCAAAAAAAAAAAAAAGAAAGAAAGAAAGAAAGAAAACTCAAACTACTGTTCTGTTACTTTTAGAAGTTCTTGAATAGCCCCAGGCTATTAATGAAGAAGAAGGTAAGAATAACTGATTAAAATTCAGTTCGTGATCTCTTTTGAAATGTAGTATTTTCCAACTATTTAATAGATCACAGATGTTGAATACAGGGCTGACAGCATGGTGCCAGCAGGTTTCTGCATCAGCGTGTTTGAACAGGAAGTGATCGTAGATTGCATCTAGTTAGACTACCCAACCTGGACTAGAATTCCTTTAAAAGTTTTCCCAAGACTGTCTGCATTCTGGAGATATAACCTTTCCAACCCGTTTACTAATCAGCTAATTGCATTGGTGGTGAGTCCAGAGCCATTAGCATGTCCTTTCTCACATTGAGTGGACTGACATCCTTGGAATATCCTCTCTTTAGTACCAGTCTACACACAGGAAGATGACAAAAGAAAAGGAAAAAAAAAAAAAAAATCCATATCCTCTTCCATATGACTGTTTTTTGTGAAGAGTTGATTCCAAAATTATCATGTCAATATTTTCGTAGTAAAGAGTTTTTGAAATGCCAGATAAACTGTTATGAATAGTGTACCACCACCACCATGAAAAAAAAAAAAAAAAAGCCTTTGGAATTTATCACAAATGTTTCCATTATTAAACATGAGAGAAAAAATACTCCATGAGGAGGAAGGGGTATTTCAGTATTTAGAACATAAACAGCTTCTTTCTGTAGAGAGTTCGGGACATTTATATAAAG
The DNA here is from genome assembly GCF_030014295.1 of Loxodonta africana. Classification (NCBI taxonomy): domain Eukaryota; kingdom Metazoa; phylum Chordata; class Mammalia; order Proboscidea; family Elephantidae; genus Loxodonta; species Loxodonta africana. The sequence goes on along the minus strand of NC_087353.1, from coordinate 23,986,773 downwards.
TACTTTAAAATACTCACCACTTGACTTGGAACTTTCTGGGAATTAATTCTGAAGTACCAATCCAGAATATGGAAAAAACTTTGTACCCTAGATAATCAATGCAATGATATTTATAACAACTAAAAGTAGAAAACCATGCAAATGGTCAAATTTAGGGATATGTGCAAATAGTCCTCAGCTTATTACAATTGTTGAAAACTATGAAGCTATCCAAAATATTTTTTGCTGAACAAAGTATATCAGTATATTAAATGACAGAGGAGGATTAGTCAGTATAAAACCTGTGCATTGGAAAAGAGATAGGAAGGAAAAAAATCCTAAAGACTAGCATTAGCTCCATTTGAGTATTGCGACCAGGCAACTTATCTCTATTTTCTGAACTATATGCTGTTGTGGAAAGTCTGGTGATGTAGTGGTTAAGTGCTATGGCTGCTAAACAAAAGGTTGGCAGTTCGAATCCACCAGGCACTCCTTGGAAACTCTATGGGGCAGTTCTACTCTGTCCTACAGGGTCACTATGAATAGGAATCGACTCAATGGCAATGGGTTTGGCTTTATTGTTGTTGTTTGTTTTATGCTGTTAAAATATAAGTACTCTTTTAAAAGGATCTAGAAATGCTGTATGCTTAAGGAGGAAAACTAAAGGATAGGGGATATCTAGGCTTCGCTCTTTCCATTTTAAAGCTTTTTTTTTTTTTTTTTTTTTGCATTTTCTCTAATGCCTGCAATCAATTTAGTAAACCATAGATTTAGTTGGGCCCACCTTATTACTCAGTAACATGAAAAATGAGGTAATGATGGAATCTTACAAATTCAATCTTTGTTAACAATTGCAAAACACATGGGTCCCATGCCATCCAGCTTTATTAATTTTGTAGGTTAGGTCTGTGTTGACCGTCTTAATCTTAACCTAATGATCTGTTTATTTAACAATTCTCTTTAAAGGCTTTTAAGTTGTACAGGAAAAGGGTGTTCAATATACCCAACACTTATTCCTTGGAAACAATTTACACAATCAAAATGATGTGCCATTTTGTACTGCAAAAGTGAGAAACTGCGGCTCCCTGTGACCCCAGTGTAAGCGTCACACTGCTTCTAAAGCTAACCTGTTCGTATTTTTGCAAATACCAATGAAATACTACAGACTCGTTTTTGTTTTGTTAATTTTTGTCAAGATAACAACACTCTTTGCCTTCTAAGTCAATGTTGATATTTATAAATGAAGTCAGCTAAAACCTATTTACTCCAACAGTGTTATTTGAACTAGGTCTGCAACATGAGGAGAAGTTCATCAGGCAAAGAATGGGATGGAGAGAAGAGGGGAGGGCTCAGAGTGGAAATCAAAACCAAGGGTTTTCCAGGCAGGGCAAGCCATGTGCACCAGGAACAGAGGTGTGAGAACTTATGCCATGTTTAAAGGAGAGTACATGGTTTAAATTTCCTGGAGAAATAGGGAAAAGATTGAAAAGACCCAGGATAGGACAAATAAGTTGGGGTTAGATGGCAGGTGAACTTTCAAGGTACTATTTAGGTGTTAATTACATTTGCACAGCAGTGGCGAATATGTGCTAGAACTTTCCTGATAATTTCCTTGTTTCATTCTTATGCATGACTGGACATAATTATAACAATTTGAAGGTAATTGATATCTGTTAGCTGTTTCTCCCTCTGTACTCCCATCAAATTTTTCAAACCCTTGGTATACATAGTTCTGTTACAGCTTTTTCTTTGAGCATCTCTTTCTCCCTTATTAGTACAAGTGGTTCTTGGAGACAGGAACCGTGTATTACTCATTGTTGTGTCTTCAGTTGCTAACATCATGCTTGACAGATGACATATATATGCTGTAATATTTGAGGAACTGGTGGGTAAATATCTGAGAGAATCAGTGAACGTATGAATCAAGTTATGTAGTCAAACAGCCAGTAAGTCACAAGGTAAGAACTAGGGTTTTCCTTCCTCAGTCCAGTTTTTATTCCCATGCACCACATCTATGGTTTATGTTACACACCACACCATGAAGAACTTTATCGTACCATTTTTTCAAATGAATAGACTTTATTGTTTGGAATGGTTTAGGTTTATCGGAAAAATGAGCAGATAGTACAAAGAGTTTCCATATGCATCCCCACCCCCTGCACAAAGTTTTCCCTATTAACAACTCTCATTAGTGTGATGCATTTGTTACAACTGATGAACCAATATTGATACATTGTTATTAACTAAAGTCCATCATTTGCATTAAGGTTCTCTCTTTGTGTTGTATAGTTCTACAGGTTTTGACAAATGAATAATGTCAGGTATCCGCCATTACAATAAAAAAAAAAAATTGCACCCTAAAATTCCTGGGTGTAATGGTATCTCACGGTTCTTTTATGTCATACCGTTTCTCACTCTGAATCCTAGCTACAAAAGTAAATTGCTCATTTTATCCCTTTATAACAACTAAAATACAGGTTGAATAACAAAGATGAGCTTTCTTCCAGTCGAGATTATTTTTCTTCTTTTGTCCTAGTGCTACTTAGCAAGTTCTAGTTCATTAATGCTGGCCAAATAAATGAATTCAGAACCTCTTTAATGAAAAGGTACCTGATTAAGAGAAAAGATGCTGCTTACAATAGGAAAAACATAAGTATACATAAATATATATATATATGGATATGTGCATGTTATATATATACACATACATATATGGAAACTCTGGTGGCATAGTGGTTAAGACCTACGGCTGCTAACCAAAAGGTCAGAAGTTCAAATCCACCAGGTGCTCCTTGGAAACCATATAGCGCAGTTCTACTCTGTCCTATAGAGTCACAACGAGTTGGAATCAACTCAACAGCAACAGGTTTGTTTTGTTTTATAAACATATGTGTATGTGTGTGTGTAAGTATATAGATACATATATATATATACTGGAAACCCTGGAGGTGTAGTGGTTAAGAGCTACAGTTGCTAACCAAAAGGTCGGCAGTTCAAATCCACCAGGTGCTCCCTGGAAACCCTATGTGGCAGTTCTACTCTGTCCTACGGGGTCCCTATGAGTTGGAATCAACTCTACGGCAATAAGTTTTTTTTTTGGTATATACATCTGTATATATACATATGTAATCTAGTAGTGTCATATCTTGTCTAACTTCACAAGGAGGGATGAGAATCAAGATCAGCACACAGCTGGTCCCCATGAGGTAGAGGTCAGACATATCTCCACTCTCCAACTTTTTCTCCATTTCTAACACCAGCCATCCTCCCCACGGCACTCTCTTCTTTGTCGGATTCGATAATTCATTGCAACAGTCACACAGAACTCACACACTATACTCAAAAATGTATGATTTATTAGGGAATTAGCAGCCTACAACTTGGGATCAGGATCAACTTGGAAGTAATAGGATACAACTCAGGAGACAGGATGTACAGTTCTTCAGTCAGGACAGCTCCCAACCAAAACAGTTCTCAGTTCCCTCTCAGCCATGCTAGCTGATAGCCCTTCTTTTGGCCTTGTCTGCAGGCTGGGCCCTGCTTGGGCATACTGCCGGCAGGCCCTAATTGAGCCTTCTGCTGCCAGGCCTCACTGGGAGTGGCCAGTGCCCCGCCCAACAAGTGTTACAACTCTTTTGGCTCAGCCAACAAGTGCCCAGAGGCACCCAACTCCAGCAGCAACCCTCCTGCCCAAAAGTGCCCAGTTCTCTCTTGCTCTGTGGATTGGCAAGCCCACTGCAACCACCCTAATGCTGGTCTTCTGGTTCCGAACACTTCTACTGTTCCTGCTGTTTCCCTGCCACTGCCTGTGCTGTGGTTGTTGCCATTTCTAGCCTTCCTGCAGTGTCTCCAGTGTTATAGCTCTCTCTCCTGTATCTACGAGGTTCTTAGTGCAGGGATCCCAGGTCCACAGGATGCACTTCGCTCCAGGCTCTTCTTGATGGTAGTGAGGTCCTCCTTGATTTCTGTGCAATCGACCCTTATGTAAGACTACTTTTTGTCAATTTCAAGTAACAGCCCTCCCACCAGACCACAAAATGACCAATTCCCTTGCTAGGCCACATTTACTTAATTTGCATATCATCAACCAATCCTCACAAGGTCACTTAATCCTATTGGGTGTTTTTACTCACCCCATTTACATAGTAAACTAATTCCTTTGCAAGACTGTGTCCTACCCAATCATTTTGGCAGAATTATAAAGCCAAGGCCAGAAGGGCCGTATATAAAGAGAAACTCATTGCACTGTAATATATCTATTTTTATCTGTATACGTAAAGAATTTATGAAAATAAGAGTACATGAGAATAATACCTTTTCAAATCATAAGTTGTCCAGAAGCTTTCTCTGTGTATCGTATTCCTATGTCAATTGAGGCTTTTAACAATGCAGAATATATAGATGCCAATCAATATTTAGCTATTCAATTAAGCAGTTAAATTTATATTCAAGTTGTATTTTATTTTAGCATTTTTATTAAAAATAATAACACAAAGACCATTAAAAATTCCTTTTTAATAAATATATATTAAAAACCTATCTGGCATATTTTCCTTTTCCTGAATTCTTGTCTTTTCTTTGTTTAGCTTTGTTGTAATCATAGTAAAGAGACACTTTTCTTCTGCTTTCACTACTTAATGCTTCTATGTTTGTGAAACAATTTTCATGATTTCACATAATCAAAAAGTCCTTTAAAAACTGAACAATAAACTGTACAACACCAAGAGTCAATCATAATGTAAACTATGGACTTTAGTAAATAAGAATGTATCAATATTGGTTCATCAATTGTATGAACGTACTACACTAATGCAAGTTGTTAATAATGGGAGAAAGTGTTTGCAAGGGGATTAGAGTATGTAGGAACTCTGTACTTTCTGCATATTTTTTCTACAAACCGAAAACTAAGCTAAAAAACAATGTGCAGTAACAAAAAATATTGAGGAAAAAAAATCTGAAGAATAATTTATTAACCCTCTTGTGGCTATTTCACATTTGAACTATTTGGCAAATATTCTAGGGAAAAAACTATGAGATATTGCTGCTAACCAAAGTGTCGGCAGTTCGAATCCACCAGCTGCTCCTTGGAAAACTTATGGGGGCAGTTCTACTCTGTCCTGCAGGGTTGCTAGGAGTCGAAATCAGCTGGACAGCAACGTTTTCTGGTTAAGGAAAAGAACCAAGACTCACAGCTCAGGTTTTCAAAAGCTAAACTGGTAATATTTCTCCCATCTCCCTATAAAGAATATCTGTTTACTATTTTTCTTTGAATATTTTCTTAAAATGAAGTTGTGTATCTAAAATTGATGGGTGACATTTAATGTATATTTTTTATTGATCTTGATGACCCTGCTTTCTCACTTTGCAACATGGTTGAACAAATTTATAATTTCATGAGCAATATATGTGTTACGTTTTGCTGCAATTTCAACAGCATTGAGGTTATTCTGTTTTATTATTGTTAGTTTAGGTGAAAAACGTTTTCCAATGTTGCTTTTATTTGCACTGTGATTACCGAGGAGTATATGTAATAAAATTACATTACAGTAAGGACGATCTGTAATTCTGAATTTTTTGCTTAATCATAATGGTGCTTCCCCCACTTAGGCCTGTTCTGTGAGAGTGATATAACTTGAAAAAATGTTCAGCACTAATCATGAATATATATAGTCACACATGTGGTATCATTAACGCAGGAAATTTTTATTTATTTTATTTTACATCTATTCCTACAATTTCAAAATAAACATGCTTTTTTTTTTTCTACAATGGACTTTATTTTGCCTTGTGCATGGTTTATATTTCTAAGATAATTCCATCAGTGTTATAGTACAACTTTTAATTCTGAAATACACGGTCAGATATCTGTTTAGCTCAATCTTTCCCAAAGACTATTAAATGTTAACTGTAGTTCTTTTTTTTTTTTTTTTTGTAGTTCTAGAGGATGTTAAAATCTGTTACGTGATGTTTAAATTGTTCCATAATTTAGAAGATGAGTTGAAAAAAGGAGGGCAATCTTCTTTAATGCTTATAGTCTCACTTTACTTATCATGTATTTCTGAGAAAGGGATACAGCTTATGAAACTCTAAGGGAGGAATAAAGAAAGTGTTGGGCATCCATCCATAAACATAAACTTTAAGTTAGAGGTCAGGGTTTCAGAATCTAAATTAACTGAGAATCTGAAATAATAGAGAATCCAATAATACATGTTTCCTTTTGCTGGTTTACATATCCTTTGGCAAATGGATCACTTTTTTCTAATCTTTTATTAAGTCTTCTATGAATCATATACACCTAACAATTATGCAGTAGAGGGTCAGTGAAAAAGAGGAAGACCCTCGGCAAGATGGATTGACACAGTGGCTGTAACAACGGGCTCAAGCATAACAATTATTGAGAGAGAGGCAGAATGATGGACAGGCAAACAGATAGATAGATAAACAATAGGATAGATAGATCCATTTTACCAAACCATGGAAAAGTGGGATAGGATCATCTAGATATAGAGATCTATAAAGTGTCTTCTTGATAGTTCTCTCTGTCTCTCATCTTGGTGTCTGCCTGTCTGTTGGCTCATTCCATGAGACTCCTTCATGAGAAAGAAGACAGGTGACACTACCAAGTCAAGTTCACATTTCAGTAGCTGTAGTCAAGGTAAAAGAAATAGCTACCCTTTCTTGTCCAGTTCTGAAAATTCCATGGGGTGATCTGATTAATCCACAATAAGTTTTTATTTCCATTGCTTCAGGGAATGCAGCACTGAGAAGCAATGTGATTGGCCCACCACATTTTCATGCTCCACTTGTAGATGACATGTTATTCTTCATTTTTATCTCTGATTCTTACTCTCTTGGCCTGGGGATATGCAAAAGTTTCTATGAAATATGTACCTTCAGAATGAAACTGATTATAGTGTGATTAGTGGATCCTTGCTGAACAGGTAGAAAATAAAAATTAAATAAATGGATTAGATTCCTCACAATAGACTGATAGTAGCAATTTGTGGCATGCTTTATAACATTTTTCCTTATTAGCATGTGCCAATGAGGGTACACAGATTAATGCCCCCCAGAAAGATGCCTGTGCCCTAACCTCTAGAGCCTGTGAATATATCACATGATAAAAGAAACTTCACAAATGGAATTAAGGCTACAGGTCTTGAAACAGAGATTATCCTGTATTAACAGAAAGAGGCTAATCTAATCACATGGGCCCTAAAGAATGGGAGAAGGAGGCAGAAAGATTGGTCAGAGAGATGAGATGATAGAAAAAGAGGCAGGAGAGATTTGAAGTGTTGGAGAGACTCAACTCACCATTGCTAGCTTTAAAGATGCAGGAAGAGGGCCATGAGCCAAGGCATGTGGGCTGCCTCTAGAAGCTGGGAACCATCCTCAGCTGACAGCTAGTAATGGGGACCTTAGTCCTACAACCACCAAAACAAACAAACCTATTGCCAGTGAGTCAATTGTGACTCACAGTGACCCTATAGAACAGAGTAGAACTGCTCCATACAGTTTCCAAGCTGTGGCTGGTGGATTCAAATGGCCAACTTTCGGTTAGCAGCCAAGTTCTTAACCACTGTGCCACCAGGGCTCAACTAAATCACAAGAGACAAAATGCTGCCAACAGCCTGAATGACCAAGAAAACAGATACTCCTCTAGAGCCTTCAGAAAGAAATGCAGCCCAGCTGCAACTTTGGTTTTAACCTGGGGAGATCTGCATTGGGCTTCAGACCTAAAGACTGTAAGAAAATAAATTTATATTGTTTTTAATCACTAAGTTCGTGGTAATTTGTTACAGCAGCAATATAAAACTAGTAGAACGAGGTAAAAAGCCTTCTTTTTTTTTTTTTTTTTTAAGAATCCAGCAAAAAAAAATGTCTTTCCTTGTTTGTTTAGTCCTAGAGAAAAGAATCTTGACTCTATTGGTTGTCCAGGATCCCACTGGTTTAGATTTGTCTTTATATGAATACCTATAAGAGCTTTTTCTCATTTGCACTTTTATGAAGAGCACAAAAGTATCTGTTAAGAAGTACAGAGTCCATACTCTGTAGGAAAAATTGGGTGGAGCTCACCTACTCACACAAAACAGACTTTAAAAGAACAATATTGGATGCCAGTGAGATTCATCAGCCAACATGCCCAAAGGAAGAAGCTATATCCTGGGCTGGCCTGGCTATACTTCTTTCCAGCCTTGATGACCTTTTTCTAAGTTGGCCATAATGTCCCTGTACCTCGCCCTTAGTTCTTTAACATTCTGCTTTGCACTTCATTGGCTTTTTACTAATCTCAACTGTCTCTAGTCTTCGTTTATAATTCTTCTCCAAAGAAAATTTTTATCAAATAATTAATTTCTATAGAGACTTTTCTTACTCAAATTGATCCTACAGAAAACTGGCTCCCTGCTTTTCTTATTAACCTGGGAGATGGCGATGTGATGCTGTAATTCTGTCCCTAACCTGAATGTCACTTGTACAAATCCTCTTTGACAGCTGCATTTTCACTAACTGCATTTTCTTAGTGTGCTAAGGCACTGGATAAAGCGTTTTCATCCTGTTTTAAGACTTCTAGTCCTGACAAGATGGCAGATAAATTCAGAATACTTTTTTATTTTTAATTTAAAAAGGATCTGATAATCTTTCTCATTAAAACTTAAAAAAAAGGATTTTTTTTTTTTTTTTGGTTAATATATAATAAATTGTTCAAGAATGAAAGAGGAAAAAAAAAATCTTCAGATACCAGCAATAAGTAGGGACTCGAACACTAGAGCTGAAAACATATGAAGTGATAATGCAGCTGACCTAAAGTGGATTTATTAAACCTAGAGACATAGGGCCTTGGGTTTCAGTGCCCATATGAGACCTGGAGATGAGACCTTGGACCAGAGAGTTCCAAAAGAGACCACTGCTAGTACCCCCAAATGTCTCATCATTAGTGAAAGGTAAATCACCTCAGTATCATAAAGAATTATCAAGAAAGGTTGTCTGTCTCTATCAGCACATCACATGAGTTTGGACTTTAAATTTATGCCACCCAAGTCACCAGGTAAGAATAAATATAAAAGACTCTGGAGGTACTTTGACAACACAGGCTATATAGGATTTCTTACACAGTGCTGAGGAAAGGGGTGAGAAAGACCTCCTTCTGATTTTGAGCTCACAATAAGAAATCACAAAATTCATGATTAATAACCCAACCTAAGCACAATGCAGCAGACACAACCATGAGGAGTGTTAAAACCCTAATAGCATTAAATAATAAAATAATAAATTGGAAAAGAAATTATTTAAAATAACCCAGGTAATCAACACAATAAAGAGAGAGAAAAACAATAAAAATACTGTTATGGATTGAACCATTTCTCCCAAAAACATATGTTGAAATTGTAACTTCTGTACCTGTGAATGTGACCTTGTTTGGAAATAATGTTTTTGTTTTTGTTTTCTTATCAGCTAAATTGAATGAGGTCATACCAGAGTTGGGTGAATCCTAATACTAATGCCTTCTGAGTTGTGGGTTATAAAAAGAGAGAATAAATATAGAAATAGGGTCACACAAGAAATCCTGGTGGCATAGTGGTTAAGAGCTACAGCTGCTAACCAAAATGTTGGCAGTTTGAATCCACCAGGCTCTCCTTGGAAACCCTATGGTGCAGTTCTACTCTGTCCTATAGAATCACTATGAGTCGGAATCGACTCGACTTCAATGAGTTTTGGGTAGGGTTGCACAGGGGGATGACAGCAGGTAAGGATCCATCTATAAGCTAAGGGATGCCAAGAAGTCCCTAAGGCTACCAGAAGCTAAAAAGGCAAAGGAGGATCTTCTCCTAAAATGAACAGAGAAAGAACATAGCCCTGAAATCCAGAACTATGAGAAAATAAATTTCTGTTCTTTAAAGCCATCCACTTAGTGGAATTTTGTTATAGCAGCCCTAGGAAACTAAGATAGATACCACAAAAACAGAGAACAGGAAGATGAGAAAAGTAAAAATAATAGAATTCCTACAAATAAAAAATTTAGTTATTGAAATTAAAAAACCCAGAGGACAGTTGAAACACAAAATAGACTGTCAAAGTAAGGAATTAGTACAATGCATATTAGATTTGATTACATTGTCCAAAATAAAGCAAGGAGCAATAAAGAGATGGTAAATTTAAAAGGGTTACTAAAGGAGAATGGATTCCTGGTGGCAAAGTGGTTAAGAGCTTAGCTACTTACCAAAAGGTTGGCAGTTCAAATCCACCAGTTGTTTCTTGGCAACACTATAGAGCACTTCTACTTTGTTCTATAGGGTCTCTAGGACTCAGAATTGACTCAACGGCAAAGGGTAATGGGTAATGGAGCATGGAATGAGATCAAATATGTATCTACTGGGAGTTCTAGAAGATGGCAATAGGAAGAATGGTGGAGAAGCAATATTTGAAGAAGTAAAGGCTAAAAAGTTTACAGAAGCGATGAAATGACATCAATTCTCAAATTAAAACAATGCTCAGAGAGAAAAGAACATTGAATTAAACACACACATTTACAACACATAAACACACTTAGACATAAAGGCTGATATTTCAAAGCACCAAAACAAAGATAGGATTAAATACGGCAATATGTATACAAAGGATGGAAGGTATACACAGAGTCACTGTACCAAAAAGGTTTGGTTGACATTCAGCCATTTCAGGATTAGCATATGATCAAGAACTGATGGTATTGAAGGAAGAAGTCCAATGAAGGCATCGGCAAAAAACAGATTTCCAGGAATTGACAGAATACCAATCGAGATGTTTCAACAAATGGATGCAACACTGGAAGTGCCCACTCTTATATATCAAGAAATTAGGAAGACAGCTACCTGTTCAACCAACTGGAAGAGATCCGTATTTTTGCCCCTTCCAAAGAAACATGATCCAACAGAATGCAGAAGTTACCAAACAATTACATTAATATTACATGCAAGTAAAATGTTGCTGAAGATCATTCAAAAGCAGTTATAGCAGTACTTCAACAGGGAACTGCCAGGAATTCAAGCCAAATTCAGAGGAGGATATGAAACAAAGGACACCATTGCCAATGCCAGATGGATCCTGGCTCAAAGCAGAGGATACCAGAAAGAAGTTTACCTATTTTTTATTGACTATGCGAAGACGTTTGACCATGTGGATCATAACAAATTATGGATAACATTGTAGAGAAGGGGAGTTGCAGAACACTTAATTGCGCTCATGAGGAAACTGTACATAGACTAAGAGGAAGCCTTTCCAACAGAACAAGGGGATAAGGCATGGCTTAAAATCGAAGAAGATGTGCATCAGTGTTGTTCTGTTTCAGCTTACTTATTCAACATATATGCTGAGCAACTAACCTTAGAAACTGTGGTATACGAAGAAGAATTGGGCATCAGGATTGGAGGAAGACCCACTAACAACCTGAGATATGCAGATGACACAACCTTGACTGCTGAAAGTGAAGATTACTTGAACCACTTACTGATGCAGATCAAAGACTGTTCGGTGTCGGTATAGATTATACCTCAACGTAAAAGAAACAAAAACCCTCACAACTGGACCAATAAGCAAAATCATGATAAACAGAAAAAATTGGAGTTGTCAAGAATTTCATTTACTTGGATCCACAACCAACAGAAGCAGCAGTCAAGAAATCAAATGACGTATTGCATTGGGTAAATATGAGGCAAAAGACTTCTTTAGTGTTCAAAAGCAAAGATATCGCTTTGAGGGCTGAGGTGCTCCTGATCCAAGACATGGTGTTTTCTATCACCTCATATGCATGCGAAGGCTGAACAATGAATAAAGAAGACAGAAGAAGAATTGACACCTTTGAATTATGGTGTAGACAAAGAATACTGAATATTCCATAGACTGCCAGAAGAATGAACAAAACTGTCTTAGTTCTAAGAAGTACAGCCAGAATGCCCCTTAGAAGTGGAGATGGCGAGACTTCATCCTACATACTTTGGACATGTTATCAGGAGGGACTAGTCCCTGGAGAAGGACATCATGCTTGGCAAAGTAGAGGGTCAGTGAAAGAGGAAGATCCTGAACATAGTGGCTGCAACAATGAGCTCAAACACAGCAACAATTGTGACGATGGTGCAGGACCAGCAGTACTTTGTTCTGTTGTACATAAGGTCACTATGAATTGGACCCGACTTGAAGGCACCTAACAACAACAACAATGAAAACTGTTTAGGACTGCAACCAGCACATAATAAGGAATACGTAATAGTTTATCCTTATTATTCTTGCTACTGCTGCTATTATTATCATTTTCTTTACTTCTGTTAAAGAAATTTCATAACAAGTATTACAAGTAAAAATAAAATGGAAGTGGCTAAGTTTTGCAAAAGTATGTGGTATTAAATTATTTACACGTAACTTAACCACAGAGGCCAATAGTACATATTATTTCATGGGAATGCTGCACAGGAAATGTGAGGCTGGGGGTTACCTATGTGGATGGAGAGAAGAGGGGTAATTTCATAGTTCATAGATTTTAGTACTGAAAACAACCCTGAAACAAACATCGCAATATGTTAAAAACTAAACTTCTGTTTAGTTTTAGTGGTGGTTACCTCCACCTATGGTTGTTAAGGCTGAGCTCCTTCAGGGCGCCCAGCCCAGGCACAGCTTGCCAAATTTGTACCTAGCTACGGTGTTCCTTGGAAACCCTGGTGGCGTAGTGGTTAAGTTCAATGGCTGCCAACCAAAGGTCAGCAGTTCAAATCCACCGGGCACTCCTTGGAAACTCAATGGGGGCAGTTCTACTCTTTCCTGTAGGGTCGCCGTAAGTCAGAATTGACTTGACGGCAATGGGTTGGTTGGTTACGGTGTTCCCTGTTTCTGAAAGAAATCAAGACTTTTTCTAATTCGCACAAAGACATGAGGTTGTGGTGGTCCTGTGGGTAAATAAAAGCCTGTATACAACATTATTTTCTGTACTTCTCTTTGTTTGAAATATTTCATCACTTTAAATAGGAACAATTACTTCCCGCATAGAGTTTACGGTGAAGATGCAATCACTGTAGCTCATAATTGTCATGATTCCTGTGTCAGTTCATATCATCATGCAACTACCCAGGTTTTCCGTTTTAAACCAATATACGCAGGCTACTCCGAATGAACAAGTTCCTGTCTGAGGAATAGGTTAATGAATAGAATAAGTACAGTCCAGACATCAGTGGCAAAAAAAAAAAAAAGTTTACAACTCCCCCCAAAAAGTGTTGCTAATTGTTTTATGGAAACATTGAAAGGATTAGAAGCTACTATTTGCTTCCTACTTTTAATACATCAAGAAGATTCACAACAGTACAGTTGAGTTTGGTTGTTATGGGAAATGTTAGACACAGTAAGACATTAATGCAAAAGAAAGAATATGAAGGAGATAATGCATCCAATCCGTGCAGGAATAATTTTTATAGTGCTTTCAGCTGGTGTTAATTCTCCAGCAATGCAAAAGACCACAAGGAAGATCCCTAAATGTCTTATAATCCTTGCCCAGATTATGTAAAAAAAGAATTCTTTATGCACTTAACTTTGTAAAAGTGAAATAATAATACTAATAATAAATGATTGGTTTTGCTCCAAATCTATTAATCAATGTGCAAAAATGCAAACCCTGAGTGTCTTTGTGTGTTATTTAATAACAAAACTCTGTGCTAACTCTCTGAGGAGAAATAGCATTTTCCTAAAATAGGTAGGTGGTATAGTGGTTAAGTGCTACGGCTGCTAACCAAAAGGTCAGCAGTTCAAATCCACCAGGTGCTCCTTGGAAACCCTATGGGGCAGTTCTACTCTGTCCTATAGGGTCGCTATGAGTCGGAATCGACTCAACGGCACTAGGTTTTTGTTTCTGGGTAAAATAGGTAGGGGAAGAGAGAAAGAGGAAATTCGATTTTCTTGTCTTTCTTTTCTCTCAAACTACCTATCTGACAAAGAGCTTATATTTAGAATATATGCATATAAAGAACTCTCAAAACTCAGTAGTAAAATATAAAATCCAATTTGTTGTTGTTAGTTGCCATAGACTTGGTTATGACTCATGGTCTTCTTTGTTTTTGTTTTCTTTTTAACTTTTGGTAGCCTTGGGCATTTCTTGGTGTTCCTTAGCTTATAGATGGATCCCCACAATCTGTCTTCACCTGTGTGACTCTATTGCTGTATTTATTCTCTCCTTTTATAAGCCACAACTCAAAAGAGATTAGTATTAAGACTCACCCTGCTGACTCTGACTCATGACCTTATGTATAACAGAACAAAAAGTTGCCCAATTCCGCACCATCTCCATGATAGTTGGTATATTTGAGCCCATTGCTGTGGCTATCATATCAGTACATTTCATTGAGGAGTTCCCTCATTTCCACTGACCCTCTATGTCCTCTTCTAGGGATTAATCTTTCCTTTGAAAATGGCAAAAAAACATGAACAGACATTTCATCAAAGAGGATATATGGATGGCAAGTAAACATGAAAACATGTTAAACATAACTAGCCATAATAAAAATGCAAACTAAAAACACAATGCAATATTACTTCATACCAGCCAAAACACCTAAAATGTCAAATGCTGGTGATGATGCAGAGAAACTGGATTTCTCATCCATTGCTTGTGGAAATGTAAAAGGGCACAGCTACCCTGGAAAATAGTTTGGCAGTTTTTTAAAGAATTAAACATACGTTTACCATAACCAGTGCCTTCGAGTCAATTCCAACTCATGGCAACCATGTAGGACAGAGTAGAACTGCCCCATAGAGTTTCCATTTACCATATGACCCAACAATTACCCTCTTGGGCATTTATCCCAAAGAAGTAAAAAATATATTCACATAAAAGTCTGTGCATTCATGTTCATAGCAGCTTTATTTGTAATCACCAAGAACTGGAAACAACACAATGTCCTTTAGTGTGTGAATGGTGAAATAAATTGTGGTATATCCATGCCATAGACTACTAGTCAGCAATAAAAAGAATAAATTCTTGATACATGCAACAACTTGGATGGACCTCAGGGTATTATGCTAAAGTTATATACTCTATAATTCCATTTATATGTTGTTGTTGTTAGTTGCTTTAGACTCAGTTTCAACTCGTGGTGACCCCATGCGTGCAGAGAAGAACTGCTCCATAGGGTTTTCAAGGTTGCGACCTTTTGGAAGCATATCATTACACTCGTCTTTTGAGGTGCCTCTTAGATGGGTTCAAATAATCAACATTGGGCTAGTAGTGGAGCTCTTAATTGTTGTGCAATGGAGAACAGATAAGGGTCCAGGCATAAGGAATGTGGCACTATTCACAATTCAAGTGCTTAAGAGATAACAGGAGGGAGAATTTCGTGGTGATGGGACCGTTCTGTGTCTTGAGTGCCATGGTTATTACACGTTTTTATATCTTATAAAATAGTATAGAACAATATACACACACCCATGAGTTCATGTAAAGCTAGTAAAATCTAAATGAGGTTGATGGATTGAATCAATGCTTATTTCCCAATTCCATGATTTTGGTATTATATTACAATTATTCAAGATGTTGTCACTAAGAAAAACTGAGGGAGGGGTACACAGGACCACTCTACTCTTTAAAATTTCCTCTGAATCTATAATTTCTTCATCATAAAAAGTTAAAGCAAAAAATAAAAGGAAGATGTAGCTGTATGCTTTGTTTCCTGATTTGGGGATTAGGCCTTCTTCTTGCTCAGTAGGTTTTCATGTGGAGCAAGTGAGAGGACATAAAATCAAATAACGATGTTATTAAAGTATACATGTTGCGGCCTCTTCATCAGAGGAAGTCTTTGGGGCGGGGGCGGGGGGGGAGGCGAGGGTTCATGTGTTTTTCAAAAATACTCTTCACTTCATTCTGACAATCTTTTCTTTTCTTTTTTTTTTCCCCAATCCACACCCCCAGTTGAACCATGGTGTGTACTTCATTGCTTTAGGAGGGCATTGATTTCAACCTTACACTGGTTTTCAGTTGAGGAAAGAATTGGATGTTTTCTCCACAACTAGAAGCCCATAAAGACATTACAGCCTCTTCTAGTTTAACCCACCTGATGACTCCATAGCCCACACAACTATTGGTAGAGCTTCAAGTTTCAAGTTAATTTCTTGGCATGACTAAGATTTCAGCAAAGCAATAAGTACTGCTGTTTAGGTCTTATTATTGCTAGCAGGATGACACTCAGTAATGTAAAGGCTGATTATCCCACCCACCACTGCTCAGAAAAATAACCTAGCATTCTCTAAGTCTTTCACAATAACAGGGTCAGGCAATTATTCCCAAAGAAACTCTGAGCTTTCCAATCTCCAATGTCTACCGATAAGTGCTGAGATAAATAAGAACAAGTGTAAGAGGCAGGCCTAAGATAAAAGGTCTGTGTTGCCTTCCATGGTGTTTGTTTTCATTTCTGAATTGCTGGTCCAAGCTGCATAAAATAAGTTCTCTGTGGAATTCAGTGGCTTTCTGGACAATTACATTTCTATTTATAAACCAGAAAGACAGAGCCTACCTGCTTCTGAAAAAATCTGGGCTGCTTGAGTTTTCTCAATCTGGCA
The DNA here is from genome assembly GCF_030014295.1 of Loxodonta africana. Lineage (NCBI taxonomy): Eukaryota > Metazoa > Chordata > Mammalia > Proboscidea > Elephantidae > Loxodonta > Loxodonta africana. The sequence continues at coordinate 23,970,228 of NC_087353.1, read as the reverse complement.
AGCAAATTCAATTAGGAACTTACCACCTATTAAGTTGGAGATGCTCCACGTGGCTTTAGATAATCTGTGTTCTTATCTTAGCTCTGCTATTTACTTGTTATATGATCTTGGGCAAGTTAATTTATCTATTAACCTTGGTTCCTTCATTTGTAAAATAAAATTAATAAGAGTACCTATTTCTTAAATGTTAGGTGTATTAAACATGCTAGTGTATGTAAACTGTTGAACACAGTGCAAGACTCAGGAAAAACACATGATTAGTAAATGATAACTCGCATCATTATTACTGTGTCATTGAAAAGTGAGAAAGTACTAAATGAGGGTCTTGGCTTCAATTCCAATTCTGACATTGTTGGAATCTATGATCTCAAACACTGTAGCTACTCACTAACGGCCTACGTGTTTTCAAGTATAAAATGAGAATAGAGGTATCTACTATTCAAAGATATGAGTGAAGTAGGAGATAATACGTACAGAGATTTTAAGGTTTTAAACAATTGTAAGAATGCCTTACTGTTCTATATGCCTTCTTTAACTTCTGGTGGATGAATGAATACATACCTGAATTCATTAACAACTAAGAAATGTACTTTGGACTGACAGAAAAAGAAGCAGCTGTCTTCATGAAGGAGATGAAATAAGTTCTGAGCCTTAGACTACTGAGGGGAGTTTTAGGGGTGAGGATAGAGCAGAAAGAGCACTCACAGGTACTAACCAGCATGATTATACCTAATTGACTCTATCATACACTTCTTGATTCTTGAGAAAAGTTTTTTTTTTTTTTATGCTTCTACCTCTTCCCTATCTTTAACTCAAAGTCTTGAACAGAGCAAGCTCTTAAATCTCCCGAAATTTCTAGACTACTGCACTATTCCTTATGGTAATCGCTAGCCCCACATAGCTATTTAAATTTAAACTAAAATTAAAACTTCAATTCCTTAGTCACATCAGCCACATTTCAAGCTCTTAAGAGCACAGATTGGTATCGGAGAGTACGACATAGATACAACACATCTATCTTTGCAGAAAGTTCTATTGAATAGCACTGGTCTAGAATGAAGGAATGAGTTGATGACAATGTCTTAAAATGTTAGAGCTGAGTCTTTATATCTGATGCATCCAATTTCTTTGTTTTGTTTATGGAGAAACCGAGACCCAAAGAGACAAAAACACCTGCCAAGTTCCCATGCCAAGTTTGTCAATATCATATTTGAAATGGAAGCCGGACGTGTTGATATTCTCTCAAGGGGTGGGATCTTTCCTCTGCACCTCATTTCTATTTAATCATACTTACCAGAATTTTACTCTAATAATTTTCAAGAGGACAAATTTTTTGTGACCTATTCTCTCATGGCAAAATTTGCCAAGGCCATTCTGGTGTGAGTGAAAAAGTTATGAGACAGGTGTGGAGTGCTGAGTTCAAGCCCCGGGGCAGTGAATTAGATCAAGGAAAGGATCTAACTTCCTCATCAGCTGGAAATTAGGAGAAGGCACTGAGTAATCATCAGAAACACAGAAAAAATATTGGGAAAGTGGAGAAGAGGCAGTGAATTGTAGAAGAAAGACAAGTCAGAAAGTACTGAGGTCACATTCTATTTCTCCTCTTTACTGATGCTGGGGCCCTTAGGTAGATTCCTTTTTCATATTGAGATTGTTTCTTATCTGCAAAATTAAAAAAAAAAATTGGTTTTGTATATTAAATAATGATACAAGGCAACTGACCCAAAAGATATTCTAAAAAATATGGTAATTAAAATATTATTACATTGTTCTAATAATAATAAACGTAAGAGGAGGAAGAGGAAGGGAGGGAGGGAGGGAGGACAGAACGGAAGAGAAGTGGGAGGAGAGGAAGGAGAGAGGGAAGGAGAGGGGGAGAGAGAGAGATAAAGAAGGAAGAAAGGAAGAGGACAGGAAAAAAGAAAGAAAGAAAAACTATTAGAAAAAGAAGTACAGGACATAAAAATACAAGGAAACATTTATATTTCACTTATCGTTATGTCAGTTACCGCTCTAAGTGCTTTGCACATATTAATCCATTTAATTCCCACCATAAGCTATGAGAGAGGTGCTATTATTATCTGTATATTTTTTACATGCAGAAAATAAGGCACAGAGTGATTTGCCCAAGGTCATCACCAGCAAATGAAAAACTCAGATCAAACCCAGGCAGTGTGGTGGCCCTGGAAAGTATGCTGTGAATCACCTTGAATTAAATGGGAGAGGCAGGTCCTGCCTCCCTTTCTGAAAGGAGCATTTTTACAATCTCTCTACCAGGCAAAAGCTGATGAATGGCTCACTGTTGAATGAATATCCTGGAATTGAGGAGTTAAACTGTGAAAGGTGGAAATGCTGTAAACCAGAGTGCTACAAGATTTGAGTTCAAGAATAATGTGGTGATTTGAAGCCTCCGGTTCCCTACGGGCTGTCTCTGGATTATACTGACGTACAGGTCTGAATTTTCTCTTTTGACTTTTTCCAACGCAGCACTGACAGTTGAGCTAAAATACACACAGCCCGAGTTTTAGTTTCACAGGCTCCTTCTGAGCTAGTACCTGTTTTCAAAGTTTCACAGGTTTCTGAAATGCAAACATCCTACCTAATAATTTTAGCATTGCAAAAAGCATCTCCAGTGGAAAAGTGTCCATATCCAATCTTGATTTGTCCATTTTTTCAACAAATATTTAGGGATGGTTGCCTGGGCCAAGAGCTGTGCATAGATAATATAGAAGAGTCCCTTCATAAGAAATTAAGAGCTAGTGAGGGGCACAAATAAGTAAGCAGAAAATTAAATCAAGTCTTTTAAATTTTGTAAGAAGAGACTACAGAGGAATCAGAAGGTGCACAAAAGAGAGAGTGGCCAGTCCTAGCTGAGAGGTCAAGAAAGATTCAATTAGCTTCCAGACTCAGTTGCTTTTCAAATGATGTCCCCGGCCACTTTTCTGGAATATTTGCATAAGGTAGCAATGAGAAGAGTTTGCTTCTGGCTTCCTGGGATATGTGAGGTTTTTTTTTTTTTTTTTCCTCATGTCTCTGTTTTGAGAAACATTAATGAATGTTTGCATTGGTTAAAGTCTGGCGGTCTGCCCTTTTTGGCTTACTTGAAATTTTGAAGCAAATTCTGAGGGGTGGGTTTTTTGGTTTTTTTTTTTCTTCCCAATTCCTTAATTAAACAACTGGAAAGCTCCATGAGGTTCATTCACTTTTGTGTCTTTTTAAATGACTTTCGCTGAAAGGGCCACTATGTTGAAGTCACCACTTTTCTTTAAATAATATTTCTACTGTGTACTCTAGCTGTTTATTTTTATAGTTCTGTGTATTTGACCTAAAGCTTTTAACCTTCTGTGTGTGCCCTGAAGTGACTTTATTGCAAAAGGGTTTGGCTTATAAATCTAAATAATAAATAATATTTCGTCTTCACCAAAGGAGAAGAAAAATCAGAACAGCCTGTTCCCTCTAGTAATATAATGACAAAAATAAATAAAAGTATTACAGAGCTCACTTAAGTAAATGAGTGGCCAGAAGAGGTAGGACAAGACACTAAAACCTTGGTTAAAATTGAGGAAAATAATGACCATTAAGTGTATATAATATGCCAGAAACTATGGGTGGTACTTTCGGATATAAACTGTAGAAGTACAAATACCATGAACTTCATCATAAAGAGATAAAAACTAAGACTCAGACTAAGATGTGAAGAAAAATCCCTGACGTTACCTAATGTTTTGATATCTTCCTCATCACCCGGATGGTGAGAGAGGGATAATTGCTCTAGTTTTATGAGAATGGTTGCATACAGAACAGCCGATACTGTCATTTTGACATCATCACCATTGCACTGGCAAGACCAGTTCCATGTTAACTTTCCATGTCTCCTGCTATTGATCCTCACCTGGAGAGGATACCCACCACAGAGCTTCTCATGAGTGCTGGTGCCCCTGTGCCATTATTATATTTTTATTGCCTTAGTACAGGGACATAGTGTGGCGTTGGGGTCTCTGGTCTCATATAATAAAACCTTTTCCTTAGCTTTCTTACCTCTTCCTTAATATTCCTCCTCTAGGCCAATTCCAACATCATCCAGATTATTTGACCTAGTGACTAAGTAAGTGAAGAAATAACTTCAGAGCCACAACTTTATCTCACTCAAGGCAGTGAAGATGAATGATTATTGAAAAATAAAAGAAAAATTATGTGGTATCTCATATTGTTAATTAGGTTTATTCATTTCCCCAAGTTTTATTATTCAATAAGTTGCTGAATGGGCTTTCTGGCATAAAATAGCACGTCATCAAATAGATTAATGTGATCTCATCAAAATTAAAAATGTCTGTACATCAAAAGACATTATCAACAAAGTGAAGAGACAAAATGCAGAGGGGAAGACAAATTTTGGGAACCATGTATCAAATAAGTGTCTAATAATCTGAATATATGAAGAACTTTGCTATGGACTAAATTTTGTTTCCCAAAAATATGTGTTGTAAATCCTAACCCCTATACTTGGGGCTCTGGTGGCACAGTGGTTAAGTGTTCGGCTGATAACCAAAAGGTCAGCAGTTCAAATCCACCAACCACTTCTTGCAAACCCTGTGGGGCAGCTTTACTCTGTCCTATAGGCTTGCTATGACTCAGAATAGACTCGAAGGCAGTGGTTTGTACATGTGGATACAATCCCATCTGGGAATAGGGTTTTCTTTGTTATGTTCATGAGAACATATCAGTGTGAGCATGTTTTAAGTCAATCATTTTTGAGATATAAAAGGAGCAGTTTAAGCATGAAGCAAGCAAGCACAGGTGGGAGAAAATAGGTTCATCACCACACAGAGATTGCTTGGAACCTAGGAACAGAAGCAGGAAAGAAAGAAGGACCTTCCCCCGGAACTGATGGAGAGAAAGCCTTCTCCTAAAGCCAGTGACCTGAATTCAAATATCTAGCCTCCTGACTGTGAGAAAAAAAAAATCCTGTTCGTTAAAGTCACCCACTTGTAATATTTCTGTTATAGCAGCACTAAGAAACTAAGGCAAACTCTTACAACTTAACAGCAAAAAGACAACTCAATCAAAAATTGGGCAAAGGACCTAAATAGACATTTCACCAAAGAGGACATGAATGGCCAACAAGCACATAAAAAGAATGCTTATCATCATTAGCCATTGTTGTTGGTAGGTGCTGTTGAGTCGTTTTCAATTCCTAGTGACCCCATGAAACAGATTAGAACTGCCCCATAGCATTCTCTTGATAGTAATCCTTACAGGAGCAGATCACTGGGCTTATCCTACAGAGCTGCTTGGTAAGTTGGAATGCCAACCTTTCAGTTTGCAACTGAGCTCTTAACCATTGCACCTCCTTTCATTAACTATTAAGGAGATGCAAATCAAAACCATAATGAGATACCACTTCATCCCCACTATGATGGTTAAGATTAAAAATAAATAAATAAAATGGAAAATAACAAAATGGTACAACCGCTGTGGAAAACAGTTCTATGCTTTCTCAAAAAGATAAACATAGAGCTACCATAAAACCAAAAACCAAACCCATTGCCCTCGAGTTGATTCCAACTCATAGCGACCCTATAGGACAGAGTAGAACTGCCCTGTAAGGTTTCCAAGGAGCTCCTGGTGGATTTGAAACTGCTGACCTTTTGGTTAGCAGCTGTAGCACTTGACCACTACGCCACAAGGGTTCCTAGAGCTATTATGTGGCCCAGTAATTCCACTCTAAGGTTTATGACCAAGAGACTTGAAAGCAGCAACACAGACACTGTACACCAATGTTCATTTGCAGCACTATTCACAATAGCCAAAAGGTAGAAACAACACAGATGCCCATCAAGAGATGAATGGGTAAACAAAATATGGTATATACATACAACAGACTGCTACTCTACCATAAAGAGAAATCAAGCCCTGATACACAGCGCAACATGGATGAGCCTGGAAAACATTATATAAGCCATTCACAAAAGGACAAATACTATATTATCTGAATAATACAAAATACCTGGAATAGGCAAACATATAAAGATCAGAGTTTAATAGTGGTTACTGTTCAGTAAGCAGTAAGTTTCTCTTTATGGTGATGGAAAATTTGGCAACAGATATTGGTGATGGTTGCACAATATGATTGAACCAATTGGTCTCACTGAATTGTATGTGAAAAGATGCTGGATTGGCAAATATTATGTTTCCTATGTTTATACAACAATAAAAAATATAAAAAGACAGCATTCATCACATTCAGCCAATAAACTGCAAACCTAAAGCCATAAAATTGATAATAGTGTTTTTTATCAAAGCCTACTAGGTATTAGGAGCCCTGGTGCTGCAGTAGTTAAGAGCTCGGCTGCTAATCAAAACGTCAGCAGTTCAAATATACCAGCAGCTCCTTAGAAACCGTATGGGGCAGTTCTACTCTGTCCCATAGGTTCTGTATGAGTCAGAAACAACTCAGTGGCAACAGGTTCGGTTTTGTTTTTGACTGGATATTAGGTACCTGTGCTATGTGCTTCATTTCTGTTATCTTTAATTATAAAAGCTATCCTAAAATATAGATATTTGTCTTCCCATTTTACACGACTCAGTGCTAAGCAGTGTGTCTAAATTCACACTGCAGGTAAAAAGCTGCCTGAACAGGTCTGTTTAAATCCAAAAATAACGTGCTTTCCACATAAGGCAACCTCTAGACAGCTAACTGTTGGGCTTTATAGAATGTCAAAAATAATTTGCAGAGCTGATTGCTGTTGTTGTTGTTAGTTGCTGTCAAGTTGCAGACTGCATTAATATCTTACAAATGTTTGTGAGGCCTAGAGCTCCATCATCACCAAACCCACTGCTGTCAAGTTGATTCCGACTCATAGTGACCCTTTATGACAGAGTGGAACTGCTCCACAGAGTTTCCAAGGAGCTCCTGGGAGACTTGAACTGCCGACCTTTTGAGCAGCAGCTGTAGCACTTAACCACTACTCCACCAGGGTTTCCTGAGCTCTATCATAAAAAACCAAAAAAACCAAACCCAGTGCCGTCGAGTCAATTCCAACTCATAGTGACCCTATAGGACAGAGTAGAACTGCCCGATAGAGTTTCCAAGGAACGCCTGGTGGATTCGAACTACCAACCTCTTGGTTAGCAGCCGTAGCACTTAACCACTACGCCACCAGGGTTTCCAAGCTCTATCATAGGAAACTCTAATTTTTACAAATAAAAGATCTAAGATCCAGAGGGCAGGGCTGCAATGTGACTTTTATGGACCCTAGACACTTTTGCTTTTGTGGCCCTTAGAAAGGCCTGGTGATCACTTCTGAAAAATGAGCCATTGAAAACCCTGTGGAGCATAGTTCTACTCCGACACACGTAGGGTTGCCATGGGTCAGAATCAACTCAGTGGCAACTGGTTTGGTTTTTGGGGGATATTTTGTTCTTTTTGTAAGAAAATATTAATAACTCTACAACTGTGTTAGAATAAAGTTAAAAATTTTCCTTAACCTAAAAGTTTATGCTTTTCTTTTGATTAAAGAACAAATGAAAGTATATTCTTGGGTCCCTGCAAGTATCGTGGGCCCTGAGCACTGTGCCTGCTGAGCCTAACAGGTATAGCAGCCCTGCCAGAGAGGTTAAGTGATATATCCAGAGTCTCACAGTCAGGGTGAGAGCCCAAGCCTTCTGATTCTCATCTGCATCTCCTTTCATTGTACCATGCTGTCTCCTATTTGAGGTTTGAAATAGAAAAAAAAGCACTGGTTTGAAACTAATAAAAAGCACTCTTTTAGTTATATGTTTGAACCTGTATTGAGTTAGAGGTGCAAATTTTCTTCGAAAAATAAAACAGTGTTTTAAGCACACATGAATTCAAAACAAAAAAAACCCTGATGCCATCAAGTCAATTCCAACCGATAGGGACCCTATAGGACAAAGTAGAACTGCCCCATAGGGTTTCCATGGGGTGGGTGGAGGATTCAAACTGCCAACCTTTTGGTTAGCAGCTGAGCTCTTAACCAGTGCACCACCAGGACTCCAACTATGGATTATACCTCAACATAAAAATCCTTACAACTGGACCAATAAGCAACATCATGATAAATGGAGAAAATACTGAAGCTATAAAGGATTGTATTTTACTTGGATTCACATGCAATGCCCATGGAAGCAGCAGTCAAGAAATCAAATGATATATTACACTGGGCATATCTACTACAAAAGCATTATAAAGCAAAGATATCACTTTGAGCACTAAGGTGCTCCTGACCCAAGCCATGATGTTTTCAGTCACCTCATATGCATGTGAAACCTGGACAATGAATAAGGAAGACCGAACAAGAATTGGTGCCTTTGAATTACGGTGTTGGCAAAGAAAATTGAATATACCATGGACTACCAGAAGAACAAACATGTCTGTCTTGAAAGAAGTACAGCCAGAGTGCTCCTTGGAAGTGAAAATGGCAAGACTTCATCTCATGTACTTTGACATGTTATCAGGAGGAACCAGTCCCTGAAGAGGGACATCGTGCTTGATAAAGAAGAGGGCCAGTGAAAAGAGAGGAAGAGCCTTAATGAGATGGATTGGCACAGTGGCTGTAAAAAGGGCTCAAACATGATGAGAATGGTACAGGACAGGGCAGTGTTTTGTTCTGTTATACAGGGGGTCTCTATGAGTCAGCTCTGACTCATAGAGACCCCCTGTATAACAGAACAAAACAGACAGGAGTAATTCACATAATTCAGGTGACTGAAAACATCATGCCTTGGGTCAGGAGCACCTTAGTGCTCAAAGTGATATCTTTGCTTTATAATGCTTTTGTAGTAGATTTGCCCAGTGTAATATATCATTTGATTTCTTGACTGCTGCTTCCATGGGCATTGATTGTGGATCCAAGTAAAATACAATCCTTTACAGCTTCAGTATTTTCTCCATTTATCATGATGTTGCTTATTGATCCAGTTGTAAGGATTTTTATGTTGAGGTGTAATCCATAGTTGGAGTCCTGGTGGTGCACTGGTTAAGAGCTCATCTGCTAACCAAAAGGTTAGCAGAATTTTCTCCGTTGCACCTAATAATAATAATTAAGCAAGTAAGGCCATGTCAACACTACCATACTTGGGTGTAACATCCTGAATCCTATACAGAATCAGTGAAGTAGGAGCTGCAGAAGATTTAGTAGTTTACATGCAGGAGCCTTCGTAATGGGAAGTGACTAATTGCTCTACTAGATGTAAGAGTTTCCTAAAACAAGACACCATTTTTTCCTGTGGGGGCTGCTGGATTCAGACGGATCCTTTAAAAATGAAGCCTCAGAGATATTCATCAGAGCTTCATTTTCTGTGCTCAGTATGGATACAGGAGGATAACTGAACAGTACTCTGACAACATAGCTGTTTCTATCCATTTCCACAGCTGACTTAAGAAAATGACACAGCCAATGTTTCTCACCTGTGTGCCTGACGTACCCTCCCCTTCTGCCTCAGCACTTGCTTCCTCTCGTTGAGCCCCACTCATTGCTCAAGGTCCAGGTGACGTACTAGATCTTCTTTGACCAGAACTGAGCTTGTCTTCCTTTGAATTTCTATTCACAGGTCTAGTTTGCCAACTTTGTAGCTATGCTAATACATGGGTCCACACCAGTTCCTAATACCTGAGGGAAAACATGAGGCTACAGTAAAAAGGACCTGCTTCTTCAAATTACCCTTTTAGAAATCTCTCCAGAATACATTTGTTATGCCCCTCGCACATTTTATTTTGCTACTCTTAGCTATGTATACTTCTCAACAGCTCTTGTGTTTTGGTCTTTTCTGTAGGAATATTGGACCCTTCCTTTCGACTCTATTCTGCACCCCTGGCCTTTTCTCACCCAACACATTGCTGCCAGTTATGCCTTCCCTCCATACCTACAGAACCTGTGTTGACCCCTACTGACTCATCTATGTTCAATGTCCACATTACCTAAGACTTAAATGACCGGGTCAGATATCTTTTAATATTCTATGTGATCATCAGTGCATTCGGAGATAGGATTATGGCTGACTAATCACAGTATGTAGCATTGGACCTGATAGATGGTAAGGCTCAATGAATGTTAGTTGAATGAATAAGTCTGTCTTAGAAACACAGGATTCCATTTTGATTTTTTAAATATCCTTTACAATACCAGATTATGTCTTCTGTCACATTTAACATGTGATAACCAGTGGTATTCTGGTCCATACTCAATAACCAGCTCACAAGGGGAAACGGCCTCGACGTGGGTTTGTGGATTTCCACGGTATAATTAGTCCCATCATGACTGATTTCAAGTTACAGACATGGTGTCGCTGAACTTGAAGTTGGAAAGACCTGCACACAGTTATGAGCCTGTATGAGCCAGATCCAGCATGCACAAAGTCTTATATCTCAGCTATGAGCCCATAGCATATATAATAAATTAGTATTAAATAAAAATATGAATCAAAGAAAACAGGTTACTCAATAAATTTAAGAAATGCCATTATCCAAGTCTTTTTTCAGTTTGGGATTACAATTTCTAGAATATTAGAACAGCATACTTATGTCTCGACGTGAGAGCAACGGGTTTGGTTTTTTTTGTTTTTATACTTATGTCTTAATCCCATCTTGTTTATTTTAATTCTGCCTTTACTCTTTACTGGCTGTGCAACTTTGGAAAAGTTACCTAACTTCTCTGAGTTTTAGTTTTCATGTCTCTTCAGTTAAGGACAATTTAAAGCAACATTATATACTGAGATGAAATGAGATAGGTAATAATCGGTTTGCACTGAAACATGGAATAAGACAAATTTTGACACAAGTTTCTAAATCTCTCAAAAACCACCTTAAGTGAATCACTCCCGCATATATAGAATAATCATGGATCCAAAAAGATGATATGAAATATTGCTGACAAAGGTTTTGGTGCCTCGGCACACTTAATGGAGTTGGGTTATAGAAGAGTTTGTGAAGCTTCGGCTGGTAGATTCATTCTCTTTCCATTCTGGGGTTGGGACAGTCTTTGCTCTTGTGCTAGTCCCTATCCTGAGACCTAGCCAGCAAGTCCTTGACCTCAGCTGTGACCCTACTATACCTGGCTGTATGGTGTTGGGAAATGCACGCAACTCTTCTGAACCAGAGTTTTCTCCTCAGAACAAAAGGGGATGACACCTTAAGCAGCTGCTGTGAAAATTCACTGCACAGCATGTGGCCCATAATAATGCCTTAATGGGCTATTGAAATAAACTAATTTCTAGCAGGAAAACTTTCTACACAATTTTCAGAAAAAAAATTGGACAGGAGTAATTCACTCTATGAATTTTTAAACGAAAAAACAAAACAATGCCTTTCTCCACAGGCCAGAGTTTCTCTAGACTTTCTAATCTTTAGCTCTGTCTACACTGTGGAGAGAGAAATGAACATACACTTAAGAGTGTGGCTGCCCGTCATCTTCTTAATCATCTGCCCCAATGTGCTGCTGTTTAAGAGTCCAGGTTTTGGTGTCAGACTTAACTAGCTTTGATTATGGTTCTGCTGCATTCCAGCTGAATGAAGTTAATCAGGTTACTTAACCTCCCAGAGCCTCAATATCCACATGTATAGTATAGAAACAATTATATTTAATCCACATATTTGTTGTCAAGATTAAAGAATGCAACAATGTGCCAGGCATCTGTCGTTGTTGTTGTTGGGTGCCGTCAAATCCATTCCAACTCATATTGACCCTATAGAACAGAGTAGACTGCCCCATGGGGGTTTCCAAGGCTATAATCTTTATGGAAGCAGACTCCCACATCTTTCTTCCATGGAGTAACTGGTGGGTTCAAACCACTGACCTTTTTGGTTAGCAGCCAACTGCTTAACCACTGGGCCACCAGAGCTCTTTATGCCAGACATATATCAAAAAACAAACCCTCTGCCGTCGAGTCAATTACGACTCATAGCCAGACACAGAGGAGTTACTATATGATCCAGAACTTGCTGGGGCACTGTACCAACCTGCATTGAACTTGTCTTTCTCGGCTGTAGGATCTAAGACTTTGCTGCCTTTATTTTCCCCTAAAGCACTCTTAACATGAAGGAACCCTGGAGGCACAAAGTTAAGCATTTGTCTGCTCACCAAAAGATTGGTAGTTTAAACCCACCTAGCCTCTCTGCGAAAGAATGACCTGGTGATCTGCTCCCATAAAGAGTACAGCCTAGAAAACCCTAAAGCTCTTCTTTCTGTGTTGCCAGAAAGTAATCAGTCTTTTATCAATATTTGTGGAATAAATGAATGAACTATCCACACTTAAAGGAGCCCCAATGGCACAACAGTTAGGAGCTCGGCTGCTAACCAAAAGGTTGGCTGTTCAAATCCACCCAGCGGTGACATGAGAGAAAGGTCTGACAATATGCCCCCATGAAAATTATAGCCTAAGAAACCCTATGGGACAGTTCTACTCTGTCACATGGGGTTGCTATGAGTTAAAATCAACTTGATGGTACCCAACGACATCTACACTTAAGCAAGGTAGACAAAATAGTGTTACTGTAAAAATTCTTTGAGATACTATATATAAAGCACCTAGATAAAGGAGGTGCTAAACAAAAAATAAGAGTGGCAATGCTGTTGCTGGTAGTTTGATGACTAGGAAATGCTGTTGAAGTTGCTATTTCTTCAGTATTAACCTGGGCCTACAAATCTTTTCCACTTCCATGGTCTACTTGCTTATTATCAGTGATGCAGGCCATCACACTAAAGGTCAAACAAAGTACCCACTAAGCAGGCAAGTCATGGGCTAAACCTGGGATCTAACCAAAGGAAACCATGAGAAGGGATTCAAACTGCTGTATGGGAATTTTAGCTTAAGTCCTTAGGGAGCACTAAAAGTTGAGGGTTGAGTTAAACAATCCAAGTTATATCTTCAAATCCAAAGAGAAAGATTAGAGATGAGAAGCAGAAATAAAGTCAAGATTCAGCAGGCTACAGATATTGGGTAGGATGGGATAAATGTGGAATAGAACAAGACAATGTGGGAAAGGCTGAGTAGGACCTAGAAGTCTCTGATACTTTCCTGCCTTTGTAGAAACTGTCTTTAGCCTTCTGCAGAAAAGGGAAGAGAGTCAATTGAATGTATAAATAGAGATGGAGCCTGGCCAGAAGAGAGCACTAAGAGGCTACCACTTCCTGTAACTTCAGTGTTTCTCCTCTATGACCACAATAGAAGAGCCTGTATTTGTTCCCTAAGTCTGTTGTAACAAATTTCCACACATCTGATGGCTTAAAAAGAAAGAAATTTATTCTCTCACAGTTCCCTACAGATGTTCAAAATCCCTCTGAAGGTTCTAAGGGAGAATCTGTTCCTTGCCTCTCACTGCTTCTGGTGGCTCCAGGCACTCCTTGGCTTACAGCTGCATCCCTCCAGTCTCTGCCTCCATCTTCAGATCACTTTCTCCTCTTTTGTGTGTTTTAATTATCTCTTTGCCTGTCTCTTATAAGGACAACTGTGATTGGATTTAGGGCCTGCCCAGTCTACCTAGAATAGCCTCCCCATGTCAAGATCCTTACCTGAATCATATCTGAAAAGCTTTACCATATAAGGTAACATTGACAAGCTGGTCGCGTTAGTACTGATATCAGTTGAGGCCACCATTCAGCCACTACCACTCCCCTGCTGTTTTTTTTTTTTTTTTTTTTTTTTTGCAGTCATACCCCTCCCTCTGTCTTTGTGTGTTAGAGTCCGGACCACTAAGAACTTTATCTCATTCTGTGTTTATGGACTCTGAACTGTGGTTCTGAGTGATGCTCCCTAAACACTCATGGGAACACACTAATTTGGGGGCATCTTAATCCAAATTGTCCACATGGCCCAACTCTCAGCCAGGCCTTTCAGGTCTAGGGATAGAGGCTCCATGCCTTGAGGTCAACGGCTTCCTTCCCTTCCTCTCTTGGCAGTACAGTGGTTAAGAACATCACCTCTGGCCTAAAATCCTGGATTTAAATCCAGAATCTGCCATTGACTAGCTGCATGACCGTGGACCATTTTTAATTTAGCTGTGTTTCAAGTCCCTTACCTTAAAATAGGGATGATGATAATAGGACCTGCTCTGTTAAATTACTGTTAAGATTAAATGAATTAACTCCCACAAGCATCTAGAGCACTATTTGTTATATCAGTATCATCTCAGATAGTGATGATGATGATGTCAAGCCTCTCTACAGACCTTACCTGGGGCCTGTTAGACGGATCACCAGTTACTCAATCACTACAGAGCCCCTGGTCCTTTAAAAATCATGGTGCTTTTTTAATACAATCTCTGAGTGTTGCTTTTCAGGGCTTTTACACAAATTTGTATTCCATAGTTTTGGCATATGGTATAGAGTAGTGGTGGGGAGCACAATTATTGGTATCAGTTAAACCTGACTCATCTAATGACCGAATCCAGCTTCTTCATCTATAAAACGGATAATAATACTTTCACAGAGGATTGCTGCGAAGGTTAGACAAGAAAAATATGTAGGTATGTGGGACCTGGAATCCCTGAGTGGTTCAAATCGTTAAAGCGTTCGACTGCTAAGGGAAAGGCTACAGGTTTGAGTCCACCCAGAGGTGCCTCAGAAGAAAGACCTGGTGACCTGTTCTTGACAAATCAGCCATTGAAAACCCTATGGAGCACAACTCTACTCTGACACACACGGAATTGCCATTACATGGGATCCAGTACGTGATCAATAAATAGAAGCAATTACTATTCATAGGATCTGTGGTGGTGCAGTAATTAGGCACTTGGATGCTAACCAAAAGCTCGGTGATTCAAACCCACCACCCCCTCCCAGGGAGAAGGATGTGGTGGTCTGCTTCCTTAAAACTTACAGCCTTGGAAACCCTGTGGAGCAGTTCTATTCTGTCCTATAGGGCTGCTGTGAGTTGGAGTCTACTCAGTGGCAATGGGTTTTTAGTTTTATTACTATTCATACACATTTCTGAAACCAATACCATAAAAGCCTAGCAAATCAGGCAGAACATGAATCAAAGCTTACTTAGGAAATTGAGGTTCATATTCTGTTACATATTAAAATTCCAAAAACTAAGTGCTCACTCCATGAATCTGAATCACTTCTTAAAAAAAAAAAAAATAGTGCACACAGAAGAAAAAGGACAAGGGCAAGGCAGAGGCAGGGAACAGCAACAGTTGCAGCCCAGGTCTGGATCTTTGCTGCATGTGTAGTCTTCTTTACACAAATCGCCTTGATACTCTTTCTCTCTCTTGAAAGCACAGTTAATTAAAACCATCTGCTAGCCACTCTTGGTTAGCGGAGGCTAATCCTATGTTTACTGTAAATGTCTGAATGTGTAAGGAAGCCTGGAGGTGAGGGTAGTGGAAGAAGAAAACAAAAATGCTCAGCAAAGGACCAGGAACCTTTATAACGACTGGTGTCCTCCTAGAAGTAAAAAATCATAGTACTTAATCCCTAGAATGCCAGGGGTGTCTATTCCTACAAATGGCTGCCACATACACTGTAACACTGAGATTGTATTTCTGCTGTAAATATGTTACCGGTATGTCCAGACAGTTCTATTTGCAACTCCACAGGCTCCATGTGAAGGAACAGGCCCCCTGAAGCTCCCTGGACCTGCAGAAGAAGGCACATCTAACTGGGAGACCCCTGCGTCCCTCCCTGATCCCCTTTAATGCCAGGCACAAATGTCACCGCACTGTGGTATTTAGTCTTCTCATTCTTTTTTGCACATGTGTGAGGTTCTTTATCATCAGGAAAGACCTAAGACAAATGTTCCGGCAGAATCCAACATTAGACAAACAGATTCCAGATCTCAAATGGCCTCAACTGCTTGTGCAGCTGTCTCTGTAAAATCCTTCCCCGCTGACACCAATAGCTTTCTTCTGTTCCTAATCTTTAAATATTAAATCCTCCCTCTAGCTCAAATAACCCTACAACCTGCAACCCTGTTACCACTCCCTGCAACACACTCCCTTCACTTCCACCCTCTCATTAATTCAACTTTTTTGTCTATGCAAAAGCACAGAAAGACTTTAGCTTTTCAAAAGTTCTGTTGTTTCTCTTTGTATCTCATGCTCACCTCCCTTTTCAATAAAAATGTCTTTGTGAGAGAAACAAAAAACAGCAGAAGGACATCTGACCCCATGAAAACAAAAAGGACTTTGGATTGATATCAAGACCGAGTCAAATGTTGGGGCACTTGGCTTCACTTGTCCGTGAAAGGCACTCCCTGGAGTCGTGCAATGCACAACCTGTACCACCCTATGTCCTGCCCCTGAGCACTGGCTCTCCACCTATAAAATGGCACTGATACTACCCAACTCATAAAGTTATATTGAAAATTATACCTGTTGTGAAAATGGCCTAGTGAAGTCAAGGATGATGTTAGCATCATTGCTAATTTTTATTAGAAATGGTAATGAAATAAGTAGCTTTCCTTTCATAGCTTTTATTATTTTGTTTTGTTTTGAGGCTTATGAAGAAATGAACACATAATTTGATGCAAAGAGCAAAGATGCCATCTAGTCCAATACCCTTAGTGATTATTGGTCCTGAACTAGGTTGTTTGGTAAAGGAACTAAATAACTCTTCTGAATAATTTACTTCAATGTTTATCTGTTTACAGTAAACTCATCTTCAAGGCCTAATCTTAGTATCTCTGTCTACTTCCTAACACTTGGTTCAGATTGTAAGAACTAAAGTATTTACGTGCTGGGAACCCACTGTACTGTATCATTAAGCTGGAGATAGTGAAGGGAGTGGGAGGTTTTAGAAGGAATAGTTGCTCCCTTTGAACATACTACTCTGCAAAATTGGCTTCTTTTCAACAAGGTTTTTAAGGTGTAATTGATATGGAGAAATATGAGTCTTCAGTGGTGAGGTGTTAGGAGAAAGAGTATGACTAATTCTTCTAACATTGGTTGTTAGAGTCTGAGATACATAGAGTCATAAAGATGCAACAAGTTTGGGGGGGTTCGTTCCCTCCTCAACCAAAGACCAGGGATCTAATATTAGAGCAGGCTAGGCTTCTCCACTGCCACACACCCATCAGTTTGTCCTACTGTGGGGGCTTGCATGTTGCTGTAATGCTGGAAGCATTGCCACTGGTATTCAAATACCAGCAGGGCCACCAATGGTGGACAGGTTTCAGCTGAGCTCCCAGACTAAGATAGACTAGGAAAAAGGATCTAGCAGTCTACTCCTGAAAAGAATTAGCCAGTGAAAACCTTATGGATAACAGTGGAACACTATCTGATATGGTGCCAGAAGATGAGCCCCGCATGTTAGAAGGCACTCAAAAGACAACTGGGAAAGACATGCCCCCTCAAAGTAAGGTCAACCTTAATGACATGAATGGAATCAAGCTTTCAAGATCTTCATTTGCGCATATGGCATGACTCAAAATGAGAAGAAACAGCTGCAAACATCTATTAATAATTGGAATGTGAGATGTACGAAGTACGAATCTAGGAAGATTGAAAATCATCATAAATGAAATGGAACTCGTAAACATCGGTATCCTAGGCATTAGTGAGCTGAAATGGACTGGTATTGGCCATTGTGAATCAGACAGTCTCAAGGTCTACTATGCCAGGAATGACAACTTGGCATTGCATTCATCACCTAAAAGAGCATTTCAAGATCTATCCTTAAGTACAATGCTGTCAGTGATAAGACAATATTCATATACCTACAAGGAAGACCAGTTAATATGACCATTATTCAAATTTATGCTCCAACCACTAAGGTCAAAGATGAAGAAACTGAAGATTTTTATCAACTTCTTCTGTCTGAAATTGATTGAACGCACAATCAGAATGCACTGATAGTTACTGGTGATTGGAATGCGAAAGTTGGAAACAAGGATGAAGAATCAATAGTTGGAAAATATGGCCTTGGTGATAGAAATGATGCCCTAGTATTATAAAGTATAATATATAAAGTATTATAATGACCTGTGCAAGGACCTGGAGGTAGGAAACCAAAAAGGAAGAACACGCTCAGCATTTCTCACACTGAAAGAATTGAAAAAATTCAAGCCTCGAATTGCAATATTGAAGGATTCAATGGGGGAAAATATTAAATGATGCAGGAAGCATCAAAAGATGGAAGGAATACACAGAGTCACTATAACAAAAAGAATTAGCTGAAGGAAGAAGTCCAAGCTGCAGTGAAGGCACTGGTGAAAAGCAAGGCTCCAGGAATTGATTGAATACCAACTGAGATGTTTCAACAAAGAGACACAGCAATGAAAGTGCTCAGACATCAAGAAATCTGGAAGACAGCTACCTGGCCAACTGACTGGAAGAGGTCCATATTTTTGCCTAGTCCAAACAAAGGTGATCCAACTAAATGCAGACATTATCAAACAATATCATTAATGTCACACACAAGTAAAATTTTGCTGAAGATCATTCAAAAGTGGCTGCAGCAGTATATCAAGTGGAACTGCCAGAAATTCAAGCCCACTTCAGAAGAGGACATGGAAACAGGAATATCATTGCTGATGTCAGATGGATCCTGGCTAAAAGCAGAGAATCTCAGAAAGATGTTTACCTGTGTTTTATTGACTAGGGAAAGGCAATCGGCTGTGTGGATTATAACAAATTATGGATAACATTTCGAAGAATGGGAATTTCAGAACACTTAACCGTGCTCATGAGGAACTTGTACATAGATCAAGAAGCAGTCGTTCAAACAGGATAAGGAAAGGTGCGTGTCAGGATTGTATCCGTTCACCATTCCTATTCAATCTGCATGCTAAGCGAATAATCCCAGAAGTTGGACTATATGAAGAAGAATGGGGCATCAGGATTGGAGAAAGACTCATTAACAACCTGCGTTATGCAGATGACACAACCTTGCTTGCTGAAAGTGAAGAGGACTTGAAGCACTTACTAATGAGGATCAAAGACCACAGCCTTCAGGATGGATTGCACCTCAACATAAAGAAAGCAAAAATCCTCACAACTGGACCAGCGAGCAACATCATGATAAACGGAGAAAAAATTGAAGTTGTCAAAGATTTAATTTTACTTGGATCCACAATCAACAGCCATGGAAGCAGCAGGCAAGAAATCAAAGGATGCATTGCATTGGGCACATTTGCTGCAAAAGGCCTCTTTAAAGTGTTGAAAAGCAAAAATATCACTTTGAAGACTGGGGTGCACATGACCCAAGCCATGTTGTTTTCAATCGCCTCATATGCATGAGAAAGCTGGACAATGAATAAGGAAGACCGAAGAAGAATTGATGCCTTTGAATTGTGGTGTTGTCAAAGAATACTGAATATACCATGGACTGTCAAAAGAAGGAACAAATCTATCCTGGAAGAAGTACAACCAGAACGCTCCTTAGAAATGAGGATGGTGAGATGAAGTCTCACATACTTTGGACATGTTATCAGTAGGGTTCAGTTCCTGGAGAAGGACCTCATACTTGGTAAAGTAGAGGATCATTGAAAAAGAGGAAGACCTTCAATGAGATGGACTGACACAGTGGCTGCCACAATGGGCTCAAGCATTACAATGATCCTGAGGATGGCACAGGACTCGGCAGTGTTTCGTTCTCTTGTACATAGGGTCACTATCAGTCGGAATTGTCTAGACGCCACCCAAGAACAACAACAGGCTTCTGCCACTGCATCTTCCTCACTAAACAGTATTCTTGATGGTTGTTATTGGGATAAATTAGTATACTTCTCCCTTCTTGCGTTTCTGGGAGGCTTCTCAATCTGCTTCGCAAGCACAAAGAGTTTAGTTTTCCTAGACAGCTCACCCTCCCGTGTGTCCTGCCATGTCTCTTCCTATCTTAAACTTAGTGTAGGTGTGATGTAGACTTGTGCCTTCATACCTACTACAACTGCTCAGGTGCAAATGAGTACATCCTGTACAGTGGGAGAGCTCTAAAGATGTCCCGTATTCATGGTAAATGTTATCAAGTGACCCAAGAAGGTAAGAAGGAAGACACAATGACCTAGCCTTAAAAGTCACATGCTGTCACCTCCATCACCAACTGTTGGCCACATGATCAGGTTTGATTCAGTGTGTGAGGAGACTATAAAGTTGTGAACAGCAGAAGATGAGGATCATTGGCATGTATCTTAGAAGCTGGCTAACATCTTTGCACAGATTTTTAAGTTGGCACCTTGTGGTGATATGAATCACTTTCTAATCATTTTCTTGTAACTCCCACCAAAAAATTGTTTGGGACTATGAAAATAAGGTGCTCATGGCCCACCAAGGGGATTGGATAGTTGCTAATATTGCAAATAATTTGTGTAGCACTCTTGTAGGTGTAGAGCCCTGCAAATAAGGTGTATGGAGCCATAATGAGGAGATTGTTCAGTTTTGCCATCTTGCTAGGCTTAAAATGAGCCATCCCAGAGGCAGACTAGGCAACCTCACTGCCACCAAGAAAGAAGAGCTAGGAGTGGAGCATGTCCTTTGGACCT
The DNA here is from genome assembly GCF_030014295.1 of Loxodonta africana. Classification (NCBI taxonomy): domain Eukaryota; kingdom Metazoa; phylum Chordata; class Mammalia; order Proboscidea; family Elephantidae; genus Loxodonta; species Loxodonta africana. Next base: position 23,949,792 of record NC_087353.1, on the reverse strand, counting down.
CAGACCCCTGCACTGAGAATCTCTTAGATCCAGGAGACAGAGAGAGGGAGAGAGCTGTAACCTGGAGACAGTGAGAGATGACAGGAAAGTTTCAGGAAAACGACTGCAGCAGTGGCAGCACAACCAGGAGACTGGCAGGAGACAGCACAGTGGTCTTCCTGGCCCAAGGAGTGAGAAAGCTGAGTGCCTTGGGAAAGGAGGTTTGATGATGGAGTGGGGTGCTTCCAGGAACTTGTAGGCGGGGCTAGGCTTGCCCACCATGGAGCTAGAGAGCTGAGCACCTTTGGGCCAAGGCCTACTGGCAGAGTGGGGTGCCTGTGGGCACTTACCGGTGTTGCTAAAGAGCTTTGTAACATTTGCCCAACCAGGTAGAGAGCACAAGAGTTTGAGGGGCTCAGAGGCCAAGGGCCAGAGAGATACCTGCCTGTGGACACAGCTGAGAAGAAGCTGTCCTGACTGAAGAACTGTATCCTGAGTTTCTGGTCCTGAATTGTAACCTGGTACTTCCCAATAAACCCCATAATTGTGATTATTGTCTGTGAGTTCTGTGTGGCCGTTGCAATGAATTATCGAACCCAGCAGAGAAATAGTGCCATCGAAGGGGCAGCTGGTTTCAGAATGGGCATAAAGGTTGGAGGGTGGAGTTATGTCTGACTGCCCCTTTCTCATAGGACTCAGCCTTGGCCTGTTGATGATGATGACTTTCCTCCCCCCTTGTGAAGTTAGATGAGGAAGTCTGATGCTACTGCCAACTCATTTGTACATATATAAATTACTTTTGCATAAGTTCAAGTAGCTGTAAATGTATTTTTTCATATTGTATATTATTAAAATGCAAATTTATATGACTGTATATTGTGTAAGGAAGCCCTGGTGGTGTAGTGGTTAAGTGCTATGGCTGCTAACAAAAACGACAGCAATTCAAATCCACCAGGTGCTCCTTGGAAACTGTGGGGCAGTTCTACCCTGTCCTATAGGGCCACTATGAGCCAGAATCGACTCGACAGCAATAGGTTTGGTTTTTTTATATTATGTAAGGAGTCCTGATGGTGCAGTGGTTAAGAGTTTGGCACCAAAATTCGCAGTTTGAATCCATGGAGTCAATTCTGATGCATAGTGACCCTATAGGGCAGAGTAGAACTTCCCCATGGGGTTTCCAAGGAGTGGTTGGTGGATTCGAACTGCCAACCTTTTGGTTTGCAGCCAAGCTCTTAACCACCGTGCCACCAGGGCTCCAAGTACCTATTAGAGAATTACAATTTTTCAGATCAAAGTGCCCACACAATTGCATTGTTTTCATGCAAAGAAGGACTTCTTTAACACAGCCTTCTGCATTTCACATGGCAGGAATCATGTATTCTGTGTCTTTAAAACCCAGTGCTTAATCCAGTGCTGGCACAAAGCAGGTCATTGATGGGAATTTGGTGGCATGATGCTGTCATTCCTTCCCCTATCCTCCCATAGATCTACGGCTGACATCACTGATTAATTATGGAATTTTCCAACTGAGCTGGTACGTGGAATCCTTCTTAACACAAAACCTCAGGTGGCCCTTTCCAAGACATCAAATTTTGCACATCAGTTAGTCCCTATTTCCTATTAGGTGGCTGGTTCATAAATTTATTCTAAAAAAAAAAAAAATTCTTTAAATGTGCGACAATCTCTAACGTCATTTAACTAAAGAGATCAGAAAGAGGTCAGAGCAAGTCACAAGGGCCATCCAAGTCAAAAAAAATAAAAAAAAAAAAGTCAAGGGGTAGAAAATTACACTGCTGTTTTAAAGGGAGATGCTGCAAAGTCATGCTGCAAGGGGTATGGAAACAGAGAGGGGAAGATCCCAGGCTAGAGTTGGGACCCTCCCAACTCTGAAATGACCCCATTAACATAACAAAAGAAAACCCCTATTTCCAAACAGAGTCATATTTATAGGTACAGGGGTTAAAATTCCAACACATATTTTGGGGGGACACATTTCAATCAATAGCAATGATGAAGAAAAATGAGAAAAATTAAAGCATAAGTGTACATTGGCAAGATTCCTTTTATTTATCAGTCGGTCTGTGGTGAAACTGCCTTTCTGAGTTCAGCACGGTCTCCCTCGCTCCGTCCCTGGTACTGATGTGAATGCAGAGCCTGAACGTCGCGTCGGGAGGAGTCTCTGCATCCTGAGACGCTGGCGGGGTCTTACCAAAAGTCAGCAGTACCTCGCTCCCAGCATTGGTTTTCAGAAACTTTAGAGAATTCACAAGACATTATTAATATTACTTATTAAATTACAAGCATAGATTTTATTTGTTGTATATTCTATAAAAACATATGACATATAACAGATAATTGCTATATATTAATCAGTATTGACTTTGGTCCCAGGAGCTACTAGGAAAAAACTATTTCTTGAATAGAGATATGAACACCATACCTCCATCCACCAGGGTACAGATGCACCGAGGCCCTATCATCCACTTACTTTCAGGGACAAAAAAGAGGAAAATCCCTTATGTTTCAATTCCCTCATCTTTAAATGAGTTAATCAATTTTATGATTAGCAAATAATTCGAGAAGCTGGACTACATGAAGAATGCGGCATCAGGATTGGAGGAAGACTCATTGACAACCTGTGATATGCAGATAACCTAACCTTGCTGAAAGTGAAGAGGACTTGAAGCACTTACTAATGAAAATCAAAGACTACAGCCTGCGGTATGGATTAAACCTGAACATAAAGGAAACAAAAATCCTCACAACTGGACCAATAATCAACATCATGATAAATGCAGAGAAGATTGAAGTTGTCAAGGATTTCATTTTACTTGGATACACAATCAATACCCATGGAAGCAGCAGTCGAGAAATCAAAGGACACGTTGCACTGGGCAAATCTTCTGCAAAAGGCCTCTTTAAAGTGCTCAAAATCAAAGATGTCACTTTAAGGACTAAACTGTGCTTGACATGAGCCATGATGTTTTCAGTAGCCTCACCTGCGCATGAAAGCTGGACAATGAATAATGAAGACGGAAGAAGAATTGATGCCTCTGAGTTGTACTGTTGGCAAAGAATAGCGAATATACCATGGACTGCCAAAAGAATGAACAAATCTGTCTTAGAAGAAGTATAGCCAGAATGCCCCTTAGAAGCAGGGATGGCAAGTCCTATACTTCAGACATGTTATCAGGAGGGATCAGTCCCTGGAGAAGGACACCATGCTTGGTAAAGCAGAGGGTCAGTGAAAAAGAGGAAGACCTTCAATGAAATGGATTGACACAGTGGTTGCAACAATATGGGCTCAAGCATAACAATGATCATGAGGGTGGTGCTGGCCCGGGCAGTGATTCATTCTGTTGTACATATGGTCGCTGTGAGTTGAAACCTACTCGAAGACACCTAACAACAATATAAAATGAAAGATGAGAAAATTAGATTGGAATCTCTGAGATCTCCGGTGCATCCCCTACTGACTATTGTTTTTCCTGTACTGAATATCACAGGGCCAATGTGAAATGTCTCCTGTGAGATGGTTATCAGCTTTTTTAAAAAACTTTTTGAGGTCAGATGACATGTCAATATTACAATTTTTCAGAAACATTCCCCAGCATAGGGCTGAGCACATGGCAAGTGCGAAATAGTTGTTCAATGAATGGACAATTTACTGAAAGTGACTAGAGCAGCCACTAGAACAGGACGCGATATTTTGGTCAGGATGTAAACCCTGAGGCTGACAGTGAATCATGAAGATGATGCTTCTTGCCAGCAATGTTCCAGTAGTTAGCAGAAGACAAAACCAAACAGTGACATGACTCCCATGACCCACTCCTTCTCTAAATATCAGCCAGACCGGCTCCTCAAGTCACATGGGACAGGCCCTGGGATTGGGCTCCTCTCACATTCTTAGGAATGCAAACTCTTGTCTTCCCAGGGACCCTCAAATATACGTCACGTCGCTTACATTCTCTGGGGAATGGCTATGGGAACAACCTCCGGCCTGACAGGAAGGAAGGAGGTTCAGAGAAGGCCATGACCCAGAGTTATTTTAAACCCAATTCCCTTAGTTGAGGCAGAGCCCACACTTCTCACTGGGAGGCAGAGGATCATGCAGCTGGACTCTTAAACCTGGTTTTGGCTTAACAGAAAGAAGACTCATTTGAGATTTGGGAGGACGGCCTCTCTCCTGACCCCATTTATGCCCTTTCCCTTCCCTGAACCTCTGCCTTTCACTCTTTAAAATTTGTTGATTTGAAAAGTATTGAGAACCTACTGCAATCCAGGAACAGTTCTAGGTGTGGGATATAAGACAGTTAAGATTTTGTTTTGTTTTAAATCCTGCTCTGATGAAGGAGCCCTAGTGGTACAGTGGTTAAGAGCTACGGTGTACGGCAGCTGCCAACCAAAAGGTCAGCAGTTCGAATCCACTAGCTGCTCCTTGGAAACCCTGTGGAGCAGTTCTACTCTGTCCTATGGGATTACCATGAATCGGAATCGACTTGATGGCAACAGGTTTGGAACAGGTTTTCCTCCCATTACACTTTAGTGTCAGGAGACAAATAATAAACACGCAAATACATAATGACAGGTGAGGACGCATAGAGAAATATAATAAAGCAGAATAGAAGAAATAGGGGGTGCAAGGATTGGGGTTGAGGGCACTGATGATTCAGTGATAGAATTCTCACCTTCCCTGAAGGAGACCCAGGTTAAATTCTCAGTCGATGCACCTCAAGTGAAGACATCACTTATCTGTCAGTGGAGGCTTGCGTGTTGCTGTGACGCTGAAGCTGTTTCGGCAGAGGTTCCAGACTAAGATAGACTAGGAGGAAAGGCCTGGGGGGCTACCCCTGAAAATCAGCCAATGAAAACCCTGGGTCACAAACAACCCAACCTCTTGCTCATGTGGTCTCCATGAGTTGAGAGCCAAGGGCAGCTAACAGCAACAAGGTTGTGGGTAGTGTTGCAAGGACTTTGTTCTTTTATATAAGCCAGTGGGGGGAAAAAACTGGAACAGACATTTGGAGGTTGTGATGGAGCTAGCTAGGGAGACCCAGAGGAAGTGCATTTCAGGAAATGGGAATCAGAAGTGCAAAAACTACCAAGGCAGGAGCACGTCTGTATGCTCAAGGAACAGAAAGCGAATCAGCAGGGCTGGAAAGTAATAAACCAGGGAAGGAGATTAGAGCTCTCTGAGGCCTTGTTAGTTATGATCAGGACTTGGCGTTTTCTTCTGATGAGATGGAAAGCTATGGGAGGCTTTGGAGCAATGGAATGAGATTATCTACCTATGTGTGAATGCATCATGCTGAATGCAGGTGGAGAACTGATTACAGAGCTGAAGCAGAGAGACCAATTAGGAGAAGTAGTCCGATTTTATGCATTTGACAGGGTGTGCTCATTGATTAAATACAGAGTTTGAAAGAAAACAAAGTTTAACTTCAAGATTTCTGGCCTGAGCAACTGGAAAAAAAAAAAAAATGGGGATTTACAAGGAGAATGAGGATTGTAAAAGAAGCCGCTTTACAGACATGTGGAAGTTTACCTTTAGATGTTACTTTTGAGATTCCTAGTACAAATGCAGTGAACGTGTTGAACAATGATGAATGGATAAAGTCCGGAGGTCAAGAGAGAGTTTCTGGGCAGTCATGTAAACGTTCTGAGCCAGCATATCCCATCTGAGCCACAAAACACAGAAAATGATTTGAAAGATTCTTTTCTCAGTTCTCTCAAGTAGAATACATAAGTATAGTACCACAGTAAATGCACAGCAGAGAAGGTAATTCATTACACACAGGGCGTGATCTTCCTCAATTTCCTTCTCACACTTGACTGTTTAAGGGTAGAGTCGAGAACAAAAGATGGTGGTACCTGTTCAGAGAGAGTTGTTTAAGAAAAGGCATCTGATGGATCCTTCACATTTGAGTCCTGGGCCAACTGGGGGCAAATCCAGTCATTTATTTTATATTTTTATTTATTTATTATCTATTTATTTATATTGTAAACCCTGGTGGCGTAGTGGTTAGGTGCTACGGCTGCTAACCAAAGGGTCGGCAGCTCATAATCCGCCAGGCGTTCCTTGGAAACTCTATGGGGCAGTTCTACTCTGGCCTATAGGGTCACTATGAGTCAGAATCGACTCGATGGCACTGGGTTTGGTTTTGGTTTTTGGTATTTATATTGTACTTTAGACAAAGCTTTACAGAACAAACTAGTTTCTCATTTAACAGTTAGTACATGTATTGTTTTATGACATTGGTTAAAAACCCCAAGACATGTCAACATCCTCCCCTCTCAAACTCAGGTTCCTATTACCAGATTTCCTGTTCCTTCCTACCTTCTTGCCCCTGGGCTGGTGTGCCCCTTTAGTCTCATTTTGTTTTATGGTCCTGTCCAATCTTTGGCTGAAGGGTAAACCTCAGGAGTAACTTCATTACTGAGCTGAAAGAGTATCTGAGGGCCATACTCTCAGGGTTTCTCCAGTCTCCTTCAGGCCAGCAAGTCTGATTTTTCTTTTTGAGTTAAAATTTTGTTCTACATTTTTCTCCAGCTCTGTCTGGGACCCTCTATTGTGATCCTTGTCAGAGCAGTCAGTGGTGGTAATCATGCACCATCTAGTTGTACTGAACTCAGTCTGCCAGAGGCCATGGTAGATGTGGTCCATTAGTCCTTTGGATTAATCTTTCCCTTGTATCTTCGTTTTCTTCATTCTTCCTTGCTCCCGAAGTGGCGAGACCAATGGAGTATCCTAGACAGCTGCTCACAGGCTTTTAAGACTCCAGACACTACTCACCAGAGTAGAATGTAGAACATTTTCCTTGTAAATTATATTATGCCAATTGCGCTAGATGTTCCCTGAGACCATGGTCCCCACAGCCCTCAGCCCAGCAATTCGATACCTTGGGGAGTTTGGATGTGTTTTTGGAGCTTCCATGGCCTTGCCTTGTACAGGTTGTGCTGGCTTCCCCAGTACTGTGTAATGCCTTACCCTTCACCAAAGTTACCATTTATCCATTATTGCCTTTTAGTGTTTTTCCATTCCCACCCCTCCCCTCCCAAAGATTGTTTCCTTTTTTGTGTAAACCTTTTCATGAGTTTTCACAGTAATGGGTCTCATACAGCATTTGTGCTTTTGTGATTGACTTATTTCACACAGCATGATGTCCTCCATATTCATCCATGTTAGGAGCTGCTTCACAGATTCATTCTTGTTCTTTATTATTGTGTAATACTCCATCGTGTGTATGTACCACAGTTTGATTGTCCATTCCTCTGTTCATGGGTGACTAGATTGTTTCCATCTTTTTGCTATTGTGAACCATGCTCTAATGAACATGGGTGTGCATATGTCTATTTGTGTGACGACTCTTATTTCTCTAGGATATATTCCTAGGAGTGGGATTGCTGGATCATATGGTATTTCTATTTCTAGCTTTCTAAAGAAGAACCATATCATTTTCCAAAATGGTTATATCATTTTGCATTCCCACCAGCAGTGCATAAGAGTTCAGATCTCCCCTCAGCCTCGCCAACGTTTGTTATTTCCTGTTTCTTGATTTGTGCCAGTAATGCTGGGGTGAGATAGTATCTCATTGTGGTTTTGATTTGCATTTCTCTAAAGGTTAATGACCGCGAGAATTCCCTCCTGTGTCTGTTGGCAGCTTGAATGTCTTTCTTCAAGTGTCTGTTCATTTCCTTTGCCCATTTTTTAACTGGATTATTTGTCTTTTTGTTGTAGAATTGTTGGTTTTTTGTTTTTGTAGATTTTAGAGATTAGAACTTTGTCTGATTTGTAATAGCCTAAAAAATTTTCCCAGTTTGTAGGTTCTCTTTTACTCTTTTGGTGAAGTCTTTTGATGAGCATAAGTGTTTAATTTTTAGAAGATCCCAGTTATCTAGCTTATCTTCTGGAGCTCTTGTGTTGTGTCAGTCGTGGTTTGTATCTTGTTATTGCCAGGTATTGGGACCTATTTTTTCTTCTATGAACTTCATATTTTTGACTTTATATTTAGGTCTCTGATCAACTTTGAGTTAATTTTTGTATGTGGTGTGAGGTGTGGGTCCTGTTTCTTTTTTCTTTTTTTTTTGCAGATGGACATCTAGTTTCTCCAGCACCATTTGTTAAAAAGACTATCTTCTCCCCACTTGATGGACTTTGAGCTCTTGTCAAAGATTAGGTAACCATAAGTGGATGGATTTACATCTGGGCTCTCAATTCTCTTCCATTGGTCAAAGTATCTGCCATTGTACCAGTACAAGGCTGCTTTGACTACTGTAGCTGTCCAGTAGGTTCTGAGGTCAGGTAGTGTGCCTCCTACCACTTTATTCTTCTTTTTCAATGGTGCTTTACTTATCCGATGCTTCTTCCCTTTCCATATAAAGTTAATGATAAGTTTTTCTATCTCTTTAAAGAATGTTTTGGTATTTGGATTGGGATTGAATTGTATTGGTAAATTGTTTTGGGTAGAATTGTCATTTTCACAATGTTGAGTCTACCTATCCATAAGCATGGTATGTTTTTCCATTTATATAACTCTCTTTTGATTTCTTACAGTAGAGTTTTTTTTTTATTAATAACTTTTATTAAGCTTCAAGTGAACGTTTACAAATCCAATCAGTCTGTCACATATAAGTTTACATACATCTCACTCCCTACTCCCACTTGCTCTCCGCCTCTTGAGTCAGCCCTTTCAGTCTCTCCTTTCTTGACAATTTTGTCTGCTTCCCTCTCTCTCTATCCTCCCATCGCCCCTCCAGACAAGAGTTGCCAACACAATCTCAAGTGTCCACCTGATATAATTAGCTCACTCTTCATCAGCGTCTCTCTCCCACCCGCTGACCAGTCCCTTTCATTTCTGATGAGTTGTCTTCGGGGATGGTTCCTGTCCTGTGCCAACAGAAGGTCTGGGGAGCATGGCCGCCGGGATTCCTCTAGTCTCAGTCAGACCATTAAGTTTGGTCTTTTTATGAGAATTTGGGGTCTGTATCCCACTGATCTCCTGCTCCCTCAGGGGTCCTCTGCTGTGCTCCCTGTCAGGGCAGTCATCGATTGTGGCCGGGCACCAACTAGTTCTTCTGGTCTCAGGATGATGTAGGTCTCTGGTTCATGTGGCCCTTTCTGTCTCTTGGGCTCTTAGTTGTTGTGTGGCCTTGGTGTTCTTCATTTTCCTTTGCTCCAGGTGGGTTGAGACCAATTGCTGCATCTTAGATGGCCGCTTGTTAGCATTTAAGACCCCAGACGCCACATTTCAAAGTGGGATGCAGAATGATTTCGTAATAGAATTATTTTGCCAATTGACTTAGAAGTCCCCGCAAACCATGTTCCCCAGACCCCCGCGCTTGCTCCGCTGACCTCTGAAGCATTCATTTTATCCCGGAAACTTCTTTGCTTTTGGTCCAGTCCAATTGAGCTGACCTTCCATGTATTGAGTGTTGTCTTTCCCTTCACCTAAAGCAGTTCCTGTCTACTGATTAATCAATAAAAAACCCTCTCCCACCCTCCCTCCCTCCCCGCCTCGTAACCACAAAAGTATGTGTTCTTCTCAGGTTTACTATTACTCAAGATCTTATAATAGTGGTCTTATACAATATTTGTCCTTTTGCCTCTGACTCATTTCGCTCAGCATAATGCCTTCCAGGTTCCTCCATGTTATGAAATGTTTCAGAGATTCGTCACTGTTCTTTATCGATGCGTAGTATTCCATTGTGTGCATATACCACAATTTATTTACCCATTCATCCGTTGATGGACACCTTGGTTGCTTCCAACTTTTTGCTATTGTAAACAGAGCTGCAATAAACATGGGTGTGCATATATCTGTTTGTAAGAAGGCTCTTGTATCTCTAGGGTATATTCCTAGGAGTGGGATTTCTCGGTTGTATGGTAGTTGTATTTCTAACTGTTTAAGATAACGCCAGATAGATTTCCAAAGTGGTTGTACCATTTTACATTCCCACCAGCAGTGTATAAGAGTTCCAATCTCTCCGCAGCCTCTCCAACATTTATTATTTTGTGTTTTTTGGATTAATGCCAGCCTTGCTGGTGTGAGATGGAATCTCATCGTAGTTTTAATTTGCATTTCTCTAATGGCTAATGATCGAGAGCATTTTCTCATGTATCTGTTGGCTGCCTGAATATCTTCTTTAGTGAAATGTGTGTTCATATCCTTTGCCCACTTTTTGATTGGGTTGTTTGTCTTTTTGTGGTTGAGTTTTGACAGAATCATGTAGATTTTAGAGATCAGGCGCTGGTCGGAGATGTCATAGCTGAAAATTCTTTCCCAGTCTGTAGGTGGTCTTTTTACTCTTTTGGAGAAGTCTTTAGATGAGCATAGGTGTTTGATTTTTAGGAGCTCCCAGTTATCGGGTTTCTCTTCATCATTTTTGGTAATGTTTTGTATTCCGTTTATACCTTGTCTTAGGGCTCCTAGGGTTGTCCCAATTTTTTCTTCCATGATCTTTATTGTTTTAGTCTTTATGTTTAGGTCTTTGATCCACTTGGAGTTAGTTTTTGTGCATGATGTGAGGTATGGGTCCTGTTTCATTTTTTTTGCAAATGAATATCCAGTTATGCCAGCACCATTTGTTAAAAAGGCTATCTTTTCCCCAATTAATTGACACTGGTCCTTTGTCAAATATCAGCTGCTCATACGTGGATGGATCTATGTCTGGGTTCTCAATTCTGTTCCATTGGTCTATGTGTCTATTGTTGTACCAATACCAGGCTGTTTTGACTACTGTGGCTGTATAATAGGTTCTGAAGTCAGGTAAAGTGAGGCCTCCCACTTTCTTCTTCTTTTTCAGAAGTGCTTTGCTTATCCGGGGCTTCTTTCCCTTCCATATGAAATTGGTGATTTGTTTCTCTATCCCCTTAAAATATGACATTGGAATTTGGATCGGAAGTGCGTTAAATGTATAGATGGCTTTTGGTAGAATAGACATCTTTACTATGTTAAGTCTTCCTATCCATGAGCAGGGTATGTTTTTCCACTTAAGTATGTCCTTTTGAATTTCTTGTAGTAGAGCTTTGCAGTTTTCTTTGTGTAGGTCTTTTACATTCTTGGTAAGATTTATTCCTAAGTATCTTATCTTCTTGGGGGCTACTGTGAATGGTATTGATTTGGTTATTTCCTCTTCGGTGTTCTTTTTGTTGATGTAGAGGAATCCAAGTGATTTTTGTATGTTTATTTTATAACCTGAGACTCTGCCAAACTCTTCTGTTAGCTTCAGTAGTTTTCTGGAGGATTCCTTAGGGTTTTCTGTGTATATAATCATGTCATCTGCAAATAGTGATAACTTTACTTCTTCCTTGCCAATCCGGGTACCTTTTATTTCTTTGTTTAGCCTAATTGCCCTGGCTAAGACTTCCAACACGATGTTGAATAAGAGCGGTGATAAAGGGCATCCTTGTCTGGTTCCCGTTCTCAAGGGAAATGCTTTCAGGTTCTCTCCATTTAGAGTGATATTGGCTGTTGGCTTTGCATAGATGCCCTTTATTATGTTGAGGAATTTTCCTTCAATTCCTATTTTGGTAAGAGTTTTTATCATAAATGGGTGTTGGACTTTGTCAAATGCCTTTTCTGCATCAATTGATAAGATCATGTGGTTTTTGTCTTTTGTTTTATTTAGGTGATGGATTACATTAATGGTTTTTCTGATATTAAACCAGCCTTGCATACCTGGTATAAATCCCACTTGATCAGGGTGAATTATTTTTTTGATGTGTCGTTGGATTCTATTGGCTAGAATTTTGTTGAGGATTTTTGCATCAATGTTCATGAGGGATATAGGTCTATAATTTTCTTTTTTTGTAATGTCTTTACCTGGTTTTGGTATCAGGGAGATGGTGGCTTCATAGAATGAGTTGGGTAGTATTCCGTCATTTTCTATGCTTTGGAATACCTTTAGTAGTAGTGGTGTTAACTCTTCTCTGAAAGTTTGGTAGAACTCTGCAGTGAAGCCGTCCGGGCCAGGGCTTTTTTTTGTTGGGAGTTTTTTGATTACCGTTTCAATCTCTTTTTTTGTTATGGGTCTATTTAGTTGTTCTACTTCTGAATGTGTTAGTTTAGGTAGGTAGTGTTTTTCCAGGAATTCATCCATTTCTTCTAGGTTTTCAAATTTGTTAGAGTACAATTTTTCATAATAATCTGAAATGATTCTTTTAATTTCATTTGGTTCTGTTGTGATGTGGTCCTTCTCATTTCTTATTCGGGTTATTTGTTTCCTTTCCTGTATTTCTTTAGTCAGTCTAGCCAATGGTTTATCAATTTTGTTAATTTTTTCAATGAACCAGCTTTTGGCTTTGTTAATTCTTTCAATTGTTTTTCTGTTCTCTAATTCATTTAGTTCAGCTCTAATTTTTATTATTTGTTTTCTTCTGGTGCCTGATGGATTCTTTTGTTGCTCAGTTTCTATTTGTTCAAGTTGTAGGGACAGTTCTCTGATTTTGGCTCTTTCTTCTTTTTGTATGTGTGCATTTATTGATATAAATTGGCCTCTGAGCACTGCTTTTGCTGTGTCCCAGAGGTTTTGATAGGAAGTATTTTCATTCTCATTGCTTTCTATGAATTTCCTTATTCCCTCCTTAATGTCTTCTATAACCCAGTCTTTTTTCAGAAGGGTGTTGTTCATTTTCCAAGTATTTGATTTCTTTTCCCTAGTTTTTCTGTTACTGATCTCTAGTTTTATTGCCTTGTGGTCTGAGAAGATGCTTTGTAATATTTCAATGTTTTGGACTCTGCAAAGGTTTGTTTTATGACCTAATATGTGGTCTATTCTAGAGAATGTTCCATGTGCACTAGAAAAAAAAAGTATATTTTGCAGCAGTTGGGTGGAGAGTTCTGTATAAGTCAATGAGGTCAAGTTGGTTGATTGTTGTAATTAGATCTTCCGTGTCTCTGTTGAGCTTCTTACTGGATGTCCTGTCCTTCTCCGAAAGTGGTGTGTTGAAGTCTCCTACTATAATTGTGGAGGTATCTATCTCGCTTTTCAATTCTGTTAAAATTTGATTTATGTATCTTGCAGCCCTGTCATTGGGTGCATAAATATTTAATATGGTTATGTCTTCCTGATCAATTGTCCCTTTTATCATTATATAGTGTCCTTCTTTATCCTTTGTGGCGGATTTAAGTCTAAAGTCTATTTTGTCAGAAATTAATATTGCTACTCCTCTTCTTTTTTGCTTATTGTTTGCTTGATATACTTTTTTCCATCCTTTGAGTTTTAGTTTGTTTGTGTCTCTAAGTCTAAGGTGTGTCTCTTGTAGGCAGCATATAGATGGATCGTGTTTCTTTATCCAGTCTGTGACTCTCTGTCTCTTTATTGGTGCATTTAGTCCATTTACATTCAGGGTAATTATAGATAAATAAGTTTTTAATGCTGTCATTTTGATGCCTTTTTATGTGTGTTGTTGACAATTTCATTTTTCCACATACTTTTTTGTGCTGAGGCGTTTTTCTTAGTAAATTGTGAGATCCTCATTTTCATAGTGCTTGACTTTATGTTAGTTGAGTCGTTACGTTTTTCTTGGTTTTTATCTTGAGTTATAGAGTTGTTATACCTTTTTGTGGTTACCTTATTGTTTACCCCTATTTTTCTAAGTAAAAACCTAACTTGTATTGTTCTATATCGCCTTGTATCACTCTCCATATGGCAGTTCAATGCCTCCTGTATTTAGTCCCTCTTTTTGATTATTGTGATCTTTTACCTATTGACTTCCATGATTCCCTGTTATGTGTATTTTTTTTTTAATTAATCTTAATTTGTTTTTGTGATTTCCCTATTTGAGTTGATATCAGGACGTTCTGTTTTGTGACCTTGTGTTGTGCTGATATCTGATATTATTGGTTCTCTGACCAAACAATATCCTTTAGTATTTCTTGTAGCTTTTGGTTTGGTTTTTGCAAATTCTCTAAACTTGTGTTTGTCTGTAAATATCTTAATTACGCCTTCATATTTCAGAGAGAGTTTTGCTGGATATGTGATCCTTGGCTGGCAGTTTTTCTCCTTCAGTGTTCTGTATATGTCGTCCCATTCCCTTCTTGCCTGCATGGTTTCTGCTGAGTAGTCAGAACATATTCTTACTGATTCTCCCTTGAAGGAAACCTTTCTTTTCTCCCTGGCTGCTTTTAAAATTTTCTGTTTATCTTTGGTTTTGGTGAGTTTGATGATAATATGTCTTGGTGTTTTTCTTTTTCGATCAATCTTAAATGGGGTTCGATGAGCATCTTGGATAGATATCCTTTTGTCTTTCATGATGTCAGGGAAGTTTTGTGTCAGGAGTTCTTCAACTATTTTCTCTGTGTTTTCTGTCCCCCCTCCCTGTTCTGGGACTCCAATCACCCGCAGGTTATCCTTCTTGATAGAGTCCCACATGATTCTTAGGGTTTCTTCATTTTTTTTAATTCTTTCATCTGATTTTTTTTCAGCTATGTTGGTGTCGATTCCCTGGTCCTCCAGATGTCCCAGTCTGCATTCTAATTGCTTGATTCTGCTCCTCTGACTTCCTATTGCATTGTCTAATTCTGTAATTTTATTGTTAATCTTTTGGATTTCTACATGTTGTCTCTCTATGGATTCTTGCAACTTATTAATTTTTCCAGTATGTTCTTGAATAATCTTTTTGAGTTCTTCAACAGTTTCATCAGTGTGTTCCTTGGCTTTTTCTGCAGTTATCCTAATTTCATTTGTGATATCATTAAGCATTCTGTAAATTAGTTTTTTATATTCTGTATCTGATAATTCCAAGATTGTATCTTCATTTGGGAAAGATTTTGATTCTTTTGTTTGGGGGGTTGGAGAAGCTGTCACGGTCTGCTTCTTTAAGTGGTTTGATATGGATTGTTGTCTCCGAGCCATCACTGGGAAACTAGTTTTTCCAGAAAATCCGCTAAAAAAAAACAGCAGTCAGATCCCTATCAGAGTTCTCCCTCTGGCTCAGGCTATTCAGATGTTAATGAAGCCGCCTGGGGAGGGTGGGGGAGGGAACAGAGAGATAGGAGAGTAGCACCTCAGAATATAGCCAGAGTTGCTTGTCTTGCTTGGAATGACTATTATATCTGAGACTCCCGCGGGGCGCGTCGCCTATGTGTGCTGGCTGTGTAGAGATTGCCCCCGGGGGGTCTGGCCCGCTGGAGTCACGGTCAGATCCTCTGCTTCCAGCCCCACGCCCAGCGTCGAGGCTCCCCTACTGGGACGGTGCACTCTCAACTCCAAAATCAGTCGCTGCCTCCCGGGGACTTCTCGTCCCTCCAGCCACGTGGCCCTGCCGCCCCCGAGAACCAGTTGGGCCTCCTCCTGGGGTTAGTTCAGATGGGTGGAGCAGGTCCCCGTGCTTGTGCCGTGACCGAGTGTCCCGACTGGGACGCTGTTCTCCCCGCTCCAATACCAGCCGCTGCCTCCCAGGGACTTCTCCTACCGGCTGCGTCCCACGCCGCCCGGGTGACCCGGCTGGTCCCCTTCCCGGGGTTAGTTCAGGGGGGTGGAGCAACTCTCCGTGTTTATGCCGTACCTGCGTCCAGTCCAAATCCCTGAGGGGTGGTTCCCCGGCTCAGACACTGCTCTTTCTGCTCCAAGACCAGTCACTGCCTCCCAGGGACTTCTACCGGCTGCGTCCCATGCCGCCCGTGGAACCGGCTGGTCCCCCTCCCGGGGTTAGTTCAGGGGGTGGAGTAGCTCTCTGTGCTTGTTCCGTACCTGACTGGTACGCTGGCTCCAGGCTCTGGAAACAATCGCTGCTTCCCCATATTAGTTCGTTCTCCGTCTCTAAATCTGTGTTTGTTGTTCAGGGTTCGTAGATTGTTATGTATGTGATCGATTCACTTGTTTTTCCGTGTCTTTGTTGTAAGAGGGATCCGAGGTAGCGTCTGCCTAGTCCGCCATCTTCTACAGTAGAGTTTTGTAGTTTTCTTTGTATAGTTCCTTTACATCCCTGGTTAGATTTATTTCTAAGTATTTTATTTTTTTAGGGGCTGTTATAAATGATGTTGTTTTCCTGATTTCCTTTTCATCATTCTCTGTATTGGTATACAGGAATCCAACTGATTTTTGTAGGTTTATCTTGTATCCTTCTCCTCTGCTGAATCTTTCTATTAGTTCCAGCACTTTTCTCATGGAGTCTTTTGGGTTTTCTATGTATAGTATCATATCATCACAAATAGGGACAGTTTAACTTCATTATCAATTTGGATGCTCTTTATTTCTTTTTCTTCCCTTATTGCTTTCGCTAGGACTTCCAAGCACAACGTTAAATAGACGTGGTGATAAAGGGCATCCTTGTCTTGTTCCTGTTCTCAAGGGGAATGTTTTCAGCCTCTCTCCACTAAGAATGATGTTGGCCATTTGTTTTGCATAGATGTCCCTTATTATGTTGAGAAATTTATCTTCTATACATATTTTATTAAGAGCTTTTATCAGGAATTGGTGTTGGACTTTGTCGAATGCCTTTTCTGCATTGATTGAGATGATCATGTGATTCTTCTCTTTAATTTATGTGGTAGATTACATTGATTGATTTTGTAATGGTGAACCATCCTTGCATACCTGGTATGAATCCTACTTAGTTGTGGTGTATTGTATTTTTTTAATATGATGCTGAATTCTATTGGCTAGAATTTTGTTGAGAATTTTTGCTTGTATATTCATGAGAGATATTGCTCCGTAATTTTCTTTTTTTGTGGTGTCCTTTGCCTGTTTTTGGTATGAGGGTTATGCTGGCTTCATAGAAAGAATTCGGAAGCATCACTTCCTTTTCTATGTTCTGAAATAGTTTGAGTAGTACTGGCGTAAGCTCTTCTCTGAATATGTGCTAGAATTCTCCAGTGGAACCATCTGGGCCAGGGCTTTTTCTTTGTTGGGAGTTTTTTTTTTTTTTTAATTACCTTTTCAAACTCTTCTCTTGTTATGGATCTTTTCAGGTTTTCAACATCATTTTGTGTTAGTTTGGGTAGGTACTGTGTTTCTAGAAATTTGTCCATTTCCTCTAGGTTTTCAAATTTGTTGGAGTATAGTTTTTCGTAATACTCTCTTATGATCCTTTTTATATCAGTTTGGTCTGTTGTAATGTCCCCCATTTCATTTCTTATTTGAGTTATTTGCACCCTCTCCTGTTTTTCTTTTTTCAGTTTGGCCAGTGGTTTGTCAATTTCGTTGATTCTCTCAAAGAACCAAATTTCGGTTTTGATGATTCTTTCTACTATTTTTCTATTCTCTATTTCATTTATTTCTACTTTGATCTTTATTTCCTTTCTTCTGGTGACTGTGAGCTTCTTTTGCTGTTCTCTTTCTATTTTTTCAAGTTGTGTAGCTAATCTTTTGGTATTGTCCTTTTCTTCTTTTTTAATGCGTGCATTTATGGCTATAAATTGACCTCTGAGCACTGACTTTGCTGTATCCCAAAGGTTTTGGCATGATATGTTTTCATTCTCATTTGATTCTAGGAATTTTTTTATTCCACCTCTGATTTCTTCTATTACTCAGTGGTTTTTAAGCAGAGTGTTATTGACTTGCCATGTAATTAATTTTTTTTTTTTTTTTTTTTTTGCTCTTCCTGTTGTTAATTTCTGCTTTGATGGTGTTGTGGTCAGAGAAGATACTTTGTATTATCTCAATGTTTTGGATTTTGTTGAGGGTGGCTCTGTGGCCTAAGATGTGGTCTATTCTGTAGAACGCTCCATGTGTGTTGGAAAAGAATGTGTACTTTGCAGCTGTTGGATGGAGTGTTCTGTATATGTCTATGAGGTCAAGTTGGCTGATTGTGCCTTTTAGCTCTTCTGTATCTTTGTTGAGTTTTTTTTCTAGATGTCCTGTCCTTTACCGAGAGTGGTATGTTGAAAAAAAAAAAAAAAGTTGAAGTCTCCTACTATTATTGTGGAACTGTCAATTTCTCTTTTCAGTGCTGTTTGTTTTATGTATTTTGGATCACCGTCATTGGGTGTGTAGATGTTTATTATGGTTAAGTCTTCATGATGGGTTGTCCTTTTAATCATTATATAGTGCCCTTATTTGTCTTTTATGGTAGATTTCATTTTAAAATTTATTTTATCTGAGATTAGAATTGCCACTCCTGCTCTTTTTTGTTTGCTCAATATATTTTTTTTCCATCCTTTGATTTTTAATAAATTTGCATCTTTGTTTCTAAGCTGTGTCTCTTGCAGATAGCATATCGATGGATCTTGTTTTGTTTTTTTTATCTATTCTGTCATTCTTTGTCTGTTTATGGGTGTGTTTAGGCCATTTACATTCAGTGTAATTATTGATAGGTGTGAGTTTATTGCTGTCATTTTGTGGTGCTTTTTTTGTGTGTGTGTTGCTGGCATTTCCTTTGTTCCTCTTACTCTCCTGTGCTAAATTCCTTTTGTTTGTGGATATCTTTTTCATTTCTTTTGTTTTTGTAGATTCTGTTTTCATTGAGACTTTATGTTTTTCTTCTTTATTTTGATAGGTAGATATGTTAGCTTTCTTTCTGGTTACCTCGAAATTTACCCTTATCTTCCTAGGTGAGAACCAGCCTATTATTGCTTGGTATCGCCTTGCCTTCCTCTCCATTAGAAAGTTCTATACCTACACTCTTTATTCCCTCTTTTATTCTTCTGACGTTTTTGTCATTTAGAGATTAACCTCTCTGGTTCCCTATTGCAATTCTTTTGGTTTTGGATAGTCTTTGAGAGTTCATTTCCTACTTTGGTATCTGGCTGATACAATCTTGCATCCTAGATTCAGGCTGTGACTTGATGTTGTTTGTTTTCAGACCAAAGGGCTCTCTTTAACAATTCTTATAAGTTTGGTTTGTTTTTTACCTATTCTCTTAACTTCTGTTTATCTGGAAAGATCTTAATTTTACCATCATATTTGAATGAGAGTTTTGCAAGATATAGTATTCTTGGTTTTTTTTTTTTTTTCTTTTAAGGTTTTATATACGTCATCCCATTGCCTTCTTGCCTGCATAGTTTCTGCCAAATAATCAGAGCTTAGTCTTATTGTTTCCCCTCCATATGTGGCTTTTTGTTTTTCTCAAGCTGCTCTCAGGATTTTTTTCTTTGTCTTTGATTTTAGCACATGTGCTTATGATATGCCTTGGTTATTTTCTTTTGAGGTTCTCATGGATTGAATTGTGTTCCCCCCAAAATATGTGTCGAGTTGGTTAGGCCATGATTCCCAGTATTGTGTGGTTGTCCTCCATTCTGTGATTGTAATTTTATGTTAAAGAGGATTAGGGTGGGATTGTAGCACCACCCTTACCCAGGTCACGCCCCTGATCCAATGTAAAGGGAGTTTCCCTGGGGCGTGGCCTGCACCACCTTTTATCTCTCAAGAGATAAAAAAGGAAAGGGAAGTGAGCAGAGGGCGGGACCTCATA
The DNA here is from genome assembly GCF_030014295.1 of Loxodonta africana. NCBI lineage: Eukaryota > Metazoa > Chordata > Mammalia > Proboscidea > Elephantidae > Loxodonta > Loxodonta africana. The sequence goes on along the minus strand of NC_087353.1, from coordinate 23,930,459 downwards.
CCACCAAGAAAGAAGCACCAGGAGAAGAGTGCATCCTTTAGACCTGCAGTTCCTGTGCAGAGAAGCTCCTAGTCCGGGGGAACATTGATAAGAAGGCTAGCAGAGAAAGAATGTCTTTCCCCTGGAGCTGATGCCCTGAATTTGGACTTCTAGCCTACTTTATTATGAGGAAATAATTTTCTCTTTGTTAAAGTTGTCCACTTGTGGTATTTCTGTTATAGCAGCACCAGGTGACTAAGACAGGTCTATCCTATATGGGGTTTGATGAGCTTCTTGGATGGTCAGCTTTTCATCTTTCATAATATTAGGGAACTTTCCTGTCAGCAATTCTTCAATGATCCTCTCTGTGCTCTCTGCTTTCTCCCCCTGTTCTGAAACTCTGATCACTTGCAAGTTTTTTGCTTTTGATTGTATCCCACATAATTCTTAGGGCTTCTTCATTTTTTTTGTCATTCTTTTTTCTAATTTTTCCTTGGAGTTGTATCCAAGTGTTTGTCTCTAATTTCTAATTTCACTGATCCCGTCTTCCATCATTTCAAACCTGCTCCTCACCCCCTCTATGACACTGTCCATTTCTGAAATCTTGTTGTTTATTTTTGGATTTCTAACTGTTGTTTTTGTGGGATTTTTAGTTGTGATTTATTTTGACATTTTTTTTCCTTATTGGTTTCCTGAATTCTTCCATTTTTTTTGTCTGTATTTTCTATGCATTTGCCTGCTTTTTCCATGAATTTGTCTATTTTTTCCTCATTTTTGTCTGCTTTTTGCTTCAATTCTTGGATAGCTCTGAATATTAGAGACTTGAATTTCATATCAGGTAGCTCTAGTGCCTTTTATTCTACTGGAAAGTCATCTGGTGTTTTATTTTGGGCCCCTACTGGAACCATCCTTCTTTTTTTTTTTTTTTTTTTTAATATGTTTTGATATTGTCTGCTGTCTTCAGGACATTCAGTATTTATTTTCTTCATTTTTTGATTGTAGATCTTTTTGTTTCATTCTTTTTTTGTTTTATTTGCTTGTGTCTGAGCAGATGGTCTGTGCATTCTTTGTTTTTTAATTGTCTGTGGTCATGATACTTTTCACTTCTTTGGCCAATGAGCAGGGCCAGTCATTCAGCTAGGGTGCAGCAAGGCAGATCCAGCTGCAGGGGAGGGGCTGAGATGGGTTGTTTGTAGCATGTATTAAGGTAGACAGGGTGGACCAGGAATCAGTGCTGGGCAGGTTTTGGTATGCCATTCCTGTGCTGCTCAGGGGTGTGATGTTCAGCACACAGTGCAGGTAGGCAGAAAGGAGAGGAGAGGTTGTGATGTGTGGAGCTAATATGGGTATGGGAAAGAGGAGAGAGAGGAGAGAGAGAAGAGCCAAAAACAAACAAACGACAACAAAAAAAGAGTGCTGTTGGAGCTTGCCTTTGAAGTGGAGAGATGAGAAACTGAGAAATGAAGAAAAACAAAAAAAGAGGGAAAGAAAAAATAATAACTAGATAAAAATGTGGAAGAAAAAGAAAAGAAAAGCCCCCCAGGGGTCCCACTGGTGCAGCTGCAAAAACCATGGAAGTGGGTCCTAGGGTGCACAATATAGCCTGGCTAGAGGGGGAATAGATGTCACACAGCGCCAGGTATTCAGGAGACAGGAAAAGATGGTAAGCATAGAGAAACAAGAACTGAGAAATGAAGAAAGACAGAAAGGAAAAATAGGAAGAAAAAAAGAAATGCCCCTAGGCATCCCACCTACACAGATACACACAGGTTGGGGGAGTGGCTCCTAAGCTGTGCAGTGCAGCCTGGCTAGAAGGAGCACCCAAGACTCAAAAAGAAAAATAAAGCAAACAAATAAACAAAACAAAGTGAAAAAAAAAAAAAAGCGTCGAGGATCCCATCAGCATGGTGTTATGGGCTGGGCGAGTGGTTTCTCAGTTGAGCGGCACCTCACAGCCTTTCAAGAGGAAGCAGAGATGGCACACTGAACCAGGTGTTCAACAGAAAGGAGGGGGAGGTGGTGGGAGGCACAGGAGAAACCAAAAGAAATGGAAAAAAGCAACACCAGCAAGAGAAAAAAATGCACTCAGGGAGCCAAAACAGTTTCCTCCAGGCTGAGAGACTGTGGCTGGCAGAAAGCAGAGGAGGCTGAGTTGGTGGGGTGGGGGGGAAGAAGTGTGGGGGTCAAGAAAGTGTATATCGCTGGTTACCAGGTCCTCTTGTCTCCTGCTGGGAACTTCTTGAATCTGCTTTCCCATGCTCTGTCCACTGATCTCCAATGTGGGTGAGACAAATCCAAGCAGCATGGACGCTTCACTTCCCAGTTGGCCGAGCCACCACTGCCAGCCAGAAAGCATGGAGGTAGAGAAGCAGGGATAGGATGGGGGATGGGAAAGTGTGTATTGCTGGCTACCGGGTGCTCTGTCTCCTGCTGGGATCTCTGTGAATCTGCTTTCCAGTGCTCCCTGCCTGCTGATCTCTGACAGGAGTCCAAGATGGCAAATCTGTGCTGTATTAGCTGATACGGGACCTCCACACATTTCTCTCCTTGCTCTCTGTTCCCTGTCAGTTTCTTACTCCATTCTATACTTGGCTGAGTTCTTTATCTCTTCATTTCACACTTCAGGTTCCAGGACAGATATTTACCTCTGTTTTGTTTGTTTTTTTTGGTCTTTGGTGTGGAGCGACGGTGTGGTGCTTCTGTCTATGGTGCCATGTTGGCCAGAAGTCCCAAATCCAGTTATTTAGATCCAACAAACAATACAGCTTTTTTTTTTTTTTAAGTTGGGCTTCATGAATGTGGGAGTACAATACAGATGATCCCTGATACACTGATGTATGACATAATTCTATAGTACAATCCAATGCCTGCCAACAACTCTCATATCCTGGGTGCCAATTTGTCATTCCAAGCAAATATTTTTATCCCAGGAGAAGCAATATGAGTAGCAAGGCCACCCAAGCTACCTGAATTCCATTTAGTACTATGCTGTCCTCTCAGCAGAGCTGCATGAGAATGGCTTCTGAAATGCTCAAAGAAATTCTCCTAGCTTCCAGCAGCAGCAGCAACTGAGAACTTGGTAAAAATGCAGATTCTTAGGGCTCCACCCCAGACCTGTTGAATCAGAATCTGGGAGGGAGGTAAATAATCAAGCCCTCCAGTTGATTTGAATCACTGATTTAGGACACCGGGACTTAATTCTTTTAGAACCTGGTGAAAGAAGCTATGAAATTATAAAATGAGTGGATGGGGCTTTTCTACTGTATGTTCTTACAGGGCAAAAGGCTCAAATACACCATTGGCTTTGATGTATGTTCCACCAGGCGCTCCTTGGAAAGTCTTTGAGGCAGTTCTACTCTGACCTATAGGGTCATTATGAGTCGGAATCAACTCGACAGCACTGGGTTTGCTGGGTTTTGATGTATGTGTGTGTTTTTAATTGGCCATGTGTTTCCATATGTGCACTCTACTTGTGCCCAGGCAAGAAGTCATTGGTCAACATGTCCTTGTATCTGACGTCAGCCAAATAATAATAACCATAGTCGTGCAGATGATAGTAGGAAGACCTTATATTCCTGAAATTCTTTATTGAACCAACATACTCTATCATGAATCTGCCCATTGAAGAATACATCCTTGAAGAAGCATGAAATTCAGCTTTCACCCATGAGTTCTAAAATATTTTAAGCTAATTTGAAAATCATTCCTTTTCTTAAGAGAGTGATATAAACTAAATCAGAAGGGTGGCATTCATTCATTCAATCGGTATATATGCTAAGTGCCAAGTTCTAGCTATTAAAAAAAAAAGAAGAATTCTTCAGAGAAGTGTTTCCAAACTGTATTGGCTGATTAGGTCCAGTTACTAGGCATTTTCAAAACCCTCTGCCATGGTCCCACCCCAGCTCCTATACATTCTGTATGTTTAACCACATACAAGGTACCTACCACACGGGTAACAGGGAGTTACCTTTTTATAAGGCCATTTTTTATGACATTTATTATATTTGTAATTGTGCGTCTGTGCATGTGTGTGTGTTTATAAAATGATCATATCACTTACTGGGAATAGAGATAATAACTTGAGTTTACAACTTTTTCGGCCACATCTAGAACAATATCTAAAACTTAATATGTATTTAAATAAATAGGTTTTAATGAATGAATAAAGGAATAAACATAAACACTGAGAACCTCATAATCTAGGACTAGGGAATAGAGGAGACAAGCCACCTTCTATGTAAAGTGTTATCTGGCTCTGTTACTTATGAAGCTCTTTAGAGAGTTTTACTTCACCTCCCTGAGTCTCAGTTTCCCTTTACTTTGATATACCTAAGCCTAGGCCATATTAAGCTATCTTACATAGATATAAGCTATAACTGATGCCTTTGAACTAGGGTGTTGGCAAAGAATATTTAGTATACCATAGACTGCAAGAAGAGCGAAAATGTCTGTCTTGAAAGAAGTACAGCCAGGGAGCTCCTTAGAATCAAGGATGGCGAGACATTGTCTTACACACTTTGGACACGTTATTGGGAGGGATCAGTCCCTGGAGAGGGACGTCATGCTTGATAAAGCAGAGGGTCATTGAAAAAAGAGGAAGACCCTCAATGAGACGGATTGACACAGTGGCCGCAACAATGGGTCAAACATAACAACAATTGTGAAGATGGCACAGGACCGGGCAACGTTTCGTTTTGTTGTACATAGGGTTGCTTTGAGTCAGAGCCGACTCAATGGCACCTAATAACAACAACAACATGTAAATGTGCTTTTTATAACCTTCTGGGCATGTTCATTCAAAATCAGGATGTAACTTAAGAACACATAAATAGCATCAGTTAAGACTTTATTAGTAACAGAAAACTCAGCTAAGAGTGGCTTTAATCATAAGGGCCTTTATTGTTCGCTTAGTCAGAAATCCAGGAGTGGCAGTCTAAGTAACGATTCAGCATCTTGATGACATTCTAGAGGAGCACGTTACTTTTCATCCTTCTCCTCTGCTATCAAAGCCATGGTGGCACAGTGGTTAAGAGCTAAGCTGCTAACCAGAAAGTCGGCAGTTCAAATCCACCAGCCACTCCTTGGAAACCCTACGGAGCAGTTCTACTCTGTCCCATCAGGTTGCTATGAGTCAGAATCAACTCGACAGCAAGAAGTTTGGTTTTTTGGTTACTCTGCTATCAGAAGTCCTGCGGTGGCGAAAACAGTTAAGAGCTAGACTATTAGCTGAATGGTTGGTAGTTAGAAACCACCTAGAGGCACCTCAGAAGACAGGCCTGGTGATCTGTTTCCAAAAGTTCACAACCTTAAAAACCCTATGGAGCAGTTCTACTCTGCACACATAGGGTCACCGTGAGTTGAAATCTACTGGATGGCACCTAACAATAAGGATGATACTCTACTCTCCTCAGGTCCCTAGCTTTCCCTCTCAGGCGGCTTATGTCCTCATGGTTACAAAATGACTACCACAGTTCCAAGCTGCTTCTCCAGCCTTATTTATATTTTTCTTATGTTAAATATAATTTACACAGAAAAGAGCCCTGGTGGCACAGTGATTAAAGCACTCGGCTGCTAACCAAAAGGTCATTGGTTTGAACCCACCAGCTGCTCTTTGGGAGAAAGATGTTGCAGTCTGCTTCTGTAAAGACGATAGCCTTGAAAACTCTACAGGGCAGTTCTATTCTGCTCTATAGGGTCACCGTGAGTTGGAATCGACTGGACAGCAGTGGGTTTGAATTTTTTTTTTTTTTTAACACAGAAAAAGGGCAGAAAGGATAAAGAGCATGGTAAATATAAAACAAAGGCAAATCCACCAATGTAATCACCACCCACCTCAAGAAATACACATTGCCAAAACCCTCCTCATGAGTCTCTTTTCCTAATAACAACTTCCTCCTCTTCCGTAAGACATAATCATTTTATTTCCTTATAGATTTTCCACTTAGGTAGACAGATCTAAATAATATTGCTTAGTGTTTTCCCTTGGGTTTAAACCTCATATACATGGAATCACACATTATATATGTTTTTGTAAACTGCTTGGTTCATTCAACATTCGTTTAGTTGTGTTTACCCATGCTATTTTGTGTAGGGACCCTTGGGTAGCATAAAAGGTTAACGCATTCGGCTGCTAGTTGAAAGATTGGAGGTTGGAGTGCCCACCCAAAGGCACTTAAAAGAAAGGCCTGGCAATCTACTTCTGAAAAATTAGCCACTAGAAACCCTATGGAGCACAGTTCTATGCTGACACACATAGGGTTGTCATGAATTGGAATTCACTCATGGCAACTACGTTTACTGTTTGTGTGTGTGTGTGTGTGGCTGGAGGAAAATCCTTTTCATTGCTGTATAGAATTTTATTTTAAATATATCCCACAATCTGTGTGGATTTTGTCTTATTTGGGGATGTTATGAAAAATGCTATGGGCATTTATGTGAGTCCTGGCACATATATACAAGAGTTTCTCTCACAGATGGCTTCCTAAACCAAACCCACTGCCCACAAGTGGATTCTGACTCGTTGTGACCCTATAGGACCCTATAGGGTTCCCAAAGCTGTGAATCTTTACAGAAGCAGACTGCTACATCTTTCTTTGGTGGAGCAGCTGGTAGGTTCAAACCGCCAACCTTTTGGCTAGCAGCCAAGTGCTTTAACCACTGCATCACCTTAGATAGCTTCCTAGGAGTGGAAAAAAGGATGAAATGGATTAAATGAATATATAAACCCAGAAAATATATATATGTATATATTTTTACATTTTTACGGCAGTTTTTCCCAGAGGTTCTACGAATTTGCACTACCACCATCAACATTTGAGCAATCAATTGTTTCATACCTAAAACGTCATGTGATGTTTTTAGACTTCCTGAAGCAACTAGGTCTTAACTGTGGTTTTCATACACATTTCCCTGAAAAGTAAGGATGTTGAGCAATTTTTTATTTTTAATAGCTATTTGGCTTTCCCTTTATATGTGAAAATACCTGTTCAGGTATTTTGTTTGTTTGCTGGCTGCTCTTGTGGTTGTTTGCCTATTTTCCAAAGGGTTATACTTTTGTCAGTGATTTGTAGGAGATATTTATCTGTCTGGGTGCTTATTGTTTTTGGCTATGCAAACTACAGATACCGTTTCATACTTTGTGGCTGCACTTATCACTGTCTTTTTGGAGTCTTTGGATGAACAAAAATTCTGAATTTTAATGTAGTTGAAACTATTAGTTGTTTTTATGGTTTATGTTTTTCATATCATGTTTAAAATACCCTCTACTACCCCAAGCTCATGAAGACATTCTCACATAAGCTTTAAAAGCTATAGAGAGAGGGATGGGACAATGGCAAGCTAAAATGCCACAAACTCATATTTCTTACTGATATTCAGCTGTTGTTCTTGAATAAACAATCATCAGATGATTGCAAGCCTTGGATTAATCTCCAGATTCTAGAAAAGTTGATTTTTACAATTCTTGCCCAATTCCCATTGCCTTTATGGATAAGTAGATCTTCAGAGGCCCTTATTCTACCATTCTTAAAGTCCATCTCTTGTCCTATTTTTTTTCTTTGTCTTTTTTGTTTTGTTTTGAGGTAAGATTCACAAGACATAAAATTCACCATATTGCCTGTTTTGTTTCACTTTCTTTAAGGAATATTTTAAGTAATAATTCTTTAAGTACAAATTAAAAATTATTAGAGCCTTTAATATTTTATTATTATGAAATGACCCTCGGTACAACTAAGCTTATTTTTGCCTTGAAAAGCTCTAAATATAATATAGCTTTATACCAGCTTTCTTTTCATAACTATTTACATGATATATTTTTTTGTCATTTCACACCCAATTTTTCTTTGTATCTTCTAGCTTGCAAAGTGCCTATGCTCTGATAGTCTTTCTCTTTTAACTGGTTTGTTCAGCTCAGTTACATTTGGGTTTAAATTTTGTATGTTTTATCGCAATTTTGATTTCTCCTACGTAGACTATGTTTTATTATTTCCCTTCTTGTTTATTTTTGTACCATTTTTTATTTTTATGTTTTCCATAAAAAATTTTTTTTTAATCTATTATATAAAGTTTGCATTAGTCAATGATTAAAAGTTGATACAACTCCAATTAGCTTAATTTAATGTGAGTTTAATAAAGTAACTATTTAAAAAGCAGAGGCATGTTTAAGAGAAATGAAAAAAAAGTCATAACAGAGGCAACCTTTGAAGAGAACTTAAGCATTTTTCAGAACAAATGAGAAACATTAATCCACAATGTGATGTAAGCTTATAATGCAGTGATCCCAAGTCACATTTGTGAGGGGGATTGTAATCAAACGTATATTAGACCTTCTTATTCTATTTCTGGAAACCCTGATGGCATAGTGGTTAAGTGCTGCAAGTGCTAGCCAAAAAGGTCAGCAGTTCGAATCTACCAGGCGCTCCTTGGAAGCTCTATGGGGCAGGTCTATTCTGTCCTGTAGGATCGTTACGAGTTGGAATCAACTCGACAGCAACGGGTACTCTATATCTACGTTTCTTTTTCTTCTCCACATTTTTTTTTATCTTTATATGCTACATTCTAGAAAACATTAGATCTTTTAGTTCATGCTTCCTTGCTGTATCTAATCTGCATTTTATCTTTAAATTATGCTTATTATATATTTATTTCAAGGTATTCTAAATGGTTAACAAAGCTGCTGTATTATTTTTGTAGTTTCCTGTTCCCTGCAGATATTTCAAAGCTTATCTGTTACTTTTTTAAAAAGAGTAAACATGCTATTGTTTTGAGTTGCTACTGTTTTCTAAAGTCTGCTAAGTTCAACATCTGATGACTTTGCAGCTATTTTTCAATTATGTGCAAGATATAACACACCCACACCATTTTGTCTTCCAAGCAAGCATCTCTATTAGATCCGTAATTATTAGAACCAGGTAGAGAAAATGTTGGCTTCAACCAAATCCACTATCTGCTTCTGATTCAGCAAAGTAGCTCCTTAGAAATCAATAAAATATCATACAAGTTAAGTGTCCAGACAACAAAGATTGGAATGAATGAATGCAGATATACACGAATGGAAGAAACAAAAAGCCATCTTCAAGTAAACAAACTCGATTGATAATCCTAAAGTAAAAGACTCTTTTTATGGCAATGATGAGTGTTTTGCAAATTAGGTTAATATCTTACTCATCTAGTGCTGCTATAACAGAAATACCACAACTGGATGGCTTTAACAAAAAGAAATGTATTCTCTCACAGTCTAGGAAGCTAGAAGTCCAAATTTAGGGTGCCAGCTCCGGGGGAAGACTTGTTCTCCCTGTTGGCTCTGGGGGAATGTCCTTGTCATCAATCTTTCACTGATCAAAGAGCTTCTCAGTGCAGGAACTCCGGGGCCAAAGAACACGCTCTGCTCCCAGTGCTTCTTTCTTGGTGGTATGAGTTCCCCATGCCTCTCTGCTTGATCCTCTGTTTTATATCTCAAAAGAAATTGGTTTAAGACACAACCTAATCTTGGAGATTGAGTCCTGCCTCATTAATATAACTGCTTCTAATTCTGCCTCATTAACATCATAGAGGTAGGATTTACAACACTTGGGAAAACCATATCAGATGACAAAATGGTGGGTAATCACACAATACAGGGAATTATGGCCCAGCCAAGTTGGCACAGATTTTGGGGGGACACAATTCAATCCGTAACAGTTAATATTCACCAAATATCCAGTATGGGCTAGTCACTTTGGATAAAAAATTAAATTATTCATCACTTCTCTTCAAGTAGGGAATTTCTCTAGTTTATGAATACAAAACTGAGGTTCAAGTAATTGAGATGATTTGCCTAGGGGCCTGGGTGGTTTAAGCAGTTTGCAATCCATTGCTAACCCACCCAGCATCTCTGTGGAAGAAGAACTTGGTGACCTGCTTCCATAAAGATTGCAGCCAAGAAAACTCTATGGTGTAGTTCTATTCTTTAACAAACCAGGCCGCTCTGAGCTGGAACTGACTCTACGGGAGCTAACAACAGCCTAGGGTTGCACAGTAAGCCCCCAAATCTAAAAGGACAGTTTCCTGTTTACTATTCCAAAGTTAAAGTTAGATTAAGGTGAAACCAAAATTATGAATCACTTAAAGAAAATATAGAGATTAGAAGGGAAAGGTACGTTGCATAATTTAGGCAATTTCTTTGTTTGGCAAAGTCTTCACTTTGTTTCCAAGGAAAATGTAGTTCCTTTTGCCTCTGGCTGACTGCAGCATGCTTCAACAAGTTCCCGTGGCCTCTCTCTCCTCAGACTGGGTTTGGAAGAAAGATGAAAAATAATGAAGTCTTACGAATGAAAGAACGTAAAGCATTTTGACATATTACTCATTTGCTCTCTTCTATGGGTTAACATTTCAAAACAAACCATACAGTTTTCTGATCCTTTGAACCACTTCATACCAGGGCATCAAACCCTTTAGTTATGGTTGGAACCCCTGCTAAGAATTTGCATTTCTAACAAGTCCTCAGGCCATGCTAAAGCTGCTGATTGGGGACCAATTCTAAGAACCACTAGAAGAGCCCAATCAAACCAAACGCATTGCCCTTGAGTTGATACCGACTCAAAGTGACCTTATGGGACAGAGTAAAACTGCCCCATAGGGTTTCCGAGGCTGTAATCTTTACAGAAGCGGACTGCCACATCTTTCTCCCGAAGAGTGGCTGGTGTGTTCGAACTACTGACCTTTTGGTTAGCAGCTGAGCACTGTAGCCACTGCGCCACCAGGGCTTGTTACTACTAAACAGTGGGTCTCACAATTTATTATACTTAAGAATCACCTGGATATCTTGTTAAAATATAGATTCCGATTCAGTGTATCTAGGGTGGAAATGTTAATTTTTAGCAGGGGTTCAAACCGCACTGAACTGGTCCAAAGCCCTGCTTCATATTAAGTATTAAAAAAAAAAAAAAATTTTAAGTATTATAAACATGCAATTTCAGGATTATAGAGCATAAGGGATAATGCTTCCTATTTTATTGAGTGACAAGCAGACCCAGAGAGGTTTAATCACTTGTCGAAGTTGTCTGTCTAAGCATGTGTTTCTTTGTAGATCACATTCAGTGTAAAATGAAAAGAGTCCTTGATTCTACATTTTTGAATCTTTCAGAATTACACTGATTGCGATGGTTAATTTTATGTGTTAACGTGGCTAGGCTATGGTGCCCAGTCGTGTGGTCAACTACTTGTCTATCTGTTGCTGTGAAGGTCTTTTCTTTTTTTTTAATGTGATTAACTTTTAAATCAGCTGACACTAGATAAAGGAGTTTACCCTAAAAAATGTGGGTGAAGGCCTAAGGAGCAAAAATTGAATTTCTAACAGGAGAAGGGTTCTGCCTCAGCGTTGTAACATAGATACCCTGGTGGAGTTTCCTGACTGCCTGGCCTACAGATTTTGAACTTACCAGTATCCACAATTGTAAGAATCAATTCCTTAAAATATCTGTCTTCCTATCTACCTACCTACCTACCTACCTATCTATCATCTATCTATCCGTCTGTCTGTCTGTCTATCTATCTATATCTATCATCTATCTACCTAATCTACTGTCTAGAAGAGAAAAAGAGAGTATAGAAGCTGGGTCTTCTGCATGGAAGGTGAGAATTCTACCACTGAATCACCAATGCCCTCAAACACACACACACACACACACACGTGTATATATATATGAGGGCATTGGTGGTTTAGTGGTTGAATTCTCACCCTCCACAAAGGAAACCCCGGTTCAACTACTGTCCAATACACCTTGTGCACAGCCACCATCCATCCATCAGTGGAGGTTTGTATGTTGCTATGATGCTAAACAGATTTCAGTGGAGCTTTCAGACTAAGGTAGAATAAGAATAAAGGCCTGGCAGACTACTTCCAAAAATCAGCCAATGAAAACTCTGTGGGTCACAATGGACTGATCTGCAACTGATCATGCGGATGGCTCAGAACCATTGTGCATGGAGTTGCCATAACTCAAGGGTAGCTAACAACAGCTATAAACGCATACACGTGCACACGCACATACAAACACACACATATACATGCATTTGAGTTGATTTTGACTCATAGAGACCCTATAGATCAGAGCAGAACTATTTCATCGGGTTTCCAAGGCTGTAAATCTTTATGGAAGGAGACTGCCACATCTTTCTTCAGCAGAGCAGCTGGTGTGTTTGAACCGCCGACCCTGCAGTTAGCAGCCGAGCTCTTAACCACTGCACCACCAGAGCTCCATATATACTTATATTGAAAGAAACCCTATATATACCCATGTCCCTGGGTAGCACAGTTTATATATTTGGAAACCCTGGTGGGGTAGTTGTTAAGTGTTATGGCTGCTAACCAAGAGGTTGGCAGTTTGAATCCTCCAGGCACTCCTTGGAAACTCTATGGGACAGTTCTACTCTGTCCTATAGGGCCGCTACAAGTCAGAATTGACTCCACGGCAGTAGGTTTTTTGGTTTATACACATACATATATCTACATATAGCTTATGTTTCTCTGGAGAACCCTGGCTGATACAATTTTCAGTGTCACTTCCAGGTGAAGGGAATTTCCCACCCAAGGCCTGATGATTCCTATGGTCTCTGTTCTCAGAAGGTCAGGGCATAGAGTTAAAAAGCAATGTGCTTTGCTCTCTGGCTTCAGTTCTTTCACTAAACTCCTATGAAAATCAACCTTCAGTTTTCTCGTTTATAAAATGGCTACATGAAACCAGGTGATTCCAAAGACCCCTTATTTTCTGTGATGATTACAGGAGTTTGAGTTCATTTCAATTAAACACGTAGTTGACGGTATACATTGTAGTAGACTCTGTGATAAGCAGCGATGGCCCAGACATGAATGATGTACATTTCCTGCCTTTGAGGGACTTGAATTCAAGAGAGGAAGGGAAACCTGAAAACAGATCATTTTCGTATGCTAGATTCAATGTCTTTAGGTAGTAAAAACTGATGCAATTTCTCGGTATTTGTCCCTTTGAATGTTCTTATCTCTGATTAAAACGTAAGCCCTTAGAAAGTTCACTGGAGGCCAGGGCACCCTGTTTCAAAATATACCAGTCATAAAATGAAAAGTTTACCGTGAAACCCTCTTTTTTCAATGGGCTAAGACTTGCCAGCTCAGCGTAGGGCGTGGATTTCAGATAACAGGATGTTGCAAGTACTTTGTACACAATGCCTTTAATATACCAGCAGAATGATAGCTCCCCATTGGGAAACTTCTGCCGACCTTGCAGCTGCTCAGTGGCCAACTTCTCCACCAGCTCCTCACCATTAGTGTAGACCAAGTGATTGGAGAAACTTATTGTCTGGAAAGGATGAGCTCATACTTCAATGACTGAAATGAATCCCAGGCGGTTCTCAACCCGCACAAACAGGAGCACTTCTTGGGAGATGTTTATGTAATACCTATTGTCACACCTTGGCCGGATCTAGGAGTGAGGCTTAATATTTGTTTTGTGTATTTATGGTTCAACTCCAAGCGAGATCTAATATAGAATATATACATGTAAAAGATTTCATAACTAAAATAAATCCCTGCTATCGTTTGATTGGAAATCCTGGTGGCATAGTGGTTAAGTGCCAGGCACTCCTTGGAAACTCTATGGGGCAGCTCTACTCTGTCCTGTAGGGTCGCCATGAGTTGGAATCGACTCGACGGCACTGGCTTTATTTATTTATTTATTTATTTGGTTATCATTTGATTAGGTCCCTGGGTGTCAAAACATTTTCTCTCTGCTACCAACTAAGGTTGATGATTAGAACCCACCCTGGTAATCTGCTTCCAAGAGATTACACCTTCTTCCAACGACAACAAAAAACAAGCCTGTGGAGCACAGTTCTACTCTTGAAGCACATGGGATTGCCATGAGTTGCAATTGACTGGACAGCAATGGGTTTGGTTTTTTACTTCATCGTTTGATCCAAACTCTTTCATTCACAGGGGAAACCGAGGCTCTGAGAAGGTTCGTGAGTTCTAAAGTCACATATCAAGGTAGGACAGAGCCAAAACTAGAACCTCTGTGGTCTTGCTTAAATTTGAGTGCTCTTTCCAAAGCTCTCCAGTGAAACAGCTTCAAGAACATCCCCCTGGAATTCACTATTATTTTAAGGAAGAAGGCTTTTAACTGGAGCTTTTCTCAACCCTTCTGTCATAGATTGAATTTTGTTCCCCCAAAATATGTGTCAACTTGGATAGGCCGTGATTTCTAGTATTGTGTGGTTGCCCACCATTTTGTGATCTGATGTGATTTTTCTATGTGTTGTGGATTCTACCTCTAAGATGTTAATGAGGCAGAGTGAGAGGCAGTTATGTTAATGAGGCAGGACTCAAGCTACAACATTAGGCTGTGTCTTAAGCCAATCTCTTTTGAGATGTAAAAGAGAGAAGTGAGCAGAGAGACATGGGGGCCTCATACCACCAAGAAAGCAACACCAGGAGCAGATTTTGTCCTTTGGACCCAGGGCTTCTGTGCCTGAGAAGCTCCTAGACCAAGGGAAGATTGACAACAAGGACCTTCCCCCAGAACTGACAGAAAAAGCTTTCTCCCAGAGCTGATGCCCTGAATTCTGACTGCTAGCCTCCTACATTGTGAGAGAATAAATTCCTCTCTGTTAAAGCCTTTCACTTGTGGTATTTCTGTTATAGCAGCACTAGATAAGTAAGCCACCTTCCTTCTCCTTCTCAGTGTTTGCACTCTGAGGACCAGTGGAGCAGAGGAAGGCATATAGGGATGGGTGGGCAGGCAGGCCACTGCACTGGCCACTGGTTTGACCTCAATTTGCCTGAGTTCAGGGTACAGCCTTGGCAAACTCTCTGCCATCTCTACCTCTTCCGAGCCTGAGAGGGTTCAATAGCTTTGACTTTTAATCACTTCGTTGTCTGCTTCTGCCTTGAGAGTAGGGTCTGCGTCTTATTCCACTCCTTATTACTAGCCTACCAAAAAAAAAAAAAAAAAAAATCCATTGCTGTCCAGTCAATTCTGACTCATAGTGACCCTATAGGACAGAGTAGAACTTCTCCATAGGGTTTCCAAGGAGTGACTGGTGGATTCCAACTGTTGACCTTTGGTTAACAGACTTAATGCTTAACCACCGTGCCACCAGGAATTCAGTCTAATGATTAGTAAGCACTTAATATGTGAGCCAAATGCAGATCAGCAAACTCTTTTTGTAGAGGATCAGGAAGTAAATATTTTAGGATTTGTGAATCATATGGTGTCTCTCATAACTGCTTTGCCCTTGCAGAGTGAAAACAGTCATAGATAATAAATAAATAAGTAAACAGCATGACTGTGTTCCAATAAAACTTTATATATGGCCACTGAAACTTGAATTTCATACAATGTTCATGTGTCACAAAATATTATTCTCTTGATTTTTCTAACCATTAAAAAAGCATAAAAAATATTCTTAGCCCATGAGCCAGTTTACCAACCAATGAGTTAAACTAACAAATCTTGTACTGTCCACTCTCATTAAAATCACTGTTATTTTTCAGTCTGAATTTAAGCCATTATGTCACCTTTCCCATAAAGATTGGTAGTTCAATAAAATAAGAATGTCTAGAAAAGGGAAATAATTATGAAGTAAATGGTAACTTTCTATTAACAGGATACAAAGACCAGGCAAAGAGACATTCATTAAGGCAGAGCTTTGTTGGGAATTAGATTATTTTGTTGTGGAATTTGCTATTTTTTGGAAGGGGCTATTTATTTACTTATTTTGGTATAAAAGGAGCCCTGAAGGGGCAATGGTTAAGCGATCAGCTGCTAACTGAAAGGTCAGCGGTTCTAACCCAGAGGCCACTCCATGGCAATCTACTCCCATAAAGAAGCCCTAGGAAAATCTATGGGGCAGTTCTGCTCTCTCATATATGGTTCCTATGAGTTGGAATTGACTCTAGAGCACACAACAACACTTTGAGTTTTTTTGCAAGGATGACCTGCCAGAGCTAAGGAATTTCATGAATTCAATACATTTCTCCAGCAATTAAAATCAAAACTCATTACACAGGGTTTTATATTTTATGGAGGCCCTGGGTGGTGCTAATGGCTAAACGCTTGACTACGAACCAAAAGTTTGGTGGTTCAAACACACCCAGAAGTGCCTCAAAAGGAAGGCATGGTGATTTACTTATTAAAAGGTCACAGCCTTCAAAACCTCATGGGATCATGTGGTGGCCATGAGTCAGAATTGACTCAACAGGAATGCCTTTGTTTTTTTGTTTTTTAAATAGCTATAAAGTAAACAGTTTTTTCATTTAACCTTTCCAAAAAGCCCGCAAAGTAGCCAGAGCCAATGTTATCAGTAGTATATCTAAGTTATGGATGAGGTGTGGAGAGGTTTAAATAATTGATAAAACCCATAGAGCTAGCATAGCTTTGGGCTGGCATTCTGCCCCAGCCTTGCGGTTAAGAGTTTGGTGCTGTTGCCTCTGTGTGCCCTGGCCACACTCTGTGATAGGTACTGTGGAAGATACAGAGGTTGTGAGACAGGAGAGACACACAATCATACATACAACGTAAAAGACGCAACAACCAGTGAGCAATTGTGCCAACCCTGCGGTTTATGAGAATGTTGGCCTCCATGATGTATGTTGGTAGTTGTTTTTAGTTCCTGTCGATTCTGACTCATGGTGACCCCACATGGGCAGAGTAGAACTGATCTACAGGGTATTCAGGCTGTGGCCTTTCAGAAGCAGATCACCAGGCCTGTATTCCCAGGCACCTGAGTGGATTCAAACTGCCAACTTTTCAGCTAGTAGTTAAGAGCTTAACCATTTGCATCACCTGGGGGCTCCTCAGAGATGTATCATGGGGGCTAAACCTGTGGGAAGAGTTCCTGGTGGTCCACAGCCCACAGACATTTGCAGCACTGAAGTGATGTTGCCACAGTGTGGAAAATAATAGATGCAAAACACCCAGGTAGACAGAGTTCCTAAAACTTTTCGAGTCCCTCCTATTCCAAAGGATTGAACAGGCCAAAGAAAAAGTAGGCAAATGTTGTCTATAATGAGCAATATCTCCTACAACATTGACATAGCCAAGGGGAAACATTCTCCTAAAGCCTTCAGAAGTAGGACAACTTGTCCTTCAGGTGTGTGTGCATGTGTCTAACGGAGATCAAGGATATTCAGTGTGTAGTTGCAATGATAACTAGCTGTAAATGTTTATATTAAATGTTCCTTCCCCAAGGTTTCTAAACCCTTTGAACAGGAAAGCCAAAGGCATAACTTTTTTGATTCACATTTGCCTAGAGGAGAGTAAACCACTCGCTCCTTCCCATTTGACCCTGCAACTCCTAGTTGGTATAAACTAACATCATGTCATATTGAATATTTATTGTGCCAGCTCATCTGTATCTCTGAAAAGTAAGCAAGGGAGCCCAAAGTTGGAATTTTGTCATGCCATTCCAGAGGCTTTAATATTCTTCTGGTTTGAAACCCTGTCTTCTTATTATCTGGTGTCTGAATTCAATGGTGAAGATGATTTTTTTAGTCAGAAGTTGTGTTAACTAAAAGATTCATCAAAGTAAGCAAAGGCATCAGCTATCTGAAATTGGCTATGGATTCCACCATGGAATTTGAATTCCACATGTTAAATAAACAACCATCCTGAACTTGACTAATAATAGATGTAATAATAATAAAAGTTACAGTGTTTTAAGATCCTACTATGTGTCAGGCACAATTCTGGGTGTTGAGCATTGAGTCTATAACAATGAGTCTATAACAAAGCCAATGTTGTATAAAAGTTTAATTGCATAGACTCTGGAGCTAGACTGCCTGGGTTTGGATCCTGGCTCTTCAAATGAAGACAAGTAGAACTCATAATAGTAATAATCATTTACCCATTGTAATGGTTTGTACAGTGGCCCCCAAAAAGATATGTCCATATTAGATTCCTGGAATCTGTGAGTGTTATCTTATTTGGAAAACAAGCCTTCATAGATGTAATTAAGTTAAGGATCTTAAGTTAAAATCTTCTTGGATTATCCAAATCAAAAAAACCAAACCGTTGCCATTCAGTTGATTCTGACTCAGAGCAACCCTATAGACAGAATAGAACTGCCCCATAGGATTTCCAAGGAGAGGCTGGTGGATTTGAACTGTTGACCTTTTGGTTAGCAGTTGAATGCTTAACAAATACAATTACAAGTGTTCTTATGGGGAAAAGGCAGCGGAAGATTTGAGGAGGAGGCCATGTGACCAGAGAGGCTGCTAACTGAAAGGTTGGTGATTGGAATCCACCAGTTGCTCCATGTGAGACAGATGTGTCAGCCTGCTCCATAAAGACTGTGCAGCCTTGAAAACCCTATGGGGCAGTTCTACTCTGTCCTATGGGGTCTCTGTGAGTCAGAATTCAACTTGACAACTATGGGTTTTTTTTGGAACTATAGGCCAGAATTCAAGAAACACCCACAACCATCAGAAGCTGGAAGAAGCAAGGAAGAAAATACCCCCTAGAGCTTCTGGGGGGAGTGAGACTCCACTGACACCTTGATGAAACCCCTCTGGCCTCCAGAACTGGGAGAGAATACATTTCTGTTGTTTTAAGTCAACCCGGTTTGTGTTAGTTTGTTACGGCAGTCCTGGGAAATGAATACACTTCTAAAGTCATTGTGAATATTGCATGAGTTAATACATACAAAGCACTTAGACCAGAAACTGACACATAGAAAATACTAAGCAAAATTTAGCTATCGTGAATATCATCGATCTCTTTAAAAGACACAAATTACCAAAACTGAAGCAAAAAGAAATACTGCTCTACAGCTGGCAGTATTGTAGGGGTTGAAGGGATACACAGACAGTAAAACAGGGTGCTGAATGTAAGGGGCTCAAAATCTGGCAGGATAGAGACACAATTACAGTTGATTATATCATGGTACCTTGATTTATGATATTGTAGAGGGTAAAATACATCCGTTCTTGTTTCTGGGAGTTGGAAAAGACTGGCAAAGGAGAAATCGAGTGATGAAGATATTGCAGAATGCATGACACAAAACTGTGTGGAAGTAGAGTTCTTCCAGTGGGAGAGACTGTTTGCGAAAAAGAACAATTTAGAGGACACCTCATGTTGTTTAATAACTAATTAGAAAATATAATTGGAATATTTGGCAATGGGGATATTATTGCCTCCTAACTGGTCTTCTGCTTCCACTTGGGTTTCCTGTTGTAGTTGTTGACGGGTGCCATCATCAAGTGGGTTCTGAATCATAGTGACCCCATGTACAACAGAAGGAAGCATTGCCTGGTTTTCCTCCATCCTCACAATTGTTATGCTTGAGCCCGTTGTGTGTAGCCACTGTGTCAATCCATCTCATTGAAGGTCTTCCTTTTCTTCGCTGACTCTCTACCAGGCATGATGTCCTTCTCAAGGGACTGATCCATTCTGATAACATGTCCAAAGTAGGTGAGGTGAAATCTCACCATCCTTGCTTCTAAAGAGCATTTTGGTTGCACTTCTTCCTGCTCCTCCATATTTATTATTTATTTCTGTGTAACACACTACCTCAAAATTTACCAGCTTAAAAGAACACATACTTATTATCTCATAGATTCTGTGGACCAAGAATCCAGGTGCAGGTTAGCTAGGTGATTCTGACCTAGGGTCTCTAGCAAGGCTGAAATCAAGGTGTTGTCTAGGGCAACAGTCATCTCAAACATTAAATAGGGGAGGGTTCATTTCTAGCTCACTCATTGATAGTTGTCAGGCCTCAATTCCTCTCTATAGGGTGAGTCACAATATGGGAGCATTTTCCCTCAGAGGAAGGGGAGAAAGAGAGAGGAAAACATGGAAGTCACAGTCTTTTTGCAATGAACCACAGAAATTATATCTTATCACTTTGCTGAATTCTATTTCTTATAAGTGAGGCTTATAAGAGTAGATTTTAACATGCTAATGATCATGAAGATGGAGTAGAACCAGACAATATTTCATTCTGTTATACATAAGGTTGTCATCAGTTGGATCCAATTTGACACCAACTAGCAACAAATGTGGAGCCCTGGTGGTGAAGTGGTTAAGAGTTCAGCTGCTAACCAAAAGGTCAGCAGTTCAAATCTACCAGCCCTGTGGGGCAGTTCTACTCTGTCCTATAGGGTTGCTATGAGTCAGAATCAACTGAATGGCAACAGTTTGGTTTTTTGGGTTTTTTTTAAACAACAAATACTAACAACAACAACAGCACAAGTACAGTAGCTCCAGCTCTCATTCAACGGTTGAGATTACACAGGTGCATAAATACCAGGAAGCAGAGATAATTAAAAGCCATCTGAGAGGCTGCTTACAGTGATCTATGTCTTTCCCACATGCAAAATATCTTTTCTCAAGGTCCCCCAGAGTCTCATCTCTATTACATCATCATCTCAGAAATCCAGAATCTCATAATTTATATCAAGTTCAGTAATGGATGAAGATCCTCAGATATAGTTTATTATACACAGCTCTTCAAATACAGTTTTTCTCAAACTATGAAGAGGTAAGTTTTCTGCCCTGAAATACCCAACATTCAGTGATGAGACAGGCATAGAATAGCCCCGTAAACTTTTCTGCCTAAAGTAGGGGAAAATAGGAGGCACGAAGGTGGCACTGGTCCATAGAAATTATAAAATCCAGTTGAGTAAATGATAGAAGTTCTTTGATTAAATTGCAAGGCCTGGGAAATTTCTCCATGATTCTCAGCTCTTGAGAGTTGAGTCACCACTCTTTACAAATGAAATGTTCCAAGTGTTTGAAGCAGAGTACTTTTTTCAGGCTGCTTCATGCCAGTACTCTATTGGACTGAGTGGGGGTGAGATGAAGGATGGGGGGGCGGAGAGTTGAGCATCCAACAACTCCTTTTCATTTTGTGCTAGAAATACATTCTTTAGTCCAAGTTGATAGCGCTCATGTCAATACTTTATCTCAAATAACGTGTCAGCCTCCTGAGAATATCAAAAATATTAGACAAAAGTTATACCCACGAATCTCTTTACCTCAAAGATACACCTTATGCCTTTCTTTATCTTGGTCTTTTGCTGAGATGATGGATGGTCAATGCCTTTAAGCTTCCTAGAGACCAAATTGTTCAATTGAAAGGTTTTGTGAAACACAACCTTAATCTCATTAAAGGGCTTTTTGTGTGACTGAGTAATACTCTCAGGCACCACATTTAGTTTTCCTAAGGCCTTAACAAGAGGTCTGACAGTCACGCCCTCAGCTTTATCTGCAGGCCATATTTTTCTGGCAGAGCGACCAAAGTAAATTAAAAAAATAATAATAAATTATGTTACTTTAAAATTGAAAATTAAAACATGACTTCATGGTCCTCCAAACTTCCTTCTGTGACTTTAAGACACCACGTGATTGGACTTCTGCTTAACTCTTTCTCTTGCTGTATCACTAGCGTATCACCTTTTTTATTTTTCAATTCCTCAAACACATCAAATTCATTCACAACTCAGAGAACATGCCTTCACTTGTCTTTCTGCTTGAACAATCATCCCCAGATGTTCTCAGAGGTTGCCTCCCTTCTACCAGATCTCAATATCACCTCCTAAGAGTGACCTTCTGCAGATATTCCAAGACCGTTGTTGCTGCCACCCAACAGGGCACTTCTTATTATATTATTTATATTCTTAATAGCTCTTACTTGTTTGCTTGTTCATTGTTAGACACTCTCATATAACATATGTTCATGTATATTCAGTTGAACATCCTGGTACCAAAGGTTGTATCCTTTCACCTTACTTATTCAATCTGTATGATGAATAAATAATCGGAGAAACTGAACTATACAAACAACGCGGTATCAGGATTGGAGAAAGGCTCATTAGCAACCTGAGATATGTGGATAACACAACCTTGCATACCGAAAATGAAGACAACTTGAAACACTGACTGATGAATATCAAAGACTATAGCCTTCAATATTAATTACACCTAAACATAAAGAAAACAAAAATCCTCATGACTGGTCCAAAAAAACAACCTTGTGATAAATGAAGAAGAAATTAAAGTCATCAAGGATTTCATTCTACTTGGATCAACAATGAATGCCCATGGAAACAGCAGTCAAGGAATCAAACAACGCATTGCATTGGAAAATTTTGTCTCAAAACCTCTTTAAAGTACTGAAAATTAAAGATGTCATTTTGATGACTAGGTGCTCCTGACTCAGGTCATGGTCTTTTCAATTATATCATATGCATATGAAAGCTGGACAATGAAAAAGGAAGATTGAAGAATTGATGTACTTGAATTGAGATGCTGGTGAAGAATATTGAATATACAGTGGACTGCCAGAAGAACAAACCTGTTTTAAAAGAAGTACAACCACAATGGTCCTTAGAAGTAAGGATGGCAAGACTTCATCGCTCTTACTTTGGACTCCCCATCAGGAAAGATCAACCACTAGAAAAAGACATCTTTCTTGGTAAAGTAGAGGATAAAAGAAAATGAGAGAAACCCTCAATGGAATGGATTGACACAATGGCTGCAACTATGGGCTCAAACATAGCAACAATTGTGAGGATGGTGGAGGACTGGGCAACGTTTAGTTCTGTTACACATAAGGCCACCATGAATCAGAGCCAATTCCACAACAACTAATAACAACAACCTGGAGCAGTGCCTGACCATGCTAGCCATTCACCAAATATGTTTGAACACTGCATGGATAAACTGGGTCAGTTTAGAAGGATCTGAATGCCAACATGAGGAGCCAGTATATTGTAAGTTGTGGGGAGCCATAAGTCATATCCGAATAGAAATTCACATACATTTTAAAGAATGATCTAAAAGGATGTAGAAGCAGGTGAAAGTGGGGGAAGAGCCTGGAGAAAGCCCAAACACAGAAACAGGATGGGAGACAACTTGGGCAGTAGCAGTGGGAAGGATGGGGTCTATGGATTTTTGTCATTAAAAAAAAAATTGTGACAATATCCCTACATGTTTGTGCCTGAGTATACCTAGCAAGAATCAAAAAAATTTCCATTTTGAATATCACAGTGTTCATGCAGTTCTATTTCTAGCCAATTCTGACTCTTTTAAAGGAGAATGCCTATAGAGATTTGTCATGAAAATAGAAGGGGCTTTTGCCACAAAGAATAAATCAACTTTCTTTGTTTCAAGACACTTTTAGGTCTCCATGATTCCAATACATTTGATACCTGAAAAAAACAAAATCAAACCTGTTGCCATAGAGTTGATTCTGACTCCTAGTGACCCCGTAGGACAAAGTAGTGCTGCCCCATAGGGTTTCCAAAGAGCAGCTGATAGATTCAAACTGCCAACCTTTTGGTTAGAGGCCAAACTCTTAATGATTTTACTTATCAAGTCTCCTCACTATGTAGTGATTCATAGTGCCTTTCTATAGGCACATCAGCAAGAACATGAAAAAAAAAAAAAGGTATGAATGCCCTGACCCTGCCACTCATTTCTCTGTTTCCCATTTCTCCGTTTCCCATTTCTCCCAGTCAGAGAGAAAGAGAGAAGTGCAGATCCTCTCTCTGCTGTGTTTCTGGCAACTGGAGATGAGAACTTCTCCTGGAATGGCATTATGAACAGGAAGCTTAAGCTGCATAGCTGTGGTTTTCAGCCTAGAATTGGGCCAACATTTCCTTCCTTTTGGTGGCTCAGATCATATACTGTTAGAACTAGAAAGAAACCCACTTCGGCCTCAGTTTCCTGATCTGAATAAGGAAGTGGTTGAAGCTTTAAGCAACCAAGACCTTAAAAGCCCTATAAAAAACACACACACAAATAAATTAATTAAGCAAGTTTCTGCTGCTGGGAACCCTTGGGCATTGCATACACTCAATAAGCATTTGTTGACTTGATGCTGTTTGATCTTATCTAATCCAGCGTCATCTGCTTTCCATTCTCAAAAGGATGTGGATAGTCAAGTTCAGTTTCCTATCCTTGTTAATTATTTCAATTCCTCCCTTTCGTGTATAAAACATTGTGAATGCACAGAGGAGGGAGGAATGACTATAGTAGGGGCAGCTAAAAGAGAAGCTTCACAGAAAAAGATATAGCTGGGTCTTGAGGCATAAGCAGGAGCTTGTCAAGCGAAGAGGGATGAAGAAAAGCATCTGAGGCCAAGAGAACAATGTGTGCGAAAACTAGAGATCCAAAAATCTGGTGTACTAGAGAAGCCTGAGTGTTGGTTAACTAAAGTGATCATGATCATCAGGAAATGAGACCATACAGAGAGTGGACATATATTGTTTTTGTCTACCCACCCCCCCTCCCCGATCTGTTCCCCACTCTGGTTACAGCACTTCAGTTGTACTTTGGGAATCCCGTCCTTCTCAGCTCCCATGGGTTTGGAGGGGTTGGCTCTAAGGGAGATTGCTTTCCAGACACAGTCAGTAAAAGTACTATATCCTCTCCATCCACTATGGTTTTCTAACCAAAGATGAACAAGTAACTCAAGTTGGGCCAATCCTACTCAATGGAATCAGAGCGAAAGGGAGAGGCTGTGATTCAGCTGGCATTGCTAAATGGTTAGCCTGAGGTTGTAGATGGCTATTTTACCAATGCCTGCAGTGATCCCATCCGAGAATGAAGCCACCATATGAACAAGCAGAGCTAAGAGACAGAGACTCTTAGGTGGAACTTTTTGTTCATCTGAGTCAGAGTTTCTCTACTAAATCATGTATTGCTCGTGAGTGCTTTTGTGTGAATGAATTATTTCAGAGGAAAGCAACTAACTGAAGGCATTTTGGGTAAGACAGTTTCTCCTTGGATGGAATGATCTGCCCATTGCAGGACATTCTGCCTTCATGTCCCCCAGGCACTAAACAGCACCCCCCAACCCCTACTGGGTTAGGAAAATTCCCCCATATATTTCCAAATGCCCCGTTATGAAATAGTATTGCCTCAGGAGAGAAACCTGATCTGGGTGCAGTCATGCGTGCCTACCTTTGGAGTTCCAAAATCCATTTTTGTTTCATTTTTAGTTTGGTAGTTTGGATGGGTTCCTATAAATTTCAAGTAAAACAACTACTTCAAAGAAAAAAAAAAAGCAGGGGTTAAATGGTGACGGTTTTCTGTACTTGTATCATGTACCATCTGTTAATGATTGTGTACGTGTGTGTGTGCGTGTGTGTGCGCGCGCTCACATGTCGGTTGTTTTGTGGTATCAAAGAGAGATTGATAGCAGATATCTTGCTTTGATTTTGGGATTCTCTGAGTCACGAAACCAAATATTCACTCTAAAGAAATTCCTGACCCAAATTAATCCTGCCAGTGGTTTTTCTCTCACTAAAACCCACCCAGTGCTGTCCAGCCGATTTCACTGAAAGTTGCAAATCCTTTCTTTCCTGTTGGAAGCCAGGCTTGCTGAATTTGAATTTCAAAAGACATGGCTGAGTGGAGGGCCAGAGGCCAGCCTGTGACCCGACACCAGTTGATTCAGTAAAAGGAGGGCAAGGCCCAGTCAATCATGTTAAGATTAGCCAATGGTTGACCTTCTATATTTCTCCCTTCTCTTCACTTTATAGGCCTCATTGTACCTAGCGTCTTTGTTTTTTCTGGAATCAAATTGGACTCCCTATATGCACATGGAGCCCTGGTGGTGCAGTGGTTAAGTGCTATGGCTGCTAACCAAAAGGTCAGGAGTTTGAATCCACCAGCGCTCCTTAGAAACCCTGATGGGCAGTTTTATTCTGTCCCATAGGGTCGCTATGAGTCAGAATCGACTTGACAGCAACGGGGTTATATGCACCTGGAATATCTGCTGAGAACAAACCCTATGTTCAAATTTCGTTGAGTTTTGATCTTTTTTTTCTCTCTTTTTATTTTTTTATTGTGCTTTAAGTGAAAGTTTGTAAATCAAGTCAGTCTCTCATACAAAAACTTACATACATCTTGCTATGTACTCCTAGCTGCTCTCCCCCTAATGAGGCAGCACAATCCTCCTCTCCTCACTGTATTCCCCACATTCATTCAACCAGCTCCTGTCCCCCTCTGCCTTTTCATTTCACCTTCAGACAGGAGTTGCCCGCATAATCTCATGTGTCTACTTGAGCCAAGAAACTCACTCCTCACCAGTATCATTTTCTATCTTATAGAGTTGCCTTTGGGAATGGTTCCAGTCTTGGGCTAACAAAGGGTCTGGGGACCATGACCTCCAGGGTCCCTCTAGTCTCAGTCAGATCATTAAGCCTGGTCTTTTTATGAGAATTTGAGATCTGCATCCCACTGTTCTCCTGCTCCATCAGGGATTCTCTGTTGGGTTCTCTGTCAGGTAACTGGGCACCATCTAGTTCTTCTGATCTCAGGCTAATGTAGTTTTTAGTTTATGTGGCCCAAGTTTTGATCATTTTTAAAAGGTGAGATAGGAAAATTACCACTTATGTTGAAGCTAAATATGAGGACTGCGAGCTGTCACTTTAGGTGACAGGACCAGAAGAAGTGTGGATATAAGGAAAAGTAAAAAAAAAAATAAGGAAAAGTAGGGAGGGCCAAATAAGAGGCAACTTAAGAAACTGCACTTTAGCATAAAATAAGCTTTAATAAACAGACATCCAGGCAGGATGATATTTAAAATATTCAACAATTGGTTTAGCAAGGGCATTGAAACTAAAAATGAACTCAATCGATCAGAATGGATGCCAGCTGGAAAGAAACAGTTGTACATTAGCCCGACACCCATGAAGTCTCAATATCCTTACAATCACTTAATTATTATAGTATATCTCTGCTTTTATAACTCTGGTTTTGACAATACTATCTATTAGGTTTTGTTGTTGTTGTTTCCTTCACTTTTCCTAAGCTACAAAATCCTTTATATTTTAGGCCAGAACCAACTGAGTGGATCCTGGGTTCCAGGCCAGGGTGATGGAAAATTCACTTCCATCTTTTCTCACTGCCTTTGCATGTGGGTTTTACTCTACTAGCACAGAGAGCTTAATAAAGAAACTGAGGGTGGGGAGGATAGATTTGATGATGATTAAATATATATATGTGTATATATATGCCATTTCTCTATCTTGTTTTCTATTTTCTTTCCTCTTTCTTTCTTGTTCCTCTGCATTCTTATAAAGAAAACACAAAGACCTCTATTTGCCTGGGAAGCACTAAACCCTGTAATCTCTTGTTTCCCCTCATTTAAAAATGTGTCTTACTACTTTCTCAAAGGAGAAAAAAATAACTATCTTTCCAGTTAGTAGCTTTCCCCTAAAATAATCCATTCACACAAAAGCACTCATGAGCAATATATAATTTGCTAAAGATTGCCTAGAGCCAGCAGAGGGTTTATGTTGGCCCAGTCAGCAAAAAAAAAAAAAAAAAGAAAAGAAATCTCCCTTAGACATCTCTGTACTGCCACAAATTTTCCATTGTGGAGTTTGAGTGGTGATTCCCTCCTGTTGTTTACCTCTCACCCTGCCTCTCTAGCTCTTTTTACTCTATCTCTAGTTTTCATATGATCCTCCATATTCCCTTCTCATGTAACAAAAAAACCAAACTTGTTGCCATCAAGTCGATTCCGGCTCACAGTGACCCTGTCGGACAGGGTAGAACTGCCCCCATAGGGTTTCCAAGGAGTGACTGGTAGATTTGAACTGCGGACCTTTTCGTTAGCAGCTAAGCTCTTAAACACTTTGTCATCAGGCCCCTTTCCTGCATTAGGCAAAGCTATCCTGTTTTGAATCGCCTTTACCTTGAAACTTGACTATCCATGCATGACATCACTTGCCAAAACAAAGACCCTTCCACTTATTAGGACCCATTCTATTTAGAAATGAAGGGCTGTAAGTAGTGAAGCACACTATCTTCTCTTATGCTGGACCTTGAAGTTTTCCTATTTATTACCTCAGACATTGGACAATGACACTCCATTAAACAGAGACTTTAAAGTATCACTATAATATACTTTTAAGCATACTTTTTATTGAGAGATAAGTAAAACTATTATCCATGACCTTGCCCTTCAATATAATATTTGCAATGCTTTCTACTTCTGCCTTTATTTTCTAGGAAAGGTGGTACAGACATTTTATCTTAGTGTTTAAGACAATCTCACTACTCCCCCCTGACTATAGCCTCCTACCAGACTCAACTGCTCTCTGTCCATGGAAGGAAATTTAAAAGGAATTCCATTTGTAAAACAGAAACGCAACAGAATTTCCTGTTTGATTCCCACAGGCAGTGGCCTTTGAGAACAGAGACGTATGTCTACTTTCCTGGTAATAAATTGTAGGTTATGTAAGAGAACAAAATATTTGGGTTAAAGGAGAATTAACTGTATCCCTGACTTCCTTCTTAAGCCCATCATTTGATTCCAACTAACTTTATAGAAAGCTCTATCTCAGCAGCATTCAGTTATTCATTTTTTTTTTTTTTTTTCATTCAGTCAGATATACAGAGAGAGTGTCTGTGCTGTTCTAGGCATTGTGCTAGGTGTCAGGGATACCAGAATGAATGTCCCAACTCGATTCAGCCATAAATGAAAAAATATGAGCAAAGCTCATCTACAGTAATTACAGGCCATAATTACTGTGATGATGATGATGATGGCTAACATTCATTGAGCACTTAATATACACCAGGCAGCATGCTAAGCAATTGACCCACATTATATCATGTAATCTTCACAACCATCCCTTGGTATATGTACGATATGTGTTACTGTCATTCTCATTTTATAAGCAAGGTAACTGGAGTTAAAAGAGCCGAATTAACTTGCCCAAAGTTGTAAAGCTAATATGTGGTAAAGCCAGGATTGAATCCAGGTCTGTCTGAGACTATGGTCCATGCTACTAACTCTTATAGTACTATACACAGCTATACACTACAAGGAAGGCCAAGGGGCTGAATCAGAATAGAGAGGGTAATACCTGCCTCTGCTGAGGTATAGTCAGGTAAAACTTCTCAGAGTTGACGGAATTTTTGCTACTTCTGAGGCTGACCACTCTGGAGCAGGATCTGTGTAAAAAGTGGGGAGGGCATTTCAGGTACAGGGAATAGTATGCCCAAAAACTATTCTAAAGTAATGTGCAAAGATGTATTTAGTTCAGGTCGTTGTTGTCAGGTGCTGTGGAGTAGGTTCTGACTCATAAAGCCCCTTTGTACAACAGGATGAAACACTGCCCAGTCCTGTGCCATCCTTATAATCGTTGTTATGCTGGAGCCTATTATTGCAGCCACTGTGTCAATCCATTTCAAGAGGATCTTCCTCTTTTTCACTGGCCGTCTTTTTACCAAACATAATGTCTTTCTCCAGGAACTGGCCCCTCCTGATTAACATGTTCAAAGTATGTGAGAAGTCTTACCATTTTTACTTCTAAGGAGCATTCTGGCTATCTTTGTTCAGAAATAGTGAATGTGGCAAGGGCTCAGAATGTTTAATATAAGTTTTCAGGAAAATTGTCCTGAAGGTGGTTTGGAATCAGGTGATAGAAGGCTATAGACAGCATAGCCGTGGTGATGCAGTGGTCCAGAACTTGGCTTCTGTGATGGTTAAGATTGTATGTCAATTTCGCTGGGCCATGATTCTCCGTGTTCATATGTGATCACTCCCATGATTGAATCTGCTGTGTGTAGCCTATCAGTTGAAAGGGATTTTCCTTGAGGGTGTGGCCTGCATCCGAATATAAGCAGACGTCCTGGTTTTTTGCTCACTGGTTCCTGCGGCTCCCTCTTGTTCACTTGACCTCCAGCTCTTGGGACTCGAGCTATCAGCTTATCCGCAGATCTTGGGATTCATCGATCTTAACAATCTGAGAGTGGGAGCCTTGCTCTCCGAACTGCTGATCTTGGGTTCACCAGCCCCTGCAGCTACCTGAATTGAGAGATACCTCTAACCTGATCAAAGGGCTTGCAAAGCTCCAGCCTCAACAATTGCATGAGCCATTTCCTTGATGTAAATCTCTCTCTATGTATATTTGTACTGGTTTTGCTTCTCTAGAGAACCCAGCCTAAGACAGCTCCTAACTGAAAGGTCGGCATTTTGAATCTACAAGCCCCTCCTTGGAAACCCTATGTGGCAGTTCTACTCTGTCCTATAGGGTTGTTATGAGTTGGAATTGCCTTGACAGCAGTAGGTTTTGGGTTTACTTAATTTTATCTATAAAAGTGTGTTTAATAATATCACATACCTCACAGGACTATGATGGAGGTAAAGCAGTAAAATACACTGACGCTCTTGAAACTTCCTCTCCATCACTCATTTATATTCATCACTAAGCCCTGACATTTTTAGCTCCAAAATACATCTCAAATACACTTAGTTTCCCTCAATCCATTTCCTGGCTCTCCCCCACAGTCAAAGTACCCTCATTTCTTATCGAGGCTGACATGATAGTTACCAAAGTGGTGACCTTGCTCCTAATCTCACCCTCCAGTACAACCTCTGCCACACCAGAATCAGGGCAAACTTTCCTAATACAATAATGTTATTACACCATTCCTCTGATTAAGACCTTTGCATTTAAGATAAAATTCAAAAGCATTAAAATGGATGCAGTGCCCTGAGAGGAGGGGCCAGCCCTAACTCTGCAGTCTCCTCCAGCACCACTCTTCCCCTTGATGTCCTCTCCACTCAAGCCTTGCCCCCTTTCTCTCAGTGCCCTGAGTATGCCAGGTCCCCTCCCACCACTGGCCTTCACCCACACTGTTACTTCGGGCCCTCCTATTCCTCCCAGACTCCACCTATTCAGTCTTCTCGGATTTGGCATCCCCTCCTGACAGAGGCCATCTTTCCTCTCCCATCTAGATTTAATCTCTCTCATAGTCTTTCACCAAAAGAGCCTATGTGGTGCAAGCAGTTTGAGATCCCCAGCTAACATAAAGGTTAACAGGGTGGCCAGCAGCTCTACAGAAAAGTCTGGGGGCCTGCTTCTATAAAGATTACAGCCCAGAAGAAAACCCCATGGAGCCGTCCTCCTCTGTAACACATGGAATCACCATGAGTTGAGAATCAACTCGATGGCAATGGGTTTGAGGGGTTATTTTTGTTTGTTTTTGTTTTGGTTCATAGACACTGGGTGTCACAAACAGTTAAATGCTTGGCTAGAAACAGAAAAGTTGGGGGTTCAGACCCTCCTAGAGGTGCCTCAGAAAAAGGCCTGGTGATCTGCTTCTGAAAGGTCACAGCCTTGAAACCCTATAAAAGCATAGTCGGAAACACATGGGATCACCATGAGTTGGAATGGACTGGATGGCAACTGATTCATAATCTGTCACATATTTTCTGTATTTTTCCTTTTTATATCACTTAGCACAGTATGAACTCACATTCATTTGAGTAGCTATCTGTACAATAACTCCCTCCTTTATCATAATCAGGGAAGAGTCTTTGTCTGATTTGGGTTCTTGCTGTGTCCTCAGAGCTTCTCCAGCACCTGGTACAGCACCTGGTACATGGGGAATGCTCAGTAAAGAGTTTTGAGTACATATCGATTGACTAAATGAATAAATAAATAAACTCTGGCGTTCTTGTTTGAAAAACGCATAGGATACAGTACCCTAAAGCCATTGTTACCACCTGCAACTAAGGGAGTTAACAGTAATCCTAGTCCCCTGAAGTGGATTTGGCTTTAGAAAAAAGCCAGGAGTCATCAGGAGGCAAGGCTGGAAAGCAAAGCAGTTGACCAGACCAAAGGAGGAAACCCTGGTGACATAGTGGTTAAGTGCTGCGGCTCCTGACGTCAGCAGTTCAAATCCACCAGGTGCTCCTTGGAAACCCTACGGGGCAGTTCTACTCTGTCCTATAGGGTCGCTATGAGTCGGAATTGACTTGAAGGCAATAGGAAGGCCAAAGGAGGTCACTGGACCTGCCAGTCAAGGGGCCGATGAACCAAGGGAAGGGTTAACCTGTGACAGTCCTAACTGTGATCTGGCACTGGACAGACCCAGAAGAGGAACTCTGGAAATATTTCTCCAGTGACTTCCCTACAAAATCATTTCAAAGCGTGGCCTCCATCTGCACATACGACAACCTGCCACAGTGAGTAAAGCATCAGGCTCATGATTTTTATCATTAGGTTGCCTTTCACATAGCCTGCAATTCTGTGACTTTTAATCCTACATTGTATTAGTTGCTATAGGGTGCTGTGCTCCATCTGCCTCTTCCCATCCAAATAAACGTGTTACCCAAGGTGCACATGTACAGGAAGTGCCTGAGAGCCTGCATTTGGGTAGGAAGTGAAGAACTATAAAGAGCAACTTGCAGTGGTGTTTCTGGCATTGTGTGCAAGGACTTGCTCCCTGGAGATGAATCAGTAATTTCCCTACATTTGATTCCTGATGTTTTTGCTATAGGCTGCTGCCATGACTGCCAACCGGCAGTTCCTGGAAGCCTTGTCCTTACCCAGAGACAGAACAATCCCTGTCACATGCAGCCAGCTTTGGGTGCACACTCCCTATCCATTGCCTGATCAGAGCAGATGAAACAAAGACAGCCTCTGTCAGAGGGCACATCTGTAACGTGAAAATATAACCCTTTCTTAGATTTTCTCTGTCTGTTCTGGAAAATCACCTCAATATTCCAAGTGATAGAGTGCCATAAACAAGGAAAAACAGCATCTGTTTTAGAATTGAAATAAGCTATGTTCCTCTGCTTTTATAATGGGAGACAGGGAAGAAACATCAAAGTATATGGGATCCAGTATTAGGAGACCTGGGTTCCCGAACAAGCATCTCTGGTAATGGCCTAAATCTCCCCATAGGCACAATGTCAGTTAGAGAGGATCTTGCCATGATCCCTCTCATTTGTAATAACAAAACAATAGAATAATGGCCCAGTCAGATATATTTTAAATTATGCTCCATGGAAAAAACAAGTGGGGGCATTTTTTTGAACCCTTGATTTCCCTCAAAACAAAGGAAGCAGTGTAACAAAAGTAGAAGAGAAATATAAATGACAGTCACACAAAAAGTATGTGAACCAATGTCAACATATGAAATTTGTCACAAGGCTTCAGCTTGTAGAATCTCTCCATGCAGCCAGGGAAGAACTCTGTCCCTCACTAATGCCCACTGCCACCCTCTTCTCTGCCTGAGACCAGGCCCTCGATGCTCACTTGATAGAAGACATTTTCAGTTCTGTTTCTTTGCTTGTGTTTCTGCCTCTTCTTGGAATGTCTCCTTCCCTGTCACCTCACCTCCATATCCCTCAAAGCCAATCTCAGGCAGCTTCACTTCCAAAGCTTTACTTGTTCCCCTTTCAACCTCTTCCTCCATCCAAGTAGGATTTCTACCATTTACTGAATCTTGGACCACCCTGTTTACACTACTGTTGGAAGAAATATGGTCAAGGAAAGATGTGGGCATCTGAAGACTCCAGCTTTAAAACCCAGCTCCAGTGGTTCTTGGCTACTTGGCACAAGTTACTTTGCTTCTTTGAGTCCCATTTTCCCCTTGTGTAAAATGGGGGTAACAATAGTTATCTTAATGGATGCCATGCAGTTTAAATGGAACAACATATACAAATTCCCTGATACATGAAAACACTCAATATATGGTGGTTTCTTTTCCCCTCCTCCTTTTGTAACATATTCCTTATTTTCTCTTGCATTATAATTGTGTCTTGTCTTTTTTCCCCCCCATACTAGATTGTCAGCTCCTTGAGATCCAGAAAACTGTTTTACTCAACCTAATAACTGCATAGTACATTATAACTAGAAATAGATTAATAATGTATAAACTGAATGAAACAATTTTAGTGCAAATTGCCAGTTAGAGACACTGACTTAAAAGGGGATCAAAACCTGAGGTTCTCAAGAGAGCCAGCTTCCCCCAATGATAATGGAGGAGTGGTAAGTCAAAAGAAAAAGGCCCATACTTCTGTCACCCACACTAAACACAAACATTCCACCCATTTTAATCAGGGCCTTAGCTAATGCATTATATACATATCTTTCATTCTCAGCCTCCTTCGAAAGTAGTCACAATAGCCCACTATAAAGCACCATTCACACATCCCACTCATTCCTTCCTCTCCTCATACCATGCAAACACATGAAGCCAAAAATGCCAACCCTGCAGGAGCTTACACAGTGACCTTTACTATTAAGTGACGGTGTTTCTTCTCACACATCCTCCCCTCCACCCCAAAGTCTTTGACTTATACCTGAGCCCTTTTGCACAGAACTATGGTGTTTTCTAACACATCCAGCATCTCTCCTCCGTACCTTTAGTGTCTTATCTATATGTTTAATTGAGAAGACAGACCCATGCTCCTTTGTAGAGGGAAACATGAATCCTGGCACAGGAAAACCAATTGCCTTCGAGAAGGTTCCAACTCATAGTGACCCCATGTGTGTCAGAGTGAAACCACGCTCCACGGGGTTTCCAAGGGCTGATTCTTTGGGAGTAGATCGCCAGGCCTTTGTTCCAAGTCCTCCCTGGGTGGACACAAACATTCAGCCTTTCAGTTAACAGTGAGCTTGTTTACCATGTGCGCTGCCCAGGGACTGCAGCACAGCAAAAGACCCCTCATATATTAAGTTGAGAGCTTTTAAACACTAGGCCCTAGATTTGTGGTTGGGCCAAGGTAGTAGAAGGCAGTAATGGTAACTGGTAATAGCAATCAGACGTATCTCTGCTTATTTATCTTAATTTCTTCAAAACAGGTTTTTAAGTACCTACTCCCTAGGTAATCGATGGGAGAAAAATAATACTGAAGTTAAATTGACATACCCAGTGAAAGAGGGAGGGGGTAGGCAAATAATTAAAAACTAGAAGACTTCTCCTTGGCTCTGATTTTGCTAGTATGTGTTTACACCTTTTAAGATGAGCTCCTCTTGTGATTTTAAGAAATAAATAATAAGATTCAATTTTTGATTGGGTAGGAGCTACGGAAGCTAAGAAAAGAGCAAAGAACTCAGTATCAGATGAAACGGTGAGTGACAACCCAGTTTTCCACTTAAGTTTTGCTTGACCTTGGAGAAGTTACTTAACTTCTCTGAGTCATAGTTTTCTATAAAGTGGGGATTAAAAAACGCCTACCTTGGCTGTATTGTTAGAAAGATTTGAGATGATGAATGTAAAATGGCTGACATGGCACCTGGAGTCGTAGGCCCTCAGGCAGTGGTGGCTACTACCTTTTTTTTTTAATTAGTTGCTCTTGACTCTGAGTCTAAAGAAATATAGATTAAAGGGGAGAAACCTATGCATTCTTCCTCTAAGTTGCTGAGCCAAGTAATTATTTGTTTGTGGACTGTAAGTGTCATTCTCTCTATTCCATGTTTTCCTATGCATTGCAGAGAGCTGTAAGTCTGCAAATTACAACCCCCAGGCTCCCCTTCAAAAGCCCTGGTGGCACAACGGTTAAAGGGCTTGACTACCAACTGAAAGGTCAATGGTTCAAACCCACCAGTGGCTCAGTGGGAGAAAAGACCTGGCAATCTACTCCCATAAAGATTTACAGCCTAGGAAACACTATGGGGCAGTTCTACTCTGTTCTATGGGGTTGCTATGAGTCAGAATCCACCTGATGGCACACAACCAGCCTCCCCCTCCAGCTGGTTTTTGGTTAGTTTCTGCCAAGGGGGAGCATTGCTGGAAGATTAGAAGAGATGGGAAGGCAGCACTTTTTTTGTTGTTGTTGTTCTCCTTTCTTTCTGGCTGACAGTGATACCTCTGGCGATGGAGGCATCAATAGTGGCTGCAATAACAGCCCCCAGTGAATGCCGTCCCCTGCATTCCTGCTCCTGCAGTGGCCTACTGATAATAGCCACATCTAACTCTCCAGCTGCTTGGGCACCACAGGGCTAGTGGGCTCTGGGATCTTGTGGTCTTTGTGGATGTGGGCTCCTGCAAAGTGCCTCATCAGTGGTGGTGATTCCAGCAGCAGAATGGCAGGAGCTGCAGCAGCCTCATTGGCACAGTGAGTTTGGGCTCTGGGTAAATTTTTTTCTATCTACTTCACCTCCCACTTTTTTTTCTCCTTACAACCCCGAGATGGTAGCATCTTCTTAGTGTTACTAATTTGAGGTGTTATTGTTGTTAGTTGCCATCGAGTCAGCTCAGACAAATGGCAATCTCATGTATAACTGAACTAAATGTTGCTCACTCCTGTACCATCTTCATTATTGGTGTTCGAGTCCACTGTTGTGGCCATTGCATATTTTGTATGTCTTCCAACCAAGGAGGCCTATCTTTCAGCACTGTATCAGACTATATACTGTTGAAAGTTTCATAAGGTTTTCATTAGCTAATTTTCAGAAGTAGAGCCTCAGGCCTTTCTCTCTAGTCTGCCTTAGCCCGGAAGTTCTGCTGCAGCCTGTCTACCATGGATTACCCTGCTGGTATTTGAAATACTGGTGGCATAGCTTCCAGCACCCTAGCAACAAAAAGCCACCACAATACAACACACTGACAGATGGGTGATGGAATTTTGGCTACTCGTCCCCTTTTTATTCCTTCAGTCCTTCCATTACTTTTGTAACCAATTCTCTACATTGATTTCCTATTTTTGAAGTAACTAGAGCAGTGTCTAGTTTCTGATTGGACAATGATTGAGACATTTACCACATGCTCTAATTATGGTGATTTTTAAATCGAAAATTTTTCCAAGGAGTCTTGAAATGTAGAGAAAGAGAGCTAGCTGTAAGATGTTTCTCAGAAGGATAAACCCTGTAAGTTACGAAATTAGAAATCATGATTTAAAAAAAAAAAATGAATGAATAGAAAAAAATCTTAGAGCTTTTTGGGGGGGACTAAATGGAACTTTCCTGAATTGTTAAGTTTCAATGAATTCACTTACTTGGAATTCACTTACTTGTACTCATTCTTTCATGGATTATTTTAAAAAGAGACTTGAATTTTTATTCCCACACCCCAAGGAGGAAGGATAATTTTATTTGCTTAAGTAAATTTTTTTCATTTATGTGTAACACAAACTGCTCTTGTTGTTTTGTTGTTGTTCCAGAGATATTCAGAGACCTAATGAGTACATTATGAAATGTACAGACAGATTTTTCTGAGCAATTGGGTCAAAATTCATATTCACTAAATTAAAAAAAAAAAAAAAAAAACCTGTTGCCATCGACTCGATTCAGACTGATAGCAACCTTATAGGACAGAGTAGAACTTGCCCCGTAGGGCATCCAATGAGTGGCTGGTGGATTTGAACTACCAACCTCCTGGTTAGCAGCTGAGCTCTTAATCATTGTACCACCAGGGCTCCATATTCACAAATATAGACCATTAATATGACATATAGGTCACTAGTAGATCACTACTGTACTCACTGATAGAGATTAGAGTTTTTTTTTTTTTGAGGGGGGGACTACATGGAACTTTCACTGATACAGCAGAGTGACAGGAAGCTGTGTGTCCTCTTCACCTCCGTAGATGTCTGCAGAGTTACTGTCACACACACAGCTCTGGTCTGGCCTGAACTGCTGTACCACAAATTTTCATCTGCCTTCATTTATTCCTTCTTTATAATACACTGTCCCCTCTTGTTCCTCCCCTTAGCTGTGGAGAAAACCATAAAAAGATCACATTCAGATACGATGGGCTTATATCCTAACAAACATCCACTCTGACCTCAAAAGCAAATTCCCAATGTTAGAAATGTAAGAAAATCCTTCTAGTGGCGATTCCTTAGCTAATTTCTAAGCCGTGAGTTTTTCTTATCTGGACCTCAAGTCTTTTTAGTTAATGTGTTCCCTTCTGTTGGCACAGAGAAAATCAAGTGAACGGAGGTGTCTTTTTTTTTTATTTTCAAGAGGGAGACAGAATTGACTTATTTCACTTACCAAGCAGTTTCAATTAACTGTGCTGAATTCTGTACTTCTCAGCAAAAAACAAAAAAGATGCCAGCTATTTTCCTGGCATCTTTATTATGTGTCATCAAACAACAGGCCTAATTATCTTTTCCATTGAAAATGTGATCATTTTCTGGAGAGTCTTGCTTACATGCCTAGATCTATATGCCAAGTCTCTTTTAAAGCCCACTGCTCCTTTTTATTCTTAGAGCCAACACCCTGCTTTCAGCTGTCATCTCTCATCTTAGAACAGGGTAGTAGCTACCCGATTGCTTTCTTGTCTCTCACTCTTACTTCCATAATCCCTTCCTGCACAGTTCTGACCAGGTCAGCATGGCGCTATCACTTCCCCGCCAGTGCCCTCGGGATAAAACCCAGACTCCTTAACTTGGCACACAGGCCTTTCATCTTCTGATCCTTCCCAGCTTTCAAACCTCATTTTTTATCACTTCCTTACGTTCACCCTGGTGGCATAGTGGTTAAGTGCTATGGTTGCTAACCAAAAGGTCAGCAGTTCAAATCCTTAAAAACTCCATGGGGTAGTTCTACTCCGTCCTGTAGGGTGGCTATGAGTCGTGATGGAACCTATACCAAAGAGTTTTGTTTTGGCTTTATGTTCACCCAAGTTACCCATCGTTAACTGGGGCAGGCCATGCCACAATTTCTCTTTTCTGGCTACCTCTCATTCATCTGTAAAGATTATGCTTGAACTTTGTTTCTGCTGTAAATCCTTAGATGACGTGTGCCCCCACACCCCAGAGATACCAGCTCTGCCCTCTTTGTGCTTCTAATACTCTGCACATTCGC
This sequence comes from Loxodonta africana, assembly GCF_030014295.1. NCBI lineage: Eukaryota > Metazoa > Chordata > Mammalia > Proboscidea > Elephantidae > Loxodonta > Loxodonta africana. The sequence goes on along the minus strand of NC_087353.1, from coordinate 23,891,956 downwards.
AGGTTATAATACTTGTCTCATTGCATCATAAACTTTTGTTTGTGTATCTATGTTCCTATTAACCTGTGAGCCCCTTAAGAATAGGACCCATATACTTGACTCATCTCTGTAGCCCTAAAAACTAGCAAAGTCCCCCTTATGTAGGAGGAGAACTTCAAGGCTGAGTTTGCAAAGTCAATTTTTTATATGAATTGTCTTTTAGTTGTTGAAAGGCCAGATTTTAAGCAGGAATAAAAAATCTGAGAGATATTCTTTCTGCTATTAAATATCATATGATACAGAGAAAGGGAGAAAGGATAAGATACACAACCAAACACCTTCAATAGAAGACTGCATGGGGGAAGGAGCAAAAGTAGAGGCTGAGGCAACCCCAAAACTGACCAGAACTATTAGCCAAGAGACCAAGGGTATAGTTTCAATCCCAGGAACGGACAGTAATATTTCCAGAAAGACAACATGTCTTAGATCCCTTGGATCCCACTGCAGTGGAGGCAGGGATAACATTTTTCATTGAAAAGTATAGTAGAGCCATCCTATAATTGATTGTACAGCTGCAGATTCCCAAAATGCAAATAGCTTTGGGCTGAAAGGTGCTGGATAGTGATATTTCTTGGGAAATCCCTGTAGATTTTCGGTGAAAATTAAAGTGTCCAATTTTCTTCAGGTAGCATACATTAGGTATCTTATTATCCCTCCTCAGTAATTTGCAGCCTTTGGGCTTTTTAAGCTAAAATTACAGAAAAGTAAAATGGAATCTTAGCATTGTGTTACTGCGAGGAAATTAGAGAAGACCCCGTGGCATTTCATTGGCTGCATTTAAATTTAAGAAAGTAGTGGAGAGATACTTACACCTCAAAGGATAAGCATTAGTTTTCTATTGTTGCCGTAACATGCTACCACAAATGTAGTGGCTTAAACAACACACATTACCTGACAGTTCTATAGGTCAGAAGTTCGGATACAGTGTGGCTTAGTTGGGTCTTCAGCTTAGAGTCTAACTAGGCCTAAATCAAAGTGTTGGCAGGGTTGCGTTCCTTTCTGTAACTCTGAGGAAGATTCTGCCTCTAAGCTCATTCCTACTGTTGGCCAAATTCAGTTTCTTGCAGTTGTAAAATAGGTCCTTGTTATATCACTATCAGCCTGGGCTGGCCTTTGCTTCTAGTGGCCTTCTCCTGCTTTCCATGTGGCTTCCTTCCCACCCACATTTTGAATCTCTCTGACTTCTTCTGCCATATCTCTCTGACTCCAGCTGGAGAAAGAACTCTGCTTTTAAACTCATGTGATTAAAAAGTCCACCCATATAATTCAGGATATTCTCCCTATTTTAATGTCCATATTACATCTACAAATTCCCTTTTGCTATGTAACATAATTTACTCACACCTTCCAGGGATTAAATATTAGGTTGTGGACATCTTTGGGGTCTATTATTCTATGTAGCTCTCTCTCTTTCTCTACGTGTATATATATATATTTATACGTATATTTATGCATATATATGTATATATAAGTGTTATATAGTTTGTCATATTGTTAGTTAACATGTGGAGATTAGTTATTCAGGTAATCAATTAGCTTTTTATTTATGTATGGAGATCATTCCTACAGGCCAAGGATTCCCGGCTATAAATTACTACCTGTGTGAAAAAAAGGCAAAGTATTTAGTCTCTCTGATTCTTGGTTTTCTCATTAGTACAATGGGATATGTTTTACTTTGAAAAAAGTTTAAAGGAATAAAACAGGTAATGAATAAAGTAGATATGGGTGTAAAATAGTTGTTCAATAAATAGAATATTTAAGGATACCTGTATGACCATATGTCTGTCAGTCTGTCGTACCGTGGGGGCTTGCGTATTGCTGTGATGCTGGAAGCTATACCATCAGTATTCACATACCAGCAGGGTCACCCATGGAGGACAGGTTTCAGCTGAGCTTCCAGGCTAAGACAGAGTAGGAAGAAGGAGCTGACAGTCTACTTCTAAAAAGAATTAGCAAGTGAAAACCTTATGAATGGCAGCAAGCGGAAAAGAAGAAGACCCTCAACGAAATGGATTGACACAGTGTCTGCAACAATGGACTCAAGCATAACAATGATTCTAAGGATGGTACAGGACAGGGCAGTGTTTCATTCTGTTGTGCATAGAGTTGCTATGAGTCAGAACTGACTTGACAACACCTAACAACAACAACAACAATGTGTGACCATAAACCTCCAGAGGTAGTCAATGAACCTAATTAAGAGGTACACCGGCACTAATGCACAGTAACTGACTGTACTCCCTGTTTCTGATGTTTCCCAAGGTCTATTTTCATAAAGACTCCAGGTCAAGCGAATGTCCAAACATCCAAAATGAGTCAGATTTCTTTTTTTCTTCCATTGACTTCTGATAAACTATTCTATCAACAATTGGGGGGAGGGGTTATTTTAAAAAAAATTTTGCAAATATTCTTAACAGACAACTTTTTTTTTACCCTCAGTGATATGCATTTTTAAGCCCTCTGATTTCTAAAATCATTCCAGAGATTCTGAACAACAAACACTCCATCTCTCTAGAGCAAGTTAAAAATGATTTAATAAAGCCATTGATATCACTGGAGTGTGCTGTTAGCAATCAAGCTTATATCTTATGAGTGGCCATCCAGGATATAATTGGTTTCTATTCACCTAGAGCAACAGAGGAAGAAGGAGATCCAGGAATCAGAGAAGAAGGAAATGGTTTCAGGAACTACTATCTCCCTGCCATGGGAAAAGAAGAAATAGTTTCCAGCTACCACTGAACATTTTATTCAAAGACCCAATAGATCCTTGATCAAAAGGAGGAAAATTATGGAATGGAACTTCAAATTCTCATTGGAAACCAGATCTACTGGACACATTGAGACTGGAGGGGGCCCTGAATCTATTGCCTGGAAACAGGTTTTGCAACTTGAACTGAAACTATCCCATGAAGTCATCTTTAAAGTCAATGACAATTTAACTCAATAAATAATGTCTGCCTTAAGCATTGCACCCTATCAAAGAATTACCAGTATGAGCTTGAAATGGCAACAGTGAGTAACTCTGTGTAAATCTGTGCTTCAGAGATGAGAACTTTAAGGGGCAGTGGGTGGGGGGCAGAGAGCATAAATCAACGATAGTGAAACAATAGGGGCAGAGACTATAAGAATTGGGACACAGTGTAAAGTATTTAACCATTGTCAGTGACATATACATGTAAAAATTGTTGAATGGGTGGGTGTTTGGTTGCATGTATTTTTATTAAAAATAAAGTGAAACAAAAAAGAAATTAAGCTTATCAAACATGATGACAAAATTTGTAATGGGTTCCTTCTCTGTGCCTAGCACTGTATAACAATAAACAAATGTAATTGTCTTTATTATATTTTAACAATAATTGATTTTTGTTACAATGTCCTCAGGTTACTGTATTTTTACAAAAATAATGCATGCATTATACATTTTTTTGCCAAATGCACAACGCCTTTGTATAGTACTTTCCTAGGTGTGCTATGTGTGTGGTATGTGCGGGCACATTATTTACATGGCTGTGTTATTTGTGAAAAAATACAACATTACAAATGCAAGATTTCAAGGCCCACAACTTGCTAAAAAGCCTTTCTATTTGTCTGTGCTTCTTTCTCTCCCTGAACGAAGAACAGAGTTGCCACCCACATGTATGGTGGTGACTAGCTCACACTTATTTAGAGGCTGGGTGGGAGGAAGCATGGAAGGAAAGCAGGCCGCTTTTTCTCTGCCTTCATAAACAATATACACAGCCAAGGAGGTTTCCAAGGCAGTTATTTAAATAAAATAAACGATTGAAGGCTTTTCCCCTAGAGTTCAGATGTATAATATAATAATATTATACAGACCCAAATTTGTTTTGTTTTACCAAAAACATCAAAAAGTGATAAACACAAACCTCACATTTCTGTTCTCCCAGATTGACTGGTTCAGGAATTTGGTGAATCACACTGTATGAAAAACAAGCCCACTCCATTCATACCAGCAAATTGTTTTTACTTCTACTTTATCACTTTGTATGAAAAATAGGGACAGCCAGGTTGATAATTCAATTCTCTTTAATTCACTGCAAATTTCTTAAACTGATTTCTTGATATTGTTGTTGTTAAGTGCATTTGAGTCTGTTCCCATGCATAATGACCCTATGTGACAGAAGGAAACACTGTCCAGTCCTTCGCCATCTTCACAATCATTGTTATGCTTGAGCTCATTGTTGCAGCCACTGTGTCAATCCATCTTGTTGAGGGTCTTCTTTTTCAATGACTCTCTACTTTAGCAAGCACGATGTCCTTCTCCAGGGACTGGACTCCCTGATAACATGTCCAAAATATGTGAGACAAAGTCTCACCATCCTTGCTTCTAAGGAGCATTCTGGCTGCACTTCGTCCAAGACAGATTTGTTTGTTCCTCTGTAAGTCCATGGTATATTCAATATTTTCCACCAACAGTATAATTCAAAGGCATCAATTCTTCTTCGGTCTTTCTTTTTCCCTGTCCAGCTTTCACAATCATATGAGGCTATTGTATAATCCATGGCTTGGCTCAGGAGCAATAAGTCATCTGTTTTCTTTTTCTTTCTTGCTTGCTTGCTTTCTCTTTCTGTCTTCCTTTTTTAAGTGTTATTTAGGTGAAAGTTTGCAGAGCAAATTAGTTTCTCATTGAACAGTTAATATACAAATTGTTTTATGACACTGGTTGCCAACCCCTTGATGTGTCAACACCCTCCCCTTCTCCAACCAGATTCCCTGTTTCCATTTGCCCAGTTTTCCTGTCTCTTCCTGCCTTCTCATCTTTGCTTTTGGGCTGGCGTGCCCATTATCCTCATACACATGATTGAACTGTGAAGCACATGCCTCCTGTGTGTTATTGTTGGCCCCACAGAAGTGTCTAATCTTTGGTTGAAGGGTGAACCTCAGGAGTGACTTCAGTACTGAGTTAAAAGTGTATCCAGGGGCCATACTCTTGGGGCTTTTCCCCTCTATGTCAGACCAGAAGCCTTTTGTGTGTGTGTGTGTGTGTGAATTTGAATTTTGTTTTACGTTTTTCTTTCGTTCTGTCTGGGTTAAGTTGTCTGATTTCTTGACTGCTGCTTCCATGGGCATTGACTGTGGATTCAAGTAAAATGAAATCCTTGACAATATTGTCTCAGCTTATCATGGTGTTGCTTACAGGTCCAGCTGTGAGGATTTTTGTTTTCCTTATGTTGAGAAGTCATCCATACTGAAGGCTGTGGTCTTTGATCTCCATCAGTAAGTGCTTCAAGTCCTCTTCACTTTTAGCAAGCAAGGTTGTATCATTTGCATATCACAGGTGGTTAATGGGTTTTGCTCTAATCCTGATGCCCCATTCTTCTTCATATAGTCCAGCTTCTTGGATTGTTTGCTCAGCATACAAACTGAACAAGTATAGTGAAGGGACACAACTCTGATACACACCTTTTCTGACTTTAAACCACTCAGTATTCTCTTGTCGTTTGAAAGGCTGCCTCTTAGTCTATGTACAGGTTCAGCATGAGCACAATTAAGTGTTCTGGAATTCCCATTCTTCTCAATGTTATCTATAATTCTTTATGATCCACACTGTTCAATGCCTTTGCATAGTCAATAAAACACAAGTAAACATATTTCCGGTATTCTCTGCTTTCAACCGAGATCCATCTGACATCAGCAATGATATCCCTCTTTCCATGATGTCCTCTATTTGTACAACACTTTGTAATTTATAAAGCATTTTCATACATATGGAATCATCACAATACATCATATGATGCATGTTCTATTATTTCAATTTTACAGGTGACAAAATTGAGACATACAGGTTGTCTTGCAGGATTTTTATCTTTAGAATAAAAAAAGAAATGCTCAGGTTTGTCATGCATAAACTTGTCTAGTTTATTGCAAGACAGTCATGGCAAGGTACTCAAGCAAGACCTCAAGACATTCATTGAGAACTGGAGAATCAGAATTAACAATTACAGTGTAGTTTCAGTGATTAGAGTCGAATCTTTAGCCTTCAGGCTTTTACCTTTAACAAGTGATCCTGGGAGAAACACTTAACCACAGCTCAAGCTTGGAGGCGGTCCCCCGTAGCTAGGATCTGAGGTTGGATGTAGCAGGCAGCATTTGAGCAGATGCTCCATTGTTGTATGATATATTTATGTCTTAAGTTTCAATGACAAAGATTTGATTAATTAGAAATTAAGGGGATTGTTGCATGACATACTTATGTCTCAAGGCCAATTACAGAGATTTGATTAAGGTTACATTTCTTTATCACAGCATCCAAGTGCACAGATAGGTTACAGCAGTTATTTACAGCATACTTCTCATAGTTCCTTTATCTGTTTCCAAGATTAGAACAACTTTCTAATGATGTCTATTTATAGTTCTAATGCCTTACAGTTAATGACTAGAGAGCATCGTAGAAGTATACGTGCTTCCGTTTCTATGTTCAAAAATTCCCTATTTCTCACTTCCCATTATCATTGACTTATGCAAAGGTGTGTAAAAGCATTACAAAAAGCATAATAACGGTGTATACCTAATATACAGAAGTATACCTAATAGTACCTTATACCCAGGTAATTTGAAACCGTCACTAAAAGCAAACATAACAGTTGGCCTCTGCATGACAAGATTCAAATTGAGCTTTGTAGGAGGCAAAGCTTGAAGTCTCAATCATTCTGGTGTACTGGCTTCTAGAAGGAATTTTCTCTTTTTTCTCCTGGGTCTTCTTGCTTGTTTTCTTCCCTCCCACCTCCTGAGAGGAAGAAGCGAAGCATCCCTTTTCATTACCAAATGATCGGTGACATCCCATCTTTCCCAAGTCCATGTCCCTTCACCCTTACTCACTCTCATTCATGCTTCTGCTACCTCGTTGTGTTTCCTTGAGTGGGACTCATAGAGTCATGGGAAGACTTTCAAGAATGATTTAGACCGGAGCCCTGGTGGCACAGTGGTTAAGAGCTCGGCTGCTAGCCAAAAGGTCAGCAGTACAAATCCACCAGCCACTCTTTGGAAAGCCTATGGGGCTGTTCTACTCAGTCCTGTAGGGTGGCTATGAGTTGGAATCAACTCTGGATTTGGATTGGTTTTCTGCCAAAAATAAAAGAATACATTCCTTGAAATTATCTTCCCTTCAGCTATTCTAAATGCATTAGTCTTCTAGTTCCTATGGCTATGTAACAAGCTATCCCAAAACATAGTGGCCTCAAACAACCATTTCCTATGCTCACTGTTTCTGTGGGTCAGGAATTCAGACAGGGCACTTAGGGGAGGACTTGTCTTTGTTCTACAATGTATACGGCCTTAGCTGGAAAGACTTGAATTTTTTTTTTTTTTTTTTTCTGTTTGCTTGTTTTTTGTTGTAGGGGGTGACTTCATGGCTGGGGACATGATCACCTGGGGGTGTTTAATCACACGCCTGTGGGCTGGGACCTCAGCTTGGCTGCAGCTGAAACTCCCATATGTGACACCTCCATGCTTTCTCTCCAAATAGGCAAGTCTGGTCTTCCTCTCAGCATGACCTTGGGGTTTCAAAGAGCAAAGGTCCCAGAAGAACCATGTGAAAGCTGTATGGCATCATGTGATCCAGACTCAGAAGGCACACGTTGTCGTGTTAGAAATCTGTCTAAATTCAAAAGTATGGAGCGTGGACTCCACCTGTCAAATGGGGAAAGTGTCAAAGTCACTGCCTAAGAAGAGTATGTAGGATGGGCTATGTTGTTATGCTCCTTTTTGAAAATATAATCTGCTGCTGTTTTTACTGGAAAAGTGACCCACTAGCTACATCTATTTCTTCCCTAGAAATTCATACATTTACTCTGTGTCATCTGACTTTCATCTTTATCACTCTCTATTGAAATTCTTCTTTCAAAAGTCGAATGCTTTCTTTGTCTTCTAGTTCTTTGTTTTTGTTTTGTTTTTTTTCTCTGACAGTTGATACTTCCACTGCATATTCCCTCGTTGCACCTCTGGATCCACTCTCTAATCTTCCCAGCAGCTCTGACTTAAGGGTGGAAGCAGCTTCACAGTTTTCCCTGCTTAACCCTGTCCATAACTTTGTAAATAGTCCTTTTATTAAACTCGGTTCAGCTACTCCATCTGACAGTGTTATCTGTATTCTGCATTCAGGGTCCCGAATAATTCAATACTCTACATCACTTTGGTTTTCTTTAGATTACTTCTTTGTGGATTCTGTAATGAGGCATTATCATGGGTTTCCCTCCACTTGGACCACATTTTCTCCAATTAATAAGATCTTCTTATTGGAAATAGCCATCTATGTTGTCAAGAGGTGTTAGGCAACATTCCTCATTCTGCTCACTACTTTCTCAACTGTTCATGCCCTCCCGCCCTACCCCACTTAGGTGAATGCTCTGGAATGACAAGATATCTGGGGTGGAATGGTCATGTACGTATGTCTGTTACCAGCACCTAACTTTCTTTCATGGCACTGATACATGGGTTCTAACTGCCAACCGTTAGGTTGGTAGTCAAGTGCAAACCATTTGTGCCACCTAGCACTTGAGAGAACGTTAAACCCATTGCTGTTGAGTTGATTCTGACTCATTGTGACCCTATAGGCCAGAGTAGAACTACCCCTTAGGACTTCCAAGGCTGTAATCTTTATGAAAGCAGACTACTGCATCTTTTTTCCATGGAGCACTGGTGAGTTCAGACCACCGAACTTTTGGTTGGTAGCCAAGTACTTAAAGATTGTACCACCAGGACATTAGAGAAAGGTATTTAAGAGTTTACCACCACTCCAGCCCCATTTACAAGAGCTCTCTGAGTCACATTGATGGAGGGACTTAAAACTTGCATATAATTGGGGCGCTAGCATATCCAGACACATCGATGGAGGAGGGAGGGCAGACAGAAGCCAGATTGCAGAGAGGTGTCTGAAGCAAAAATAAGTAATAGCATAAGTGAGAACAGAGTGGGGACAGTAATGAGATTGGAGAATCACAAGAGTAAAAAAGTGGTCAGTCATGTTTGATACAATATGAGAGCCTACTTACACTCCCATCACCCAAACTCAGGCCCTCCTCTCCTCCAAAGAACATCTGTGTACCACTGGATCAAAGAGAGATAAAAGGTCAAACTCACTAGCAACCCTAGCTCCCTTCTGTGGGACTCTCTCTAAAAGAGGTAACCTGAAGAAGGGGAAAGTGTTTCTCTAAAAGTAAGAAAGGTAAGACACTGAGGTCCTTGGGCACAGGGAGGAGCTTCAAACAGGCAGCGGCAAGAAGAGCAGCAACTCTATGGAAATAGAATATTAAAGGAAATCGGGTGCTAGCAACAGATCTCCTGGGTAACACTGAGAAAATGTCAGTGCTCTGTCTCAGTAGCCCAAAGATAGTGTCTTCAGGATAGTGAACAGGGAAGGAAGCAATAAAGTTGTTTAGCAGAGGGACGGAGGGTAAAACAGAATACAAAAAAAAAGAAAAAGAAAACTTGTTGCCATCAAGTCAATTCTGACTCATAGAAACCCTATAGGACAGAGTTAAACTGCCCCATATGGTTTCCAAGAAGCCCCTGATGGATTCGAACTGCTGACCTTTTGATTAGCAGCCATAGCTGTTAACCACTACAGAATAATAATGTTAAAACAACATAGTATCAGACTTGCAGGCAGTAGATCATATTTACATAAGACACCCCCAACCCCATCTTTGAACAGTCTTAGAACACTCAAGAGAGGATGTTCTGCCATTAGGCAGATAGGGGTAATTTATCCCGTGATGGGGTGGAAACTGTTAAGATGACCTTACCTAAGTTTGCAAATAGGCAGAACATAGGAGACCTTGAATTCCATTTATGTTTTTCTCTTATTTCTTCTTCCCCTTAAATATCTCTCCCTAATATCCTTTCAGGTACCTAGGTGGCACACATGGTTTGCACTCCACTACTAATGTAATGGTTGGCAGTTAGAGGTCACCCAGCGGTTCCATGGAAGAAAGGCCTGGTAGTCTGCTTCTGTAAAGATCACAGTCAAGAAAATCCTGTGAAGCAATTCTACTCTGCAACACATGGGCTCACTATGAGTCAGAATGAACTCAATGGCAATGGGCTTGGTTTTGCTTTAATGTTCTTTCGTTAGCCTCTATGATCTTTTTCCATCAATCCATATCAAATTGTTTCCAACTGCATTTTTTTTTTCTGACACCCAGAATCCTAATTCAAACTCTCAGTTGAACACCTCAGTTGAATGTCCCACTATCACCTCAAACTCAGCTCTTCAGAGTAAAATTGATTGGCTTTACAAATTGGCTGTCCCTTCCAACTGTCCCCATCTCTCACTCTCCGTCATAATCTAGCCAAAAAAAAAAAAAAATCCTTCCCTTTTCTTCTACCACATCAAAGTAACTACCAAATCCTAGGAAACTGAACTTTATTATGCCTCTCTCACTGTATTGGGTTGAATAGCATTCCCCAAAATTGAACCTGCAATGGGACCGTATTTGGAAATGGGAACTTTGTAGATGTAATTAAGCTAAGATGAGGTCACACTGGATTAGGGTAGGCCTTCATTCCAGTATAACTTGTGTCCTTATAAAAACAAAAAAAATTTCAACGCAACACACGAGGGAGAACACTATGTGACAGTGGAGGCAGAGATTGGAGTAATGTGTCTACAAGCCAAGAAACACCAAGAATTGCTGGCAACCATCAGAAACCAGGAAGAGCCTAAGAATTTTCCTCCCCTAGAGTCTTCAGAGAGAGCCTGGCCCTGCTGACACCTTGATTTCATAACTCTAGCCTCCAGAACTGTGAGAGAATAAATTTATGATATTTTAAGCCATTGTACCCATTGCCATCAAATCGATTCCTACTTATGGCGACCCTATAGGACAGAGTTGAACTGCCCCATAGGGTTTCCAAGGAGTGGCTGGTGGATTCAAAGTGTTGACCTTTTGGTTTGCAGCCATAGCTCTTAACCACTGTGCCACGAGGGCTCCTTTAAGCTACCAGTTTGTGGTTATTTATAACAGCAGCCCTGGGAAACATATGTCCAACCATCCACTCGTCCATTATTTTATATTTTATTACCTTATCCATCAGCTTAGCCTGGGTCCTCTAGAAAACAGAATCAAAAGCAAAGATTAAAATGCTAACACTTTATTTGGAACATTCATACCCAGAGTGGTGAGGTAAGGAAAAAACAGATGTGACGCAAGAAAAGATGTCCAGTTGAAGCCCAACAAGTCACTTAGTAGTGTTTGCTTGGTGGATGGGACTTCCTCTGAAATGAGAAATTTCACCTCCCAGCAGTCGATTCCAGGGAGTAAGGAAGAGGAAATTATCTGCTCCCCACTGTCTCCTGCTTCTCTTTGGTCCAAGTTTATCCTTCATAGGGTTGTCATCCTCCACAATTCAGTTTGTATCATCCAGTCCATTAGTATCTGCTCAGGAAGCTAAATTCCATGTCACATGACTTGCCTTTCCATTCAAATCTGAAAGTGGAGGGAAAATTCGGGGCAGGTAGAGCTTGGTATGTGGGGTGTGAGAGCTATGAAGGCCGGGGTCTTCAACGATTGTCCAGACAAGTTGGGGAGCTTGGCAAGGGTGCCAGCAAAGCCACTGGAGGCAGCATGTTGAGAAGTCAAGAGGGTCTTTGGAAAGAAAAGAGTAGCTGAGGACATCTAAAAAGTAGTGCAAACTTTTTTCTTAATACACTCCCCTTTGGACCTTTGTCATTTGATCCTGGACCCTTGCCACCTTTTTAACTAATCGCTCTCCCTCCCTCAAGCCATTTTCCACATTGATGTTAGATGATCTTTCCAAAGCAAAAATCTGGCCACATCATCTGTTTAAAATCATTCAGCAGCTCCATTTTTGCCTATAAGAAACAGTCTGCAACCTTTGCTTTGATATACATAGGATGAGCAATAATTTATTGACCGAAACTCCTGAAAGTGAACAGAGGACCTGTCTGATAATCACACAGGGACAATAGTCATAAACCCAGACTATCCCAAGCCAACTACAGTAAATCTATAAGGTCCTTTGTTATCTAGCACCTGCTTACATCTGTTTATTCCTCTCATCTGCTGGTAGAAAAAAACATTAGTATCTGACAATCTGACTTCCAAAAATAAATCTTAGAAATACTGGCCCTGCCATGTAGCCCAGCCCAGGATTTGCGTTCATTTTGAAGTCTTTACCCCTGATTGTCTGAAAGAGCTTGGTCGGCATCCCCCTCATGAAGCCTTGGGTTTTTCCTCTATAAAATGAGATCAGTAGTTTCCAAAGCACATTTTGGGAAGCCCCCAGCTTTCTCTGGGTTTTCTTGGAGGCTGCAGTGGGTACAGAGGCTCTGGGCCTCCACCTCCATTTCAACAGGACCAACACTGCCTTTTCCATTTTATTGAGCGGGGAACAAAAAATATTGAACTGGCAAAAAAAATTCTATAAATTAAAATAGTCTCTCTTCTATTATGGATTTCCTTGTTAACAAGCGAGGAAGCACAAGCCCTAAATAGGCAAATGATTCACTCTGGAGTATACAGGCTATAGCAGAGACTCTGAAATAGATAAAGTGAAGAGTATTATAACTATGTGAAAAAAAAAAAAAAAAAGAGAGAAAAAGCCAAGGCTCAGAATAATTGTGACTTAAGCTCACTTACCTAGATAGTGGGCTGAGTCTAGGACTGTCTTCTAATTTCCAGTCCAGTGATCTTTCCAAATGAAAAGCATTTGGTGGTTCCCCACAGCTTTTGGGAAAATGTCACTCTTTAACTCAGTAGATAAAGCCCTTAATTACAAGGACTTTAGTCTATAAGTTCTCATCTACTTCCCCTACCACCCCAGTCTATAACCACGGCTACATCCTTTGGCCCAGTCCTACTAAGATATTTGCCTTTCCTCCCCGAATCCTCTGCTCTTTCATACCCCCTTAGGGTATTCTGTTGAGTCTACTCTACCCTAGTGGTGTAGTGGTTAAGAGCTATGGCTGCTAACCAAAAGGTCAGCAGTTCAAATCCCCCAGGAGTTCTTTGGAAACCCTATGGGGCAGTTCTATTCTGTCCTATAGGGTCACTATGAGTTGGAATTGACTTGATGACAGTGAGTTTGGTTTTTGGGGAGTTCTACTCACAGAAGAAGCAAAATCAACCCAGTCATCAACACTCCTCAGAAATGCACTGTCCCATATAGTAGCCAACAGCCGCACCTGAGTATTTAAATTAACTATAATCAAATACCACAAAAAATTCTGTTTCTCATTACCCTAGCTACATTTGGATTACTCAATTGCCACATGTGACTGGTTGCTACCATATTAAAAAAAAAAACCACTGCCATCGAGTCGATTCCAACTCATAGCAACCCTAGAGGACAGAGTATAACTGCCCCATAGATTTCCAAGGAGCGCCTGGTGGATTTGAACTGCCAACCTCTTGGTTAGCAGCCGTAGCATTTAACCACTATTCCACCAGGGTTTCCAGCTACCATATTAGACAGCACAAAACATTTCCATCATCACTGGAAAGTTCTATTGGCAGTGATACCTAGAAACCTTTAGGAAAGTGATTTTTTCAAAGCTTTAACATAATGAAATGGTATATGGAAGCATATCATGTGAAAGAGATATATATGGGCCAGAGGTTAAACTGAGAATGGAGGCACTTGGAGACCTTGCCACATAAAAAAAAACACATACAACCCCTGAAATCCCCCTTCGAAAAGGTAGAGTTTCACAGAGAACAATGAGAAAACCAATAAAGAGACCCAGCCCAGACAACTCAGCCATGCCCACAGGCATGTAGATCAAATATAATCAAAACAAAAATGACTCATATCAAATTAAGATCCTGCTCATGTTTTACCCAACTTATCTCTGACACATCTGCTTGTATTCACTTCAAATACAGCAAGATGGAAACAGTCTAAGTCAAAGGATTTGTCAATGGGACAAAAAAACACTTCTTTAAACTCAATCTCATTCACATTTCATTTCGCATTTGTGTTCGCAAAGCATTAGTTACAGAAACATCACATTTTCCTTTTCTAAAGTTAAATCCATTAAAGCTCTTATTTTCTTTTTGTTATTTTTATGCTCCCTAAATCAATTGAAATATGATTCCAAAGGCTACTGTTCCTTTCAGGTGACTGTAGAAGGTAAGCGGCCACATCGTCCTGAACATTTTCATCCCAGCCCTACTCCTACCAGGAAACCTGCCTTCCTGTCCCGCAAGGCTGCTTCTCCTGGAAGCCATGTTCCTAACAGAAGAGCCTTGTCCAGTTCCTAATAGGTGGAGCAGCTAAACCAGCTTGATTGATAAGATCATAAAATCACACACTTTTCTCACAGAAACTGCTGAGTGGCATGGAATCACTGGGGCCTTGGGAAAAAAAAATACATAAAAAGAGTTGCTGGCAACTCTGACTCATGGTGACCTCATACGTGTCAGGGTAGAACTGTGCACCATACAGTTTTCAATTGCTGATTTTTGGAAGCTGATCACCAGGCCTTTCTTCTGAGGTACCACTGTGTGGACTTCAACAGCCAAACTTTGGGTTAGCAGCGAGTGTGTTAACAGTTGGTACCATCCAGGGACTCCTTGGAAAGAAATATGTAATCAAATATCTGTTGAGGAGCTGACCTTTTTAGTTATAATTTTATCCTGGGCCTTGAAAAACAGGTGTAAAACTTTCATTAAAATCATAAGCACACTAGCGAGTTCTCTTTAACTGAATTTTTGGCTTTCTTGCTATCTCATCTCTTTCAAGGGTCACTTCTGATGTGCTTCCTTAGGATTCAGCTTGTCTTCCATCCTTTTGTGGTGTTGGCATCTCACATCCTTAATCATGGTACCCCTCCCTTTGTCCTACTAGCTAAACTATTATCTTAAAGCCAGTCGCCTTTTTAGGGCTCCGTGTGTCCCAGTCCAACATTTCAGGCTCTCCCCAGTGATGGCCTACTCTCCAACTCCCCGAATCCTAGAGAAGCTGAAGGTTGGAAATTGAAAGGTAAAAACACGTAGGGAGACATGACCACAGGACCATTTATTGCCCCATAAAGATTTCTAAATACTCATTCTTTTTCTCAAGGTACTCAATTTTTTTTTTTTAACTCAAATATTCATTGAGCAGTATTTTGTCAAGCACCTTGCATATGTTACATTTACATATTTTACCCTTAAATAGTACTTTCAATTCTATTTTACGGCTGTGTAAACTAAGACTCCTAAAAGTCCAACGGCTTGTCCCAGGGTTACCTAGCCAGTAAGGGGGAAATCAGGATAACAACTCATACCTGATTACAAATCTCATGACTTTCTCAACGTACCACCATCACTTTCATAAACCAAAAAACACTTCCCCATTTGGATATACTGATTAATCTTCATAATATCTTGCATTTGATCAGCTATCTTGGCAAGCATCTTACTGAAAGAAGGTGATTTCCAGAACTAGGCCATCCCTACTCTTTGAAGAATATCTGTGTTGCTTCATCAGCCATTTTAAAAAATGCCTTTAATGTGAGATGATTTCCAAGTTCTGGCTTTCAGGAAACTGGCTTATGATGAGGCTTATAGTACCCCCAGGTAAGCGGCAGTGAAGGGCGTTAGTCTGTTCTGGAACAGGACAATTCACACTCTCAGAGGGCGATCTTCCTTCTTCCTTTGCTCTTACCTTTGAAGCCAAAGAGATAAAAGCCTTAGGCATATTTGCTTTGGCAACTGGCTATTCTAGTCAAGATGAGCTAAATAATATCCTCACCTTGGGACTAGAAAAGAGCTTCAAAGTCATTTAATTCAACCTCCACCTTTTACAGAAGTTAAGAGGGGGGCTCAGTGGCTTGTCTAAGGTCATGGACCAAATTAGCAACGGAGTTAGTTCTAGAAATCTGGTCTGTGACTCCTAAAGAAAGTGTGTTTTCTACCATTTCAGACCACCTTCACAGATACCACAAAAAGGCTGTACTGAAAACTGGGGTCTTTTCTGACACGATCCCTCCATCTAGCCGGCATTCTGAGGCCAGCAAAAATCATTTTGAGTAACACTCTGTCATACAAAAGAGCATGTGCACTGAAGTCAGACAGACATGACTTAAATCAAACATGGCTGAAATCCTAAAGATGTCATCACTGGATGTGTGAATTGAAAGCTGGATTTCCTCATCGATAAAAGGGAAATGATAATAACCTCCTAATAAGTGTGTTGTGAGGATTTAAAAATCAGTATAGACAAAAATCCTTTTCATGTAGTAAGGTGTTCAATAAATATTTATGTTCCCACCACTTCAATCTGATTCTGAGATCCACAAAAGACTTAAAATGCTTCTTCACTGAGACATGTCTTGATTTATTTTCAAGTATTTTTTTAAATATTTGCTTCTACTGTACCTGTAGATTCATTTAGTCGTTGAACACATTTTTGTTTAGATCTTACCACGTGCTAAGGGCTCGCCTAGGCACTAGGGATAGAGCAGTGAACAAGGTAGATGATAATTCCTGCCACCATAGAGCTTTCATACTATTAAGGGAAAACAGATAATAAAGAAAATAATAAAGTAAACCAAGAGTATATTAGAAGAGAATGGTGATGGAGAAAAATAAAGCAAGGTAGGGGGAGTGGTAAGTGTGGTTGGAGGTCAGGATTTCAAATAGAGTAATCAGACTATGTCTCCCAGAGCCCGACTTGGAGAGGATGAGGAACGAGCCGTGTCAATATTTGGGTAAAGAGAATTTTAGGCAGAGGTTGCAGCCAGTGTAAACGTTGGGAGGCAGAAACATGACTGGTCTGTTTTAAGCGTAGAAGCCAAATGTGGTGGAGTCACACTGTGAATCATTATTTAATTCTTACTAATTCAGCCTCACTGAGTATTAAAATCTCATGCAATTTTAATATTTAGTATCACTATATATTAAAATCAGAAAAATTCTTAGAGGGCCTCTAGTCCAACTTCTATAGAATCTGAGACTCCAAGAATTGAAAGGCAGTTTGTCATTGGCAGAGCCAGAACTAGAATCTAGGCCTTTTTGAATCCCAGTCAATTCATTATTTGTCTTGCCTAGACATGGAATCACCATTTGTCTGTCAGTTGGCCGTACTGTGGTGGTTTACATGTTACTATAATGTTGGAAGCAGGGTAGTCCATAGCAGACAGGTTTCAGAGGAACTTTGGACTAAGATAGACTAGAAAGAAAGGCCTGATGATCTACTTTCAAAAATAAGCCAGTGAAAATCTTACGGATCCCAACAGAACATCGTCTAACTCTCTTGCTTTGGACACATCACCAGGAGGGATCAGTCACTGGTGAAGTAGAGGGCCAGTGAGGTCGAGGGAGACCCTCAATGAGCTAGATTGACACAATACCCACAATGGTGGACTCAGACATGCTGGCAATAGTAAGGAAGATGCACAACTGGACAATGCTTCATTCTACTGTGCATAAGGCCGCCATGAGCCTGAATCGACTCAAAGGCAGCTATCTATCGATCTATGTAGACATGGAAAGGCTGACATAAGAAATCGGTGCTTGGGGGTCAGTACATTCTAGCACAGCAATCTGTGGACATTTTTTTCTTGCTTGGTATTTGCCTGAAGCTACCAGTTTTCAATGCCAGTCTTTATCAATGTACCTACCACTTATGCTAGGAAATGAAGATATAGAGAAGATGTGGTCCACACACCTTTGAGCTCATTGATACTGGAGAAAGTGGTTGAAAATATTTGCTGAGCACATATTTACTGAACATTTACTATCCACCAGACACTGTACTAGGTCTTTACTCAACAGTGAATACAACAGACACAGCCCTTGAATTCAGGGAGTTAATTATCAAAAATCAAACCAAACCAGTTGCCATCAAGTAAATTCCGACTCATGGTGACCCCATGTACGTCAGAGCAGAAACGTGCTCTATAGGGTTTTCAGTAGCTCATTTGTCAGGAGTAGATCCCCAGGCCTTTCTGCCAAGAAGCAAGGCAGATTAAAACAGACATTCTGAAGTTATTATAAGGATGGAAGGAGATAACATAGCACACAGTGATGCTCACTCAGTAAATAATGGCCCCACTGTCATCTCTAACAGGTTGGCCAGCTACAGACCAATTTGAATACACCAATTTCAGATTGCTGTCTCGTGCCGTCAAGCTGATGCCAACTCATGATGATTAGAAAACATATATGTAATTCCTCCTGAGGAAAAAAATTAAACCATAGAATATATCACTGGTGCTGCTTATGTTTTTTTAAGTTGCAATGATAGAAATTAAAACATTAGCAACCAGTTTGGAAGCCTCTACTTTGTGCCTCTGGTGCTAGGTAATATATATGTTATTACTTCCTGCAAAAAACAATCTTGCAAGGGAACTATGCTTATCTTTCTGCATAAAAGGGGCACTAAGATTGAAGATTATGTAACTGGTCCAAGGATACATGATTTCACATGTTCCATTTGTGTGATATACATCCCATCAACACTGATTCTCTTTCACATGGTTGCAGCCCAGGCACACCCGGACACACAATTAAGCACATGCAAGTTCAAGTTCAAATTTAATGCACAGTAAAAAAACAAAAAGAAGGGAGAGAAAGAAAAGAAACTAACTACTCCTCGGAAGCTGAGAAGGGTAGAAACTACTGATGAATCACTAAGATCTTTTTCCCTTTTTATAGGAAACCCCATTTGTCAGAGAAGAAAAGGTAGAGAAGCATTTAGCTGTCTCCCCTCACCCCAATGAAGTCTGAGGAAATAGCTTCTAGAACTGCAAATTTGGCCTAAAAGCCCATGGCCTGACAAGAAAAGCTGTTTAGACTAGAGTAGAAAGCTCTGTTGCCTATTGTGTTGGTGTGAAAGTAAGATTAAGAAGAGATACTTAGGATTTCTATATATTGACTCTTTAACAACTCAGAATAAGTGAGAAGGTGGTTGAATGACCTCTTAATGCCCTGTTATTATTCCCTGTTCCGAAAAGCTAAGACTCCAGACTCCACCTGGGAACCTGGGCTACAGAGGTCCTGCTCCAGACTTGCACATGGTGCTTTTATAAGAGTCACTGCTATGGATTGAATTATGTCCCCCACCCCCAAATATGTGCTATAAATCCTTACCCCTATACCTGTGGCTAGAAGCTCTGGTGGTGCAGTGGCTAAGAGCTACGGCTGCTAACCAAAAGGTCAGCCGTTCGAATCCATCAGCCCATTCTTGGAAACCCTGTGAGGCACTTCTATTCTGTCCTATAGGGTTGGAATCAACTGAACAACAAGGGGTTTGTTTTTTTGGTTATACCTGTGGTTATAATCCCATTTGGGAATAGGCTTCCTTTGTCATGTTAATGAGGCAGCATTAGTGTAGGATATGTTTGAGTCAATCTCTTTTGATATATAAAAGGACCAGATTAAGAGAGCAGAGATGGGGAAAGACAGATAGATGCCATGCCACATAAAGATCACCAAGGAACCAAGGGATAGCAGCTAAAGAGACAAGGACCTTCCTCCAAAGCTGACAGAGAAAACCTTTGCCTAGAGCCGGTGCCCTGATTTCAGACTTCTAGCCTTGTAAACTGTGACAAAATAAATTTCTGTTTGTTAAAGCCACCCACTTGTGGTATTTCTGTTATAGCAGCATTAAACAACTAAAATAATCCTGAAAACGGAGTACTAGTTTATTAAAACCAGATCTGACTGAGTTCAACCTTACCTCTGCCCATGAGCAAGTGGGATGGTCTGGTGTACAAGGCACATCTTGCAGCCTCAATTTTGTCATCAACACATTTCCTTATCATCTATAAGGTTTGCCTGTTCATATTTTTTGAATTGGTAAGTAATATACATAGGGCTCTTCAAAGGAGCATAATATGTACTCGATACATGCAGCCATTATTAACTTTTCCCCCATTTGCCTGGAATGCCTTCACCATGAAGCTCCCTAGATACCATCCACCTCCCCAGAAACATGTCCGTGGAATAGGGCTCTTCTGCTTCTGAGTTCCAACAAAATTGTTTTGATTCTCCTGGAATCCAAATTTCTGGGTCCATGGAGTTAGGGTGACTTACCCAAACCATGCTCCCTTAGGTGTCCTTCAGAAACTGGAGTCTTTAAGGAACTGTGCCCTAAAGTCACCTTCAAGTCAAACAATAGCCTAAGCCTAGTAAGCAGCTTAGCCAAAATCGTTTTGCCTTCGGCATTGGGTTCTTTTAGAAGATTATCTATGTGCAGGCAGCTTTGAGAAGCAGGAACTCCAGGGTCTGGATAGAGGCTGTGTTTTAGGATGCATGGTGTGTCCCTAGTGTCTCTGTAACCCACAGACCTTGAAACCCTGCTCTTGCTTTGATGTTATTTCCTGAGAAATTAACAAAACAGTGACCTATATAACCCACTCTCACTGGCCCCTCCTTGGAGCATCCTCCAACAAGGGTCACTGCTGCCCCGTTCAAACTGTATCTACCTACAACGGATATATTTTGTAACACTAATGTTGGTGTTTCTCTAAGCTTTTGACAGTCCTATAGCATCTTATCTGTTCCTTTTCTATGATATTAACAGTTTCTCTCCTGTAATAGGGAGTCCCTGGGTGGTATAAACAGTTAAATTCCTTGGGTGCTAACTGAAAGACTGACAGTTTGAGTCCACCCAGAGGCACCTTGGAAGAAAGCCCTGGTGATCTATTTCCAAAAAATCAGCTACTGAAAACCCTAAGAAGCACAGTTCTACTCTGACACACTTGGGGTCACCGTGAGTGGGAATCGACTTGACAGTAACTGGAAATCCTGTAATATAGATATTTGGGTATGTCTCCTCTCTCCTAAGAGAAGAAAAACACACCTCAGGATTGTGAGCCCCTAGACCAGAATTAGAAACTCTGGTGGTGTAGTGGTAAGAGCTACGGCTGCTAACCAAAAGGTCGGCAGTTCAAATCCACCAGGCGCTCCTTGGAAGCATTATGGGGCAGTTCTACTCTGCTCTATAAGGTCGCTATGAGTCGAAATCAACTTGACTGCAATGGGTTTAGACCAGAAATGAAAGGTCCTGAAAGATGCTTGGTAAGTGAATATTGAATACAGCAAGGAGTTCACTAATAAATATTGCTCCCAAAAGTTAATATTTGTTTGCTTTAGATGGATATCACCTTTTTTTGTGATAACCTCGCTAATTCTCCTTAATGTAGTGTGTCAGGTATGTATTATTTCTGCAAACGTCAGCCTCCATCCAGAAGGATTAAACACAGTAACATATAGGCAGTAACTAGAGCAGTGCCTGGAACTCTGTTAATACACGACTGTTGAAAGAGCATTATAATAATTTCATATAATCACCTAGAGGCTGGAGAAAATTGTATTCGCTGGAATTTCTAGATTGATAAGGAAGGCACAGGGCCTGGCAAGCAGTGGAGACTTCCTGGGGAGCTGGACACAGTCAAAAAGTGTCCAGGCATTGGAAAACTGTAGGGCTGGAGGGGAGTGTCTGCAAAGAGTTGAAAAGCCACACAGGGGGTGATGAGATTGCCTGAATCCTCAGAACCATTTATTGGACTCATCATAGGCTTAGCTCAAGTGGATTTATTTTATTTTATTTTCCATGAAGATCAGTTAAGGGGTAGAACTATGTACGCAAGCCGGGGCACATAGAACCGAGAAAGTTGGTGTAGTACTGGAGGAGAAATAGAGGTGAACAGTAGGAAGAGAGGCCAGAATTATTGGCAAGAGTCTGGACTCATACTAGTCATGAAACTGGATGCTTAAGCCAAGTTTGCCCTGAGAAATGAGGTGATTTCCAGTCACATCTGGGATGCACATTTATAGAGCTCTCTACAGTGTGCAAATACTTTTCTTCAGTAAACACTGTTGGGCTCCTACTCAGTACCAGGGCCCCAGCTAGTGCTGGCAGTAAAGATCAGACACAGCCCAGTCCGGGAGGGTTTGACAGGGCGATCAGGCAGATGGCATTAGTGCATTCACACTATCATCCATTTTAATGTAAAAGAACTATTTGCATTATCACCACAGCACCGGACAGGGAGTGGATCAGGGCTCTAGGAGAAGTGTAGGCAAAGGGCACAGAAGAGGAGGAGGGTAGCACCACCTTCATCAAAAACCTGGGTGGGAGATAGCATCAGCATCATCAGCTCTATAATGGCCTAATAATAAAGGTAAGAAAACGAAGAACCAGGGGATGGAAGTGACTTGCCCAAGACCACACACCTTACCACCACCACTACCAGTTGCCATTAAGTCCTTTTCAACTCACAGCAAGCCCCTGTGTGTCAGAGTAGAACTGTGCTTCCTCTGGTGTTCAGCAAAGGCTGAGTTTTTGGAAGTAGACCACGAGGCCTTTCTTTCAAGGTGCTTCTGAGTGGATTCAAATGGCAACTTTTCAGTTGATAGTTCAGCACTTAACAGTATGCGCCATCTAGGGACACCCCACACACCTTCCAACCCCCAGTGGTAGCAATATTGAGATTAGAGGCTGCATCTCCAGACTGCTAAGTAATAGGATCTGATGGAGAGAACAGAGACCCTGATTCTACTACTAGTATTACCACTGTGAAGGCTAATGTTATATGTTGCCTTGGCTAGGCCATGATTCTCAGGGATTTGGCAGACACTGGACTGGTTGCTCTTCCGTAATGTAATATAATGTAATCACTTTCCATGATGCGATCTGATGTGATCAATCAATCAGTTGAAAGAGGAGTTTCCTTGGGGGTATAGCCTGCATCCAGCATATAAGTGGATGTTCTGCCAAAGCTCACTTGCTCTCTTTCCCTACCCTGCACTTTTCTGGTTGCCTGGCCTCCAGCTCCTGGGAGAAAATCTGCAGAAGTCTCTGGCGTACACCCTCATCTCCAGTTTTTAGATTTGCCAGCCTCTGCAACCCCATGAGCCAGCAGAAGTCTCCACCCTGCCACTTGACCTATGGATTTGGGGCTTGCCAGCCCCCACAATTGTGTGAGCCATTTCCTTGAAGTAATTCTCTCTCCCTATGTATTTGTTTTTTTTTTTTTTTTTTTTATGTATTTGTATATATACCCCGCTTTTTCTCCTCTGGAGATCCCAGACTAAGACAACCATTAAGTCACAGTCACATCTTTGCAAATCCCAAAATCATAGGAAAACAAGGAGTAAGGAAGTAACTTTTCTAGGACACCCAATATATGTCGAAATTGTCCATTCTTTATTAGTAGTTTTAAGGACACAGACATAACCACAATATATTCCAATGTAATCCTACTATCATGCTATTTTTAATGAAGTTTTTGTTTTTGATACTTGATTTGGCTTCCTTTCTTAATACTTTCCACCTCACCTTGCCACTTCCGTATTTTCCTTCATTTTCATAGGCATTCATTCACTTCATTCATTCACTCAGTTCATACTTTATTTACTAAGCATCAATTATGTGCCAAATACTATATTAGGTACTGGGGGAAGAGCAGTGAAGTAAAAGAAAAAAAAAATTGTTACCTCATGAAACTTGAATTCTAATGGAAGGAAATGAACAATAAATAAGTGAAATATATAATATATCAAAGGATAATAAGTGATGTGGGAAAAAATAAGGCAGGGGAGTTGGATAAGAAATATGGGGTAGAAGTGGGCAGGAGCAGACACGTGGTGTGCAATTTTAAATAGGGCATCCTGTGAATACATATACATACACGTGTAGAGAGCTTTGGGCACTGTTTTTCAAAAATGGGATAGTATTATACATATGGAAACCCTGGTGGCGTAGTGGTTAAGTGCTACGGCTGCTAACCAAAGGGTCAGGAGTTCAAATCCACCAGGCGTTCCTTGGAAACTCTATGGGGCAGTTCTACTCTGTCTTATAGGGTTGCTATGAGTCAGAATCGACTTGACGGCACTGGGTTTGGTTTTTTTTTTTTTTTTTTTTTGATTATACATACTTGTTCTACTCCTTTCTTTCCTCGATCAGTAATACCTCCCAAGTCAATTCGTATAGTATGTAATATTCTAAAGCTTAAGTGAACCAAATATTATTCAATTATTGATGGGCACTCTTGGCATTATCTCATTTAATTCTTACAAAAGTCTAGGGTAATGGATGAAAAACTTGTGAAGCTTGTGGTTAACGTTCGCATTTTCTTAAAATACAGATGAACACTTTTAATGTGACAGTCATGTAGACAAGGCTTGGAGCAGTGGGGAAAGTGGTCACTGCTTTTTGCTTCATGTGTTCCCTCCACTTTTGCCCCCATGAACTTGAGGCTTCCCTTGTTCATTGTTCTTGGGTAGAGTTCTTGGGTGGGCTAGAAGCATTAAGAGCATAGACTCAAGTAATATAAACATAAATAGCAGAAAAGATCTTAAAAGTTGGCTCATCCAGTTCTCTCAGTTTCTTAAAAGGTCTTAAAAGTTGTTTCATCCAGTTCCTTTGCTTTCTAGTTGGGCAAACCAGGGACCTACAAACAAATGATTCCCTAAGGCATTTTGTAACAGAGTCTAGGGTATACACACAAGTCTGTTGAATTCCTTTCTAGAGCTCTGTCCCCTATACCCTTGATGCTCAAAGAGTGTTCGTCAGGCGTTTACCACCTACATCAGGTTGGAGTTTGTTCGAACCCGAGGTCTCACCCTAGACCCGCTGAATCAGAATCTGCACTTTAACAAGATTCTCAGGTGATCCAAAGAAACACAACAGTATAAGTCCTTCCTAGAAGAAAGGGGAAAAGAGGGGCCGTTAGATCTCTTTGGGAATGGACCAGGAGCAAGCCAGGAGTGTGTGGGTGTGCGTGTGTGCGTGTGTGTGTGCACATGCACTTGCATGTGTGCACACACACAGGGGCCAGGTACAAAGCATAAGTGGAGGATCCTCAATCTGGTGTCATCTGGGAAGATGTAGGAATATAATAATAATAACTAGCTTTGACTCCTCTCCCATCCTTCAAGCCAAGGTCCTAAATAATACCAAGAGGCATAAACATTCCAGATGAATCTCTTGGATGAGATTTGAAATCTAAGCATGAACTCAGTCACACATGTATATGCTCTTAACCAAATCATCAGCCTATCAAAAGAAGAAAGAAGGAGCAAATTTCATTTCCTGTTAATAAAACTGGACTTTGCACCTTTGCTTTCCGAGTATCACAATGGACAAGAAATTGGAAGAAAATGCAGAGGAGGAGGCAGGAGATCCATGTTTCAGAGTAAATGCATTCCATTTCCTGAAGGAAGCAAGTTCCTGGTTTCCTCAGAAGGGAGATACTCAATGGCTGGGAGGCAAAAGTAAACACATTTTTCTCTTCTTTCAAATTGCCTGTCATGTGCCTTTTAGTATTAAACTTTCCCAAGGAGATTTTTCACTAAAGACGTGGAAATCTATTATTTTCTCTACATGAAAAAAAAAATTAAAAATCCACATTTTGTCGTGATTTGTGTCCTGTAGCAAAGCATTACTGCTAATAACATCTCCAATAACTCTTACCTCTTATGACTTGTATGTAGCTGAAATAATCAAGTCAAACCTAGCCTTATTAAAGGTATTTTAGCAAGTTTGGGCAAAATTAAGATTTGCAGTTTTGAAGCCTTCC
Organism: Loxodonta africana; assembly: GCF_030014295.1. Taxonomy (NCBI): domain Eukaryota; kingdom Metazoa; phylum Chordata; class Mammalia; order Proboscidea; family Elephantidae; genus Loxodonta; species Loxodonta africana. The sequence continues at coordinate 23,866,425 of NC_087353.1, read as the reverse complement.
TTTTGATTCCCATACAAATGGTAGGCTGAAAAACTGTTAATGGTGGGGCAGCCGGGGAGCAGAAAAAAAGCAACAACCCTACCGAAAAAAAAAAGAAAATGATGTATTTAAATTCACTCTCACCTGCTTTGTGCCAGCTCCTTTAGATTTAATGCAAATAATACTGTCTCGAGGAAATGTTCTTTTCATTCTGGGGGATAAAGAATTAAAGCTCAAAATGGTCAAATAACTTGTCAGGCAACCAACTCTGGAATAGAATAAAAAGCGGCCTATATGCAAGGTTCAGCCTCTCTCCACCTACAACATGCTGCTGGTGAAAAAGGAAGCATTTTGGAAATGGCACAATTTAAAGCTGGGTCCTGGGCACCTGACTTCCAACAGCACACCATCGAAAACCATAAAGGAAATGTAATCTTCTTGGGATGGAGCAGATGATAAGGCAAGGGAACATGGGCGTTTTCCTGGATGGGCCCCCTGGGGTTCTGGGAACCCATGACCACAAATCAGAGGGTCTGCCCAGCATTGTGTAACCTCAGTTCAGAAAAAGAAAGTTCTCTCCTTTCCCTAGTAAGGGCTGCAGGCAGGCCTCTGATGCAAAAGCACTCTTCTGACACGGTTTCTTGGGCTCAAGTTGTAGGGGAGAAGGGAACTTAGAGATCCCAGCTAGTTGGAGACAAGGATGGCCAGCAGGTTTTGAACAAAGCAATCCCACTTCCTCTCTTTAGAGTCAATTTGAACTAGACACAATGCTCATTTTGCCAGAGATTACTCCCTTGTCTAAGCTGGCTGTTTGGAAAAGCTCTCCCAGACAGCAGCTGTAAATCACTGGGCAACCTCTCTCTTTGCAAGTCCCACAGCTGCCAAGGTGCAAAGAGTGATTTCTCAGGCAGTTTCCAACACAGCTTAATTTCTGGAGGCAGGAAAAAGATGCCAAAGGCTTTAAAAGCTGATCTAAAAAAAAAAAAGTTGCCTGAAAAGAGGGAAGCAGGAGATCGTTCTTTATGCGGGAGACCCTTCTTTGAGGAGTGGTCCAACCAACTGCTGCAACATCTGTGGCTGTATGTTAGTCCTCCAGGGGACAAGGGGCCAGCATTATGCAAGCTTTCTTCCCTCTCTCCTGCTTCTGTATTCAGAAATGGAACTTCATGGAGAGGTCCTATCGCAAGACAAGAATGTTCCCTCTTTTTGTCCTCCCTACCACTGCCCCCACCACACACACACATGCTTCCTTAGACAGGAAGCTTTAAATTGCTGGGATGGGCCACTCTAATTGCTACTCTTTTAATAACTCGGTTCACTCCTTGAACTCTCCGTAAACACTTTGGAAGTTGTGTAGTATGGAAAGGAAAGGAAACATTATGACTCACAGAATGGCCTGCTTCTCCTACGATGGACTGGCTTCAGAGGAATCAGGGAAGAATGAGTCAATCAGCATAGCCCCCTTAACCTTCCTCTCCACAGCCCTGCAAAAGTCTCTATCACTTATGCTCACAGGTGTCCATTTAATCCCCTCCTACCACCATCACCTAGGAGATTATTTGTTGCCTTTCCCCTCATTACCACCAGAATGAGACATCGTATGGTAATGACAGACTTCTATACCCATGCTAGCAGACAGCTGCAAATGGAGCCCAGTACTTGAGCTTGTTCTTTACATTCATAATCCTGGAAAGGACCTATAGAAGGTATTTCATTTTATACATACGGATGCTGAGAGGACCCAGAAAGGTAAAATAATTTTCTCAAGACAATTCAATAAGGCAGTGTCAGAACAAAGACCCCAGCACCCACCTCCTGTTTGTCTAGCTGGGGCTGTCCCCACTACACCTGCCGCTCTCCCAGAAAACCCATGGTTTACCCGTAACAATCACCAGGCATAGGATCTGAGACTTTCAGAGCTAGTCTTTTTGTACAACATCAAGGAATTTCTTTTATATTTTTCCTAGCCTTTCTGAATGGAGTAAATAGGGAAAAGGATTATTTAAATGCTCGAATGGCCAATGTCAGGGAATAGGTTCTGGGGTGGCCAATGCCAGGGAATGAGTTCTTTCATAGCACTACCTGAGGCCTAGACAACAAGAGAGACATGCTTCCCATCCAAACACAGGAGTCAAGTTTGAAAAGATTGCAAGTCATGACCACAGAATCAGATAGACCTGGATTTGGAATGGAAGTACAACAGGAACTAGAGACAGGAGTTGTATGCTGGTCCTGAGCACCAATAGGTGCCTGAAGTTACCTTCAAGGGCTGATAGGTACCATATTTTTACACTAATAATGTGTGCCTTCTATGTTTGTTTGCCAAGTGCCCCCCCTTGAGAGGTATTTTTGTAGGCACCACTATGCCAATTTTTTTTTACATGTTGCTGTAAAAAAAAAAATAGCACAGCATGCTTACAAAAATACCTGGGGAGGCAAGGATGACAAATAAATGTAGAAGGCACATTGTTTACGTAAAAATACAGCAAATCAGATGCCTTCCCTGGCCAATGGCAGGGTGGATCAACTCAAGAAGGTAGCTTTTCAGTGAAGCAGTGTGCTATGCGGGAAGATAGTTAATATTGTTTTAATATAGAGGTTGTCTCCTGAGCATATTTAACTCTGAGAGGCTTGGGCACAGGGATTCTGAAATTTCAACCATGAAACCTAGAACTGGGTTATAAGGAAAGAGAATGAAGTTTTAGAAAGACTCAATGAAGGAAGATGGCAGGTGAGGAAGCTAAGCTTTTCATGAGAGTCAACCCCAGTAGAGCAGCCGGGGAAGTCCAGTGCCTCATCAACAAAAGATGTGGATTAGACAGATGTCAGTCTTAGATGGGTAGAGGAGGTGACAGTAAGGAGTGACAAGCCACAAGGCATAACATGAAAAGGAGCTGGTGGGCATGTGATTTGGGGCAAGTTATCTAAACTCTCCAAGTCTCAGTTGTCTCATCTGGAAAGGGAGGGTCCTTTCTATCTCCTAGTGTTGGTTTGAGGATTGGTCATGGTGGTGTTAGGGTTGAATATACTGGCGATGAAGCGTTAAAAGGAAAAGGAAGAGGAGGAAGACTATGATGACTGTGGCAGTGCTGGTGTGCACCTCAGAAGCTACATGGATTCTAAGGTCCATCATGATGAACACAGCGCGTGTCAGCAGGAGTAATTTCAGGTCACATCATCACACCAAAACCAAACCCATTGCTGTCAAGTTGATTTCAACTCACAGCGACCAAATAGCACAGAGTGGAACTGCCCCATAGAGTTTCCAAGGAGCCCCTGGTGGATTTGAACTGCTGACCTTTTGGTTAGCAGCTGTAGCACTTAACCACTATGCCACCAGGGTTTCCCACCTCAGGATAGGACTTCTAAAAACCCTTCCACTCTAGCTCAGCATAGGCTCAGGAGCTCTGTGCAGGAACGAATGGAAGAATCTGGGGAAGGGTAGAAGCTGACAATGTTTATCACGGAGATATTTGGTTGATGAATGCCACTGAGGAGTGATTAACCTCCATTTAATATTCAAGAAATGTGTGCATTTATACAATGTTTGAAGAACACATTGAAAAAATAGAAGCTTTCCTACAAGTGTTAAATGCTAGCCATATTTAGGGAGGAGGTTGGCTCCATGTTGTTATATAGAACTCATCTACTTTATAAATATTGGTTCTACACTTTATTTGATCATTACCACAAGGGGTAATGAAAAAGTACATATTTTTTGGAAGGAAAATCAGGGCTTTCATATGTACCTAGGAGAGTCCCTGGCACATAACCAAGAGAGAGTCTGGTAAAGAGAGAAAAGGCTTGGAAGTCAGACAAACCTGAATTTTGATCCTGATTGGCCAACTTAGTATTTGTATCATTTTATTAGTTGCTTAACCTCTCTGAACTTTATTTTTATCATATTTAAAATAAAACCAAAAAAACAAAAACAAATCCATTGCTGTCAAGTCGATTCCGACTCATGGCAACCCTATACGACAGAGTAGAACTGCCCCTTAGAGGTTCCAAGGAGCACCTGGTGGATTTGAACTGCCAAACTTTTGGTTAGCAGCCATAGCACTTAACCACTAAGCCACCAAGGCTTCTGTATTTAAAATAAGACATAAAATTTCCTAAGACTTTGTGAAATGTGAGTTATTTTGCTTAAAACACCTACCATAAAAAACCATAGAGCCTGGCAAATAATAAATATTCAGCAAATGTTTTGTCACTCAATGAGAGCTTCTTTGAGTAAACCAGATATATTTTCTAGATAACTAATGCTGACCCCTTTAAGCAGCAAAAGAATGTTTTCAAGAGAATTTCCCCATTCAATTATAACAGTTTCTAAGTGGTATCATGCATTTTTCTTAAATTACACAATGTTTCCTTTATGACTCAGGGTCATCTTATAAAATGACACATGCTTATTTAGGGTTCCAGAGCCCCTGGGCGGTGCGATCAGTTAAGCGATCGACTACTAACTGAAAGCTTGGTGGTTTGAATTCACCCTGAGGCAACTCAGAAAAAAGGTTTGCGATCTGCTCCTGAGAGGTCACAGCCATGAAAACCCTACAGAGCACAGTTCTACCCTGGCACACCTGGGTTCGCCATGTGTCAAAACCGATTTGATGGCAAATGTAATTGTAAACATTTAGGATTTCTCTAGAAATATAAATGTTCTCATGTTTTGTACATGTTTAGTTCGGGGACTTTGTGAGAGCTTAACTGTACCATTTATACCTTTACGGCCATACAAGAATTTCTTCTTTAAAAAGAAGACAGGAAGCACAATGCATTAGTGGAAAACGGGACCAGGAGAAGAGCTTGCTGGGCTCTAGAATCAGCAGTTCTATTGCAACAAGCTGCTGTGCAACTCTGGGCCAGTCACTTGGCCTCTCTGGATGTCACAGCCTTCACCTCGGAACATCTACCACAAAAACAGAAATGTTTCTGAGAGCCCTTTCTATATTCTGTTTTATTTAAGCTTTCTCTCTGAAAGCTTTTCACCAACCATATTGAGGATTTCGGAGTCAGTGTTCCAAAGGAAACCAAACTGTAGTTCAGTGTGTGTGTGTGTGTGTGTGTGTGTGTGTGTGTATGAGTAGCAGTTGTTTGTCAAGTGCATTTAGAGGGGTGTGATTTGGGCATTTGTAGAGAAAGGAGGGGTACAACAGGCAATTTGCCCTTCTCATTATCAAGACTATCCACCAGCTTGCTGCATATTAAATCATTGAGCCCTTTCTGTTTAACCTCCAATCTAAAAGCTTTCCAGCATGCAAAACTGCCACACAGACTTGTTACTAGTTTCTTCTTTTAAGGGGACTGGCTCAAGGCATTTTCCCACAACACAAAATCAATACCAAGGTTTGAATGAAAAACAAGGAGACATGTTAAAGTCAATACGAAAGAAAGAGAAGAGAAACAGAGAGATTTGGAGAAAAAGACCAAGTCACAGAAAGAGACAGAGGGGCAGAAAAGAGACAGATCCCTCCTGCTCCCCTCCCCCGCCCCACAAAAAAAGAAAGAGAACCAGAGTACAAACTGAAAGAGACCTTGACTATTTTGAAATTAAGCCTGTCTTTTTTCCCATATAATAACAGTTACTTCATATCCTCCCAAAGTTGGCATGTTTCTCTTGGGAAGATAAATCCTTTCTGGCAAGCTCACCACATTTGAGTTGAAACAGGAAGCCCCAGTCTTCATTGCATTATGCAATCGTGCGTCCGGCCAATTATTGCCTATCTGACATGCTAACCTCCCACATTCCTGAGATTCATCTAGAACAGCCAGAAGATTAGATTAGTGTGTATTTTCAGCTAGACGCCATCACTCTTAGCTGGTGTGTCTCCTCCTGTCAGCTGAACCAAGGGAGACTGTGAAGGGCAGGGAGGCTTCTGCCAGCTGAGCCAGTCCTGCATTGCCCTGTCCTGTCAAAGATGAGCCTTGGGCAGCAAGTTCTTCCTGCAGAAAGAAGGGTGGACAGAACTCCAGGAGAATTGGTTTTATCCTCAGCCCCTGTTACCAAAAGACGTTGTATGATGGAACTCCATGCACAAAACAACCAGAACGAACAGAACAACCAAGACGACCAAATCATTATTCCAGCTTAATAATACTAGTGACAGTTGCCATTGAGTTGATTCTGACTCACGGCGACCTCTTATGGATCAGAAGTAGAACTGGGCTCCACAGGGTTTTCGATGACTGATTTTTCAGAAGTACATTGCCAAGCCTTTCTTCGGAGGTGCCTCTGGGTGCACTCAAACCTCCCTCCAGTTGGCAGCCGAGCTCATTAACTATTTGCACTACCCAGGGTCTCCTAGTTACACAGACAATATCGTGTAACACAAAAAACACAAGTGAAGATTTAGAGAAGTAGGCTACATCCCTGTCTTTGCCACTTATTAGGTGTGTGATTATGGATGTTTCTTCATCTTTCTAAGTATCAGTCTCTTCATCTGTAAAATGCACACGATAATAAGGAGTTCATCAGGTTGTTGAAATGATTAATGAGATAATGTGCTTAAAAACTCTTGGACGCCATTTGCCCTTCAGTAAATGCTAACATCATGAATTTTTGTTAAGCGTTGCATCAATGCTGGCATTTCCATTCCTGTGTTCCCCAGAGCATCTATCATAGCATTTACCATGTTGTACTGTCATTGCATATACGAGCTCCTCAAAAAAAGCCACCATGTTGTATCCCTTTATCTGAGAGCCTATCAGAAAGTCTAGCATCTAGGGACCAGTCCCTAGAGAAGGACCTCATTCTTGGTAAGGCAGAAAGTCAATGAAAAACAAGAAGACCCTCTACAGGATGGATTGACACAGTGGGTGCAACAATGGGCTCGAACATAGCAACGATTGTGAAGATGGTGCAGGACTGGGCATTGTTTCTTTCTGTTGCACATAGGGTCACTATGAGTGGGAACTGACTCGATGGCACCTAACAACAACAACAACAAAGCACCTAGGTAAGCACTGCATTTTGTTCAATGATGAAGGAAAGAAGGAAAAAGGGAAAAATGGAGAATAAAACAAAAAAGGACGGAGAGAGGGAGGAAGGGAGGGAAAGACAGAAAGAAAGACAGAAACAGAGACAGAAAGAGAGAGAGAGAGAAAGAAGGAAGGAAGGAAGGGAGGGAGGGAAAGAGGGAGGGAGGAGGGAGGGAGGGAGGGAGGGAGGGAGGGAGGGAGGGAGAGAGGGAAGGAAGGAAGGAAGGAAGGAAGGAAGGAAGGAAGGAAGGAAGGAAGGGAGGGAGGGAGGGAGGGAGGGAGGGAGGGAGGGAGGGAGGGAGGAAGGAAGGGAGGAAGGGAGGAAGAGAGGCGAGAAGGAAGAAAATGGAAGGAAAGAAAATAAAGAAAGAAAGAAAAGTACCTGGAATACAGATACCCTGTTCATCTGTTAAGAAGCCCTCATGGCACAGTGGTTAAGCACTAGGCTGCTAACCACAGAAGGTTGGCAGTTTGAACCCACCAGCTGCTCCACAGAAGAAATGTGGCAGTCTGCTTCCATAAAGATCACTACCTTGGAAACCCTACGAGGTAGTTCTAATCTGCCCTATAGGGTTGTTACGAGTCAGAGTCAACTTGACAGCAATGGGTATGGGTGCATCTGTTATGAGCAATCTCATATGATTTAAGAGTCAGACAACCTATGGTAGAGTAAATGTCTTAGCCTTCAAAACTTAATTTTTTCCTACTCCCTATAACCTACCACTTGAGCCAGACAGAGCAGACTCGCTTCCTCACTGAGCCACATCTGCCATTCTTCTTTCTGCCTCCATGCTTTCACTCACGTGGCCTCCATACCTGAAATATTCTCTGTCCTCATCTCCAACTTATCAAAATTTCCTCACCTTTCAATAATTAGTGCTATTGCTTCTTTAATGGAGTCTTTCCTGAGTACTCTAGGCCACACAATGACTAACTTCAATGTTTCAACTTTTTTGTCTATCTCATGGCATCTGCCCAGGACATTATTCTGTAAGTCCCATAGCTACAATTCTTACAAGAATGTCCTTGGAATGATCTTTAGTCTTGTGACTCTGGGGTCCTTGTTTGCCGGTAGTTCATAGAATTTGGGCCTCTGATAACTGTCAGACACTCCAGGTGTTTACCCATGGGAGACAGTTTTTTCAGTCAATATAATCAACAGTCAACACCTGCACCAACTTACAGTGTTACAAGCTGTGCCTCTGATAAAGATGGGAGAATTTTAAATGACACCTGAACTTTAGACTGGGCTGCGGTGCCAGTACTGCCCTTGCCTCAGTCCCAGCCTTAGGCAGTAGCCTTCCTGCTATAACCTTGCATTGTCTAGCAAAGCCCAGAAGGTCAGGAGACAGGAAAATGTACATCAGAACAAGAAGAAAGGATAGGGGTTTGAGTAGAGTCAAAGCCACCAAGAACTTACTGTGAAAGGTCCTTGGGACAATTTTTATTAGCGTCCAGCTAAGTGGTTGGTAAGGTCTCACCTAATTGAAAGGAACAGCATGGGAGTACACATGAAGCTTCTTTTAATAAGCAAGAGCCTGTTGAAAGCAGATACACAAGACTAAATGGGTAGCTCCTCTCCGAAGGCAGAAAGGGACAAGAGCTGGTTGGATGCACAAGGGGAACCCCGGGTGAAAAGGGAAAGTGTGCTGTTACATTATAGGGCTGCAACTAGAGCCACATAACAATATGTGTATAAGTTTTTGTATGACAAATTAACTTGGGCTGTAAACTTTCACCTAAAGCACAATAAAAAATAAATAGAAAAAGCCTGTTGAAGGCCTTCTTTGAGCTACACACTGTGGCCAAACCTACCTGGCAGTATAAGCTACATAGGACCAAAGCCTGGGAGGACATGCAGAAAAGGGAGGACAGTGGATGGAGAGATGATGATTAACTCTCTTGAGTCCTGAGGGAGGAGGGAACTAAAAAGATCGTCTCGTATGTGTAATAAATTTAGAAAATTAAATGCACCCAACCACCCTTTATAAAATAATTTATTAATTACCTTGCCTTTAGAGTCTTACCTTACTGAGTCCTGCAATTTGCAAATTAACTATTGGCCCAACTCAGTCTATTGGAGGCATAATGAGTATTAAAGAGAACTTGGTCTCTGAAGTTGACTTATGAATCATGATCATTATTAATGGCTCACACTCTTTGTATCTTCAAAGGGCTTTCCCCTGATGTGCCGGCAGAGGACTCCATCCTGGGTTTTCCCAAGAGGTGCTTGGCCATGAAGGTGAGGACACAGGGCTCCCATGGGGCTGCTTAGGGAGGAGGGTCTTGGGTAACTCTGATGGAAGGGGTATAGAAGTCACATCTTCGGTTTGGTACATTTGTGATTTGTTCGGCATAACTTGAGGAAAGGTGTCCTTGGAATGTTCTCCTAGCACCAAGAAGAGGCTCAGTTGGAGGCCTTTAAAATGTGTTCCTTTAACTGCCTTGCCTTAGGCCAAGAGCCTGTGTCAGGATTTAACAGCACTTTGATCACAGTTCTGTGTTCAAAACATTCAGGGACATCAAGTTTCTTCCATAAGTGAGATATTCCAGGGACTAAACCTCATCATGGAAACCCTGGTGGTGTACTGGTTAAGAGCTACGTCTGCTAACCAAAAGGTAAGCAGCTTGAATCTACCAGGTACTCCTTGGAAACTCTGTGGGGCAGTTCCCACTCTATCCTATCGGGTCACTCTGAGTTGGAATTGACTCGATGGCAATGGGTTTGGATTTTGGTCTTTAAACCTTCTGAACTGCAGTTCTCAGAATGGAACAGTAAGCAGAATTCCTTCTTCCTTCCTCTAATAAAAACCACTAGGAGAGTCTTAGGGGGAGGGGATGGTCTTTGGAAGTAAAAGGGGAGATTTCCCTAAAAAGTATAACTACAAATGCAACTAAAATCTGCATTTATGGATATTAACAGAAAAGTGCTTTTTTTTTTTTGTATCATAGGCATATTTCAGGAACAAAATAATAAAAGTTGCTATTTATTGAGCACCTAACATGTGTCAAGCTTTGTGTTAGATATTTTACAGACCCAAATCTGGTGGTGCAGTGGTTAAGAACTATGGCTGCTAACCAAAAAGTCAGCAGTTCAAATCTACCAGCTGCTCCTTGGAAACCATATGGTGTAGTTCTACTCTGTTCTGTAGGGTTGCGATGAGTTGGAATTGACTTAACAGGAACAGGTTTGGATTTTTTTTTTTCTTTTGAACTCTGAAAGATTGATTTTTTTTTTTTTATTGCTGTTCATATTTATTGTTGCAGAATGAGGCATGTCTTCAAAAACTATGTGTTGAAATTCTAGCCCCTGTATCTATAAATATGATCCTGTTGGGAAGCAATTTTTCATTTTTAACTTTAATAAAGTCATACCAAAGTAGGGTGGGTCCTAAACGTAATCACTTTTGAGTTATAGAAGGACCAGGAGAAGCACAGAGAGGCACACAGAAGAAAGGCTCCATATGAAGACAGACATACACGACAGAAGTACCTACAAGCCCAAGAACACCGAGGATTGCTGGCAGCTACTAGAAGCTGAAACAGACAAAGAAGGACCTCTCCCTAGAACCACAACCTGAATTTGGACTTCTACCCTCCTGAACTGTGAGAAAATAAATTTCTGTTTTTAAAGCCACCCACTTATGGCTTTCTTTCTTTTTGTTACAGCAGCACTGGATAACTAAGATTAAAAAAAAAAACATTGCCCTTGAGTTGACTCCGACTCATAGCAACCCTGTAGGATAGAGTAGAACTTCCCCATAGGGTTTCCAATGAGTGGCTGGTGGCTTCAAACTGCTGACCTTTTGATTAGCAGCCTGAGCTCTTAACTACAGTACCACCAGGGCTCCAGGTAATTAAGATAGTTATCTTCAATTTTTAGTCATATTACACATGAGGATTCTGGGGCTTATACCAGTGATATAACTGGCCCAAAGTCACACTCAGAACAATTGCTGGAGCTGGGATTTGAACTCACCTATATCACTCCCAGGAGCCCTGGTGGTTCAGTGGTTAAAAGCTTGGCTGCTAGCGAAAAAGGTTGGCAGTTCAAATCCACCAACTGCTCCTTGGAAACCCTACGGGGAAGTTCTACTCTGTCCTCTAGGGTCACTATGAGTTGGAATCGACTGGACGGCAACAGGTTTGGTTTCGGTTTTGACATGACTCCCAAGCCTGTGATACGATGGAAAGAAATTGGACTTTGAGTTTTACTAATATGGATTAGAGTATGGCTTCACACATAGCAAGTTCTCAGCATATGTTCATTGAAAATTGAATGACCCAACTTGCAGACAGGTAATAGTGCTAAGTAGTAGGAGTTTCTAAAAACAAGGATAAGAAGCAGCCCAGAGAGGGAAAGTGAAATGAAGGTAAAGGCACTCTGTTGATATTTTTTTCTTAGTGCGGGCCAATGATTTGTTTATTTAACAATCAAAGGTGATATTTATCCTCTTTAAGCTAGACACAGTACTAAGGGGCAAGAATGCTGCACTTGAAGAGCTCACGCTGAAGGACATGTCGGGGAAGCACAGGATCATCAGGAACACACAGCAAGTCTTTCCTTAGAAATTTGCAGTGGCACCTAACTTAGTCATGGGGGCGCTCTCCAGGAGACAGAGGGCTGGCTAATCTGAGATTAGGAGTTAGAGAGAGAGAAGAAAGAAGAGAGTTTGACTGATGGGTTGATGGTTTGACTTGTGTTATAGAAAGTTCTTTCTTATCACATGGTATCCCCAGTGCTCCCTCAGTTCTGGAAACATCCCTCATGTGGCTGCTTTCCAATTTCACACACCATCTCCAATTACAATTCCCATTTTAGAAGAGGTTATTGAAGGGAGTGTATGAACACATCTATATGGCTGAGCAGATAGGTGTTTGGGGTGAGGACTTTTTGGCCAGCAAGGTGCCCTTAGTCTTAACTCTGAGAGATCCCCTATTATAAATGAAAACCATGATAAAAGGTTTCATGTCTCATCGTAGAAGATGGAGAAGAATGGAGAGAGGTGGTGAGAGGAGAAATAATTTTCATAGAATCCTCCATAGAAATAAAAATGCACACCTGACTAACGTGAAGGTAAAGCATTTGGACATTATAGCCAGAGAGACTCCTTTTGAACCCAATATGAATTGAGTATTTATGCACTGCGACTTTGCCCAAAATACTTAATCTAAGCCTTAGTTTTCCTGTCTAGAAAACAAATAAACCTAAAATGATCCCTACCCTGCTGGAAGATTGTGAAGATTAGAGATAAACACCTAGCACAAGGCCGGGCAGATAATAAGCTCTTCATGGACCATTTCTGTTAGAATCAAAAGCGTTAAGGAAAATCCCGTAAAAAATTGATCCTGTGACCATAGGCAATCCCTTCCCATACTGGACCTCTCCTACCTCATCAGCATGAGATGTGGGAGGAGAAGGTAGGTAAATACATGGTTTGGTTTATATGGGTCAGTCGGAAGAGTGAGTAGGGAGTAGAGATGAAAGTTAGAATAAAAATCTATTACAATAAAATAATAAAATAAAGCTAGAAGGGGGCTTGCTAAGACTCTGAATGACAGTGTGCCATGATCTGCAGAGTACGATTATTTCAACACTCCACATCTTAGGCCCATAAGGAAAAAGAAAAGTCCACATGTGGTTCACAGGATGGGACCATTTCTAGCCAAGTGTCTTTGGAGGGACACATGGCTGTCTGTTCCCCAGTGTACCCTTCATGCCCAGAGCTGCCTCCTCACACATTTCACAAGGCTTCCCAGATCCAGGAGGCTATCCTGCTGTAAACCTACAACTGGCTTACCCCTTCTAATTAGGAGTGCCGAGTCGAGAGCTCAAGTTTATGTAATGACCATTGTTAATACATGGGCTTTGCACTCCTACAGTGTTTTTCATCTTCAAAGTGCTTTATGAACATTATCTAATTAATCTGGGCTACAGATTGTGCCAAAGCCCAGAGAGTTTCAACTGCTCAGATCTGTGATGGTCTGGGTTGATGGCTGTAATTACAGGGCAATGCAGTGAGCACCCTTTCACTTGCTTACTGGTGAGTGGAGCACTTCCCCACAGGGCCATGGGCACCATGCAAGGCCGACTCAGCTCCGAGCTGATCCAGTGTTCTGGGCCTGTTCTTTGGGCTACAAAGAAGTGGAAGCCAGAGGTCCTTGGTGCAAGCAAGCAATGCAGTGACAGCTTGCTTGACCATAAAAAATATTCACTTTGATTTGTTCAAATGGGTGGCATTCAAATTTATATTTCACAAATAAAGAAATAGGCTCAGAGAAGAAAAGTAACCATTCAAGCGTAGTCACGGTTTAGGTCAGAGCTTTATTCCCTAACTCCCAAGCAGTATTTTTATTTTGTTAAGAACAATAACCGAAATTATTTACATAACCCAAAACTTGATATACGAATGGGGCATAACAAATTTGGAGGCAGGAGATAAAATTTCCTTTCAGTAGGTGAGGAAGGCTTTCTTGGTAATCACATTTATGTTGGGCCTAGAAAGGTATAAACCAAAAACCAAAACCAAACCCAGTGCCATTGAGTCGATTCCGGCTCATAGTGACCCTACAGGACAGAGTAGAACTGCCCCATAGAGTTTCCAAGGAGTGCCTGGCGGATTTGAACTGCCAACCTTTTGATTAGCAGCCGTAGCACTTAATCACTACGCCACCAGGGTTTAAAGGTATGGAGGTAGGTAAGTTTATTTACTCATTTATTTTAACAACTTTATTGAGGTATAATTTGCATACAACTAGCTACACATTACTGAAGTATACAATTCAATACCTTTTGATGTAAGTATACACTCATGACAGAAACCATCACCACAATGAAAATAATAAACAAATCCACCTTTTTTAAAAGTTTCTTGTGTCCCTTTATCAGTCCTTCTTAATACACTTTCCTGACACCCATTACTGGGCAATTACTAATCTGTTTTCTATCACTATAGATTAGTTAGCATTTTCTAGAATATAGTATAAATGGTATCAAATAGTATATTTGTCTGGACTCTTTCACTCAGCATAATAATTTTTAGATTTATCCATATTGTGCATATCAATACCTTTTCCTTTTTGTTGCCATATAGTAAGTATCCCATCTTACGGGTATGTCATAATTTGTTTATGCCACTTACGTGTTGATGGGCATTTGGATAACTTCTCATTTGGGGCTATTACAAAGCAAGCTGCCGTGAACATTCATATACAAGTCTTTGTATGGGCATGTGCTTTCGTTTTTCTTGAGAAAATACCCAGGAGTGAAATTGCTGGATCATATGGTAGCTTTATGTTTAACTATTTAAGGAACCGCCAGATTGTTTTCCAAAGCAGCTGTTCCATTTTACACTCCAAGAGCAGTGTATGGAAGTTCCAGTTGTTTCTTATCCTTGCCAGCCCTTAGTATGGTCAGTCATTTTAATTTTAAACATTCTTACAAGTGTATAGTAGTGTCTCATTGTGATTTTAAGTTACATTTGGTGTGTTTATTTGCTAGCCATGTATGTTCCATGATGAAGTGTCTGTTCAAAGTGTTTGATCATTTTTTAAAATTGGGTTGTTTGTTTTTTTTATTATTGAGTTTTGATTGTATGTGTATAAAATTCTGGATACAAGTCTGCTATCAGATGCGCAATTTTCAAATATTTTTTCCTGACCTGTGCTTGTCTTTTTGTTCTTTTAAAAGTTGATGTATGTAAATGGTGTGAGGTATGAATCCAAGGTCATATATGTATATATATGTGTGTGTGTGTGTGTATGTATATATATTTTTTTTTTCATTTTACATATGGATATCCATTTGTTCCAGCAGTTTTCATTAAAAAGACTCTCTATTCTCACTGAATTGCTTTGTATCTTTGTTAAAAGTTAATTGACTGTATATCTGGGGCTTTATTTCTGGACCCTCTATTCTGCTCTATTGATCTATTTGCCTCTATTAACACCAGTACCACGCTATCTTGATTATTGTAGTTTTATAATCAATGTTGAAATCAGGTGGAGTAATTCCGCCAACTTTGCTCTTCTTTTGCACACTTGTTTTGGCTAGTCTAGGTCCTCTGCATACAAACTTTCAAATCTTCTTGTCAATTTCTACAACAAAGCATACTGGAATTTTGATTGAAATCATATTGCATCTGTAGACCAATATGGGAAAAATTCACATCTTAATATTGGGTGGTCAGTTTCATGAACATAGGGTACCTCTTCACTTGTTTAGGTCTTGTTTAGTTTCTCTCTGCAGTGTTTTCTAGTTTTCAATGTACGACTCATACACATCTCCTGACAGATGTATACCTAAGTATTTCATATTTTTTGATGTTATTGTAAATGGGATTGATTTTTAATGTCAGTATTTGATTATTCATTGGTAATATATAGAAATATAATATGCAATTTGTATTAATATTATATCCTGCAACTTTGCTAAACTCCTTTATTAGTTCTAGTAGCTTTTTGTTTAACTCATTGATTTTCTAATTAGATGTTTATGTCACTTACACATAAAGACAGTTTTACTTCCTCTTTTGTAATTTGGGCGCCCCTTTTTTCTTTTCTTTTTTCAGTCTTATTGCACTGGCTAGAACCTCCAGTACAATGCTGAGTAGAACTGGAGAGAGCAAACATCCTTGTCTTGGTCCCAATCTTAGGAAAAAAAGCATTCAGTTTTTCTTTTTATATAATGTTAGCTGTAGGTATTTCAATATTTTCCTTTCTCAGGTTGAAAAACCCCCTTTCTATTCCTTGGTAGCTGTGAGTATTTTTATCAGGAATAGATGTTGAATTTTGTCAAGTGCTATTGAGATTAGATGGCCATACCTTTTTTAGTATCTGTTATTTAGGTGTGTTACACTGATTTGCAAATATTAAACCAACCTTTCATTCAGGAATTTTGCAAACTGGTGTTAAACAGTCATTATTAAAAATTAAATTATATGAATTTACAATTAAGTCATATTAAAAACAAAGGTAATAAATATTCTAAACTCATTATTTTCTAATTATTTGTGCTCTTGAGATTATTATCTATTGAATGATGTAAATATTATACAATGGCGTTCTGTGCAGAATCTCTTCCCAATATCAAGTCAGTAGTTTGAAATCAGCCATGGAGTGTGTATTTACTCCAGGGAAATTGACAAATGCTATAATACCCAGGGAGTCCCTGGGTGGTGCAAATGATTAACTCACTTGGTACTAACAGGAAGGCTGGAGGTTTCGGTCCACTCAGAAGCACCCAGAAGAAATGCCTGGTGACCTACTTGCAAAAAAGTCAGCAGTATGAAGCACAGTTCTCCTCTGACACACATGGTCGCTATGAGTCAGAGTCAACTTGATGGCAACTGATTTTATAATACAGGGCTTAAATTATTGTTTTGTTAATTGTCTAAGTTTTAGAAAATTATGGAGAAAGTGTTAATAGTGCAGATTAAACTTAAATGTGTGTCATACCTGTAGCAGAAACATTGTGACTAAATATTATGAATATTCTTCTAGTGTTTGAAACCTCTTAGCCAATTCAGCAAAGAAGTTGCTCATTTCACTGACAAATGAGTGAAATCCAGGCATATTTCTTTTTATTCCACTTTTACCCTACTTGTTGAGATAATTGAAAATATCAACTAATATTCATGCTGGAACTATACTTGTCTGTCAGCTGAAATCATATTTTGTCTATGGATAAAAGTTTGGCAAAAATCCATGAACGCATTCTGGGAAAATCCATTGTTTATATGGAATTTACAGAAGATTATTGTCTATTTCATTATTACATATTATACAATTGTTATATTGTTACTATATTGTGTTGAATACTTTATTATTATTCTTAAAATATGTGCTATATATACTTCATATCATCAAAATTATACTTTTATTTTTGAAGGGGTAGTTGTTAAACATTAATCAGCATACCACTGCCTAAAATTCTAAAATTCATGGGCTACTCTTTGTGCATAGACCTTGCCTTTACCTTATCCTGTGGTGATCTGGGTGATCTCTGAGCTCTCAGATGTCAAAAGAATGAGAGACAAAATGAGGGAAAGTTATTCTGTTTTTCTGGTTTATAATGTCTGAACTAATGCAGGTACTTTAAATTATTGCCTTAGATGAGCTAGTGAGCCTGACAAGACCAGTTTAATTCCACAAGGAAGGAAAGTCACCCTGAATCACAGGGCTCATTCATTTACCAAACAAGTATTGACCTTCTAATCATCATTATCCTCTGAGCATATCCAGGGGCAAGGACACTACTATATTTTGCATTCTCTTCAGTCAGAGATTAGTTGTTGCTTCAAAAATCATGATCAACGTGCATAAAACATTGAAATCTTGGCAAGTTTTGCCATTAAAGAACCACAGTGATTCTTGATTTATGTTCATTTCATGCCACTTTGCTTGCTACTAAGACAGCAAAGCCATTTTTTTTTTAACTTCCAAACGTGAAAAGATGTATGTTTCCATGGATTTCAGTTGTCATTTAAAAATGTAAACCCTGTGCCCAAACATGCAGAGTGAAGGGGAGAACTCAGTTCTATGATCTGAGCAAGAAGCAGATAGGCTGTGCCCCTCCTTGAGGAAGAGGACTTTTAAAACATCAAGGAATTAGAGAAAATAGAACCCTGTCATTGTATTTTCAGAGCCTCACTTGGGGAAGCACCTTTGCTGATTAGTCATAGCTGTGTTTATAACCAGTTCTTTAAGTGACTTTTCATATAACTCCTTGTAAAGTTTCATGGAGGTCTTTCCTAGGGTTGTAATCTATATGCTAGCGTCCCTGGGTGGTACAAACAGTTAATGTCCCAGCTGCTAATGGAAAGCTAGGAGGATTGCGTCCACCCAGAGGCACCTTGGAAGAAATGCCCAGTGATCTACTTCTGAAAAATCAAGTCATCGAAAAGCCTATGGAGTACAGCTCTACACTGACACACACGGCGTCACCATGACTCTGAATTGACTCCAAAGCAACTGGTTTTTAATCTACATACTGAAAAGATGAGTGGGGTCAGAAATACAGGATTTCCTTGTCTTTTTGTTTTGTTTTCTCTTACGCTTTTTGGGGTATAGTTTAATGTCACTGGTCTGCACAAACGGTTAAGCACTCAACTACAAGCCAAAAGGTTTCTGGCTCCAACACACCCAGAGGCACCTTGGAAGACAGACCTGGAGATCCACTTCCAAAAGGTCACAGTTATTGAAAACCCTATGGAACAGTTCTACTCTGCTCACATTGGGATTACGATAAGTTTGAAAATACTTCATGGTAACTAACAACAACCACCACCAGCAGATAAATTACCTCTTCTACAGATACGATTTGGGGGAATTATTGTCCTAACTGAGCAGTATTCTTCTGAATATTGAATCAGAGGTAATAAAATATCCCTTGGGGTTTTGTGAAAGTGTCTGGTCCGGAGCTATCACAAAGTAAGTTATTAAAAGAACTTTCTATCTTGCTTTCTTTCTTCCTCTTTACCTCCTAGAATTTCTGCTTACTCTCTTTCCTTAATATGTACTTTCCTTCCTAAGTTCCTTACTATATAAATTACTATGTCGTAATAATTAATACAAGCTTTTTCAGGCCAAGTTTCATTTTTTTCTCCTAAGGAATATATGACTAAATAGCTAACTGACCACTGGGAAGACTACCTCATCATAGGACCTAGGCCAGTAGGGAAGAGTTAGGGCCAGTAGAGAGGGCTACCTCATGGAACTCCACACCCATCACTAAGGTGAGGTGTGGGTGAGGACAGGAAGCCAAACCCAGCTTCAAAGCTATAGAGGAAGCAGTAAGAGCCAAGATAAACACAGAATCCCAAAGAATCCAGCAAACAGAACTGAGAACATGCAATGTGTCTTATCCTGTGCTAGCCCTGGAGAGTAAGACATCAGTCAGGCCTTCTCCCTGTCCTCAAGGAGCTCACTGTTTGAAGGAGGAAACAGACACATAAATAACATTGACACACAAAGTGATGAGTTGTTAAACCGGAGCTGGGCCTTGAGTAAGGTACTTTCTACTGAGTACTGTGACAGAGTAAGAAGGTAAAAAACTAGGACAGTGAATTAGTCTTCAGACCAGTTAGCAGAGAGAGTAAGGAGAGTGAAAGTTAGGAGCATGCCAAAGTTGAACATCCAGGGATGAGATGAGGGAAAAGATCTCATAGCCTGGGATCTGGCACTTTCCATGAAAGAGTATTGAGCCAAGTCAGGACAATAATAGCAGTATCAATCATGATAATACTCACAAATAACATTGAAATAGCACCTTTGATATACCAAGCACTATTGTAGGTGATTTAGGTTTTTAACCTCTAATCCTTACAGCAAACTTGTAAGTTATCTTGTATTTCGAGAAGAAAATTGAAATCTAGCATAGCTTATACAGCTCCTTTGTAGAAAAACTGGAAATCACAACCAAATTTGCCTGGCTCCAAAGCCATTGTTCTGTCTCCTAAGCAGCTCTTAAGTATTTCTACCCCTAAATCTATAGATATCACAAGATAGGGTAAGGATATCTTAATATAGGAATGAAAACCAAACCTATTGCCATTGAGTCAATTCTGATTCATAGCAACCCTATAAGACAGAGTAGAACTGCCCCATGGGGTTTTCAAAGAGCTACTGGTGGATTCAAACTGCTGATCTTTGGGTTAGCAGCCAATCTCTTAACCACGGTGCCACCAAGGCTGCAATATAGGAATAAAGAAAGGAAAAAAACTGAGAAAAGAAAGTTGATGTTCAAATTTGTTTCTTTTTCTGGGTAAAAGGTTGGATTCATTCAATCCTGCCCACCCCCTCTCCTACAATCCTTTCTCCTTTCCCCACCCTGGAGATTCTAAGAAGAGTATTTATTGTCCAAATAGTTTCTGCCTTGGTCAGAAAAGGGATGTGGGTATTGAGGATTGAAGAGCCTTCCAAAGAATTAATGATGTTTGCAAAAATGCCCAAGGGACTACAGGGAAAGTCATAGAAGCCTGCTATGTCTACAAGCCAATAGTTACCATTCAAAGGCTTCTCTAAGACAAACTCGCTTGTCTAGGGTAGCTGTGAGCACATCTGCCATGTGCTTATTTTTAGCATTCTTTCGTGTTTTCAGATGAACGCAGCTCTCAGCTCCAAAGGCTGACCCATTTCAGTGACATTTCAACGAGGATGTCACAACATTGTGTTTGTCTTCCCTTCACCCCAGATAGAGCCCCAGTGTTCTGAATTAAAGGAAACATTTTTTCCCTTTAGGCAGATAAATGGAAGGGCAGGCTTGTGAGTAGGCTTAATAATGCGTCACTGCTACAGTCATACTTTCCACCTGAAGAGCCTCACTCACCTTTAAAGTGTCCAAGTGCATCAAAAGCAAGTATATTCCTGTATTCTCCATTTTCAAGGACAAACGTTCAACTCAAGAGGAGAAATAGAATGCATAATCATTGATGAAGCCAGAGTCAAACTGGACAGAGTTAAATATGAGCATTTCTCACATATCATCACTGGATTTTTTTTGTTTTTGGAGCCCTGTTGGTGCAGTGGTAAAGAGGTTGGCTGCTAACCAAGAGGTGAGCAGTTCGAATCCACCAACTGCTCCTTGGAAACCCTAAGGGGCAGTTCTAATCTGTCCTATAGGGGCGATATGAGTTGGAATCGACTTGATGGCTATAGGTTTGGTTTTTGAGTTGTTTGTTTTTATACAGATGACAAAGAAAGTTCAGAAGCCTTAAGTCAATTTCCCAAGCCGCCAAAGCAAATAAGTAGTAGAGCCACATTTTCTCAGCATTCAATGACTAGAGAGGTATTTGCAAGATCTGAATGTTGAACTTTCAGGTAATAGACAAGCCAGTTTTATTTCTTAACTTCCTTAATAGACAAACTACACAGTTTTCCTTTCTTTTCTTCAGTTTTTCCCTGCAAAAAAAAGTATAAATATACGAGCATTTCTTTGCATCTCCAGGGACACAATGGAAGACTTTTCTGCCTTCAAGGGGGTGGAGGGGAGGAGGAAAATACTAGCCTTGAGATAAGGAGTCCTGGTGGTGCAATGGTTAAGCACTAGGCTGCTAACTGAAAGGTTAGTGGTTAGAACCCACCCAGAGGCTCTGCAGGAGAAAAAACTGGCAATCCACTCATGTAAAGATTACAGCCTAGGAAACCCTGTGGGGCAGTTCTACTGTGACACACTGGGCCACT
The DNA here is from genome assembly GCF_030014295.1 of Loxodonta africana. Lineage (NCBI taxonomy): Eukaryota > Metazoa > Chordata > Mammalia > Proboscidea > Elephantidae > Loxodonta > Loxodonta africana. Next base: position 23,845,284 of record NC_087353.1, on the reverse strand, counting down.
ATGAGTCGGAATCAACTCAACAGCACCTAACAACAGTCTTGAGTTTGTTAATGGGTCTGGTTGTGTCTCTAATCTTGGTTGCCAATGACTAACTTACCCCTGACAGAGAGCTGGTTGAATGCATGGATGGATTCCTCTTTCCTGCTGATATTTCCTAGATGCGGATGCTTTCCTGAACTTCCTTGTTTGTATCGGGCCACAATATTCTGGCTGTAATCCTGCTTGCCTAGATGTTTTCACTCATGCTTCTAGATAGACATCTGCCGACCCCCTCCAACAGACACACACACACACACACACACACACCTGTTCTCCCAACCCCAAAAGAAGTTTGGATCTACCACTCCCTCAGCGAGATAAGCTGCTTGATTTTTAGCCTTTGGCAAGGAAGGGGAGGAAACACTGATTTGTTCTAAGCTTCCAGTAACTTTGACTACCACACAGACCATTCACTTGTCTAAGCATTCTGGGAGCTCGCACAGACTAAGAGCTGAAAGCAACCTTAGAAGCATCTAACTAATCCCTCTCTTTATATAGATATGGAAGGAGATGGACGAAAAGTAAGACACAATGTCTTGCCCAACCTTGCACAGTCTGGAATAGAAAACTTATTTTCTGATACAGTGCTACCTTTGACCTAAAGCCCTAGCAGTATAGTGGTTGAGAACTACATCTGCTAACCAAAAGGTTGGCAGTTCAGATCCGTCAGCCACTCCTTGGAAACCCTATGCGGCAGTTCTATTCTGTTCTATAGGGTCGCTACGAGTTGGAATCAACTCAAAGGCAACAGATTTGTCTACCTTTGACCAGAGTAAGAACTTCTCCATGGTAGATTAATCTTTTTGATTCCTTCACCTCAACAGCTCTGTCACAGATCCAGACTCATCAGGGTGATGTTGAAAATCAAATTTGCATGTAAAGTACTCCAAAGTTCTAGCTCTTATGTATTGCGAACATAGTCTGTCTGAGCTAATGTACCAGTACCACATGGTTTCAAATCCCTAAAACAATCCTGCTGAGTGAGTACTCATATTCCCATTTTAAAGTCAGAGATGCTGGTTTAGAGAGGTTAAGTCATTCTCCCAAGGTGATAACACTAAGTAGGGGTGGAGCTGGGACTGTGAAGTGGGATTTGCCTTTACTCTTTCCAGTACGCCCAGATATCGTTCCAGCACAGGAACACAATTAGTTCCTTCTCTGTAGACTGACTTCATTTCCGGTGCTGCAATGGAGTGGGAGCTGAGCTAGCAGATTGGAAACATCAGCCGGGAACCAGAGTGGAAGAATTATCTTACTTTTCCTCTATAGCAAGGCTGAGAGGTGGACAATAGATGTAGATAAGGTAAGCATTCATAGGAAATTATTTTCTGGCTCAAAAAAATAAAATAAAATAAAAAAGAGCTGTAACAGCCACATGAGGTCAAATTTTCCTGATTTTTTATTGAACGTGCTTTGGTTCACTCTTTCTTAGGGCTTCAAACTGGTTCGGGTTGGTTCAGTCATGACAGATGAAATGAAACCAGAATAGACCGGAATTTTTTTAATTTAGGTGATCCAGGACCATAACCCGAACATGAAATATTATGGGTCAAAGCCCTGGAATGGGAGACTTGGAAGAGGTGTGGTGAGCACTTTCAGGAGTCTGAGGCAGGAAATTGGATTATTGCCAGGACTGAGGAGTGTGACACACATTCAAACCAGCTCAGTCAGCCGCCATCTTTGAGCCAGGAACTGCTGTTTCTGACTGCACAGAATCTGAGGCGCAAGAGATTTGGTTGCTTTGCAAAGCATTCGTTGCCCTAGTTTTCTAAGAGGGAGATTAAGTTTTTAGTAGGGCTTCAACTGGTAATTTTTCCCATTCTGGTTATGGCTTTGTGTCACCCGAATTTTAAAAAATCACATGTGTTCTTGTGTCCTTGGCCATGACTGAACTTGGAAGAACTGGTTTGAAGCCCTACTCTTTCTGCATTCTTCATGACACATTGGCATATTCTGCATATTGCTATGGTGGACACTGGATAACTAAAAATCACCATGGGTCAGCATCAGAACCAGGAAGAATGTTTGATTAATAAATTTACTGTATAAATGGCTCGGGAGAAAGTAGGCAAAACCCTGCAGGTGATGTGCAGAACTGAAAATCTTTTAAGTCTAGGCACCCCACACCAGGAGAGATTGTCAGAGCATAAATGCTCTTGTTTCTGAAAGTCCTCTAAAGGAAACTCAGGGGCAAAAAAGTGTACGAAGATAGCACCGTATCTGGGCCCAAGTCTTTACATTATCCCTAACTAGCTCTGAGTACTTGGGCCAGGTGGTTACCTCTCTGTGCCTCAGCTGCCTAGAATAAAATTTCTAGGAACTAGAATGAGCCTTTGGAATCATTTGATCCAAGTTTCCTATTTTAGATGAGAGGAAACTGAAGCTCAGCCAGATGAAAACTTAGCAAAACTCCCATAGCTGGCTGGCTAGTGTGACAGCTCCATGAGAGGCCGGATTTCTGCCTCATACCTCAATGCCTTTTCTACTAAACTATGCTGCTGTTCACAACATTGGCGATGTCTGGATTCATTTTTTTCTGGGGAAACAGAATGAAATTTTCTAGCCTATTCCATGATGATTCGAAGTCTATTTTGCTGCTTTCTTGAAATAAACAAAGGCCTGGGGTTGCTTTATATATGTATGTATATATACACACGCATATATGTAAGCCTGTTGCCGTTGAGTCGATTCCAACTCATAGCGACCTTATAAGACAGAGTAGAACTGCTCCATATGGCTTCCAAGGAGTGGCTGATGAATTCGAACTGCCAACCTGCTGGTTAGCTCTCTGTAGCTCTTAACTGCTGCACCACCAAGATTCCAATACATATATATATATAAGATACATAAGGTAAACCATTTAGGTTTTAAGCACCAGAAAATAACCCAAGATATACTGAAAAAGGGAATTACAGGATAATTATGGAAGTGGGCAGAGGTCAAAAGAAAGAAATAAAAAAATCATTTATCAGAAAGGCATGAACCAATTTGGCTTCAGGAAACTTCAGGAAGAATAAATTGTGAATCTCTTCCTCCAATTGTTTTCCCAGAAGAAAGAATATGACAGGCGCAGTGGTTAAGGGCTTGGCTGCTAACTGAAAGGTCGGCGGTTCAAACCCACCAGCCGCTCAGCAGGAGAATGATATGGCAGTCTGCTTCCATAGGGGTTGTTGTTCTACCACGGCCTCCACCAGACTGAGTCCAGTACTAGATGGTGCCCGGCTGCCACCACTGATGGCTCTGACAGGGATCACAGTAGAGAGTCCTGGACAGAGCCAGATAAAAATGTAGAACAGAATTCTAACTCACAAAAAAAGACCAGACTTACTGGCCTGACAGAGACTGGAGAAACCCCGAGAATATGGCCTCCAGACACCATTTTAGCTCCAGTAATGAAGTCACTCCTGACTTTCACCCTTTAGTAAAAGATTAGACAAGCCCATAAAGCAAAACAAGGTTAAAGGGGCACACCAGCCCAGGGGCAAGGACTAGAAGGCAGGAGGGGACAGGAAAGCTGGTAATAGGGATCCCAAGGTTGAGAAGGGAGAGTGTTGACATGTCGTGGGGTTGTTAATCAATATCATAAAACAATATGTGTACTAACTGTTTAATGAGAAGCTTGTTTGTTCTGTAAACCTTCATCTAAATTACATTAAAAATGATAATAATAATAATAAGCAAAATAAAATTTAAAAAAGATTGTTGTTGTTAGGTACTGTCAAGTCAGTTCTGACTCATAGCAACCCTATGTACAGCAGAAGAAAACACTGGTCCTGTACCATCCTCACAGTTGTTGTTATGCTCGAGCCCATTATTTCAGCCACTGTGTCAATCCATCTCATTGATAGTCTTCCCCTTTTTCCCTTACCGTCCACTTTATCAAGCATGATATCCTTCCCAGGGACTGGTCCCTCCTAATAATAAAGTATGTGAGACTAAGTGGTGCCATAAAGATTACAGCCTTGGAAACTCTATGGGGCAATTCTACTTTGTCCTATAGGGTTATTATGAGTCAAAATTGGCATGATGGCAGTGGGTTTGGTTTTTTTTTTTTTCTTTTTGACCTCTGAGTCAATAAAGTACAGCCACAAGGACAAGGATGTAGCTCAAATGAAGCTATTGGACGCTTTGAGGGGAGTTGAACTAACCACCCTAGTTGAACTACTCTGTCAACATTTTTGTTTGTCTGGCACTGGGGAAATCCTTCAGGGGATCACTCACTCTCCCCACATCCCTCCGGTGCAGGCATCAATGAGGTGCCTGGATCCTAAGATTCCAGAATTCTCAGGAAGCTGCAGAGAAAGAAGTGTCCTACCATGCATTCCAAATTAACACTCCATCAAGAATCTAGGAACACTCTAGAACCTTCATGTATTCTGCTACCATAGAGAATGGAGAAGCTAAGAAAGGAATGATTAGAAAAAGGCAGACATGAAATCATGGCTTTGGATAGAATGAGAAGGAATTCTAAAGGTCGTCTAGGCTGGTAACCCGTTCAGAGTTTGAATTGTCTTTAGAAATAGCTCTGCTGAGAGTTACTAAGCTTTCTCTTACACATCCCAAGTGATGATGAGATCACTGCCTTTCAAAATATCCCATCCTATTGTCATATAGGAAATCCTGGTGGCGTAGTGGTTAAGTGCTACGGCTGCTAACCAAAGGGTCAGCAGTCCGAATCCGCCAGGCGCTCCTTGGAAACTCTGTAGGACAGCTCTGCTCTGTCCTATAGGGTCGCTATGAGTCGGAATCTACTTGACAGCACTGGGTTTGGTCTTTCTTTTTTTTATTATTATTATTATTGTTATATAATAAAGTTTGAAAGTGACTATCTTAATTTAGGCTAACAATAGTCTTCATGTAACATTTATTCTTTGATCCTAATTCCCTCTTTCTTGGGCTGTATAGGGCATCTGATCCTTTTTTCCAGAAGAATCTCTTCCCTGATACTACTTGTAAAGAGTGAGGTATTTGTGGCTAGTGTCATGAATGTGCAAGCAGTCTATTAAGCACCTGTGGTTCTTATTTTTCTTTCACTTAAAAATAATAAAATAATTTCATATCATTCAGTTTAAACTGACTTCTGAGCATGAGCATTATCTCAGCTATTATTCCATTCTATTAACTTTGAAGTTATCAAAATATTGCAAATTAAACAATTCCAAAGAGAGTTTCAAAATGATACACAAGACAGAAGAAAAGGGAGATTCAAACCTCTAGTTGTTAAAAGCCAAGATTACAACCACACACTACCAGTTTTTTACTAGTTGCCCTCAAGTCAATTCCAACTCATAACGACCCCACATGTGTCAGGGTAGAACTTTGCTCCATACGTTTTTCAGTGGCTGATTTTTCAAGAAGTTTAGATTGCCAGGCCTTTCCTCTGAGGCACCTCAGGGTAGACTCAAACCTCTGGCTTTTCAGTTAGCAGCCCAGCACATTAACAGTTTGTACCACCCAGGGACTTCATTTAATAGCTTCATCTTAAAAGAAGTTCTGGGTATTAGCAACCTAATCAAAAGACCTTGCAATCAGAACGGTATAGTCTCCTCCTCAACATATTCTTAACTTCGCATGTTCAGTAGAGGGACTGAGAAATAACTAGGCACTTCTTTTAAATGTAACTTAATGAAGACACTATAGCAAATTTCTGTTGAGCAAAAACTGGACCTTATAATTCCACTTTTTACTATTAAAAAAAATTTGTGGGAAAAAATACTAAAAGACAAATAAGCAGATTTTTATCAAACACCTACCAAATTTCTATTTTGCAGAGATCATATTTCTTTCCAATTTAAGATGAAGGACTACAAACTATTCAAATTCAGCACTAATAAAAAGTTTAATAATATAAAATATGCCTGAATGATGTTATCTTAAAATTGAAAAGTTACTTTGTTATCAAAGTATCTTAATTGATTGTTCACTTTATTTTTATGTACCATTAATTAATACAGAATAAAGGTCCCTGGGTGGTAAAAAGGTTTGCACTCAAATACAAACCTAAAGGTTGGCGGTTCAAACCCACCCAGAGGTGCCACGGAAGAAAAGCCTGGTGATCTGTTTCTGTAAAGATTCCAACCAAGAAAACCCTATGGAGCAGTTCTACTCTGTAATTCATGGGGTAGCCATGAGTTGGTATCGACTTGTCAGCAACGAGTTCGATTTTTTTTTTTTGGTGGGTGGGTTTAATACTGAATAACCATCCAGAAATCATTTTCTTGGAACAGTGACTCTAGTCTCTATTTTGTTATTTTCAAGTTTATTTCAAAACCCACCTTTCCAATGTCTTGCTTTGCTATGTGCTTTGATTTTTTTGATTAGTCCTTTCTGACCCCTGCTCTGAGAGAATGGAGCTACTTTCTGCCTCTCCCTGTCACTCCTCTTGGTGGACTGCTCTGTTAGAGTGTGAACATTCTGGCCAGAAGTGTCTCATAAACAGAGGTCAAAACCTCAAGTATTCTTGACTGTTTATAGCCTCCCTCTGGACAGGTGTGTGTGTTTTTGTTTTGTTTTTTTTTTTGTTTTTTACTACCTTGAGGTCCTGGTGGGGAAAAAACAGATAACTTCCTTCAAAACTGTCCACGGTGCCTGCTACAGAATACATAATTAGTAAATGCTCAAGTAATGGATTCCTGCAATAGGGAGTGAAAGGATTGTGACTTTACCTAACAGAGCTGACCACCTATCAGGTGGCATTCCTGCTCCTTTGTGGGGATATCTTATATCCATCATCTCTGCTTCTTGAGAATCCATCCAAACCAAAAACCAAACCTGTTGCCGTTGAGTTGATTCTGACTCATAGTGACCCTGTAGGACAGAGTAGAGCTGCCCCATAGGGTTTCCAAGGAGCAGCTGGTGGATTTGAACTGCCAACCTTTTGGTTTGTAGCTGTAGTTTTTAACTACTGTACCACTAGGGCTCTGAGAATCCATCCAGGAAATAAAATCAGCTCTATTCAGAGGTCTTGCTGAAGAAAGTCCTTGGGTAGACCAAAAGAGTTCTGATTACACATGTATACATAAAAAAAAAGTACATTAATTATGGTTAAACATCATATAAGAGATCAGTTATAGACGTTTGAAGAATCAGAACACAAAATAAGTTATTGTTAAATCGATTGTGCCTCCTTTACTTAAAATGTGAATTTCAATGTGAATTTGAGGAAGAACTGTCTTATCAGTTTTTTTTTTTTCAAAATTTGAATATATCTTGGAATTTCTTCATTTAAAATATCTCTTAAAAAAAAAAAAAGCAGGCAGGTTAAATTGCTCCCTGCTAATGGACTTGTTGACGAGATGTTTTATAGTTCAACTAAGGACCCTTTCTGTATTTCTGCAGTAAAACAGTCACTGATTGAAAAAGGTAAGAATGCTTTCCTTGGTTTGTAAATTAGTGACTGTCACTCTAGGAAGGTATGGTCTGGCAGATTTACAGACACAGAGAGTGTTCATTACCCCAAAGACGACAAGACAGAACACCTTCTGCTGATCTGTAGGTAGTAGATTTCTAAAATAATATCATAAAGAATACTTCATGATGAAATTAATGTACCATGTCCAAGAAGGAAAACAGGTGTTGTATGTAACTTTTTTTTTTTCAAATATACACGTGGATGTTACAACATCGATGTCCTCGGCTTTCCACGACTGCTGCTAAAGGGTTAATGCAAATAGCCAGACATGGTCTTATTTCACTTGACGAAATACAAATAAAATGAACCACCTAATTCTCTTGGGTTGAAATTCTTGTTACTCAGGTCACATTTCTCTGTTTATTTTCAGGGTACTTCAAGTTTGACCACTTCAAATTATGTTCAGAATATGTTAGGGAAAAAGAGAAACAACAACAACAAAAAACCAATAACAACAGCAACTCTAAACAAAAATTCTTGATTGGATTCTGTGGTGAGGAATGCAATTCAGATTATATATTATATATATAGAATTGACTCTAAGGCAATGGGTTTTTATATATGCGTGTGTGTGTGTATGTATGTATATATATACACACACATAAATTCAGTATGTGTATACATATGTATATAGATATGTATATATATATAAAATATCATTCCCTTGGTGCAAACAGTTTGCACTTACTATTAACCAAAAGGTTGGTGGTTTGTATCCACCCAGAGGCACCACGGAGGAAAGGCCTGATGATGTGTGCTTCTGTAAGGGTTACAGCCGAAAAAAACTCTATGGAGCAGTTGTACTCTCTAACACCTGGGTCAGCCATGAACTGGAATCGCCCTAACAGCGGTTGAGTTTGGTTACACACACACACATATCTTGAAGAAACCCAGCTTCAACATCTACTCAGTATTTAATGTCAAATATAGTTCATGAAGTATTAGTTATTCCGGAGACGTAAAATCTCCAAATTTGTTTCCTAGGCTAGAAATATCATTTGTAAATTGTCTCTGTTTACTATGTTCAGGGTCTTTTTGTTCTCCTTGTGAGGTGGGCAGGCAGTCAAGGGAGTCTCAGTGGGAGGCTCGTGATGGTCTACCAGTGAGGCGATTAGAAAGTAAAACTGCAGAAAATGTCTGTGTTGTGGGCTCACAGGCAGTCCCTTGCAGGAGACACCTCATTGTATTTCATAGTCCAGATGCTGTCTTTTAAATCAGACTATTCCAAGATGACCTTCATTCTTTCTTAGGAAAGCTCGTGGTCGGTCAGAATCTATTTTCTGTTAACTTTGCAGCCTCATCTCCTGCCCCTCCCCACCTCATAATCTACACCCTGAGTTAATTGAAGCTCCCCAAATTCCTTTGCGTATATGCTGTTCTCTCAACTTGGAGTTCTCCTTCCACTCCCCGTGTCTTTGAGAGAATTCCTACTTATTCTTCAGAGCTTAGTATAGGTGTCGCCTCTTGTAGAAAGTCTTTCCTAATCCTATAAAGTGTGTAATGGTTATGATAGTGTGTCAGCTTGGCTGGGCCATGATTCTCAGTGTTTTGGCAGTTGTATAATGTTGTGATCACTTTCCTGTTGAAATTTTATATGTGATCACCGCATGATAGAATCTGCGGAATGGTACTGGTTGGGGTGGGGCCTGTAGCAGCTCACTACTGCCTCAGCCTTCTGCATCTCTCTGCTTTCTGCCGTCTACTTCCTTCTTTCCTGCTCACCTTGCAAAGGTTGTGGGCTTGCCCTGGATCCAGCAGCTGTCTCTTGTCTGACCTCTGGTTCTTGGGACTTGAGCTAGCAGCTTACCTGTCCACCTTGGGATTCGTTGATCTTCATGGCCTGCGAGCAAGAGTCCTGCTCCCTGGCCTGCCTGTCTTGGGTTTGCCAGCCTCTGAAGCTGACTCAGGAGAAACCTTGCAGTTTTGCCTGCCGACCTTGGAGATCCCTCAGCGGTCACAACCTGTGAGTATGATCCTTGGTCTCCAACCTGCTCATCTTGGGTTCACCAGCTTCTGCAGCTCCATGAATTGGGAAAGGACTCTATCCTGATCCAAGGACTTGGACATTCCAACCCCTACAATTGTGTGAGCTGTTTCCTTAATATAAATCTCTCTATATGTATTTATACCCATTACTGGTTTTGCTTCTCTAGAGAACACACCCTAAGACAAAGTGTGTTTTCTTCTTTGCTTCTATAGCAAGGATTGGAGTAAACAGGGTACAAAGGACTCCAGTGGTGTTCCCAGACCTAGTTATTATTGACTGCCAACCTGTAGCCTAGTATAAGGATTGGGTAGGTTTAAATGCATGGGGACAGGACCCTGGAATATGTCACTGTCCTGTGGTTCGGACTTACTTTTTCTGAAAGAAGAGTGTTGTGCCTTATTCTTCAGTTATACCAAATTGGTGGTAAGATATAAGCCACGGCAATGTAAGAACCAGTAACAAAGCCTACTTGCTTGTTTGCTCATGTACAAGTGTGGGTATAATCAGAGATCTTCCCTTCAACCATAGTAAGTTAATTGTTGTTGGCAATGGCCGTCTTTATGGAACTATGTATTGGACCTGACTTATCTGTCTAGTCTATATTCGACCTCTTCTCCATGTCATACTTACACTTTTGCAGCTTGATGCCTGAAATGGCAGGCCATCAAAAGCAAAGACTACAAATGCTGCTCCATTACAATTCAGCTAAGCTGAACAGTTATTTACTTAGTGCAAGTGATACAGAGGTGAACAAGACTCTGCCATATTGTGGCACCTTTCTACTCAAACTGTGGCCGCTGAGTCATCACAATTGACATCACTCGTTAGAAATGAAGCATCTCAGACCCAACTTCAGACTTACTGAATCAGAATTTTCATTTTAACAGGGTCCTCAGTGGATTCCTATAATCCTCATAGGAAATGTGGACAGTCATCAATTTCATGAAACAGCTGTCTAGGCAGGAACTAGTCTATGGTGGACCAGAACAATTATTTTTGGACCCATATCTTACTTCACCAATACTGGCCATAAATGCTTACCCTACCTTCTCCATGCCTAATTCCTGGCTTTATTCTGACTGTTGATACTAGACGCCTCTATAGTGATAGTGACCTCTCCTCTGATACCTGACTGGTCTATAGAAGATACCTAAGTGAGACATATTAGCAACTGAAAGTCATCATACCAATTGGCCTGTGGAAAGTTAATAAAGATGAGCACAATGAAGGTGACACTGTCCTCAAAAGTGCTAGCACACAGTAAGTTTATTGGATGGATTAGCAGATACTATTATAACATAAGCTGGTTGGGTAACATTCTAGCTGGCTACTAAAAAAATATAGTTGATGTCTTAGTTATCTAGTGTTGCCATAATACAAATAGTGCAAATGGGTGGCTTTAAAGAACATAAATTTATTTTCTCACAGTTCTAGAGGCTAAAAGTCCAAATCGGGGTCTCAGCCATGTAAATTCCTTTTGTGAGCCTTTCTCCTAGTTTCTGGTGTCTGCTGGTGATCCTTGGTGTTTCTTTGCTTGTAGATAATCCTCATATGGTGTCTATCTTCCATTGTGTGCGTTTGTGTATGTCTGTGTGTATTCTGGTCTTTTTATTTATAACTCAGAAGAAGTAATTAGGTTTAGGATCCATCCTATACTGGTATGGCCTCATTGATTGATTGCATTACATTAGATTGCATTATAGAAAGTGATTGCATTACGTTATATTATACCACAGGTAGTCCTTGGCTTACAATGTATTCGAGTTTAAAAGAGGGATAATTTCTTTTATAAGGATCAGCACAAAGTTGGTTTCTGTGAGTTGGAGGTTAAGATGTCCTAAATGTCCAACTTTTTCAAACCGCTGTAACACTCCATCATCTCTAACATCAACTATTCCCTTTTCCCTCAGTACTCTCCCTCCCGTTTTCCGATAATTCACTACAACATCTCACAGAACTCATGAACCATATAAAGGAAATGGCTCATATGGTTGTGGAGGCTGGCAAGGCCCAAGTCTGTGGGTCAGGTGTAGGTTTCTGGCAAACCCAAACCGGCAGTTCAGACCACAGGCTGCTGGCTCACGAGGCTGCAGAAACTGGCAAATCAGGTCACATGATAGGCTGCCAACCCAAGGGGCTGTGGAGGCTGGTGAATCCCAGAATTGGAAGGTCAGACAGCAGGTCTCTGGGAAGGCCAATTGATCATAAACTAGACACAGGATTCAGGTGTAGAGAGAGAGAGCCTCACCAGGACACACACAGGAAAGGGCATAACTTTATTAAGGGTAGGGCTTGAGTCACACTCTTCTGCTAGGCTTCCACCCAAGACACACCTTATACAAATCCTGCCTCATCAACATGTAGAGGTCAGGATCCACAAAGCAGAAAACGGAGGACAACCACACAATACTGGGAATCACGGCCTAGCCAAATTGACACATAACCCCAGCCATCGCAGGTTCCATATACCTTATTTTCAGAGTTCCACTTGATCACTGTGTGTGAGTCCCAAAGAGTATGGTTAGAAGTGCCATTAAGTAATTCATTGCATCACAGAGTTACAACCTATTCAAGTTTTGACGAACTGCACTTATGACTGTTTGTTTTTTTGTTTTGTTTTTGTTTTTTTTCTGTTTTTTCTTATCATTAGTAATATGTGCTATATACAATATCACAGTGGGTAATTTCCTGATTTTATCTTTCTCAAATGTTCACTCGAAGATGTTCAATTTTATCATTTACTGTTCAAAACACTGCCATTTAGCAGGCTGTGGCCTGGCCTACAATGAAGTCACTGTCAAAAATAAGCTGCCACTCTACTACAGGAGTAACTCCAAGGCCTGGATGACAGTTGTGTTATTCGAAAATTGTTTTTTAAATTGTTTCACCTCAGATTATATTCTTCAGTGTACCTAGAACATTGCATCTTCCTGGGAAGGAAGTTACTGGAAAATGCATGCAGGAGATATGGAAAAAATTGCTGAGTTATATGAACATACTCCAAGCATTTGATCAGGGTAATATGGTGGAAGAGATTGGTGAAAAATCATCCCTATGGCAAGAACACTGAATTTATAACTCAATATCAACAATGTGGAACAGTTCATAGATCACAAAGAAGGAGAATTGAAAGATCAGACTTTATAGATTTTGAAGAAGAAATAAATGCTAAAGAACAGAGAAATAATGAGGAAGAGCAAGGAGAGAAGTGGTCAAAAATTTTTACAGTAAAAGGATTAGTTGAAGTTTTTTCTCTGATCTAAATCAGGGCCTTCAGTTGCTTGAAAACATGGACCTAAATGCTGATCACTTTGCTAAAGTTGATAGGCAGATTCAGGAAGCAGTGAGATGTTACAGCCAAATATATGAAGAAAAAAAGAAAAGGACAACATAAGCAACTGTCACTAATTTTCTGACTAGAAATACCATCTCCTTTCCCAAGGATAGTCCAGATGATCCAGGACCTTCCACAAGTGGAGTTATTATGACAATTGACAAAATGGCAACCTCATCCAACTCTTCATCATTGGAGTATTTATGACTCATGTATTTTTTTATGTATGTATGTATTAAAATATATCTGTAAGTTTATATGTGGTGTTTCCAACCCCCAAAGACAAATAAAGATCAGATTTACAAAGATACTGATAATAAAATACAATAAAAATGAAAACTAAAAAGAAAAAATGAGGTATTAAGCTTACAGCAGAATTGACTTAAGACAGCATCGTAGGAACGGAACCCCGTGATAGGTTGGGGGCTACCTTTATGTTATGAAAGGTTATTACATTACATGACATTACTTTACATTGTGGAAGGTAATCTGCTCTACAAGAGAACAGCTGATTTAATTACATGACACTCCATGACAGCACCTAGGCTAGTGTTCGGCCAAACAATATGAAACTATAGCCTAGTCAGGTCAACATATAAATTAGCCATCACACTAGACAGCCAATAAATGTTATTTGAACATATTACAAGAATTAGGAAGCTAATGTCACAATCATTTTGTAATTGCTTAGGAAACTGAGCTCCTGCAAGTTCCTCTGGAATGTTCTCCTTCCTGCTCTGCTACTTTCTCTTTCTCTGTCCTGTACCCCCATCATCTCTAGCAAGACAGTTAACTTAAAATATACTACATATAGTTCTATCTTACAGTAGGATTTTTGCTTCAAAAACTGGGGCCATTTCTATTGTTGAATGGCTTGGACAAGTTCTGTCGTTTTTCAGAAGAATACTCTTCTTAATTTCATTACCCTAATCTCAGTTTCTTCAATTTAAAATATTTTCCAAGTAAATAATCTGTTTTCTTCAAAGCTCTTTTCAGCCTAGTAAGAAACTCTTTTAGTCTCAGTGTGACTCTTTTACTTAGGGAGGTGGGAAGCATCATTGATTTTGTTTTGTTGAATGCTGTTGAAATGAGGTATAATGGGTTATTTGGAGGTTTAATGGGACAAATCAAAGAATGACCATGGTACAAAGACTGGGCATAGTCACAAGGTGGACACATAAAGTAAGTCCAGAAGTATCCAGTAGGGCATCATTCTTGTGGGATGGGTGGTCAGAGAAATTCCCTGGAAAGGAGTTGGAAATAAGAGAGTTTTAACGACTTATTATGAGTTTATGTAAAAACCTGGCTGTGCTGTGGCAAAAATAGCAGTCAGATAAACCAATTTTTATGCAAAATGTGGCTAAAACAGATGATTCTTTTCCTGGAGATTGCAATTCTCTCTATTAAAGTAGTTATTTCCATGTTAGGGTGTGGGAGTCTTTCTTCTTAGATTAATGAACAAAGTAAAATATATGAGCCTATTCTTGGAAAAGGGATTTATATATAAACATAGCTAACGTGACCTGAAACTCACTGTCCATAATTTCCTTCTACAATTGGAACCAAGGATCTTTTGCACTTAACTTACCCACCCTGTAGGTCATTTTCATCTCCTATTGCTTCCCAAGGGTCAAATCTTGCCTCTTCCACCTCCTCCTTTCTCTCTCATGAATAATTTCCTCCTTGTAGGGAAACCATGCCAAAAAGCCTTCATTATATCCATGACATTGTTTCTTCATGTTCTATTGTAGTTTTCATTTTGCCCTGGGGACTGCAACACCCAATTCCTAAGCTGTTTGTGTTTTTCAGTGAAGGAGAAGTTAAAGCTTTACTTTTAAATCAACAAACTAGCATTGGCTGGTTCAAAAAGCTTGATAAACTCCAGGTACATTTTACCTAGGATCTAATCATGTACAGCAATACTGGGCTTTGTTCATTAACATTCTGGAAATACGTTTAGACAGAAAGAGCAAAAATTTGTTGTAATGATCCAGGACTTCAACTCTGGTTTCAAAGCAGATTCTGATTCCGATCCTGGATCCATCAATTTCTACTTAATATTTAAGCCTAAGGCTTATCATCTGGAGATATATACAAGAATAGAACTCACTTAATGGGTTGCCATGAAGATTTAATGAGATAAATCTCCTACAAAATTGTTAGCATTGATTGAAATTTAGAATGCATTCAACATATGTATGTGAACTGTTAATATAAAAATGGTACTGATAGATGACAGAAGCCATACAGTAAGATCCTATGTGTCAATTTTACAATCAAACAGATTTAATTCCCTGCTTTGTGTCCTTTGATAGTTCTCTCTGAACTTCAGTTTTTTTTTTTTTTATTATGACAAAAAGGATATAAAAATAACTATCTTTTTTTTAAGCTTAATCAAGAGACGCACCTTTAGGTTTTGCCATGTATCAGGTGTTTAAATCATTCATGGTCCCCTTATGCTTTGTGATATGTCCTGAATCATTCAGCAGAGGATGTGAAATGATCTAAAAAATATATATATATACAAAACAAAAAAGATAAAGGTAATAATTGTTGGTCACGGGATATATTAAAATTTGGGGTGGGCAAATAGTAAATGTTATAGTACTTCCTACAGAAATGTGTGACATGTTTTTGCAAACTATGGTTAGATGAGGACAAAAATTTGATATTAAACTTCTTAATGTGCAAAGAAAAAAGAGAAGTGTCATCAGTTCTAGGATCAGCAAATTTAGGGAAGTAGTACATTCTTCCCAATATGTGGGGTAACTGTCTTTGTTTGTTTATTTTGTTTTGCTTTCATTTTGAGACCATTACTAGGTCAGCATGATGTTATATGATACTGCCGGAATTCTGCTGGTCCCTTAAGGTGAAGGGTAATTCAGAGTCTCCCCAGCAGAAGTAAATTATTCTCATAACGGAGAGGAGCTTCATTTTCCAGCTGGCGGGCAGCTGGTGTGCCTGCTCAACTTTTTGATGAATGGAGTCATTACATTATCTGTCTCCTGTGTTCTAGACCACCCAGCACCTTCTTGGCGTTGTCTGTAGATGAGAATAATGGCCCCTTTGTTAGGCTCGCCAAAGCAGTGCTTTTGCAATGTGACCCACTTAAGAACAGTTTCTGGGCTGAGCAATTTCCTCTCTGAGAGAATATGGCCTTTTTTGAGCATGGAAGTGTTCTCTGGAACCTAAAATAAGACCCTGCTCACCAAAGGCACTCAATAAAAGTTTAGATCCTTACACTGCCATCGCTGCTGCCATGGCCCCTGCCACCATCACCACCACCACCACCACCGTCGTCATCATTACCATCATCATCACAGCGACCATATTTTGAGAACTTCCTATAATTTACATGCACTATCTCAGTTAATATGATCAACAAGTCTAACAGGTCTAATTCTTATTTTATAGATGAGAATGCAGAAGGCCGTTAGAAAAAATCATTTCACCTCAATCACACAGCAAGAAAGTTGCACAGTGGGAATTCCCACGCTAATTCCAAAATCTAAGCTTTTCCTAGTACACAATAATAATCCCATAGAATAATGATGCAGAAAGGACCTCAGAGAGCAAATGTGTTAATCTCTTTACTCATTTATTCAACAAATATTTATATGCATTGTACAATGGATCAATGGATCCAATACTAATAGATCAAATACCATGGATCAAATACCAATCTAGGCACTGGAGTAAGCAAGACACAGAAAGTCCTGTCTTTTGGAATTTATATCCTAGAGGTGAAGACAGACTAATTCATTTGGTTTGAGGTCAGTTAAATTTTGTCCTTCATTTTGTCTCATAGTTCAGGGTTTTCTTCAGTACGGTCTACCTCAGACCATAGCTATAGTAATAATAGATGCACTAGAAAATGTATTCCATGCTAATGCTACATTGTAAAGAATATCAACGAAGTTGACAACTTTAAACAAGTCTTTAAGAAATATTTTCATGTCTTCTGTTATTTTTCAAAAACATAACTACGTCATTTTCTAGTAGTACGTGGTTAAACATTCTAGACTGCAGAGAGTGCTAAAAACATAGCCTTTATATCTTCTTTTCAGGTTCATCAAACTGGGATTGAAAGTTGTTCATGTAATTTTAATACATAAATCCATAGGGAAAAAATAAAAGTTCTCTTTAACTAATTCAGAATCTTTCCATGCTGATTTTCGTGAGCCACCGTGAACTAAATATATAATGATTAATTATATATGTTTCAAAAGTGGTAGGATTCTTTGATTTGCTAAAATCAAGAAATGACAATCTGTTGAGTTCCAGCCACATTGTTGCTTGTGATATTTTTCTTTGGGATTTTTGTTTCCTGGTGTTTTATGCTGTACTTTTTGTGCCCTTATTTTGGTAGGTAATAATTTGTAATTTGGACCTGTTATGTCTAATTACAGTATACAGTTTTTCTCCAATCAAGATTTCTCTATTGAAAAAAAAAATCATTCTCTTTATAAATGTTTGAATAGGTTAATTGGACCAATAGATATTATGAAGTTTTTTAATATCCTGCAAAAGTACTGGAAGAAAACTTTGGTGAATATTTTTATTATCAGAGCATGGGAGACATTTCTAAACTACATGAAACCCAGAAACTATATACTGTTTGGTAGGAAACCCTGGTGGTGTAGTTTTTACAAGCTAAGGCTGCTAACCAAAAGGTCTGCAGTTCAAATTCACCAAGCACTCCTTGGAAAACATGGAGCAGTTCTACTCTGTCTTATAGGGTTGCTATGAGTCAGTAGATTTGAGCATATTAAAATTTCAAACACACTGAACACCAGGCTATCCCAGTCAAATTAGTGCTTTCCAATAGTAGTTAATGTTTGAAATGATAGAAATAATAAATATTATGAAGTTTTTCTCAAAATTTAAGCCATCACACACTGTCTATTAAACTCAAAGTGGGCCTGTCTTTGGATATAGTCCCAAGTGTGGCTGGCTGGTTGACTTTCTTTCTTTCCTTTCTCTCTTCCTTCCTTTCTTCCTTCTTTCCTTCTTCTTTCTTTTTTTCCCTTCTTTCAATTCACTAATTAATGTTCCCCATTTTCTTTTTGTGCCAAAGAGGTAATCATGATTTAGTCTCTATCATTTTCACATTCAATTTCTTTGTTGTTGTTTTTGTTAGGTGTCCTGGAGTCTACTCTAACTCATAGCGACACCATGTGCAACAGAATGAAATGCCATGTATCCCTCTGCCATCTTCACAATCTTTGTTATGTTTGAAACCATCGATTTCTTTAGAGAACATCAAAGCACTTATAAAGCAATCTTTGAACAGGCTACTTCAAGATTTACTTTTTTTTTTATTCCCTTCTAAACTTTTACAGTTGTCTTTCTCCAATATTTTTTTCTGATCTCGCCTTCTATTTATTTATTTTTTATTGTGTTCTAAGTGAAAGTTTATAGCTCAAGTTAGTTTTCATACGAAAATGTATATAATACATTGTTATGTGACCCTAGTTGCTGTCTCTATAATGTGACAGCACACTCTTTCTTTCCACCCCAGATTTCCCCTGTCCATTCAACCAGCTTCCGTCTCTTTCTGCCTTCTCATCCTGTGTCTTGACATGAGCTGCCCATTAGTCTTATGTATCTACTTGAGCTAAAAAACACCCTCTTCACAAGTATCATTTTATGTCTTATAGTATGGCAGCCAAATCTTTGTCTTAAGACTTGGCTGTTGGAATGGTTTTAGTTCTGGGCTAACAGAGAGTCCAGGGGCCATGTCTTCTGGGGTTCCTCCAGCCTCAATCAGACCGTTAAGTCTGGTCTTTTTACTAGAATTTGAATTCTGTACCCCACTTTTCTTCTGCTCTGTCAGGGGCTCTCTGTTGTGTTCCCTGTCAGGACGGTCATCAGTGGTAGCCAGGTACCATCTAGTTCTTCTGGTTTCAGGCTGACGGAGTCTGGTTTATGTGGTCTTTTCTGTCTCTTGGGTTCATATTTTCCTTGTGTCTTTGGTGTTCTTCATTCTTCAACTGATGCATCTTAGGTCGCCACTCACTAGCTTTTAAAACCCCGGGTGCCACTCACCACAGTGAGATGTGGAGTTTTTTTTTTACTAAACTTTGTTATGCAAATAGACCTAGATGTCCCCAGAAACCATGGCCCCCAGTCCCCCGCCCCTGCTACTCTGTCCCTCGAAGTGTTTGGTTGTATTCAGGAAACTTCTTAGCTTTTGGTTTAGTCCAGTTGTGCTGACTTCTCCTGTATTGTGTGTTGTCCTTCCCTTCACCTAAGATAATTCTTGTCTACTATCTAGTTAGTGAATACTCTTCTCCCTCTCTTCCTCCCTCCCCACCCTTGAAACCATCAAAGAATGTTTCTACTGTGTTTAAACCTTTTTCTGAGTTCTTATAATAGTGGTCTCATACAATATTTGTCTTGTTATGACCGACTAACTTCACTCAGCATAATGCCTTCCAGATTGATCCATGTTATAAGATGTTTTACAGATCCATCATTGTTTATAGCTGTGTAGTATTCTATTGTGTGAATATATGATAATTTGTTTATCCTTTTGTCTGTTGATGGGCACCTAGGTTGTTTCCATCTTTTTGCTATTGTGAACAGTGCTGCAATGAACTTGGATGTGCGTTTGTGTGACTACTCTTATTTCTCTAAGATATATTACAAAGAGTGAGATTGTTGGATTGTATAACCCAGTAAAAACCCAGTGTCGTCAAGTCAATTCCGACTCATTTGGATTGTTGGTACTTCTAAATCTAGTTTTTTAAGAGATGGTATCTCATTGTAGTTTTGATTTGCATATCTAATGATTGTGAGCATTTCCTCAAGTATCTGTTAGCCACCTGAATGTCTTCTTTGGTGAAGTGCCTGTTCAAATTATTTGCCCATTTTTAATTGGGTCATTTGTCTTTTTGTTGGTTTTCACTGGTTCTGGAGGCTTAAGTAGACTTTCCACTGTTTGGTCTCTCCCAATGTGGAAAACATGTCCCAAGCACCACTGCTTGCTTCACCCCTCAAGTGCCAGTCAGTCCAGCCTGCAGGGTGCCAGTTCCTGCCGGGTTAGTTCTGGTACCTCCTCACTGCTTCTGAACTGTCTCTCCCTCCCCCTGCTGCTCAGTTTGACTCCTCAACTTTGCCTTTGACTTTCAGCATTTCTAGGTTATCATATATAATCAATTCACTTGCTATTTTGGGTCTTTGTGGTCAGAGGGACCATAGGAGGTGTCTGACTATTCCGTCACCT
Source organism: Loxodonta africana (assembly GCF_030014295.1). Taxonomy (NCBI): domain Eukaryota; kingdom Metazoa; phylum Chordata; class Mammalia; order Proboscidea; family Elephantidae; genus Loxodonta; species Loxodonta africana. The sequence continues at coordinate 23,825,285 of NC_087353.1, read as the reverse complement.
TGGCCCCACCTCCTCTAATCCAACCTTTATAGTATAATTTTCACAAATAAACTTAGTTAAATTTTGAAATTGCCTTATAAGTGCTTCATATAATGCCATTGCAACTAGAAGATCTTGGTGTTGACATAGACATTCATCAGCTTAATAAAAGAAAATAGAGAGCTCAGAAATCTGTACATGTGCATGATGAGATTGAGTATGACATAAAGGTGGTACTATAAAAAATGAAAAAAAAAATCATGGGCTAAAAAAAAAAAAAAAAACTCGTTGTTGAGTCAATTCTGACTCATAGCGACCCTATAGGATAGAGTGTAATTACCCCATAGGGTTTCCAAGGAATGCCTGGTGGATTTGAACTGCCAACCTTTTGGTTAGCAGCCATAGCACTTAACCACTATGCCACCAGTCTTTCCAGTCACAGCCTAGTGAGTAAATATTTTTAAGCCAGCTAGCCTTGGGAAGGGAGAGAGAGACTTTTGTCTTTAACTCACCGTCTGAGAATAATGATAAATTAGCCCCCTACTTATCCATATTCATAACATTTAATTCTGTCTATTTAATTCTGTTATTTTGCATTTGCTTCATTTTGAAAGCTGCAGATAAAGGAAAGGAAAGATAAATGAGTAAGACATAATCAGGAATAATAAAGAAGATATGAAGAATAGCCAGTGCAGATCCAATATATTGTTATCTGATATCTGAAGGAGACAACAAATGGGGAAAAGTTATTCTAAATATGTAAGAAAATATTCACTGAAATAAAAGAAGACTTAAATCTGAAGACCTAGTAGAGCCATGCTATGGTAAATGGTAATGTCTGTCTGCAATCCTTCCCCCACACTGTCCTGTAGGCTGAGAATATTACCCTATCCCATTGACTTGAGGTTGACCATATGACTTACTTTGACCAATGTCATGAGGCAGAAGTAACAGTATGGCATGCCCAGCCAATGTCTGAAGGTGCATTGGATGTTTCTATTCACATCCTTGCACTTCTGACCTCTGCCATGAGAAAGACTTGCTTCAGGTACTAAGGCTCCTTCAGCCTGAACTTTAGAATGAAGACATATGGAGCACCTGACCCAAGCCAAACAGGCCTAAGCCAGCAGAGTTCAGCTGACCCACAAACCTATGAACTGACCAGAGATAAGAAATGAATATTTTTTTTGGTTGGATTTTATTATAGCATTAGAGTAAAAACTAATATACCTGGTATTGCAGGAAAAGTAGCAAAGAAAGCAGATAGAGGCATAGTTTGATGAAACCGGTCAATTTCAAGAATAAAGAATCACACAAAAAAATCAGATTTTAGGCTGAGATTACTAAAAAAGGAAAATAAATTATGCTGATTTCAGACATTGCTTCAGCAATATTAGACATGTATATATTATTTATATATAATACACAAACATGTAAAATATATGTAATACATTAAGTATAACATATATTAATATAGTACTTAATATATTATGCTATATATTATTTATATATAATGCATATAAATATATAAATATAATAAATAAATATAATACATACTATATATCAAATATAATATATATTATATGTATTATACCAGTTTCTAATGTTGCTGAAGCAATGTCTGACTATATATATATATACATACACACAGATTTGAAAGGAAAATTGTGTGACTCCAAATTTTTCTAACCAGAAAATTCACTATACATTAAAGCAACAACAATGAAAATATTCTCTTTAAAAAAGATCTTAAAAACCAGGACATCTGTGATCCTGAAAAATGTGCTTAAAATAAGAATCAAAATAAAGATGTCATAAGAGAAGAATGTTCAGTTTATAAGGAGAGGTAGTGAATATGGAATCAATTTAAACATGTGTCAAGACAGAACAGATATTTTCAAAAGAAAAACTACTTAAGATAAAGCAACAGTATTGGTAGTCCCTGACTCAACGACAGGTTTCCCTTCTGTTGACTCCCTCGTAAGTCCATCTGACCTAAGTCGAATATCTCATTATTATTATTATTATTTTTAGTTTTCATTATTGTTGCCTTTTATTATCAGTGTCTTTATAAATCCGATCTTTATTTGTCTTTAGGGGTTGGAAATATTACATATAAACTTACAGATGTTTTTTAATATACACATACATACATAAAAAATACACAAATCATAAAAATTTACTCTGACAAAGAAGAATTGGATGATGTTGGCATTTTGTCAATTGCTGTACTAACTCCACTTGTGGAAGATTCTGGATCATCTGGATTGTCCCTGGAAATGGGGATGGTGTTTCTAGTCAGGAAATTAGTGAGAGTTGTCTGTACGGTCCTTTTCTCTTTTTCTTCCTATATTTTGTGGTAACATCTCACTGCTTCCTAAATCTGCCTATTGCCCTTAGCAACATGATCAACATTTGGGTCCATGTTTTCAAGCAAATGAAGCCCGTGATTTAGTTCAGAAAAAACTTTAGCTAATCATTTCACTGTAAAATTTTTTGACCACTTCTCTCCTTCCTTTTCCTCATTCTATCTTTGTTCTTTAACATTTCTTTCCTCTTCAAAATTCATTAAGTCCTGATCTGTCAATTCCACTTCTTCATGGTCTATACGCTGTATTACTTAAAAAGCAAAACAAAACATTGCCATCGAGGAGATTCCAACTCATAGTGACCTTATAGGACAGAGTAGAACTGCCCCACAGGGTTTCCAAGGAGTGGCTGGTGGATCCCAGCTGCTGACCTTTTGGTTAGCAGCCATAGCTCTTAATCACTGAACCACCGGGGCTCTGTATTACTAAGATCTACCAAAAAAAAAAAAAAAATTGGAGGTCATAAGTGCAGTTCATGTAATTCGAATACATAGTAAGTCAAGAACTACCTGTATGTTGTTAGTTGCCCTGGAGTTGATTCTGACTCATGGCAACCCCATATGTTGCAGAGTAGAACTACTCCATGGAGTTTTCAAGGCTGCGACTTTTCAGAAGCAGATAGCCAGGCCTGTCCTCCAAGGCTCTTCTCGGTGCATTCGAACTGCCAACTTTTCGATTAGTAGTCAAGTGGTTAACCATTTGCACCGTCCAGTGACTCTGCATCTAGTCCAGTGTCCAGCAAATAGCACCACCCAAGAGATCTGTGCTGGATGAATGTAGACGGAAAGGGACTTAAAGGACCCCCTCCACACAACTTCGGGGAATGGGCTTACTTAGAAAATATATTTCTAGTTGACATTTGTTTCAAATTAGTTTTTCACCACCGTTCCAAGTGGGAACATGGAAGGTTAAGTCCTTCCTATTGTTCACTAACTGGTCTGACCAACAATTCCCGTCATAATGGTCTTTCCTGGAAAATAGGAAGATTCGAGTTTTTCTTAGTCATCTAAGTAAACACATTCTGAATATTTAATATGTAACTGACACTATGCTACACATTTTCATAATTATTTCATTTAATTTTCATCACAATTTTTAATCTGGGTATCATTAACCATATTTATAGATGAGAAATGGAGATTTAAATATAGTAAGTGATTTGCCCACAGCTTATAAATATTTTTTTTTATAAATATTGGAGCTTAGTTTTTGAACTCCAGTCTCTCAGGCTCCACATTTAGCTCTAATTCCACTATATAATGAATGCCTATCAAAGAACAACTTAGGAAAACCCAGGCTTGCTATTTCCCTTTCTCTCTTTTTCCTTTCTCCAAACATTGCTCATACAATGGAATAGAATTTTAAGGAATTCTTTTTTTCTGGAACTCCTTTTCCTTTGGAGTTGTTCCCAGTTCTTGTGTGAGCTATAGATCAACTTCTACATCCTCTCTTTGACCCTAATATCCTCTCAGATCACTTTTCCAAGAATCCTCCCCATCCCATATGATGAATCACCTGGTTTGCCTCAAGACAGAAAACAATAGAACCCAAACACCTCATCATTGCACACAGTAAAATTCTCCAAGCTATCCATATATTTAGCTCAGCATATCTTATTTGAACGGATGTATCTAGGAAAGAGAGGAGCCCTGGTGGCACAAGGGTTAGAGTGATTGGCTGCTAACTGAAAGGTCAGCAGTTCGAACCCACCAGCCACTCCAAAGGAAAAAGATGTGGCAACCTGCTTCCATAAAGATTTATAGCCTGGGAAGCCCTATGGGGCAGTTTAACTCTGTCCTATAGGGTCGCTGTGAGTCAGAATCGACTCAATGGCAATGGGTTTTTATCTAGGAAAGGGATGGGTTCTCAATTTTTTTTTTTTTATATATGTAAAGAAAAAGCATTCAATGCAGGTTTGAATAAAGAGATCATGCTAACTTTTATTCATTCATTCAGTCAGTCATTTGTTTACTATACAAGGCATTGTACACAAAGGTAAGTAATTTACATTCTCCGCGTTTGACAAGACCAAAGTCTTGTAGGGGAAGTAAATAAGTAAGTACTGTATTATGAAATAATATGATAAATTATGTAAGAGGTAGAAGTGTGTAGTGGTGTAAGGAATACAGGCTTTGAAAAACTGACCTGCATCTGAAGCCTGCCTTTCACATTTACTGGTTGTATGCTCTCATGCAAGATCCATAGTCTTTCTGAGTCCCATTTCTCTAACCTGTAAAACTAGGAAAATAAAGTCTACCCATATTGTCATTATGGAGATTAAATTAAACCATATACAACACATGGTTTGAAAAATAATATGAGCCCAATACAGGCCACATCTTATGTGATAAGTGAGGAGGTGAGATATTAATAAAGTCTTTTTTCTCAAAATAAAGCCCAGGTTAAGAAAGCAAGGAGGACTTAAAGCAATTACTTACAAAGATCAAAGACTACAGCCTTCACTATGGATTAAAACACAACATAAAAAAACAAAAATCCTCACAACTGGACCAATAAGCAACATCAGTATAAATGGAAAAAAGATTGATGTTGTCAAGGATTTCATTTTACTTGGATGCACAATCGACACCCACGGAAACGGCAGTCATGAAATCAAACAACGTATTGCATTGTACAAATCTGCTGCAAAAGACCTCTTTAAAGTGTTCAAAAGCAAAGATATCACCTTAAGGACTAAGGTGCACCTGACCTAAAAAAAACAAATCTGCTGCAAAAGACCTCTTTAAAGTGTTCAAAAGCAAAGATATCACCTTAAGGACTAAGGTGCACCTGACCTAAGCCATGGTATTTTCAATTGCTTCATATGCACGTGAAAGTTAGACAATGAATAAGGAAGATCAAAGACGAATTGATGCATTTGAATTACGGTGTTGGAGAATAATATTGAATATACTATGGACTACCAGAAGAATGAACAAATCTGTCTCAGAAGAAGTACAACCAGAGTGCTCCTTGGAAGTGAGGATGGCAAGACTGTCTCGCACACATGGGACATATTATCTGGAGGAACCAGTCCCTGGAGAAGGACATCATGCTTGGTACAGGGTCATCAAAAAAGAGGAACACCAAAGAAGATAAGGATTTTCTCCCAGAGCAGAGGGAGAGAGCCTTCCCCTAGACTCAGTGCCCTGAATTTGGACTTTTAGCCTCCTAAACAAGGAGAAAATAAATTTCTATTTGTTAAAGCCACCCACTCGTGGCATTTCAGCATACACCAGCAGGAAGAAACGAAGACACTTATGGAGTTGTTAGAGTTAAATAAGTTTACCCATGTGAAATTCCTAACATAGCACATGGCACCTAAAGGCTCAGGAAAGTTGGCTATCGATACTATTCTTTATTACAGACATAACAAAGCTCTTCAAGCCTTCTGGTCCCACTCTCACAGTCACAGTCACATCCTTGTCCTGCCCAAGGACTAATCTAAATTGATCACTATACTCATCTCTTTTCCACTTGCTCCCAATGCTAATGTCCAGCTTCTGCTGCCATAGTTTCTCTTCCCATTGCATTCTTAAATTTATCCTTCTATCTATTGCTCAGCATCATGGCTCCAACTTCACGATTTGAGCATGAGTTTGGCCCAGAGTTCAGCTGGCCCTCAGCCACCTTGGATAATATCTATCCAGTGGTTCTTAGTCATTTCTGTGCCACAAACTCCTTTTGGCAGTCTGATGAAGCTTATAAGGCCATTATCAAGATATTGTAAATGCATAAAAATGATAGATTTGAAAGGAAATCAGTTATACTGGGATACAGTTATTCATGTCCCTGGATAGTACAGAGTTAAGCACTCAACTACCAATTGAAAGGTTGGCAGTTCAAACTCACTCAGAGGTACCTCAGAAGACAGGCCTGGCTATCTGCTTCTAAAAGGTCACAACCTTGAAAAACATATGGAGCAGTTCTACTCTGCACACATGTGGTGACCATGAGTCAGAATCAACTTGATGGCAACTAACAACAACATAGTCATTCATATTAAAAAAAATTTATAATAGAGCAATATATGTGTTTCTTTATTAAAACATTATATAAAAAGATCTACAGTGGATTAAATAAATCTCATATTTTTGATGTAGTGATGAGTGTATACAATATTTTGAGATATCTGAAACAACTGTAAGGAGATATGAAAATATCTGTGATATCCGTTGATTCCCCTGGCACTGTGAACATGAGGGTGATTTGTCATCTACATTTATAATTAAAGAGTTTGCTAAATTTCAGCTGTAGGTTAGTGAAAACAAACATGTATTTTTTTTCCTTACCCATGGCTATAAGCCCCTGAATTCTATTCACAGACCACTTGGAGGACACATGAAGCCCAAATTAAGAAACTTTGGTCTAGCCAAGGTCCCTGAGTGGTGCACAAAAGATTTGCTCTTGGCTGCTAACCTGAAGGTTGGTGGCTCGAAATTACTTAAGGGTGCCACGGCCTAAAGATCTGTTTCCATAAAAATTATAGCCAAGAAAATCCTACGGAGCAGTTCTTCTCTATAATGCATGGGGTCACCATGAGTCAGAATCCACTTGATGGCAATGGGTTTTGTGTGAGTGTTTTTGTGGTTGTTGTTGTTGCTGTTGTTTTCTGGCCTAGCACAGCACCAGGGAATAGACAACTTCCAGAGGCTCCTGCAGCCAGCATCCCTGGTCAGTTCACTCTAGATTCTGTCCTAGATGCTTGGATATCCTTTCTTTGCAGGTACCATCTCTTCACTATAGACTGAAATCTCCATGCTTCAGGGCTCAGATCAGTCTCAGACTTTCTCAGGAAGCCTTCCCTTCCCACAGTGTTCTCTCTTCACTCAACCACAGTTCAAATGCCTCTGCCCACCATTTGTTCTAACCCCGGGAGACCGCTAGTGGTATCAGCTATGTTTGAGGTTCTATTGTTTTCTGGCTGTTTTTTTAGTAACTGCTCAGGAAGTTTCACCTTGTTTTATGACTACATTTCTTAAACCTGAGCAGCAGATGTCAATTGAATTATCATCCCAATAGAGTCGCTTTGAATTACAGAAAGCTTATCAGTGATGTTATTTGATTCACATAACAAGTCCCCATGGGTAGGTAGAGCAGTATCATAGTCTATATCTTACATACAAGGAAGAGCCAAGCGGCATTCTAAAAAAAAAAAAAAAAAAAATGGGCATTCTAAAGGGAGGGACTAATAATTGACAATATAGGAATGGAATCTTCTTTTTCCTGCCTCTCACCATCGGCATCCCCTCGAGCCACATAGAGCTTGGCAATCACAGCAGTTTAGTGCATGTCTGTGGCTGACTCCTTTAAGACATCTCTTCATAAACCCCATGAACTCTTGTTGCAGAGATAAGGTCAAGAAATCATTAATCTAAAATAGGAGTCTTCCAGAGAAACTAAACTTCAGACCATTTCTCTCATTGTACGTGCAACTCTACTTCTTAAAATGTTGCAAGGCCAAGTCTGGGTGTCTAGTTAAGGCAAAACATGTAACCACTACCAAAGAATTTGGAAGTTGTTTCACACAACATTCTTACATTATGGAGGAAGACATGGAATCCGGGAAAGGGGATGTGAGTCGCCAAGGGCACGTTGACTAGTAGCAGAGCAAGACAGGACCCACGTCTTCAGAGTCTCACTGAGATTTTGAGGTTTATCTGTCCCAGAAGCAAATGACACCGTAACAAATCCAGCTCATTTTGGAAGATATAACCAACAGGGATATTTCATGAGTTCCTACTATGTGCAAAGTACCTCCCAGACACTCTTGGAGATTAAAAAAAAAAAAAGCTTAACAGTTTCGAATTTTCTCCTTAATATGTTTCCCTACAAAAATAACCATATTATATATTTTAAACCTAGGACTTGATAAGGCTATATGCAAGACTATGTGTCTATTTATTGCATATATAGAAAAACATTTATGCACTCTTATACAGATAACTCGAAATGATTTGAGCCAGAATCGGCTTGATGGCGATGGGTTTGGTTTTTCTGGTTTTAGTAGAGGTGGTTATATTGTACATATATATCCACACAGATAACTTCACCAAAAAAAAAAAGAAAACCATTGCCATTGAGTCAATTCCTACTCATAGCGACCACATAGGACAGGGTAGAACTGCCTCATAGGGTTTCCAAGGAGCACCTGGTGAACTGAAACTGTCAGCCTTTTGTTTAACAGTCATAACTCTTAACCACTATGCCACCAGGGTGTCCAGATAACTTCACAAACATATAAAATAGTACAGTATATGTTAATTCATAGAGACATGTATGTACATGCACAGATATGAATGAGCATTGCTATTTCTCTCTAGAAAGTTCATCAGAGTTATACATTGCATAACAGTGCATGATATACATGTGATATTCATGTTAACATACATGTACAAGTACACCTTTCTACACATATTCAGATGGATAGGTTTATACAGACAGATATACCCCCCAAAAAAGAAAACCAAACCCAGTGCCGTCGAGTCGATTCTGACTCATAGCGACCCTGTAGGACAGAGTGGAACTGCCCCATAGAGTTTCCAAGGAGAGCCTGGAGGATTTGAACCGCCAACCTCTTGGTTAGCAGCCATAGCACTTAACCACTGCACCACCAGTGTTTCCCAGACAGATATACAGACATACATATACACAAAGCTAAAAAAAAAGTGTACTCTTAAATATATATTTATATATTGAAATATGTAAACTTTTTTCACATTTTGATTATTTTACTCTTATCTGTGTTCTTTTTTTCCCCAGATTTATTAGAAAGTGTTTCCATTAAAGCAAGACAAGATGCTAGTTTTGCCATTTTTCCATATATCTAATTATAGGTTTTTTTTCTTTTAATTATTGTATTTTAGATGAAGTTTTGCAGAACAAACTAGATTCTCATTAAACAATTAGTACACATATTGTTTTGTGACATTGGTTACCAACCCCACGACATGTCAACACACTCTCCTTTCTTGATCTTGGGTTCCCTATTACCAGCTTTCCTGTCCCTTTCTGTCTTCTACTCCTTGCTGCTGGTCCAGTGTGCCCCTTTGGTCTCGCTTTGTTTTTTGGACCTGTCTAATCTTTAGCTGAAGGGTGAACCTCAGGAGTGACTTCATTACTAAGCTAAAAGAGTGTCTGGGGAAAAAAATATGTAAACATTTTGACATACATACCCATGCTATACTTAATATACTTATACCAAACATACTTATACTTAAATAATAATATATGTGCATATATCTACATATATATATATTTTTTTTTAACTCAGTATTTATTCCTTTGGTTTTCCTTCCTTGTAGTCTTGGCACCCTTCACTCTACGCTGTCTGTTTGATAACCCTCCGGGCTGGGACTATTTTTTGAAATTGCCTGAACACACCCTCATCGTTAAACCACACGCTCTGCTTGAGTGCTGATTGCACTACAGAATGGAAACCAGTAACCCACGTGTTCAGATAGACGCAGGAGACGGGGCAATCACGGTGAAGCTGAAGCTGAAAAAGCAACTCTAGGGACAGCTTATAAAGCTGGTGCCATTGAGCTCCAACTATATATCCAAACAACACATTTGCAAATGTGACTTCATGCCTCTCCCTACCTAGTAATGGAATCTATTTCTCTTCCCTTGAGTCTTCACCTTGTGTTGGCCAATAGAAGGAGGTAGCTGTGGCAGTGTGCCAGTTCCAAGGCTAGGCCTTGTGCATTTATGATCTTGCTCATGGACTCCTGCCATTCAGAGAGAACAAGCCCAGGCTAGCCTGCTGAAGGCTAAGAGACCATGAGGCAGAGGAAGGAGCTGTCCCAGCTGAGACCATCCTAGAGGAGCCTACCCCAACCAACCCGGTGTTTAACTGAAGACATATTAATGGGCCCAGCCAGGATCAGCAGACTCTGGCCCCAGTTGAACTTCCCTAATTCGCAAACTAGTGAGCAAAAATGAATGCTTATTGCTGTTTACCACTGAGGTTTTGCAGTTGTTTATCATGCATTATTGCTGTGGCACTGGATACTTGAAAAAGATTTAGAATCCAAATGACTGACTTACATCCTAGTGCCTTCCCTTCTGAGCTCTGTGTTCTTGTGCAAGTCACTTCATCTTTCTGAGCCTTGGTTTTCTTCTCTGTAAGATGGGGATAATCATACCCACATTGTGGGCTCTTGTAAGGACTAGAGCAACGCGTGTAAAGTGCTGGCATTTAATGAGCACTCAGCAACTGGAAGCTTTAATTATTCTTTCCCCTGCATCTATGTGGGAGTCCTTACCTCATGCTTCTAACAGCACAGACCTTTAAAAGATACACTCTCTATTGAGGCCAACAAACCAACACCCTGTGAGGTGCCAGTGGTTTGGGGAATTTGAGCACCTCTTCTTTAATCCCAAATTGTAAAACCACCAGCTAATTTAAAACAGGCCCTGAGGACAACAGACGTCTCCACAACCATAATGACAGCAGCGCTGGGAGCCTAGCTGTCCCATTTGAATGGTAGGACCCTTCTCTCCCTGGCTGGGCTTGACCACCGTTTTGCATGCTGGGGACCTCCGCTCGGAGCTGCAGCAATGGTTAGCCACTGGAGAGTTGCTCTCAGACCACCCAGCCGCCTTAGCTGATGCACTTGGCTGCTTAATTAGGAACATGAAGTGATGGGAGCGCTGTGTTCCAGCAGCCTTGGCTTGCTGGCTGTCCTGACTTTGGCTCTCTAGGTCACTCCATGGGGGAGGCAATGCCTTTGATCTACAAAGCCCACGTCCACTTTGATCCTGGTCACCTTTGAGGTCAATCTTGCAGCAGCTGGCCCTGCCCACCATGTCAGTCGCCTGTGCCCCGAGACAGACTTGTTTAATATTTCCAGATGGAGAGAAACTGGGGGAGGAGAGATTCTGGCTGCTCCTATGGCGCAGCACAAACATGGTCTGAAAGAGATCTGAGATGCTCCAAGCAATTTGTTTTATCCTTTGGAATCCCATTAGCAACAAGAAACGGAGGGTTTAGATTCATTGCTATTCTGCCAGGTATAGACATTGTTGCGTACCTTGTCTCAAATAACCCAGAATCCAAGTTGAACTCCATTACTTCCTATCTAAGCAACCGTAGGGAAGTCGTTTACACTCTCCAAACCTCAGTGTTCTCATCAAGGGAAGAACACAGATTTCCTTATTAATAATAATAATATATGTAAATTATCCAACATTTAATTTTTTTTTTTTTGTAACATTATTCTCATAACAACTGCCTAATCAGGGTGTCATCTGAGATTTTAGTGGTAAAAAAACAGGGATTCAAGGGCCCAAGGTGAGTGAGGGCTGGAGATGAGACTTGAGCCCAGGTCTAAAAACCTAGAACCAAACCCATTGCCACTGAGTAGATTCCGACTCATAGTGACCCTGTAGAGCTGCCCCATAGAATTTCCGGGTTGTAGCTGGGTGAACTCAAACTGCTGACCTTTTGGTTAGCAGCTGCAGCTCTTAACCACTGTACCACCAGGCCCTCCAAATACCCCTCAGTTTCCATTCCGTAACACTGCCTGTTGTAAACCAAACACATTTATTCATTCGTTGTTTTGTTCTGGACTTTTTCTCTGACTGGCTCGGTCTATGAGGCCAATTGATAAGCATGGTAAGGGCAAAAATAGACTCCCTAAAATAAGCATAGTATCTATGCTAATATACTGTGAAGTTCACCTGTAAACTTTTCTAGATGGGTTAGTGTTCCAAATAACTCATTTGTTTAGCTTTTAAAATTTTAACTTTTCCATTTTGGACCGAAATTGTCCTGATTTTTTTTATATACTATTTCTTCCTAAAGAGAGGTTACTGACTAAAACTAAAAAAACTAAAAAACCCACTGCCATCGAGTCAATTTCGACTCATAGCGACCCTGTAGGACAGAGTAGAACTGCCCCATAGAGTTTCAAAGGAGTGCCTGGTGGATTTGAACTGCTGACCTCTTGGTTAGCAGCTGTAGCACTTAACCACTACGCCACCAGGGTTGCCTGGTTACTGACTACAAGTTTAAGTTTAAATGTTGCTTGGTGACCCAGTATCATTATTCTAACTATCAGAAAGCTCTGTTTCTGATAATAAAATGCTTCTGTTTCTGCCCCCTCTCCCCTCATTCACCTGTCAGGCTCTCAGCTCTTAAAAGTTTATCCTAGAAGCTTTTCCTTCTTTTTTCTGCTAGAGCAGTGATTCTCAACATCAGCATGCCTGTAATTACCTGGGAAGCATGTTAGCAATGTAGACACCAGGGCCCCACCCAAGAGATGCTGTAGGTCTAGGGTGAGGCTCAGAACTTTCCAGTTTTAACAGGCTCCCCAAGGGGATGCTGATGCAGGTGGTCTGAAGACCTCACTATGAAAAATATGCTATGGGCTGAAAACCAAGCTATCAATCATCTATCTATTCAATAAATATTTTCCAGGCTGGACACTAGGTTCTGGGTACACAGAGAAGAAATACATTGGCCTCACTACCCTAGAAGGTTCACAGTCTAATGAGTCAACGACTGTAAAACAAACAGCTGCCCATGCTGTGCCAAGGGCAGGAACAAGTGTGCACTTAAAAGGGCTCCTAGCTTATCAGGGGAGTCTCACTATGATACAAACCACAGAGCCAAGTATTAAAAGATGAATTCCTCTTCCGGTGGAGCAGGAAGGTCTTTCCTAGACAGGGAACAGAATGTACAAAGTCAGGTGTTGACAGGAAACCTGGAGACTGTGGAGAAATGCAAGTAGCATGATATTGAGGGCATGTGGAATGAGTCGAGGGTGAGACTGAACAGGAGCTAGATCCTGAATATCACTGTAGCCTCTGAGAGGAAGCTGAGGTTTTATTCTCAAGATAATGAGGACTAAGTGAACAATTTTCATCAGGACAGAGGTATGATTAAGAGCAGCTTTAGAAAAATAAAGTGTCTGTGACTTTCTCAGTCTTCTTCACCTAGCTCTGTGTTCTTGAACTCATGTTCCTTAGAGGTACAGACCATTTGTTACGTTTTTTACCTATCAAAAGTACAATAAAGTCCATGACTTATGGGTATACCAAAACCAAACCAAATCCATTGCCATCAAGTTGATTCTGGCTCACTGTCACCCTTTAGGACTGAGTAGAACCGCCCATATGGTTTCCAAGGAGCGCCTGGTGGATTTGAACTGCCAGCCTTTTGGTTAGGAGCTGTAGCTCTTTACTACACCACCAGGTTTCCTTATGGGTAAAGTCAGCCACAAAAACTTTAAGAGCTAACTAAATGGAGTCCCCTTCCATTACTGTTTACTACTTATTGTTCTAAACATGTGATATTATATAGATGATTTACAATCCCCCATCCTATAAATTAGGGACTGTTAGGACTATTCTAACACACACACACATACAAAAAAAAAAAAAAACAGAACTCCAGAAAGGAGAAGAAACTCCTCCTGGTCACATAGGTAATAAGTGTTGGAGTCAGAATTCAGTGCCACATTGTTTAATTCCAAAGCCAATGCTCTTCCTTCTTTGCAACTGCATCTCTCAGCACCCAATCATCTACTTCTGTGTATCAAAAAAGACAAGGGATTTTTGAGATTAGGTGAGTGCAAAAACTCACTTCTTTGTCCCTGACTATACAGTAATGACTATTTTCCAGCGAGTGAGAGTCTGGAGGAAAAGCTGTTGGTGTAGTGGTTAAGTGCTACAGCTGCTAAAAAAAATGGTCAGCCGTTCGAACCCACCAGGTGCTCCTTGGAAACCCTATGGGGCAGTTCTACTCTGTCCTATAGGGTAGCTATGAGTTGGAATTGACTTGACGGCAACAGGTTTGGTTTGGTTTTTTGGCTGGGAATCTGGAGACAGGAGTGCCTCCTAAGTCTCTCCCTCACTCTGTTTTTTTCTAGGAAAGGTAGGAAATGGAGTCATATAGCTCATATCAGTGTAATCCTTCCTTGACCCCAACTCCCATTGTCACATGGCATCAAGGTCACCATGACCATTTGGGTAAAATTATTCACGAAGGACTTCCTAGCATAAATTGCAGGCAGACAGCAGACATGCTCAGAGAATCCAGCATCTGCCCAGGCACGTGAATGAAGCCACTCTCCCATAGATTCATTTAGTCACCCCTTGGCCTTTTGGACAGGCCTGCCTCAAGGCAGGTGCTCTCCAAGGGTCTGGCGCTCCCCCAGTGTTTTCGCTCTGGTTTCTTCTTCCATCCCATTTCCTGTGTTTGAGTTTTCTGGAATTAAGTCCTAGCCTGGGAAACTTTGAGACTGCTTAATTGGGACTTCGGGACATTAGCAGCCTATGTGTCTCGACCTCTGTCACTTCTGTGTCCTTTTACCCTCCAAGTACTTCCTTTTCCTCTTTTTCTTTCTGTAACTGTGAATACTATTCTTTAATCATTAATAATTACTATTATTTATTAAACAATGTCTATGTGCAAATCATTTTAAATACACTATCTCATTTAAATCTCTCTGCACTTTACAAGGAAACGTTTTATAGCTGAGAAAACTGAGGCAGAACGATTAAACAGTTTGCTGGAAATCACATGCATAAGTAGCCTGCAGAGTATCTGGGATTCACATGAAAGGTTGTAATGCACAGGTAGCCTGTAGTATATCTGGGATTCGCATGAAAGGTTGTAAGCTAGCATTCATCGTACCACTGTCCTAGTTCATCTTGCCTTTTTTCCAAAAGAATATTTGCAGTTTTATTTCCTGTGCTCATGTACTGACCTTAAAGTTTCAATCCAATCTCTGGACTCATACTCCTAGAATAATAATCACTACCCCAATAGTACTGGAGTACTGATAGAAATTTAAACAAACAAAAGTACACATATCTGAACCCAGAGGCATGTGAACCCACTTTAATCCCTGGTGTACCATAAGAAATATTTTCTGTAATGACAACGACGAGGACCTAACAACAATGGAAAGGATGTAGAAATGTCAAGTTAAGGTTTTGAAGTTTAAATGTTTATTAATACCATTTGGGAACTGGCTGTTAAATGTGGCCATGAAGGAAGAAAAAAAAAATCCCCTTGTCTTTCCTGCCTTCAAAGTCCTTCTGTGTCACAGCTGTGAAATTTCAAGGGGTGGGGGAGTTCTATACAGTAGACATTTCAAAGATGGAATCTCCTGCAGAAACGAGGCAGTGTGGTCCCAAGGGAGTGATACTGGGGCTTTTTTCCTAATTGAATCCTCCTGTTTCTTCATGTTCAGCCTCCCTGTATTGCTTTTGGTCCCTTTCCTTCTCAAGGATGCAAAATGCACACACACACAAACACACACGTATACACACACATGCACTTAGAGCACTTGATAAAGTACATATTGGGTGGGATTCTTCCAGTGTTTCATAATTAGGGAATCTGTAGAAGTAGCTTTTAAATCAATAGGCTTAGGCTCAGAGATGGTTTAGCCTGGTGGATATCCTTGGGGGTGGGTGTGATTTAAAGCAACGTATATTCCCTGGTCACCAATCTCTCAAAATCACTCTACCACCCCCATGTTTTTCAAAGCATCTTTTCACATTTCCTGAGGAATCCATAACTTAGAAGAATGTCAGTTGGGTTTACTTAATGCTCTCTTCCACAAGGCAAACGCCCCAGGAAATGTGTGGAGGCTTTCATTCACCAACTCTTCCGTGCAAATTTATTTAATCAGCTTACTTTCTTGCTAATAACTGGTTCTAAGCAATCTGTTCAAACCAGGGCTTCTAGCAGGTTCGTTGGTTCGACCCCCTGCTGAGATTTTGCATTTCCACCCCAGATGTACTGAATCCGAATCAGTGTACATGGGTGGAAACACAACTTCTCAGCAGAGGGTTAAACCAGCTAAGCTGCTAGAAGCACTGGTTCAAACAACAGAATTTTGATGTAGAGTTGAAGGGGGGAAGGAGATACAGGGGAGGAATAAGAGCTAAGAAAATCAGGAGAACAAAATATTCCTGAGAGTCAAAACAGTCTGTGAAGATAAGCATTTCTCTGTAAGTCAGAATATAACCCTTCCACTTTTGCTCTAATTTTCCCCCTTTGTCACCTCCTCATGAATAGTGCTTTACCATCCCACTAGGTTCTCCTGTTCAGTATATAAACCCCAGCATTGCATTCCTCTCTGTTTACAACATTGCTTTCTTCCTTTTCGAAACACTTTCTGATGCCACTTCTTCATTGCACATTCACTAACAGGGCATGATAATTCAACTTTTATCCCCACAACTTCATTGAACTTGTCCTTTCTGAAGTTACCAATGACTGCTTTACTGGATCATCCACATCATTTGACACTTTTGGCCATTCCCTCCACTCCCTGTTCTTCCATGATCAAAGTCTCCCCTGGTTCTCCCCCTACCTCCATGTCTGCACCCTCTGCATCTTTTGTAGAAAACCCTGCCCCCTCTTCTTTAGGCCACCTTTGAATTATTCCTTTTACGTGACTTTGAAAACTTGCCCACTTGAAAATGGATAGAGACCAGTTTATTAGCGGTTACCAGGGGCAGCAGGAACGGGGAGAGGAGGAGTCACTGTTTAGGAAGCGATGAGTTTCTGTTTATGGTGATGGAAAATTTGGCAATGAATATTGATGATGGCGGCACAACATGAATAATATAATTAGTGTCACTAAATCACACATGTGAGAAACCTTGAAGTAGCAAATGTGTTATATACCTTTTTGTAACAATAAAAGAACAACTTGCCCATTGGTGAAGGATTGGGCCATCACCCACATCTAATCCATCAGAACGTATTATAAAATCTCTTGCTGAAATACATCCTAAAGCCTTCCAAATCTCTACTTCTCTTCCACTCCTGACCAAGCTGCCATCATCTCTTGCCTGTTCTACCGCAATAAACTCCTAAACGATATTTCTACTTCCTCCCTTGTTCCTACAGTCCATTCTCCACATGGTAACCAGAGTGGTATCTCCAAAAACAAAACAAAAATTATATTACTTACTTCCCTGGAGAAAAACCTTTACCATCCCATTACATTTAGAATAAAATTTAAGATCATTACTCAACAGCAGCTAATAGCAACAACGATGACTCTGTACACAAGGTCCACATGACCTTTTCAACTTCATCTTATTGCTCCCTCTTGATCATTCATGAAGGTCCAGCAACACTAAATTCTTTTCCTCTGAGCAAGCCAAGCTCATTACCATCTCAGGGCCTTGCCTCAAGTCATTCTCATTTCTTTGACCACAGTTCCCAGTCTCTTCTGATAGCCGCCACTTCTCACCCTTCAACTCTCAGCTCAGTTGCTATCTCTCAGAAAGACATTTTCTAAGCAAGCTATTTAAGATAGCTCCCCCTCATTCCAATATTATTGTGGCTCGTGTCTCCCCATTTATTTCTCTGATATTGTAATCTGAAATCATTTGTTTAATTATTTACTTGTTTATATTCTGTCTCTGTCAAACTCCCACTACATCGTAAATTCATGATGTGAAAGAATTTTGTCTTTTTTACTTTTTTTATCCCAAGTTCCTAAATTCTGTCTGACACAAGTAAGGCCTAAATAAATTCAAATGAATAAATGTACAAAAAGGTAAGATGATTACCTAAAGGTGGAGTCTGTGAATAAAGCAGAAACTCCAGACTTCCCTTTTTTGACAGTCAGGTACATACCAAGAGGGAGCACGCAGTGTAGCCTAAAGGAGTCCAGTCATTGTAGGCATTGAGTTAAAGACAGAACTACTCGAATATAGGGATAGGAATAGTCTTTACATTAAACTGAAACTTTGAGCTCTTGGCTCAGGGATGAGAAAGGCTAGATTTGAGTACTTGCTCATTTTTATAATAGATCTGTGGTACAGTCACGTGTCACTTAACATCTATGATATGTTCTATGAAATAGGACATTATGTGATTTGGTTGTTATGCAAACACCATATTATTTTCTTATGGAGACTTCGAGATGGTGGAAGTGTTCCATAACAGGATGGGCCCGGAGTTCTGCTCTGTGCTGTCCAGGCCCAGGTCCATGGCTGCATCCCAGGGGAGAGGTGGTTATGGTGGGTGAACACTGAGCTGAGGGAGCCCAGGGAATAGGCCTTTAGGTGAGGCCCTGGGGCACTCAGGAAGGCATTAGGCCCTTTGGAGGTCCAGACAGCCCTGTAGGTCCAGTTTGCTGAGGATGAGGTCTAGGGTCAAAGGGCAAGCTCAGGGTAGGTTCTCCAAGCACCAGCTAGTCTAAGGTGAGAAGGCTGCAGCTCTCTCCTTGCTAGCATGATTTACGTCCACTACATCCTGTTCTCCAATCAGGATTTCTAAACTTATGGGGCCACGGACGTACATGTGGTCGAACATTGCCCAAATGAACGTTATGTGGTGCATGACTGTGTTACCATGTTTTTAGGCAAATAACTCACTCCTTCAATTTTGTTTACTAACTGTTCCCTCCTCCACTGAGGTCTTTTCAAAAGTGCTCTACGCTAATTTTTTTTACAACAACATGTAAAAAAATTGGCATAGTGACCCTTATGAAAACACGTTGTAGGGGAAAGGGAGCCATTGGCAAACGAAGAAGATCAGTGTTATTTGGGTATAAAATATAGTAAGCAAAAGATAACTGCAAACAGAAATTTTCAAACATGGAGGAACTCATCTCAGGATAGGAATGGTGGGATCAACATGTGTTCCCAGGAAGCACAAGGTCAGGGTGTAAACAATCTGGTCCTGGGAAGAACGTATCAGGATATAAACAATTTGCTCCTAGGAAGAACGTGTATGACCTAGTCGGCTGGTGCCACTCACCCAGGGAGTAAAACTCACTCCCCCCAGCCCAGTGGCCAACCTTTACGTTTCAAAGGACTCAAAAGCTGAAGCTGAATCCATCATTAACCCCTTATTTTTCCTTTGTTGTCTGTGCATGAAAGCCTCTAAATCTATAGAAACAGTACAGTGCTTTGTATTTTTGCTGAGTGTTGCACAGCTCGAATTGTATTATACCTCAATAAAACTCCTTTGCTTTCACTTCTAACAGAGTACAAGAGTTTCTTCTTTGACATAACTCTATACCTCGGTTTTCTCATCTACACAAATTGGAATAATATGATCTGCTTCACAGGGCTATGTAATTAGTCTAAGGTCACACTGCAAGATCATGGCAGAGGTAGAATGAGAAATCTGATCTCCCTCATTCCCAGACTGTTGTGTATTCTCTCTGTGTATGAAAGCATGTGTAGATCTGCGTCGGAATTTGTGATACCACCTGCAAACAATTCTATGTTAAACAACAGCTTATCATGACAGCATGAAGTATGAGAGTTTTGTCTTCCAAATCTCTCGATTTCTGCCTGGATACCTGAAGCAAGTAACTATAAAATTTCTTATCACTAAAAACTCTTTTCTAACTCTTGAGACTATGGCCAGATGGTATGAACAGCTGATTCTCCTTAGAAAAATTAGTCAAAAAAAAAAAAAAAAAGGCGAGAGGTATAAGAATACAAACTTTAAAACTTTTAAAGGAGGAAACAAAAATTGTGCATTAAGAAAACAAATTATAGAGGCGGAGCCAAGATGGCGGACTAGGCAGACGCTAACTCGGATCCCTCTTATAACAAAGACACGGAAAAACAAGTGAATCGATCACATACATAACAATCTATGAACCCTGAACAACAAACACAGATTTAGAGACGGAGAACGAACTAATACGGGGAAGCAGTGATTGTTCCCAGAGCCTGGAGCCAGCGTACCAGTCAGGTACGGCACAAGCACAGAGAGCTGCTCCACCCCCCTGAACTAACCCCGGGAGGGGTACCAGCCATTCCGCGGGTGGCGTGGGATGCAGCCGGTAGGAGAAGTCCCTGGGAGGCAGTGACTGGTCTTGGAGCAGGAAGAGCAGCGTCCCAGCTGGAGAACCATCCCGCCAGGATTTCGACTGGACGCAGCGGATTTTCTGGAAAAACTAGTTTCCCAGTGATGGCTCGGAGACAACAATCCATATCAAACCACTTAAAGAAGCAGACCATGACAGCTTCTTCAACCCTCCAAACAAAAGAATCAAAATCTTTCCCAAATGAAGATACAATCATGGAATTATCAGATACAGAATATAAAAAACTAATTTACAGAATGCTTAAAGATATCACAAATGAAATTAGGATAACTGCAGAAAAAGCCAAGGAACACACCGATAAAACTGTTGAAGAACTCAAAAAAATTATTCAAGAACATAGTGGAAAAATTAATAAGTTGCAAGAATCCATAGAGAGACAGCATGTAGAAATCCAAAAGATTAACAATAAAATTACAGAATTAGACAATGCAATAGGAAGTCAGAGGAGCAGACTCAAGCAATAAGAATGCAGACTGGGACATCTGGAGGACCAGGGAATCAACACCAACATAGCTGAAAAAAAATCAGATAAAAGAATTAAAAAAAATGAAGAAACCCTAAGAATTATGTGGGACTCTATCAAGAAGGATAACCTGCGGGTGATTGGAGTCCCAGAACAGGGAGGAGGGATAGAAAACACAGAGAAAATAGTTGAAGAACTCCTGACACAAAACTTCCCTGAAATCATGAAAAACGAAAGGATGTCTATCCAAGATGCTCATCGAACCCCATTTAAGATTGATCGAAAAAGAAAAACACCAAGACATATTGTCATCAAACTCACCAAAACCAAAGATAAACAGAAAATTTTAAAAGCAGCCAGGGAGAAAAGAAAGGTTTCCTTCAAGGGAGAATCAATAAGAATATATTCTGACTACTCAGCAGAAACCATGCAGGCAAGAAGGGAATGGGACGACATATACAGAACACTGAAGGAGAAAAACTACCAGCCAAGGATCATATATCCAGCAAAACTCTCTCTGAAATATGAAGGCGAAATTAAGATATTTACAGACAAACACAAGTTTAGAGAATTTGCAAAAACCAAACCAAGGCTACAAGAAATACTAAAGGATATTGTTTGGTCAGAGAACCAATAATATCAGATATCAGCACAACACAAGGTCACAAAACAGAACGTCCTGATATCAACTCAAATAGGGAAATCACAAAAACAAACAAATTAAGATTAATTAAAAAAAAAATACACATAACAGGGAATCATGGAAGTCAATAGGTAAAAGATCACAGTAATCAAAAAGAGGGACTAAATACAGGAGGCATTGAACTGCCATATGGAGAGTGATACAAGGCGATATAGAACAATACAAGTTAGGTTTTTATTTAGAAAAATAGGGGTAAATAAGAAGGTAACCACAAAAAGGTATAACAACTCTATAACTCAAGATAAAAGCCAAGAAAAATGTAACGACTCAACTAACATAAAGTCAAACACTATGAAAATGAGGATCTCACAATTTACTAAGAAAAACGCCTCAGCACAAAAAAGTATGTGGAAAAATGAAATTGTCAACAACACACATAAAAAGGCATCAAAATGACAGCACTAAAAACTTATTTATCTATAATTACCCTGAATGTAAATGGACTAAATGCACCAATAAAGAGACAGAGAGTCACAGACTGGATAAAGAAACACGATCCATCTATATGCGGCCTACAAGAGACACACCTTAGACTTAGAGACACAAACAAACTAAAACTCAAAGGATGGAAAAAAGTATATCAAGCAAACAATAAGCAAAAAAGAGGAGGAGTAGCAATATTAATTTCTGACAAAATAGACTTTAGACTTAAATCCACCACAAAGGATAAAGAAGGACACTATATAATGATAAAAGGGACAATTGATCAGGAAGACATAACCATATTAAATATTTATGCACCCAATGACAGGGCTGCAAGATACATAAATCAAATTTTAACAGAATTGAAAAGTGAGATAGATACCTCCACAATTATAGTAGGAGACTTCAACACACCACTTTCAGAGAAGGACAGGACATCCAGTAAGAAGCTCAATAGAGACACGGAAGATCTAATTACAACAATCAACCAACTTGACCTCATTGACTTATACAGAACTCTCCACCCAACTGCTGCAAAATATACTTTTTTTTCTAGCGCACATGGAACATTCTCTAGAATAGACCACATATTAGGTCATAAAACAAACCTTTGCAGAGTCCAAAACATCGAAATATTACAAAGCATCTTCTCAGACCACAAGGCAATAAAACTAGAGATCAATAACAGAAAAACTAGGGAAAAGAAATCAAATACTTGGAAAATGAACAATACCCTCCTGAAAAAAGACTGGGTTTTAGAAGACATCAAGGAGGGAATAAGGAAATTCATAGAAAGCAACGAGAATGAAAATACTTCCTATCAAAACCTCTGGGACACAGCAAAAGCAGTGCTCAGAGGCCAATTTATATCCATAAATGCACACATACAAAAAGAAGAAAGAGCCAAAATCAGAGAACTGTCCCAACAACTTGAACAAATAGAAACTGAGCAACAAAAGAACCCATCAGGCACCAGCAGAAAACAAATAATAAAAATTAGAGCTGAACTAAATGAATTAGAGAACAGAAAAACAATTGAAAGAATTAACAAAGCCAAAAGCTGGTTCTTTGAAAAAATTAACAAAATTGATAAAACATTAGCTAGACTGACTAAAGAAATACAGGAAAGGAAACAAACAACCGGAATAAGAAACGAGAAGGACCACATCACAACAGAACCAAATGAAATTAAAAGAATCATTTCAGATTATTATGAAAAATTGTACTCTAACAAATTTGAAAACCTAGAAGAAATGGATGAATTCCTGGAAAAACACTACCTACCTAAACTAACACATTCAGAAGTAGAACAACTAAATAGACCCATAACAAAAAAAGAGATTGAAACGGTAATCAAAAAACTCCCAACAAAAAAAAGCCCTGGCCCGGACGGCTTCACTGCAGAGTTCTACCAAACTTTCAGAGAAGAGTTAACACCACTACTTCTGAAGGTATTCCAAAGCAAAGAAAATGACGGAATACTACCCAACTCATTCTATGAAGCCACCATCTCCCTGATACCAAAACCAGGTAAAGACATTACAAAAAAAGAAAATTATAGACCTATATCCCTCATGAACATTGATGCAAAAATCCTCAACAAAATTCTAGCCAATAGAATCCAACAACACATCAAAAAGATAATTCACCCTGATCAAGTGGGATTTATACCAGGTATGCAAGGCTGGTTTAATATCAGAAAAACCATTAATGTAATCCATCACATAAATAAAACAAAAGACAAAAACCACATGATCTTATCAATTGATGCAGAAAAGGCATTTGACAAAGTCCAACACCCATTTATAATAAAAACTCTTACCAAAATAGGAATTGAAGGAAAATTCCTCAGCATAATAAAGGCCATCTATGCAAAGCCAACAGCCAATATCACTCTAAATGGAGAGAACCTGAAAGCATTTCCCTTGAGAACGGGAACCAGACAAGGATGCCCTTTATCACCGCTCTTCTTCAACATCGTGCTGGAAGTCCTAGCCAGGGCAATTAGGCTAGACAAAGAAATAAAAGGTATCCAGATTGGCAAGGAAGAAGTAAAGTTATCACTATTTGCAGATGACATGATTATATACACAGAAAACCCTAAGGAATCCTCCAGAAAACTACTGAAACTAATAGAAGAGTTTGGCAGAGTCTCAGGTTATAAAATAAACATACAAAAATCACTTGGATTCCTCTGAATCAACAAAAAGAACACCGAAGAGGAAATAACCAAATCAATACCATTCACAGTAGCCCCCAAGAAGATAAGATACTTAGGAATAAATCTTACCAAGGATGTAAAAGACCTATACAAAGAAAACTACAAAGCTCTACTACAAGAAATTCAAAAGGACATACTTAAGTGGAAAAACATACCCTGCTCATGGATAGGAAGACTTAACATAGCAAAGATGTCTATTCTACCAAAAGCCATCTATACATTTAACGCACTTCCGATCCAAATTCCAATGTCATATTTTAAGGGGATAGAGAAACAAATCACCAATTTCATATGGAAGGGAAAGAAGCCCCGGATAAGCAAAGCACTACTGAAAAAGAAGAAGAAAGTGGGAGGCCTCACTTTACCTGACTTCAGAACCTATTATACAGCCACAGTAGTCAAAACAGCCTGGTACTGGTACAACAACAGGCACATAGACCAATGGAACAGAATTGAGAACCCAGATATAAATCCATCCACGTATGAGCAGCTGATATTTGACAAAGGCCCAGTGTCAGTTAATTGGGGAAAAGATAGTCTTTTTAACAAATGGTGCTGGCATGACTGGATATTCATTTGCAAAAGAGTGAAACAGGACCCATACCTCACACCATGCACAAAAACCAACTCCAAGTGGATCAAAGACCTAAACATAAAGACTAAAACGATAAAGATCATGGAAGAAAAAATGGGGACAACCCTAGGAGCCCTAATACAAGGTATAAACAGAATACAAAACATTACCAAAAATGATGAAGAGAAACCCGATAACTGGGAGCTCCTAAAAATCAAACACCTATGCTCATCTAAAGACTTCCCCAAAAGAGTAAAAAGACCACCTACAGACTGGGAAAGATTTTCAGCTATGACATCTCCGACCAGCGCCTGATCTCTAAAATCTACATGATTCTGTCAAAACTCAACCACAAAAAGACAAACAACCCAATCAAAAAGTGGGCAAAGGATATGAACACACATTTCACTAAAGAAGATATTCAGGCAGCCAACAGATACATGAGAAAATGCTCCCGATCATTAGCCATTAGAGAAATGCAAATTAAAACTACGATGATATTTTATCTCACACCAACTAGACTGGCATTAATCCAAAAAACACAAAATAATAAATGTTGGAGAGGCTGCGGAGAGATTGGAACTCTCATACACTGCTGGTGGGATTGTAAAATGGTACAACCACTTTGGAAATCCATCTGGCGTTATCTTAAACAGTTAGAAATAGAACTACCATACAACCCAGAAATCCCACTCCTCGGAATATACCCTAGAGATACAAGAGCCTTCACACAAACAGATATATGCACACCCATGTTTATTGCAGCTCTGTTTACAATAGCAAAAAGCTGGAAGCAACCAAGGTGTCCGTCAATGGATGAATGGGTAAATAAATTGTAGTATATTCACACAATGGAATACTACGCATCGATAAAGAACAGTGACGAATCTCTGAAACATTTCATAACATGGAGGAACCTGGAAGGCATTATGCTGAGCGAAATGAGTCAGAGGCAAAAGGACAAATATTGTATAAGACCTCTATTATAAGATCTTGAGAAATAGAAAAAACGGAGAAGAACACATACTTTTGTGGTTACAAAGGGGGGAGGGAGGGAGGGAGGGAGAGGGTTTTTTATTGATCAATCAGTAGATAAGAACTGCTTTAGGTGAAGGGAAAGACAACACACAATACAAGGAAGGTCAGCCTAATTGGACTGGACTAAAAGCAAAGAGGTTTCCGGGATAAAATGAAAGCTTCAAAGGTCAGTGGAGCAGGGGCCGGGGTCTGGGAAACATGGTTTGAGGAGACTTCTAAGTCAACGGGCAAAATAATTCTATTCTGAAAACATTCTGCATCCCACTTTGAATTGTGGCGCCTGGGGTCCTAAATGCCAACAAGCGGCCATCTAAGATACATCAATTAGTCTCAGCCCACCTGGAGCAAAGGCAAAGGAAGAACACCAAGGCCACACAACAACTAAGAACCCAAGAGACAGAAAGGGCCACATGAACCAGAGACCTATATTATCCTGAGACCAGAAGAACTAGTTGGTGCCCGGCCACAATCGATGTCTGCCCTATCAGGGAGCACAACAGACAACTCCTGAGGGAGCAGGAGACCAATGGGATACAGACCCCAAATTCTCATGAAAAGACCATACCTAATGATATGACTGCGACTAGAGGAATCCCAGAGACAATGCTCCCCAGAACTTCTGATGGCACAGGACAGGAACCATCCCCGAAGACAAATCATCAGGCATGAAAAGGACTGGTCAGTGGGGGGGAGAGAGATGCTGATGAAGAGTGAGCTAATTAAATCAGGTGGACACTGGAGAGTGTGTTGGCAACTCTTGTCTGGAGGGGGGATGGGAAGATAGAGAGAGAGTGAAGATGGCAAAATTGGCACGAAATGAGAGACTGAAAGGGCTGACTCAATAGGGGGAGAGCAAGTGGGAGAAGGGAGTAAGATGTATGTAAACCTACATGTGACAGACTGATTGGAATGGTAAATGTTCACTTGAAGCTTAATAAAAATTAATTAAAAAAAAAAAAAAGTTAGCAGATGGAATCCACCAGCTGCTCCTTGGAAACCCTATGGGGACAGTTCTACTCTGTCTTATAGGGTCTCTACGAGTTAGAATCAACTCAACAGCAATGGGTATACCTTTCCACAGAGCCCCTGAATGGTCAAACAGTTAACATGCTGAGCTGCTAACCAAAAGTTTGGCAATTCAGATTCACCCGAGTTGCCTTAGAAGAAAGACCTGATGATCTACTTCTGAAAATCACCCGTTGAATACTCTGACATGCACATGGGTCCACCATGAGTCAATGGCAACTAGTCTTGGTATAACCTTCTCCACGAGTTACTCTTTCTCCCTACATCCTTTCCTTCCTTCTTTCCTTTTTTTCTTGACTTCTTTCTTTTTTTTCTTCTTCCTTTAAATTCTTTTCTTTCTTCCTTCCTCTCCCTCCCTTCGTTCTTTCATTCCTTCCTTTCTTCCTGACTTTTTTACTTTTTCCTTTCTGAGGTCCCATAACCTGAGCGCTCTGCAGGACATGCACTCTCCAGTTTTGCAGAAACAGAGAGAGAATGCCTACACACACACACACACATATATGTATATATTTTAAGATTCTAAAGAGCTTGATTTCCTGGAAGTCATGCCTTATCTCTTCTATATCTCTTTCTTCTAGTAGTGGAAAAGATTTATGTCTCTCAATCTTAGAATTATGGAGAATCTCAGAGACCGCTTAGTTCAATTCCCAGCTGGCGTAGGATTCACCTTTGTAACATACCTAACAGGTATTCTCCAAAGAGTAGGCAAGTAGGTTCAGATGTGGTGAAGATTTACAGCCTAGGTATCCTTATGAAGTGGTTCTACTCCGTCCTATAGGGTTGCTATGAGTCAGAATTGACTCAGTGGCATACAGCAACAACAACAGAGAAACGCTGAGGAGTAGGGGAGCCAGGCAGCTTATCACACACTCAGGTCACCTGTGAAGAGCGATGATGCTGTTGAAAGTAGCCAGCTCTATGATGGACACCTTTTGTTGAAAATCACTTGGGACCTTAGAGAAAGCTAAGAGATACAAAAAACACCATGGCAAAGTGAGCTGTAGACAAGAAGCAGTCCTGGGTTTTCTGTATGGATACCAGGGAAAAATGAGCAGAATTGTGGAATAGTATCATTGAAAAGGAAAGTCCCCTGCATACTGTTTTTATAGAGGTAAGGGAAAAATATACTACAGTTAGTGGGAGAACCAGGACTATAACTCATGTCCCTTGACAATAATTACTATCTGAGTCCATTACACTCATTTACCTCCCTAAATAAAGCACTCTGGTTTTGCCAAGAGATGTGGCTGAAGACCTGCAGCACAGAAAGTTGTAGGCGACTGTCATCGGCAACCTCACACTGCTTTGTCTCCTCTTTCATTCTCCTCACTTTTCCTCTTATCTGATCTTCATTGACCTATTATCCCCCCTTATCCTTGCTGCCTAAGATCTACCACTGACATATGGTGTCCTTCCCAGTCTAGTGGCCATCAGCATTTAACCTGGTTTTTACCTTGGATACAAAGAATTTTTAGTTTCTTAATGCTGCTATAACAGAAATACCACAAGTGTGTGGCTTTAACAAGCAGAAATTTATTTTCTCACAGGTTAGGAGGCTAGAAGTCCAAATTCAGGACACCAGCTCTAGGGAAGGAGCCCAGGAAGGCAAAGTGGTTAGAGTGCTTGCCTGCTAACTAAAAGGTCATAGTTCTAAACCACCAGCTGCTCCATGGGAGAAAAGACCTTGCAATCTGCTCCCCTAAAGATTACAGCCTAGGAAACCCTATGGAGCAGTTCTACTCTGCCCTATAGGGATGCTATGAGTCAGAATTGACTTGACAGCACACAACAACAGTAACAATCTTTACAGTACCAGACCACCAGGTATTTTCTCCCATGGAACCACTAGGTGGGTTCAAACCACTAACTCTTTGGTTAGCAGCTGAGTGTTTAACCATTGTGCCAGCAGGGCTCCTTATCTACAAGTATAAAACCAAAACAAAAAAACAAAAACCCATTGCCATCAAATGGATTCCAACTCATAGTGACCCTATAAGACAGCACAGAACTGCCCCATAGAGTTTCCAAGGAGCACCTGGTGGATTCGAACTGCTGACCTTGTGGTTAGCAGCTGTAGCACTTACCCACTATGCCACCAGGGTTTCATATCTAAGAGTATAGGAGTTAGGATTTATAATACATATGTTTGGGAGAAAAAATTCTGTCCATAACAAATACCCTACTAGAATGAAGAAATAAGAGTCATTCCTTCTTCACCACCAGTGCTGAAATCCAGAGCACACATTCCTCCCGAGACTCCAGCTGCCCTTGTGTAAGATCATGAGGTGTTGGGTACTGTTACGGATTTCATTATATCTCCCAAAAAGATATGTCAAAGTCCTAACCCCCAGTATCAGTGATACTGACATTGTGTGGAAATATGGTCTTTGAAGATGTTGTCACTTAAGTTAATATGATGTCATATCTGAGTAGGGTCGGTACTAATCTAACCATTGTTGTTGTTGTTGTTAGCTGTTTTCAAGTCAGCACTCAGCTCATGGAGATCCCATGCACAATGAGATCGAACCACTGTGATTCTTAGGGTTTTCATGGGCTCATTTTTGGGAAGTAGATCACCAGGGCTTTCTTCCTAGTCTTCTTAGTCTGGAAGCTTCACAGAAACCAGTTCAGCATCATAGCAACACCCAAGCTTCCACTAATAGACAGGTGGTGGCTATGTTTGAGGTGCACTGGCTAGGAATTGAACCCAGGGTTTTTTAATCCCACATAGAAGGCAACAGTTCTACCAGTGAATCACCACTGCCCCAATCTAGTCACAGTGATGTCATTATAAAAGAGGAGAAAAGAACCACCAGAGTCTAGGAGAGAGGTATGGAACAGGTTCTCCCTCAAAGTCTCAAAAGGCATCAACACGGCTGACACCCTGATCTGGAGCTCCTAGCCTCCAGACCTGCAAGACAATTTCTGTCCTTATACACCACTCAGTTTGTAGTATTGTGTTATGGCAGGCCTGGAAAACAAATACAGTGCCTTGCCTTTCTTAATTCAACATTAGTTCTGGAGGAAGCACTGGTTTATTACGGCTGTACATCTCTAGACGCATAGGCCTGAGTGGGAGTTCAGAGATCATCAGCCATAGCCTTTTTGGAACAGAAAACCAAAGTCCAGAGAAGGAAATGACTTGCCAAAAGTCACACATCATTTAATGACAAACTTGAACAAAAACGAAAGTCTGTCTCTCATTCCTGTCTCAAGGCAACCACCATTGTATGAGACACATGCAAGTATTCAGGAAATGCTGCTTCCTTTCTTCTTCTGATTTTTTTTCCTCATTCTCCCCTTTTTATTCTCTCTTTTCCTTCCTTCTCATCAAATTAAAGTAATTTATAAGCACTTAGTATTTATTTTCCTGGGATTTTTCCAAATTTGGTTAGATTTCCAAAACCAAACCAAACCGTTGCCTTTGAGTCGATTCCGCCTCACAGCAACTGTATAGGACAGAGTAGAACTGCCCCACAGAGTTTCCAAGGAGCGCCTAGTAGATTTTAACTGCTAACATTTTGGTTAATAGCCATAGCACTTAACCATTGCGCCACCAGGGTTTCCTGGTAAGATTTATAAACCCTTAATTTCCTCCTTTCATTCATGTCTGAAAGTGTGCTCTAAGGGCTTCTGAGATCCTTTCTCTGACCTTCTTTTCTTCCCATTCTAGACAAGTGTGGGACCTAACTAAAACAAGCGACCTCCCAAATCTTCTTCAAACCTAACTGGGCTTCCACAGAATTCCCCTCTGGGTAGAAGGAACACCAAGAAGCCAGACGCACCCCCAGTCATGTGGCAGACTCATCACGCTGTTGGCATTGCCTGGATGTACTCATGAGGAAGAACAGGACGGGCAGAGAAAGAGCTGAGGAAGTTGAAGGTGGCAGGAGGAGGAGTTCCCAATTCTCAGTGTCTCAGTCAGGCTTTGTGAATATGAAATGTGCGTCGCATTTGCCAAAGAAAAAGGGTAACATTTGTCTATAGATTCCAGTGGATTGAAGCCATATAAAATACCAGTGCCTGGCCCACAAGAACAACAATCTTCTTGACTTTCCCTAGAGGTGACTTCCAGGTATTCTGCACCCTCCCCCCTCCAAAACACACAAAGGGAGCAGGAGGAGATGGCAGGTGGAGGGTTCAAGGTGTGAAAGACAGCTTGGCTGGGCTTCAAAGTCAGACAAACCTGTTTTCAACTGCATCTCCATCACCCACTGGCTTAGTTACCCCAGCATAGGGATTCGGCTGACTAACTTTTGTGCCCCAAATCTACTACTCACAAGGTGGGTGACCTTGAGCAAATCACTTAACCTTGTGATCTTCTATTTCCTCACGGATATAATGGATATGATAACATCTACTTACATGGATAATTATAAAGATTAGAAATGATTAGCACAGGCAAAAAAAAAAAAAAAAAGCATTGCCGTGGGGTCAATTCCAACTCATAGCAACCCTAAAGGACAGAGTAGAACTGCCCCATAGAGTTTCCATGGAAAAGTTGGTGGATTCCAACTGCTGACCTTTTGGTTAGCAGCCGAGCTCTTAACTACTACACCTTCAGGGCTCCGATTAGCATAGAGTACAGCTGTCCTGATTATTATTATGATTTATGATAATTATAGAAGAGAAAGGGAAGCCCATTGTAGTTGGTCCTCCATTTTGAATGGGATCATTTTGGACAGGACACTTTTTGCAGGCAATTCAGCAATGGCAGAGTGGGCCCTTTGCTCCAGCATAAGAACTTGCTGTATTTGAGTTGTGTGTCTGACGGGAAGCACCCAGAATGTTCACCAGATGGATGTTGTATAAATAGCATCTTTGCCACACTGTTGTTAACTGCCTGACTTTCCTCACCAAGAACTAGATTGTGTCTGCACTTCTGGGCACCCCAGCCTCACCCTGGCTGGCTGTGGCCCCTGGTCACCCTAGAGGTGACACTACTTGAAAGATCCAGGGATTCCATGAGCTGCGAGTGGCTCCCTTGCTGCTGCCACCTTCACCATCTACTCAGTCAAAAGAGAGCAGCACTAGGGGATCCGGCAACAGCAGGAGCCAGATCCAAGTTTACAGGCACATCTCCATCTGGCCAAGTGTCTTCTGTCTGGGATGCGACCACCCACGCCATTCTCTTTTGATCAAACAGTCGGGCTAACAATGATTCAGCTCTCATTTCAGTTCTGTGAGACCCACTCTCCTCTGAATGACTCGAAGGCCTGTCTAATGAGTGAGTTGGAAATGTAGGCTGTGCTCCCATCTGAGACTTGGGGAGAACCTACTGACTTCCGAGATTTTGATGAAACTTTTTTCTTGTCATTATTTTTAGCCTTATTAGATTTGCATTATATTGCGAAGTGAAGCACAAGGGGAGGCATAGAGAGGAACAATCAGACACGCTTGGGTTCAAGTTCTGATTTTGCCACTAGTAACCATGTGACCTTGGACAATTATTTTTACTTCTCTGAGACTCAGTCTCTTCATCTGCACAATGAAAATAGTGCTGCCTGCCCATCTTCCTACAGAGGGTTGTTGCTGGACTCAAAAGAGATGGTAATGGAAGCGAAAGAGCTTTGTCAACAGTCAAACACCAACATTTAATTATTACAAATTTACTGCTCTCCTGTGAAAAGATACTTCTTTTTTAACTCCTAAAACTGCTTCTTTTAAATCTCCTGTGTATGTAAGGGGGAAGAAAGGGTTGTGAGGAGGGCTTGGAAGGGTGGAAGGAAAGTGAAAGCTAATGGTCTAGGGTAATTGGGGGATAAATTCTAGATTTCTGGAGTATCTTAAACTAAATCCCCCTTTTTCCCATTTTTCCTTCTCCCTGCTCTCACAACATTCCTCTTTGTTGCACCAATGTTTTTTGAGAGTCTCCTTTTTGCCAGACACTGATGCAGGTGCTAGAGACACAGTGATGGAAAATCTCCAAGAAGCCAAGAGTGTAAAATGGGAGACAGAAGCAAAAAAGAAACTTAAATATGGTGTGTGAGGCTATAACAGGACAAGTGCGAGATGACTCAGGAAGCCCTAGAAGAAAGTGAATTAAGCAGCTTCACATGAAAGATTTCACTGACGCTTTCTGAGAGAGGTACTGTTACCTCTATTATACAGATCAGGGAACTGACACCCTGGAAGGTTGAATGACTTGCCAGATCTAGTCAGAGGCATGAACTAAACTCAATTGTGTTTGCTTCACAAGACCATTCTCTTTCCATTGCACCAATTTGAACAAACTTGGCTGTTTTGGGGGAAGTACAATGCTATTAAAAAAAAAAAAAAAAAGATACATCCTGCTTCAAGATTACTGGAATATGGAGATCATAATCCTCATGATAACCCTTTAATTCACTTTTGTTGTTGTTAGCTGCTGCTGGGTAGACTACTTACTGACTCACAGTGACCTCATGCACAATGGGCTCAGGCTGTTGTGATCTGTAGGGTTTTCCTCTACTAATTATCTGAACTAGATCACCAGGCATCTCTCCCTAGTCCATCTTGGTCTGGAAGCTCCCCTGAAACCTGTTCAACACTAACAGATGAGTGGAGGTTGCTCTTGAGGCACATTGGCCAGAACTCAAACCAAGGTATCCAGCATGGAAAGTAAGAATTCTACCACTGAATTACCACCGCCCTCAATTCACTTTCAATGGCCTTTTATTCCGGACCTCCTCCCTAATCCAAGTCTTACCCTGTTACATAAAGTTTCCAGAGGCTACTGAGATGGCTGTCCTAAAATAAGCCTGTCCTCTTCTCTATCCATATGCATTCTAAAGACTCTATCAGGTCAGCACCTAAAAGATACAGTGCTAATTCTTAAGTCCCTCCAAGGCTCTACTGCTCTCACTGGCTCAACCTAACCTTCCCCAACTTCCCCCAAACCAACCAACCAAACTGGATCTTTGTTCTTATTTACCTGAAGTTCTAGTAGTTGTTGGGGGCAAGGAGCAAAAAGCACACGGAGTACCCATCTCAGCCATCAATATGATGTAAAGTTGAGCAAAGTTACTGAAGTCTTTGAGCTTTTTTTTTTTTTTTTTGTCTTCAAAACGAGAACAATAACACTGACCCCATAGACTTGATGAGAGATTTAAGTGATGAAAATGTTGTCGTTACCAGTAAGCCAAACCCATTGCCATCAAGTTGCTTCCAACTCATAGCGACCCTATAGGACTGAGTAGAATTGCCCCATAGGGTTTCCAAGGGGTGGTTGGCGAATTCAAACTGCTGACCTTTTGGTTAGCAACTGAGTTCTTAACCACTGCACCACCAGGGTTGCTATTGTTAGGTGCCGTTAAGTTGGCTCTGACTCATAGTGACCCTACATGACAGAGTAGAACTGCCCCGTAGGGTTTCCTAGACTGATATCTTCATGGGAGCAGATCACCAGATCTTTTCTCTCACAGAGTCACTGGGTGAGTTTGAACCACCAACCTTTCAGTTAGCAGCTGAGCCCTTAACCATTAAGCCACCAGGACTCCTTACTAAAAGCCTAAAACAATAAAAACAAACCTGTTGCTACTGAGTTGATTCCAACTGATAGCAACCCTGTAGGACAGAGTAGAATTGCCCCATAGAGCTTTGAAGGAGCACCTGGTGGACTTGAACTGCCAGCCTTTTGGTTAGCAGCCATATATCTTAACCACTGTGCCACTAGGGCTTCCACTGAGAGCCTAGTGAAATGTAATGTATGTGATTGATATCAACCTAGGCAACGATTTTCAGATATGCTCTGATCTGGGCTAGCTCTTTTTTCTTTAAAGGAAGAACAGTGTTGAACGCCTTCAATTCCATAGCGTTCGCATCATCTCCTTTGAATTGACAATCTTTCTGGCAGATCCCCCTCACCACTTACCTTCTGAATGTATGAAGCAATTCGATCTCAGACCTGTCTGTTTGAGATCAATGCCTGATTTTTCTTCTTCTTCTTTTTTTTTTTTCATTCCTCCTGCAAAACGTGTTCCTCTTTTCTAATGAAGATTTCTTTTTGATATTAGCTGTTTGAAGCCCAAGACTACAGCACTTGGAATGAGGTTCTATGAATACATGCTGGGAAATTTGGGCCCAATATCAAGAATGATTGCCTCCAGCACAGTCTAGACTGTAGACCAAGGGGAAGTGATGGTAGCGGTGCTGCCTGAGTCATTAAGCAATTGGGCCGGGACCCAGGCTTGGAGCAAGCAGTTCGCACGTTGTCAGGAGCTCTCTCCAGCTGGCAGGGCCAGGCGCAGGATGATCTTTACCAAGACAGGCTTCCAGCTCCCATTTCTTCCAATCTTCCAATTGTGTGACATTGCAGCTAGCTGTGATTTTCTCTGTGCAGTTTCCTGGAAGATTTAGGCAAAAGGGGGGAGTCATTCCTTGCCACATTCTTCATTTTCCTTGCCTTTTGAGCTGTAGGCTTATATCGAAACCCAGGAAAAGGGAAGCACACAACTCTATCCACCTAGAAAGCATTGCCTGATGTTTGTCATAGCTCAATGAACCTATTCCAGCTCCACTGTGTGTCTTCAGAAGAAAGTCCATGCAATTTCCTTTCAGTATGAGGATAGTGGAAAGATGTTTATGGCCAGGAAGCCACCTTAGGCTGGAGACCAGACTTTTCTGAGCCTCTTTCCTCAGCTGCAGAATGTAGAAAACAGTATTGCATTTTATTGAATCCAAGATGCCATTATTTCCTGCACCACTAAGAAAGAAAAAAAAATTGTCACCAATTAGACTGACACACTATTGATGATAAAATACATTCCGAAATCAGAGATGTTAAAACGCTAAAAAAAAAAAAAAGGCATAAAGTGTCTTAGAACAAATGTGGTACCTACCTCAGAGGGTTCCTGTGAAGATTAATTAAGATCATACTTCTGAATGTGTTTTAAAAACTGTCAAGTACTATAGATGTGTTGTTATATTTAATAGGTGCAGCACATTGCCAGGGAAAAAGCCTGGACCTTGAGGTTATCCAACCTCGGTCCAAATTCCAGTGGTATCAATTCCTAGCTGCCTTAACTTTGGGCAGTTTCTTTAACCCACATGATCTCAGTTTTCTACTCTGAAAAATGAAAATAGGAATTCCTGCTCAGCTTCTCTCACATGGGTAGGATTACAAGGCCTACAGCATGAGACAGTAATGCTGCAATTTACTTACATGAAATTCACTTTTAACTGGCTATTCTGTATTTTTATTTGCTATGTAGACTAGAACCAAAAAACAAAAAACCTAGAACCAAAAAAAACCAAGCCCAGTGCCGTCGAATCGATTCCGACTCATAGCAACCCTATAGGACAGGGTAGAACTGCCCCACAGAGTTTCCAAGGAGGGCCTGGAGGATTTGAACTGCGACCCTTTGGTTAGCAGGCGTAGCGCTTAACCACTACTGCACCAGGGTTTCCATGTGAACTAGAGGACTCAATAAATATAAAATGAAAGGTAATTTGGATCATAGGTTTGGAACCTAGGAATAGAAGGGCAGGATTAAGGAGCTCTGGTGGAGTAGTGGTTGAAATCTTGGCTGCTAACCAAAAGGTTGGCAGTTCAAATCCAGCAGCTGCTCCTTGGAAATCCTATAGGGCAGTTCTACTCTGTCCTGTAAGGTCACTATGAGTCAGAATCGACCCATCAGGAATAGTTTTTTTTTTTTTTTTGACGGGCATCCCTGGATGATGCAAGTGGTTAGGAATTTTACTAGCCAAAAGAGTGGTGAGTTGAACTCACCCAGAGGCTGCTTCTTGGAAGACAGGCCTGGTGATCTGCTTCCAAAAGGCCACAGCCTTGAAAAGCCTATGGAGCAGTTCTACTCTACACACATAGAATCACCATGAGTCGGGATCGACTTCATGACAACTAACACCAATAGTGATGATCTGTGGCAGTGTTGCTTCAGTGGGAGAACTCTTGCCCTCCACGCAGAAGACCCGGGGTTCCATTCCTGCCAACCTAACGTGCAACCACTGTCCATCTGTCAGTGGAGGCTTGCATGTTGCTATGACGCTGAGGAGGTTTCAGTGGTACTTCCAGGCTAAGATGGATGAGGCCTGGCAATCTAGTTCTGAAAGTCTGCCAGCGAGAACCCTATGGATCACAACAGTCCAATCCTCAGATAATCGTGCGCATGACCAGGCAGCGTTTTATTCTGTTGTGCATGGGGTTGCCATGAGTCAGGGGCCAACTCAAGGGCAGCTAACAATGACGGCAATAATGATTCTGAGGCTAGGGTCTCTCACAGGCTTCCTGAGGAAGGGGGAGGCTAGGTCCAGCGTCGGATCATGTGCGGGTCTGTAAGACAGCAGAGCCAAGTAGAGACTGCCTCTGAAGGCTGAAGGCTTGGGTAGCAAGAGCACATGGCAGGTGTTCACATGTGTGCCTGCCTGGTGGTGTCTTACAAAAAGCCAGGAGCAACGGGCTCCAGATAAATGTCTTTTTTTTTTCTTTTCTTTTTTAAATGTAGATGACTAAGTGAATAATAGCTCCAGAAAGACAACTGAAGAGTTGCGTTGAGCAAGAACATGTTCCAGTGTTTTTCAATAAATGAAGTCAAAGCTGTAAATTATTCATTTGTTATTTTTGTAAGAGTTTCAAACCGGTGACTTTTTTTCCTGTTTCATCTCCTGCTTTTGTGTCCACAAAAATATTTCTCCTCCATCATAAGTAACTTCTTTTCTGTAAATGGAGTCTCCAACCGGCCAAAATTGCAAATGTAAAGTCTATTTCTCCTCTCTCAGGTCCCACTGGAGAGAACCCTAAGTAGGCTCTGGGCTGAATACTACTACCTTGTTCTGAGAAGAAGGTCAAGTTTTTGTGGTGTTTGGTTTATTTTCACTTTAGAAGTTGCTAAATTCAGCCTTTGATATTTGACTGTGTTTTTGGTATTGAAATAGACTTGGATTTTAGTCACTAATAAGTGAATGATGTTTGTGTTTTCTCAGAACACAATTATACCTGTGAATTAGGTAGACTGTGGTTACGGTTCCTGGTTTACAGGCGATGATACTGAGTCCTGGGGCTATAAAGTGTTAGCGCAAACTCTTTTAATAGATTGACAAGAGCTGGACGCAGGCACTGACTCCCTCTCTCCTGGCTGCTTTGGCAGGTCATTTGAACCATCTGGGCCTCCGTTGCCTCATCTATGAAACTTAGTTATCAATGTCTATTTGCAGGGTTAGTTGTGAACATCATAAAAGATAATATGTGTGTGGAAGGGCACTGTAAACTACCAAACATATACCAATATTAGTAATATACCCATATTAGTAATCCTTATATATGGTGATGCAGTGGTTAAGAGCTAGGGCTGCTAACCAAAAGGCCAACAGTTCAAATCCACCAGCTGCTCCTTGGAAACCTTATGGGGCAGCTTTACTCTGTCCTGTAGGGTCGCTATAAGTCCAAATCAGGTTTTTTTTTTTTTTTTTTTGGTATGTATATTTAGCTAGTTTATTGGCAGAACTGGGAGTAGAATCCCAGACTGAGGTGAACTGAAGCCTTTAGTCTCCATTTTGAACACACGTGCCCTCATTCAGGTAGAAGAACCAGCTTCAAAACGTTAAGTTTTGTTTGCATGTAGGGATCCCTGGAGGCATGAAATGCTAACCTTGGCCTTGGGGTGCACTTTTATAAATGCAGATGGGATGGAATGAGTTTCTTTGGTGACTGGCAGACTCAGCTTCGTGTCATAAAAACAGGCTACAGAGAAGAAAGAGCCTTAGGGAAACTTAAAGTCTTTCATAGTTTTTTTGTATTGAGGAAGAAGATTGTTCATAAAGAGAAAACTATTAAGAGAAACAGAAATTGAAAATCTTTGCCAGCAAAATGTAAGCTTTATTCAGAAAAATAGAAAAAAAATTCTTTGGAAATACGAGGCTTTACCACAAATTAACAAACAATTCCCAAAAGCTTCCTGAGGAAAACAATATTGTCGTTCAACAATAAAAGAGGTATGTTTTTCTAGAATCTGTATTATTAAAAATACGATATCTACATGGACATTTAGAAACAGAGGAATCTTAGTAATTGCATGATCCAGGACTTGTGTTTTAAAGATTTTGAAAACAAAGTCCAAATATGGCAGGGGTTTTCACAGGCCAGTTAGCAAATAATGACAAAGCTAGAGACAGAAATTAGATCATCTAGCTCAAGATGGTTCATTTTTCGGTGCACCACGCTCTTTTTGCTTTTTTTTTTTGTCGTTGTTGTTGAATTTGTATACATTCTCCTGCTAGGAAAATAGAAAATAGGCTATTGCTTATTTCCACTTCCTGTCCACAGAACAATAACTCAGTAAAAATGCACCCCACATGAGCACCGTTGATGTCAAAAATTTCTGTAAATACCTTTCTTGTCATAACTTTCTCAATTAAACTGACCTTATTTACCATGAGTTCTCATGGTTCCCATCTTCTTATTGAGGGCAAAAAAAGAAATGATTCCTTCTGAGGGAAAGGTGGTTGTAGCTGTTCCTCCCTGTGGGTCTCAAACATCTGAATTATCAGTTGATCCTCAACACAGCTTTCTTACCTCAACATTTACCAACTCTCTTAGCAGCATGACTTTCTTATTTGAATAACATATTTTAAAGATACAAGCTGTATTTATTTTTCACAAAAGGCTGATAAAAGAATCATCTAGGATTGCAGAAACTGAGTAGAAGGATTATCTACTGGATTTTAGAAAATGTACAAAAATATTTATGACAAGCTAAACTCAGATCTCAGTGTTACAAAAAAGTTTGTTACTCCTTGGCAACTAGGTTCTAACATTAGACAATGAGATCTGTGTACCCACTGTTCTCCCTTTTTGCCTAGAATGCTAGAAATTCAAGGCTAAGACTTTGTTCTCAATGTTTATTTCTCCTTTCAGATATGGTGTTTAGGAATAACGTGATGGTTATTCCATTTTAATCTTTTACCCTGAGATCAGGGGTTTGAGTTTCATTCTTCCAATGCTTTACTTTGAGTGCCTAGAATCACCTTGGAGCCCTGGTGGCATAGTGGTTAAGAGTTCGGCTGCTAACCAGGTCAGCTGTTCAAATCCACCAGCTATTCCGTGGAAACCCTGTGGAGCAGTTCTACTCTGTCCTACAGGGTCACTATGAATTGGAATCAACTCGATGGCAACAGGTAGAATCATCTTCAGGATTAATAGTATTAAACACACACTCAATAAGTAGAATAAGGTCATAAGATTATAAAAAAAACAGCTAAATCAACTTAGACTGGAATACCCAGCTACACTTTCTCATCCCTTCTTGCTATAAGACTATTTTGCTGTTCTCTTTGATACTGTGGGACTGTCAATCATAGTGCCCTGCCTCCAAGACAGGAGTTAACACCTGAGCCCTAACTGACCAATAGAAGTATTCCCATGCCCTTGGTTCTAGTGATTTATTTATATATAACCAAGGGACCCAAGAAGAACCAACATTATTCTTCTCTGAGATTGCTATACGGATATAGGAAGTGAAAATGTTTCTTTCCAACTGAAGATTAGAATCTAGGATCATAAACCTAGATTAATCACCCATGTCATCTGCTAACTAGGAGTAGATTATGACTAAGGAAATTAAGCAGAGATAAGCAGATTGGAGAGATGAGGAGAAGCAGCAAGACAGAACAAGCCCTGATGCAATTATTTGAGCTCTTGGACCTAGACTTACTTGAAGCAAAACAGAGAGATAGGCCTGTCAATGTTATTTGAGCTACTTGACCTAGCTGAGGCTAAAACTAGATGTACTCAAAGATTTCCAATAATTTCTATTGCTTCATTTGTGGTCGTGAAGCTTAGTTGAGCTGACTTTTGCGCTTACAACTGAAACTGTCCTGAATAATGCAAGAAGGAAGCATGATTCAGTTTAATCCATTAAACAACAGGCCTAAATTTGGCATGAATATGAGTGGAAGAAGAGATGTGGAGCCCAGCTTGCTTGACCTTTTTCTCAGCCTCACAGTGGACCTTGAAGCATCTCTGTAGGATGCTAGTGCTTCAAGTAACCAATTTTAAAACCATCTGTATGGTATAGATTTTAGACCTCACTAGATTATAAACTCATGGAGGGCAGGGTTCATTTCTTTCTTGTTCTCTTCTGTATCCCAGTGTCCAGCACAGTGGCTGGGGAGTAAGTGCACAAATCATTTTTATGTTGAGTGAACTATGAAGATATTTTCTAGTTGTGTCTCTTTAGCATAGTGCCATATTCCTTTTCTCAAATATAAATTACTTCCAGAGCTGCTGACAGATTTAATTGGAATACTATGTGTATGGTATCTAGCATGGTTCTTTTACCCCATTGTCCCTCCAAAAGTCTGTAGATGTCTGTTGCATTTAGTAGAACACACAAGACTTAACCTGGATTTAAGTCCAGTTCCACCATTTTTCTTCCACCATGGCATAATTTTTTGCAAGATCCTCTCTTCTTTGGGCCTCAAGTTTTCAGTCTTTAAATTGAGGAGCCTGAACTGGATGAGCCCTGAGATCCTCTCCAAGACTACCATTCCATAGCTTAGTATAGACTGGGATACTGATGACTCGTTTAACAGTATAAACAAGTTCTCCTGATGTGCAGTCTGCTAAAGTAATGCGCAGAACTCTTTCTTCTTATTTATTTTTTGAATATTTTATTGTGGTTTGGGTGAAAGTGTATACAGCAAATTATTTTCCCATTCAACAGTTTATACACATTTTTTTTCATGACATTAGTTGCAATCCTCTCAATGTGACAGCACTCTATCCACTTCATGGGTTCCCCATTTCCATCCTCCCATCCTTCCTGTCCCTTCCTGCCTTCTGAACTTTTTGGGGGGAAATGCTGTCCTTTTGGTCTCATATGGTTGATTGTTCTGAGGACCACATTCCTCATGGGCGTTATTGTTCACTTTATAGATCTATTTGGCTGAAAGGTGATCTTCAGGAGTAGGTTCTGTCATAGGTTTGAAGGGTGTCTAAGGGCCATATAGTCTTAGGGTTTCCACCAGTCTCTATCAACCAGTAAGTCTGGTCTTTTTTTATGAATTTGAATTTTGCTCTACATTTTCTCCCACTCTATCCAGACCCTTCTATTGCAATCTCAATCAGAGCAGTTGGTAGTGGTAACTGGGCATCACATAGTTTTTCTGGTCTCAGGCTAGTGGGGATTTGGTTTGTGTGGTCCATTTTTTCCTTGTACTAATTTTTTCCTTAAGCTTTATGTTTTCTTTGCTCTGCATGGGAAGAGACCAATAGATGTATCTTAGATGGATGCTTGTAAACTTTTAAGACTCCAGTTGCTACTCAACAGAATAGGATGTAGAACATTGTCTTTATTGACTGTTATGCCAATTGACCTAGATGTCCCTCAAGACTATGGTCCTAAGCCCTCTAGCCCAGTGGCTCAGTTCCTCAAGGTGTTTGGCTACGGCTAAGAAGTTTTCATAACTTTGCCTTCTATATGCTCTACTATGTTGTGGTTAGGTGCTGTCGAGTCAGTTCCAACTCATAATGACCCTATGTACAACAGAACAAAACACTGTCTGGTCCTGAACCATCTTCACAACGGTTGCTATGCTTGAGCCCATTGTTGCAGCCACTGTGTCAACCATATATATGGATATATTTGTAGCACATAGAAATACATATGCAGAAAAATCCTCTGACAAATCTATATATGCTCATAGGTGTACTCCCATACCTCATCTCACACCTGTTCAGCTTACATATCTACCTGTGCATCTGGTTGTGTATTATTGTTTGTTATTACTGTTTTTGTAGGATTGTATATGTAATAGTATTTACCATAGTTGCTTTTTACTCTTGCATACCTCCCAGTGTCTTCCTTTGCCTTGGTCATGTTGTGCTGACCTCCCACTTATTGTATATTGCCTTTCCCTTCAACCAAGTTAATACATGTCAACTATGTAGTTAGTAATTGTTCCTCCCTCCCTCCCCCACCCCTGGAAACCATCAAAGAATGTTTCTTTCTGTGTGTAAACCTTTTCTTGACTGTTTTATAATGGTTGTCTTCTTTTCATTTTGGTGAGAAGATTTATTAATTTTCTTTGTAGTTACCCTGAATTTACTTTTATCTTCCTAAATTTGAAACAGTCTGTCCTATATCACCTTGACTTCCTCTCCATAAAGAAGTTCTGTAATTACATCATTTATCCTCCTCCCCCTTTTTTTTTTAATGTTGTCATCATTTATAGATTGACGTCTCTGGTTCCCTATTTTCAAACTTGTAGCTTTGTTTTATTTTTGAAAATTCCTTATCTGGGTTGGTTTCTGGGTGATGCTGTCTTAATCTCAGGCTGTTGTCTCACATTGTTGGTTCTCTGTCCAAAGGGCTGCCTTTAGTATTTCTTGCAAGGTTTGTCTGGTTTTAACAAATTCCCTTAATTTCTGTTTGTCTGGAAATGTCCTAATTTCGCCATCATATTTGAGGGGCAATTTTGCTTGATATGTAATTCTTGGTTGGCAATTATTCCCTTTCAGGGTTTTATATATGTCACCCCTTTACCTTCTTGACTACATGGTTTCTGCTGAGAAATCAGAGCTTAGTGTTATTGGTTCCCCTTTGTAGGTAACATTTCATTTTTCTTGAGCTGTTCTCAAGATTCATTCTTTGTCTTTAGTTTTGGAAAGTTTGGTTATAATCTGTCTTGGTGGCTCTGTTTTGAGGTCCATGCTATATGGGGTTCAATGAGTTTCCCAGATTGACATCTCATCTTTCAAAATTTTAGGGAGTTTTTCTGCCAGAAAATCTACAAAAATTTTCTGTGTGCTTTTTTTTTTTTGTCTCTTCCTGTTCTGGAATTCAGATCATGTGTATTTATTCCTCTCAATAGCATCACATATAACAATTAGTCCTTCTTTTTTTTTTTTTCTTCATTCTTTTTTCTAATTGTTCCTTTAACAGATTGGTAGCAAGGGATTTGCCCTCCATTTCACTGATTCTGTCTTCCATTGATTCAATTCTACTCCTTTGTCCTTCCAATGTGTTATCTATTTCCGAAATTTTAGTGTTAATCTTCTGGATTTCTTGTTGCTATTTTTGTATGGTTTCTAATTGTCTATTTTGTCATTTTATTCTTGTATTGTTTGCCTGAATTATTCCAGAGTTTTGTCTGAGTTTTCCTTGATTTTGTCTGTGTTTTCCTTCATCTTTTGGAGGACCCTATATATTTGCTCTTTTTAGTCAGTTTCTTCTTCTAATCAGTATTCAATCTAGTTTTCATTCTTTCATTTGATGCCCAGGGTTCCAGGATTATCTTCTGTTTTACTTGGTTTCTTGGGTCTCTGCAGTAGAGAGATAGTATGGTGTGCCTGACTACGCTGCCATTTTGGCTGGTAGTTGTAGAACTCTTCCTAAACAGAAAAAACTTTTCACATCAGAGTCCAAAACCTCTAAGGTTTAAATGAGGGGAAACATAATACTAAGCATATGAATTCTCTAAAATAATACTGCAATATCTCCTGGGATTCCCATCCCAATTTCTGTAACAGCTCTTCTGAGTTATTTCATTGCTATGCATGGGAATACCTGAGGTCACCTCCACCCCTCACCCTGTCCCCACCCAGCCCACACACCCTTTGAACTGTGTTGCAGAAAGGCTTATTGAGTACATGGTACATAAGGACCCACTCCTGAAGACTTCCCACGGTGACTAAGAACTCATTTTCAAACAGTTTGTAATCACTTTTCCTTTCTCCTCTAGGATTATGCAAATGTTAGTGCCAGAGGTTCATAGATTCACAGGAAGCAAACTAAGATGGAGAGACAGACAGTGGGTACCTAATAAATAATAATAAAAAAAAATTACTGTATATCTTGCATGTATTATCCCATGTACATATCAAAACAGACATATAAAGTGGGTAATATCATCCTTATATTAGAGATAAAGAAACTGAAGTAGAAAAGTTAAGTAACTTGCCTAACCTAATTCAGCTGCAAAGAGGTGGACTCAGGATTCAGACCAAGGGCATCTTATTTCATTCCTATGTTTTCAACCCCTGTTATGTGTATAGACATGTGAGTCTATGTTTTACTTTGGTAAAAGTGGGGAAATAAGCTTCTAGAAACAAAAACAAACAAAAAAGAATGAGAACATATTTCTTCAACTGGTACCATGCTGGCAAAAGGAACTGCAAGTTCTAGTGAGAGCAGTTCATTGTGTTAGACATGGGATCCAGAGGAAAAAATCTTCAGGTGGACAAAATTCTGTTCAACTTCCTGAGCTGATGGCGTGGGATAGAATTTGCTCTAAATGTCTGTGCATTGATTCTGCCCAATCTGGG
Source organism: Loxodonta africana (assembly GCF_030014295.1). Lineage (NCBI taxonomy): Eukaryota > Metazoa > Chordata > Mammalia > Proboscidea > Elephantidae > Loxodonta > Loxodonta africana. The sequence continues at coordinate 23,780,399 of NC_087353.1, read as the reverse complement.
ATAACCTCCTGGGTACTCTACAGCATGATTATCCCAAAAATAGAGAATGAGGCCCAGCTCTTTGCAAATCTAGCAGTGAAAGTCATGAATAGTTCTGTTTGGCAGATATTTTAATCCTAAGAAATCAATCAAGGCTTAAATTTAAAGATACCTTCCCAGGATCTTCCTAGATGCTCCAATCCCCGTGGAACTATCTCCCCCTGTTAAATATATATGTTCTCTGATGTCCTGTGCCACCATTTCAATGTTCAGCACACGCTTGTTAGGACCTTTTAGGGACTGTACGATGTAATCAGGCAAAATCTGTATCTGTGTCGTGCCGGTGATAAAACTAATCCTGAGAAAATTGCTTATCATACTACTGTGTGTGGTTTCTAATAACCAAAATTAATTTTTCCGTATTTAAAGACATAGGAAAAATTTATTTCTCCTGATTAATTAATAAATTTTGTTTACTTAGACTTTGTGTTTATCTTTGGGCAGTAGCTGCCAGGAACATGCCAGAGTCTTGAACAGATGGGCCTTTGTACATATTCTGATCCTTATAGCTAAAGATACTTAACTACTTCTTCGTACCTCACAAACTCTTACTTATCCTTCAGGGCAGAATTTAGCCATAATCTTTTTCAGTGAGTCCTTCTTTACCCTCCTCCAGATAAAGTAGGTACCTGCATAAATCCTGAAGCTTACTTATATCACATCAATTCTCAGGAAGCATTGTGAGTGTCTAGTTTCTTGCCAGTTTCCCTCATTATAATCTGAATTTTTTGCTGGTAAGAATTTTGTGTCCTCCATCTCTGTACTTTCTGTTCAATACGTGATGCAAAATGAGTTCTCAGAAATAGTTGCTGACCGAATGCCTTACTGAATAAATAAACAAAGGAAGAAAGAAAGGAAGGGAAGGAGGAAGGCAGGAAGGGAGAGTGGGAGAGAAGGAGAGACGGAAGGAAGGAAGAGAAGAAGAAAATAAAGATGGAGGGAGGACAGAGCTAAACTTAAGTGCAATCCTATAGATTATAGCTCTAGATTTTTTTAAACTATTTACTCTTGCCTCTTTATCCTTTTAATCATAGGTTTCTAGTGCTAAAGTTATATATAATTATTTTATTAAGAAGTAAGAGTGGCATACGTAGTTGAATAAATATATACAGGATCTTTGTGGAATTACTTAGGAATAATAATAACAATATTATTGTCAGTTTTTCTGAACCCCAAACTAACCACAAGACCAGAAAATCATGGAAATGAATTGTTTGTGCATCCATGCCAAGGGAGATAAGCCACTGCTAGTAAATGTGTCACAGGGAAACTGAGTCAATAACCTTCATGGATAAGAACTGCATAGCTATGTCTTAATATCAGTGATACAAGTTCCAGGCCTTTCTTCTTGGGAAAGGTATTTGTAAGCCAGTGGGAATGATAAAAAACCTTTGAGACTGAAACTAAACAACTCAAACTAAACAGCAAGGCAGGTACCAGCTGTTAGCCTGCTCCTATTGCCCTACCCTTGTTTTCTATAGTTCCTATCCACCACTCCCACCAGGCTAGCTCTATTGACAGGCTACTTTAGAAAAAAGCAAGAAAGTTATCAATATTTCAGTGTTATAAATGATACTTGGTATCAGAGAATTTAAGCGAGTTAGCGAAATTCACATAGTAAGAGAGTAGCAGAGTTGGAACTGGAGCCATGGGTTTCTCATTCTAAAACCCATGATCTGTCCACAGTATCACATTACCTTTTAATTGTAAAAGGCCACTGAAATCTCTGTGAGACATGAGGATACAGATCATAAGTCCAATGATCTGCTCTGGGAACCTGATGGGTTAAGACTTACAGAAGCATTTCCCACAGTGTGGTATCAAAATCTCAATTGGAGTAGATGATACAAGTGTGGTTTAAAAAAACATGCTTAATAATACAACACATTTACATTTGAAAAATGAAAGATATGTATTTTTTAAAATATGTAAACTAAAGAAAAAAGATATGTATTTTTTTAAATATGTAAACTAAAGAAAATCTTTTTCGTTGATGAAAATAAGCTGAAGAAAAACTCTTGAGGAAAATATCAGAAAATCAAGCTAGATGGGTAGAGTACAGAGATGGACAAGTTTATCCAGAAGAGTACTGTCCTGTGGGATGCAAACTCCTATTTACACTGGGTTTGACATCCCAGGGCATTACTTTATCTGTCTCTGTAGATTTCATACTGATACAAGTGAACACTATAAAAATCTATGAAATTCTGCATCCCACTTTGGAGAGTGGTATGTGGGGTCTTAAATGCTAGCAAGCAGCCAGCTAAGATGCATCAATTGGTCTCAACCCACCTGGAGCAAGGAAGAATGAAGAACACCAAAGACAAAAAAGGTAATTATGAGCCTAAGAGACAGAAAGGACCACATAAACCAGAGACTATATCAGCCTGAGACCAGAAGAACTAGACGGTGCCCAGCCACAACCAATGACCACCCCGACAGAGAACCCCTGAGGGAGCAAGAGAGCAATGGGATGCGGACCCCAAATTCTCGTAAAAACACCGGTCTTAATGGCCAGACAGGGAGTAGAAAGACCCTGGAGGCCATGGTCCCCAGACCTTCTGGTAGCCCATGACAGGAACCATTCCCCAAGCCAACTCTTCAGACAGGGATTGGTCTGGAATATGGGATGGAAAATGATACTGGTGAAGAACCAGCTTCTTGGATCAAGTTAGACACCTTAGATTATGTTGGCATCTCCTGTCTGGAGGGGAGATGAGAGGGCAGAGGGGGCCAGAAGCTACCCGAATGGACACGAGGAGAGTGGAGGGAAGAACTGTGCTATCTCATTAGAGGGAGAGCAATTAGGAGTGTATAGCAAGGTGTTTGCAAATTTTTGTATGAGCAACTGGCTTGATTTGTAAACTTTCACTTAAAAAACACAATAAAAACTAATTAAAAATATATATATATAAATCTGTGAAAGACTCTTGCTTACATTGAGACAACTTCTAAATCATTCTGCAGAATAATACCCTGGCAAAAAGATATCAAGTTGCCTGGACTTTGCCAAGATTGGACAGTCTGTTAAACCTAGTGTTCTTTCTTTCCACAAATATTTGTTGATTGCCAATCACTCTCTAGATTCTATTTGAACGTTCAGTAATAAACGTAACATGGCCCCTGCTCAAGAAGCTCATATTCTAGATTTCAGACCCTTGACTAGAATAAAGAGCTGAGACATTCTATTCGATTATGGTTGTGCTTTACTGGCAGCTGGACGCAATATATTAAAGAATACCGAGGCTCTATGTAATGAAGAGAATTGTTGGTTATTTTTAGAAAGGACACTTTCTGTAACTCATCAGTTGTTGCTTCTTCCTCCCTGATAGTCCTCCTTCCCTCAGCATGACCATTTTGACTGAGGGATTCCTATTGGGCTCCCGTGCACTTAGTAATTGTGTTAGACATATTTCTCTGGCTTGACCCTAAGAATATCTCTGGTTTCTTGTCATTTATAAACACACATATGATAAGTAACAAGTCTGTTCTAGGACCTGTGTTTGCCGCTTGAGATCTAGATGAATTCCACTGAACCTCAAGGAGGTCACAGTCCAGAGGTGCAGTAGGACTCCTGGGCATAGCAGCAGTTCAAGCCCACCTTTCTGGAAGACATGGCTCAAGAGTTGTGTCTTGAAGGATGAAATACCAAGAGGAGCCACTTCCTTTTTTTCCCTCCCAGATCTTCAGTGTCCTCATCCGTATAAATTGGGGACCAAACTAGGTAATTCTTAAGTTTTTTTGCAATCTCTGCTAAGTTACTTTGAAGACATCTGCAATGTCAGCTCCCGCCTGAGAGTTTCCAGCCTGCTGGACTGCCCTATAGATTCTGGACTTGCCAGTCCCACAATTGCATGGGCCAAGTCCTTGAAATCTGCCTCTTTATATTATATTATTAGGAAAAATACAACCAGAATGCTCCTTAGAAGTGAGGATGATAAGACTCCTGCTTGTTTACTTTGAACACGTCATCAGGAAAGACTAATTGCTAGAAAAGGACATCATGTTTGCTAAAGTAGAGGGTCAGCCAAAAGAGGGAAAAACCCTCAATAAGATGGATTGAAACAACAGCCAAAACGATGGACTCAAAGATATTAACGATCATGAAGATGACACAGGACCAGGCAACATTTAGTTCTGTTAGACATGTATATATATATATATATATCCTACTGATACCTTCTGTTGTCTGTGGAGAACCTTGAATGACACACCATCCATGTTGGAAATATTTAGACAGTAGCTGTACAATGTGAGGAACATAGATGACTTAAGATAAATGATAGTTTATATAATTAATTAGGATCTTATTTTAACTCCTTCCTATGCCCTAAGTCTGGTTCAGTTAGATGAACCTTATACTCGACATCAGAAGACCTGGACCCGGGCCCTGGCCCTGTGCCATGCTGGTAAAGGATGACAGTCACAGGGCAACCTCTTCATCTCTCTATCTCTGCTTCCCAGGGCACTGTGGGAATACTGTGGGAGTAGAACAGGCAGCAGAAGATCAGTATCTGCAATACTCATGAGGCAGATGTGCCCCTTCCATGCCCTTCCCAAGGAAGTCTGCTCAGGCTGCCTTTCTATCTTCCTCTAAGGACCTAAACTTCTGCCCCAGCAACCAGGGCGGAGGGAGGATCGGGAGGCTCAAATTCCTGCCAAATCCCAAAGATCTCGCACTTCCGTCCCAGAAGAGCTAGCCTAAGGATGTAACCCCATTGTTTCTCTTTCCTCTGGGCTGGGTTGTTCCAGGAAGGATGTGTACTTCCCTTTGAAGTCTTATTTATTATTATTACTTTTTAATGAGGAATAACCTGGCAATGCCATTGACTCTGAAAATGCAATGCCTTAACTTTGTGTCTCCAACTATCACATAAGCTCCTTCAGCACATGAACCACACCTCACATCAGTGTCACACAGAAGTGATCAGGACACTCTTAAATTGGGAAACCAAACCTTCAGAATAGAATTTACATTTCCTAAAGCATTTTCTCCTTTGATCTACCTACCACACAAATTGTGTGAATTCATGTGGCAGACCCTGGAACACGCTGCTCAGATTCCTCTTTAAGAATGAATTCCTTGAGTATGGCTAGTTGACAGCCTTCAGGCTGACTCTTTCAGGTGCATCTCAGTTTTTAAGCTGAGGTCACACTCTTGTCAGGGTGGCCCCAGCCAGTGACTAAGGGAAATGATGGTATCAAGGCCTAGCCACTAATGGGCAATATTTGATGTGGAGCTCCATGCTGAGCTGGCAGAGACTTTGTCAGATCTGCATCAAGGCCTGGTGACACTTACTGCCCAAACCTGCTTCCTCTAGTTTCCTTTCATAGCTATTTCTCCCCAATATTTCCACTTAGCTTTTACTTTGGGAAGATCCAACTGATCCAGTGATACCAGAGGTGGGGTGGTCCAAGAAAGCATGCAGTAAGATGGAGTTTTGGGACTAGATAACTCACCATCAGCTGGCAATGAAGACCCCATATCAGGTGGTATGGGGAGGCACAGATAGTCCCTGGTACAAAGTGGTAGCCCAATTACTAAAATTTCACTAGTATTAACTTAAGAAGAAAGTTCTGGTAAAGAGATATGCCCTGGCCAGTGGATTGAGTCAAGAATTTGGAAAGTATAGAGAATGATGTATATAAGGAAAATTGCATTTCAGTACAAAGGGATAATGAAAAGTTGAGGGCAGTTAAAAAACAATTGGAAACTGAGTTTGAAGATCAGAGGGCCTCTTTGGTGGCTTACAAAGAAGTTCTTGTCTTGTTTAGTGAGAACACAAAATCGAGATTTAATATTTAGGGTAGTGCTTCAAAGGCAGTTAAATGTTCAGCCAAGACAGGTCTGTTATGCCAAGGTTTTTCTCTGATTGGGAAAACCTGGATCCCTGATGAATCTGGGTGAAATCTCTCCAAAATTTTGGCTTCTGAACCCTGTGGAAGTGGCCTTCCCATCTGTATTAAGAGTTAGAACTTGTTTGATGTGGGATGTTTTTCCCCTTGAAAAGGTTTTCCCCTTGAAGGGTAACAGGATCCCCTTCAGTACCACATAACCCAGCTATTTAGCTCCTATAAGTATATACTGTAATGATTCCCCAGTACTTTCCCAAATGGAACTATAGCCATTTACTTTGGTGACTGTACACTGATGAAATAGGAATACCCAGACATTTCAAGGACCTTTGGATTGCCACTGATACTCAGAAACCCAAAGTGTCATCATAGCTCCATATAACATCTGATAAGAGTGGAAAGGAACTATACTCTAAAATAGCTACTATGATTATAAAAAAAAAAAAAAATTAGCCAGCGTGTATTAGTGAGAACCAATTTCTGGACCTGGATTTTGAAGATTCTTGATCAAAGCGGGGGAAGGACATTAAAGTGGATAAGAGAGAGGTTACAGACTTGAGGACACTCTCTTGAGCTACCAGATTTACTACCTGTGGTAGGCAGAATAATGACCCTTGAAGATGTACAACTCCTAATCGTCATAACCTGTGAATATGTTAGGTTACATGGCAAAGAGGAATTAAGGTTGCAAATGGAATTAAAATTTCTAATCAGCAAATCTTAAAATATGGAGATTATCCTATATTATCCAGGCAGACCAACACAATCACCAACACAATCCCTGAAAATAGAAGAGAGAGGCGAAAGATGAGCCAGAGAAAGAGAAGTGATGATGGAAACAGAGATACTGTATTGCTGGAGGAAATGGATCATGAGCTAAGGGATGCAGGCAGCCTCTACACGGGAAGAGGCAAAGAAACAGAGTGTCTCATAGAGCCTTTAGCAGAAATGTGGCCCTGATGACACCTTGATTGTAACCCAGTGAGACCTGTGATGGACTTCTAATCTACAGAATAGTAAAATAATAAATTTGTGTTATTTTAGGCTACTAAATTTGTGATAATTTGTTACAGCAGCAATAGAAAATTAATACATCACCTAGAAAGTATCACGGTAGGGGAGATCCTAGAAGCCTGGATAAAGCCATGTCCAACACTAAGTCAAGTTAAAATACCTGAATTATCATGGCACCCAGTGGAGAAAGGAATTAAAGTCTCAGTGAAGTAGGCATGCTGGAGTGGATGCACTATGTGAGACCAGGGGATTTTGTTTACTGGTGACTCAAAGGCCCCACCAAGGCCATCAGAAATGTACTGGTGATAGGGGTACAAGCACTACTAGCAAGTTCAATGGTGACACTCTTCTGAAGGCCATAGCTGAGGAAGAGAGGTTGTTATGGAAAAGGTTTGCAGACAATGGGGATGAAGGCACCCTGAAGCAAGAGAGGAAAGGTATTGGCAATTAATCACCAAAAACCAAGAGACCACAATTAACCATAAATCTCACAGGCATTAAAAACAAAGAATGGTGAGCAGGAGGCTGAGAGCAGCCACTTCAATAAAATATCACAATACTTTGCCAAGCTACAATGATTCCTCAGCTCTTTCTCAAAGGTAACTACAGCCATTTACTTGGGTAATTGCCTTAGGCTGGATTCTCTAGAGCAGTAAAACCAGTAAAGCGTATAAATATAGAGAGAGATTCAGAGATTTGTATCAAGGAAATGGCTCATGTGGTTGTAGAGGCTGGGATGTCCCAAGTCCATGGGTCAAGATAGAGGCTTCTCCTGATCATGTAGCTGCAGGGCCTGGCAAAGCCAAGATCAGCAGATCAGTCAGCAGGGCTCTCACTTACAGGCTGTGAAGATCAATGAATCTCAAGATCGGCAGGCAAGATGGCAGGTAAGCTGCTAGCTCAAGTCCCAAGAACCAGAGGTCATTTGAACAGAAGCCAGTCACAGGATCCAACATGAGCAAAGAACCCCCAAGCCTTGCTAGAATGTCCACTTATATTCAATGCAGGCTACACACCCAAGGAAACTCCTTTTCAACTGATTGGCTACTCACAGCAGATTCCATCATGGAGGTGATCACATATCAAATCTCAACAAGGAAGTGATCACAACATTGTATGACTGCCAAAATACTGAGAATCATGGCCCAGCCAAGCTGACACATAATCTTAACCATCACAGTGGCAATGCACTGGGGAGAAAGGAATACCCAGGCATTTCAAGGACCATTGGGCATGGAGTAGGATTAACACTGATACCCAGAAACTCAAAGTGCCATCATTAAAGTGGAAAAATATGGGGGAGTGTGTCTTAGGTTCTATTCTCTAGAGAAGCAAAAACCAGTGGAACATATAAATATAAATAGAGGTTTATATAAAGGAAAGCGTTCATGTGGTTGTGGAGGCTGGAAAATCCTAAGTTAGTGGGTCAGTCTGGACGCATCTCCTGACTCATGTAGCTGCAGGTGCTGGCAAATCCAAGATTGTAAGGCCGGATAGGAGGCTTCTGGCTGACAGGCAGCAGAGGCTGATGAATCCCAAGATTTGCAGGTAAGATGGCAGGTAAGCTGCTAGCTCAGGTCTTAAGAATGGGAGGTCAGATCAACAGACACCAGCAGCAGAATCTGGAGTGAGCAAAAGCCCACCAGCCTTGCCGGAAAGTCCACCTATATTGGATGCAGGCCACAAACTCAAGAAAACTCCCTTTCAACTGATTGGCTGTTCACCACAAATCTGATCATGGAAGTGATCACATCATATCAGATCTCATTATGGAGGTGATTATATCACTAAAAAACTGCCAAACTACATCATAACTACCAAACCACTGAGGATCATGGCCCCACCAAGTTAACACACAACTTTAACCATCACAGGGGGTCAAGTAATAAATAGATTCCTTGCCAAAGCCCAGCTCATACTGGGTTTTCTGGGTCTGCAGACATGCTTGACAGTCATTTCCCCATTCCCTAAATGAATAATTACTTTTGACATACTTAGCAGTTGTAATAACCCCTATCCAAGAACTAGCATAGTAGTCAAGAAACCAAACCAAAATCAACATTGCGCTCTCAGGCGGATAATGCTAATTAATGCCACCAAAAGAAGTCTAAAAGATACAAGAATGATGGCCCCTATCATATTTCCACTTAAAACAGGAATTTGATTCCTACAAAAACCAGGTGGATGCTGGAGAATAAGTGCGTACCACCAAAAGCTCAGCGAATAACTCCAAACAAAGATGCTTTGCTAGACCTGGTATAATTGCTAGAACTGATTAAAATGGCCTCAGGTACATGGTACACGTCTATTTACTTGGCAAATGTATTCTTTTCTATCCAAATCATGAAAAAGGAGCCAAAACGTTTGCATTCACATGGAATGGACAACAATATACGTTCACCAGTTTTCCGAGGCTGTGTGAACGCTACTGCTTTCTTTCACATTATAGTCTAAAGAGATCTGAACTACTTGGACATTCTGCAGAACATTATCTTAATCCATTACACCTATAGCATCATGCTGATCCAGCAGGATGAGCAAGTGTTTCCTAGCCTGATGGAGGCCTTGTTAAAATGTCAGTCATTCAGAGGGTGGGAGATAAAACTTATGATGATTCAGGAGTGTCTTAAGCTGGGTTCTCTAAAGAAGTAAAACCAATAAGGCATATAAATATATATATATATATAAAACAAAAAAAAAATAAAACCAAACCCTGTGCCGTTGAGTTGATTCCGACTCATAGCGACCCTACAGGATAGAGTAGAACTGCCCCATAGAGTTTCCAAGGAGTGTCTGGCGAATTCAAACTGCCAGCCCTTTGGTTAGCAGCCGTAGCACTTAACCACTACGCCACCAGGGTTTCCATATATATATAGAGAGAGAGAGAGAGAGAGGGATTTATATCAAGGAAATGGCTGACATGGTTGTAGAGGCTGGGATGTCCCAAGTTGGTGGGTCAGGATAGAGGCTTCTCCTGATTCAAGTATCTGCAAGGCTGGTGAGCCCAAGATTAGCAAGTCAGACAGCAGGGCTCTTGTTCATAGGCTGTGAAGATCACTGAATCCCAAGATTGGCAAGCAAGATGATAGGTAAGCTGCTACCTCAAGTCCTATGTATCAGAGGTCAGATGAACAGAAGCCAGCTGCAGGATCCAGAGCAAAGAAAAACCTCCATCCTTTGCCAGAATGTCCACGTATATTAAATGCAGGCCACATCCCAAGGAAACTCCCTTTCAACTTATTGGCTACTCAAAACAGATCCCATCATGAAGGTGATCACATTATATCAAATCTCATTATGGAAGTGATCACATTATCATATGACTGTCAAACTACATCATAACTGCCAAACCACTGAGAATCATGGCCCAGAGCAGTGAACACAAACCTTAACGATCACAAGGACTCTGCCACTTCACCAAAGTTTTAAGAGTCCCAATGGTCAGGGACATTCTCTGCAACAAAAATGTAAACAACTATATCTTTTATCCTACTTCAAAGCAGGAAGCACAATGTTTACTAGTCTTTTTTGGGTTCACAAAGGAATAAAGAGTATCAAATCTGGTAATGACATAGGTAAAGATGAACATGTTTGTTCCTATTATTTTAAATGTATTAAAAGATGACTGTTTTAAGTTAAAAATAATGACAGTGTATATTGTGGGGTTTATAACATGTAGAAATAAAGTATACGAGAAAAAAGAGCACAAAGTATGGGAGGAAATTGGAAATTTACTCTTACAATATGTACAGTGGTATAATATCACTCGGAGGTAGACTGTGATAAGTGAAGGATGTATAGTATACATACTAAGGCAACTACTAAAATAACAAATAGTTACAGCTAACAACCCGACAAAAGAGATAAAGTGGAATTGTTTTTAAAAATGCTCAATTAATCCAAAAGAAGGCAGTAAAAGAGAGAAAAAGGAAACAAATTGGACAAATAGGAAACTAATATAGTAAGTTGGTTGATTCAAGCTCAATTATATCAATAACCACATTAAGTGTAAACTGTGCTGATCAATTAAAATGCAAAAATCATCAGATTGGATAAAAAACAAAACAAATATAAACTATAAGCTGCCTATGAGAAACCGAAACTGCTGCACATGAGTATATAAGTAGATTAAACCTAAATGAATTGAAAAAAGATGCATCGTGATGATACCAAAAGAAACCTGGAGTAGCTACTATACTAATATCCATTTACATTTTTATTGAAGAGAATGTCCCTGAACACTGGGACTCTTAAAACTTTAGTAAAGTGGCAGAGTCCTTGTGATGGTTAAGCTATACTAATATCCAAATCGAAAAAACCAAACTCATTGACACTGAGTAGCTTGCAACTCTTAGAGACCCTCTAAGACAGAGTAGAACATCCCCATAGAGTTTCCACAGTTGTAAATCTTCACTGAAGCATACTGTCACATCTTTCTCCCTTGGAGCGAGGTGGGTTCTTTTAGATAGCAGCCAAGCACTTTAACCCCTGCACCACCATGGCTTCTATACTAATATAAGACAATGTAAATTTCAGAGGAGAGAATATTACCAGGAATTAAGAATATTTCATAATTATAAAGGGGGTCAATTCACTAAGAGAACAACAATCCTATACATTTAATAACAGAGCTATGAAATACTTAATGCAGAAACTGATAGAACTGCAAAGAGAAATAGAAAAGCATTTATTGTCAGGGATTTCAATACTCATTTCTCAATTATTGATGAAACAAGTAAGCCGAAAGCAGCAAAGATATAGATGGTACCCACTCTCATCATGTCTGTTCAACATTGTCCTGGAGATTCTAGCCAGTACAACAGGCAAGAAAAAGAAATTAAAGGCATCTATCTTAGACAGGAAAAAGTAAAACTGTCTATTTATAGGGAATATGATCACTGATGTAGAAGACTATATGGAATCTCCAAAAAAAATACTAGAACAAGTAAGTGAGTTTAGCAATGCTGCAGAATACAAGATCGATATACAAAAATTAATAGTCTCATAGGTATGTACAAGTCAGACATAAACTTGTATACATATGTGCAGCTTATTGTATATCAATTATATCTCAACGAACCTGTTTTAAAAAAAAGACCTTAAGAAGAAAAACAAAAATGGCAGAAAAAGCAGACAGAGCTGCGTATTGTTTCAGATATTTACAACTACAAAAGCGAGGTATGCTAACAACTCAGTTGAAGATAAAACAAATGCTGCAATGTGGACAATAATTGAAGCTCAAATGTGCCTTGAACTTTCCTGGTCACCTATAAAACAGGACCTCTATGCAAGTGGAGCTCTGGTGGTGCAGTGGTTAAGAGCTCAGGCTGCTAACCAAAAGGTCAGCAGTTCGAATCTACCAGCCACTCCTTGGAAACCCTACGGGGAAGTTCTATTCTGTCATATTGAGTCGCTATGAGTCAAAATCAACTCAATGGCTTCAGGGCACTCTATGAAAACATTATGAGAAAAATCTAACACAAATTTAGTTAATATTAATTAAAAGTAGAGTCACACATAGTCTTGGGAGAAGATGAGAGAAAGAGTACAGGAGGGTTTTGTGCCAGAAACAAGTGGAGAGGTCATGAATTTGTGTAATTACAAATGGGATGGCATGTGCTCAATACGTTTCTGGATATGATACATACCTGGGCCATTAGTGTTTACCTGTAGTTGCGTATCCACTTGCCAGTCTCTGGTTTTACCTAGTAGCATCACTTCCCATAAATAATATCTGAACGGAAAACAAAGAAGCTTACACTTCTCATGACCTCTGGGCTGATATATAAGCAATGGTAGCAGTCTGAGATTTAGAGCTCTCTACCTGGTCTCTATCATGCCACAGAAACAGTAAATCTATTCATACCTATACTACTTATTAATATACCCACCCACCCAGTGCCCTATATGAACCAAAAAAAAATCCCCACTGCAGTTGAGTTGATTCTGATTCATAGTGACTCTATAGGACAGAGTAGAACTGTCCCATGGGGTTTCTAAGGAGCGCCTGCTAGATACAAACTGCCAACCTTTTGGTCTGCACCCATAGCTCTTAACCACTACACCACCAGGGTTTTCTATTAATATATAATAAGTATAAAATACATTTTTTTGAGAAGGATGACGTTTTATTCTCTGTTGTATTCTTTATCATTCTTCTTTGTCACCATATTGTCAAGCATTGTTTCAGAAGGATAGCAGAATCCTAGGAAATACTTTGACATCATTTAAGAACGAATTAAAAAAAAAAAAAAGTACTTCGCTTTCCCTCTGTCTACTAGCAGATATGAGTGCCCAGAATACAGGATGAATGAAGAAAAGGCTGGAGTGATTTCTTGAAGTTTCCTGAACGCACCATATGAGTGAAGGGATTGTGAGGTTGATGTCAGAGACATTACAGCTGCGAAGACTTAGCCTGATGGCCCCAGGCTAAGACCTCTAAAAAGACCTCTGGGGACCCTCAAATTCTATTTACTCCTCAGCCTCAGTTGCCTGGGCCCTTACATCAGGAGCTATGGGGCCTTAAAAGAGTCGCCTCATTGGTGTAGTAGCTGCATCTTGGGACGAGGAACCCAGGGGTAATACCCCACTCCTAGTTGATCCCTATTTTGCCTTTTCCCTTGAATCCAACTAAGAATTCTAATTTTAGTCCTTAAAACTGTAGTATTGCTGAGGCCATCTATTTATAAAAGCATCTGTAGAATATTTTATAGTTTACACAGCAGAGTAACTAATATTGTTATCTTCACAATAACCCTTTGTTTCCATTTTACGTGAGAAACTGCAGACTCAACAAGTGAAATGACTTGCCACCGTTGTTGTTAGGTGTCGTTGAGTCACTTCCAAATAGTAGTGACCCTATGTACAACTGAACAAAACACTACCTGGTCCTGTACCATCCTCACAATAATTGTTATGTTTGAGCCCATTGTTGCAGCCACTGTGTCAATCCATCTCCTCGAGGGTCTGCCTCTTTTTCACTGACCTTCTACTTTACCAAGCATGATACCTTCCTCCAGGGACTGGTCCCTCCTGATAACATGCCCAAAGTAAGACAAAGTCTTACCACCTTCACTTCCAAGGAGCACTCTGGCTATACTTCTTCCAAGACAGACTTGTTCATTCTTCTGGTAATCCATGGTATATTCAATATTCTTCACCAACTCCATAATGAGAAGGCGTCACTTTTTCTTAGGTCTTCCTTATTCATTGTCCAGCTTTGGCATGCATGTGAGGCGATTGAAAATATTATGGCTTGGGTCAGGCACACCTTAGTCCTCAAAGTGACATTTTTGCTTTTGAACACTTTGAAGAGGTCTTTTGCAGCAGATTTGTCCAATGCAATATGCTGTTTAATTTCCTGACTGCTGCTTCTATGGGCATAGATTGTGATTCCAGGTAAAACCGATCACATGGTAAATAAGTGGCAGAACTAGGAATTGAATCCTGGTCTTCTAATTCCAAACCATGTTTTCTTTCATTATATTTACATGCTCATATGTTAAAAACTTTAACTGTCTGGGTAAAGAGAAGTGTCTCATTTGGAAAGGCTTCTGTCCAAACTTGGTTGGAATGATTAAGTTCAGAGAAAGGTGAAAAAATCTACTTCACCACAAGGATGTTCTCAACTCCTCTATTCCCTTGCCTGCAGAAAACATTCTCAGAATGGGTGTGCAAGGGGAGAGGTGCGGCTCTGTTAATAGCTCCCATGTTTTAGTATTTAAGTCTGTGTACTGAGTTTTACTGAGATGCATCAGGGTTTGCGTTGGGCAGTGTGGAACAACTTTGGAGATTGTGAAACTGGGTTTAAGTAGAGGATTCCACATTTACTAGCTGGATGGCCTCCTTCAAACAAATTTAATCTCTCTGCAGGCTCACTTTACTCATTTATAAAACTTAGTACCCTCCTTGAAAAGCTAATCTATAGATTAAATAGGAGATGTTGGTTCCTGTGTCCTCTTTCCCTGCATCCCTGAAGCTAGGTCTTTGTTTCGAGGTCTGGTTTTCTGCAGTGATGGCACAAATATACCTGGGAATTCAAGGGGTCATTCATGGGCTCAGGGAGGGACTCAGACTCCTTAGTCGAACTACCTGTTGGCTTTGCTTTCTGTGACGTCTCTAACTAGTGCAAAGGGCCAAGGTTAGAGGTTCAAGTCCAGAGAAGCCTTAGAAGAAAGGCCTGGAGATGAACTTCCAGAAAACCCACCACTGAAAATGCTATGGAGTATAGTTCTACTCTGCAACACACACGGTTGTCATGAGTTGGAATCAACTTGATGGCAACTGGTTTGATTTTGGTTGTTTTTTTTTTTTTTTTTTTTTGCTTGCCCTTAGAACACTGAAATGATAATCCAGACATTTATAAGTGGGAGTGTCTAAAAGTTACAGATGATGCATAAGGACACTTTTGTTTTGATATTTAATAATACATGCTTAATTCATAATCATTAGATTATCAACTGACATTAATGCTTGGTCACTGAGCTAGTCACTGAAGAGGACTTGAGCTGGGTCAGGGAAGAAGGCCACTGTGAAAGGACCTAAGAAAATGGTGAGAAGAATTGGGTTAATAATAAGAACCCCTGAAGTTTGTGGGGCGTTATCCCACTGACAAGCACTTGCACACCTTGATCGTCCAGCTCAGACTCTATCGCCTACTCTGGGTGACTCTGGTAATACTCTACCTCCACCCCCCACTGCCCCGCCTCAGATCTTAGTTGCTCTGCCATAAAATATAAGAGTTGGACTTGATCAATGGTTTTCAAATATATATAGCAGCAGAACCCTTATTCTCCTCCCTATAAATTGACACTAGAATTATGTTTATAAAACTGATAAAAGTGGAGCTGCGTGGGGTCTCACCGGGTTCCTCTCATCTTTCCCGGATGGCTCCTAATATATTAACTCTGGTACCACACCAGTCAAAAGAACCCTGCCCTATTATCCCTTTAGCTGATAATAGTAACAGTTACCATTTCAGCCAGGCATAGGTCTTAGTCTCTGACATGTCTTAACCCTATCTATCCTCACGACACCCTTGGTCCTTATAAAAGTTAAGTGATTTGTCTGGTCACAGCTAATAGGAGACTGAGTCCGCCTTCAGAGCCAAGCCTGTTACCTCCCCACACCTCTGCCTATAGTCCCAGTGGCCCAGGCCTTTGCCCTGCCCCAGGTCCAGATTCAGGGTAGGAAGGAGATGAAGTAGCTATCCTCAAAGGGATTAGAGAATAAAAGATTTTCCACTGGCTAATCCTTTCAGCATTAAGTGAGGAGGCAGCTTGCTGATTCTGGGTTCCCACCAAAGGTGGAAGCTCATTATATAAAGGCTGGAAGTATGTGTGCCAACAACTCCCTTCCCCCAGCAACCACGCATGCGAAAGTTTGATAGAACACAATTCGAACAGGCATTCATTAGGCAAGAAGCCCATTTCTGCTTAATCATAGGCAGTGAAAGAGCAAAGAAATTGCATCAGCCTACATGCGCCCCAGCAAAAGCCCCTGGAAGGCTTTGATACATGCAAAGGCTGTTTTCTAATAATATGCATCTTAGAAAACTGGGGTTAGAAAGTGTCATGGATTGAATCGTCTCCCCCCTCCAAATGTGCATCAATTTGGCTATGCCATGACTTCCAGTGTTGTGTGATTGTCCGCCATTTTGTCATCTGATGTGATTTTCCTACATATTGTAAATCTTATTACTATGATGTTAATGAGATGGAGTAGTGACAGTTATGTCGATGAGCTCTACAGGATTGGATTGTGTCTTAAACCAATCTCTCTTTCTATATGGGAGACAGAAGCGAGCAGAGAGACCGGGGGACCTCATAGCACCAAGAAAGCAGCACCAGAAACAGAGTGCATCCTTTGGACCCGGAGTGCCTGCACCTGAGAGGCTCCTCAACCAGAGTAAGATTGATGGTGGGGGCCTTCCTCCAGAGCCGATGGAGGGAGAGGGCCTTCCCCTGGGAATCGGCTCTCTGAGTTTGGACTTCTTGCCTACTAGACTCGGAGAATGGATTTCTCTTTGTTGAAGCCATCCACTTGTGTTATTTCTGTTACAGCAGCACTAGATAACTAAGGCAGAAGGAAACCCAGCAGGATAGAGTCCTCCTGGCACAAACTATACATCAATTAACAGCTATTTACTGAGCACCTAACACCTACCTACAGAGATCTGAGCACTGGGCCAGGTGCCAGCCACTGGACCAGGAGCTAGGGATACAGAGGTGATTTCTCTGAATGGCAAACACTTTCGGAACTTAGAAGACTGGTCCCACAGGCTATAAAACCAACTCTTTAGCCATGTCCTACCATGCACTACAAGCTCCACTCTTTTGGAAGAACTTTGATGAGCTCCATTCACAGCTTGGCACTAATGCTCTTAACTTGAGCAAGTCTTAAATACTCCTCATACTGTTTCCTCTGCCTAGAGTGCTACTGCTTTCTCTTAGTTACCTAAACCATTTGTCCTTCTGGACTGACTCGGTGCCACCCCTCCCAGGACACCTCCTGATTGTCCTAGACTGGTAAGGTGCCATCCTATAGGCTTCCACTGAATCCTGTGTTCACCCAATTCAGCCCATTGCCTGTGTCTGCTTCCTTGTCTGTCTCCTCAGCTAACACTGAAACTGGCAGAGGAGGTGCTGACTAAACGTTTCATGACTCAAACTGAGATTCTCTGGCTGCAGTTACTTCTTCTGTTAAATGCGGGGCATGATGGGTAAGATCATCAGTGCAGCCCATCTAGCTCTGACATGCTGTGGATCTAAGATGGAGAAAAAGATTGCTGGGTGAATACTAGTTGCTAGAAGTCGGGTGGTTTCCTCCTTGGAGCTTTCCAATCAGGTGTGCCGATGTTGTTCTTCCTGGTGAATCCATGTGGAACTCTGGATTACCTGAACTCTAGGTAAGCCTGTCTAAAACAGAGCTATTTGTTCACTTTCTCGGAGAGCTTCTAGGCTCTAACATAGAAGAAAGGGTAACACACTTTGGAATGAGACGGACTTGGGGTTCAGTCCTGGCTCTAATACTTGCAGGTTGTTTAACCTTGGACAAGTTTTGAACCTTTCTGGGCTTGTTTCCTAATATGTAATAGAAACACAATTGGTTTATTTTATAAATCTTATATCTTCCATTACTCGTGGTTCTTTGGTACAGAATCCTCACTTTCCATGCGGGAGACCTGGGTTCAATTCCTGGCCAGTGTACCTCAAGCACAGCTACCACCCATCTGTCAATGGCTTGTGTGTTGCTATGACACGGAACAGGTTTCAGCAGAACTTCTAGACCAAAATAGATTAGGAGGAAAGGCCTGGTGATCTACTTCTCAATATCAGCCAATGAAAAGCCTGTAGATCACAACAGTCTAACCCACAACTGATCGTGGGGATGGTGCAGGGCCAGGCAGTACCTGGCTCCATTGTGCATGGGGGTCACCATGAGTCGGGCCAACTTGAAAGCAGCTAACAACGATGTTATTAAAAAGCTCAGTTCAGTGAGACAGTATATCTAAATTGGCCAGCATCTACCCATAAGTAATGAAAGACAGCCTTCCTTTTTTATCAATAGTAGTCATGGTTTACCCGCAAAGAATGAACACCTATGAGAACACAGAGTTCTTAGACGTGGGGTGTGTGTGTGGGGGGGGCCACAAACAGTTGGTAAAAAACAATCATTTTTCCAAACCCCAAAATTTTAGTTAAATACGCACAATTTTATTTATTGAAGAGATTAGGACAAAAACATGAAACCAAATACATGACAAAGCACCAGAGGCCATAGATCCTCACCATGCACATCCCTCAATCTTTCCTCCTAACAAGGGACTTAAAAAATAGGGGAGGGGGGGAAGAAAAAAAGGTCCTCCTTGACACAGCACCGTCTTCAGAATGTTAAAAAGAACAAAAAACAAAAAAAAACCCTCTCTCCTTTATATCTTCCATTATCAAAATAGAACCAAGGGCAAATCCATGGCCGCCTTGTCTCCTGATTATGAGCGGTCAAGCCGCCCTCCTGGGAACGTGAACAACATGGCTCCTGCTGAGCAGGCATAAAGCATCCAAGGGTCTGCACATACATGCCACATACTAGAATTAAGCACAGATTCAAGTAACATTTACCTACTAGAGTCCACGTGTTACCTACCCAAAAACATGACCATTTCACAAAACATATACAGGCAGTAAAATCCAAACAACTGAGGTACTGGAAACACAAATATTTATGCCAAAGATTTCTGTATCATACAGCAATAGAAAAGCAGTAATAAAAAACATTTTGCCACTCAAAATCAAATAAAGCTATCTAGAAAAGCCAAATAAAAGGTTATTTCAGGGACAGAAATACTCAAACAAGAAAAAAAAAATGATAAATGTTAACTACAGCATGTAACATGTCATCCCAAGTCAACCCGTAATTGAAGTACTGGCTTAATACATCACAATGTGACATTTTCCTTAATAAATAGAAGAGTTCTTGAAAATACAAAGGTGCGTATTGGGATAGAGAGCTGTTTTTATTTATATCATCCTAGCTTTCAGCTTATTATCCTTCCCACTCTCTCTATTGAGGGTTTACTCCAAACCAGAGGGCCTCCCAAGCTAAAAGGATCATTCTTCATAAAGAAAACTAAATAGCTGCCCTGTATTTGATACATGTGGGACAACCTGCTTTGTTTCACTCGTTTCCAATAAAACAAAGACAAAATGTTTAGTTGAGATCAGAGTGTTGCAAAAGCTTAAGACTCCCAGGGCTATCTCAGGCCACGGTTATCATCTCAGCAAAGAGGAATGCCTGTAATTCAAACCCTCATCATTCAAGAGAAAAAAAGCAACAATTAAGGAGTTGACTTTCTCTTTTCCTTCCTTCTTCCTTTTCTTTCCCCTCCACTTTAAACTATGATAGGAGTAATGCATCTGGGAGTCTGGCTTCGAGTAGCTTCCTGCCACAAACCAACTGACACAAAACAGAATAGCTTGTTAAAGGGCAGATTTTTTCCCCTTCGGGGAGCAAAGCCTTAACGTTGTCATTTCCTGACCAGGATACTAAAGAGTTTATTTAGAAGAAATGAGTTGAAGAGAGCTATTAAGAGACACAAACTGGACTTTTTTTTGTTTTCTTTTAGTTTAGCACCCAGGTTGCGTGTCAGTCTGTGTGCACCGAATTAATGATCAGATAGGTGGTTGGCTTGATTTAAAAAGAAGAAGATATTCTCAGCCAATTATACCTGCCCTGAATCATGACAAGAAGTTAAACGCTAACAGTGCGATGCCAAGATGTGAGTTTGAGGCAGAGAGTTTCCGTTCTGTCAGGATCTGCAACTATTTTTGAACAAAACAAAAAGGGGGGTAGGTGGAAGAGGCCCAACTGCCAGGGGTGGTCTCCTCTGCTCCATCAGGGAAGAGAAGCCCCAGGATGCTCCCTGTTGCTTCAATCCCACCCATCGGACCTGATCACAGAGCCCAACCCCACCCCCCCATGTCTCTTGCCCCCATGCTACATGGTTAGTCAGCTCCTTGAAGGTTTTCCTTCTTTGAACCAAGAAACGTGTGAGTGTGAGTGTCTTTCTTGCTACCAAGCGGGCGATGCGTGTTCCCTGGACGAACTCCTTCCTGATGCCCTCTCTCTCGCTCCTGGTACCTGCGGATTCCCTAGTCTCGGTGGGGTGGGAGCTCAGTTAAAGAAAGGGTCCAAGTTCTCTTCCATGTTGACATCCGGCACCAGCTGATCAGATACTTCCTTAGCACCATATCCTGAATTCGAGACGCTAAAATCTGTAGAAAACCAAGGATGGTCCAGAATTTCCTGGGAGGTCAGCCGCTCTGAGGGCTCCCGCCGCAGAATGCTCCGGATGAGGCACTTGGCCTTGGGCGACAGAGTCTCTGGAATGTTGAACTGGCCACGCCGGATCTTGCTGAAGAGGGAACTGGGCTCAATGTCATGGAAAGGGTACCGCCCTACCAACATGGTATACAGCATCACTCCCAGGCTCCACACGTCGGCTGCCTTGCCCGAGTAGCTGCCACTGGTGTTCAAGATCTCTGGGCTTACATAAGCTGGACAGCCGTGCTTGTCGGAGAGGGAGTCATCATCTCCTCGCAGAATGTACGCATCTTCCAGGCTTTCCAGCTTGACCCGAGTCCTGCAAGAGAAGGAGGAAAACATGAAGTCCTGAGGGTGATCTGAGGCATGTTAACCCCATCGTTATAATACAGCTCTTGCTCATTTCCAAAAAAAAGAAAGGTTGCCACCAAGCTGACTCTGACTCACAGTGACCCTAAGTGTGTCAGAGTAGAACTGCACTCCACAGGGTTTTCAATGGCTGATTTTTCAGAAGTAGATCACCAGGCCTTTCTTCCAACATGCCTCTGAGTGGACTCGAACCGCCAACCTTTAGGTTAACAACCAAGCACATTAACTGCCTGCATCACCTGGGAACTCTAATGACTCCTCATCCATTCATTCATTCATTTGACCAGCCAAACATTATTTACTGAGCAACATCTATGTTCCAGGCACCACTGCAGGGGCTGGGAGCACATATGTCAACGAGACTGACAGGTTTTTTTGTCATGAAGCTTACATTGTATTACAGGACACAGACCTTCGGGAAGCAAGCAAACCATAAATAACATTCTTAGCACCCCTGTCTTAGTGATCAGCAAAAGACAGATTAAGTAATTCTGTCAAAGTCACAGAAGGGTGATGATAGGGACTCACAGGAATCAAGCCCAGACCTAATCAACTAGGAAGCCCAAAGATGCTCTGTACACAACTTCCTATGAACATCAGGCTGACCTGATGTAACACAGTCTGAATGTCCTTTCATATTATTTAAATGCCTTTTGGCCTCACAATCTTTCTCTTGTCAGACATATAGGATTTTACTACCCCATTTTACAGATAACAAGACAGGCCCACAGAGATTCCATAAGTTGCCCAAAGCCTTTTAGCTGGGAATAGAGAAGACTTGACCCAGAACCCTTCCTGAGTCAATCCTATTGCTCCTTCTGCTACACCAGAGCCAGGGAATGTCGAGTAGGAGTGGACTCACACACCCTGAACTTTCGAGGCCCACATCCTCCGCTCAAGCCCATCTTTTCTTTCCCAGATTTTCTGCTGATGTCATCTCCTAGCCCACCAATCCTACTTCAGGAGCATTGTCTGGGCCTAGTCCTTGGCATGGTACTTATCATCTGACTTAAAAACCAGTTGTCATCGAGTCAACTTCAACTCCTGGAGACCTCATGCGTGTCTGAGAAGAACTGTGCTCCATAAGGTTTTCAGTAGCTGAGTTTTCAGAAGTGTATCACCAGACCTTTCTTCTGAGGCACCTCTGGGTGAACTTGAAGCTCTAACCTTTTGGTTAGGAAGTGAAAACGTTAACCGTTTGCAATACCTAGGGGCTCCCTCCCTCATCTGATTTAGGTTACCTTTATCCTCTGTTTCTGTGACCACACCTATGATTCTGATTTCTCACTGTGCATGCGTGTGTGTGTGTGGACAGCAGAATGAGCCTGACGTCCTTTTCAAACTACTTACACCGTCCCCAGGTTTTCCTCTGCCACTTAAGAACCATTAAAGGAGTCCTGATGGCACAATGGTTAAGCACATGGCTACTAACCAAAAGGTCGGTGGTTGGAAACAACCAGCTGCTCTTTTGGAGAAAGATGTGGCAATCTGCTTCTGTTAAGAATACGGTCTTGGAAAGCCTATGGGGCAGATCTACTCTGTCTTATAGGTTCACTAAGAGTCAAAATTGAGTCAGTGGCAATGGGTTTTAAAGGAACCCTGGTGGAGCAATGGTTAAGCACCGAGTTGCTAACCAAAAAAGTCTGCGGTCTGAACTCACCCAGCAGCTCTGTGGGAGAAAGACCTGGTAATCTGCTCCCACAAAGATAACAACCAAGAAAACCCTACGGGGCCATTCTACTCTGTCACATGGGGTGATTATGAGTAGAAATCAACTCAATAGCTACAAATAATTACTTTGCTGATGGGAATGAGAGACTTTCCTTGGAGTGTTGGAGAAATCCTCCATTAAACTGAGTCCCTAGAAACTAGAAATAATCTTTACACATCTCTCTGTCCCCAGTAGGGCTTGATATAATCGTTGGGTATAAAATAAATAAGTGTTCAGTAAATACTTTTGAATGAGCTGAAGGCTCACACTTTACTGCACCTGATTTATAACAAAAGAAACTGAGTGTCAAGACACAAAGTATCTCATTAGAGGCTGCACTGTGAGTCATGCATTTGCCTTACCCAGCACTCCAAGCTCATTAGCCAATCTCCTTTCTTAACCCAGGGGCCTCTAGAGAATTCCTATTTCCCTAACCTGCTATCCTTCTCAGTAGAAAGTTAATAATTTCTACCTTTCAGTTCTTGAAACCAAAACCCTCCCCCTATTCTCCCTGCCCAAACACTGACACTGCAGAGTCCAGTAGTTCTCAGGCCCCATAAACTTGGTTAATCCCATTCCATCACATCGGTTAAGGCTTGCTAAGAAGGTGACATGGGACAGGGAAAAGGGAAGAGGAGTTGGAGTTAGAATTTAGATAGCACTTACAAGGCCCATATCCCTGCGCACATAAAAGCATCTACCTTTTAGCCCCAAGGTGATGTTAATGAGGCTCAAATGAGCTGAGAACAGGAACATACTTGGAAAAACGACAACTGCCTCTTAGTCATAAGCAAGAGAGTATAAACCAGATCCATCCACTGCTATTTCTCTTCCTTCCTCCAACTGCAAGTCTTAGCGCTTCAGGGTGACCAATATGTTCTGAGAGAGTGTTGCAGAAGGGCGGTGATGTTCAAACTAACCAAGGATTGTTACCGGGAGCTCTCTACTGCAAAAAGTCCTGGTGAAATCCTAGGTTATTTGTAAGATTTCATATCTGGACTATGGGGGTTTCAAGGGTCAAGAAGTGTCTACTCTCCTTGCATAAATTTCCACTGAGCAAAAAATGGTTGTGGTAACCGGAAAAGGCACTGGGCTAGGAGCTAAGACAGCCTGTTTGCACCCTGGGCTGTATCTCTCACCTGCTTTGTGACTGTGGGTGAGTCATTCACCTCTGCTTCTCAGCCTTTAAAGGAGAGCATTAGACAAGGCAGTCTGAAGGTCCCTAACAGTTCTAACACTCTGCGATTCTGTGACATAGACCTTTTTATCTGTTCCCCCATACAGACAGCTACGTGTTTGTCACCTCCCCCTCCAGCTAATACTCGATAAAAATAGGAAAGGATCTAGATGTGCTAATCTGAAATTGAGCAGATTAAAAACAAACCTCTTCCTTCCTTTTCCTTCTAATCTAAGGTAGCAGGTGGAGCTGACCCACACCAGCCTCACTGAGATTGGAGATGAGTCAGCGAGCTGCGAGGGGTGGAGAAGGCACTGTGAACCACAGGCACAAGCAAGCTCTCTCAACATGCTCCCGACCCCCTCCTGTCCCTTATGCTCTGCTATCAGCAGCTCTTGCCTAGCTTCAGGGGTAAGCCAAATACCTCACCTCCAGTTTCACCATTCTTGGCAGGAGAGTAGATATGGGATAATTATAGTGGTGGAAGTCATGAGAGTAATAAACCCTCACATCTGCGTGACAATGGAGAGTCCAGTGGAACAAGCACTAGTCTTAGAATCAGGTTTGGGGCCAAGTTCCTCTGCCAAAATCCTCCAGTGGTATCTCAGCTGATTCAACGTAGAAGCCAATGTCTCCACCATGACTGCAGGTGACCCCATGGCCTTTCAACCACATCTTTAGCCACTCTCCCTTTCTCTATTCTGGACTCTTTACTATTCTTCAAATGCATCTACTGACCACGTTCTTTCTTGGGGGCCTCTGTACTTATTTTCCCTCTGCTGGATGTTTTCTCCCCCAAGTAAGTGCACAACTCACTCCCACTCACTTTCAGTCTCTGCTCAAATGAACTCTATTAAAGAGACCCTGCCTGACCATCCTATATAAAGCAGCACCCACTGCCCAGCACGCCCCATTCCCCTTATCACTACCTGAAATAGTATGCATTTATATAGTTACATATTTATACTTGAGAGGCAGTGGTCTTTCAATGGTAGAATTCTTGTCTTCCATGAGGGAGATCCAGGTTCGATTCCTGGCCAATACACTTCGAGGGTAGCCAATACCCATCTGTCAGTGGAGGCTTGCATGTGGATGTGATGTTGAACAGGTTTCAACAGAGCTTTCAGACTAAGTCAGTCTAGGAAAAAAGGCCTGGCAACCTACTTCTGAAAATCTGTCAATAAGAACTCTCCTGGATCACAGGGGTCTGCCCGGCAACCCATTCTGGGAATGGAGAGGGACTGGGCAGTGTTTCCTTCCATTGTGCATGGGGTTCCCAAGAGTCCAGGGTCAACCTGACGGCAACTAACAACCATGACCACGTATTTATACTGCAGGTATTATTTCAGTGGTCATTTCAGGGAGATCACCTCATTCCCCACCTTCAGAATGTATACTTCAGGAGCTTATGGGCAGGTGGCTGAGGTCACTTTGTGTGTAGTGAACAGCACCTATGTACACTGCTATTCCTCTAGCACCTGTGCTAAGACCTGGCAACTAGTAGGTATGCAAAAAATGAATGAGAGGGGCAGTCATGGTAGTTGCCCCTCATAGCATCAGTGTGCTTACCTTTAAAGGAACAACTCTGCCTGCTCTGTCTACCCGGGCAGGGTTAAGTGGAGGTCAAATGAAAGATCTCTGGAGGACATGGTTTATAAACTGTAACACCTCAGAAAGAGGTTGGTGGGGGGAAGAAGGCAGATATAATCTCAAGGACTTTGACTGCCACTGCCTCAGCCCTTTCATGAAACTGTCCTTACCACCTCAAGCTCTTTATGCTAAGCCAAATCTAAGGTCCATTTTCATAACCGTCTCCTTCTAAGTCACAACTTTTGATTGTGACCCTGTCCCTCACCCCCTCACACCCTCCTACCCCTGAGCACCAACCAGTGTTCCCCACATTCAAAGCATCCTAACTCCTCTTCCTAGAAGCCCTCCAAATGACAGAGGGCAACAAGGGCCTTAGAAGAAACGGTTATGGGCTCCATTTTATGAATTCAACTGCCCTCGCAAGAGTCCTTGGGTGGTGCAAACAATTAACACCCTTGGCTACGAACCAAAAGGCTGGAGGTTTAAGTTTACCCAGAGGTGCCTTGGAAGAAAGGCCTGACAAATCACTTTGGACATTTCAGCCATTGAAAACCCTATCTCTGGAGCACAGCTCTACTCTGACACACATGGGGTCACCATGAGTCTGAGCTGGAGTCCACTTGATGGTGACTAGTTTTCAGAGGAGCACACCTCCCTCCTCCCCCACCTCAAGATGATGATTCATTAGCTATGCAAATACTTACTGAATCTGAGAATGAAATAAATCACCATTCATTATCTATCTGGCATGCATCATCCTTCCTTTTAGAGTCTAGGGCTTTAGTGGGGAGGGTCTGGATCTGTCATGTTGAGTTCAGTACCTGTGGCAGGGCCACCGAATGGTCAGACAAACCAGGCCAGTTCAGAGAGAAAAGCTTTATCCTGAAGTCAGAGACACCTGGGTTCAAATTCTGGCTTTGAAAACTACTGAGAATCAAATATAGCAAAACCTGGGACAGCCAGAACTCAACGGGACTGCCTTGTTTTTCCAGGTCTCGCAAGTTTTCCACCTCTGACAGGGTGCTTTTGACAGGGCGCTTATGAGTGCTCTCTGTTAAGAATTCTACCTTGCTTTAGTTTTGAGTTTTCCTTCTCTAACAGGTTTCTGCCTTACACAGGTTCTGCCTTTTGCAGGTTTTACTGTATCAAATGTCATCTATTTGCCTAAATGTAGACTAGGTATCTACATGTATTTTCTCTTTAAAATAAACTTCCAAGGCAGGTATTATTGTTCCCTTTCAAGGATACTGAGCTTAAGACTCAGAGAAGTTAAGTAAGCCCAGGCAGCTAGCATATAGCTAATAAGTGGCTGAGTGCCCACCTTCCTCTGGGCAGGGGTCAGCCCCTCTCAGCCCTGTCGCACCTACCAAAGAATTCAGCGCAGGAGACCACACCCAGGGACACTTTGTCAACTCGGTTCCTTCAAAGTGGGTGGTACTTGCGCACCCCAGGGTCAGGGAGAGGTCGGCCTTTGGGGCAGGAGGGAGGAACCGGCATGAAGGAAAAAGAAGCCTAGAAAAAGAAGGGAGGAAACGAAGCACTCACAGCCTTCTTCTGACCTTGCCTCCTCCTTGGAACATCCTGCACTTGTTCACATCACTCATAGGCAAGGGTCGAGGCAAGCGGTCTGGATTCCGTCTTTAAACAAGGCCCTTTCAGGATGCACGCCATGTCGGGGGAGCGTAGGGGAATCAGATGGTCTGGGTTAGGGTTTAGCTCTGGTCCCCATGGACTTCCTAAGCAACTGCAGATGAGTTACTGAATGTCTCTGGGCCTTGGCTTCCTCCTCTGGGAAACCGGACTACTGTCCTCTATGCTCAAGATAATGTAGGTGAAGTGCCTAGCAGGGTGCTGGAACGTGTCAGAAATGGAAGATAAAATGAACAGAACGGTCTCTCACCTTCTGAGGTCCACTAAGCAGTCTGAGGACTATGAATTTTCCGGGCAAAGAATTGATTTTCATAGATATCAACAGAAGCACCTGGACCTAGTAATTCAAATGTCCCACGAATCATTCAGGCAATTAAGACATTTAGTTGGCGGTTTGAACTTACCAAGAGGAACCTCGGAAGACAGGCCTGGCAACCTGTTTCTGAAAGGTTACCATCTTGAAAACCCTATGGAGCAGTTTTATTCTGCACACTTGGGGTCACCATATGTCAGAAACAACTCAACGGCACCTAACAACAACATGAGCACTGATTCTGTTTGAGGTCCAAACTAGGTACTGGGCATACAGACAGGGCAAGTAACCCCCATCCTCTCAGTTTTTCAAAGATTAAATGAAATAATACAAGTACCAAACTTGTTGAGTCGATTCTGACTCATAGCAACCCTACAGGACTGAGTAGAACTGCCCTGTCGGGCTTCCAATGAGTGGCTGGTGGATCTGAACTGCCGACCTTTTGGTTAGAAGCCAATTGCTTAACCATGGTGCCACGAGAGCTCCAATACAAGTACAGTACTTATCAAAGTGCCAGGCATGGTAGATCTGCACAAAAGGGTGGCAATGACCGTACAACCTGTGAAAGCTGGAAACTGTGTAAGGCAGAAACCCGTCAGAGAAGGAAAACGCCAATATTTTCCACTAAAATAAGCGATAGAAAAGCGGTAAGACTGCACTCTGTCAAAAGTGGAAAACATGAGAGACCCAGAAAAACAAAGCAATTCTAGCAAGTTCCGGCTCTCACAGGTTTCACTGTAAAATTACTGACTGTATGAAGATAAGGTGCCCACCCTTCACGCTAGGGCCTAGTGGAAAAGAGATAAGCAAGAATAAAATGCAAATCCCAGGCAGACTGAAGTAGATGTGAATTCTCTGACCACGCTCCTTCCTGGGGCCTTTGTACTTACTCTCCTCACTACCTGGAATGCTCACCCCCCAGGTATGTGCCCAGCTCACTCTGGCTCATTTGTATCAGCAGTCCAGATTAAGGTGATCCGGTGTGCGTCATGGAGGTGGTGCGGGGGGGGGGGGGGGGGATGGTGGTGGTGGTGGTGGTGTTTGCGACTGAAGAGCTATAAATGACAGTGATTATCTCCTGCAACTTCTCAGGAGAAGGCAACACCTCCCTGTGAGCAGCAAGCCCCAGGCAGGATGTATCTGGCCAGAGAAGCTGGATCCCTGCTAGCCTTTTGCAATCTGTCCCTGGCATAAGAAGGCAACAGCCTGCTTAGCTTTCAACCTGCTGAATGAACAAGACTCACACATGGGCAGCCTGTGTACTCAATGCCAGCCCAGCCCAGGGCCCAGGCCTTGTGTCACCTGATCCTGGTGCCAGGTGAGAAAGCCAGAGCCAGCAGGATGTGGTTCCACTCCAGCCTCCTTGCAGGAGCAAGGCCTTGAAAACCCTGTTCCTCCTCCTCTCCCCCCACCACAGGCTTCAAAGGGCCCACCTGACCACAGGCAATAGCTCTTCACTTTCAGCCTCGGTTTTTCCTCTGTAAAATAAGAACAAATGGCTAAATGGCCAGAAAAGTGCTCTTCTAGTTTCAAAATGTCAAATATTTTAAGTTTTTTTTTTTAATTCTTAAGTTACAGTGATGACAACACTTCCTATATGAAATTCTAACAGTAATGATAATAGTAAAAATAGTTACCACCACCACAAAGTAACGTGCATGTATTAAGTATCTAATAAAGACTGGGATGTTTATAGTCTCTATCTCTATTTCTTGTAACAAAACTGAAAGGCAATCGAAACAGGAGCATAGAGAATTACACGCCCAAGGCCATATATATGGTAACTGCAAAAACAGAGATCTGAGACCACATCAGGAAATTTCTAATGTCAGTGTTCTCCTGGAAATATGTCATGACACTCACATCCCAGAATTACAGTGTTGAAGAAAGCAAAACTTTTAAAGGGAGACCCTGAGTGTATGGAGACAAATACGGCCCCAGATTTACTTAGCACTTGACCACAGGAGCCCCAGTGGCACAATGGTTAAGCACTCAGCTGCTAACTAAAAGACAGGCAGCTCACCATTGCATACGTTATCTGACTGCGATAGCTCATGGGAAACCCTGGTGGCCTAGTGGTTAAGTGCTATGGCTGCTGACTGAAAGGTCGGCAGTTTGAATCCACCGGGTGCTCCCTGGAAACTCTATGGGGCAGTTCTACTCTGTACTATAGGGTCACTATGCGTCGGAGTCAACTCGATGGCAATGGGTTGGTTTTACAGTTCACGAGGTAGAAGGAGGTGACTGTTCTGTCCGTTTACTTGATGAAGAAACTGAGGTACAGAGAGTAGGTGTGACTTGGCCCAGCTCAGAACACAACCCAGGTTTTTAACCTCGAAGTCTAATGTTCCATCTACAATATAAAAAAATGGCCTACACAAACAAATCATGCTTTGCTTTTAAGCCTTTAAACACCACCCTGAGCTCTTGGCAGGAAGAGATCAGGACAGGGTGGGCCAGGGTGGGGTTGGCCTGGGAGTTCAGCCAGTCGAAGTGGGCCTGGCAGGGACAGGAAGTCCGGCGGCCTGAGGTCAGTGAAATTCAGAGAAGTCAGTGAAGGCCATCACGTTGGGTGGGTCCAAGCAGGCTAAGGGTCAAGTCAGAAAGCTCAGCTGTAGCTGGATCTGGCCTTGCTCTGTCTGCTACTGAAAAGCAACCTTGGCTGCCAGTCCAGTTGTGCAAGCAAGGGCCCCACTTGGGGTTATTGCTAAAGGGGACCCCAGGGAAAGACAGTCCCACCACACAACCAACATCACCCTGATCTGG
Organism: Loxodonta africana; assembly: GCF_030014295.1. NCBI lineage: Eukaryota > Metazoa > Chordata > Mammalia > Proboscidea > Elephantidae > Loxodonta > Loxodonta africana. The sequence goes on along the minus strand of NC_087353.1, from coordinate 23,750,093 downwards.
TAGCCACTGTTAGAGCTCGACAGGCTGCTGAACTATCCCAAAACATTTTCACTCATTTCATTGCATGAATTTTTTTCTGCAGTCATCTCAATCTGAGAGCCAACTCTGCACCAGGTCCTACAGATTGAGTGGTGAATAAGACCCTACTCCTATCACAAAAAAATCACAAGTTGCTCCCAAATCAGCAGGGGAGAGCAGCAGTAAATAAGTGACACATTCCAGGATACTGGGAGAAGTCTGTAGGGAGGCCAAGCACAGGGGAGGGAGGTGGTTAGTTCTACAAAGTGCCATAATCCCCTCATTACCCTACACCACCACCACAGTCTGGGAGATGGGTGTTACTGAGCCCATTGATGTAAGAAAATTGCAGCTCAAAAAGATTAAGTAACTTGCCTAGGAAAAGCAGAGTGGGGAAGGAGAAACTCAATCTGACTCAAATGCCCAGGTGTCTTGCACATCAGCAGGCTGCCCAGCCTGGAGGAACCGCCTGCGTTGTCCTCCTCAGGCTCTGACTCATCATGGCCCCGGGAAGCAAGGGGGAAGCCATTCCACCCCTGAATGCCTTCCCACTGCCAGTGAAGAAACCACAGAAGTGACGCCTGAAGGCCGCAGAGGCGCTGGCAGAGGAAGTATGTCTCTGTCTCCATAGGAACAGACAGGGAAACCCAAGAAAAGACAGTGCGGCTCTGAACTCCTCATCAATACTCCATTCACCACTCACTCCACTGCACTGAGACTTGGCTCCCGAAGGACCCCTAACAAATCAATTGATTTGGCATTTCAGAAAAGCTTCTACAAGCAATCTACAACTCAGTGCTGGACAGCTCTGCCCAAGGGCCCACCCAGCTGTGCCTCATCCAGGTAGAGCCAGGGGCACCCAGACATGTTGTTCCTGCTCATTCAAACTCCAGAACATTCCTATCAGTGACTCAGTGGTGGGGTAGAGGATGCAGGCAGGGCTCAGTCTCTCCAGACCCCACCAGCCCAGGGAGCACTCGGGGAGCAGTCAATGGAATTCTGTCCACACATATCACTGAGCAAGTTGGGGATGCTCCAGTTGGCAGAGTGAGTTCTAAACTGGGGCTCTCCTAGAGATGCCTTAACACATACTGAACAAGTTCTAGACACTGCTCTTGGTTATGCCACTAACACATTATGGAGTCTTGGGTAAGGACCTTCCCCTCCTGGTTTACCTGTAAAATGATAGGGTTTGGTTTAATCCCCCCCCTTACTTACCCCCACCTCCAATTCAATCCCCCTGTCATAGTCCTAGTTCAAGCCTCATCATCCTGAAATTGGCTCCCACCTTCTGTCGATCACTAGCCCATCCTTTACATACATGCCCAGAATTACAACTCTGACCACATCACTGCCCAGTTCAGAATCTCTTCAACAGCTCCTCCTGGAGTTCAGGTCAAATCTGAGGTCACGGGCATGCAGCCAAGGCCCCAGACCCCTTCTTCCTCTGCACCCTCATCTTTGTCTTCCCACAGCTAACCCTCCAGCAGCACTTCCCATCCTACTCTAGCCTTTGCCATTCTTTCTGGAACCCCTTCTTGCATTGCCTTCACCTTCCCCTGCTACATCACTCAGACCTGCCTATGCAGGAGCCCATCCCTCTCTGATGCAATCACTCTCCACCTCATACCCCACTGTCAGAGTTATTCTGTCCCTCCCCTCAAAAGCCCAGGTGTTTTCCATAGCAGCAGGCTGTCCAGCACGATGACTATGCTGCACGCACTTCCTCTATCACATGGTACTAAAAATAATCTTTACACTGTCTCTTCCAATCAGCAAGAACTCTCTTCATATTGCACCACGAATATCTAGCACTATTAGTAGGAGACACACACAAAAACTCATTGCCATCAAGTTGATTCCTTACACTGACCCTAGAGGACAGAGTAGAACTGCCCCATAGGGTTTCCTAGAAGCATCTGGTAGATTCGAATTACCAACCTTTTGGATAGCAGCTGAGCTCTTAACCACTGTGCCACCGGGGCTCCAAGCATTACACCAAAACCCACTGCCGTCAAATTGATTCTGACTCTTTGTGACTCTATAGGACAGAATACAACTGCCCCACAGGGTTTCCAGAGAGCGGCAGGTGGATTCGAACTGCTGACTGTTTGGTTAGCAGCTGTAGTTCTTAACCACTAACCACTGCACCACCAGAGCTACAAGCAGCACATAGTAGGTGCTTAATAAATGTTTGCAATACTGTGATTCCTGTGTCTAAGATGCCCCAGCTCCAACATTCTAGAGATCAGGACATCTAGGTATGATTGGGCTTAAGAACTTTGATGTCTAGAGTCCACATAAATATTTTCAAAGAGGCTGGACTTTATTCTGTAATTTAGAAAAACTCTCCCAGAGTGTCATGTAAAGGACATTTAAAATGCGTTTCCAATCCACTGCGTTTTACCTTCAGCGTATCTAGGGGGCTGTCCTTATAATATTTATGTCTCTAGGGCATAAGGTGCTACTCAAACATCCACTCAATAAATTTTCACACATTCACCAAGTACTTTCAGTGCTAAGCCTTGTGCTAGTTATGGCAGATAGAGAGATAAATAGACTTCGTCTTAACAGTTCTTTGGGGAAAACAAAACTCCCCCGGTGAAGTAACGACTGGACCCAACAGGAGGCTTGGCTGGTCGGTTGCTAACTCGCGGCCCAGTCCTATGCCTGCCATGGCTGCTCAGAGGAAACTAACTACTGCACGCTTCATTTAGACTCCAGACGGCCAGGTCCTCATGGTGCACTCTTGCTGCTGTCTAATGGCAGGAGAAAATTCTTTCTATGGCTTAGGGACATGGGGTAGCATTTTATCTAGTCTATTTCCTGAAAACAACATAGTATTTGAGAGCCTGGGTGCAAACCCCTGGTCTGCCACTTCTTAGCTCAAAGACATTGTGCCTCAATGTTGTTATCTGTGAAACGGTGGCAACATATCTTGGTCATAGGGCTTGAATTGGTTAATTTAAACACAGTAAATCCACTGCTATCAAGTAGATTCCATCCCACAGTGACCCTTTATGACAGAGCAGAACTGCCTCATAGGGTTTCCAAGGCTGTAAATCTTTATGGAAGCAGACTGCCACATCTTTCATTATTTCACTGGGCTGTAAGTCTAACGGAGGAAGAATTTTCCTCTTATTTGGTACTGCAGTGTCCCCAGCACCTAGGATAGTATCTGGCACATAACAGGTGTTCAATAATTTTTTTGGTTGTTGTCAGTTACCATTGAGCCAGCTCCAACTCATGCAAACTAACGTATAACAGAATGAAATGTTGCCTGGTCCTTCATGATCATTGGCATGTTTGAGTCCATTTGTCATGAATTGAATAGTGTACCCAAAAAATATCCATCAACTTGACTAGGTCATGATTCCCAGCACTGTATGACTGTCTACCATTTTGTCATCTGATGCAATTTCCCTGTGTTCTAAATCCTATCACTATGATATAATGGAATAGATTAGCGGCAGTTATATTGATGAGATCTTCAAGATAGTGTCTTAAGCCAATCTCTTTTGAGATATAAAAAAGGATCCAGCAGAGAGACATGGGGGCCTCATACCACCAAGGAGCAAGAGCCAGGAGAATAGTGCATCCTTTGGACCCGGGGTCCCTGTGCTGAGAAGCTCCTAGTCCAGGGGAAGACTGATGACAAGAACCTTCCTCCAATGCCGACAGAGAGAAAGGCTTCCCCTGGAGCTGACGCCCTAAATTTGGACTTTGAGCCTACTAGGCTGTGAGAGAACAAATTTCTCTTTGTTAAAGTCATCCGCTTGTGGTTTTCTGTTATAGCAGCACGAGATGACTAAGACATCATTCTTGCTGCTATCACATAAATTCATCTCTTTGAGGGATGTCCTTGTTTCCATTGTCTCTCTGCTTTACCAAACATGATGTCCTTTTATGGTGAGCAAAATCAATAACCCTCTGCGTTGTGGCATTATGAGGCTCAAAGCCATCAGATGATGAGCTATAGAAGTGACGGTAGCTATCTTTTTAGGTACCTGCCACACACCAGGCACTGTGCTGGCTACTTTACATACATAATTATCTCTGACCTTCTCCCCATCACTAAGATAAGAAGACTTATTTCAGAGAAGGTAGGTCAAGTTCATACAGCTAAGTGGAGAAATCAAGTCTTAAAGATGTGCCCTCTATTTATGGGGCCCATCGGCCTGGGGGCCCCAGTCTAGCCCACCAGCTAACATATTAGGTGCACATGTGCAAAGAGTCCAACCAGGCGTCCTGCTGCAGAATCCCTGCTTCCTAGCCTGCTCCCACTCATGGGATCCTGAGAAAGATCTCCCCTCTCTGACTGTGGTTAGAAAAACCCTTCACAGATGAAATTACGCACTGCCAAAGACACTGACAACACACTTAAAGAAATGTCACATTTGTCCACATCATTAAACAAAAGGGAATGATTGGTTAACTTCTCAATGGGTATGCAACTCTGAAAACAGCTCTCTTTGGAAAAGTGTCTATATGGGGGATTCCTAAGTCTTTTTTTTTTAGCCTTCTGGGCTCTCATACTGAGCAATGACCTAGATGTTAATAATCTCTACTTATCCCCAATTCTCTCATCCTGCCACCAGATTTCAATCTGAGCAGTTCCTGCCCCAAAAGGAGATTCTCGTTCATTCAACAAATAGCAACACCTGCCATGCTCCAGGGGCAGTAACTGCAATGCCCGCCATGCTCCAGGGGCAGGAGGCAGCCTTGGTCTGCAAGATGCTCCCAGTCTAGCAGGAGATGGGATAGACTAGATATGCACACAATTAGAATAGAACAGAGGGTATGCTGTGATGGAGGCAAGCTCAGGGTGCTATGGGAGTGAGATCACTTATCCAACCCAGGAAAAGGTAGGGAAGACAAGCCTTCTCCAAAGGTTGGCTGTGCCTTAAGGTGATCAACATAATAAGGGGATACCAGCTCTGTCTCCATCAAAGCAAAGCTGGTACCTATAGCCATGGAGTCAACTCTAACTCATGGAGATCCCATGTATGTCAGAGTAGAACTGTGCCCCACTGGGTTTACAGTGGCTGATTTCTCAGAAGTGGATTACCAGGCCTTTCTTCCAAGGCACCTGTGGGGGGATTCGAACATCCAATCTTTGTTAGCAGCTGAGCATATTAACTGTTTGTACACCCAGGGACCCCTCAAAGCAAAAAGGATGCATTCCTAAAGTACAGAAATACTACAACTTAAAATAATGAAAATTTCTATTAATGAAAGAAAAATAAGGTATGGTCTCTGGGGCTCTGATTTCTGCCCTCTCTACTTTGTTAGAGGAAACCCTGGTGGCATAGTGGTTAAGCGTTCAGCTGCTAACCCACAGGTCAGCAGTCCACCAGGCGCTCCTTGGAAACCCTATGGGGCAGTTCTACTCTGTCCTATGGGGTAGGTATGAGTCTGAATAGTGAAACCTCAACAGAGGCAGGAGCGAGATGAAGATCTAAAGGAAGAGTCAACATAGATAGTAGCACCTGAAAGAGCTGACCCCGTGTGGTGGGGAGGAAGAAAGGTCTCCACCCCACAGGGAGGTGCAAGACCGTGCAGATGGCATTTATTGTATCCGAAAGCCCCTGGGCTGGCAGGTTTCTGCAAAAGGTCCCAGCTTCCCTCCTGCAGAAGCTGGCACTAATCAGCTTCCAGGAAGCAGAGGAAACGAAACCTGTGACGTCAAGAGATAAAGATCTTCTAGCCAAAGAAGAAATACATAAAGAGGCATGTTTCTGAGTTCACATGGGGTATTTCTGTGCTATGAAATGTCAACACGGAACTGTGATTGGGGGCAAGATGGAGAGGAGACGGGTGACAAGGAACCTTGTCCCAAGAGAAGAGAGAAATCAGGCTGAGGAACACTGAGACAGCTGTAGGAATAACACTTCTCCCACCTTTCTATAGGCAGCTCCCTCCTAGTGCGCCACTGAGTTTCTCCTGAGCTCAAGGCTTGCACCAGCTTACAGGGCTCGGCACATCCAGGTCCCTGAGCTAAGTGGCCCGCATCTCTGCTGAAGGCCAGGCGCTAAGTGCAGAGGAGGCTCAGCACAGCACGAGCCAAGGATTATCAACGGCTGATCTTGCGCCAATCATTGTGCTCGGTTACATCAATTCATTTAAATCTATGAGGAAAGTTCTCTTACTATTTCCGCTTTACCCTGGCACACGGAGGCAATCCTGGCACACGGAGGTTAAGTAACTTGTCAAGGTTATGTTTATGAGTAAGTGGAAGAGCACAGATTTGAATCCAGACAGCAACTCTCTGACTCTACGCTGGAATGGCTGGCCTTCGCCCAGGCTGAGGCCGTCCCTTAGGGCTCAGGTTGAAATGAGGGGCCCCAAATAATGGGCTGACCAAGCAGATCATTACTGGAAGGCACAGGGCAAACCCTGTAGGGACTTGGACACAGCTTTCTTATCTGATTCCAGGGCCCCCACCTGCAGGCTAGCACCTCCTACTTGCACAGACCATCTCAGATTTTACTGCAGGACCTGGGGATGCAGAGGGTGTGTCCAAGAACAGTTCCATCAGGATCAGGGGCTAATTTTTTCAAAACACTGCTCAATGCTTGTGGGTCTTGAGGTTTTTCACTTTTAGCAGTGCAAACTGAAGGCTCTGCCCTTCAGGAACAACTCTCAGGCAACAGGAACAGAAGCAGTAGCCCTGTCCAGACCTGGTGGAGCAGGCTCTCCATTCTTCCTGTTTGTCTTCCCTCGCATTATGTCTTCTGTTAACTCGCATCCATCTTCTCTTGCATCCATCTTCTTGTAAACCTTTGTAAACCCTTGTACTTTTCTGGGCCTCAAGTTCCACATCTGATGCAATTGACCAGCTGGTTGCCCTCTTAGCACTGATTTACTGATTATAACTGAATTAAAGAAAGTTGGAGGAGGACGTGGCCTAACCCCGAACCCCTACGTCACAAGGGTTCCAGTCCTCACAGAAAAGGCTGCCCAAGGGAGGGACCTCATTCTTCATGAACTGTCCCTGCACTCCTCGCCCGTAATCATATCACTGTGTTGACAATGTCTGCTTGAACAGGTGCCACTTACTGAGCACCTGCACTGCCCCATGAATCACACAGTCATCTCCTTTAATCCTTACAATCACCCAACAGGGGTGGTATTATTATTCCTATTTTGAAGCAGCATAGAAACACTAAATGACTCACCCAAGATCTGGCAGCGAAAAAGCCAGAATTTGAATTTCAAACCCAAATCAAAATAAAATGGAAGCAGAAGGTTCTGAGCTGCTGCTAATTCAATGCAGTAGCAAAGGCAAACTGGCACTGGGTCTTCATATAATCTTGGGAGTCATCTGTGTCTAAAGCTTCGATAGCTACTAGAGGGAAATTCGACTTGAAGAGGCTCAGAGTTCCACTGTTTCCATGGATAGCGATTGATGTGGAGTTACAGATGTTACCAAATCTACAATCTACACCTAAGGAGTCAGCCCATAGGCAGGTCTCATTCTGGACCAAGTGAGACTTGGCCAATTCCACTATGTAATGCCTCCTCCATCAATCGCTTTCCAGATCATCAAAGAACTAGAAGCATATCCATGACAGAGAGAGAGGAGACTGATACGCCAAAGTGGTGTCTGATTATTTGATACTTAATAAAGCAATGGAGCCCTGCTGGCGGTGAGAGCTCGGTGGCTAATCAAAAGGTTAGCAGTTCAAATCCACCAGCAGCTCCTTGGAAACCCTATGGGGCAATTCTACTCCCTCTTATTGGGTCACTATGAGTAGAAACGGACTGGGCAGCAATGGGTTTGTTCTGTTTTTTTTTTTTTTTTTAATGAAGTACTTCTAGAAGTTTTTTTCCTTTTTTTGTCTTCATAGGAATGCACAGAGTTAGAAAACAAAGATTTTGTAGTTTAATTTTTCAAAGGCCTTTCAGATCTGACCCATTGTATCCTCATAATATTTCCATATTATAGAGAAAGAGGGAAGCTTTAGCACTATTGAAATTGGCATGACTGAGGGCCAATGAGCCGAAAGCCACCAGCAGTATTGCCCCAACGAGGCCCCAGGCCCCTGACTCCTGTCCTCACACTGTCCCCCAGGAAATGCCGGCAATGTGTTCCACGCAGGCCACTGTTTGGGCTAAACACAGGCCGACTGCTCTGAAACTCCACGGCTGTCAGGAAGTAGACAGGAAGACATATGGTGAGTGACAATATCAGGTGCACACTCTGAAATCAAGAGGTTAAGAACAAAACAACTAAAAAAAACAGTCTAGTAGACATTGTTTCCCTTTTCATAAAATTGACAGTTGGATGAAAAAATAAAGTTCCTATGAGCTACTGCTCAGAACATTTAGAATGTCCCTGAAAAAGGAAACCACCTTCTGAGAGCTGCCCAGGGGCAGTGACACTTACCATGTTCTGGACTGGTAAGCCCACTGGGACCTCGGAGTGGTGAAGGGCAGGGAAAAAGCTCTAGGGTGAAATGATATGATGGCTTGATCATCAGACTGGCTGTGCGACTTTGAGCCAGGTCACTTAACCCCTGTGAGGCCCAGTCCTCACAAACACAATGCGGTAGTTGTCATTCTTCCAGGTAATCTTATGAGGCTGTGATAAGCATCAAAGCACAGCCCACGAGGCAAAGGTGCTCCCGGACTGCTGATAACAGATGATACCAAGTTTCCTAGCCATCCCTTACGTTTTCTCTTTAACTTCGAACCGCTCTTCGAGATTAAAAAGAATTTAGCTTTAACGTATTTCCTCCAGTAAACCATTCTGGCTTAACATTTACAGCTGACATTCCTTTCTAGTTCTTTCTAGAGAGGGTCATGTCCTTTCATCAAAGTTAAGCACATCTCTGGGTTCAACATCAGTTCCTGTGCTGGAAGCTTCTTGCATCTCAATATTTCTTCCCTGGGTCCTGGGACTTCAAGGATTTCAGCTTTGCCATGACCCACTCCTCAGCACTCTTGTACATCTTGTGATAAGGGAGAAATCTAGGCTCGGAGAAAACAGCCCTGGTGCAGGGACTGCGAGATCTCAGTTGGCCCCTTATTTGCTCCAGTTAGCTGTGGGCACTTGGGTGAGTCCCCTTACCTCTGGGTCTCTGCTTCCTGGTTGGCAAAATGAGAGGATTGAAGCACAAATCCTCTAAGACTTCTGGAGTCCACTCCTGCTCCATGGTTCTGTGACCTGGAGACCTCTACCCTCCTGTGTCTTGCTTCCCAAATATCTAATTAACATGTATGTGCTATCACTGGACACACCCCCCATACACTGCTGATGCCTGAAATTCCTAAGAGAACACCATCAAAGATGACAGATGCTCTATGTAAAGACGCAGAGCCCTGTGACAGAGACCATTCACGTCCTTACTCCTTCTGACAGGCAAACGTGTACTTGCGTGCTGACTGACTGGAGAATATGCCCCTAGTTCTTCTCTTTTCTGTCTGTAACGTTGAGACTTTACCACTCTGCACTGCAGGGCCTCACCTATGAAATGGAGATGGTGATACTCACACACCCCTCTCCCCTCCCCTGTTTGTAGAAGGAATTAAATGAGTGAAACTATAACCTCACAGTAAGAGGGCAATAAATACTACCTCTTACTTTTGCTCCTGTAGTTATTACATCTTTAAGAAAGGCGTAACACAGAGAGGCAAAGATGATACCTTAGTCGATATTCTGTTGGGTATATCTTCCAAATGAGAATATTCAAAGAAGCACATATCTAAAATGTGCTAACTCAAAAAAGACTTGAATGTTGTTGTTGTGTGCCCTCGAGTCGATTCTAACTCATAGTGACCTTATAAGACAGAGTAGAACTGCTGCCCCATAGGGTTTTCTAGGCTATAATCTCCATGGGAACAAAGCACCAGGTTTTTTCTCCCTTGGAGTGGCTGGTGGATTCAAACCACTGATCTTTCGATTGGTAGCTGAGCACTTTAACCACTCCGCCATCAGGGCTCCTTTAAAAACGATCTTGCAGCCAATATAAAAGACCAGTGACAATAAAAGAAGGAGAGTCAGGCCCAGAGGGGAAGAAACCTGCCCAAGGTCACAAAGGGTATTAAGGCAAAACCAGGGTAAGAACCTAGGTCTCCAGGCTCCAAGCATCCGAGGTGAAGAGAAAACCTAAGAACTGCCGCCTCACACTCTAGATCTTAAAACGAGCTCCTCCTTCCTCAGTTTGTTAGTAAAGGTAAAGGCACCCTGGCATGAGCTGCTAAAGATACCCACAGCCCCCTCCCTTGATGGACAAAAATATGGAAAAATAACCAAGCTCTGTGGGTCCCAGAATCCAAGTGGCTCTCTGCACTGTGTATATTCAGTTGGATTATAAATGCCTGGGAAATTATTCCACTTGGGTTAAGTAACAACAAGCCCTTTTCTTTGGTTAATCCCAAAAAGCTTCTCAGACATTTACTTCCCAATCAGCTCAAACTACAGAGATGAAGAAATCAAAGCACACATGACCAGTTCTCTCTAATGCTGATGCCATTACATTGTGGTAACAAATGGCTTGAAAATATCACAGGTCGCTGGGCTGGCAAGATGGCAAACTACTGGAGGGTAGAAAGGCTGGACAGCAAGATCTGTGCCAGACACAGAAAAGGCAATCAAGAAATGTTTGTTAAGTGACTGAAGAATCAAAACAAAACAAAAAACAGTTGTCGTGGAGTCAATTCTGACTCATGGAATCAGACTACAACTGTGCCTCATAGGCTTTTCAATTGCTGATTTTTTGGAAGTAAATTTCCAGGCCTTTCTTCCGAGGCACCTCTGGGTAGACTCAAACTGCCAACTTTTCGGTTAGCAGCAGAGTGCGTTGTTTGTACCACCCGAGGACTCCCAAATGAAGTGTACTAGCCTTGTAATCAGATGGCCCCAGCTCAGATCCTTAGTAGCTTTGCGACAAGAGACCCTCTACTTCACTGACCTCTTCCAAGCAGGGGACGAAGATGCCCAGGGCACTCAGGAAAATTCCATGATATTATATACATGAAGCCTTTAGAACAGTTCTTAGAATCCAGTGAGCAGTGAATATAAACGAACTCCTTCCACTGAAAAAAACACATTCTTAAAAAAGAAAAAAAAAAAAAAAAAACCAGTGGCTTGAGAAATCAAAGTCAGCTGGAAGAGAAAACAGGGCTCCAACAGGGGTCTGCTAAGTAGAATGTAATAAGTTAACGGCAGAACCATGAATGCAACCCAGATGCCCAACGTCCTGTTCAGCTGTCTCCTAAAATAACAAGATCCTCACGTTGCCACGCATTTGCATTGGCAGCTTCCTCACCTGGAATGCCTGTTCTTCCCACACCGCCTGTAACAAATTCATCTTGCAAGCTTTGGCTTCATGATCACTTCCCCTTTAAAACTCTTCTTGACTCTCCTGGTCCTAGTCAGAATTGCCCTCCCACCCCCGACTCCAGCCCCCAGTCCTCACCTGACTTGGTTCGGACTGTTATTTATAGTCCATAACTCTTTATGTTCTAGGTCAATTGACTATTTAATTCATCTTCATGTTCATAGGACTGAGAATTGTGATTAATACATAATATAGGCTTAAATAATATCTGTTAAAATAGTGAACGAATGAGTGAATCATAAACAACTGATTCTAGGCACCAAGTGTTCTGAAGATGGAATTTCCCAAACCCTGCATTATTCACCTCGAAAATGCCACACAGACTTGCAGCCACCTTCAAAATGCCCAACACCACATCATACATATTCACGGTGTCACAGACTATCCTGGCGCCTGTCCTCGAGCATTTAATCACACCCATAGAGAAGCGACCTATAGGGTCACTATGAGTCGGAATTCACTTGACACCAACGGGTTTGGTTTTTGGTTTTAAAGAGAAGGTGATGATTTGTTTTCTAAAGACACTTAAAACATTGCAATATTCCACTTCTCTGTCCTCCAAGCTTCCTTCCTCTCACCTGGACTGTTTTAGATTGAATTATGTCTTCCAAAAATATGTGTCCTATATGCCTGTGATAGGAGCCCTGGTGGCGTAGTGGTTAAGTGCTCCGCCGCTAATTAAAAGGCTGGCAGTTCGAACCCACCAGTTGCTCCATGGGAGAAGGATGTGGCAGTCTATTTCCATAAAGATTACAGTCTTGAAAACCTTATGGGGCAGTTCTACCCAGTCCTATAGGGTGGCTATGAGTTGGAATGGGTTGGGTGGTTACACTCCCATTTGGGAATGGGTTGTCTTTGTTAGGTTAATGAAACAGGATTTGTGTAGGGTGTACCTTGCATCAATCTCTTTTGAGAGACAAAGGATATTAAAACAAGCAATCAAAAGCTGCAGACAGAGATGGAGGAAGAGAGAATGCAAGCCACAGGAAGATTGCCCAGGAGGGAGCAGAAGGCCAAAGAGACAAAGACCTTCCTCTAGAGCCAACAGAGACAGAAATCCTTCCCCTAGAGCTGGCACCCTGAATTTGGACTTCTAACCTCCCAAACAGTGAGAAAATAAATTTCTGTTTGTTAAAACCACCCACCTGTGGTATTTCTGTTGGACAACAGACAGAGGGGAAAAAAAAATATCCACTCCAGCCTTTCACGCAAGGCTCTATGAACAGCCTATCACAGTACCCAGGTCTCAAGAGGAATGAGCCTTACCTCTCTTCGTCCTTAAAGATAAATTTCCGCAGCTTGAGGTCCCGCAGCACCAGGCCACCATCATGGCAGTGGGCCACCGCTGAGGCAATCTGATAGAACAGTCTGGCCGCCTCCTCCTCCCTCAGCTTCTTGCAAGTGCGAACGAAGGAGTGCATATCCCCATAGCTCCGCTCAAAGAACACATAGGCTTTGGTCTCCCCCAGGATAATTTCAGTGATTTGGTTGATGTTGCTGTGGGCAGACAGGCAAAAGCAGGGGGCCAAGGACTCCTGGTAGCAGCTGACATCAAATACCTAGGACACAATCAACAACAAGACCAAGAGTCAGAGGTATCTCTTACATAACCAAATAAATCACCAAATAGTGACACCTCCCTCAGACACAAACTTTTAAGGTGGCAGAGACAGTGCTCAATACGGACCCATATCGTATTAGCCCTGCCTCCTACCAGCCCTGTGGCGCTGAACAAGTTGCTGGATGTCTGGGACTCTCCAAGGCTTCACGTGTAACACGAGCACTGATACCTGATTTACAGTATTGGGAGTATTATACCAGAAAGTGAAGGTGAAAGCGCTCTGCAATATGTAACACGGTACACAAATGGCAAGTTTTATTATTATTCTCTCTAGCCCATCTCTTTTGTTTATAGAAGCAGAATTGGGGTAAAAGCTGAGAGAACATGACTTACCCTAAGCCACATCCACCCACGGCCATAGAGTCGATTCAGACTCATAGTGACCCTAAAGGTCAGAGTTGCCCTGCAGGGTTTCCAAGGAGCACCTGGTGGATTTGAACTGCCAGCCTTTTGATTAGCAGCCGTAGCTCTTAACCCCTATGCCACCAGGGTTTCCCTATGCCACACAGACAATCCATTATTTACTTAAATAAAAAATAAAAACTAATAGACAATGTACTTCAGTAGTCACTATGCAACCTATTAAGTAACAGGTTAAAATAACTAAGATTTGCCTAATTCAATGCTTTTATTTTATGGCGCCCTGGTAGTGCAATGGTTAAGCGTTCAGCTGCTAACCAAAAGGTTGACAGTTCAAATCCACCAGCCACTCCTTAGAAACCCTATGGGGCAGTTCTACTGTCCTTTAGGGTCCTTACGAGTCGGAATCAGCACAATGGCAACGGCTTTGGGCTTTTTTTTTTTTTTTTTTTAAATAGATGTGGAAACTGAGGCTGAGAGAACTCGAGCCAAGCTCAGGCACCCAAGGGAAGAGCGAGGAATAGGACAGTCTTAACACAGAAGCAGACTCACTTCTTTCTCTCTTCCCTCCACAGAGATCTAACTCAATGAACCAGTTATGCAATGATTTTCTGTGAATCAAAATTAGCCTAGGAAACGCTGCCTCACTGTGGGGTTGTTAAAAGAAAAAAATGCTTCATCAATACCTTCCTTGAATCAGACCGAACAGGAATTAACATTACTGAAAATTTTTGAGGCTCTAGGGAAAGGCTTCCATTCATTTCCAGACCTCCACTAAATCAAGAATACAAATCCCTGGGTCTGGAATGTGGTTTTAATAACTGCCTGGGAATGTGGGTAAGACGAATCTCTTCTGTGTGTAAAAGCGCGAGGGGCAGGGCAGGTATGGCGCGGGTGCTTGGTGGGAAGGCATCCCGGCCAGGAATGCTCTTACCAACAATACTTAATGCTATCTGTTCATAACCACTTAGCATCTTCCGATGGCTTTTTCATTCGTTAAAACATACTTTCCTTGATGGTCATTTTGCAGTGGGATGGGAAAAATGCTGGATTGAAATCACTGAATTTGAGCCTCTAATCCTGGCTGGGCCACCGATAAGCTGACGGATAAAGCACTTAGGGTCTTTCAGCCTCCTACCTCTTCACCAAATGAAGAGACTGGCTTGGAACACTGTTAACCCATTTTTGGGTCCAGATTCCCACAGGAGAATCTGATAAAAGGGTTGGCCCCTCTTCGCTGACAACGTCCATTCTCAAATGCACGCACAATCCTGGATTCGTGCGATGGGGGTTCGCAGGCCTTCAGAAGCCCTATCAGGGGATACAGGCTGCCATTTAAGAATCCACAAGTCCCTCCTAGCTCTAAAACACAAAGATCTGTGAGTTAATCAGGGATAGCAAGAACCTCGGGAGGGCTGGTGCTAACCCTGGGCGAGGAAGCAATGTAACATTGTGAATGAGCCATAATGAGACATCTCAGGAAAACGGCACAGCTGCCGCCACTATAACCTAGAATTTAAGAATGAATACTTCAACATCTCCAGAGACCACAAATCACACCCTGATACTGTCAAAGGATGACCTCAGAGCAGTGACCTCAGAGGCCTGTTCAATTAGGAATCTGAAATGCTTGAGTCAACTTTAACACCCAGACTCCAGGCAACAGAAGCCCAGGCAAGCCTCAAAAATTTCACAGAGACTAATAAAGGCTTTGCAGAGGCTAATGTAAACACTACGCATTATATAATAAGGATGATGTGTTCCAAGGCACCAGGCTGCAATTTCTGTCTCCAGTGCTCATTGAGTTATGATTATTTACAATGTATTCTGTTTCAAGTTGCATTTTTAAAAACTAAAAAGCGATTTCTTTTTTTTTTTTTCTCAGCACCTTTAGCCCGTTATCCTGCCCCACGGCTAAACATACTAGATGGGCATGGAATAAAAAAAAAAAAAATCATCATCAAATCTATTCATGGCAGCTTCAAAATGCAGCCATACCCTTTGTAAAAGAGACCAAATTCCAAGATGGTGGACCGTGTATGAAAAATTCAAGCAGGTACTTATGTTTTCCCAAATGGGAAGGAGCCCAACTTTTATTAGTAGCTGTAATAGGCATTTATGGGCTTGGATTGGTATTTAAACCACCACCTTTAAGTGCAAAATCATGCCACAGGCCTAGTTGCCAGCTTCTTTTAAATGTTTAATTTGGAGCCTTAGTTATATAATATGACAGTTCAGATAAGGCAGTAAGATTAGGCCATCATTAATAACATTTGCAAAAAAAAAAAAAGAGTGCCCAATCTGCCAAGATAGTAATTATGTCAATCTGCACAGTAGCTAACAGTAGTTCCATGGAAATTATACAGCTAAGGATCCCTTAAAACTCCCTTCCTTCATCTGTGTAGCTATTGTAGGCATTTGGAGTATGCAGACAATAAACAGGCCTGCTTATTTCATTTATATGGCCCTGCAACCTCCCTCTCCAAATAGTGGCATACAGCATTTTCTATACAGACCTCCATAATAGATAGGCATCTATATATTGGATCTGTTTTCGCAGACTTTTTTTCTTGAGTCAACACAGTGCTCGGAGACATGAACCCTATTCTGAGACATCAAAAGGAACTTGATTCGATGTGTAGATTTCACTGAGCCTTGAAGTAAGCTAAAAGTTCACAGTGTATGTATCTCAGGGTAGTTCATGGAAGCAGCCTTATAAAACCCACTTGGAGCTTCCTAAGATATATACAACTCTGCTTGCATAAGAAGTCACCCACATCACCTCTGGTTTAAAAAAAGCCAGGAAAACAGAAGCTGCTGTGTCCTAAAGGGATGACCTCTGTCAAGCAGAACAATGATACTGCACTTAAATCCACTTGAAGCCACACTGTAATTGTTGAGGGGCTGATTCAATCTTTGCAATACCCAAACCAACAGATAGAGCACAGTTACAGGCCAGAGAGCAATCTTCAAATGACACCGTGAGGGCGGCCCAAAGGAAATACGTCTTGAAAAATTTGAAGGCAGAAAGAAAGACCAGGGGCCAGAGTCACCTCTGCTTTTAAACAAAGAAATAAAAGCAAGATGCTCCTGCAGAAATTTGGCTACAGAGCCCCCTTTTTTAAAAGCATCTCCAGTCTCTGAAAATTGTTAAAATGCTGTACCAAAGTTGAGTAAAAGGAGCGAAAACACGCACTGCTGGCTGATTGTGCATATTTCGTATCAGAGTGGCAGCTCTGTGAAATTCATTCATTGCAAACGATGACTATCCTATTGTGCAACGTTGCAGGACTTCTGAGAATTCAATCCAGCTCTGAATAGCCTACTGAATTTCGGTTAACCAGGCACAAATGCTCTGAGTCTCAATAACTTGGAGAAGATGCAAAACACCAAAACGTCAGTATGAGCAAAAGGCAGTATTTAAGAGTCTCCAGTTTTCCCCTGAGGTCTGAAATGAACAGTCGCAAAACTGACCAGAGACCTCCACGAAACCCAATTTTTACACTGAAATATTCCAGCTCCCTGTGAAATAAAGCAAGTCCACAAAACCGTCTGTAGTTATGCTAAAAGTGGGATGCAGTATTTGTATTGGAACTGTGTGGGAGTGCCCGTTTCAACGGCAGCATGAGTCCCCAATTTCCTCCTACCTACCCCCCCCCCCAAAAAACCAACAATGAGCAAATCTAAAATAACGTGACAATGCATTCTTGATCTGTGTCCAATTCCTGGGTAACAGTATATGTGACTGTATTCTTTTTTTTTTTTTAACAGCTAATCCTCTCCTCATCCCCTTGTCTGGAGCCCTGCGGGCGTGCACACAAAGACGCACAGATAAACATACATGAACCAGTCACTGCTCAGGGTCAAAGACAAACAAGGAAACTGAAGTGTCCATCCCTGTATCAGCATTGAAATTCCCCGGGTCTCCAAATGCTAGCCTCTAAACCTTAGGGGCGAAAAGGTGCTGAAGCGGACAGGGGAGGAGGGGAGAAGGGAGGCACGGAAGTCTAGAGATGAGAAGAAACAGAGACCTGAGAGAAAAGACTCAGAGGATTCGCTATTTCCTACACCCAAAGGTGTGTCGGCGGCTTTGATTTCCACCCTCCTACCTTCCTTTCATGGTTCTAGGCAGGAGAAAGCTCTTTGTAAACTCCTTCTCGGCGCTCGGCCCCTGAGCTCAGCCAGAGGGGATACCTTTGTGTGTCTCTTTTAAAGGGCACCTTAGGAACAAAGGTTTAACACCTGCACGCTGCAAAGAACAATGGCTACGAAAGGAACCGAGTCATCAGTGTTTAAAATTAGCGGGGGATTCCCTACTTCCATGTTGGAAAAGGAGGGGGCAAGAAACAGGCAGAAATCCCTTCGGCAGCGGGACCCGGCACCGCGCAGCGGATCGCTCCGTGCCTCTGGGAGCACGCGTGTCCGTGGCCCCGGCGCAGACCTGCCGCTCCCCCGCCCTGGGCTCTCCCCAAAACGCCCCCGCCGCAACCCGCCCATTGTCTGAAAAGGTCTAAAAACTTCGCAACTAGTCGCACATGAACTAATAAATACATACATTTAACAAGGACGCGGATCAATTATCCCGCGAATCTCCCATCTCCCCGGACTCGAGGTCTGGGCGACCTCCCGTCCCTCTCCGGCCCTCTTGCAAGGGCCGGGGAACCTTTTTAAAAGACAAAACAGAACAAAACCAACCCCTGGGCTCTTTACCTTGCACACCAGCTCCTCTCCGCTGTGCAGATGCACGGCACGAAAAACGTGGTCTCCCTCCAGAGGTTCCAACAATAAGTATTTCCCGATGCAAGAAACGCAATGCGACAAGTTCGGAGTCTCAGGCGGGCTCGGGGAGCCGAGGTTCGGGCTGAAACTCTGGCTGGGCTCGGCGGACCTTATAGACGACAACTCTTCGAAATCCTGGGTTTTGTTCCGCGATCTCCCATATCTTGCTATTGTGATGGGGGTGGACCTGTGTATGTTCATGAGTGTGGGGAATCACACACGACAAACAAAAAGCCCCGCTGGCGAGACGAGTCGCTGGCGAGTGCGGCTGCAGGCGCCTCGGTGTCACGGATTTAAAAGGAGGATGAGAGGGGAGGGGACGGGAAAAGGTTACGTGGAGAAGTAGTTAGAAGCCCCCAAATGGGCGCTGCTGGGCACCTTGTCCGCTCTCAACCTGGTTCCCGGGAGTATTGGGCTGGCAGGCAACTCGGGTCCTTTTGTTACTCCAAAGCAGCCGGCGATTTGCAGAATCGCCGCACTTTTAGTTTCTCTCTCTCTCTCTTTTTCCACCGTGGATCTAGACGAGTAACCGGATTGCTAAGGTGAGGAGCTGCAGCCCCGGGTGTCCTGAAGCGATCCCCACGCAGGCTTCCAAATCGCAGACGGGGCGGAGGAGCCTACAGTAGTTTGTGCGTCTTCACAGAGCCCACAGCCGCGGCTTAAGCTCAATGCGTTAGGCACCAAACAAAAAGAAAAAGGAAATCAGCACGATTCTACCGGCTCGCGACGCACCGCAGACAGAATCCGTGCTGCACCCCCTTTTTTGGTGGAAAGGGTGGGGGGCGTGGAAGCGGGGTGGGGGGGCCGCCGGAGAGGGCAGTTACCTACGTTTTAACTGTAGATGGCGTCTGAGGCTTTCCCAACCTCACCAGCGCTCTCCAAAAATTAAACAAAACAAAACAAAAAAAATTGCGAGGGTGCATTTAACTTGGAGCGATCAGAGCTGCCAACAAAAGATTGCAAAAGCTGGGCAGAGAGTTGCAGAGCGGGCCCGGGGCAGGTACCGCGACAAACCCCAGGGCTTGGCCCGCCGCGCCGAGGGTCAGCAAAAGCTCATGCTGCGGTCGCCTGGCTTCCCGCTCGCTCGCCTCCGGGTCTTCTGAATCAAGCCAGAAGTGCAGTCAGGGACGACGGCGGATCAAGGGTCTCCGATTTCCCGGCACGAGTTTTTGGGGGTCCTCCCGGCGTTTTAAGGTGATGCACCTCCAACCCTGCCAACTCGCGGCGTCTCTTTCCCGCTATGTAACAGGATCTCGCCTTGCAATAATTTGCAACCACTCCTTCTCCTCCAACCCCTACACCCAAATTTCCTTGTGGTATTTGTTTTTAGAAAAAAAAAAAATTGACAGCTTTTTTTCCTCTTTTTTCTTCTTTCCTCCAAAGGTAAGAGAGGAATGTGGATTTAAAAATTCAAGGGGATGGCCGACGATCCCGGAGGCCAGTTCCCTGGCTCAGCAAGCCCGCATCTCCCGGCGAGGCGGTATTAATAGTTACTTACGTGGCCGGGGATCTCGGAGTGAGCGGGCTGTGTGTGCGCTTGTGTGTGCGCGCGCGCCTCGCTCCCACCGAGGCTCCCCATTCAATGTCACCGACACATTTCCACGGAGCCTCCCGCCCGGGTCCCCCCCCACCCCGACCCTCCCGCGGCACCCCGGACTGGCTCAGACCACAGCCGGCCCCGCCCCAGCCCCCCAGCCCAGGCCCCCCTCATTGAGTCCGGCGCCCATCAATCAGCCTCGCCGCTGCCCGTGCTCGGGCGGCTCCCCCCAGCGAGCTGGCGGCGCAGCGGCTGCAACGGCAATTGCAGCTTCCGGCCGGGGGCGCCCGGCGCTGGCTTCGCCGCTAGCTCGCTGGGCCCAGGGCGAGGTAAACAAAGTGCAATATCCTTCCGCGGCTCGCGGCCCGGAGGCCTTGTGAGGTAGCGCCCTGACCACCGAGAGGGCGCGGGCTGGGAGCGTGTCCGCAGGCCCTGGCCCAGCCGCGCCACCCGGCTGGCAGCAGCTGGGCGAAAGTTGCCATGCCTTCACTGCTGACCCATTTTCCTCACGGTGCCCAGCAATGCGAAGTGCGCTGCTGCCCTACCTAGTTCATCTTCTCGGTGTTTTTTTTTTTTACCAGGAAGACAGGCATCCTGCGAGCCTTAGGCCACCTCTGCTCAGATGTTGCACTGGGCGAGGAATTTGTTCTGTTTTTGAAGAACGCTTGCATCAGTATTGCTGCTTGGAGTTTCAAGACCTAGTTTTGTTATCTCTCATCAACACACTCCTCCCCATTTAAGAAAAAAATAATTTGTTTTCGTAGGTGTTTAATACCCCCATCCAGTTGGAGTCAGGCTAAATTTAATCCCTAATTCTTCCCCTCCCAAGGCAGTGCCCACAGGGCTCTAGGAGCCAAAGTGAGACAAACACTCGCGCCCGCACGTTGAGCGCTATTGGCTCCCAGCCAGAAAGCACCACTTCACAGGTCCTCCTCTCTTCCTCCCCACACGTGAATCGCAAATGCGTCGGATACTGAGAATCAGGGAAGGGCTGCAATTGCACCCCTGAAATCTTAACTTCCTTGAGAAGTTTCCAGTTGGCTTGCTAGGGTAGGAATGCAAGAAGACAGGGGCTTGAACGCCGTCAGAGACTTAGACCTCCAGTCTCAGCCTAATGGATCCTGGTCAATCGAAAGCAGTCTACTCTAGGTAAATAAACAAAAAGAAAAAAGGCAAGGGATTGGGAAAGAGGAGTTTAGGAAACTTTGAGAGCTCTTTGAACTTTTACAGGCATGTATGCATATTTTCTGGTGGGGAAGGGAAAGGAGAGGCCATAAGCAGGGCGACCATTATATTGCCCACATAGGACACTTTGGAGGGAACGGGAGTGTTGTTTATAATTATGTCCAATGGGATAATCTGAGTCACTGTAGTGGTAAGGACGTTGGCCAGAGAGGGAGACAGAGCTCTGAATGGACAGCCAACTACCCACGGGTACAGAGTTTGAATAAAAGGCAAAGAGGTGGTCCCGTGCCTCCTGGCACATCTTATGTCACATCCTATTCCCCACAAGCCTGCTTAGGACTCAGTTCCTGACCCATGTTTGCATCTCTTCCACCAGACTGTAATCACACCTGCTGAGCAATGGCCCTTACTCCAGTCTCCCTCCAAGAGGACACTCTGTGCCCTTGTGCCTGCCTGAGGAAGGGACTCAGGCAGTGTCTGCTGATTCGTCCAAAGGAAAGGCACCTAGCCTTCTCTGCTCAGTGGCCAACATCAATGTTTTGTAATAATTAGGGGTTGGGAGACCTGTGTTCCAGCCCTGGGTGGGCCTCTAATTTCAGATGGAAATTGAATCAAGACATTTTTTTCTTCCTCCCTGGATCGCTGTTTCTTCATTTGTAAAATAAGAAGCATAACATCCGCCCGGTTCACCTCACGTGATTACTTTAGAATTATATTTTCGGTTCCAGGAAATCTATGAAGACTTACCAAAAACCAGGCTCTCTGCTGGATGTTTAGGATCCAAGTATGAGTAAGATTTGGTCTCTGCCACCCAGAAGCTCAGAGCCTAGTCCCAGAGAAAGACATAGAAACAAATAATTTCATCGTGTAACAATGTAGCAATTAGAATATGTCTAAAACATCAAGGGAGTGTAGAGAATGGAACAACTTTCCTGGAGTTCAGGGAGTTTTTCCAGAAGACATGATATCTTATCATGAATTAATGTAGAACAAATGTTTGTTGAAACCTACTATGTGCCAGACCCTGGGTATGGAGATACAATGATTTAAAAAATGTATTTCCTGTCTTCATGGACCTTGTAAAAGTCTTGTGAGTCATAAAATAAAAAGAATAAGAGATTGTTTTTGGCATTTCAGGCAAAAAGAAGGAATGTACAAGAGGAAAGCAGTGGGATGGTCCGAAAATTCAAGCAACTCAACATGGCTCAAGTACTGGCAACTTGGAGAGAAATATCTGGCAAAGTGATTGGGATTAGAATGGGAAGGGTTTGGTAGATCCACCTAGAGAGTGTGGTCTTTCTACTTGGGGAGATGTTACAGTAAAAGCCTATATTAAAATGGGAAGTGGCTAGATGGATTGGGATTTTAGAAAGATTATGCTGGAGGTGATGGGGAAGAGAGACTGCTGAAATTGACTTCAAGGGATGAGAAGGCACTCTAGCAGAGAGAGATCAAGATAGTTATAAACATGTAGTGATGTGTAACTGTTGCTATGTATGACTGATAGTGTATTCATTACTTCTGATGTATAATTTCATCAGAAGGCCAAATTCATGGCCTTTGGAGGCTGTTGTAGTGCAAAATACATTAGATAAGTTATACCAAGTTCCTTAAACATTTGTATGCCTATTGACTCAGTAAACCTTTTCAAGTTGGGGGAGAAAAAAAGGATGTAGTAGGTAGATCTGGGTTGAAATCTCCATTCACTCACTTATTAGCTGTATAAAAAAAAATACTTTGGGTGAATTTAGAATATCCCGGAAACTCTGGTGGCGTAGTGGTTAAGTGCTACGGCTGCTAACCAAAGGGTCGGCAGTTCCAATCCGCCAGGCACTCCTTGGAAACTCTATGGGGCAGTTCTACTCTGTTCTATAGGGTCGCTATGAGTCGGAATTGACTCAACAGAGCAGGTAATCTATAAAGCAAAATTATAATGTGAATTTTACCTAACAGATGAAAATTATGGAAGATGTCTATAAAGCAGCTTAATTGAAATGCAATAAATGGTTGCTATTATCATTATCATTATTAGAATATATCCACAGAAAGCAGCTCAACATGCAAAATAATAATAATATAATGCTTATAACATCAATTAAAATGTAAGGAAGTTGATTAAACATCCAGTCATATAAATAGTTAAATAGAGTGCACCTATGATAAAATAATAGGTGGCAATTAAAATAAGAATTATATCATTTCAATGAGACGCATTTTATCCAGCCCACTATGTAGGACAGCCTAATTCAGTTGACTCAGTTCACTAGCCTGCTATGCATGCTTTACCCAACACTCCTGATCTGAAATGTATTTAACTGCTTCTACATTCACTCTGTGTATTAGTTCATTCGTTTAGCAAACATACAGTGGGTACTGGTAAGTGGGAAGCCCTAAGCTAAGTTCTCGGTTTGTTGATCAAATAAATGGTTTTTGAGAAGGAACTCATAAGACTATTGTATAACTTTAAATGTGATTCTCTACCACAGGTGACCTCATTTGTCTGTCTTAAAACAACTCTTACAAGTCATGCCTACGTTCAAAAATCTATAATAAACTTCCAGAAATTTTAGAGAGTTCTACTTCATACTAATGGCAGAACAAAACCTAATGGCAGACTGGGCTACAAAGCTCAAAAAAATTCCATTCTCATTGAAGTATTTATGAATGGCACCCCTGAGGTTTTGCAAAATCTGGTTCTTGGCCATCACTGGAGCTGGGGTATAGACTCATTGGGCTGGAATTCAAGCACTTCCCAACAACTTCATCTCCCACTCTTCTCGGATACACACCCATCAACTGCTCATCACTTCATGGACCCCAGGTTCCCACCTCTCTGCCTGTGACTTGGGACATGTTGTGTCCCATGTTTCCCTGTGATGACTTCTTTCCTGGTCATTCCTTCCACCTTCCTGCATTCCCTCAGCTCAATTTCCCTTATTTGGCTTTGTGGTTGGATGCCGCAGGTTTTAAACGACATGTTCAAAATCAAGGAGGCATGGACGGGCTTGACCAATAATGTGGAGGTTTGTGGTGTTAATGCATAAGTTTCAACGTAGGTACTCTTGATAATGGATTCTTGATGTTTGGCGTCAATAAGGTAGCCAAGAAGATAATTGTTCCTAATTACCCCCTCACACAAGATTTAACTAGCCATCCACGGGGAAACCAAATCAGGACGCCATTTTAATATCCTTTTCTGTAATGATTTTTCCAGGGCCCCTACGTTCAACTGAGTTCTGTACTCTATTGCCCTAGGTTCCACCATTAGTGTTATATTATGTTGTGTTCTAGGGCACTGGAGGTTCCGCAGTTGAATTCTCGTCTTCCACACAGGAGACTGGTTCGATTCCCAGCCAGTGTACCTCATGCAAAGCCACCACCTGTCTGTCAGTGGAGGCTTGCATGTTGCTATGATGATGAATAGGTTTCTGCAGAGCTTCTAGACTAAGACAGACCTGGAAGAAAGTCCTGATGATCGACTTCCAAAAATCAGTCCATGAAACCCCTGTGGATCACAATGGTCTGCTGTGCAACCGAGCCAGGCAGCATTTCTCTCCCTTGTACGTGGGATCGTCGGGCCGACTCGATAGCAGCTAACAACAAGAACAACTTCGTGTTCAACTTTGCTTCCTCTTGTTGTCTTCTGTAAATAATCTGCTAATTCTGGAAAGGGTTTTTGTCATCCATTTACGTAAGGAGGAAGAAATCCAGGAGAGAGGATGTATGCCTTCTCAGCTGCGGTCACTGGGCATGCATTTGGCCGGATTCGCAATGATGCTGGGCTTTACGTGGAGTCATATTGTGGAGACACATCTCAGGCAGTGATGAAGCCTGTGGCTTGTTTCTAGGCTGTGGCACATAATGACTATATTAACTCCGTCTCATAAATTTCCCTATTACTGAGAGAATCTTCTGTATTAGTAGCCTTAGTAATAATTACACTTTAAATGTTAACTTTTGAAAGATAGCCTAACCACTTCCCTCTGATTCCTACATAACTCTTCAAAGTAGGTGTTATTATCCCCATTTTACAAATGAATAAGCCAGGACCCAGAGGCATTACATTTTTTCATGGTAGCCCAGTTACTCAGTGGCTATGAAGGGCACATGTGTGTGAGTGTGAGAGTGTGTGTGTGTGTGTGTGAAAGAGTGTTGGGGAGGGAGGGAGAAAGGAGATGGGGTAGGAAAAGACTGAGTTTATTCCAGAATTATATATATTTTTCATTACATCATACCACCTATCAGATTTTTAAGGGTTTACTAAACATTTGATCTGGATGACCTTCTTCGAATCTTCCCATAATGGTGACCTTCTTTCTCCATTTTTTCTTTTTTCAAGCAGCTCATGTTGTTTGGGTAGCAGATATTTATTTACAAATTGATTCCTGGTGAACCAAAACCAAAGCCATTGCCGTCCAGTCAATTCTGACTCATAGCGACCCTATAGGACAGAGTAGAACTACCCCTGTAGGGTTTCCAGGGAGAGGCTGGCAGATTCCAACTGCTGACCTTTTGGTTAGCAGCTGAACACTTCACCACTGTGCCACCAGGAAACTAAAAAAAAAAAAAAAACCCAAACCTGTTGCTGTCCAGTCGATTGCAACTCGTAACAGCCCTATAGGATAGAGTATAACTGCCCCATAGGGTTTCCAAGGAGCACCTGGTGGACTCAAACTGCCGACCTTTTTGTCAGCAGCCACCAGGGCTACCTAATAAAAGGTGATTTTCCTTCTATTTATTTTCCCATGGCTAGGCTGGGGATCTGGTTTTCTCTTTGGATAAATGGTCCACTAGGGAAACCCCAGTACTGACATACAGAAGAAATTGCCATGATAGAACCATTCCCCATCCCTCCTCATCTACTACCTCCACCCCCAGGCTCTGGTTTTGTAGCTCTTCTTTCTATATAGGAAAATAGTTGTTGAGTGCTTACAAGTGAAGTTAGATACAGAGGAATGTTTTTGTTTTGTTAATTAAAGGAGGGTGGGTAACCAGCATATAAGAATTTTCTGGGGATTAGAAATTATCTACCCACTTGTTAAGTATTGCTTGACAACTAATAGAGAAAAGTGAAAACAGGTAAAATGAACCAGCTAGTCCAGGAAGTACTACAAATTTACATATTATCTAGAGTGCTCAGTTACTGTAAAGACAGATTCAGCTTGAAGGCTGTTCTGGTAAGTCTAGTGTGTGTTTCCATGCCCAGAACACAGATAGACCTCAAGGGAGCAGACAGACCTGGTTCAGGCCACCTCTCTGTTTCACAGTAACTTTAGAAGCCTTCGGTGTCACTGAACTTCCCTGACCTTTGTTACCTCTTGGGTAGAGTGGAGATAATAATAATACCTTTCTTACAAAGAGAGGTGGCTAAACCAAATGGTTGGTTAAGCCCCTCTTGAATTTTTAAAATCTAAGCTTCAGAATGAGAAAAATGGACTTGTCACAAGTAGGCCAATATCCAAACAGTGGTACATTGAGTTTTCATCCCATCTGGGCCCCAACTCAGCCAATTAGTAACATGGCCTTGGAAGAACCTGAGAGCTCAGATTAGGGTTTATAAATATTAATATGGGTAGAAAGCTTGACAATTCACAAAACACTCTTATGTATTTTTCCTCATTTAATCCTTACAACAACACAGTAAAGTAGGTTTCATCATTAGCCTCAGTAGATAGATGAGGAAAGTGAGTCTCAAGGAAGATCGATTCTAGCCTATGTACCCAGTACTTCAAATAGCAAACCCTGTGTTCCCTGTGTGGTATGATTCTCCTTCCCACTCCTCCCTTCCCACCCTTGTCCTCTCTCCTTTCCTCTCTTTTCCTCCTGTCTTTGTCTCCCCTCTCAATTCCTTTCTATGCCCTAGAATCATTCAAAATTTAAAGCAATTTTTTGGGTCATGTGCTAGGGCTCTTTGTATAGAATTTCATTTGAATATGACAATAATAGCTGCAGAACAGGAAAGCGTGTCTGCACAAAAAATAGAGAGTAGCAGTTGTTTTCAACTTGTAAGGTGTGGATCCCTAGGCAGGCTTCAAGTATAGCGTGTATAGATAGTGTGGAATCTTGGCTATACATGGAGCAATATACTCCATAGTTTGCAGATGGAATAATTAATAAACCTCACTCATATCTGCACAGTTAGCCTTCAAATATGCATGCAGTCTTTTGTGATTAACAAAATCTAAAAGTTAAATAACTGATTTTATGGTATTTTTTAAAATTTCATTTAGACAATTTAAATATATGGATCATACCTAAATATCATCACTATCCCTCAGGACAGCATGAAATTTTATATCATTTAAATTGAGTCCCCATACTCAAAGCTGGGGACTTGCACTTCATTAGATGGATAGCATCTAGTGTTTAGTCCAACATCTTGGAAAATGAGTCCTTACGTGTGTGTGGGCCTGAGATGGGGCCATAGTTTACGGCTCTGAGTGTGTAAACTAGAGAACTGATGGAGGAAATAAAGACCTCTGTTCCTAGTCTGAGATATGCATCAGGTCTCAGGCTTCCTTTTCTCCATTGGCACAATAATGGAGCCTGCTAACAAATACAAGCTACAGGGGATTTTGATGCAAGGAAATGAACAGCTTTCTAAATGACACAGTTTCTCAGTGACTGCAGGTTTTGAGCCCTAACAGGTCCTGGACAAAATGCAGCGAGAAAAGAAATGAAGTCAGAAGGCAAGCAATCATCATTTGACAGGCTAAAAAAAATTTTCTGAGCACTTGTTCTCAAATGGAGGGACCCTGGTGGTGCAGTGGTTAAGCGCTTGGCTGCTAGCCAAAAGGTCAGCAGTTTAAACCCTCCAGTTGCTCTGCTGGAGAAAGATGTGGCAGTCTTCTTCTGTAAAGATTACAGCTGTGGAAACCCTATGGGCAGTTCTACTCTGTCCTGTCAGATCCCATTGAGTCAGAATTGATTCAACAACAGGTTTGGTTTTAATCTCAAATGTAGTAGCTCTGTGACCTTAGGTAATTTACTTAATATCCCTACACCTTGGTTTCTGCTTCTTTAAAATGGCATGATAACTGTACAAACCTTATAGAGTTGTTGTGAAGATTAAATGATTAAAAGATTAAAGGACCTCATGCAGGTGAGGTGCTTAGCATAGTGCCTGAACGGTGATGAGTGTTAGCTGTTACCGGTTAGCAGGACCACCACCATCGCAAGTACTATTAGCACTACTTATGTACATTTCCCCCTCCTTATCCCCTTTCTTTCTCTTCCCCTTACTGCCTTTGTTATTCTTTCTCATCTTTCTAATTTTCTGGGTGGCTCTATGATAGGAAACAAGGTTAAAGATATGCAAAGATCACATCCCTTCACTCAAGAAGTTCTCAACCTAATAAGGGGAAATAGGAACCTCGACATGCATGTGTATAAGCAGGCACTAAGAGATTCCCACTCAGAAAATATGAACCTATCAGGAGCTTTCAAAGCCCTACCAAGGTTATTTAATACATTTCCTTTTGCCAGCTTACAGAAATTCCTCATGGAAACATAGGCTAAAGGGCAAAAGATCATATTTAGAAAATTCTTTATTGAGCTCTCTCCCCTCTCCCTAGATCCCCTTCCTATGTCATCTCAGAGAGAAAATACCCCAGTTTTACTCTGTTGCCTGTAAGCAGGAGCCCCACAGTTGCAAATGACAAGAGTGGATCCTTCTGCATTGAAGACCGAAATGTTCTACAAACAACCTGCCAGAATCTGAGGTGCAGAATCATTTCAGAGATATGGATATTTAAAAATAATTCTGGCCAGCTTCCTACATAGGCCAAAAGAGCCTTTCTTGAGTAGTGGGACTAGGATGAGGGAAGTGACTCCCTTGCCTCAGGTGTAAAGAGTACAAAATCTTAGTAATCAAGATAAATAATGTTTTAAGGCAATATTTTGAAGAATAAAAATGCAAAATATCCATGATGGAAAAAAAAAATCAAAATTTAAGATGAAGAAAGAGCCAGTATTTCTGATTTTTCATTTTGCCTCAAGCTCCAAATAGCTTGGTCTGGCTCTGTGACTGAGCTCATCTTTCCCTGAGGGAGGAGAGAAATGAAAGAAAGAAAGAAAGAAAGAAAAAAAAAGGTATACATATATATATATATATTTTTTTTTTTTCTGCCCTTAGTTCATGCCAAGTACTTTGCACATACCACCTTACATAACCCTCATGATAATAGTGAAATTTAGGAATTCTCGACCTCATTTAGAGAAGGAACCCCGAGGTTCAACAAGGGAGAGTGGCCGTTATTGACTAGCATAGAGTAGAGAGAGAATTCATATTCGTCTGTGCCTGAGTCCACTGCCCATGCCTTTTTCACACTGTTAGGGACCTGCTTGATCTACTTCACTGTTGAGCTGAGTTCTTGTCAAATGGCAGGCAGTAACTGTGCTCTGGGACTCTGTTACTATAAACGTCACAGAGGGTACTAAGACCATGTTCCTGCCCTCAGAATTTATAGTCCGGCTGAGGCACACAAGATTTGCACAGAGTAATCCTACCACAAAGTCAACTGTAGAAACTAGTTATAAAATATAAAGTAAAAGCAGAGATGTTTGTTTGCCACTGTATCTCCACTGCCTGAAGCAGTCTATGGCACATAGTAGGGGCTCCATGTATTCATAAATAAATTCCTAAAGCCTAAAATACATTTGGAAGCTTTGAGGAAGTAACAAAACAAAACAAAAAATACAGAGTCTTCAAACAATACAGATTTATTATCCCTGTGGGTCAAGAATCAAGGAGAAGCTTAACTGTGTCATCCACTTCTCGGTCTCTCACAAGTCTGCAACCAAAGTGTAGGCCAGGCCTGGGGTCTCATCTGAAGGCTCAACTGGGGAAGGAATATTTTCTAAGGACGCTATGTAGTTATTAGAAGGATTCAGGGTCTTGAGGGTTTGTGGATAAAGGGTGTTATTTCCTCCCTGGCTGTTGGCTGGATGTCACTCTCAATTCCTATCCATATGAATCTTTCTCTAGCGTGTCTCACAACATGGCAGCTTGGTTCATCAGAGCAAACAAGTGAGAAGAACCAGAGAGTGCATGCAAGAACAAGTCACAGTCTTTTATAGCTTAATCTTAGAAATGACATCCAAGTCATGTTTGCCATATTCCACCTTTAGAAATAAGCCACTAGGTACAGCCCAAGCATAAGGGGAGGGGATTAGACAAGGGTATAAACACCAAGAGGCAGGGATCATTGGGAGTCATTTCAGAACATTCTCTGAGGTGGCATATCAGAATCTCAGGATGGGGAGAGTGTGTGATTATTATGTTTAACAGGAAGGGGCAGAAGCTAAAAGGCGTGGAGCAACACTGAAAGAGTTAGTATCATTTATTCTTCAGGGATTTTTCCCTCTGGCATGGTAGTTCCATGGCTAGGAGATGGGTTGTCTCAGCCTGCCTTCTCCCACTCCACCCCATTTTAGTCTATCACATTGTTAACACCCAAGAATTGCCCTGGACCCTAAGAATCAGGGCCCATGGAGATGGCGAGGTCCCTAAGGCCATGTGCTATTTTCCTTCTATACCAAACAGCACTTAGGATTGTGGGCACACGGTGGATATCATCATTTGCTGGATACATGAATCTACGAGTAGTATTGCTTTAGAAGCCCAGATTGTGGAATGAGATTGGATTTTGTACTAGGGCAGAGACCTCGGATTGAACCCCAAATCTGCCTGTTTCTCTTCACTTTTGTACCCACCAAGGGCCTACAGTCTATGCTTGAGTGAAAGAAACTGCATCTCATCATCTGGTCTTCAAATTCTTCCTGGGTGTTTCTAAATGATTGTATTTTAAGTCTTCATTTCACAACTGAAATGATCCCATTGTGTTTTGGGAAAATCTCTTTAGCTGAATGTTCTCTTTGTCAACCCACTAAACTGCTAGTTTTGCAATAAGATTCCCCTGGCACCTCTCCTGGGTAGTTTAGTGTGAGAAATTCACTCACATAATAACATTTGTAGTAACAAAATCCTGTCAATTAGCTCACTTCTGACTATTGAGCACCTTCTATGGGCCAAGAACTGTGGAAGGTGCTGAGTAGAGCACAGTGGATCATATAGGAACTCAATATAATGGCAGAGACTTTCATATGTCACATTATTTTCTCCTCTGAGATTCTTCTTTTTGTTTCCTATCACATTCTTACTTGGGCCGTGAATCACCAAAATTTTCTTATACACATGAAGTGACCACTTTAACAAGTGGCCAAGTTAAAAATGGCAGCAAACTTATTGACACTCCTCTCGCTAAAAGGTGAGATTTTTCCCCCTACCCTTGAATATGGACCGGCCTGAGACTGCTTTGACTGATAGAGAATGACAAATATGATACCTAGTTGATATAGGCCTTGCCATTGCAAGGGCTGGAAGCTTCTGAGTCTCCTGATCTGCCAGGAAATAAGTCAAATCAATAACCTTGCTGGAGAGACCATATGGAAATGCGCTAAGACTACTGAGGAGGGAGAGGGGCCAGGCTAAGCCTAGCCTTCCAGCCAGTAATATCAAGGCTCCTGTCATGTGAGTGAAGCCATCCTTGTCCTTCCAGACAACTATAATAACTACCAGAATACCACCAAGGGACTTCAGTTGATACCACCTGCCCAAATCCATGCCTCACAAAAATCATAAGGTAAAATAATGATTGTTGTTTTACTCCATTGAGTTCGTTTTTTACTCAGCAATAAAGAACATGAACAATGTGTTATAATTGTCTTAAACATCTTTTGAAGCCCAGTTCCTCTAAGAAGCCTTACCCATACCATTAAAAAAACAAAAAAAGAAAAAAAAAATTC
Source organism: Loxodonta africana (assembly GCF_030014295.1). Taxonomy (NCBI): domain Eukaryota; kingdom Metazoa; phylum Chordata; class Mammalia; order Proboscidea; family Elephantidae; genus Loxodonta; species Loxodonta africana. The sequence continues at coordinate 23,718,442 of NC_087353.1, read as the reverse complement.
CTTTCCCTGGAACATAGTAAGATGGTAATTAATAAACATACATTGAATGACCCTCAAGTCCTCCTTCCTTTGACATATCCAGCTAAGGGACCATCTTCTTTCCTGACCTGCATTACATCATTTGGCAATGGTTTTATAATAAATTCCAGTTAACCTGACTCCCTCAGTGAATCAAGATCTCCCTGAGGGTAGAACCACATCCTCGTCTCTCCCTTCTGTGTAGCACTTTTCACAATGTTGGGTGCTTATAGCCACTCAGAAATGCAGGTTGAGATAATGCAAACCTATTAACAACACAATGATGGCTTTTGGCTAAAGGCTTTAGAATTCAACCAGTCCTTAGAATTTGCCTTAGTCCTTTTGACCTGTGATACCTGATTCACCAGGTGCCTGTGGTCAAGGTCATTTCTCTCAGCTAGACTGCAATCACTTCATCTGTAAAATAAAGACATGAGATTAAAGGATACTCAAGTCCCTTCCATCTCGGCCGTTCAGTATTTCAATGAGTAGTTTGTTCATTCTTTCATTTTCAAACCTTGGTAGCCCACCTGCTGCAGAAAACTTCACAAGGACATGCAAAGTAACACATGTTTCTAGAAGAATGAAGAACAGTGGGTTCCTTTTCTTAGGGATTTGCATTCTGAGGACTATCTAGATTAAGCAGGACGACTCCTTTATTCTAATTTTAGTCATTTCAGCATGTTTACAGCATATACTTTCCCATGTAGATGAGTTCAATATTTGTGATGGGGATGAGGAAAGGTGAGTTGCTACTGTCATAACATGCAAACTCTCAGAAATCCCTTTCTCAGGTTTCAGAAAACACTAATGCCGTTGTAATTATAACTAATAGTGCTCAATATTTATGAAAAAAGAAAAAAAAAACAAGCTAAACCTGTTACCATCGAGTCAATTCCAACTCATAGCGACCCTACAGGACAGAATAAAACTGTCCCATAGAGTTTCCAAGGAGCACCTGGTGGATTAGAACTGCCAACCTTTTGGTTAGCAGCCATAGCTCTTAACCACTACACCACCAGGGTTTTTTTTTTTTTTTTTTATGACTATAGCCTTGTTTGCTGCATTTTGTGCAATGCATTCTGTTCTCTACTAACTAACGTCCATGCTCTTGACTGTCTGGAACGTCTCTTCACCTCCACGAATCCTGCTCTTTGTTCAAGATTCATCATGGGCACCAGCTTCTTCAGGAGCTCTCCATTTGAGCTAAAAGTCCCTTCTCTGTGCCTGGCTCTATCTCAGCCCAACCATATTTCATTGAAGTCATCTCTACATGTTTCTATTTGCAACTTGTAAATTCACTGAAGGTGTGAATTATGCTTACTCATCACTGCATATATGCAGTTTAGACAGTTCCTGCGCTTTATAAATGACCAAACTAGCACCTGCATAGTGTATTACAGTTTATAAAGAGTTTTCATTATTATCTTTGTGGAACAATTGAACCGAGTTTCAGAGAAGAAAGTGACATTCTTAAGGTCACCCAGCCACAGTGTCCCCATATAGCCCAGAACCAACCCAGTATAGAGGCTTGCTAATTTTCTTCTCTGCATCCTGAGAGTTTGGGGCTTCTCCCTGTTGGAAAGTGAGAGCTCAAACCCTATCCACCCCATGGATACATACCCTTTGTTTTCAGTGTCTGAGAAATGCCCCAGGACTCCCTGCTGCGTTACCCTGGGAGACTATTGCTCAATACTGGCAGCTGTTGTAGAGGAAAAGGAAAAGCAGACATTCTGAATGTATCATACATACAATGCAATATTGAGCTGAAGATTGCTAATGAGGTAAACTCTTCTATTGTGCAGCCTACTTCCAGTGAGGTCTAGCTCTTAATTTTCTGTGGGCGTAGCAGGAAATACTAGTGCAAAAAAATAAAACATATATATTACTAATACCGTTGCTATATAAAACAATATTTGGCCAAGATGGTTAAGATATGATTCAGTCCTTGTTCATCAAGTTGCTAAATATTATTCAGCGAGTGGAGTCGCCATATGTTACGGCTGAGCTTTCTTGTGAGGCTGGGGAAAATATTGTGTTAGAGAGAGAATTTGGAATTGTACACGTCTCTGGTAGACAGAGGCTGGAATCAAGTTGCAGACTGCTAATTCCATTAAGCTCTCATGCTAAGATGAAAATGCACATGGCAAATGCAAATGCAAATGGCACGGCCCTGCATGTAGCACTCTACCGGGTCCCTTTTTCTCAGAAACAGACACAGATGCAATCTTTAAAGAAAAATGTGTGTGGGCAAGTACAGTACCAGCTGGGAAAGTCTAAATGACTGAAACCTATGACTCAGAAATCTTAAATTGCCTTAAAATTAATGAAGCACTGTGGGGATGACTCAGTTCATTCATGTCCTTAGCTTGCAGCCTCAAAAGCTTGCAGAAGGAGCCATTGTCCAAAGTTTGGAAGATCAGACCCCAGAGAGGAAACGGATGGCATAGAGGGTGGTGTGCATGTACCAACAGCATGGCTGGAGGGGCAGGGGAGCTGGTTCTTACTCGTCACACTGGTTGAATGACCTCAGGCGGCGAAGGCCCTGTCTGGGCCTGAGTTTCCATTCCTGTAAAATGAAACAGAAAATGGATGCTTTCTGTTTTCTTCAGCTTTGAGTTTCTAATTAGTCAAGATCCAAGCAGGAAACAGAATTAGCCCCCAGATGGTTCAAATGAAGAGGCTTTAATAAAAACTCTGGCAGAGAGGCCACCCATTGGGAGCTCTAGTTGGAGGGGGGAGTAGAGGGGAGGAGGGCAGCCCCTGCCAGAGACACAGCAGTGAAGCAAGGAGGGAGCACAGAAGAAATAACCTGGACTTTATCTTACCCTCTCTCCAGTTTCCCACTGGTGTCTTACAGGGGGAGTCCAGTGGAAAACCAATGGAACCCAGATTAAGCTTTCCAAAGAGGTTAGTCTCAGGTGGCACAGAGCAGTGGAGGATGGAGTGAAGGGTAGAACATGGATCTGGAGTGGGTGAAGACAGAGAAAAATCAGCACCTAGTCTGATGGTCTATGACTGCTAACGAAAAGGTCAGTAGTTCGAATCTACCAGGCACTGTTTGGAAACCCCATGGGGCAGTTGTACTTTGTCCTTTAGGGTTGCTATGAGTCAGAATCGACTCAATGGGAATGGGTTTGGTTTGGTTTATCGTGGTGGTGTAGTGGCTAAAGCACTCGGCTGCTAGCTGAAAGGTTGGCAGTTCAAATCCACCAGCTGCTTCACAGGGGAAAGATGTGCCATTGGGCTTCCATAAAGATTTACAGCCTTAGAAACCCTGTGGGCAGGTCTACTCTGTCCTACAGGGTCTCTATGAGTCGGAATCCATCCTATGAGTTTATACATTTTATTATGCTTTTATCATAGAGAAAAGAACAGAACACATTTTTCTAGAATGGTTGAAGAATGATTCTCAGGAATCGAGTTCCTTAGGGCAGGAAGCATCTTTTTATTATTTCTTTAACCCATCAGTATCTATCACAACATCTGGCATATGGTAGATAAGCAGGATGGATTCATTGAATTAAAACATGATCACAAATCAACATTCATAAACATCTACAAGTGTACAGGACATGATGCATAGTAAATGCTGGGTTCGTATCTGTTGAATGAATAATGAATGCGTAGGTTCAAAACACATTACGTAATCTTCCAGATGAAAGATTCAGCAAACCTCAGGCAAACCCCTGGTGTTTTAGTTCTTGTAGTTATTGTGAATTTGATTTATGGTTGCCATTGACAGTCTGAGCAAATTTCTTGGACTATGAGTATGGGGCCGATACCATGAGGCCCAAATGATGTAACAAATTAATAAGCAAGGCAGAGGTTAAAAGAAATACCCTTTGCCTATCATCAGGGCTGAGAGTTTGACAAGCAGGATGGCTCACAATGTAGAGTATCTGGCGTATTCAGACACATTAAATCATCTCCTGATGTGTAGTTGTTCTAACAGATGTACCTTTGAGTCAGACAGGCCAAGGTTGGATCTCCATCTATAAACTATCCCTCAAATCTCTGACTTGAGACAAGTACTTGACCCAGTGAGCCTCAGTTTCCTTTTAAGGCCTGCCTCATGGGACCAATGTAAGCACTGAATGAGACGTGTGCAAAGTTTCCAGGAAATAACCTGGTGTGTAAAATAGATTCACCTCCTCTCATTTTCTAGCAGGGTCATTGCTTTTCTTGGAATTGATGTAAGGTATGAGAGCAAGAAAGAGAAAAGTTGTTTTCTGCATTACTAGGAAAAGGATATTTTAAAAATACAACCGCTTCTTTTATTATGGGGAGAACCGTATGCATAAGGGAAGGCAGGAGATGGTACACATTACAGAACAATTTAAATTCTTATTATTTACTCTTCATATTTAGAAATTCGTGTTTACACGTGCCATCTTAGCATATGGCAGAGCAACTACTTCATGTATTGGTGATTCCTCTCTTTACGATTCACTTAGTTCATGGGGCAACATTGTTGTTTGCTTACCCAACAGCCATTGTTCCACCCGTCTTCTAGGATGGTTGAATTCAGTTTCCTTTATAGAGGCTGAAATGCCAGATACTTATCTTCCCAGCTTTCCTTGCAATTAAACACAGCCATATGATGCAATCCTAATTCATGGGTAGAAGAGAAAGTATACTTGGGGAACTGTTGGGGAACACTTTCCACCCCAGTAAAACAGAGGCATTTCTGAAGAGAACTCCCACTCTGGGTTTGTTTATTATTATGTAAGGACTTGATGCATGATGCTTTGATGGCATCCTGAGACGGTGAGGGGCAAGTGCAGAGAACTGAAGCAAAGTTGCCCAGAGCCCTGATGTATTAGTTTCTCAGTGCTGCTGTAACTAGTTACCACAAAGCACAAAGTGAGTGGCTTTAAGCAACAGAAACTTAGTCTCTCGCAGTTCTGGAGGCTAGAAGTCTGAAATCAAGGTTCAACAAGGCCATGCTTTCTCTGAAGGGTCTAGAGGAAGAATTCTTTCTTGCCTCTTCTGACTTCTGGTGTTCCTAGGAGTTCTTTGGCTTATGACAGCGTAACTCCAGTCTCTGCCTCTGCTGCAACATGGCCATCTTCCCTCTGTGTCTGTGTATCTTCTCCTCTTTATAAGGATACCAGTCACATTGGTGTAGGGCCCACTCTTCTCTAGTATGACCTCATGTTAACTAATTATATCTGCAAAGACCCTGTTTCCAAACAAGGTCACATTCATGGGTACTGGGAGTTAGGGCTTGAACATATCTTTTTCAGGGGACACAAATCAACCCATAACACCTAGCATAACTGGCTATGAAATAACCAAACTACTGTCTCTCAAGGAAGTTATTGTTTAAGCCATGTTTTAGTCATATATTCTGTTACTTATAGTCGAAAACATCAAACAGAAAAGCTCTTCAAATTTCTTTTGGTGGAATTACTGAGTTCCTGTTTCTGTCTATTCTCTTCAACAGATAAGTAAAAGCCTAGAGGTCAGAGGCCACATATTAGATATTTTTGATGTTCCCATCCACTGATTTATTCATCCAACTCGTCAATAAATCATTCATTATTTATTCTATCAGGGATACTGTACCTATTCTTCTTTCTTTCAGTGGTTGACTTCTGATGGCCTTTAGAACATTGTCCAGCATTATGACCTTGAGGATATCTTCCAGGGATCTCCAAATTCGGCTATATGTCCTTCCTCTACGCTAACTTAGCTGTCAGTCATGACCTCCACTTTAGCATCTATCACATTATTGAAATGATCTGTTTATATATATCTCCAACTAGTACGTATTATACTGTATTCAGGGACTTATCAGTAGTCTGTCCTTCCTTCTTTCCTTCTTCCTATCCTTCCTTTCTCCCTTCTTTCATTCTCTTTCTTTTTCCCCTTCTCTTTCTTCTTTTTGTATGTTCAAGGCATGGCAGAGTTTTCAACCATCAGTGAGTATTGAAAACGCCTTGTAATAAAGAACTGAACTGGGTACTAGGGGAAATGCAGGAGAATAACAGAGTTGGTCATTAAGGGCAGAGAATATGCTTTTTAACTTTGCAATCCCAGTGCATGACTAAGAGAAAAAAAAAAAATTGACTAAGAGAAAGGACCTCTTTTCATTCAGCAAACATGTCAGTCTTTGCTGAATGAAAATAATGGACTCAAGGAAAATAAATTTTGTTGAAATGGCTGAAGTGACACAAGAACAGTTTTGGATATAAGTCAGTGCTGCCTCGTGTAGCATTAGGTAATAGTGATGTTTCATAAATATGTATTAGATAAATAAATGGTTTCTATCTTTAATGCATCCAGAATTTAAAATTCTGCGTGACGTGAAGTATGACTCTACTCTGATTTTTTTTTTTCCTTTGAAATTGGATAGCTAATATACATGCCTCATTTTCTGAAAGGTTATTCTTTCCCTGATGATTTGAAATAGTAGGTTCATCATTTTATCGTATGCGAAGTACACATGCATGTAACAGGCCATTTTCTGAAATCTCCATTTTATTACCTTGTGCCAGTGCCATACTGTTTTAATTATTCTCTCTCTCTCTATATACATATATATCCCATATTTATCTTCTTTTTATTCACCTTGTTTTCCAATAGTTCTTAGACATTTAAGGACCCAGGTAAACTTTGAGTTCAGGTGTTAATCTCCATGAACATCTAAAAATAATTAAAAAAAAAATTGAAGTTAAATCCAAACTTATTGCCATCAAGCAGATTCCAACCCACAGCCACCCTGCAGGACAGGGTAGAGCCGCCCCATAAGGCTTCCAAGGCTGTAAGTTTTTACAGAAGCGGACTGCCGCCATCTTTCCCCCAAAGAGTGGCTGGTGGGTTCAGATCACTCACTTTTTGATTAGCAGCTGAGCCCTTAACCATTGCGCCATCAGGGCTCCTTCCTTTAAAATGGAGAGACTGTTAAATTCATAGGTTATGAGATGCAGTATGGCACAGTGAATAAAAGTACTGTTTTGAAATGAAATATCCAGAAGTCAAAGAATATGTAGCCTGTGGTCTTTGCCAAGTCACTGAATCAGTTTTTTCATGTATAAAATGGGAATAATAATGTTGTATGCATAGAGTTAAGTAGATTAAAATAAAAAATACAAATAAAATATTTAGCACAGTGTCTGGCACACAGGAAGTATGTCTTTATATGCCAAACCAGTTGTTGATTCTAACTTATGGTTAAAAAAAAAAAAAAACCAGGACACTTAATGCTGTAACATTTTCGGTTTGCTCCAAACTGCAAATACCTATATCTAATTAACCTGGATTATAGGCTTTCTAGGAATTCCTGAATGGCACAAGTGGTTGAGTACTTGACAACTAACCGAAAGGTTGGCAATTTGAACCCACCCAGAGGTGCCTTGGGAGAAAGGGCTGGCAATCTGCCTCTGAAAGGACACAGCCTTGAAAATACTATGGAGCACAGTTTTACCCTGCAACACATGGAATCACCGTGAATTAGAATCAGTAAGTGGTCTAGCATATATCAATATACTTTCTGCTAAGTTTTCCTATCCTGGAATATGGAAACCCTGGGGGCGTAGTGGTGAAGCCTTCAGCTGCTAACGAAAAGGTTGGCAGTTCAAATTCATCAGGAGCTCCTTGGAAACCCTGCAGAGCAGTTCTACTCTGTCTTTTAGGGTCACTAGGAGTCAGAATTGACTCGATAGCAACAGGTTTTTTTTTTTTTTGGATCCTGGAATATGATATCTTTCTTTTTTTATTCAAATCATTCAAATTAGGGCTTAGTAAAGAAGGCCTATCCTTACTACCATTTTCCAACATTGTTCTAGAACTAGCCAAACCCCCATGCATACCTGATTGGACCAAGTATGACCATCTAACCCAATGGAACCAACTTATAGAAAGTGTTGAGCCATTCATATTTTCTTTGTCTTTGTGAAACACAGTTTATGAAACACAGAAACTAGCTAGATTGGAGTGGACACTAGAACTATGCAGTTACATAAAGGGGGTTTGGGGATGCCTGCCATGTCGGGTCTTCAGAAAATCAATTGAGTCAAGTAAGAGGTGGAGGAAAGCAGAAATAAGAAAGTAAAGATGACCTTGGTGAAGAAAGACTTACTTTCCTTTGCAGTTCCTATCAATGAGATAGGGATGATGTTACCTGCCCATGGAGTTTGCAAATGTTATCCCTACAATATTTTTTCTCCTTTAATTGACTGATGTGCATGATTTCATGTTCCTTTTAACCTCAACAGCCTTGGGTAGAGAAGGGATCTAACTTTTATCTCAACTTTCCCATTAGATTGTTTTCAAGATCTAATGCAGCAATGAAAAGCTTGAAAGATGGAAATATACCTCTTTTATTTCTCTCTCTCTCTTTTTTTTTTTTTTTGGTATACAAATGTAGGGGGAATTGTAACTTTGGTCTGTCCTTCTTCTAGGGTGACTTTGAAAATGAAATTAAGTGATCTATGTAGAAGTGTTATCTAAAATGAAGTGGTAGCACTATGATACAACTGATTATAAGGCTTACATGGTGCCAACATTGTACCTAAAAAGTCCAGCCCTAAAGGCTGCACAAATAAATTGCTATAAATTCTTTCATTTTCAATTCACGATCATTTTAGCTGCAAAATTTTAGGGAGTATCTATGACCTTTGGAATATGTGTGTTTTATAAATAGAAAATATTTTTTAGGGCCCAAAGATGCATGCATGACTCAGGCATTGCCACATTTAATTGACCTCAGCATTCTTGTTGGAGCTATTTTTAAAAGGTATGAACCCTGCAGCATTAATGGTTAAACCTCCCATAAAGATAGAAATGACTAATAGAACTACGTGGTAGGGGAGTGTACTCGTACTATACATGATTCACAGTTTATGAAAAAGGCTTTGTAGCATGTTTATTTGCTGTGAGCTACTCAGCTTCACTTGAACAATGAAGAAATACTGAAAATGCTTGGTCTTTGCACCAGAAACCGACCACGGTGTTCTCTACAGCTCTTTGTGACTATTTCACTCTGACAGTCTATAAACTGCCTTCTGTGACAAAGGCCCTGAGACTCGTCACTTTTTCCCTAGACCAGTGTAATGTAATATGGACAGGCATCACACAGAGTTGTCACTTGTGGTACTGTTTCAAAGCTTTTCAGTTAACTGGTAGCTAGCACACAGGTTATGATGTGACCTTAAAGGCAGGTTGTCTTTTTTTTTTTTTCAAACCTTTTTTTGGTTTGTGACCGCAAGAGAACATCTCATTGAAAACCAGCTTCTGGACATTTCTCCTTACTTAACAGAGAGGTTTTCCTAATTAAATGTGAATAGTAATTTTTAAGGTCATTTGAAAGAATGGAAGTAGCACCTAATAAGAAAATGGAAGACCTGTAACTTCACAAATTACCATTCTAAATATTCACTGAGAACTTTCATGCCCCAAGCCTCAGACCTTTAAGGGTTGCAGACTTAAGGCAAATTGGTGGTGGTGTGGGGTGGAGGGGAGGTTGGAGAGGAGAAATTAGGAGTTGTCAACAGTGTACCTTTCTTTTCCCATCCAGGAAGTTCAGCATCTGTCGTTTAGGTTATTATCCCAGTATGACTGGACACTGGGATTCCTTCAGAATCCTCAGTTCTGCACAAATTAAATAAAAATTTTGGAGCACTCATTGAATGTCACTGCTCAGGATAAAAAACAACAATAACAATATTGCAGCTAGAAGGGACCTTAAAGAAGAGTGACCCTCAAACTGATCATTCAAGCCAGAATATATTTTGAGACTGAAAGAGGGCATTAAAAATAATTGAAATTACATCATTTAGGGAAAATTTTTATTTACTAACTTTACTAACTCATTTTATAATTCATAAATTCATTTTATAATATTGATGGATTTATGCAATAGTTCTATCCAAAATTATTTTCAAAGGTAAAATTCTGTTCAAAAAATAATATATACCCATGAAAAATAATATATATCCTTATACATTAAAGCAAATGTAAAAACGTCCTTATGTGGATTATCTGAAGCATAAAAAAATAGCCTAACATGATTACTTATTCTTGGAAAGTAGTTGTTATTAATGTCGTTGTTAGCTGCCATTGATTGGCCCCCAATCACGGTGGCCCCATATGTGACAGAGGAGAACTGCTCTGTAGGGTTTGTTGGCTATATTCTTCTCAGGAGCAGTTCTCCAGACCTTTCTTCCACTGCACCTGGGTGGGCTCAAACTGCCAGCCTTTAGTTTAGCAGCTGATCACAAACTGCTTTCATTACCCAGGCTCCTAGAATATATTTATTTACATACTTTAAACCATTTTTCTAGTCACTTCTGTCTCCATAAGTATGTCACCAAGTTTTTCTGAAAATGTGTTTTTTCACTATAATCTTCCTTTGAGATTTTAAGGAAGTTGTCTCCGATCTTTAAAATTAATATATTTGAAACCTGACACTTTTCACTGACTGATTTCTGTAGACCGTAATGTTTCTAATATTCAAAAGAGTCTCTCTGGGTGCTGAAGTTACTGGTGGGATCAGCACAAATTTTGCTTAATGGAAAGTCTTCTTAATAATTTTCTTCTTACTGAAAAGTGTAATTATTTCATGCCACGTAATATTCCAGGTCCTATCTTTGCCTCTATTCAAAGCATCTTTCTTCCTATAATATTTAATCAGGACAAAACTCTTCAAATATTTACAATTCTTTGCACTGTTTTGTCAAACACACTAAAGAATTTAGAAGTCAAGTTTGTATATTACACTTTGATCGTTTAGCTTGTTCAGTTCTCCCCTTTGCTTCAGTAGGGATATAGTCGGATGTCTTCTCGTTTGTAAGTCATGTTTTAGTAATTTCAGCTTCCTAAGAGCTTCAAAAGCTGCACTTTTTTTTTTTTTTTTTTCCTGGAGGGGAATATTCTATTCACTGAATACCTTTAATTAAAGATTTCCAACTCATTTTGAACAGAGAACCCCCCAGAATTTAGAAGTCTGTTTTTAAAAAGTTTGACAGTATTGTGGGGCACTTCAGTTGATTTACAGTATATTTCTGCCTGAATCAAGCATTTCTAAAAGCTGATTAAAGAAAGGCAACAAAGAAAGCAGATACAGCCATACTGATCTTTGTGCTTTTGAAAATTCAACATCAACTTTGTGGAAGATTTTGCAGTTCAGTTACTCAAAAGATTACCTGTGTGTGTATGTATTTGTGTATGCATTAATCTATACATTTTGACAACTATAGCTTTTATTTTGGTTGGTAGAGTGTTGAAGCTTCTCTGAATACCATTGTTAATTATGCTTCTGCCTCACAACCAATTCCAAGCATGGCTCTTCCACAGGCTTCTTAACTTTGTATTTACATTATGAAAAAAAAAGTGATCTTTAATTCTGAACTTTGAAATGAATTTGCAATAAATTTAAAATACCTTTCTTTGACTCCATGAATTGAATAAAAAGAAAATTATTGGAATTCATCCAACTTTTTATTTAGTTTCTTTTTATATAAAACCAGCACCATTGAACTCCTTGTGAACTTCTGCCAATAGAGCTAACATTATAACAGTTACACATTTGGTATGTGAACAAGAAAACTTGGAATAAAAAAATGGGCAAAATTAAATTGAAGAGTAATTTGATCTAAATGCAAAGTCATGTTCCACATGCCTCCTGCTGTTTCATGTGTTAAATCATAGTCTTCGTGTGCTTCTTAAAATAATTTTGAAATGAATGCTGATACTTCTTGTGCACATTTGATCTTTCAGTTTTCATGTGGTTAGCGATACCACAACAGCCTAAATGGTAGAAGATAAATGTTGACAAATATTTTATGCTAGGTCATGATTAACTTTTTTCAGAAACAGAAATGCAGTACATTGTTGTTGTTGTTAGGTACTGTCACATTGGTTCTGAAACACTGCCCGGTCCTGTGCCATCCTCACAATTGTTGTTATGCTAGAGCCCATTGTTGCAGCCACTGTGTCAGTCCATCTCATTGAGCGTCTTCCTCTTTTTTGCTGACCCTCTAGCAAGCATGATGTCCTTCTCCAGGGACTGATCCCTCCTGATAACGTGTAACATGTTATATGTCATTAAATATGCATTTTGAGATCATTGTTGCTAATATAATTAGTTGCAATACAAAAAGTGTCATCTGATAAAAACATAAAAAATAATTGTGAGTTTACAGGATATAATAATCTCTTCTCTTGAAACACTCCAAGGCAAAATTTCTTCGACACTCTTTCCTGCACATATTTCATATCTAACCTATAACTTAACTTCTTTCCTATGCACCGCTCTGAAGGGTGACGTAGGGACTTTGGGAATCTTGCAATCTTCACCATAGCCCTGGCACAACTGGATGGTATAGCATGTGACTGGCAGAAGCAGCTTTGAATATTTCTCCTCCTGCCACTCAAGGATGGGAGGAGTGAGCTGTTCCCAGCTCCAGCGTCTGGGCACCCTTTGTTTTATTTGCAAACCCCTGGCATACTGTCATTGAAAGAGAGGTGTTAGTTACATTCAGTCTGGAAAGGGTCGGGAAAATCAAGCTGGGTTGTTTCTGCTCATCTTGCTGATTCAGTTATACATTAAAGTGTGGTTTCCCTTTACTAGACTCATTTCACACTTGCCTAGATAGATCGTAGCAGAAATCCTAAGTGCAAAGTGAAGGTCTACCAAACCCATCTCAGTTTACTTTAATGCAACTAATGATCATAATGCTCTGTTTTTTTTTTTTTTTTTAAAAAGACAATTCCAAAAAAAACATAAATCAGATGGGGCATTAGAACAGCAGGGCACTGGCCAGGCCGGTACTGAGCAGACTGAGATGGCTGGTCAGTCATGTACACAGTGGGTAGACTGAGATGGCTGGTCAGTCATGTAGACAGTGGGTAGACTGAGATGGCTGGTCAGTCATGTACACAGTGGGTAGACTGAGATGGCTGGTCGGTCATGTACACAGTGGATAAGCTCGCTATTGTCAGGAAATTGCTGCTTAACAAACTTTTCTAAAAATGAGTACCCTAAAACAACAATCATGTATTCTTACGGACCTGTGGGGTCAGCTGAGGGTCGTCTGATGTCTGCTGAACTTCCATGTGCTTCTGAGAGCCACCTGGGCTCAGCTCTTTGAGGTCGGGCTCTGGACCCTGTGTCTCTTATCCTCATTCTGACACCAGCAAGCTAGCCTGAATGTGCTTTACTTGTGGCAATAGAAAGAGAAAAGGGCACGCCCTGCCCTGCAGATGTTTCTCGAGCTTTATATTACATTTTATATCAGATCTACTAACATCCCATTAGCCAAAGCAAGTCATGTGGCCAGTTCCAGAATCATGGGGTGAAGAGGTAGTCTGCTTTTAGAAGTATGAAGACAAACTGGGGCTCTCTCTAGGGAGCCCCACTTAAGTGTTTTAACCTTTCATTTTGGATATTTCTTATGTACCATCTTTGTGTTACGTGTTTTGCATGTATTTACTCATTAAATCATCACAACTCTAGGAGATGGGCATATTATTATTCCTAATTTATAAATACGGTGACTGAGGCTTTGAAGACTTGACTCAAGACCCCAGAGCTAGGGAAGGACAGAGACAAATTTCCCCAGATCTGAGTGACCAAATAGCCTCTCCTCTTCACTGCTATGCTAAACTGCTCTACCCGGCTATCTGACACAAAGAACACATAATCATTCTCATCTGAGCAGAATGTAAGTACTGATGTCATTTTGAGCTGCTGTAATTTCATCCTACTAAAAAATCACAGCATGAATCTGAAATATTAGGAAGACTTGGGGGCTAAAAAAAATAAAATGTCTGGAAAAAAATGCTGCCGTATGTACTGAACTCAAGTGGCATCTGTGTGTGCTCATTACACCCCATCGCTCTGTGTCTGTTCAATTTGTTCATCAGGTAACTCAGACGACTCGTGGGGCTGGAACTATGGCATGCCCAAGGCTCTGTTTGCCTCCAGCTTATGCCTAATAAAGCATTTTATTATTTTATTTTGTATCATGCATACAGATAGTACTTCTCCTCTAAATACTTTTCTAAATACTTTTCTAAGGTATATGTTCTTTGTATTGAAAGTAACAAGCTTATTAACAAGCACATCAAGGCTCCCTGCCCCATGCTTTGGAGACCAATGGCATCGGCTTAGAAGTGCACTGAGAAGAGTGAGTGGGCTCAGGAATGAATGTTCAGATAGGTTTGGCAGTGTAATGTAGAGCTGAGGGTCAGAAGGAGTGCTGAAGAAAGGGGATCAAGTTAGGACAATTTAGAATCATGCATATTGTAAATTACAGAATTGGGAGCTTCCTGGGATCTTACAGAGAGTTTGATCCGAACTTTCTTTTTCCCCACAGTTGAAGAAATGAAAGGCAATTTGAATTGCCAATGGTTATAAGTAAATTAACAGCAAATGCAAAAGTTATCCACCATTCCTGGTCATGTATTGCTCCATGCCAAGTGGTAACTGCTGTACAAAGCAAAAACAATACAAAGATATAAAAGACATGGTGCTGCCCTCAAGGAGCTGGCAATTTAATCAAGGAACTATACTTTTTTTTTTTTTTTATATACTTTAGGCAGGTAAAATGTTCGTTGATGATGACATGAGCAGTTGGGTACATGCTCAAAGGGAGTCATTGGGCTATTATTGAAAAAAACACATGGCTCTGGTACTTCTTGGTCCTGGGATCTCAAGCAACCTGTTTCCACACCTTGGGCCCTCATATCTCTCTCCCATAAAACACAGATAGTAGATCTACCATACTAGGTCACTGCAAGGGAATCATCCAGGATGGTACTAGGCACCTAATTAATGAATGTTAGCTATTTTACTCAATCTTATAAATGGGCAATTCTAACAATATGTGCCATGAATTAGAAGTGTGAGGTCTCTATTGACTGGGAAGATTTACTGGAGCAATTCTTGCCTTAAAATATCCGTGAAAGATAGATGGGGTTTACATGGACAGACAGTAAAAAAGAGCACATTCTAGGAGAACAAACTCTACTGCCAGAGACATGGAGGCTGGGATGACTAAGCCACTATTAAGCTCCTACTGGATACTGGGAACTCTAGGTTTTATCTCACTTAATTCCCAGGAAAATTATTCTCAACAACCTGGGTCTTATTTTCCCCATTTTAAATATGAGGACATTGAGATTCACTCAAAGCCACATGGATCGGGAGAGGCAGAGCATCTCTGATGCCAAGCTCACGGTATATTGATGGGATGGCGAATGGCCAGTCTGGTAGAACCAATGGGTTGTGTTGTTAACAATTGTTTTTTTTCCTTACATTTCCACTGCTCAACCTTTTTGTCGGTTAATACAGTAGATTGGCTGAAGATAGAGTGAAAAAACAAAATATCATCAAATTCTAGGCTACCTGCCCAGCATTTTAATAGTTTAGTGACTATATCCAAAATATGCGTAGCTATTTCTGAGGCAAATAGGATCATTTCAAATGTCTAGCTAAATTTACTGCACCAACACTGGTGAGATACTGCTGCACCCGACCTGCTGTGTGTCTTCTCTCTATAACAGAATTATTGATTCTAGCACTGAGTTGAGTGTGTACCTGAGCTTTGTGTTATTTTCTTGAAATAAATTTGTCCTGGATCACTCACTATTACATCATATGAAAAGAACCTTTCAAACAACAATTCGTTCAGAACCTCTCTATGCAGTTTGAAGCTTAGGGAATCAAAAAATAAAAAAGCTTAGGGAACAGGGACAACAATTTGGATTTTGTGGTCCAAACATCTCCATGGCCATTACTTCAAATATCTCCATGCTTCGTAATGTGGTGGAAAGAACCCTATGCTGAGAGCCTGGAAATTTCAATAGTGTAACACCAGGGTTAGAGGAAGACTCATTAACAACCTGCATTTTGCAGATGACACAACCTTGCTTGCTGAAAGTGAAGAGAACTTGAGCACTTGCTGATGAAGATCAAAGACCACAGCGTTCAGCATAGATTAAACCTCAATATAAAGAAAGCAAAAATCCAGACAGCTGAACCAATAAGAGACATCGTGATAAACGGAGAAAAGATTGAAGTTGTCGAGGATTTCATCTTACTTGGATTGCAATCAACGTCCATGGAAGCAGCAGTCAAAAAATCAAAGGAAGCGTTGCACTGAGCAAATCTGCTGCAAAAAAAAAAAAAAAAAAAAAAAGCTGCAAAGGACTTCTTTAAAGTGTTAAAAAGCAAAGATGTCACCTTAAGGACTAAAGAGCGCCTGGCCCAAGCCTTGGTGTTTTCAATCTCCTTGTATGCATGTGAAATCTGGACAATGAATAAGGAAGACCAAAAGGGATTGACACCTTTGAATTATGGTGCTGCAGAGAATCTTGAATATACCATGGACTGCCAGAAGGATGAACAAATCTGTCTTGGAAGAAGTACAACTTGAATGCTCATTAAAAGCAAGGATGGAGAGACTTTGTCCCACATACTTGGGTCATGTTAGCAGAAGGGACCAGTCCCTGGAGAAAGACATCATGCTTGGTAAAGTATAGGGTCAGCAAAAAAGAGGAAGAGCCTCAATGAGATGGATTGACACAGTGACTGCAACAATGGGCGCAAACATAACAATGATTCTGAGGATGGTGCAGAACTGGGCAGTATTTTGTGCTGTTGTGCATAGGGCCACTATGAGTCAGAACCAACTCGGCAGTACCTAACAACAACAATAGGTAACATTTAGTGAACTTTGCTGTATATATGCCAGATACTGTACTGACAGCTTTATGTATAAGATCTGATTTTATTTTTATCAGAACAAACCTTTGAAGTATTACTATCCACATGTTATGGAAAGGAAATTATCTTAGATTACATAGTTTGCTGTGATGATGTAGTTAAGTATTTGCATTCAAGGCTATCTAAATCAAAAGTCCATTTTCCCAGCCACTTTGCTACAGTGTCCTTTTAGTATAGAGTAGGTGCTCAATACACAAATGGATTATTGAATAAAAGATGTTGTCTTTGACGCACATTCACTCATGACTTTTGCGTGGGGTTTTTCCCCCTCGGGCTTTATTTTTCCATCTTTAAAACCTACATGTTGGATTCAGAGACCTCTAAGTTCTCTTCTACCTCTGCCTATCTGTGATTTTAAGACACATTTAAGTATTGGTTACCTGATTATTTTCAAAGGCACGCAAACTCTCACATTAATTCTCATCTCAGAGACCTTATATAGAACATAGGACATGTTTCATTGTTATGCGTAGTCTCTGTTTTTGATGAGTCTAGTAGCTTCATTTATTCATTCATTTTCATCCTTCTTTCCTACAGATATGAAGATTTTAAAATTAAGGGTGGGAATGGTATGGGGAGAAAGGCCGGAATAAAGTGAAAACAAGTAAAATGACATCAGGGAAGTCCATGATCTAGACACCAGAAGTCTTCTCTCACTTGTAGAAGATAGGTTATGTCTCTGCTGTGAGCTTCATAATAACCAGCTTTTCAAACAGACAGATAAGGGCTCAGTGGGAGAGGCTTAATTTCATGTATGCATGGTTGCAATTTACAACAAAAATTTAACTGGAGCTAAGCAGTGAGCATGGACTTTATGTCACCTTGCGGGCAGACAATAACCCTGACTTGGAGTCAGTACCATTTCTCTGCCAGGTAGAGACCTGCTT
This sequence comes from Loxodonta africana, assembly GCF_030014295.1. Classification (NCBI taxonomy): domain Eukaryota; kingdom Metazoa; phylum Chordata; class Mammalia; order Proboscidea; family Elephantidae; genus Loxodonta; species Loxodonta africana. The sequence continues at coordinate 23,700,802 of NC_087353.1, read as the reverse complement.
GGGTTGGGGAAAACTAGATAAGATCCAGGGCTCAGTCGAGCTTGGGCAGCCTCTTCCCTGTGGTTTCAGCATGTGAAGCTACCAGGTTGAGAGTGGCAGACATGCCCTTAGGTGTACTCGATGCAGAGGTGGGAGGCAACCTTGGTGAGCATAGGAAGTCGGAGTGCTGGCTACTGAAGGTAGAAGCAGAGGCTGCTAATCCGAAATGAAGTTGTTGATCCTCAGGAGTTGACTGAGAATTAGAGCCAAGCTTTGAAGCCAAAAGGGGATTGTGGAACCTGGAGAGAAAGCAGAATACAAGCAGGCAAACAGAAAATAGCTTCTGGAACAATTCCAGAGTCCGAACGTGGATGACTGGTGTTTTTTACGTTGTTACCACATGGACTGGGGCCATGCAGGGCCTGTTTAAGGAGCTAGAGTGGAGTGGATAGTCATCAGTTCTGATAGTGTGCCACGCTTGCTCAGTCCATCACCAGCAAAAAGGTCCTGTCCAGGAGCTGCCTCAAAGCCAACTCTCTTTCTGTAAGACCCTAACCTCCTGCCCCTCACCACTTCCAAATGGTTTCACCAGAACCCTTGGCAATGGGTTTAGCATGCATACTGGAGACTCCCTGGGTGCTGCAGGCTTGAATGAATAGGAAGGAAACAGCCTATGCTCATAGGTGGGTGCACCACTACCTGTCTCTATGCTTGACCATAGGCACACCTGCCAATTGTACTGGCCCTTCCTTGTGAATGCAAGCATTCAGGGTTCTTGCTTAGAGCGTGGCATGGTCAGGGTTCATGGTCTCGATCAGATGGCAGTGCTGATGAAGGTCATCCCCCTCTGCGCCAAGATGTATGAATTTACCCTTCTTTGTCCAAATGCAAAAGCAAAGCACTTCCCTCACAGCTGTATTTCCATCTCAGCTCCTTGGAGAGCAGTAACTCATTTAAAATTGGGTCAGTTTTGGCAGGGGCCTTCGGTGGCATAGCTCCTATATTTGCATGATCTTTCTTTCCCTTTTACTCATCTTATTTGCCTTTTAATATACTTTGTAAACTGTAAAGCACTGGCAAATATCAATTAGTATGATTTATTCATTCATTCAACAAATATTTGCTGAACACCTACTGCGTGCCAGATGCTGGGCTAAGTGCTGGCGATATAGGTATGTGTAGTGCATAGTCACAGTTGTCAAGACTGTATTGGCTTGGGGGAAATAGCTGCGTAAATACATAGTCACAAACAAACTGACGGTGAAATTAAACTGTATTGGTGCCTTAGAGCTGCTGTAACAAAGTCCTCCAAACTGTGTGGCTTAACATGACAGAAATTTATTCTTTCATAGTATTGGAGGTTAGAAGCCTGAATTCAGGGTGTCAGCAGAGCCATGCTCTCTCTGAAAGCTCTAGGGGAAAATCCTTCCTTGTCTCTTCCTAGCTTCTAATAGTTCCTGGCAATCCTTGGCATTCCTTGACTTGTTGATGCATCACTCCAATCCCTGCCTCCATGGTCATGTGGTGTATTCCTGTTGTGTCTGTTTCCTTCACATTGTAAGGGCACCACTCACATTGGATTAGGATCCACTCCTACTCCAGTATGACTTTATATTAACTGATCACATATTCAAAAACTCTATTTCCAAACAAGGTCACATTTAATATATCTTTTTAGGGGACACAATTAAACCTGTAACACAAACCTAGAGTGATAATGGAAGCACTGGGGTCTGGCTAGGGGTAGGAAATTTTAAGGGGTGTTTCAGGGAAGGAAATCCAGGAACTAAGTGTTGAAAAAGTCTGAGTTGGTTTGCAGAAGGGGGAGACATTCTAGGCAGAAAGAATCAGGAGCAAATAGGCTGATGCAGGGGAAAGCTTATCGTGGTTGGGGAGCTTCGAACTTACTACAGCCTACAAGGAAGAGAAAGGATCAGGATGACCTGGCTCTGAGGAGAATAACAGGGCATGATGGGTCATGAACGAAGTTTAGGCTTTTTGAAATAGATGTTAAAGAGATGCTCAATTGCTTTCACCAAGGAGTGTTTTCAACTTCATTTCATTTCTCTAGAAAGAACACTCTGGCCACTGCAGAGGGTTCTCAGCTCTGGATGGCAGGCATGGGAATGAACTGCGTGGATTAAAAGAAAATGCACTTGGCTGGACATATATCCAGAGGTGGTGAATAAGGGCACCAAGATGTAGGGCTAAGGTGACTTTTATACAAGCCAGGATAGAAGCCCTCTGGAGCAGGGCCAAGGTTGGGTAGGAATGAGACAAGCATTAGGTAGACTTTGTAATGATTTCAGCATAAGACTTTAGGGGCTCAACTAGGGAAGTTCACATAACTGCTACACCCATTACTGTTGAGTTGATTTGGACTCAGAGTGACCCTGTAGGGTGGAGTAGAACTGCCCCATATGGTTTCCAAGGAGTGGCTGGTGGATTTGAATTGCCTACTTTTGGTTAGCAGCCAAGCTCTTTACCTCTGAGCCACCAGGGCTCTGTAAGACATATGCATATATGGTCTGAAACACTGCAGGGATGCCTAGGCTTTGCTATTAAACTTCTGTATTTGTTACCTGGGATTTGTATCACTAATTCCCAACCCATTTATGGAGCGCTCATTGGGTGGGATTTGGTAGACACCGGGTAATGTGCTCTGAGAGGTGTGTGATCTAATGCAACAGCCCTCATCCTGGCTGCCCATTAGAATCATCTAGGGAGCTTAAAAAAAAGAAAGAAAGAAAGCAATGGCTAGGCTCCACCCTACCCGAAGCTGTTCAGTTGGCTCTGAGTCATCGCAACCCATGCGTGTCGGAGTAGAACTGTGCTCCATAGGCTCTTCAATGGCTGTTTTTTCAGAAGCAGATCACCAGGCCTTTCTTCTGAGGTGTCTCTGGGTGAACTTGAACTTCCAACCTTTCAGTTAGCAGTCAAGCCTGTTAACCGTTTACACCAACCTGGGACTCCTGGTCGCTATCGGGTCACCATGAGTCAGAATCGACTTGACAGCAGTGGGCTTGGTTTGGTTTTGGGAACCCTGGGCCCCACCCTAGACCAATTAAATTAGAATCCCTCACAGGAGGGATATATGTAATGTCCAAATGAAGTGCAAGGTAGGAGATGAGGATGTGGCAACAGTTCTGGAGAAAATGACAGGTATGTTGATAATGTGCAGAGGAAGGGGGCTCAGGGGATGTGTTCTGGAGAAAGTAGCTTGAGAAGGTGTTGATAGAAACTGCAGTAACCAACAAAAAGTCCATGGGTGGCACAAATGGTTTGTGCTCCATTGCTAACCTAATGGTAGAAGGCCTGGTGATCTTAGTTCATAAAAGTCACAGCCAAGAAAACCCCATGGAGAAGTTCTACTTTACAATACATGGGTTGGTCGTGAGTCGGAACTGGATCCATGGCAACAAGTTTCTTTTTTTGTAACCCCATTTTAACCTTTGACTGAATCAAATGCTCTTGCTAAAAGGCACTGAGCCCGGAACCCCAGCGACTCAGTTCTGACTCACCGGCCCCTCACCGCTGTATCATCACTAGACAAGTTACATCCCTCTTCCTCAGTTTCATTGAAGGTAAATTGGAATAAAAAGTATTTGTGATTATTGTTACTACAAATGTTGTTGTTGTTGTGTGCCGTCAAGTCGAATCTGATTCACAGCGACCCTAAATGTCAGAGTAGAACTGCCCCATAGAGTTTCCAAGGAGCAGCTGGTGGATTTGAACCGCTGACCTTTTGATTAGCAGCCTGAGTTCTTAACCACTGTGGCACCAGGGCCCATTACTATTTATAGCACACTACTATTATTCCTACTCATTTTTGAGAAATATGTGCCAGAATTCGCTTAACATTATCTTTTTAATCCTCCCCCAAACACTTTACAGTAGATAGTATTGGTCTGATTTTAGAAATGAAGAAACCGAGCTACAGAGAGGTACAAGAGCTTATCTGGAGTTGCCAACAGGAAGCAAATGGTGGAGCACTTCTTCCGAGACCAGGTTTAGCTGTGTGCTACCCATTATGTTCGATGAACTTTGGGGCAACTCTGATTGAGCTTTTAAGGCCCTTCAGATTTCTGTCAAACCAAAACCAAACCCATTGCTGTCAAGTGGATTCTGACTCATAGTAATCCTATAGGACAGAATAGAACTGTCCCATAGGGTTTCCGAGGAGCAACTGGTGGATTTGAGCTGCTAACCTTTTGGTTGGCGGCCAAGCTCCTCACCACTGTGCCACCAGCGCATCTGGGTTTTTCTGTAGAGGAAAGAGTGAAAGCAGGGGCAGTTTATCCAATAGGCAAGGTAAGCACTGTTCTTGCCTTGCTTACCAGATCATCTGTAGTGAACAATTTCACATTTTTTTACTACATCAAAAATTCTGCTTCTAGGCGTGGCTGGCATCTGTCTCTCTCCCAACCCCGCAGCACCCTCCTACAGTATCAAAGCCTCTTTTCAAATTTATAATCCCTGACAGGGACTGATGATCCAGTAAGCAAGGTAAGCATGGGCTTACTTGTGCTTAATTACTAATCTGCGGTAAACAATTCCACTTGAGTTTTGTGCAATTACTTATGGGTTAGTAAGTAAGCACAAGTAAGCCCATGCTTACCTTGTCTATTGGATAATCTGGCCCTGAGTGAAAGGCTTAACTGGCTTTGCCATTCTCAAGAAAATGCAACTCTGCAGAACTCACAGGAAAGGTATGCACGTATTGAATTAGTAACAGGATCCTGAAATACCAGATGTCTTTCTTTATTCATAGCTTTTCAGAGCAGGAGGTACAGTGCAGTACAGCGGGAGGGGGAGGACAGGAGATTGTGTAATTCTTACAGGAAGAAAGCCAAAAAGAAAGGGAAAAATGCAAGCTGCGTCTGCACACAGGCGACTTCACATAAATGAGATGAATGTTCAACTGTGTCCTGAAATGATCATGGAGCACAAGGCTAGAGGGAGTGTTGTCTTTTGCAGTTTTGCTGGAAGCATGCTGGAGATTTCATAAATTATTAGTCACTCTGCTCAATCCTACAGCCAGCTCAGTGTAACTTTGTTCAAAAACCATGTACTGAGAAGCCGGTTAGGCTACATCCTCAAGTATGTGAGATAGGGTGATACTTTGTAGGAGCTCAGAGTCTGTGACAGTGACAGACAGACCCACAAAGAGATCACCTTGTTACTGTGTGCAGAAGAAAGCAGAGGGAGCTTGGGGAACGCTGAAAGGAGGCATTGGGGGAGGAGTCAAGGAGAGCTTTCTGGAGGAGGTGGTGGCTGAGGTGAATCTTCAGAGATGAGCACAAGCTAGCAGAGTAAAGATAAGGAAGGGAGCTGAAGGAGAGTTTGGTGCTCCAAGGAAAGGCAGCACCATGAGCAAAGGCACAAGTGTGTGGCACAACGTGAGTGGCGATCAGCGTGGGTGGGCTAAATGTGTCTATTCTGGTGACGTGAATAAAGCAGAGCCTCCCTTCTGGGTTAAAGCAGCACACCTCCTCAGCCTCTTCTGCCCAAACCACTCGGGGACTGGAAAACGTGACCCCTCCAACATTACAATTTTGTTCTGGCTCAATAGATTTAGATTTGTCAAATACCTACTTTGCTGAATATGAATCAGAAAAACCAAAGCACTTTAAGCAAAGGATTAATTATTAAGAGCAGATCTTTTAAAGCTTTAAAGCTTAGCACTTGGGAACTAGCTACCAGTTGATCCTGAATAGAGCATTGAAGGGCTCTGGGCATATTCATTTAGGCTCTTGTGCTGTACCACCTTGCCAAGAGTTAGGTGACCCAAGTAATAAAAAGAGAAGTTCACAAAATCCCTGCTAACTATTCAAATTCTTCCATTATCTTCTCTTGAGATCACCCTCAAAGATTAGGGAAACATTAGGGAACACATCCTGCTGCTGCAAAGCTTTATGTACTGTGTTCGCCTGCTGGTAGAACGATGCTTAGTTTGTAAAAGTGGGAGGGGGAGACAGTCATGAAAAGAGCTCTGTTGTGAGTATAAATAAACTCCCCTCCACTGTATTATGCTATTGGAGATAGCAGATAAAACAACCAGAGCACAGAGTTGTATTTTTCCTTGGAATAAAAGCCTGTTTTCTTTGTAATGTTAATCCTCATATAGTTTTTAGAAGAAAATTAAATATTGAAGAATCTTTTAGAAAATTTGTGGGTATTAATGTGTCTTAATTCCTTACAAAAACTTCTAAAGGAAACTGATTATTCTTTCAAAATTACCTTTTTGACCGTAAATACATTGACTTCTATTCAAACACGATTTTTGCTGTTCAATTATCAACCTGAAATGGAACCCACTTTTAAGGCAGATATTTTTCAAATTTAATACTGCATCCCATTGTTTTTAGGGTGGCATGTTTTACAGTGGATGGCTTTCTATTGTTTGAAGGTACGCTGTGCGTCATTCAAGAAAAACAGAAGTCACTTTTTAAAACAGTATTTAAACCGGAATTTAATCCAGAGGAGTAGTTACACTGGTAATGGAAGATCTGAGAAACCAAATAGAATTGAATAAGGTATCTCAAAGATTAGCACTCTAAACTGGACAGCAGACGGATGAGGCTGTGCTACTCAAGCCCACGGTTGTAAATCTCCAGCACGCCTCATAGAGTGAGAACTGGGGCCACAGAAACATCGTAGCCACTGATGAGGATGGAGAGGAAGAATCAACCCAGCTTCTGGCCAACTGGAGCCAAAAGCCAATGGCGTCGCTAGGGTTGGTGTCACCCAGTGAGGTAAATCACGGTGTTACCGTTCCTCCATGGACCTCCTCCTATACCAGACCATATAGAGTCCTTAATAATGTTTTTTGTACTAATGCTACTTGTAAACCCTAATCCCTGAATATCACTCCTTCTTTTCTTATAATTACTACTTTATTCTCAAAAAAAGTTTTTGATATATGTTCACAAATGCTAACTGCCACAATAAACCTATTGCTGTTGAGTTGATTTCAACTCATAGCGACTCAGAGTAGAACTGCTCCATAGGGGTTCCAAGGAACGGCTGGTGGATTGGAACTGCTGACCTTTAGTTTAACAGCCAAGCTCTTAACCACTGCAGAGAAATTAAGACTTTCCCAGTTACCACAATAGTGTAGCTAAAACACCAGAAAATTTGACAAAATCAGCAACTAAAAAACACCTGCAGCAACAAAAGCAGCATGAGTGAGTGCAGACAAAACCATGTGATTTGAAGTGCCATTGTGATTGGGTAATAATGACAGCCCAGACTGGAGCACGTTAGAAGGTTCAAAAAGTAAATTAGCATAGGGTTTTAGCTTTGTAGGTACACTGATGCATGTAAGCTGGGGTTATGAAAAATATTTTTCTTGTTATTACTAACTACAGGGACATTTTTATAGACAGTCCTGACAGTGTCACCCAGTGTAGTCTGCACCCCCTACACCTTCCTAGTAATGCCACTGTCAAAAGCAAGGCATTCTTTGGTCAACTGGGGCCAAAAACTAGCTAAGAGGGGAGCCTGGAACTGCAGTCTGTAGTGTCAACCACCTTATAGTAGAGTATAACAGAGGAAAGGCCAGAAATATCTATAGGCAAACAGGCCTAGGATTTGCAAAGTTTGTAAGCTTTTTATTGACCTTACTTGGCAAGAAGAAGGGGTAGGGCCATATGACTTTCCCTTTGCTGGAAACTGGTGAAAGGAGACAGAGATGGAAAGAGAAAAAAGTGCTCCAGGCAGTGAAGAGCCGGAGGTGTAGCACTGACCTACTCCCTTCCCATCTGTCTCTCCACACTGCAATGTTTTTTTTTTTTTCTTTCTTTTGATTCATCATGTTTTATTCCATGCCTTTCTTTACATTACTCTCAGTGCCTAATGGTTTCCTCCCTTAGGAGGGTATTTGGTGGAGGCAGATGGAGAAAGTCTAAGGGAGGAGAGCAGGCATCATGCCCTGTCTTCTCATCATCTGCCTTTTTGATATGTGGTCCATCCCATCTTATCAGATGTTGGCCTAGAGTTCTTGGAGAGCAGGGTTCTTCCATGTCTTACGATGTGCTGCATATAGTAGGTACCCAACGCTTCAGATTTGAAACCTGGCTCTGCCCCTAACTAAATGTGTGTCACTGGAGAAAGTCTTAATTTCTCTGAATTCAGCTTTCTTGTCTGAAAAATGGGGGAGAGGACGGTTCCCAATATCTACTTTGTGTACTTTTTATAAGAACAACGTATGCACACTCTCAATCATATGCCTAGAACATTATATGTTTTGATTACTAATTATTTTCAATACAGCGTTTTTGCCTCGATTACTGTAGTAGCTTCCTAAAGGTTACCAATAGCTGTGGAGTCAACTTCGACTCATGGCAAGCCCATGTGTGTCAGAGTAGAACTGTGCTTCGTAGGGCTTTCAATGGTTGATTTTTTGGAAGTGGATCTCCAGGCCTTTCTTCTGAGATGCCTCTGAGTCATCCCTAAACTATAACCATTTGGTTAGCAGCTGAGCCTATTAACTGAACCATCCAGAACTCTTCCTAATTATTAGTTTCCCAGCTTCTGGGGCCCTGGTGGCACAGTGGTTAAAAGGCTCGGCTGCTAATCAAAAGGTTGGCAGTTCCAACCCACCCACTGCTCTGTGGGAGAAAGATGTGGCAGTCTGGTTCAGTAAAGATTTACAGTCTTGGAAACCCTGTGAGGAAGTTCTACTCTGTCCTATAGGGTCCTTATGAGTCAGAATCAAGTCAACAGCAGTGGGTGTACTCTGGTTCTATTCTTACCTTCCCCTGCCTATTCTCAACATAACTGCCAAAGTGATTGTTTTAATATGTAAATTAAATCTCCATGTTGCACTCACTCATAGCCCTGCAACGGCACCCAGTTCACTCAGAGTGAAACCAAAAGTCCGTACAATGGACTTGTGATGACGGTGCTTACTTTGTCTTCTCTTATACTGCCTCTCACTACCTGAGCTCCTGCCATACCAGCCTCCTTGCTATTCCCCAGTCAGGCTCACTCCTGCCTTAGTGCCTTTGCACTGACTCTTTCAACAGGTGCCCACATGACTAAGTCATCAACTTCTTGAAGCCTTGCTCAGGTATCACCGTCTTATTGAGGTTTACTCTGATTCTTCTACTTAAAATTGCACCTTACACCCCTATCTCCAACGCCTTGCTCAACAGCCTAACATTTCTGATCCTTCTTCATTGGCAATACTCTTCCTTTTTGTCGTAGCACTTAGCATCTTCCCACATACTAGGTAATTATCACATGGTTGGGTACGATTCCCCACACATAGATTTCAGCTGGTGAGAGTGTTGGGCTTGGTGGGAAGAGACGGGGGTTCTTTCTGGTTCTACTCTTGTCACAAAGGCAGCAGGGTCCTTATCGTTCCCATGAAGGTGTTGGACTAGATGAACTCTAATTTGCCTTCAGAATTTAAAATTGCAATTATTTTAGCCCATGCGCAAATTTTCAGGAGCCATCTGCTCTGGAAGTAGAACACACCTGTATTTCCCTTCACACATCTGTCCCCATTGCCAGGATGCAGGCAGCAGATTCATGATGTGTGAGACTAAACTCACAAATGAGGGAAAGCAAAGTGAAATGTCTTCCAAAGAACGTCTCCAAAGGGAGAAGTGTCCAGGGCCCCTCGGCAATACCTAATATGGCTGCTTCACTGACTGCAGAGGGAAAACAGTGATTCTGAGATTGCCAGGGGCCAAGGCAGACTTCCATTCCTCACGGAATAATGTCTGGGCTCCTCAGCCGTATGTGCAAGTCCATTCATTCATTTATCTGCTCATCCAATGATTTATTCACAATTTTCTTCAGCCTCTTTTCCTTCAGGTACTAGGTTTCTTATTATTCTTCCCTAATGCCTCAACTTTTTCCCTCTCTCAGCCTTTGATCATGTTCTTTGATAAGCTTTCCATGCCTTTGTCTCTCAAAACGGTCAACATCTTTTTAAGCGCAGGTGGCATAGACTAGCAGTTTTCACTAATAACAGTGGGCTCCTTATGTTTCTCAGACTTCCTGGCCCTTGGGTAGCTGTGTGACAAGGACCAAAAGAGAAAAACAAAAAACAAATCCATTGCCAAAGAGTTGATTCCAATTGTAGCGACTCTATTGGACAAAAAAAATTTTTTTTTTTTTATTGGACAGAGCAGAACTTCCCCACAGGGCTTCCAAAGAGCAACTGATGGATTTGAACTGCTGATCTTTCGGTTAGCAGCCAAGCTGTTAACCACAAGGACAGTGGTTGAGAATTATGTCTATCACTTCCAATGTCCCTTAGAAGTGAGGGTGGCAAGACTTTGACTCTCTTTTACTTTGGGCTTGTCATCAGGAAATATCAGTTGCTAGAAAAATGCATCACATAGAGAGCTAACCAAACAAAGGAAACCCTCAACAAGATGGAGTAATACAATAGCCGCAACAATAGACTCAAACAGAGCAACAATCATGAAGTTGGCACAGAACCAGGCAACATTTTGTTCTATTATAAAGAAGCTGTCATGAGTTAGATCCTGTTTTATGGTATCTAACTGGATTTAAAAAAAAAAAAAAAAACAGGACTTGCCCACAGGGTGTGTATAGCTCAGTATGGGAGATAGACATTACTCAACCACCACTGGATTTGTATTTTAAGTGTAGAAAGTTCTGGAGAGGAAATATGTAGGTGTAAAGGAAAGCATAGACTGTGTGTGTAAGAGATGAAAGGGGGCCTGTGGGACTGGATCCAGTTTGGAGATTCTGGGAGGAACCCCGGAGTAAGTAAAATCTCAGCTAAGACGGATGGGGGTAATTTACTGAGAGATTGCAGCTAGGTGAGATGGCCTTTCAGGAAGAAAGGACTGTATTCAAGGGTCCCAAGACAGCAGGGCCACAGAGTTGTTGAAGGAAGATGAGTGGAGTTCTCTTTATATGCAATGAATTTGGCCCTACCAATAATTTAGAAAAAAAACAAAAGCCCTTGCCATTGAGTTGATTCTGACTCACAGCAACCCTACATGACAGAGTAGAACTGCCCCATACAGTTTCCAAGAAGTAGCTGGTGGATTCAAACTGCTTACCTTTGGGTTATCTGCCAAACACTTAACCACTGTGCCACCAGGGCTGAATATATATATTTGCTAAATCAATGGCCAAATGAATGAATGCATAATTGAATTGGTATTAGGAAAAGATCAAAGGATTCAAAGCGAGAAAATAAAAAAAATTTGAAATGAAAAGTACCTTCTCAGGAAAGAAAAATACCTATATCTATAAAAAAAATAGGTATATGGGGAGTGTCCCTGTCTGGTTATTTCCCTTAACCTCAGACCTGTTGTGGTTAGACAGAGGCATGTGAAAGGCTTTCCCAATCCATCTGTTATAAGGCGAGGCTTTGTATTCAAATGCAGTTAGGAAAACCCCCTGGAACCTGGGTCTCTCCCCATAGGTATTGGGAAGCTGTAGCTACTCGAGGGCATTGGGTTTTGGGTTAGCTAGTTCATGAAGCAGAAGAGAGAAGCGTATGCTTTTCACAAACTCACAGGATTAAAAAATTAATTGGGAGATCTTTAGGTTGTATCTGGACAAAGTGTTTGAAAGAAGCTGCAGAAATCTATTTCCAGTCTCCTGTACTGCCACGATGGACTACCTCTGTGTGCTACACAGTGGATAATGAAAGGATAATTTATATTTTATAATGTAAACTGTCCGAGTTTCCTCTATGTAATGACAAAAGAGCACATACAACTACCTTTGTGGAATCTAAAAACTCCATTGCTTGGGGCCGGATATGATGTGCAATAAATAATTTAGCAACAAAGCTCTCTTCATTCTATTTACGGTAAGTCAGAATTCACTGTGTGATGCAGCCCCATGACCAATGTGAAACTCCACTTAGTGGGTTGGCAAAATCCAAATATACCTTCCGTGTAACCTGATTCACAGTGAAAGGCCTCCAACAATTCCAAGGCTACTTTAGAGCCTGGAAGTTCTTCTGCCCTCAACACTAATATATGTCTTCTTTTTCTCCTGACTTTTTTTTTTTTTTTTTGATCCAGATTAACTCAATGTCTGATACGTATGTCTACATGTTCATATTTTCGAATGCATTTCTCACTCCCCTAAAATGTGCTGCCAAAGTAAGTACCCTCTAAAAACTGTGGCAACTCATTCCCTGGCTAAGATGTTAAAAAAAAAAAAAAAAAAAAAGAGATGTTAATGCATGCTAAAATGTATGTTGAAATCCTAACCTCTGTACCTGTAAATGTGATCCTGTTTGGCAGTTGGGTTTTTCTTTGTTACATAAATGAGGGCATACCAGTCTAGGGTTTGCCCTAAACCTAATCACTCCTGAATTACAAAAAGGGCAGAATGAACACAGAGACACGCACAGAGGAGGAAGAGGAAGACAGACAAAGGAGACAGATCAGTCTAGGAGCCCAGGAACACCAAGGATTTCTGGTAGCTCCTAGAAACTGAATAGACAAGGAAGGACCTCCCGCTAGAGCCATGCTCTTTAAAGCTACCCAGTTGTGGTATTTCTGTTACAGCAGTACTAGAGAACAAAGACAAAAAGGGATAAAGTAACACAGAAAATAAATAATACAATACGTACTGTATTAGATGATGGTAAGTGGTTTTGAAAAAAATAAATTAGAAAAGGGGAATGGGGAAGGCAGGGTAAAGGTGTTATAGTTTCAAATACAGCGATTGGCAGAAGCCTAACTAAGAAGGTAACCTTTGTGCCAGGACTTTAGGGAGGTTCGGGAACCAGCCAGGCAGCCCTCTGAATGAGTAGCATTCTAGGCAGACTATTTCATATGTGTTCTCTAATTGCTTCCTATTGATTTTTCTGGGTGACTTGAAGAAAGAACCATACTTCTACACTTGGTTAATTAATCAATGATCTTCATTCATTTCTTAAGCATTTTGTGATTACTTTGTTCCAAGCCCTGCACTAGGCGCGGTGGCTTCAGAGGAATGATGCGTGGTCCTGGCTGTCACTGTGCAACTTGCCCTGTCACTGGGGAGACAGAAAAGTAAATCACAGTGGCCATACTGTATCATAAAGGCTATAGCCTAGGGACTATGGAAGCAAAGGGTGATATCCCTAAATACTAAAGGAGAGAGAGAGAGAAAGAAGGTCAGGGCCTCAGGCCTGGGGAAGTGACAGTCACAGAGGAAGTGACAGTCAAATGAGCTAGGTGGAGGATTGACTTTACATAGTATTGTATCATAGGACTGACTATCAGAACTAATGAAGGCTGTCAAGCAGGGAGCTTAGGAGGAGGCTCTGGATTCTGAACATGAAAATGAGGCTGATTTAGCAGGACTTGATGATCAATTGACTGAGAGCATGAGGGAGGGGGCCAGGAAGAGTCTTACTTAGCCTTTTGACATGGATGACCAGTGGGATGATTGTGACTATGCTGGCCAAAATAGGGACTCTGAAAGATTATGAGTTTAAGTTTGAACATGCTAACTTTAAAGTTGTCCAGGGGTATCTGCAAGGCAGTTGAAGATGGCTGTGTATTTGAGCCTGGGGCTCCTTCCAACAAGCAGCATCTACTGTGTGCCAGGTGTGTGACCAATAGAGGCTGTTTGGCCTGGGTCCCGTCTCAGGGCTCCTTATAAAAACCTTGCAGTACTTTGCTTTCCTCACCTGGCCTCCTCACAGCATGGAGAACAAGGTGGCCTGTCTTCAAAGTTCAGGCAGTGCCCCGATCATAACAATTTGTAGACCGTAGACACATGGGGTCACCATGAGTTGGAGTCGCCTCCATGGCAACTAACAACAAGCCATATGCCAGACACTGTTTTGTTAACTTGATTTTAGTTTTCACTTTTTGATTTGCAAATGCTCTCCAAAGGGTAGGTACTCATATTATTTCCACTTAATAGGTAGGGACACCGAGCCTAAGAGAGTTAAATTAAGTTGCCCAAAGCCACTCAATTAATAGTAGAGCCAAGACCTGAACCCAGGTCAGGTAGCAGGGCAATCACCACCCTTTACCACATAGGGTCTTGTTTTTTTTGTTTGTTTGTTTAATGCCTTCACTTGAAAGAATGGGGTGGGGTAGAAATAAACTATTTCTGTGAAAATAAACCATTGCTGAGGGAATGTTCACTATAGAAAGAGAGCTTGAGGCGAGTCTGGTCTTATTTGAGGTGGGTTCCATAACGAGCTCATGGATACGACAAATGATGCTTTGGTTTTCCCTGGGGCTCTCCAAAGGTGCCCGTTTATTAAAAAACCAGCATGTATTGAGCATGAGCAGGCACTAGGGCTGTTCTGGGCATAGAGCTGTGAACAAGATAGATGCCACTTATGCCCACAAGGAACTTAGATTTTCCAGTTTTTAAGCAGAAATGAAAACCAAAAATGAGGCTACCATATAGGACTGAAACTGAGCTCCCTTCTACTACACTTTAGGAACTAAAATCTCAAAAGCCACTTGCCTTGCTAGTTCTTGATGAGCTTAGCCCCAACACCTTCTGTGACAGGCCTCCTGGGAGGACCGCTCTCAGGACCGCACAGGTTTCTGGAATTCCAGAAACCTACGACTCGACGGCACTGGGTACTGGGATGTCTACAGAGCAGACGGGGAGACAGAAACCTGAAATGGAAAAAGTAGTCATAGTCGGATGAGTAAATGTTATTTTATTGTCATTCATAAGGATAGCTAGCACTTTTATTAATCTTTCAAAGTTACAAAGAAAGATATTACCTTCTAGCCACCTGTGAGATTATTAGCGTTCCCACTTGATGGAGGAGGACATAGGCTCACAGATGATTCTCTGGTTAGTAGCAAAACTGGGACTTAAATACAGACATTCCACCTCCAAGCCCCTTGCCCTGTCACTGTTCCTGGCTGCCTTTCTGTTTTAAAAATCTTGTTGAGGTTGGCACCCCACTCCCCACCCTTTTGAAATGTCTTGAGAGACCTCTGTGGCTGGGGGAGACTTGTGAAAGACTTTGGAGAAGTTTGCTAAGGAACACTTATCTTTACATCTCAGCTTCAGTGACACCAGCTCCAGCATCTGACAGAAGGTGAAGACTGTTGTAGGCTGGTTGTCTCCTCTGTTGTTAGGACCTTTAAGGACTGAGGGAAAGGCATCTCCCACGTCTTACTGTCTTTAACTTTTACTTTCTGAAGAAGACAGGATGCTTTGCTTTGGGCCGATAGTCCCTTGATGAGTTATTTCCCATTTCAAGAAGCTCATGGCTTAATTCAGATATGAAGGCCTTACAAAGTAGGTAGGTATAGGATGGCTCCTCCTGGATTGTCACCACTGGAGCCTGGCTTACCTGGTACATTCCAAGAACAAGACTTGTAAAACTGGCTGGGGTCCCTCCAGCCAAGATCTGTCATGCAGTGTATCATCTGCAGCTAGATCCGTGAAGTCCCCCGTATGTCACACATGTCCTACTGTGACCAGGAAAGTCGGGAGGATGGCTTTCCCATGTATAGCATGGCAGAGGCTCACCCTCAGTCACAGACACAAGAGACTATGTGCACGGCACTCATTTTCCTGCCCCCAGATGGACAGCAAACTCACTTCACCCAGAATTGTGTTCCTGAGGACAAAGCAAAATTACTAGTTCCCATTTTTCCTGTCTTCTTCTCCCTAGTACTCATGAGTACATATGTATGTGCTTGCTGAGATGGAAAAAGCTAGAAAACCTGCAGAATCGTGTTACACTCCAACCCACAGGCCAGGGCTATACCTAGGGTAATGGCAGGGCGGGTGTTTCGTTCAGTGAGAGGCTGTTTTATAGCTTCTGAAATCTATCATTTCATGTTCTTTTGCTGAGGGTTTTGGATTCGAATATGCACCAATAAATGTCCCCTTGATCGGTTTTGTTCCACACAACAGGATGACTTCTTTTTTTCTCCTACTTTGCCACAGACTAAACCCAGCAAGGGTGCTGTGCACAGCATTCCCCATCCACGAGTATGCTCTGAGCACCTCTAGGTGCCTCAGAAAGTGACAACTGCTATGAGCGACTGAAGAGATGGAGCCCACGGTTTCCATAAACAGAATTAGTCTGGTTAGAATTGTAATTAGAACATAGCCTGTAAGGCCCTGGAGGACAGGGCTTGTGTTATATTTGCCTTTACACACCTTACACCTAGGGTGGGGCTTGATGGGGATACACACTTAATGACTGTCCTTGAATAAATATGTAGTGAGTGAGGACTCAGTGTGTTAATGTTATATTTAATACAATATATACAAAATCAAAACCCAAAAATACATGGTCCAACTAAAGTATAGGGCAGTTTAACATAAGACATATTAGAGCCCACAAATATAGTAGACCAATTAGAATTTTTCTCTTCCTGCCATACGGTCATTCACTAGGTATTTATTTTGATAGTTATGTGCTTTATACTGGGCTTTGTACTAGGGACACTGTAATTAATTATCACTTTCCAGACAACATACCTCACTCTGCCTTCATCCAAGAGTGGCTGGAAAGAAAGATAACCAAAAAAAAAAAAAAATCCACTGCCATTGTGTTGATTCCAACTCATAGTGATCCTATGAGTTACAGAGAAGAAGTGTGCTCCATAGGGTTTTCCTGGCTCTTTGCAGTAGCAGATCACCAAGGCTTTCTTCCATGGCACTGCTGGGTGGGATAAAACCGACAACCTTTAGGTTAGGTTCGTAGTCTAGCACAAACCGTTTGTGCAACCCAGGGTCCCTTAAAGATAGATAAACAAACAATATCTAAAGGTAAGTGTTTTGATAGACAATCCCCCTACACACACACACACACATACACACACACACACACACACACACGCGTTGCCTTCAAGTCAATTCTGACTCATGGCGGCCCTGTAGGGACAGAGTAGAACTGCCCCATAGAGTTTCCAAGGAGTATCTGGTGGATTCGAACTGCAGACATTTTGGTTAGCAGCCGTAGCCCTTAACCACTACACCACTAGAGTTTCCAAGTTAGGGGAGAGAATAACTCATTCTAAAGGGGCCTTTGTGGTTTGTGGAATGATTCTCAGGGAATGGAACGCTTGAGTTGAATTCTGAAGGCTGATGCAGTGCGTTTTCTGGTACACTGCTGCAGTTGAAGTTGATTTATAAGCATTCGTCTGCCCCACTAGGTTGTAATCTCCTGGGAGTGCAGGAACCAAATGTGATTGAACTTTTTTGTTTCCAATGGCTGTGAGTCAGCATGTTGTGCAAGAATAAGCTAGCATTTGAATCCCACTTCTACTACCTACTGGTTCTTTGTTTTGTTCCATTGTGCATGGGATCACCATGAGTCAGGGGCTAACTTGAGGGCAACTAACAATAACAACAAAGTGGTACCTGAATGTTTAGCTTTTTAAGATGCTGCCAACTGCTTTATAGAGCAGCAGTACCATTTATACTCCTGAAAGGAATGTATGAGTAGAGTTTTTCAGGAGGCATTCCTGGATTCACATTTTTTGTTTTATTTCATTGGCATTTTGCAAAACATTTAGTATGAAAAGGGGCACTACCTTTAAAAAAAAAAAAAAAAAAAGACATTTCCAATGCTACTAAAAGAGAAAATTTATGGCTATTTGACTCTAAAGCTTCCTGGTTCTGTGGTGCCATTGCAACCTTTGACCATCACAGTAGTGTTTCGAACCTGTACACTGTTTGTGGGGCAGTTTTGTTTACATTCTTTCATTTAATTTTAGCTCTAACCCTAAGTGTGATAGCTGGTATCATGTTATTTTGCAGATAGGGTCACTGAGAACTAGAGAGATTAAGTGACTTGTTGGAGGTCACACAGATAGAAAAGTCTGCTACAATCCCTGGGAGGCCAGGAGAATATACAACCCACATAGAGACTTATTGTACTTAACCCCATGCACAGCCATCAATTCTCAAATGTCTAAAGAGCACTTCCTTTGTGTTAGGTAGAATATAAGAACACATACAACTTAATGGGGAAGAAAACAGAAATACAAGGCATTGAGTTCCTTAAAGGCAGAAATTGCTTCTGATCTGTCTGTGGGTTCTAGCACAGTGCCTGGTATAGAAGCACTCAGTGGAGACTGAATAAATGAATGACTTTTGAATTCACGTGTTACATGACAGATAAATGGCCCTAACATATACTTTGAAACTCTATGGAAGAAGATGGTCTGATAGAGTGGCTGCAACATTGGGCTCTAGCATAACAACGATTGTGAGGATGGCGCAGGACCAGGCAATGTTTCTTCTGTTGTACATGGTGTTGCTATTAGTGGGAACTTAACAACAGTAATGGAGGAAGAAACCTTCAAGCTGGAATTTCAGAGCTGCCCAGGATTTGTCTAGGGGGCATCTAGTGGAAGGTACACTGACATTCGAGAAAGGTCGGAGCTGAGTATGATGTACATACATTTTCACTTAATCTCACTGCAGTGCAGATTCTTCATCTATAAAGCAGGGACGAAAACATTTACCCAAAAAATTATTATAAGGATCCATGCTCATTTGAAACACTAACAGAGTATCTAGCATGTAATAGGTGCTCAATAAAAAGTATCGTATTCACTCGACTGTCTTAAGAAATGTCAAATTAGAACTTGTATAAAACAGTGTGTGTTTTTTTTGAAAAATAGTAGTAAGTTTAAGAAGTTGTATGCTCATTTGTATTTAAACAACTTTTTCTGGTCCAGTAGAGTTCTCAATTCCCAGCCAAAGTCATGTCCGTTGGGTTTCTCTAAATAATTACTACTCAAGGAACCTTGGCCACTAACCAGTGACAGGTGGATGAGTGTCACTGTTCACTTCTCTCAGGTCAACTGTGGTTTGAACTCTTTAAATGAAAGCATCTTCTCAGAAAATAAATTTTGCCAGTTGGCTGGTTGAGAGTGAAATATCTTTACGAAAAGTTTTAAGTTGTCAGCTCCAGCAGGGCTAAAGATGAAGCCAGCTGTCAACGTTGCTGTCGTCTATTTTGGTTTCAAATGACCTATTTTTTTTTTTCTCAGCTTTGATTTAAAATATGTGCCCTGTCCAGATCATATGCCACTGCTTCAAAGAGAAGGTTCTAGACACAATGAAAGGTGGGCAAGGAAAAATTCAGAGATAATGTCAAAAAGCAAGATACCCAATATTATAGCTCCACCCTAGCCTGCATTTGTCTGTTTGGAATGTAAGTGTGGTCTCACGTAAATTTGTTGACTCCAAACAGCAGATAGCTGAGGAGGCTCATCAAAGAGAATGCGGGCCCATGTGTGGGTCTGGGATGCTACTTTTCCTTCTAGTTGTGTCAGCCCCCTACCTATAAAAAAGGAGGTTCAACAAGTAGATTCCTAAGATTGCTTCAAGATCAGGACTTCTCTGAAGTTCTAACTAGTACAAAATGTTCTTGTTCCTATTGCCTCCCAGCACACGTGGTCAGGCACTGTGTATTTCAAACATTGAGTTAAGTCATGCATAATGTCACAGAAAATTCAGTGGATCCTAATGTTTTGAGATGAGAGGAAGATAATGAAGAATGAATTCCCTTGTTATTAAAATTCTTTCCTAGACTCCTGAGTGAACGTGCATTTGAACTAATTATCTCAGAATCTGTGTTAGCATTTAATTGGAAGACAGAGAGAACCACAAAGAGTTTGACAAGACAAGGCAGATGAAATAGAAATGTCTGCAGGCATTGAAAAATGTGACAGGCACAGAGTTTGTGATATGAAAGACAGTTGATGGAGAACATGAGTCAGCAACAGATAACTAAAAAAGTTAAATAATTAAGCTTATATAAGAGCTTCCTGATTGAATGTCTAGATTTGAATTTGGATTTAATTAACACTGCTAACCTTTCTTTGTCAGTATATATTACTCAATTTAAAAAGTGGAGAACTTTCATTCTCAAAAAGAACCATTCACTCTGAAGCATTTCTTTGAATTTATTTCTGAATTTAGCTAAGAAAATTTTGTCCATTCAATCCCCCTTGCAACAAAAATGTACATATATATACATAATTAGTTTTCTAAAAGTGTAGAGGAGTGAGCTGTAGCCCCCAATCATCATTTTGTATAGGTAAATTTGAATTTAAATGATATCATGAACTTAATTTATTAAAATATTTATTGCACAGAAGATCCTTTGCTAGGCGCAGGGTATGCAGAGCTTAACTAGATTGAGTCTACAATTCAGGGAACTCCCAAGCAATGGGTAAGACAGAGAGTTAAATAAATGCTATTCAGGGTAAAGAAAGTGTAAGGTCTGCAAAGAAAGTTGAAATAGTTCTCCCTAGAGCCAGCAGAACAGTGGGGAAGGAAAGCAAAGAAGAAAATCTCCAGCTGAGTGCCGAGGGCCAAGTAGAATGCGCCATTTGCAATGTGGTAGGAGCAGTATAGTAGTCCCTAAGCGGTGCAAACAGTTTTAGGAGTATAAATGGTACCCCTGCTTTAGAAAAAGTTTGGGAGCTTCTTAGAAAGCTAAACATACAAGTACCATGTTGTTAGATGCTGTCAGGTTAGCCCCTGACTTAGGGCAACAGCTTGTGCAAAGGAATAAAACCTGTGATCCATGGAGTTTTCATTGGCGAATTTTTCAGAAGTAAACAATCAGACCTGTCTTCCTAGTCTGTCTTAGTTTGGAAGCTCTGCTGAAACCTGTTCAGCATTAGAGCAACATGCAAGCCTCCACTAATAGATGAGTGGTGGCTGCAAATGAAGTATATTGACTAGGAATTGAACTCAGATCTCCTGCATGGGACTTGAGAATTCTACCATTAAACCACGATGCCTCACAAGCACCATATGGCCCAGCAATTGCTGTCCTGGGCATTTCTCCAAGGGAAATGAAAACTTATGTTCACACAAAATAAGTACATGAATGTTCATAGTAGCTTCATTTGTAGCAGCTAAAAACTGAAAACATAATGTCCTTCAACAGGTGAAGATCAAACAATCTATGATACACCCATACTATGGATTACTACCAACCAGCTGTCATTGAATCGACTCCAACTCATGTGGCCCCATGTGCATCAGGGTGAAACTGTGCTACATGGAACTTTCAATGACTGATTTTTCTGAGGCACTTCTGGGTAGACTCAACCTCCAACCTTTTGGTTAGAAGCCAAGTCCAAGAACTACTGATACGTGCAACAACTTGAATAAAACTATAGATAATCACGTTGAGTGAGAAAGGTGAATCCAAAAAATGTTACATACTATATGATTCCATTTAAAGAAGATCCTTGAAATGACAAAGTTATAGAAATAAAAAACAGATTAGTAGTCTCTAGAGATTAAGAAAGGGAATGATGGTGATAGTGGTGGTGGCGAGGAAGTATGTATGTGGTTATAAAATGGCAACCCAAAAGATTCTGGTAATGGTGGAAACCTTCTGTATCTTTACTGCGATGGTGGATACAAGAACCCAAATGTGATAAAAGTGCACAGAACTGAACACACACACACACCTGATCACACATACAAATGAGAACAAGTAAAGCTGGAAAAATCTGAACAAAATTCAGGACTTGTATCAATGCTAGTATCCTGAATCTGATATAGTACTATAGCTTTGCAAAATGTTACCATTGGGGGAAACTGGGTAAAGAGCACAGGAGATCTTTCTGTGTTATTTCTTATCACTGCATGTGAATCTACAATTATCTGAAAATAAAAAGTTTAATTAAAAAATTCCAGTGTATAAATGTAATATAAAATTGTATAATACAAATATTAATTATAGTTTTTGCTATTATCACTGATACTAGTTGCTATGGATTCCATTGTGTTCCCCCCAAAAATATTTGTTGAAGCCGTAACCCTTGTAACGGTAAATATGACCCTGTTTGGAAACAGAGGTTTTCCTCTGTTGTGGTAATGAGGCCATACTCGAATAGAGTGATTTCTAAACCTAATCCTTTCTGAATGGTGTCTGATAAAAAGAGCTAAATAGCCTCCCCCACACATTGGGGAAGATACCACATATGCATCTACAAGCAGCCAAAGAATGCCAAAGATTGCCATCAGTCATCAGAAACTAGAAAAGAGGTCCACAGAAGCAATTGACATGGCCAAGATCCTGATTTGGACTCCTAGCTTCCAGAACTGTGAGATGATAAATTGCTGTTCTTTAAAGCCATCCATTTGTGGTATTTTTTGTTATGGCAGCACTAGGAAACTAAGACACTAATAAAATTAGAATAAAAAAAAAAAAAAAAAACAGATTTCAGGGATAGTGAATGTTAAGTGAAAGTAAATGAAAAAGTAGTAAAAATATAAATACCATTGCCAGTCTTGGGATACCATTTTTGATATATGAGTTGGGGGTTGAGGGAGCCAGGCTGAAGGGGTCTGCTGGTGTTTGCTGTGCTCTCCTAGGGATGCTCAGGATATACTCTGCTCCTTGAGAAAGAGGCTGGCAAAGCTACAGGGTGGTTTAAGTGTGCCCCCTCTTCTTTAAGCCACACAAGGGATATCAATAAATGTTCCCCAGGCATCCCCTCTCTGAAGTAAGGGAAGGAAGTGAAAATTAACAGACTTGCATATACAAGTGCTATGGGATGATCAGCCAGATAATATCGGTTCGCTTGACTGAGACCAAGAAGTCCAGGCTTCTTATAGACAATGAAGAAATAGAGGGGCTATTTCTTCATTGTCTATAAGAGGGGGACCCAAGGACACCATACTCCACTCTGGCTGTGGTGTGGAGAAGGAAAGAGTAGATAGGAGCAGGTCTAGAGGCTGGGTCATGGTTCAGGGATTGGTGCAGGTTCCAGGTAAAAGATAAAAGGGACCAGATATGATGCAGGGGCAGGAGATCCCTGTTTCAGGAGAATGAGAACAGTGGGTAGACTGCTTTTACAGGTATATGTACATAAGCAGAGAAGAGAGTTGGCCTGTGGTCTGTTGTGAAGACTGCCTGGGGTTTCTTAAGATGCGTAGGTAGGAGGGTGGATTCAAGAGGATTAGTTAAGAGGAAGATATTGGAAGAGTGGTGGGTATTTAATGACTGGGATTGAGTTAGGCAGTCAGATTAATCTCAAACAGGAAAAGTGCTTCTGTTCTGTGGTGGTTAAGATTGTGTGTCAACATGACTGGGCCATGATTCTTAGTGTTTTGGCAGTAGTATAATGTTGTGATCACTTCCCTGCTGAGATTTGGTATGTGATTACCCTCATGATGGGATCTGCTGTGAATAACCAATCAACTGAAAGGGAGTTTCCTTGGGTGTGTGGCCTGCATCGAATATAAGCAGATATTATGGCAAGCCTTGAGGGAAGTTTTACTCATGCCAGATCCTGCAGCTAGCTTCTGTTTCTCTGACCTCCAGTTCTTGGGACTTGAGCTATCAGCGTGCCTGAGGTGTTGCCTGTCGATCTTGAGATTCATCAATCTTCACAGCCTGTGAGCAAGAGCCCTGCTCTCTGACCTGCCGATCTTGGGGTTGCCAGCCTCTTTGGTTATGTGAATCAGAAGAAGCCTCTATCCTGACCCATGAACTTGGGAAGTTCCAGCCTCTACAACAGTGTGAGCCATTTCCTTGATATAAATCCCTCTCTCTCTATGTATATATTTATAGGCTATACCGGTTTTGCTTTTCTAGAGAACCCAGCCCAAGACATGTTCCTTTGAGGTATGAAGGGTGCATGAACAATAAAAGAGAGCCCAGAGAAAATGTAAGGCTTGGTGAAGACACTAAATGAATTTGAGAGAATAGGACAGTGTTCTACCTTGTCCATCCCTCTGACAGCAGACTCCAAATCTTCAGAAGCTCCTTAAAATATTCCAGACTGAGATGTTCCATTCAGACAGAAAAAAAAAAAAAAAATGATAGAAATGGCTCCCAGTGGACTAGAATAATTCATTTTCTTTTTTTATAAATTAGTTTACAACGTGTGACATTAAGAAAATCAATGCCAATTCTCATATTTTCATAGCATTTGCTTAGCTGAATAATTCTCTAGGGCATGAATTTCTTCATGATGGATTTGACAGGAGACATCATGAGTTCAGAAAAGCCCCTTTCATTACCCATTTGCTCTCCTCCAGTTCATAAACTCATATAACACTGAAGTCTGAACTCAAGTCCAGTACCCCCCCCCATTAGAGGCAGAAAATTTAGACCAAGATGTAAGAAGGGCTATCTCAAGGTCACAAAATAAGTCAATGTGACTAGAATCCAGATGTCCTGGCTCCTATTTTAATTCCCTTTCATCATTCACTGAATCAGAGAAATGGTTGGTGAATGACTCAAATTTAATACAGTCATGCCCCAGTTATGGTTGCTGCTCTCCTCAGTGGGTAAGCCCAGGAAGACACCCTCCAGGGATCTTGGGGGCCAGACAATAATGACATTGAAGCTAATGGGATTGAAGTTGGTAGGGGCCAAGATTTGAGCTTGAGAAATGAGGCTGAGCTGTTAAATCAGAAAAGCCATTTGAGGAGTACAGCTGGAGAAGATGAGGTGAGGTAAGGAACGGGAAAGGTAAAGGATGGCATGGGTTCAAGTGAGGACGTAGGTAAGGAGAGGAATCAAACTCCAAGACTGGAAATGACTTGTGTGTACTCCTCTACCAGGCTCCTCTTTTCTATTTTTTTTTTAATCAACTCTTAGCCATCTGTGCAGAAATGAGTCTATATATTATGTGCCTGTGGTTTTCCAAGTTTGTTGGTAGTGAAAGGGAATAGAAAGCACAATTCTATTGGGCATTCAATACTTGATTTTCTAGGTTCTCTTTGCTATAGTTGGAGCAGATTTGAATAAGTCTTGAACACTCTGGGCAAATATGACTGGGCCGAACTCTATCACAAATTCACTGGGTGGCCCTAGGCATTTCCTTTCCCCTCCCTTGGTAGAAGAAATGAGGTATTAAACTGATTCCCTAGGACATAGGGACATGCTCTGATTAAAATCATTGTGTTTGTACTCTCAGAAGAAGGCTATGGAGCACCGCAGAAGAACACGTTAGGATAAGCTGGAAAGTTTCCTAAAAATATATTTGTCTTATTGTGTGGACGCTGGGTCCACATTGAATGTGCTCATCCTCTGTGTTCACCACTTCCCTCTCTGTTCTGGGCTGCAGGCCCATCTCCTTATGTTTTTGTTCCCTTCAGCATAACTGCTCTGATTATGTAATCATTCCCTTCACCATGAGACCTCAGAGGTCATTCAGTATAGCATGATGTCAAGCCGAGGGCATATCCTGTGCAAATCAGACAGAAGCAGAAAGCAGGCACCAGCCACTCCTTCCCTGTGACCCTTTGGCAGACCTGCTTTGCATGCCAGCTCCCGGGGCTGGCACTGAGGGTTTGAAAAGCATGAAGAAATAAAATCTTCCCTTGTGGCAGCAAGGGAAGGCATGCTGCTGCTCTCTCCATCTTCAGAGGAAGCCCTATGGCAGTACCTGGAGCTCCTCTGAAGGTGGATACAGTAGGTAAGGGCTGGGATAAAAGGAGAGGTGGGACTTCCGGAATTCACCAGACTGTGTTTAGCCTGATTATCTTGTACAGAAATAATCGGAGCATGTCAGGGATTGATAGGAGATGGGTTTAACCAAATGCTTTGCTCTTCCAGATAAATATTTATACCTCTATCTATTAGTGCTACAAGTAATATGGAATGTCATGTGAGGAAGTCAACCTATTGTTACTAGAGGTATCTAAGAGCTTGGATACATGTTGGATGGAGATGGTGAGACGTTTACTATGACACCTTCTAACATGCCTGAATAATAATTCATTCTAACAGCCCTTATAGATGATTTAAAAAGTATGGTCATTTGATAGGAAAAGCAAACAAACAAACACTCGTATATTTTCATGTGAGGAAGACCTAGATTTGCATCCTGGCTCCACTGGTTACCACCTGTCTGTCTGAACTTAGGCAAATTACTTAACTTCTCTGAGTTTTCTTTCTCAATAATGCCCACAGAGCAAAAAAAAAAAAATTTTTTTTTTCTAAGACAGTGTATATGTTTCCTGAAACTGCATTAACAAATTACCACAAACTTAAACAACAAAATTTATTCTCTCAAGTGCAAATCAAAACTGCAATGAGATTTCATCTTACTCCAACAAGGCTGGCATTAATCCAAAAAATACAAAATAATAAATGTTGGAGAGGCTGTGGAGAGATTGGAACACTTATACACTGCTGGTGGGAATCTAAAATGGTACAACCACTTTGGATATCGATTTGGTGCTTCCTTAAAAAGCTAGAAATAGAACTACCGTACGATCCAGCAATCCCACTCCTTGGAATATATCCTAGAGAAATAAGAGCCTTTACACTAACAGATATATACACACCCATGTTCATTGCAGCACTGTTTACAATAGCAAAGAGATGGAAGCAACCAAGGTGCCTGTCAACAGATGAATGGATAAATTACGGTATAGTCACACAATGGAATACTGCACATCAATAAAGAACAGTGAGGAATCTGTGAAACATTTCATAACATGAAGGAATCTGGAAGGCATTACGCTGAGTGAAATTAGTCAGTTGCAAAAGGACAAATATTGTATAAGACCACTATTATAAGAACTCAAAAATAGTTTAAACAGAGAAGAAAATATTCTTTGATGGTTACAAGAGAGGGGAGGGAGGGAGGGTGGGAGAGGGGTATTCACTAATTAGATAGTAGATAACAACTACTTTAGGTGAAGGGAAAGACAGCACACAATACAGGGGAGGTTAGCACAATTGGACTAAACCAAAAGCAAAGAAGTTTTCTGAATAAACTGAATGCTTTGAAGGCCAACGTAGCAGAGACAGGGGTTTGGGGGCCATGGTTTCAGGGGACATCTAAGTCAATTGGCATAATAAAATCTATTAAGAAAACATTCTGCATCCCACTTTGGAGAGGAGAGTCTCGTGTCTTAAATGCTAGCAAGCGGCCATCTAAGATGCATCAATTGGTCTCAACCCACCTGGATCAAAGGAGAATGAAGAGCACCAAGGACACATGGTAATTACAAGTCCAAGAGACAGAAAGGGCCACATAAACCAGAGACTACATCAACCGATGACTGCCCTGGCAGGGAACACAACAGAGAACCCCTGAGGGAGCAGGAGAGCAGTGGGATGCAGACCTCAAATTCTCTTAAAAAGACCAGACTTAATGGTCTGACTGAGACTAGAAGGATACTGGAAGTCATGGTCCCCAGACCTCTGTTGGCCCAGGACAGGAACTATTCCCAAAGCCAACTCTTCAGACATGGATTGGCCTGAACAATGGGTTCGAGAG
This sequence comes from Loxodonta africana, assembly GCF_030014295.1. Taxonomy (NCBI): domain Eukaryota; kingdom Metazoa; phylum Chordata; class Mammalia; order Proboscidea; family Elephantidae; genus Loxodonta; species Loxodonta africana. Next base: position 23,673,650 of record NC_087353.1, on the reverse strand, counting down.
GGATGGGGGTGAGGAGTGAGCTCCTTGGATCAGATGGACACTTTGAGACTATGTTGTCATCTCCAGCCTGGAGGGGAGATGAGAGGGTAGAGGGGGTTAGAAGCTGACGAAATGGACAGGAAAAGAGAGAGTGGAGGGAGGGAGCGGGCTGTTTCATTTAGGAGGAGAGTAATTGGGAGTGTTTGTAAGTATTTGTGTGAGAGGCTGACTTGATTTGTAAACTTTCACTTAAAGCACAATAAAAAAAAAAATTCTCTCAGCTTTAGAGACTGGCGTTGTTGTTAGCGGCCACAGAGCTGGCTTCCAACCCAAGAGGAATGCACAATGGAATGAAACACTGCATGGTCCTGTGCCATCCCCATGATTGGTTGCAGATTGGATTGTTGTGATCCGTAGGATTTTCACTGGCTGATTTTCAGAAGTAGATTGCCAGGCCTTTCTTTCTAGTCTGTCTTAGTCTGGAAGCTCTGCTGAAACCTGATCAGTATCATAACAACACACAAATCACCATGGAGGACAGGTGGTGGCTACTCATGAGATACATTGACCAGGAGTCAGACTTAGGTCTTCCATACAGGAAGTGAGGATTCCATCACTGAACCACCAATATCTCCCCAAAACCTGTTGCTGTTGAGTGGATTCCAACTCATAGTGACCCCATGTATGTCAAAGCAGAACTGTGCTCCATAGGGTTTTCAATGGCTGATTTTTTGGAAGTAGATAACCAGGTCCTTCTTCCAAGGAGCCTCTGGGTAGATGTGAACCTCCAACTTTTCAGTTAGCAGCTGAGTTTTTTAGTTATTTGCACCACCCAGGGACTCCCAGGGAAAAATCTAGTTGCCTATTTTTCTTTAAAAATAAAAAGTGATTTTTCTACCAATATAACTTGGTTAATGTTGAACCCGAAAGCAGGTCCCATTTATTGCGCACCTGCTGTGAAGCTGACATCTTACATGCTTTGTCTGACTTCATCCTAACACCCGTAAAACTGGAAACTGAGGTTCAACGAGGTTAAATCTCACAGCTTGTGAGTGGCGAAGCCTGGATTCAGTCCCAGGTCGGATTGACTGCTCTCTGCTGTGTACCGTGCTGTCTCCCTCACTTACGAAAGTAACCAGCTGAACAGACCTAATGCTTGATCAAGTCAGGCTCCTCTAAAAAGTATTCCTCCCTGAAAGCAACAAATGAGATTGTCCTACCTGCCTTTTCATTCAGAGTTCTCCACCAGCCCAGCCCAGGTGAGAAAAAAGTCCAATAAAACAAATTTGAGTTTTTCCCAAAATATGTGTGTATATTTTAGCTTCGAAATCACCTGGGCATGCCATCTGCTTAGATTGCTAATTAAATCCTTAATAAAAAAAAGTTTTCTGAAAGAATGCACACCATAAATTGTGGACTACTTGCCTTCACTTGCCCCGTCTTATTTAAAAACATGGAGCAACATGATTAAACGTCTATTCCATGAACATTTGGGTTTTTCAGAAGAGCGCTCCACTGATATTTATTGAAGTGGCTGGAGGCGGTTCTAATGAAACAGTGGGCTGTGGAATCTGCAGCTCAGTGAATAGAGCTGATGGAAAAACACATTCAGAAGTCTGTGGGTTCCGAGGCTTGGAATAATTTTCACAGTTGATGATCTTTTTCTGTTTCGGTAGGCCTCATCCTAATTTTCTCTGTGGGGCCATAGAGGGTGTGAAGGAGGTAATTGTGAAGATGGGAAAGGAGGGCTGCGTCAGACCAGAAATCCATCTTCCTGCAGTCCTCTTGGCCTGAGCTAGGGATAGCAATCCCAGCACAAGGCAGCAATGGTTTGGCTTGAGTCTTCATTGGTCAGTGCAATTTTGTATGACCGTTTATGGGTCTAAGTATTGTACTTCTGGAGGGACATTGATGAGTGCAGCATATTCAGATAAGAGTTCAGGATTGGTTGTCGTTACGTGCTTTTGAGTCAGTCCTGACTCATAGTGACCCTATGCACAACAGAATGAAACACTGCCCGGTCCTGCACCATCCTTACGATTGTTGTTATGCTTGAGCCCATTGTTGCAGCCACTGTGTCAAACCACCTCATTGAGGGTCTTTCTCTTTTCCACTGACCCTGTACTTTGCCAAGCATGATGTCATTCTCCAGGGATTGATCTCTCCCGACAACATGTCCAAGGTATGCAAGGTGCAATCTTGCCATCCTTGCTTCTAAGCAGCATTCTGGTTGTACTTCTCCCAAGAAGGATTGGTAGGTAACTGAACCCCTGGTTCTAATAGATAACAGTTGAAGTGGTCCTCTAATATCTTAAGTGCAGTCATCTGAAGGAGTAGCCCATCCGCTAAATTTAAAGGGATAAAATGAAGACCAAAACAGGTGAAATGTGCAACATGTAGTATGAACCTACTTAATAACTGAAAAAAACCATTGCCGTTGAGTCGATTCTAACTTGTAGCGACCCTATAGGACAGAGAAGAACTGCCCCATATGGTGTCCAAAGAGCAACTGGGAGGTTCGTACTACAGACCTTTTGGTTAGCAGTCGAATTCTTACCCCCTGTGCCACCAGGGCTCCTGATAACACCTGTTTAGTAAATGAATGAATATAGACTTTGAATGGAGAACCTCAGTTTCATATCTACCATTACTTAAGTGTGTATACTTGGGTGAGTTACTTAATATCTTTGAGTTGATTCCTCTTCTTTAAAATGAGGATAACGATATTTGCCTTAAAAGACTGTTCTGAAGACTAAGATTAGACAGGGTGAGATGTGTGAAAGGACTTTTTGAGCCATGGTTTGGCTTGCTGAGAATACACTGAGAATAAAGAAAGCTCATGATCAAGAAAAGGAAAGAAATGACTAGTGTAAGAACCGTGCAGTCTGGGGACACTTCAATACAGGTAAATGGCTGCATGGGTGTCATGAGCTGTAGGGCTGGGTCCGGCCATGGTACCACTTAATAATTGATGTGTATGATGATTACCCCATGCCTTTCAGGAAATGCGATAATATGATACTTTTAAGCAAAAAATGAGAAATGTAGAATGAATTTGCAGAGTGTCCTATAAAAGCTGTATTTTTTTTTTTTAATTAATGTTTTATTTATTTATTTATTTTTCACTACTTTTTGTCTTAGGTAAGATAAAGACGAGCTTTTAGAAAATTTCCTTCAGGGAAATGGCTTGTACTCCTGAGGGGTAAAGTCCTCAATTCTTTAATTGATTGGTTGTCGTTCACTGTGATTTCACAAGTCCAGACACTGTTATATTTAAATAAATGTGTTTCCAGACTATGAAATTAGAACAATATAATGTTAATTCTCAATTACGTCAATTAAAATCCATAGAGGTCCTTTTCCCCCACCATATACAGAAGCTGAACATGGGAACCAGGACCCTTGATCTGTCTTGTGCACCTGCCCAGATTCACTCTGGCTTCCTGCTTGGACCCCGTACTCCGACCATTTAGTCAACTTCCTAACCCTCCTTTATGGCTCTGTGAAGTTTTCCTGACTCCTTCAGGCTGCCTTCGGTCCTTCTTTTCTGTTGTGTTTATTGAATCTTCTCACCTTTATCATATCACAAATAAAATAATATTAGCTTCCGTTTACTGTAACAGACACTGTATCAAGTGTTCTATATCGATTGAGTCAGGCAATTATTTCAACAACCTTGAGAATAGATATTATTATCTTCATTTTGCAGGTGAGGAAACTAGAGCTTCAACAGCTTAGGAGGCTCGCTAGTTGTCATTCACCTGGTGAAAGGCAGAGCCTGAATTTGAAATGGGGTTTGTTGGGACTCAAAGCTGTATTTCTCAGCTTTTACATTGTACTGTGTATTTTCCCTTTCTCAGGGCAAATACTGGTTTGTATCTGTGTCTTCACTGTTTGCAATAGGACCTGGGATATATTAGGTGCTCAGGAAATTTAGTTAGTATCCCAAAAGATGCTTCATAAATAGGTGGATCCTAGGAAGAAGCTGAACATGCACACACACGTACACACAGCTGCACACACACATACACACAGCTACACACACATATATACACATGACTCATTAAAGAAATTCTTTTTTACAGTGATACTAAGAAAATGCATATAGCAAGTCCACAATGTCTGTTCAGCAGGTCCCAGATGTCTCGGTGATGTGGTTTCTCATCAGCCAAGTACCTGAGACAAAGTCAAGATTGAAACATTAAGAAAGCTGCCCTCTCAGACCACTGCACTCTAAGAGCTGTGCTTTGAAAAGGCAGCCAATGACTTGGAGTTTTCCCTTGAGAACTGATGAATGAGGCTTTCAACTGAGGTAGAAATAGTTTTTATCCTTAAGGTTATCCCACATGGCCACTTCCAGCAACAGTGAGAAGAAGCATGTCATGTTGCAACGGGGTGGGGAGGAGGGGAACGAGAGAAGGATGCCATATTCAAAGCTCAGTCTATACCAGGTTTGGATTGTAGCTCAGGTTGAAAGCTTCTTTGATCATTACGATGTTTGCTCTTTTCTTTCTCAGCAAATTCACTCTAACAGCTTGTTAGAGTTGGCCTCAGCCTTTGCTTCCATTTTTCCTGCTTTCGTGGAACAGAGTAAATGGAAAGCTGAATTGCTGTTCAGTGGGTTGGTACGGTTTCATCAGAATAAGCTGGGCAGCACATTCAAAGGGCACATTCCTGGACTCTACCCCGGAGACTCAGGTTTAGAGGAGCAGACTTCAGGAATATGAATTTAGTGTAAGCTCCTCTGATGATCCTGATGGTTCCACCAGATTTGAAAAACCCTGCCTCCAACTTATACCAGTAGTAATACCAGTACCAGTTGCCATTGAGTCAATTCCAACTCCCGGAGACCTCTCGTGTGTCAGAGTAGAACTGTGATCTATAGGGCTTTTAAAAAAATACTTTTTTAAAAAAAATTTTGCTGTCGAGAATATACACAACGAGCACATACACCACCATAGGGTTTTCAATGGCTGGTTTTTCAGAATACCAAGTCTTTCTTCTTAGGCACCTAGTACACCAGTAATTTAGAAAGTCTCCCAAAGGGTCTCCTAAAACACAAATCAGAGCATGTCATTTTTCAGTTTAAGGCTTCCACCGTTCCATTCCTTTCTTCAGCTTTACGGTCGGACATTTCATACACACACCACACTCCAGCCATACAGCACAAAGCCTTCTTTTTTCTCAGCTTCTTTACACATGCTCTCCCCTCGATTTGCAATGCCTCTACTCACATTTAGCCTTATTAAGTCTTCTGTGCATTTCAGCATTATTTCAGGTGACTTCTCCTCCCTGATCCTGGGCTATGTTGGTTGGCTCCCCTGCTCTCTTCAACTGCATTGTATTCACAATCTCATGACAAGACAGGACCCCCGGGCTTGCTTACATTTTTACTTCTCTCTTTCCCATTTGATTGCGACTCACTGAAGAACAGAGCTGTGTCTTATTCATCTTTATTTCTCTAGTACTTGGCAGAGCATGGCTGACATATAATAGGGGTTCAATATATGTTTATCAACCATTGCTGTTGAATTAGTTCCAACTCAAAGTGACCCTATGAGACAGAGTAGAGCTGCCCCATAGGAGCCCTGGTGGTGCAGTGCTTAAGTGCTCAGCTGCTAACCAAAAGGTTGATGGTTCAAACCCACCAGCCACTCTGTGGGAGAAAGATGTGGCAGTCTGCTTCTGTAAAGATTAAAACCCTGTGGGACAGTTCTACTCTGCCCTATAGGGTCACTAGGAATGAGAAGTGGCTTGACAGCAATGGCTTTGTATGTTTACCATGTGTTATGGGTTGAATTTTGTCTCCCAAGAAGTTTAGTTGAAGTCCTAACCCCTCGTACCTATGATTGTGATCTTCTTCAAAAATAGAGTCTTTGAAGATGTTATTAGTTAATATTAGGTCATACCGGAGTAGGGAGGGTCCTAATCCAGTCTGAGTTGTGTCCTTAATAACAGGGAGAAAAGACACAGACAGACACAGAGGGAAGAGATCATGTGAGGATGGAGGCAGAGATTGGAGGTACACATCTACAAGCCAAGGAATGCCAAGGATTTCCAGGAACCATCAGAAGCTAAAAAGAGACAAAAAGGATCTTCCCCTAGAACGTTCAGAGAGAACATGGGCCTGCTGACACCTTGATTTCACACTTCTAGCCTACAGAACTGTGAGAAAATAAATGCTTGAAGTTTTAAGCCACCCAGCTGGTGGTACTTAGTTACAGAAGCCCTAGGAAACTAAGACACCATGGAATAGAGAACGGTTACAATTATTATAAAGTCTTCCCCTCTTTCAAGGTCTTTACCAAATTTTCCTAGTATGATAATTCCAATGAGGATTTTGTTTAAAGAGAAAAAGCCCACTGAGTTTCAAATTGCACTGCATGAAAAACAAAACAAAAAGCCACATTTTTTTTTTTTTTTTATGGTCCCCTATCCATTTCATGTGTATGGGATTTCATAGCTTACAAAGCCTGTTTACAAATTTCATCTCACATACCATTCAAATGAGGTAGGCAGGACAGATATTATTATCTTCATTTTACAGATGAAACCACAGACCCAGTTAGATCAATTGACTTGCCCAGGGTCCCCCAAGCGTTAAGTGGGGAAACCAACATTATCTGACTCAAAGCCAGTAGAATTTGTACTATCCAAATTTTGAAATTAAGTTGGCTGTTAAAATTTTTCCTGGAAAAATGTTGTTGGGACCAACTTGATTTGTGATGAAAACAGAATACGCAGTAGCAGAAGGTCATCCGAATGAGGCAAAGAGAGAAACTAAGGGTAGAACTGAGATGCTGATGTCTACCTTGACCCAGCCACCCCTCCTTCCTGTGAGGACACAAAGACAATGACAAAGTCAAGTGTTCTGCCAGCTGGACTACGTACAAAATCTAGTCAGAGCTCAGGTAAGCATGTGGCCTCAGATTTTTTTTTTTTTTTTTTTAATCACTAAGCCAAAATCTGAGTATCTGGAGCTAGAGAAGACAAGGAGAAGGGTGCCGGGTACCGGACCTGGTCAGACATGCGCTGAGCTCAGGCTGCCTCTCCAGCCAGATGTGGTCAAAGCAAGAAGAGCCACACCTATAAGCCTGACCTTTGAACACAAAGTGACCCACACATTAGCAAACATGACTCAGTATATGTTCAATTAGATTAGTGTCACTCCTTCTCGGGGGGAGAAACAAGAAGGGAGGAGTATAAGGGAGAAGTCTGGGGCGTTGTCCCTACAAAATAGGATCCTGATGACCAGTTCAGCAGTTCCTTCAATTTCAGAGAAGCTAGTTCCATCGGTGGCAATACAGCAGGTTCTCCTCAAAACTTTGCATTCATAGATGAAAAAATGAGAGGCTGAAAAGCAGTGGTTTGTTTGCAAGCCCCTTTGTGCCATGCGACAATATGGTTGTTTCTAGATCGGTGGTCTCCAAAGTGAGATGTGCTCACTCTGTTCCTTTCAAATGCAGGCAATGTTCTAGGCATCTCAGTAATAGGAAGAAAATATTGGAACTTTTTTTTTTCTTACGGGTACCATCAAGTTGACTCCAACTCTTGGTCAGTCTATAACTGTGCTCCATGTGATTTTCAGTGACTAATTTTTTGGAAGGAGATTGCCTGGCCTTTTTTCTAAGGTGCCACTGGGTGGACTCAAACTTTCAACCTTTCAGTTAGCAGCTGAGCACGTTAAGTGTTTGCACCACTCAGAAACTCCGTTGGAACTTCTACTTATTTTGTATTTACCCCTTTTTAAAATTTTCTAACTTTTATGTGTCAGTTCAATAATGAATGTAATACTTGAGTGCAGTAGTTTGGGTATATCATTTATAATCAGATAAGTATACATATAAGAAACATAAAATAAAAAACACTTCCAGATTACCAGCCTAGGCATATGAGCCTAATCAACCAAATATTATATATAAGCCAAGCTGGGATGCTCTAATTCAGTGATTACTAAACACCAATCTACAAGTCTGTGTTTAGCTGGCTTCATGAGAATAATTGTTAAAAATACAAAATTCTAGGCCCCACCAGAACTGAGGATTCCAATTTAGTAGGTTCAGAGTAAAGCCCAGTAATCTTCATTTCCCATCCTCTTCCCAAATGGTTCCAATCCACGGCCAGGTTACCTCCTTCCGGGGCCTTGTTTTTACTGCTGTAAAACAGAGAAACTGGGCAAAAACCCAGTCTAAAGCCCTTTCTGTTGTTGACATTTTATGATTCTATTATTTTAATTGGTATAAAGGAAAGGGTATTCCACTGAGGATCACGAAAACTTGATGCTAATATCCAGTTCTTCATCTTCTAAGGTTGCATATACGGATCTCAGTTTTGTTATCTGTTATGTAGGAATAATGAAGTAATTTTTTACCAGTTGCCATATAGTTGATATTGACTCATGGTGACCCCATGTAGGTCAAAAGAGAACTGTGCTCCATGGGGTTTTCAATAGCTTATTTTTAAGAAGAGGATCACTAGGCCTTTCTTCCCAGGTGCTTCTGCTTTGATTTGAACTTCCAACTTCTTAGTTAGCAGCCGAGTGCAAAACTGTTTGTATAACCCAGGGACTCCAATGAAATAGCAACAACAACAACAACAAAAAAAAACCCAAACCCATTGTCATCAAGTCCATTCTGACTCATATGACCCTGTAGGACAGAGTAGAACTGCCCTGTGTGGTTTCCAAGGAGCAGCCAGTGGAATCGAACTGCCAACCTTTTTGTTAGTAGCCAAGCTCTCAACCACTGCACCAACCAGGTCTTACTGGGCATTCACTATATGCCAAGAATCATTCTAAGCACTGAACGTCTAGCAACTCATTTTAATTCTCATATCACCTTAAGGTCACTCATTTTTATTATCACTATTTTATAGATGGGGAAGTTGAAACAGGGAAGATTAAGTAGCTTGCCTAAGGCCACACAGCTAGTGAGTAAGTAACATGGCAGAAGTTAGGAACCTTGTTAATCTGTCTCTAGAGCTTGAGTCTTAAACATAATGGTATCAGCAACATGCAAAGTACTAGAAAGTGTGGGAAAATGACTGGCACACTAACTACTAGAAGCCAAAGCTTCAAGAATTCCATGATTCCAAACTAAGGGGGTCCAGGAAGTTATTCCTATGTCTATGATTTTCTCAGTCTGATTCATCTAGAAGCTTGAGTGTGATGCTATGGAAGAAATACGGATCTGGGTGTTAGGAACCAGGGTTCTAGCCCTGCCTTGTCATAAACTCAACGAGCAAGACTTCCCCTCTTGCTCTCTTCAGCTTTCCCATCTATAAGGCATGTTCAGGTGCCTTTGGCCCTGAAGATTTATTCTGTGCCCGATGCCTCTAAAGACAGTTTTGAAAAAAAAAAAAAAAGTGCTTATTTGAGGTGGAAACAGTGACAATGTCGGTCACAGCTGGGTTGGCTTTGCTGGAAGGTATCTGAAATGACTGCATATACCCACGACTGAGGCCAAGACAGCCCACGTCTGAAGCCTGGGCTATTTCTGCTTCTTTGCATTGTCAACTCCCACGCTGTCGGTTTCCATGGAGTGATGGGGACTGGATGACTTTAAGCAAGTTCAGCTGAACAAGATATGAGGCTGTTGGGAAATGTAATGAGCCTAACGTGTCAGCCAGGTAAGCTTGCAGCCCAAAATATCCTCTTGGGAGCATATTAAGAGATTTAAAAAATGTCTTATGTTGAGGGCTGTTATGGATTGAATTGTGCCCTCTCAAAAGTTATGCTGAAGTCTTAACCTCTGTACCTGTAAGTATGACCTTGTTTGGAAATAAGATTTTTCTTTGTTATGTTAATGAAATCATACCTGAGTAGGGTGGTCTCTAAACTTAATCCCTTCTGAGTGGTGCTTGATAAAAAGAACAAAATGGACACACACCCATACACAGGGAAGATGCATCTGTAAGAACCAATGTCAAGAATTGCCAGCGGTCATCAGAAACAAGGAGAGAGCCCCCTAGAAGGTATTGACATGACTGAGACCCTATTCTGCTTCTAGCTGCCAAAACTGTAAAACAGTAAATTCCTATTCTTCAAAGCTGCCCACCTTGTGGTATTATTTTGTTATGACAGTCCTGGCAAACGCAGACAGGGCCCTCTCTCTAACACAGGACTAACACTTTTCTCCTTATTGCTTTGAGACGGTTAGAGGGAGCTTTCCAAACTGTGTGAGGGTCAAAGAAGAATTCAAAGAGAATCCTGTGACTTCGAAGAAAGAGACATTTTAAACTCTACCAGTTCAGTGAACTTGGGATGGTCACTTTTTCTTTCTGGGCTCAGAAGCCCTTATGGGTTAGCAGCAGTTGCTAGATAAACTAAGAAACAAATAGACAAAAAGCATCTCACCTCTATCATCTCACATATTAAATAGCTCTGTGATATAGACATTATTATGCAAACTCTAGATGACAAAATAAAGGCTGCTGGAGGTTAAATAAGGAGTCCTGGTGGCACAGTGGTTAAAGCGCTTGGCTGCTAACCGAAAAGTCAGTGGTTTGAACCCACCAGCCACCCTTCAGGATAAAGATGGGGTAGTCTGCTTCTGTAAAGATTTACAGCCTTGGAAACCCTATGAGGAAATTCTACTCTGTCTTGTAGGGTCGCTATGTGTCTGAATCTACAGCAGGTCAGGAAAAAGTGGTAACTTAAACCCATACCTTTAAGACTTCCCCTGAAGCTTTTTCTACCGCACCCTGGCTACCTCCTAGCCCAAGCCCAAGCCCAGTGCCGTCGAGTCGATTCTGACTCATAGCGACCCTATAGGACAGAGTAGAAGTGCCCCATTGAGTTTCCAAGGAGCCCCTGGTGTATTAAAACTGCCGACCCTTTGGTTAGCAGCTGTAGCACTTAACCACTATGCCACCAGGGTTTCCTGGAGCCTACTAAATCACTTAGGCTGTAACCTTGAGTTGAGCCCATCTTCCGTCTCATGGAGAGGTCTGGGTAGGGTGTTGTGTCATTTGACACAAAGAGTTCTTTCACCAGCTGCCCCTATGAGGACCACCCAGGACAGCATCAGTTTCAGCCACAGCTGGACAAATGTAGGTCAGATCTGGAGAAGAATTTCGTGGCAGGGTGATTAGACAATGGAATGAGTTCCTAAGGAAAGCTATAATTTTCATCTTTGGAGGATGTTAAAATCAGGGCAATTTTCCTCTGCCTCTAAGTAGCATAAGCACGAACTTCACCACCTCTTCAGGTCCTTATATATAAGATAAGTCCATGAAGCTCAGGAGGTGTAAAACTTGCCTTGAGAAAAAAGAAGTTGCCTGGGATAGTAGAAAGAGGCAATCTATGAATGTTTATCAAACTCCTATTGCAGACTGAAGCAAGGATGGCAAGACTACGTCTCACATATCTTGGACATGTTATCAGGAGGGACCACTCCCTGGAGAAGGACATCATGCTTGGTAAAGTAGAGTATCAACAAAAAAGAGGAAGACCCTCAACCAGATGGGTTGACACAGTGGCTGCAACAATGGGCTTATGCATAACAACGATTGTAAGGATTGGTGCAAGACTAGGCAGTGTTTTGTTCTGTTTGACATAGGGTCGCTATGAGTTGGAGCCGACTCAATGGCACCTAACAACAACAACAACATTGCAGACTGAAGGGGCAATTGGTGGTTTGGTGGTAGAATTCTTGCCTTCCACGCAGGAGACCTGGGTTTAATCTCTGGCCAATGCACCTTAAGCGCAACCACCAGCTGTCTGTCATTGGAGTCTTTCATGTCGTTATGATGTTGAACTGGTTTCAATGGAGCTTCTAGACTAAGATGGACTAGGAAGAAAGTTCTGGCTATCTACTTTCAAAAATTAGCCAGTGAAAACCTCATGCATCTCAGTGGTCCAAAATGCAACCAATCATGGGTATGACACAAGACTGGAAAGGGGTTTTTTCCACTGTATGTGAAATCACCACATACTTGAGAGCCACTAACAACAACAGGTCCCATATCTGGAGATCATGGTTGGTATCCAAGCCTGGGAGATAGAGGTCAACAGGATAGTAGCCCACACTAGAGCAAATTTGGGAGCTTGAACCCTGGAGCAAGGGCAAAGTCCATTTATTAAAATGGGAGTGTGAGGGTAGGTAAGGAAGCTGCTGGGCAGAATAAACCTCCACAGGTGCAATGCCATGGATCCAGGACCAGAGAGCACAGTCAGTCCCAGAGTTAGCGCTGAGGATTAGGTCACTCCGACTGGGTAGAAGCAGCTGGAGAGGTGGGAGCGGTGGTGTGTGGTGAGGCAGCCGTGGAAGTGGACCATTCAGATCTCACATTAAAGAAGAACTCACTTTTCCACTTCAAGGACGGGATTGATGTGATTATGTGTCCGTCATGACATACCAACACCCAGTTGTATGATTTCTAAACTTTCTTCTTTTCCAGTGTGGCTCTTGGGGCCATTTGTGACTCACTGATGTTCTGAATCAAATTGTCTGCTTTTTAGAAGCAGAATGATTTCAAATCACACTGCATCTCAGTGTCTGGAGAATTTCTTTGTTGGAGCATGGTTCAATTTTACAGAAATCTAGAGTCAGAAATACCTTTCATGTAATCATCCATTTATTTGCCATTAAGAACACATTATGGCATTTTCCTAGAATACCTTCTCCTTGTTTGCTTAGGGGCAAATTCCAACTAAGTATTCAGCGCCCATCTCAAACTCTACCTCCTCTGTGAACGCTTCCACACCGACTTGGCAGTCTTAGGTTCTTCTTTCTCTTTTCAATGCACACAAGCATACACTAAGGCATTTTTGTTTCACTCTCTAACTTCTGACCTCCTCTATGGCAGAAAACTTGCAGTATCCCCTGGCAGGGTGCTTGATACACAGTGTGGTTTTAATAAATATTTGTTTTTTACATAAAGAAGTCTAACACTTACTGAGGGCTAACAAGTGCTAAGTCTATGCTGTTGTTGTTAGCTAACACCTCCATGCACAACGGGATTGGATCATTGTCATCCATAGTGTTTTCACTGGCTGATTTTCAGAAGTAGATCACCAGGCCTTTCTTCCTAGTATGTCTTAGTCTGGACGCTTCACTGAAACCTGTTCATATCATAGCAACATGAAAACCTCCCCTGACAGATGGGTGGCGGCTGCACTTGAGGTGCTTTGGCCAGGAACCAAATTCAGGTCTCCCACAAGGAAGGTGAGAACTCTACCACTGAACCACCACTGCCTTCAAGGCCTGTAATCAAAAAACCAAATTTGTTGTTGTGGAGTCGATGCTGACTCATAGTGGGCCTATAGGACAGAGTAGAACTGCCCCGTAGGGTTTCCAAGGAGCGGCTGGTGGATTCAAACTGCTGACCTTTTGGTTAGCAGCTGAGCTCTTAACTACTGTACCACCGGGGCTCCAGGCCTATATTAGATGCTGAGAAATAAAAAGAAAACTAAGCCTTTTATTAAAAGTCGACTCGACGGCACTGGGTTTTTATTAAAAGTCAGCCTATGCTCTTGAAAAGCTCACAGTACAGATGAGGAGGCAGGGATGCAAGCACCAAAATTCAGAAGAAAAGCAACAGACATGTGAAATGTATGGCCAAAGGTCTAATCAAAATCCTAAGTCCTAGTGGTCTCTTCCAGCATACAGACCTACTGTCATTATAGCCCCACATCTGTTTGTCTGAGTCATAAACCCACCGGGAAACTTGATGCAAACTCTGCTGGGACAGGCCTCTCCCCTCTGGGACACTTCTAATGCTCTATGTTCCCCAGTGTTCCCTACTCTCAGTAAAGACTAACATTTTTAATATATTGATTGGCAAGAGGAACCTAAAGAAGAAGAAGAAAAAATTAACCATAGCTCTGGTGTTTGCCAGTCACAACTAATAAATATGCACTTCTTTGTTTTCTTGCCTATGAGGATGTCTGAATATGGATAGTGGGCATTGTCTAGTGTTTCATTTTAAGGAGTACTTCTCATGTTCTCAGGCAATTAAAGTCTACAGTTCATGCTGATTGTAGCTTTATTCCTTAGTGCTCTAATACATATATATTTTTTTAACCTCTGAAAATAAGACATATTTCAACTTCGGATACAAATGATATAGTTTCATTTGGTCACAGTATTGAATGTCTTCATAAGAGTTTGCCTGCTGTCATAGCTGAGAGAGATTATATACCAGGGGAGACTGTGAAATCAATTGACGAGTAAACTCCTTGGAAAAACAGTGTTGCTTTAGGAGGCGTTATAATTGACTGTTCTATAATAAGAAGCAGGGCTCAGGTAGCATTTGGAAAGATGGCTTTCAACCATGACCTGATAAGTCTCAGAAACTGGTGTTGATGCAATGTCCTGTTTATACAGCATGACTGTTCAGAATATCAAGGGATGGAGCTGCCCTACTCTGTCTGCCATGTACTGTACGTCAACTGTATTATCACCTGTGACCTTGATGACAATCCTTGAAGCTAAGCCTTGGTATTATTCTTATTTATTCGAAAAGTAAATGGAGTCAGAGAGGTAAACAGCTTGATTAGACAGGTGTAATGGGTGGAGCTAACATTCATACCTGGTATATTTAATTCCTAGCCCAGATGTTTTCTCCAGGATGCAACCTTAGGATTTTTATCCCAGAGTACTTCGAATAAAGTAGGATGCTATTTCAAACGCATCTGATGATGACAATAATTCACTAAGTACTCTAACTGCCAGATATTTGGTCATTACAAAGACAACTTGATCCTTTTCTGAGAAAGAAAATCTTTTTAGACGTGCCTGCTCATAATTGCCTCTTTACGGGAAGTTTTCTGTGCATTTATACATATCATGTGCTCTGTGGGATGTGACCTTCCCCCCCACCCCCTGCCTTCTGGTAAATTCCTCTTTATCCTTTCTAAAAACTTCCAGGTACAGGTAATTATTCTAACCTCTGTGCTCCCAAACCGCCTGCACATCAATCTACTGTCCCCCCATCCCTTTCTATCAAGTAAGTTTTCATCACAACGTATGATTAAATACTTCAAGTACTCATTTATATATCTATCGTAAGTCTACTTTGAAGGCCAGGGCTGCAGCCAGTTCCTCTTGGTTTCCACATTGGCTAGCACAGGGTGTGCACACAGTAGGTGTTCAGTATATGCTTGAAGAAGAAACAGAGGTAAAGAGGGAAAGAGAGAGAGTACGAATTCAGATAATGTTAGAAGAAAATAACAGAGCAAATGAGTTTCTCCCTCATTTCACAAAGAGTGACGATGGCAAGTCTGCACTTCCAAAGGCCAGACAAAGGTATTTCAGAGTCTGCAGAAAGGCTGAGAGCCTACAGGGCACATTCATTCCTAGGCTAAAGAGCTGATGGTTAGTCCACAGCCATTGATCAGTTTCCAGGAGGGAATCCCATGGACTGTACCTCCAGTGGGTTTGTTATTCACCTTCTGGTGACAGAGAGGCTAAAAAGCTAGAGAAGGCAAATTACATCCCACAGGGCCATCTCCCTTTATTGGGGGTTATTTCAAACGCCAGGCAACAAACTGAGCTCCTAAGATGCATTCTCTACAACAAAATATTATCCTCGATAACAATGGGTATGTGAGTGAGGAGGGCGGGAGCTGTCCCTGAGTATGCTTGGTGCCAAATGCTGTTGTCAGGCTTTTCACATGTAGTATATGTATGATAAACAAACATCTCCCAAGATGAACACTGCTATCAGCCTCATTTTCTTGATGAGGAAATTGATCAGAATTTAAATGATTTAACATAGCTAATATGTAAAGTCAGGATTCACACCTCGGTCTGTCTGGGCCCGCTATTCTTGCCATTTCCTCATTTCACTTCTTCTCTGGAGTTGTTTTCCTTTCATAAATGCTTGGAGGAAATACAGTCTTTAAATATCAAATATCAAGCATTTCTCTTCAATTCAACATACTTTTTTGATTATCTTCTTTGTGAAGACACTATTCAGGGCAGTTTGGGCATTACAGAGAATTATCTGATATGGGTTCTGCCATGTATACCTAGGATGTAATTGAGTTTTAGGTAAAATGGAAGAGGAACAATTAGAGAATGGCGAGAGGTGGTATCCCTTTAGGGCCTGAATGTGTGAAACTGGCATTAGTTATATAAAGGAGGTGCCAGAATAGGCCAACTCACCTGACCTGGCCTAGGACAGGCTTCTGGAAGATCAAGAGATAAAGAGGATACTAATTGCCAGGTACATGGTTTTACCTTCATTTTCTTGACAGTCATAAGACAATTGGTTTTTTGATTTTTTTTTTCCCTTAACACTTTTTTTTTTCTTTTCACTAGAAAAAATATATTCTCTAAGTCCAGGAGTGCTATGAGAACTCTATAAAAAAAAAAGCAAATTCAAACTGTTTTTTATTTCATTCGGTGGCCTTCAGGTGTGCCACGATACCATGATCCCTGTGGGTTGTTATGGTATTGAGGTTTGCAGACTCAGTGGCTCACTTTGACTACACTCTCAGCCACCTCCAGAAGAATGATGGCAGGTCTCCTGAAGGCAGCACTCTGGTTCCATACATAATCTCATCAATGTCATTGATCGGGGAGGTCCCCTTAGAGATTAACTCTTCATCTTACAGGGGAAGAAATAATTGGTCTGAGGTCACTCAATGAGTCTTTGGTACCAACCTCAACATTTCATATTGAAAAATTTGAGCCCCAAAGTGGGAGGGAGACATCTTCTAGCTCTTGGTAAAAACGTTATTTTCCTGGTTATCTAAAGTTGTTAAACTTACTGACATTTAGAATAACAGATTAAGAATACTCTATGTTAATTTTATTTTACTTGGATGCACAACCAATGCCCATGGAAGCAGCAGTCAACAAATCAAATGATGTATTATTGCATTCGGCAAATCTGCCGCAAATCTTTAAAGTGATAAAAAGCAAAGATGTCACTTGGAGCACTAAGCTATGCCTGACCCAAGCCATGGTATCTTCAATTGCCTCATACACATGTGAGAGTTGGACAGTGAGTAAGGACGACAGAAGAATTTGACGCCTTGGAATTATGGAGTTGGCAAAGAATATTGAATATAATATGGATGGCCAGAAGAACGAACAAATCTGTCTTGAAAGAAGTAGAGCCAGAATGCTCCTTAGACGTGAGGGTGGTGAGATTTCATCTCATGTTCTTTGGATATGTTATCAGGAGGGATCAACCCCTGAAGAAGAACATCATACTTGGTAAAGTAGAGGGTCATGGAAAAAGAGGAAAGACCCTCAATGAGATGCATTGACAGAGTGGCTGCAACAATGGACTCAAACATACCAACAATTGTGAGAATGGCACAGGACTGGGCAGTGTATGTTTCTGTTGTACATAGGCTCCCTATAAGTTGGAACCAACTAGGTAGCACCTAACAACAACAACATGTCAATTTCTGAGCTACTGGTCTCAGGTAAATATAATGTATCTTTATGAAACTAAAACGAGCTACGTACCCAGCATTAATCCACTCACAAATATAAAATATGGATCCTTTTTGGAGTGCAATGGGTTTCTCTCATATATGGTCTTTCTGGCCTTGGGTTTATAACCCTGCCAAAATGATTGTCTAGGTTGCAGTCTTGCATGGGGGTTGGTTAGTTTACCGTGCAAGTAGGGTGTGTAAAACCACCCAATAGAATTAAATGACCTTGTGGCAATTGGTAGATTACTGTGCAAATTGAGTGATTGTGGTCCATAATCAGTTTATGGTCTGACTGGGAGGACCATGCCTTGAAATTGAATATAAGGGTAAATCCCACAGAGGTTATGGGGAACCTCACTACCATGAAGAAGAGGCTGGAGTGGAGTTTGTCCTTTAGACCTGGAGTTACTGCTTAGAGAACCTCCTAGACACAGGAGAGAGAGAACTGTAACACTGAAGAGGAAGCGATGGTGAGAAACAAAGGCAACCACAGCAGAGCCCAGTGGCAGAGAAACAGTGGCAGCAATATAAGCCGTGGGAACCGGGAGACCTGCGTGGGGCAGCTGCAGTGGGCCTGCTGACCCACAGAGTGAGAGAGAGCTGAGCACCTTCAGGCAGAGGGCTTGCTTGCAAAGTGGGATAGCTTCAGGCACTTGCTGGCAGAGCTAAAGATCCATAACACTCGCCTGAGCAGTGCAGAGGCCAAGAGAAGGTTCGCCTGCCTGTGGGCACGGTGGAGAGAAGGGCCTGCCTGCGGGCATGGCTGAGCAGAAGGTGAGAGCTGTCTTGGTTGGAAGCTGTTCTGACTGAAGAACCGTATCCTACAACTGTATCCAGACAGGAAAAGCCTTTTTTTTCTCTCTGCCTCCCACCTGACTGCACCCCTCTCTAACTATGCCCTCCCTATACATACACATGAAAAAAAGGAAAGAAAAAGAATTTGTGAACAAGACCAAACACAGGCACTGCAAGAAGTGATTTCCATCCTCACAGCCTACCCCACCCCACCCCCACTGTTGCTATGGGCAACCGCTGCCAACAGGTACCATCGGTTTGGGGCCGGCATGGCTAAGGCTGGCTGCATGTCACAATGCAGTCAATAATTGTGTGTGGGCGAGAGAGGGGCACTCACCGGATGTGTGCTGTAATTAGTTCTTCTCAGAATAGCCTCGTTTGTCAGTCTCAGATAAAAGGAGGACAGCTTTCTTCAGAGAGAAAGATAATAGCTAAATTCTTGGTAAAGCAGAAATTTTGTTCCCACAGCTCCCTAAGAGGGCTCTAAATAACTGGGGTAAGAAAGTAATAAGCCTAACCACCACATCTGCAGAACCTAGAAGGTGCTAAGCACTGGATTCAGTGCTTTACATACAGTCACGCCTTTCTGCTCACAGTAACTCTGTAAAGCTAGCTTTATTATCCCCATTAGAGAGAATGGGCAAACAGCTCACCTAGGAGCACACAGCAAATACTTGGCAGAACTGGGATGCGAGGGCTTTTTTTTATCTCTCTCTTTTTTGACTCAAAGCTTATTCTCAGGCCATAGCACCATGCTACTGACTTCAGGGCACAGGTCCAATGCAGGGCTGTGCCTGCCTGTCAGGGAGGCTGCTGAGGCATAAGGAAGGGAAACCTCGTCACACAGGTGTCTGCACATGCAAATAGTCTGATCTGGCTTTGCTCTGCTGTATGGCCTTGGGCAAGTCTCTGGACATCTCTGGTCCTCCCAGGGGACTAGTGCTAGTCGATCTGTCTTTATGGCTCTTTATAATGCTGCACACTACCCCTTCTGAGGAGACCTGGTGGCATAGTGCTTAAGAACTTTGCTGCTAACCAAAAGGTCAGCAGTTCAAATTCACCGGCTCATTGGAAGTCCTATGGAACTGTTCTACTCTGTCCTATAGGGTCTCTGTGAGTTGGAATCGACTCAATAACATCCAACAACAACCCCTTCTGACATTTTTAGCCCCCTGTGTTTGGTTTGCCTAACTTGCTTGCACCTTTCAGTATGCACAGCTTGTCCTTGACAGCTATTTAACTCTTACGTTGATGTTTCAGATTTTCCTCTGTGTAATCGATAACTACTTACTGTTGAGCCGACTCCGACTCATTATGACCTCATGTGTGCTCCATAGCATAGATCACAGGCCTTTCTTCTGAGGTGCCTCTGAGTGGACTCAAACATCCAACGTTTTGCTTAGCAGCTAAGCTTGCTAATCATTTACACCACACAGGACTCTGTAATTGGGATGCAGGACCAGGATGTCCTTAACTCTTACAATGTATTCGCCAGTAAAAAGAAAGAAACACCTCCCGAGTTGAATAAAGCTTTAAAAATGATGATAAAATTAGGTCATACATGTGACTAAAATGTCCAGGACACAGTAAGAACTCAATACATGTGTTTTTCTACTTCTCTGTGTTCCTACAAAGCCTGGTGCTGTGCTGGACATATAGTATATATAGAGTATGCTCATAAATTCCTACTGCATCAGCAAATGAATAATGATGCCCAGATAAAACAAAGCCTGTCGGTACTCCTAGCTCCCCTTTTGTGGAGATGGAAGGTCTGGAGCCCTATCCCACAACTTAAACTAGGTCAGTTTTTGTTTATGCTATTTACAAATGAATTCAACTGTACTCTCACTTGATCATCCTAATAGGTGTTGTCAAGTGTAGAATTAAGTCAGCTATACATGTTATTGTTCTTGTTAGGTGCTGTTGAGTCGGTTCAGACTCATAGCGACCCTATGTACAACAGAACGAAACATTGAATGGCTTTGTCTCATCCTCAATCTTTGCTGTTTTTGAGCCCATTGTTGCAGCCACTGTGTCAGTTGATCTCCTTGAGGGTCTACATCTTTTTCACTGACCCTCTCCTTTACCAAGTATGATGTCCTTCTCCAGGGACCAGTCCCTCCTGATAACATGTTCAAGGTACAGGAGAAGAAGTCTCACCATCCTTGAGTCTAAGGAGAATTCTGACTGTACATTCAAGACAGATTTGTTTGTTCTTTTGGCGGTCCATAGTACATTCGATATTCTTCGCCAGCTCTATAATCCCAAGGCATCAATTCTTCATCAGTCTTCCTTATTCATTGTCCAGCTTTCACATGGCAACTGAAAATATCATGGCCTGGGTCAGGTGCACTTTAGTCCTCAAAGTGACATCTTTGCTTTTTAACACTTTAAAAAGGCCTTTTGCAGCAGATTTGCCCAATGCAATATGTCTTTTGATTTCTTGACTGCTGCTTCCATGGGTGTTGATTGTGAACCCAAGTAAAATGAAATCCTTGACAACTTCAATCTTTTCTCTGTTTATCATGATGCTGCTTATTCATCCAGTTGTAAAGATTTTTTCTTTATGTTAATGTGTAATCCATACTGAAAAACCTAATCTTTGATCTTCATCAGTAAGTGCTTCAAGCTTTCTTCACTTTCAACATTGTGAAAATGTCAATTCTACACAAAATGATCTACAGATATAATGAAATCTCGATCTAAATACCCACAGCATTCTTTAACAAAATGGAAAAACTAATCATCAAATTTATATGTAAAGGAAAGATGCCCTGGTTAAGCAAAGCATTACTGAAGAAAAAGAACGAAGCAGGAGGCCTCACACTACCTAATCTCAGAACCTACTGTATAGCTAGGGTAGTCAGAACAGGCTGGTACTGGTACAACAACAGACAAATAGATCAGTGGAATAGGATCAAGAACCCAGATGTATGTAAATCCATCAACCTATGGTCAGCTGACAAAGGACCAAAGATCGCTAAATGGAGAAAATACAGTCTTTTTAAAAATTGTGCTGGCAAAAATGGAAGTCCATCTGCAAAAAAAAAAAAAAAAAAGAAATGGGACTCATACCTCGCACCATACAGAAAAACTAACTCAAAATGGTTCAAAGACCTAAATATAAAACCTAAAACTATAAAATCATAGAAGAAAGAAATAGAGACAACACTAGGGGCCCTAACACATGGCATAAAGGGAATACAAATCATAGCTAACAATGAAAAAACAGGAGACAATAGGTAACTGGGAGCTCCGAAAAATTAAACACTTAATGCTCATCAAAAGACTTCATCAAAAGAGTAAAAACAGAACCTATAGACTTGGAAAAAATTTTGGCTAAGAAGTGTCTGACAAGGGTCTAATCTCTGAAATCCATAGAATACTTCAATACCTCAATAACAAAAAGGCAATCCAATTGAAAAAATGGGCAAAGGATATGAACAGACACTTCACCAAAGAAGACATTTGGGAAGCTAACATACACATGGGAGCCCTGGTGGCACCAGTGGTTAAGCTTTCGGGTGCTAAATAAAATGTCAGCAGTTTGAATCCACCAGCTGCTTCTTGGAAACCCTATGCGGAAGTTCTACCATGTTCTATAGGGTCACTATGAGTTGGAATCGACTCGACGGCAACGGGTTTTTGGTTTAACATACACATGAAGAAATGAGCATGATCATTAACCATTAAAAAAAAAAATTAGAGAAATGCAAATCAGAGCTACAATGAGATAACATCTCACTCCAATATCGCTGGCACTAATCAAAACAAAAACAAAAGCAAACACACCAAACCCAGAAAATAACAAATGTTGGAAAGGTTGGGTGGAGATTGGAACTCTTATTCACTACTGGTGGGAATGTAAAACAGTGCAACCATTTTGGAAATTGATATGGCACTTCTTTAGAAAGGTAGAAATAGAAATACCATATGGTCCAGCAATCCCACTCCTAGGAATATATCTTAGAGAAATAAGAGCTGTCACGCGAATAGACATATGCACACCCATGTTCATTGCAGCATTGTTCACAATAGCAAAAAGATGGAAACAACCTAGATGTCCATCAACAGATGAATAGATACACAAACTATGGTACATACACACAATGGAATATTATGCGGTGAAAAAAAAATGATTCTGCAAAACATCTCAGAACATGCATGAATCTGGGGGGCACTATGCTGAGTGAAATAAATCAGTCATAGAGGACAAATATTGTACGAGACCACTATTATAAAAACCCAAGAAAAGATTTACAAACAGGAAAAAAAAATAAAATAAAACCCTTGATGGTTATGAGGGAGGGAGGGGTGAGGAGGGGAAATCACCAATTAAAGAGTAGACAAATGTTATCTTTGGTGACAGGAAAGACAGAGCACAATATAGGGGAAGTCAGCACAACTTGACCGAGGCAAAATCATAGAAGCTTCCTAGACACATCCAAACACCTTGAAGAAATGAGTTACTGGGGCTGAAGGCTGAGGACCATGGTCTTGGGGGACATCTAGGTCAACTGGCATAACATAGTTCATAAAGAAAATGTTCTACGTCCTACTTTGGCTAGTAGGATCTGGGGTCTTAAAAGTTTACAAGTGGCCATCTAAAATACATCTATTGGTCACATCGTGTTTGGAGCAAAGGAGAATGAAGAAAACCAAAGACACAAGGAAAATATTAGAGCAAGGTGCATGAACTGCATGAACCACAGTCTCCACCAGCCTGAGCCCAGAAGAACTAGATGGTGCCCGGCTACCACCACTGACCGCGCTTACAGGCATCACAATAGAGGGTCGTGGACAGAGCAGAAGAAAAATGTAGGACAAAATTCATATTCACAAAAAAAGACGAGACTTACTGCTCTGATAGAGATTGAAGGAACCGCCTAGACTATGGCCCCCAGAAATCCTGCCAACTCAGAACCACTACCAAAGTCCACCTCTCAGCCAAGTATTAGACAGGCCTATAAAACAAATGACGACACACGTGCTTCTTAGTTCAGTCAAGTATACAAGACCAAAGGGGCAACACCTGCCCAAAAGCAAAGACAAGAAGCAGGAAGGGACAGGAAAACTAGATGAATCGACATGGAGAACCCAGGGTGGAAAAGGAGAGAGAGCTGACACATTCAGGGGATTGCGACCAAAGTCACAAAACAATTTGTACAAAAATTTTTGAATAAGAAACTAATTTGTGCTGTACTCTTTCACATAAACACAATAAATTTTTTTTTTTCTTAATCTTCAGTTTTTTATCTTTGGCATTAATGTTCGGCACGTAAATTTGAATAATGGTCATATTAACTGGTCTTTCTTGTAGGCATGTGGATATTATCCTATCACTATCAGTGTTGTACTTCAGGGTAGGTCTTGAAATGTTCTTTTTTACAGTGAATGGGCCGTCATTCCTCTTCAATTTATCATTCCCGGTAGCCATAGTTCCTATAATTATCTGATTCAAAATGGCCAATACCAGTCCATTTCAGCTCATCAATGCCTAGGATGTCGATGTTTCATTTTTGGCGACTTCCAATTTTCCTAGATTCATACTTGATGCAATACACGTTCTGATTATTAATGGGTGTTTGCTGTTTCTTTTTATTTTGGGTCACACCACATCAGCAAATGAAGGTCCCTAAAACTTGACTCCATCGACACCATTAAGGTAGGCTCCACTTTGAGGAGGCAACTCTTCTCCAGTCGTATTTTGAGTGACTTCTGACCTGAGGGGTTCACTTCTGGCACTGTATCAGGCAATGTTCTGCTGCTATTCATAGAGTTTTCACTAGCTAATTTTTTCAGAAGTAGCCATCCAGGTCTTTCTTCCTAGTCTGTCTTAGACTGGAAGCTCCACTGAAACCTCTTCACATAGGTGACCTATTTGGTATTCGAAATACTGGAGGCGTAGCTTCCAGCATCACAGCAGCATGTTAGCCACTACAGTATGACAAACTCACAGATGAGCAGTGGATTTATATATAAAACTTGAATACTATGCCTACCAGAATTTGCTGGATACTGATAAATGGCCAAGCCTATCCAATGATTGATTGAATGGCTTCATTAGGACAGGGAGGAAAGATCAGAGATTGCATGTCTTTGGGCAGGGGGATTACCATCTCTGAATTCCAATTTTGGTATCTGTAAAATAGGAATGTTTCATGAACTGAATAGTGTCCCCCCAAAATATGTGTCAACTTGGCTAGGCCATGATTCTCAGTATTATGTGGCTGTCTACCATTTTGTGATCTGATGTGATTTTCCTATGTGTTGATAAATCCTAATCTCGAGGCGGAGCCAAGATGGCGGACTAGGCAGACGCTACCTCGGATCCCTCTTACAACAAAGACACGGAAAAACAAGTGAATCGATCACATACATAACAATCTACGAACCCTGAACAACAAACACAGATTTAGAGACGGAGAACGAACTAATACGGGGAAGCAGCGATTGTTTCCAGAGCCTGGAGCCAGCGTACCAGTCAGGTACGGCACAAGCACAGAGACCTGCTCCACCCCCCTGAACTAACCCCGGGAGGGGGACTAGCCGGTTCCACGGGCGGCGTGGGACGCAGCCTTTAGGAGAAGTCCCCGGGAGGCAGTGACTGATCTTGGAGCAGAAAGAGCAGCATCCGAGCGGGGGAACCGTCTCGCAGGGATTTGGACTGCACGCAGGTACGCCATAAACACGGAGAGTTGCTCCACCCCCTGAACTAACCCCGGGAAGGTGACCAGCCGGGTCGCGCGGGCGGCGTGGGACGCAGCCGGTAGGAGAATTCCCCGGGAGGCAGCGACTGGTATTGGAGCGGGGAGAACAGCGTTCCAGCCGGGACACTCGGTCGCCGCACAAGCAGGGGGAGCTACTCCACCCATCTGAACTAACCCCGGGAGGGGGCCCACCTGGTTCACGGGGGCGGCACGGCCACGCGGCTGGAGGGACGAGAAGTCCCCGGGAGGCAGCGACTGATTTTGGAGTCGAGAGTGCACCGTCCCAGTAGGGGAGCCTTGACGCTGGGCGTGGGGCTGGAAGCGGAGGATCTGACCGTGACTCCAGCGGGCCAGACCCCCTGGGGGCAATCTCCACACAGCCAGCACACATAGGCGACGCGCCCGCGGGAATCTCAGATATAATAGTCATTCCAAGCAAGACAAGCAACTCTGGCTATATTCTGAGGTGCTACTCTCCTATCTCTCTGTTCCCTCCCCCACCCTCCCCAGGCGGCTTCATTAACATCTGAATAGCCTGAGCCAGAGGGAGAACTCTGATAGGGATCTGACTGCTGTTTTTTTTTAGCGGATTTTCTGGAAAAACTAGTTTCCCAGTGATGGCTCGGAGACAACAATCCATATCAAACCACTTAAAGAAGCAGACCGTGACAGCTTCTCCAACCCCCCAAACAAAAGAATCAAAATCTTTCCCAAATGAAGATACAATTTTGGAATTATCAGATACAGAATATAAAAAACTAATTTACAGAATGCTTAATGATATCATAAATGAAATTAGGATAACTGCAGAAAAAGCCAAGGAACACACTGATAAAACTGTTGAAGAACTCAAAAAGATTATTCAAGAACATACTGGAAAAATTAATAAGTTGCAAGAATCCATAGAGAGACAACATGTAGAAATCCAAAAGATTAACAATAAAATAACAGAATTAGACAACACACTAGGAAGTCAGAGGAGCAGACTCGAGCAATTAGAATGCAGACTGGGACATCTGGAGGACCAGGGAATCAACACCAACATAGCTGAAAAAAAATCAGATAAAAGAATTAAAAAAAATGAAGAAACCCTAAGAATTATGTGGGACTCTATCAAGAAGGATAACCTGCGGGTGATTGGAGTCCCAGAACAGGGAGGGGGGACAGAAAACACAGAGAAAATAGTTGAAGAACTCCTGACAGAAAACTTCCCTGACATCATGAAAGACGAAAGGATATCTATCCAAGATGCTCATCGAACCCCATTTAAGATTGATCCAAAAAGAAAAACACCAAGACATATTATCATCAAACTCACCAAAACCAAAGATAAACAGAAAATTTTAAAAGCAGCCAGGGAGAAAAGAAAGGTTTCCTTCAAGGGAGAATCAGTAAGAATATGTTCTGACTACTCAGCAGAAACCATGCAGGCAAGAAGGGAATGGGACGACATATACAGAACACTGAAGGAGAAAAACTGCCAACCAAGGATCATATATCCAGCAAAACTCTCTCTGAAATATGAAGGCGAAATTAAGATATTTACAGACAAACACAAGTTTAGAGAATTTGCAAAAACCAAACCAAAGCTACAAGAAATACTAAAGGATATTGTTTGGTCAGAGAACCAATAATATCAGATATCAGCACAACACAAGGTCACAAAACAGAACGTCCTGATATCAACTCAAATAGGGAAATCACAAAAACAAACAAATTAAGATTAATTAAAAAAAAAAAAAAATACACATAACAGGGAATCATGGAAGTCAATAGGTAAAAGATCACAATAATCAAAAAGAGGGACTAAATACAGGAGGCATTGAACTGCCATATGGAGAGTGATACAAGGCGATATAGAACAATACAAGTTAGGTTTTGACTTAGAAAAATAGGGGTATATAATGAGGTAACCACAAAAAGGTATAACAACTCTATAACTCAAGACAAAAACCAAGAAAAACGTAACGACTCAACTAACATAAAGTCAAACACTATGAAAGTGAGGATCTCACAATTTACTAAGAAAAACGCCTCAGCACAAAAAAGTATGTGGAAAAATGAAATTGTCAACAACACACATAAAAAGGCATCAAAATGACAGCACTAAAAACTTATTTATCTATAATTACCCTGAATGTAAATGGACTAAATGCACCAATAAAGAGACAGAGAGTCACAGACTGGATAAAGAAACACGATCCATCTATATGCGGCCTACAAGAGACACACCTTAGACTTAGAGACACAAACAAACTAAAACTCAAAGGATGGAAAAAAGTATATCAAGCAAACAATAAGCAAAAAAGAAGAGGAGTAGCAATATTAATTTCTGACAAAATAGACTTTAGACTTAAATCCACCACAAAGGATAAAGAAGGACACTATATAATGATAAAAGGGACAATTGATCAGGAAGACATAACCATATTAAATATTTATGCACCCAATGACAGGGCTGCAAGATATATAAATCAAATTTTAACAGAACTGAAAAGCGAGATAGATACCTCCACAATTATAGTAGGAGACTTCAACACACCACTTTCGGAGAAGGACAGGACATCCAGTAAGAAGCTCAACAGAGACACGGAAGATCTAATTACAACAATCAACCAACTTGACCTCATTGACTTATACAGAACTCTCCACCCAACTGCTGCAAAGTATACTTTTTTTTCTAGCGCACATGGAACATTCTCTAGAATAGACCACATATTAGGTCATAAAACAAACCTTTGCAGAGTCCAAAACATCGAAATATTACAAAGCATCTTCTCAGACCACAAGGCAATAAAACTAGAGATCAATAACAGAAAAACGAGGGAAAAGAAATCAAATACTTGGAAAATGAACAACACCCTCCTGAAAAAAGACTGGGTTATAGAAGACATCAAGGAGGGAATAAGGAAATTCATAGAAAGCAACGAGAATGAAAATACTTCCTATCAAAACCTCTGGGACACAGCAAAAGCAGTGCTCAGAGGTCAATTTATATCGATAAATGCACACATACAAAAAGAAGAAAGAGCCAAAATCAGAGAACTGTCCCTACAACTTGAACAAATAGAAAGTGAGCAACAAAAGAATCCATCAGGCACCAGCAGAAAACAAATAATAAAAATTAGAGCTGAACTAAATGAATTAGAGAACAGAAAAACAATCGAAAGAATTAACAAAGCCAAAAGCTGGTTCTTTGAAAAAATTAACAAAATTGATAAACCATTGGCTAGACTGACTAAAGAAATACAGGAAAGAAAACAAATAACCCGAATAAGAAATGAGAAGGACCACATCACAACAGAACCAAATGAAATTAAAAGAATCATTTCAGATTATTATGAAAAATTGTACTCTAACAAATTTGAAAACCTAGAAGAAATGGATGAATTCCTGGAAAAACACTACCTACCTAAACTAACACATTCAGAAGTAGAACAACTAAATAGACCCATAACAAAAAAAGAGATTGAAACGGTAATCAAAAAACTCCCAACAAAAAAAAGCCCTGGCCCGGACGGCTTCACTGCAGAGTTCTACCAAACTTTCAGAGAAGAGTTAACACCACTACTACTAAAGGTATTCCAAAGCATAGAAAATGACGGAATACTACCCAACTCATTCTATGAAGCCACCATCTCCCTGATACCAAAACCAGGTAAAGACATTACAAAAAAAGAAAATTATAGACCTATATCCCTCATGAACATTGATGCAAAAATCCTCAACAAAATTCTAGCCAATAGAATCCAACAACACATCAAAAAAATAATTCACCCTGATCAAGTGGGATTTATACCAGGTATGCAAGGCTGGTTTAATATCAGAAAAACCATTAATGTAATCCATCACATAAATAAAACAAAAGACAAAAACCACATGATCTTATCAATTGATGCAGAAAAGGCATTTGACAAAGTCCAACACCCATTCATGATAAAAACTCTTACCAAAATAGGAATTGAAGGAAAATTCCTCAACATAATAAAGGGCATCTATGCAAAGCCAACAGCCAATATCACTCTAAATGGAGAGAACCTGAAAGCATTTCCCTTGAGAACGGGAACCAGACAAGGATGCCCTTTATCACCGCTCTTATTCAACATCGTGTTGGAAGTCTTAGCCAGGGCAATCAGGCTAGACAAAGAAATAAAAGGTATCCGGATTGGCAAGGAAGAAGTAAAGTTATCACTATTTGCAGATGACATGATTATATACACAGAAAACCCTAAGGAATCCTCCAGAAAACTACTGAAACTAATAGAAGAGTTTGGCAGAGTCTCAGGTTATAAAATAAACATACAAAAATCACTTGGATTCCTCTACATCAACAAAAAGAACACCGAAGAGGAAATTACCAAATCAATACCATTCACAGTAGCCCCCAAGAAGATAAGATACTTAGGAATAAATCTTACCAAGGATGTAAAAGACCTATACAAAGAAAACTACAAAGCTCTACTACAAGAAATTCAAAAGGACATACTTAAGTGGAAAAACATACCTTGCTCATGGATAGGAAGACTTAACATAGTAAAAATGTCTATTCTACCAAAAGCCATCTATACATTTAACGCACTTCCGATCCAAATTCCAATGTCATATTTTAAGGGGATAGAGAAACAAATCACCAATTTCATATGGAAGGGAAAGAAGCCTCGGATAAGCAAAGCACTACTGAAAAAGAAGAAGAAAGTGGGAGGCCTCACCTTACCTGACTTCAGAACCTATTATACAGCCACAGTAGTCAAAACAGCCTGGTATTGGTACAACAACAGACACATAGACCAATGGAACAGAATTGAGAACCCAGACATAGATCCATCCACGTATGAGCAGCTGATATTTGACAAAGGACCAGTGTCAATTAACTGGGGAAAAGACAGCCTTTTTAACAAATGGTGCTGGCATAACTGGATATCCATTTGCAAAAAAATGAAACAGGACCCATACCTCACACCATGCACAAAAACTAACTCCAAGTGGATCAAAGACCTAAACATAAAGACTAAAACGATAAAGATCATGGAAGAAAAAATTGGGACAACCCTAGGAGCCCTAATACAAGGTATAAACAGAATACAAAACATTACCAAAAATGATGAAGAGAAACCCGATAACTGGGAGCTCCTAAAAATCAAACACCTATGCTCATCTAAAGACTTCCCCAAAAGAGTAAAAATACCACCTACAGATTGGGAAAGAATTTTCAGCTATGACATCTCCGACCAGCGCCTGATCTCTAAAATCAACATGATTCTGTCAAAACTCAACCACAAAAAGACAAACAACCCAATCAAGAAGTGGGCAAAGGATATGAACACACATTTCTCTAAAGAAGATATTCAGGCAGCCAACAGATACATGAGAAAATGCTCTCGATCATTAGCCATTAGAGAAATGCAAATTAAAACTACGATGAGATTCCATCTCACACCAGCAAGGCTGGCATTAATCCAAAAAACACAAAATAATAAATGTTGGAGAGGCTACGGAGAGATTGGAACTCTCATACACTGCTGGTGGGAATGTAAAATGGTACAACCACTTTGGAAATCTATCTGGCGTTATCTTAAACAGTTAGAAATAGAACTACCATACAACCCAGAAATCCCACTCCTCGGAATATACCCTAGAGATACAAGAGCCTTCATACAAACAGATATATGCACACCCATGTTTATTGCAGCTCTGTTTACAATAGCAAAAAGTTGGAAGCAACCAAGGTGTCCATCAACGGATGAATGGGTAAATAAATTGTGGTATATTCACACAATGGAATACTACGCATCGATAAAGAACAGTGACGAATCTGTGAAACATTTCATAACATGGAGGAACCTGGAAGGCATTATGCTGAGCGAAATGAGTCAGAGGCAAAAGGACAAATATTGTATAAGACCACTATTATAAGATCTTGAGAAATAGTAAACCTGAGAAGAACACATACTTTTGTGGTTACGGGGGGGGGGGAGGGAGGGAGGGTGGGAGAGGGTTTTTTATTGATTAATCAGTAGATAAGAACTGCTTTAGGTGAAGGGAAAGACAACACTCAATACATGGAAGGTCAGCTCAATTGGACTGGACCAAAAGCAAAGAAGTTTCCGGGATAAAATGAATGCTTCAAAGCTCAGCGGAGCAAGCGTGGGGGTCTGGGGAACATGGTTTGCGGGGACTTCTAAGTCAATTGGCAAAATAATTCTATTATGAAAACATTCTGCATCCCACTTTGAAATGTGGCGTCTGGGGTCTTAAATGCTAACAAGCAGCCATCTAAGATGCATCAGTTGGTCTCAACCCACCTGGAGCAAAGGAAAAGGAAGAACACCAAGCCCACATGACAACTAAGAGCCCAAGAGACAGAAAGGGCCACATGAACCAGAGACCTACATCATCCTGAGACCAGAAGAACTAGTTGGTGCCCGGCCACAATCGATGACTGCCCTGACAGGGAGCTCAGCAGAGGACCCCTGAGGGAGCAGGAGAGCAGTGGGATGCAGACCCCAAATTCTCATAAGAAGACCAAACTTAATGGTCTGACTGAGACTGGAGGAATCCCGGCGGTCATGCTCTCCAGACCTTCTGTTGACACAGGACAGGAACCATCCCTGAAGACAACTCATCAGACATGAAAGGGACTGGTCAGCGGGTGGGAGAGAGATGCTGATGAAGAGTGAGCTAATTATATCAGGTGTACACTTGAGATTGTGTTGGCAACTCTTGTCTGGAGGGGGGATGGGAGGATAGAGAGAGAGGGAAGCCGGCAAAATTGTCAAGAAAGGAGAGACTGAAAGGGCTGACTCAAGACGGGGAGAGTAAGTGGGAGTAGGGAGTGAGATGTATGTAAACTTATATGTGACAGACTGATTGGATTTGTAAACGTTCACTTGAAGCTTAATAAAAGTTATTATAAAAAAAAAAATAAATAAATCTGCATTTTGCATACTAAAAAAAAAAAAATCCTAATCTCTTCCTGTGGTTAATGAGGCAACGTTACGTTATGTTAAAGAGGATTATGGTGGGATGCAACACCCTTACTTACAGCCCTGATCCACTGTAAGGGGAGTTTCCCTGGGGTGCAGCTGCATTACCTTTTCTCTTACAAAAGGTAAAAGGAGAGAGAAGCAAGCAGAGATATAAGGACCTCATGCCACAGAGAAAGAAGTGCTGGGAGCAGAGAGTGCCTTTTGGACCTGGGGCTCTTGCACTGAGAAGCTCCTAGACTAGAAGAAGATTGATGACAAAGATCTTCCCCCAGAACCAACAAAGAAAGCATTCTTGGGAGCTGACACCCTGAATTCTGACTTCTAGCCTCACAGGCTGTGAGAGAATAAATTTCTGTTTGTTAAAACCATCTACTTGTGGTATTTCTGTTATAGTAAGACTAGATAACTAAAACAGAATAGATTACAGATAAAAATAATAAAATGAAAATAACAATAATAAAATAAGCTACAGTTTGGTGAGCCACTACCAGGCCCTGGGTCCTTAAAAAAGATGATCATAATTTTAGTTTTTCTTTTCCTTCTATTCCTTTCTCCCCTTCCTTTCTTCTTTACTTCTCTCCTTCCCTTTCTCTCTCCCTCCCTCCTTTTTTCCTTAGAGTTGAAGAAATTGACTCACGGAGGTAAAATAAATTGCCCAAGGTCAACTGGCTTGTAAGTGCTAGAAATTGGGGCTGAGTTTTAGGTATGTCTCACTCCGAAGCCTACACAGCTTCCACGGTTGCAGTTAGTGAATTGTGAAATGCTGTGCAGACAAGCAGAGTTTAACTCTTTCTGACAGGTTTTTGATCACAGAGCAAATTTCATTTTGGCTTCATGTCTCTTGTTGCCTATATTGCACCAGCAAGAGCTGCAGTGAGCAGTCTAAGACACTCTCCGGTGTCCTGGAATCTCACAGAGCCTAGACACCAAGCATTCATCATCTCACCCCTGGTGTGTTTTGCAAGTGAAGTACTCATTTTATTAGTGCTAATGCACCATTGACATGGACAAAAGAAAACTTGCATTCTGTCTATCAACAGGTCTAATTCAAATAAAGTGCAATTAAAGCTGCCTCTACACATTCTAAGTCCCTCTATGCCTCTCCATTCCCTCTTTCACTGCTTAAGCTCATGTTTTTATTAACCCTTCCTCTACTCCTCTATTCCTGCTGACAGTCTCTTGCCCTCTTCCTCTACTCCTGCCAACAGCCTTTTGCCCACAATCCACTTTGCACAACAGAATGATGTGTTTAAATTGGAAATCTAACTACACCATCCTTTCTTTCCCCTCCCCTCCAAGCAAAACTCACCAATTTTATCCCCTGTTCATAGGATCAAGTCCAAGTTTCTTGAGAATACAAAGCCCTCTATTATCTGTTTTCTGCTTTCATATCAAGTCCATTTCTCACCCATCTTCCATCTTACCTTATGCTCTAATCATAATAAATGACAAAACTTTCCCCTGTGACAGGATATATTAGTGTTCAAAATATTCACTGCTGCTCACTATTGGGCTTCTCCATATAAACTGTTAAACAAACCTACCCCTGGATGTTAATCTTATCTGTGTGATTTGTTTTGAATGAAATGTAACAGGAAGTGACATGTGCCACTTCTGGCTCATCGCGTGGTTCTGCCACATGTCCTTTTTGTCTCCTGAAAGTGGATGGTATGTCCCAGACAAGGACAGGCTACTGCATACAGAATAAAGACGGTGTGGGGCCAATCCTACATCAATCTGAGGTGAGCATAGGAAACCTGCAAAAAATTAGGGCTTGTTGTAAGCTGCTAAGGAATCTCAGGTGGTGCAAACAGTTAAGCGCTCAATTACTAACCAAACATTTGGTGGTTTTAAATCCACCCAGAGGCACCTCAGAAGAAAGACTTGGCGATTGAAAACCCTATGGACACTGACACACATGGGGTCACCATGTATCAGAATCGACTTGATGGTAACCAGTTTTTTTTTTTTTTTTTTTTTTGTATGCTGCCAAGATTTTAGGGTTCGATGGCAACTGGTTTAGGTTTTGTGTGTGTGTGTGTGTGTGTGTGTGTGTGTGTGTGTGTGATTATAAACTGTTAAGATTTTAGGGTTGTTTGTTACCATCAGACAATTTATTCTATCTATGCTGACTGAACCTTTTCTTATTCTGAATTAGTTGACTCTTTCTTAAAAAATTATTTTTTTATTTTTTTTTCTTAAGGGCTCACTGTGCCATGCACTGTATTTCCACTATAGCACTTATCACATTAAATGGCATTTGCTTTTCTCATGTTTGCCTTCCCTGTTAGTTGGAGAACCTCAAGGGCAAGAGATTATATGATTGTTTACCGCTGTATCTCCAGTGCCCAGAACAGCCTGACATTTGGGTAGGTTTGTCTGAATACATTGAATCAAGCTCTTGACCCACACATTTTGCTCGAATACTGATTAATTAAGTTCAGAGTAATCAAAGAGATGATTATCAATACCTAGGATCAGGCAGAGGTGTTGGTGATGTAGTTAAGATCAGAAAGGCTTTCATTACAGAAATGGATACAGTACAGCATTTCCCAATAAATATAAACTATGGTGTTTAGAAATGTGAAAAGAATACTGGACATAATACCAGGGTCAATACAAGGTTATTCAAAAGGCTTTTCCAGTAAAGTCCTGGACCATGTGGTTTCATTTCTCCTTTACAGTTCACAAGAAGAAAAGTAACATTTACAACATCCTTATCTTTAAAGAAAAGAGATTGTACATGAAGGATACAATAAGAGTATCAACTCTCAGGGAGCCAGTGATTCACAATAGACCCCCTAGAGTCCTGCCTTTCTGCCTCCGCTGAGCTGTCACTCATTGATACATGCTGTTGACTTGTTACCTTTTGTACAATGTCTCTTGCCTTGTCCTCATGTTACCCTATTACCGGCAATTTACTTTTATTTTTTCTTAATCTATTATGTGACCCACATGGTGCCTTAGTGGTGCAGTGGTTAAAAGCTGAGCTGTTAACCAAAAGGTTGGCAGTCCAAATCCACCAGTCACTCCTTGGAAACCCTATGGGGCAGTTCTACCCTGTCTTATAGGGTCACCATGAGTCTGAATTGAATCGATGGCAATACTTTTTTTTTTTTTTTTTTGGTGACCCACATTAGTAGAGAACACAACATACAAGAGATGTAAAAGCATTCACAAAAAAAAAATACTTCTTGAAAATTAAACCAAAGAACTGACATGTATTTAAAATTAATATGGATAGGTTCTCAGCACTGATCATCTGCTCATACCACTGTCCAAGGATCCTTCCCAGTCTAAGAACTGGTGGTTTCAGAGGATATCTAGAGTCTCTTTTTTCTTTAGTCTTAACACCTGATTTCCCATAGTATGAGATGGTTATAGATGGATGTCCTTTGAAATTCTTGAGCCCACATACCTTATCTAACTGAGGTCAAGTCCAAAAAAAAAAAAAAAAAGGAAAGTCAGTTTCAAACAGTGAATTTGTCTTCAAACTAGAAATAGAATGTGGGTTACTTTTGACCTAAGCTTCATAAGACTACTTTTCCCCTCTATTTAAAAATAATTTCCGAAGGATTTTTTGAAGTTTTGAAGACACTTAAGGAGCTTCTACAACGCTTTTCAGAAATTACATAAATGAGTCCATACTAGTCTCTGTTGTTGTGTGCCGCTGAGTCAATTCTGACTCAGAGTGACCCCATGTCACGGAATAGAACTGTCTCATAGGGTTTTCTTGGTTGTAATCTTTATGGAAGCAGATTGCCAGATCTTTCTCCCTCAAAGCTGGTGGGTAGATTCAAACTGCCAACCTTTCGGTTAGCAGCTGAACACTTAACCATTGTGCCACTAGGGCTCCTTTGCTCTTCTCTGCAATTACTTATTTGGGTTATAGTACATGGTCTATCCGTCACCATAGGTGTCCAGCATTGGAACAGAGGAACCATGCTGATCTGGACTCATGTCTTGGCCCTGGCATGACCACTGTGTGCTCTTGAATAAGTCGCTTAACAAATCTGAGCCTCGATCTCCATTTTTGTTAACAATTTAAAAGCTACCTACCCGTTGTGAAGATTATATGAGAGAATGCCTGTGAAAATGTTTCTGAAAGTGAAAAGTGCTACGCTGCTGTAAACCATTACCACGTAAGAGATCTTCTTATACACTGGGGGTTCAAATGAATTAACATCCCTCTGTTTAACTAGGCCAAGTGTAAGCTAAGAATTTCCTGAGTACATAATGTCATTGTTAAGACATAGTGTTAGTATGTGAGGTTTAAAAAATACATATTTTCTTCCTTTCCCAATTAGTTGCAGCATGCTATTTCTCAGTAAAAACATTTCCTTTGTGACTTTCATGAAATCACAGTAATTTCCTAATAAGGAAATATACTCAAAGCCAACCCAAGGCCTCTATTTCCTACTACTTAGGGATTGCAGATTATGGGAGTAATCACCGGGGCTGTCATGTTAATTGCCCATTCAAGTTTCCATCCTACACACTGATGGGCAGAACAAAGCAGCCAAGAAAACAAAACCAAAAAAAAAAAAAACCAAAAAGGAGGTTATCGAAAAATATAAGAAATCTTAGTTTCCTATTCATAAAGATTTCTGTTTTGCATTGGCATCATGGTAAATCACAATATAGACCAGAAAGAAACATATGGTTGTGCAGTTAAAAAGCAATCTTCATTCATTCCTTTATTCATCAAACATGTGCCAAGCCCTGGGATACAAAGATAAATTAGAATGTTTCTTTACTCAAAGTTCCCACAGGCCAGTAAGAGTTACAGACACATAAGCAAATAAGAACAACGTTACAGGTTCTCTGATGGAGTTATGCACACAGAATAGAATACAACTCTACTGGGGGATGGGAGGAGAAAATAGGTTAGGAAAAGCATTTTAAGAGAGCTTTATGGCCCAGTAGGTATTTGTCAGACATGAGTGCCAGGATGGAAAAGGGAGATAGATGGTCATTCAGAAAGTGGGGCAAGTGTGACCAGGAAAGTAAATATACAGAAGAATTTTGGGAGTAAAAGTCCTAATGGCTATGGTATGAGATAACTCAAGGGGAGAGGAGATGAGACAAGAGGCAAAGCTGGAGAAGTAGAAAAAGTCCTTCTGATTAAGTCCAGATTAAAACCTGAACCAAGTGAGGAGGAATAGAAAGGAGAAGTCTGGATTCAAGAGCTGTTTAGAAGGTAGTATCACTATGGTGGCACATTGGTTAAAAGCTACAGCTGCTAACCAAAAGGTCAGCAGTTCAAATCCAACAGCTGCTCCTTGGAAACTCTAAGGGGGCAGTTCTACCCTGTTCTATAGGGTTGCTATGAGTTGGAATCAACTTGATGGCAAGGGTTTGATTTTTTTGTTTGTTTTATCGTCAGATGTGTTCATGTGGGAGAAAGAGAACTAAGTCCAGGACCACTCTTAGATCTCTCACCCCATGGAAACATGGTGGGAATAGAGCCAAGAAAGGAATCATAGGAGAAACTTTTTGATTTATGGGAGGCCTATGTTTTTCTCAGAGATGCAAACAATTCAAATGTGCAATGGAGGGGAAAGGAAACTCGGTGGCGTAGTGGTTAAGAGCTACAGCTACCAATCCAAAGGTCAGCAGTTTGAATCCATCAGCTGCTCCTTGGAAACCCTATGGGGTGGCTCTACTCTGTCCTATAGGGTCGTTATGAGTTGGAATGGACTCAAAGGCAACAGGTATAAAGGGGAAAATCCATTTTCTTTTGTTCAAAGGAAATAATACTGGTTTCTTGTTTATTAGTGGATTGAAACAAATGTAAAGACTTTTCTTGGCTAATAGTTGATGAGACCATGGAATAATACTTGTCCTTATATAAATTCACTAACAACAACAACAACAACAATGTTAATAGTAGGAAAAAGTAGAATGGAGATGCAGAGGAAAAGAGAAAGAAGACTAAGTGAAAAAACATGATCTATGGAGTTGAACAGATCCAGATTCAAATGCTGACTTGACCAAAATCTCAAATTTGACTTTTGACAGTTATTTAACTTATCCAAGTCATGGAAACTTCATCTGGGTTAACAATATGATAATTAAATATGCTAATGCATATAAATGCTGTTAGTAAGTATTTCCTAAGCTTTCTGCCTTCTTTGCTCCCTTCCACTCTTTCTTGCTTTTGGTATATTTGATCTATGCCAGATGCTGCGGCTGATGCCTCCCAATAACCAGACTGACGGCAGAAGTTGAAGGGAACTCACCTCCTCTCACATCTGGATGATTCCTTCTGTATTCTTGTCCTCCCTTTCTTTCCAGTAACAATTTCTAAATGATAATTCACATTTATTATCTTCTGCAAGACGGTTTTTCATTCTTCTTTAAGACCTCCCTCTGTGTACATTCCCTCAGACCTTCTGCTCACTCACTCTCTTGCTCTCTAACTCATTTAATCTCTTTATTTCCTCTGACAGCTCCTTTTTGACCTCCTGAGGTACTCATGTTTCCTCCAATCTAGGAATAGCAAGTCACAACAAACCAGTACTCCTCTTACTCTTACTGACCCTGCCCCATGTTAGTTCTTCTTGTTCTCTTGTCCCTAGAGAGGCAATTAAGACCTGTAAGCATTTCACACCCATTCTGTAGCATTCCTAAACATTCCTAAACCTTCTGTAAATGGATTCTTCGCTGAACTGAATATGTCTTGCTATGTATCTGCCACCTTCTCAGCTCAGACCTAGAAGGCACCATCTTGAGCTTTTGAGGCCAGGAGCTGGTACACTGTGTTGGGAGCTACTAAAGAGTGCCACAATACAAAATGTCGGGGGCAAATCTGAAGGAATCAAAATCTGAGGAAGCTAGAGTGATCAACACTGGGTTAAGAAGCCAGGAGTGGTTGGGCATGGGAGGAGAAAATGGTGAATTGGACCAAAACTTTATGTGGGAATTTGATTAAGGAGGTAGATATTGAATATTGTCTATTGTAGTAATCTTCTGACTTTATTATCAGGTAATAGGATATTTTTTGAGAATGTAATCTTAAATAAGACCCCCTTACACAAAGCCTATAGGAGCTGTCCTTGCCGAAGCTGGGTGTGAAGACGCTGATTGGCCAACCTTAAAGGGCTAGGGGCAGAACAGTGAGAACCTTTTAAAGCTACTGAGGTCCCTTCATTGACAATCATTGTGCTTTTTTTCTATTCTCTCCTCCTCAAAATTGCTATTGCTTTTAACACTGCTTCTCTTTACTACCTGTCCTCCCCCATGTCTCCCTGCTCTGTTTCCTTGCTTTGGTGTCTAGGCCCTGAGAAGATAAACCATTCTGGTTGCCTACTATTTCTTTAATCCTGATTCCTTTGCATTCTGCCCTGTCTCCATTTCCCTCTCATCCTATATCAAAGGATGCCAGAATTCTGTGATCCTCTTTCTTTGCCCTCTTTCCTATGGAGAACTCACATGAGTTGTCACCTCTATGGGAGGGTGATCCACATTCACATTCCCAGTGCCAGGCCAGTCTAAATAATTACTGCCCCTTGACCTTCCCAGTAGATTACAACTTGGCGTCTAACACGAACTCAGTCTCTGTCTCCAAATGGTCTCCTCTTCCTCTCTTTTGTTTCTCTCACTGCTATCTCTGTTCATATAGACCTTGTCCATGCAACCAAATTTGACTTGTACCACTGTCCAAGTCCTCTAATTGATCAGTTGACCGGTCTTTTCTGAACTTCTTTTAGTTTTTTTTAGGTATTTGTCTACTTGCCTCTGTCTGAGTTCAGGTTGTATTGTGGTATTTGACTCACACTGTGGTGTTTGATCCATTATCTTCATGTCCTGGTTTCACCTGTTCCATTGTGTTGTAACGGTTCTGGCATTCTACAAAAGATGAAATTGAAGCTCAGGAAAGGTAAGAGACTTTTCCAAGGCTACAACCATGTAACTAGCAGAGCTAAACTCAAAGCTGAGTCTTCTGCCTCCACACTCTATGTTCTATACCTAACATTTCAGTAATAAGGATGCTTCATGTAGCATTTACAAACACAAGGAAAGGTAGAAATTTACACCTTTGAAATGGTTGAAAAAAATATTCTTTCTGGCTTGTGTATTCACTTAAGTTGCTGAATATATGATGGAGCCTCAAGGGAAACATGGTGCCAAAGTGAGATCTGTAGAAAGGCATTCCAGAGCTTAGAAAGGATACCTGAGAAGCAATGGAAGAAGCCCCTTCACATTTGATTCTAACAACTCTGTGATGTAGGCACCACCTCCCAGCGCACTGCCTTTTATATTTTAGTAACTTCAGACTCACAGAAGTTCAAATATCTTCCCAAGTTCACCCAGCTAGTAAGTGGCCTCACACTCTAATTGCCTGTCTCCACATTGATTCCTAGTCCATCAAGCTCATTGAAGGCCTCTCCCTTCTTCCACAAACTTGTATGATGTCCTTCTCCAGGGACTGATCCCTCCTGATACCATGTCCAAAGTATGTGAGACATAGTCTCTCCATCCTTGCTTTTAAGGAGCATTTTAGCTGTACTTCTTCCAAGACAGATTAATTCATTCTTCTAGCAGTCCATAGTATAGTCAATATTCTTCGCCAACACCACAATTCAAAAGAAATCAAAAGATGCATTGCATTGGGCAAATCTGCTGCAGAAGACCTCTTTAATGTACTGAAAAGCAAAGATGTCACCTTGAAGACTAAGGTGCGCCTAAGCCAAGCCATGGTGTTTTCAATATCCTCATATGCATGAGAAAACTGGACAATGAATAAGGAAGACCAAAGAAGAGCAGATGCCTTTGAACTGTGGTGCACAAAGTAGGTCTTTAAATATTTGCGCCCATGTTGCCTTGCTCTCTTTTGCTTCGACCGCAGAAAGCCATTTGTACCTCAGGGTTCAAGTCCGCAGGTAGGATGAGTGGTCAGTCTTTAATCACACTGGCTGGGCTGGCTTCCTTGCTCTGCAGAAGCCAAGGCCCATGCCTGCTGTCTCCACCTTCTGAGATGTATAGTCAGGCCTTTCCCAAATCTCCTCAGGGAGCATGTTCCTGCCAGCCAGCTCATTTACATCGTAATAACATTCTGTCTTCTGTGTCTTTACCTTGTAAAAAAATGAGCGCCTTTGACAGTCATTCTTCTCTGATGAGATGTCTGGTAAGCTGTCTGTCTTAGACAAAAAGTTACTTTATCATAGTGTTTTACAAACAGGAAGAGAATTGTCAAGATCCAAATGAAAGTGGAGTGTCTATTTCTCTAGCTCTGACACTCAGGAGGAGAGAGAAAGAGAACTGTGTTTCTGAAAGGCAGCAGCAGCAAACTGAGGCTGGGACAGAGGGTCAGGTAACACTCAGAAGAGCAAGTTGAATGTGGCTTTGACCTACGGCAATGCAGGTGCTGATCACGGCCCCTTCAAGAGAGAACCACATGGTGTAAAAAGCTGTACGTCAGTCTCAGACTTGGGTTCAAGTTCTGATTCGGGTTACTTTTTAACCTCAGGTAAGTCACCGGATGGCACAAGTGGTTTTTGGGCTCTGTGACTAAATGAAAGGCTGGTGGTTTGATTCCACCCAGCAGCTCTGGGGAAGAAAGGCCTGCCAACCTACTTCCCAAAGATTACAGCCATTGAAAACCCTGTGAAATATATCTGCACTGACACGCATGGAGTCACCATGAGTCAGAATCAATTTGATGGCAATGGATTTGGCTTTGGTTTTGGACATCACCAAACTTCTCAGCCTTACTTCAAAAATCCACAGTTATATGACAACAAACTATCATTTATTAAAGTTACATTTATAAATATCATCTCACCATCTCCTCACAAACCTACAGATTAGAGATCCTTTTCCCTCCTTTTTAGGTTGTTGAATTTTGTGGTAACTACTTTATAACTCCATTCATTTTCCTCCAAGTAGCCTAGGATCTGACATCCAACATATTCCCACCTTGAATGAGTAGGATACAGGGAACTTGAATGTATTACGTCCTTTCTAGGTGTCAAGTACTATATCAGTAAAATAAAAAAAAATAAATAAAATAGTAATAATTCTTGAAAGGATGTCATTACAAGTTTGAGGTATTTATATCCTTGGTTTATTTTTGCATCAGGCCTAGAAGCAGATATCATTATTCTCATTTGTAAAGGAAAAGATTCAGAAAGGCCATGCCCTTAGCCTAGAGTCACCCAGCTAGTAGTGGTGGAGCTGGAATTTGTACTCAAATTGGCTGACTTTAAGGCCTTTGCTCTCTCCCCTCTTTTACTCTCTTGCTGTCTGTTATGAATTGAATTGTGTTCACCAAAAAGATACATTGAAGTCCTAAACCCAGGTACCTATGAACATGACCTTATTTGTCAATAAGGTCTTTGAAGATGTTATCAGTAGGGTGGGTCCTTATCCCATCTGAGTGATGTCTTTATGAAAGAGGAGAAGAGGCACAGAGGAAGGACAGCCAGGTGAAGATGCATCCACAAGCCAGAGAATGCCGGGGGCTACCAGAAAACAGGAGAAAAAAGAAAGCTCTTCTCCTAGACTACATGGAGAGAGGAAATACTTACCTATACCCTAAATTCAGAGGCCTAGCCTGCAGAACTGTGAGACAATAAATTTCTGTTCATATAAGCTATGCAGATTCCTGGGTGGCTCAGTCGGTTTGAGCTCAGCTACTAACTGAAAAGCTGATGGTTCAAAGCCAACCAGTGTTGCCACAAGTGAATGGACTGGTGACCTACTTCCTAAGGTTACAGCCATTGGAAGCTCTATGGAGCAATTCTACTTGGACACACATAGGGTCACTATGAGTCAGAATCAACTTGATAGCAATTTTTGTTTGTTTGCTTTTGTTGTTATAAGCAATCCAATTTGTGATACTTTGTTATAGCAGCCCCAGGCAATTAAAGGAGTCCTGGTGGCACAGAGGTTAAGAGCTTGGCTGCTAACCAAATGGTCCCCAGTTCAAATCCACCGGACACTCCTTGGAAACCCTATGGGGCAGTTCTGCTCTGTCCTATAGGGTCACTAGGAGCCAGAATCAACTTGAGGGCAGCAGGTTTGGTTTCTTTTGGTTTAGGCAATTAAAACACTACCTTTTCCAGGATTAACGAAGGCACCGATAATGTGCCATCATTCAATGATTAAAGAAAGAATTTTATAAGTTACATTACTCAATCTTTATTAAAATCTTCTAGAAAATTCCAGTTTGTGATAGTGCATCAGTAGTGAAATTTACAGTTTTTTTACCTTAATTATGCTAATTGCTATTTCTAAGCGTAAGTAGCATTTTGAATTATTTAGTGTAATTGCGTCAAACAACATGTTTAATTTGTCATTTCAAGTACAATAATTAGTAATAATTCTTGAAAGGATGTCATTTCAAGTTTGAGGTATTTAAAAGGTGTAATTATGTCAAATGTGATCATACTAAAGACTAATACTGAAGCCTATAGAACAACGTTGCTCTAAATATTTTAACAGTTTAATGTTGTGACCAGTTTAAATATTTTTGTTCCTTCAAGAAAAGTCAAATTTGACATGGTAAGTGATTTCCTTACTAATTAAGAGACTAAAAATGGGGTTTTGCACTACTGCTGAAATAATATATAATCCCTTAAGTGCGCCTTCCCCCCTCTAATTTTTTAACTCCAGAGTGAATAGTAATGGTTTCCATATTACATAGTTATGTTTAAAAAACAACTCTGAGGAAATAATGTCAATCCAGAAACAAATGGATTTCCTTCAAGTATGGAAATTTCAGGCTAAAGAGTTGAGAAGTTAAATGGCCCAACCATTTCATGGCTATGTGACTTGCCAAGTCATTGACGTATTTCCTTTTCAATAACCTTTCTAGTAACTTGAGGATAAGACCTGCAGATGTGGAGGGAAAATGAGACGATGCTAAACTACTTTGTAGTTATAGGTGGTCTATCAGTGTATAAAGGAGTCCTGGTGGTGCTGTGGTTACACTCCCTGCTGCTAACCAAGAGGTCAACCAGCGGAACCCATTCTGTGGGAGAAAGATGTGACAGTCTGCTTCCGTAAAGATTTACAGCTTTGGAAACCCTATGGGACAGTTCTACTCTGTCCTATGGGGTTGCTATGAGTCAGAATTGAGTTGGAATGAGACGGCAATGAGTACCAAGGTATAAATTATCATCATTATCTGGATCAAACGAAAAAACCCATTGCCATTTAGTTGATTCTGACTCATAGAGACCCTACAGGACAGAGTAGAATGGCCTCACAGGGTTTCCAAGGAGCAGCTAGTGG
This sequence comes from Loxodonta africana, assembly GCF_030014295.1. NCBI lineage: Eukaryota > Metazoa > Chordata > Mammalia > Proboscidea > Elephantidae > Loxodonta > Loxodonta africana. Next base: position 23,629,545 of record NC_087353.1, on the reverse strand, counting down.
ATTTGAATTGCCAACCTTTGTGGTTAGCAACCTGAGCTCTTAACAGCTGTGCCACCAGGGCTCCCATTATCTGGATACTACTACCCATTGCCGTTGAGATGATTCTGACTCATAGTGACCCTATAGAACAGAATAGAACGGCCCCATACGGTTATTATCTGGATAAAAATAACCTAGACTAAATCAAGAGCTTGTTGTTTTTGTTTGCTGTTAAGTTGATTCTGACTCATGTAGAGCCCATGTGTGCAGAGTGGAACTTCTCCATAGGGTTTTCAAGAAGCAAATCATCAGGTTTGTCTTCCAAGTCACTGAGAAGCAGCAGAAAAATAAGAATTACAAGGAATGCAAACCCCAGTTACAGCTTGAGTTCAGCTGCTTATCAGCTGGGTGTTTCTGGATAAGACTTTGCCTCTGAGTGTCAGTATCCATATCTGTAAAATGAGGAAAATACTACAAAGTACAAATCCATGTTGAGGACTAAATGAAGTAATGAGGCTAACAGAGCCTAGCTCAGAGTCATTCACATGATCTTTACTTGATGATCAAGTTTGTACTGACGCAGAACCCAAACCCACTGCCTTTGAGTCAATTCTGACTCATGGTGACCCCATGTGTTTCAGAGTAGAATGGTTCTCCATAGGGTTATCAATGGCTATGATCTGTCAGAAGTAGATAGCCAGGCCTTTCTTCCAAGGTGCCCCTGGGTGAATTTGGAATGCCAACCTTTCAATTAGTAGCCAAGCGCAAACTGTTTGTGCCACCCAGGGACCTTCAGAGGCCACTTATTGGAAAAACTGGATAAAGCGTCTTGCTTCACTACCCTTGTTTCCCTGTGTCCTGGGAAACTAAGTAGAATGTGCTAAGAGTCCAGCCTCTGGGCTTGCACACACCTGACTTAGAATACCAACTTTAACTAATTACTCATTAAAGGTTAAAAGTAAACAAAGTTCCCTGCTCTTTCGCATTTGTTTTTATCGGGGGTAGGTAGTTTATAATAAAGGAATAGTCCTTTTTTCCACCCAAAATTGAGCAGGGAATCATGTATTTTATATTGACTATTTGGGTGATTTTATATTAGAATCATACCTCTCAGTCAGTGTGTGAGATTTATACCTTGAGCCCAAGCCTTACAGAACCAATTATACTTTAAGAAACAGAGCAGCCTATTCAACTCCATTCTCATTGAGGTGAACTTCCCCCTCATCCCCACATGTGACAAACACCAGCCTTTCTTTCAAGAAATGTCTCCTCTTCTGTGTAATCTTTCCATAACCTCCTTTCTCAGGGTAGAATCGATTACTCTCTTCTTTCTGTCCTAATTTACCTGCACAGAAATCTATAATATCAGTAACACTTTTTTGTACTATTATCCTTACTTGCTTGGTTTCATTCATTACAATAATTAGAACTCTTAGAGGGATAGCGCCTATGACTTCAATACTAGATGAATATCTGTATATTCACCAGTGTCTCCGACTGGCCAGGAATATGGTGAGAGTTAAATAAATGTTTATTGAATAAGTTAATAAGCGAATAAGCTTTTTCATGATGTTTAAAATGAGAGATAGTGAATAGCAGTAGAAAAGATTCAGGTTCTTAATTCAGACAGAAATAACTAATTTGTTCACTCACCCATCCATTTATTGATTCTATAATTATTTGTTGATCTCTATTTGTTTTTGTTTTTTAGCTAAGTACCAGACATATGGCTAGGCTCTGGGGGTGTAGCTGATTTTCCTAATGCTTCATTGCAGTATTTTTCAAAGTGTGATTGAGAAATCACCTCAACAGAATTAAGGGAGGGCTTTTTTTTTTTTTTTTTATAAATGTAGGAAACAGTGGTGACATATTGGTTAAGTGCTACAACTGCTAACCAAAAGGTTGGCAGTTCATATCCACCAGGCGCTCCTTGGAAACTCTATGGGGTAGTTCTACCCTGCCCTATAGGGTTGCTATGAGTCAGAATCAACTTCAAAGCAATGTTTTTTAAAAAAAAAAATTTAAAAATAAATACAGGTTTCTGGGCCCCATCTTTGACCCACTAAGTTAGACTCTGAGGATGGGCTCTGGACCTTCCATTTTTAACAAATACTTGATTCTTGAATTCCTTTAATGTTTCGTAATTACTGGTCTACCGGGTTAACATGTTGACTGAAATACACACTAAGTGCGTGGACTTGAATTAGTCACTCAGGATCTCTGAACCTCAGTTTCCTCATTTGTGAAATGGGTCAGTACTACTCACCGTAGAAGCTGGTGACGAGGACTATGAGTTATCCCTTTAAGGTGCTTAATACATATGAGGTGTTAATGAGTTAACGCTAGCTATTGTTTCAAATGAGATGATTGTACAGGTTCCTGTGCTCCTGGAAATGACACGAACATGTGGTTTTCTTAAATCAAGTCTTCGTTTAACTATAGTAGCAAAAATCTCCATTTGCAATCAGTTTTGTCAGCTTAGAATTTCATGTAACATATTTTCAATTCAATTGGGCAGTAATTTATCAAGTCCCAATTTAAAAGTATATGTACCAAGCGTGCTGAGCTGTTCTTGACTCCGGCAGCTCATAAATGTATTGAGGATACCAAAACGAAAAAAAACCCGTTGCTGTCAAGTCGATTATGATTCATAGTGACCATATAAGACAGAGTAGAAGTGCCCCATAGAGTTTCCAAAGAGCACCTGGTGGATTAGAACTGCCGACATTTTGGTCAGCAGCCTTAGGTCTTAACCACTACACAGACACATACATTTTAATCCAGCGGCATCTCTGGGTTTGGTTTCACACAGCGTGGTAACTCATGGTGTCATCTCCCATCAGCAGCAAAGAAAACAGCAGGGCCTGCCTGTAACAGGTGCATACAAAACCTCGTGATTCGAAGCATCATTGTAATTGGTTAATAACGACAGCTCTGGCTGGAGTGCATTAGAAGGTTCAAAAAGTAAATTAGCATAGGGTTTTAGCCTTGTAGGCATACTGATACATGTAAGCTGGGCTTATGAAAAATGTTTTTGTTGTTATAACGAACTACAGGGATGTTTTCATAAAAAAAAAACAAATTTCTGCTGAAAAACTGCACGTTATAGACAGTCATTTTGGTGTCACCTCCTCTGACAGTGTTACTCTGTGCAATCCACACCCCCCGCACCCTCTTAGTGACGCCATTGTATTATTCATGGTCCAACCAGGGAAACAAATCAGTCATGGTGCAAATTGGTTATGCAGAGATGACAACAGGCTGAGAACTTAACCAGAGAACAGTGAGGCAATACAGAAATTGGGAACAGCAGTAAACTGTTCCCTCTCCTAGGCTGGAATGACAAAAGGAGGAGGCATTGTAACCAGAGCCAAGGGAGAGGGTCACCTGGCCCAAGCTGAAGCCACCACAAGCATCTCTGGTGGGAGCTGCAGACACAGAGCAGATGGAGTGAGCTGCTGCTGGGACACCCTTTGAGACAGATGGAGGGGCTGAGAATTCAACCAGAAAACAGTGAGGCAATAATTATTCTGGCTTTGTTCTTCTTCTCATTCTCCCACGTTTTGCTGTTGCCTCAAACTGGGGGAATCCAAACTGAAGGCAGCTGAACAGAAAGCTGGGAAATGTAACCTGAATGGGGTCAGCCCTCCTACCATAGAGAAGGAATGGATCTGAGGTCAAACAGCCAGGCCTGACATACGTGATTGGCAGCTGAGCTCTTAACCCCTGCTCCACCAGGGCTCCACATACATATGTGGAAGACTTAATTCAAGAAGGCTGCACTAAGAGCTAAGACAGAGGTGCAGTAGCTAGTGAGAGAGAAAGGACAGTGACGTTCTGTAGGAGCCAGGCTGGCTGCCCAGACGGAGCCTTGCAGAGGGACAGAAATGTGAGGAGATCACGGTGGTTTGGCATCTTCTCCACACTTTCCAGTTGAGTAATTTCATTTTACCAAAGCACCCTTAAGTGGTCAGGCTCAGGGATTCTCAATCCCTTTCTTCAAACCCTCAAAGCATGTCCATATTATTGATTTCCAGGAGACATACCTCTACTGGAATAAAACCCCCAAACCAAAACAACTGTGATCGAGTCGATTCCTCCTAATAGACCCCATAAGGTTTCCAAGGCTGTAAATCTCTACAGAGGCAGACTATCACATCTTTCTCCCATGGAGCCACTGGTGGTTTCCAACTCTGGACCCTTTTACTAACATACTCATGTTTAATGTTTGTCTAGTCTCTCCTTTTAGAGATAGATGTTTGGGAAGCTAAATTACAATTAAAAGGCTGCTTCATGAACCTGGAACCAGATCAGGGAGGAAATTGGGCAATCTTAAAATTTAGTGTAATTTTGCTACATCAGCTCTATAGGTTTAGTATATTTTATCTTACCTACGGCACCATCAAGTGCAAGACAAACCATCATTTTATGTATCTTGATGAAGAACATGAAGGAAGAGAAAAATGAGGAGAAGGAAGAAGAGGATGAGGAGGGTGAAGGGGAAGAGATATTTTATGTTACAAGACCTTGGCCTTCCTCTCAGATTATCTATGGATCCACCCTCAAGGCAGATAACTTCCAAATCTGACCATACAGAAGGTATTACACCCAGTCTTCGTCTATGGACATGGTTAGGTCCCAATCATGTTATGTGAAAATCGGCATTATGCAAAAATGGAGGATTTTTTTTTCTGTTTTCAGATCATCCATTTGTCCTTTTTTTTATTTAGAATATATATTCATAGAAATAATAACATGATGTGCTTATCACTGTGATGAGTCCAGTTATGGATTATTCCTCTGCGCAGAAGGAGGCTTAGAAGAGATAAAGCTGGATAAAACCGGGCTGCATGACTGGAGGACCCATGGCTGAACCACTTCACCTTCCTCCTGTGGGGTAGGGGGTCAGACATTCCCTCAGAGAGCTGCCTCCAGGGCTTCACTCCATTCCTGCAAGCTCGTGTTCACAACCCGGGAGCCTGATCTGCCCTCTGGGTATGGCTAGTCATGGAGGCTCTGGCTTCCTGAGAAGGCCCTGGGAGCCTGGCTTCACACCCTGCCCCACCAAGGCGAAGGCTTCAAGCCCAACTCGGATCACTTTTGGGATGTCATTAAACTCGCACATATTTCTTCCGAACACCCTTTTCGATGCCTCTTTCTTTCCTCCCTTCCCACCCCACAGCAATTTTGAGCTGCTGGGCTTCAGGCCGGATAGGAGCTGGGAACCCAGTACAGCTGCCCTGCTGGCTCAGTGCGGCCTGGGCATCTGCCTCAGATTGTGGCCACAGAGAAGGCTGGCCCACATGGCAGCATGGGGACATGGCGCCCCCACCAACAGGAGGGGCAGGAGGGTACAGGACAGCTCGGCCTAGCTTCTCAGAGGCCACCTGAGACCCTCCTCAAGGTAGGGGACTCTCAGTAGCCATTACCGTGTCCAACACCTTGTTAAAGTGCAAATAGATAGTAGATTTTTTACTATTGTTGTAAATGCAAAATGTCAGATAACAAAACAGTCGATAAATGAGGAAAAGATGTAACACAAATGGTTAGATTTCACCTTTGTTAGGCAAAAAACAAGAAGCCCTGGTGATGCAGTGGTTAAAGTATCCAGCTGCTAACTGAAAGGTTGGTGGTTCCAACCCACCAGCTGCTCCTTGGGAGAAAGATGTGGCAGTCTGCTTCTGTAAGGATTACAGCCTTGGAAAGGCTATGGAGCAGTCCTACTCTCTCCTATAGGGTCACTATGAGTTAGAATTCGCTAGGCTGCAACAGTTTCTGTCGCTTTTTTAGGCAATAACCACACTTCCCTGTGATTGGATTGGTTTCTCCAAATCTCTTGGCCTTGTATTTGTAGACCAACACTTGCGTTACAATTACCAGTGACTAATATCATCCATTACATTTTAAGTCTTCTTAATTTCAGCTTTTCTAATTCCAGCCAGCAACTCCTGTGGTGCTTTACTCTCAACCACATAGTGACACATCTGTTTAATATATTTCAATTTGCAAGTATTTTAAGGCTTAAAATTGTTTTTCTTACATATTCTTATTTGAGCCTGATAATAACATTGTAAGGACAGCCATACAACTCACATTGCATTGTTATTGTTATTTTCTTTTGACAGATGAGAAAACCAAGGCACTGAGGTTAAGTAGTTTCCTGAAATTTACACTGAAAGTAAGAGCCACAGGTGGGACTTATAATCCCAAATCCTATTTATTTCCCACTACACTCTGCTGCCTTTATATGCCTTAGAAACAAGGAACAGGTAAGATATTAATTTCAGTTTGGATATCTAGAGGTTTTAGGTAGTGGCTCTTCTAGGAAAATGTATCATTTGAACTAGGTTCTCTTTAAGTTTATTTGACTATTTGGAATGTAAGCCTAGGGAGGAAAGAAATTGTTGTCAACTGTCTTTGGAGACTATCTGTACCAATATTCTAAGTAAACTGCTTGGCAATAATGCCATATAGAGTACCCACTTCTAGGAGATGTTTGAAAAGAACAAAGAACATTTCATTTTGGAATGAAATGTGGATAGATAGGCAATAACTGGTTTTGCAAGCGAAATTTTGCTGAAGATCTTTCAAAAGGGGCTGCAGCAATATATCGACCGGGAACTGCCAGAAATTCAAGCCAGATTTAGAAGAGGATGTGGAACCAGGGATACCATTGCTGATGTCAAATGGATCCTGGCTGAAAGCAGAGAATACCAGAAGGATGTTTACCTGTGTTTTATTGACTATGCTAAGACATTCAGCTGTGTGGATCATAACAAACTACGGATAACATTGCAAAGAGTGGGAATTCTGGAACACTTAATTGTGCTCATGAGGAATCTATTCATGGATCAAGAGGCAGCCGTTCAAACAGAACAGGGGAATACTGCACGATTTAAAGTCAGAAATGGTGTGTACCAGGGTTGTACCTTTTCACCATACCTATTCAATCTATATGATGAGCAGGTAATCTAAGAAGCTCGACTATATGAAGAGGAACGGGGCATCAGGATTGGAGGAAGACTAACAATTTGCATTAAGCAGATGACACAACCTTCCTTGCTAAAAGTGACGAGGAGTTGAAGTACTTACTGATGAAGATCAAAGACCACAGCCTTCAGTATGGATTATACCTCAACATAAAGAAAACAAAAATCCTCACAACTGGACCAATAAACAACATCATGATACATAGAGAGAAGATTGAGTTTGTCAAGGATTTCATTTTACTTGAAACCACAATCAACACCCATTGAAGCAGTAGTCAAGAAATCAAAAAACGCATTTCATTGGGCAGGTCAGCTGCAAAAGACCTCTTTAAAGTGTTGAAAAGCAAAAGATGTCACCTTGAGGACTAAGGTGCACCTGAACCAAGCCATGGCGTTTTCAGTCACCTCATATGCATGGGAAAGTCAGACAATGAATAAGGAAGACCGAAGAAGAATTGATGCCTTTGAATTGTGGTGTTGGCAAAGAATATTGAATATACCATGGACTGCCAAAAGAACGAACAAGTCTGTCTTGGAAAAATACAACCAGAATGCTCCTTAAAAGCCAAGATAGCGAGACTTTGTCTCACATACTTTGGATATGTTATCAGGAGGGATCAGTCCCTGGAGAAGGACATCTTGTTTGGTAAAGTAGAGGGCCAGTGGAAGAAAGGAAGACCCTCAATGAGTTGTACTGACACAGTGGCTGCAACAATGGGCTCAGGCATGGCAAAGATTGTGAGGATGGTGCAGGACTGGGCAGTGTTTCATTCTGTTGTGCATAGGGTCACTATGAGTCAAAACTGACTCGGCAGCACCTAAAAACAACAACAATCCTCTAGGTGCAGTGATTGAGAGATTGGCTACTAACCAAAAAGTTGGCAGTTTGAATCCACCAGCCTCTTGGAAACTCTATGAGGCAGTTTTACTCTGTCCTACAGGGATGGGATGAGTTGGAATTGACTCAATGGTAATGGCAATGAGTATCCTCTAACCAAGGAGCCCTGGTGCTGCAGTGGTTAAGTCCTCAACTGCTAAGCAAAAGGTCAGTGGTTTGAACCCACCAGCTGCTTCACAGAACAAAGATGTGGCAGTCTGCTTCTGTAAAGATTTACAGCCTTGGAAACCCTGTGGGGTAGTTATATTCTGTCCTATATGGTCGCTATGAGTTGGAATTGACTTGACAGCAGTGAGTTTGGTATCCTCTAACTACACTTTGATGAATCACTAGGCTAACAAGCCAGAGCATTTAAGGCCAGTAGTTGATAGCATGGCAGAGCAGGGATTGGGGCTCATTGCAACAAAACCTTGTCCCTGTGGTGGCAGGGGGGGCTATACATCCTACAGGCCTCAGACCCTTGGGCCCCATTTCCAGACCTGAGAAGGACCAGACGCTTACCTTTTTGCAGTTCAGCTTTTCCTTATTCATTCCTTCAAGGTTTTATCTTGTATTCGGCCATGATTTGAGATTGTTGACTTTGACATGGCATCAGAAAACCTTGGATTTATATCCTGGGCCTAAATTTACTAGCTATGTGATATGGAGTAAGTCTTTGACTCTTCTGAACATCATTTTCCTCATCTTTAAATTGAAAGAAATAATGTCGTTCATGGAGGATAATCACTATTACTTTCCTTTTTCTTTCTCTTCCACTTTCTCATAAATAATTCCACATAGTTTTATGTGATACTTTAAATGTCCTTGTATTGAACTTTAATAGTTTTCAAACATAAGCAGCATTCCTGGCACATATTTGCTACCCTAATATCCTTTATGAATTGATAAATGACTGATTGAATGAGCTTTTTTATAAATCATTTAACTTACATTCAGAGAGATAAGCTTTTCAGGGGACATGAGCATGTATGTCCAGTATTTAAGCCTAGGGACATGTATGATAAATAATGGAACGTATGCTGTTATTACAAACAGTGCAGGGATGTTCTGAGGCCTCTACTCATCTGCTGAGACATGTGTATCATCTTTGAAAAAGGACCTTTATCCTTCATCCCGAGAAGGGAAGAGTCTTCTCAGGCCAAAACTAAAGACCCCCAGAAAAAGGAATAAAATTATCCAAGCCAAGGAAGTGAGTTGTATAGTGCTTAAGAAAGTGGACTCCAAAGTCAGTCTACCAGAATTAAATCTTAGCTTTGCTTTGTCCTACTTGTTTTCACCACTGGGTTGGAGAATGGAGAGATGAAGAAAGTAGAGAAGGGCTATTGCTGTTAGAGAGCATGGGCCCCAGGAAGACTATGAGCTGCTGGGAGCCTGCTTCTGCTGTCCCTCAGTCATCTGCCCTGCCTGCATGCCTTGCTCAAAATCTGATTTTTAAAGTTGTGTATTTTGTGTAGAGTATTATCTCTAAACATAAACCAATCACTTTATCTGGCAGTTGACCAGATAGTTATCTGTCATATTGCTGGACTGAGGAAGAAAACAAAACAAACAAATAAACAACAACAACAAAAAACTGGCTTGTTGAAGTTACTAAAGAATATGTTGGTGGCTGCCATGGTAGCATCCTAAGTGATTTTCAAGGATAGTTTCAATTATATTTAATTTTATACCTATATTAACTTCATAACTGTCCACATAAAATGAGCCTTTATTATGTGTCACCAGAAAGACATGAACTAGCTTTATGCAGAGGATATATTATACCGTACCTCACTCAGTGAGTGCTTAATACATACGAGGCACCATGCCAAGACCTTCACATAGGTTACCTCCAATCCTTACTACAATTTTTACTGTAGAAATTATTATTCCCATTTGACAAAAAAATATAGAGACAGCAACCATTCTGCTACACAATGCTCAGCCAATAAGGGGCAGACCTGAAATCCTAGCCCAGCTGTGACTGACTCTGGGCCCCAGGCTTTTTTTGTCTTTCATCCTGATTCTTAGAAGAGGTTACCGATCTGCGTCATGACTCCAGCCTGAACTTCCTTTCTTGGACCTTTCTCTCCTTTCAAATGGGAGTTTGGAACTCCTACTTCTAACATGTGCGATTCTTTGTTACAGCAGGACAGGCTAGTTGCTTGGGACCACAACAAGATGGATCACTTGAAGTAGGCACACCCCATAAATAAAGTTGTACCCCAGCATGTAGGCCTTTGGAGGTTTTCTGCTAAATCTTCTGTTATCCTTTATCCTCCCTAAGAGCAAGGGTGATGGAGGACATGGCAGAGCAAACAATGATCTATATTGTATGCCTGTTGCATTTTGAATGTCATTTAATGGTGCTGGCAGGTTCGTGTGGACGTCAAATCCATTACTTCCTTTTATTGCACTGCTTGTTGAAGATATTAACTTTTCCATCACCCCCCTTTATCCTTGACTACAACCAAAGACTAGGCTTTGAGCCAAAACCTGCTCTGGCTTCAGCAGAGGAATTTGCTTGTGGATTCTCCTTATGTGAGGGGGGGTGCATAATCTACACTCCTAAAGGGTACAATGAGCATGGCAGGTGATGGGCACACACACATGTACTGTGGGAAACCAGAGACTCTACTGCCTGCAAGAGACAGTGTCGTGGGTACACAGAGCTGAAGGTAAGATTAGTGATAATTTAGTCAAATGCCTCCTTTCTTTGGAGAAAAAAAAAAGGGTGGCCCTAAGCTAGTGACTTGCCCAAAGCCCCAGCTTTACCAAAACCCATTGCATCAAATCTACATCCACAGGACTGCTTCAGCCACAATGCCAGCCTCATCTCACATTCCAACCTTTCTGGATTTCTCATTATTAACCGTAGAAATGTCCATTCACCACTACTTGCTTTGTTGCATGAAATACCTCCATCTTTTTTGCTGCCCCCTTCTTGGCAGCCTTACAAACTCTTACTTCTGCTTATTCTTCCAAGTCCAGTCAAATGCCATCTTCTTCCCTGACTACTTGGGAGGCAAAGGTATCTCTTTGTCTATCACAGTTTCTGGAACAGAGGAGCTACTTAGTAAATATTTGTTGAAAAATTATCTTCCCACATTTATGTATTGCCTGCTTTGTTCAGATACAATTCATCAAAGCAGAGTGCAAGGAAGGGGAAAATGCGAGGAATGAGGGAAGAAAAAGAGAGAGAAAGGATAAGGAAAATAGCAGGGCAGACAGAAAACAGAAACTTGGAACTAATGAAACATCAAAGACTAGAACCAAGGAGTACTAACTCCCAGCCTAGGGTAAATATGTTACACCAGGCCTTGAGCTGTCTTTCTCCTTTGGGATGAATGTGCACAGGCAGAAGGAAAGAAGCAGGTATTAGGACTTGTTTTTTTTTTTTTTTTTTTTTTAATTATTTCTGTCATGGTTAGGGGTGAGAGTTTCATGCCTTCCAGGTTTCAGAGCTAAGACCCCTGTCCCAAGACACCACCAGATCCCACAGCACATTCAATGGGGACCACTGGACTGTGTGGCTGAAGGAGGCATCACCTCCACCTCCTCCTTTGCCCTAATCTTAGTTTATGGTTGTATTTATGATGTCTGTTCTGTTTCTGCAGCTTCTTTCCCCTGCCTATCTGCCCTCAGGCCAGATCTACCTATGCATTCTGGAAGCCATTTGGGCCTTCTGAGTGCTGAAAAATACACACTAAGGTACCACGAAGAGCTGCCTTTCCTCCCACTATAAAATAGTCATAAGGGGCACTTAGGTACAGAGGGACTTTTCAGTCCACTGAGTTCTGTTCAGCTAAGCTGTCATTGTTTTTCCTTCAGGCTGTCTAGGTCTGTGCCAATCAGAACAACAAGCATAGCTGTTTAACATTCATATCCTGTAGCCTATTTTGGAAAATTTAATCAATACTTTATCAGAAAAAAATTTTTTTTTTAGTTTGTTGGAAGTCAAAGTTTCAAAAGATTGATTGCATTTTCAAATAGAATTATTCTTAAAAAACATACTAATTATCTTTATTTTTAACAAGTTGAACATATTTAAACTAGAGAATTTGATAAGCTCTGACATGTACACACATCCATAAAATATCAACACAATTGAAATAATGAACATACCCATCACCCCAACAACTTCTTTGTACACTTTTTTAATCTCTGCCTCCTGTTCCTCTTTTTTCTCTACCCCCTCCTGCTCAGGTAACCACTGATCTGCTTTTTTCTCACTATAAAAACTATACATTAGTTATATTTCCTAGAATTTTATCTAAATGGAATTATACAATATGTGGTCTTCTTCAGCCTGCCTTTTTTTATTTAGAACAATTTTTTTTCACTCATCCATGGTTTAGCAGGTATCAATCATTTGGTCTTTTTTATTGCTGTGTAGTATTCCATTGTATGGATATAGCACAATTTGTTTATCCATTCACCTGTTATTGGGAATTTGAACTATTTCCAGGTTTGGTCTATTATAAATAAAGCTTCTATGAACATTTGTGAATAAATCTTTGTATACCTATATGCTTTCATTTATCTTGGGTAAATAAGTAGAAGTAGAATGGCTGAGTCATATGGTCAATGCATGTTTAACTTTTTAAGAAACTGCCTAATTGTCTTCCAGAGTGACTTTACCATCCTCCATTACACCAGCAGTGTACGAGAGTTCCATATCCTAACCAACACTTAATAGGTCAGTCTTTTATTTTTTTTTAATTTTACCAGTTCTAATACCACCATACATCCGTCAGTTTGTTGTACTGAGATTCTCTCTAAGGTAGAGTAGCTAAAGTGAATGGACGAAATGATGATGTAAAAGAGCTGAATAGAAGATTTTAAAGGGCAGCTCGAGAAGACAAAGTATTATAATAAAATGTGCAAAGACCTAGAGTTAAGAAAAATCAAAGGGGAAGAACATGCTTGGTTTTTCTCAAGCTGAAAGAACTGAAGAAAAAAATCAAGCCTTGAGTTACAACATTGAAGGAATCTACAGGGAAAATATGGAACAATGCAGGAAACATCAAAAGAAGATAGAAGGAATACACAGAGTCACTGTATCAAAAAGAATTGGTCATTGTTCATCCATTTCAGGAGATAGAATATGATCAAGAACTTACCATGCTAAAGGAAGAAGTCCAAGCTGTACTGAAGGGACTGGTGAAAAAGCAAGGCTCTAGGAATTGATGAAATGCCTCGAGATGTTTCAACAAATGGATGCAAAGCTGGAGGAGCTCATTCATCTATGTCAAGAAATTTGGAAGAGAGCTACTTGGCCTACCAATGGGAAGAGATCTATATTTGTGCCCATTCCAAAGAAAGATTATCCAAAAGAATTATGAAATTATAGGACAACATCAATAATATCACACACAAGTAAAATTGTGCTGAAGGTTATTCTTAAGTGGTTGCATCAGTACGTGGACAGGAAACTGCCAGGAATTCAAGCTGAATTCAGAAGAGGACTTGGAATGAGGGATATCACTGTTGATGTCCGAAAGCAGAGAATACCAGAAAGATGTTTTACTGACTGTCCAAAGGCATTCTACTATGTGAATTATAACAAATTATGGATAACATTACAGAGAATGGGAATTACAGAGCACTTAACTGTGCTCACGAGGAAATTGTACTTAGACCAAGAGGCAGTCATTGGAAAGAACAAGGGAACACTGCACGGTTTAAAATCAGGAAATATATGTGTCAGGGTTGTATCCTTTCACCATACTTATTCAATCTGTATGCTGAGCAAATAATCCAAGAAGCTGGACTATAAGAAGAAAAATGCAGCATCAGGATTGGAAGAAGACTCATTACAACCTACGATATGCAGATGACACAACTTTGCTTGCTGAAAGTGAAGAGGACTTGAAGAACTTACTGAAGATCAAACATCATAGCCCTCAGTATGGATTACATCTCAACATAAAGAAAACAAAAATCCTCATAACTGAACCAATAAGCAACATCATGATAAACAGAGAAATGACTGAAGTTGTAAAGGATTTTATTTTATTTGCATTCACAATCAATGCCCATGGAAGCAGCAGTGAAGAAATCAAAAGATGCATGGCATTGGGCAAATCGGCTGCAAAAGACAACTTTAAAGTGTTGAAAAGCAAAGATGTCACTTTAAGGACTAAGGTGTGCCTAGCCTAAACTATGATGTTTTCAATCACCTTATAAGCATGTGAAAGCTGGACAATGAATAAGGAAGGCTGAAGAATTGATGCCTTTGAATTATGGTGATGGTGAAGAATATTGAATATGCCATGGACTTCCAGGAGAATGAACAAATCTGTCTTAGAAGTACAGCCAGTATGCTCCTTAGAAGCAAGGATAGAGAGACTTCATCTCACATACTTTTTTTTCTCACTTCTAGGCTGTCGACATCTATCTCTCCAGTCCTGTCTTCTCTCTTTCTTTTTTATTTTTATTTATTTATTTTTAATTGTACTTTAGATGAAGGTTTACAAGAGTTATTAAAGGGGGTCCTTCAGTTAGAGAACCAACAACATCAGACAGCCTTAATCTAGGACGCAAGACAGTATCAGCCAAATACCAACCTAGGTAAAGAACTCTCATGGGTAAACCAAAACTAAAAGATTTAAAACTGGAAACCAGAGAGGTCAATCTATAAATGACAACAATGTCAGAACAATAAAAGAGGGAACAAATACTGTAGGTACAGAACTTTCAAATGGAAAGGAAGTCAAGATAATATCAAGTAATAAAAGACTGGTATAGATTTAGGAAGATGGGGTAGATAGGAAGATTGAGATTGAATTTCGAGGTAACCACAAAGAAAGTTAACAAACCTACTCACCAAGATAAAGAAGAAAAACATAAAGTCTCACATGCTTTGGACATGGTATCAAGAGAGACCAGTCCCCAGAGAAGGACACCATGCTTGGTACAGTAGTGGGTCAGCAAAAAAGAGGAAGACCCTCAATGAAATGGATTGACATAGTGGCTGCAACAATGGACTCAAGCATAACAACAATTTTGAGGACGGTGCAGGACCGGGCAGTGTTTCGTTCTGTTGTATGTGGAGTTGTTATGAGTTGGAACCATCTTGACAACATCTAACAACAATAACAACAACATATGCTGCATGCAAAAACTGGACAATGAATAAAGAAGACTGAAGAAGAATCGATGCCTTTGAATTATGGTGTTCGTGGAGAATATTGATTATGTCATGAACTGCCAAAAGAATGAACAAATATGTCTTGGAAGAAGTACAGCTAGAATGCTTCTTAGATGTGAGGATGGTGACACTTCACATCACTTACTTTGGACATGTTATCAGGAGGGACTAATCCCTGAAGAAGGACATCATACTTTGTAAAGTAGAGGGTCAGTGAAAAAGTGAAGGACCCTCAATAAGATGGATTGACACAATGGCTGCAACAATGGTCAAAAGCATAATGATTGTGAGGATGGTGCAGGACTGGGCACTATTTCGTTCTGTTATACATAGAGTCTCCACGAGTCGAAACCAACTTGACGGCACTGAACAACAATTCACATTTTCCTAATGACTGGCAAGTAGTCAGTGCAAATTGTTAAGCACTCAACTACTAACTGAAAGGTTGGTGATTTGAACATACCTAGAGGTGACTCAGAAGAAAGGTCTGGTGTTCTGCTTCTGCAAAGTCACAGCCTGGAAAGCCCTATGGAGCGCATTTCTACTCTGCAAACATGGGGTCATCGTGAGTCAGATTTGACTCAACAGCAACTATTTACATATGTTTTAGATGGCCGACGGTACTGAGCTTCTTTTCATGTCCTTATGTCTTTGGTGCTGAGTCTGTCTGTTCAAATCCTCTGTCCATTTTTTTTTTTTTAATTGGGTTGTTTGCTTTCTTGTTATTTGATTTTTAATTATGTTTTGAAATTTTTTTTTGGATACAAATCTTTTGTCAGATACATCCTTTGTATTTTTTTCCCATTCTTTTTTTTTTTAATTTTCTTAACAGTCCCTTTTAAAAAAGCAGAAGTTTTTAATTTTGATGAAGTTCAATTTATCAATTTATTGTTTAATTAATACAGTTTTAAAATCATATCTAAGAAATCTTTGTCTAACTCTACCTCAGAAAGATTTTCTTCTAGAAGTTTTATAGTTTTCGGTTTTATATTGAAGACTGTAATCCAATATGAGTTACTTTTGTATACAGCTCAAGATATAGCTCTACATTTATTTTATTTTATATTTGCATATAGATGTCCAGTCGTCACAGGACCATTTGTTGAAAAGACTGTCCTTTCTCTACTAAATTGCCTTCGTATTTTTGTTGAAACTCTTTTATCCAAGTATGTATAGATCAATTTCTGCCCTCTATTCTGTTCTATTGACCTGTCTTTCTGTCTTCGTATTAATACCACACTGTCTTGTTAACTGTGTCTTTATAAAGTCTCAAAATTACATAGTGATATTCCTCCAAATGTGTTATTCTTTTTCAAAGTTGTTTTGGCTATTGTTGGTCCTGCGTGATTTCGTATGAATTTTAGAATCAATGTGTCAATTACTACTAAAACACCCGTTGGGATTTTGATTGAGATTGAATTGAATCTATAGGTCATCTGGGAAACAATTTATATTTTAACAATATTAAGTCTTCTGGTCCATGAATAGGGTATCTATATCTCTATTTCTTTAGGTCTTCTTTAATTTCCCTGTGCAGCGTTGCGTAGTTTTCAGTTTATAGAACTTTCATGCGTTTTGTCATTATTATGAAAGTATTTCTTTATTTCCAGTAATAATTTTTTCTCTAAAACTACCTTGTCTGACATTAATATAGCTAGTAGACTTTTATGGAGTCCCTGGTTGGTGCAAACGGTTAAGCACTTGACTA
Organism: Loxodonta africana; assembly: GCF_030014295.1. NCBI lineage: Eukaryota > Metazoa > Chordata > Mammalia > Proboscidea > Elephantidae > Loxodonta > Loxodonta africana. Next base: position 23,612,839 of record NC_087353.1, on the reverse strand, counting down.
CTAGCTGAAAAGTTTGTGGTTTGAACCTAACCAGAGGTGCCTCGGAGGACAGGTGTGGTGATCTGCTTCCAGGGCATCCTTGAAAACCCCACGGAGCAGTTCTACCCGGCACATATGGGGTCACCATGAGTCAGAATCAACTCAACAGCAGCTAACTGCAAAAACAGTATACCTTTGAATAGTGTTAGCATGGTATATACGTTTCCATCCTTTTACATTTGATCTATTTGTGACTTTATATTTAAAAATGTGTTTCTTGTGTGCAGTACACAGTTGGGCTCTTCTTTTTTAGTAAAATATGACAATTTTTGCCTTTCATTTGGGGTTTCTTGACTATGTAAATTCAACACGCTTAGGTTTACGTCTATGAGCTTGCTATTTTTTTTTCTCTCTCTCTCTGTTCTTTGTCCCCACTGTCTTCTAATTTTGCCCTCCCTTTGAATTAATTGTTCATTTTTATGGATCAATTTTGTGTCCTCTGTTGGCCTATCATCTATAACACTTTTTTTTTTTTTAATTTTAGTGGTTGCTGTAGGGTTTACAGTGAATATTTTTAACTTATCACTATCTAATTATAAGCAATAGTATACCACTTCTCATAAGGTTCATGAACCTTGACATAGAATGTTTTCATTTCTCCTTGTCTTAGCTTCCCAGGGCTCCCATAACAAAATATGATAAAGTACAGGAATTTATCTATCGTCTTATAGTTTCAGCACCTAGACATCTGAATTCTGGGCTTTGGGAGAGCTATGCTCTCTCTCTGTAGTCTCTAGGTGAAGTTCCTTCGTTGACTCTTTCATCTTCTGATGGTCCCAGTGTTTCCTGGTATTCCTCAGCTTGTAGGTGGATCCTCACATGGTGTCTTCCCCTTGTGTGTGACTGATTCTGTGTCCGTTCTCTCCTTCTATAAGACAACACTCAGAAAAAATTAGGACTCACTATTCCAGTATGACCTCATTAACTTAGCTTGTAACATCTGCATAGAAAAACCCTACTTTTTCCAAACAAAGTCATACTCGCAGGTACAGGGAATAGGCCTTCCACCTATATTTTGGAATGACAATTCAATGTATAACACTTCCTTCTTGGGCTTAATGGTATTGGTGTCATATATTTTACTTATATATGTTATCATGTACGCTATTATTTTTGTTTAAAGTCAATTACCTTGTAAAAAAGATTTAAATACTAAGAAAAATAACACATATTTCCTCATGCAGCAATCATTTCTAGTGCTCTTGATTTCTTTGCCTACAGATATATTTCCATTTAGCATTGTTTTCCTTCTGCTTAGAGACTTCCTGTAACATTAGTTACAGTGTGAGTCTGCTGATGATGAGGCTTTCAGCTTTTGTATATCTGAAAATGTTTTCATCTCACCCTTGTTTTGTTTTTGGAATATATTTTTGGTGGGTATAGAGTTCTAGGCTGATAATATTATTCTACTTGTACTTTAAAGATGTAGTTACACTGTCTTCTTGCTTGCATTTTTCTGATGAGAAATTTGTTGTCAGCCTTATCTTTGTTCCTGTGTGTGTAATGTGTTTATTTTTCTGAATATTTTTAAGATTTTCTCTTTATTACTGTGTTCAAACAATTTGATTATGATATGCTTTGTGTAGTTTTCTTTACAGTTTTTATATCTGTAGGTTAATAATTTTTTATCAAATTTGGACCTTTCTTTAATCATGGTTTTCTTCCAGTAGTGTTTTTGTTCAGCCTACTTTCTTCTCTATTTCAAGCACTTCCACTTACATATTGGGCTGCTTAAAGTAGCCTTGCAGTACAATGATGTTCCATTCTTTTTTTTTTTCTATGTTCACTTTAGTTGTTCCTCTCCCTATGCCTTTGAATTGACTGCTCTCTTCTTCAGAAATATCTAATCTGACATCAACCCTATTCAGTGAATTTTTTACCTCATAGATTATAATTTTTCTTTCTAGAAGTTCAGTTTGGGTCTTTTATATATTTTTATGTCCCTACTGAACTTTATGAACACATGGACTGCATTTAGAATGACTAATGCCTTTGCTAATTCGCACATGTGTTATTTCTTGGGTGGAATCTTTGTTTGCTAGACGTTGTGAATTTTATCTTTTTGGGTGCTGGGTATTTTTACTCCTATGTATTCGTTCTTGAACTTTATTCTGGAATTTAGTTAAATTATTTAGAAAAAAGACTAATATTGTAGGTTCTTGCTTTGAACATTTTTTAGGTGAATCTAGAGGAGAGTTCATTTAGGTCTAATTACTCCCCACTACTGCCCTGGGGGAGGAGTAGTAAAGCTTCTGGCTACTAACCAGTCAGCAGTTCGAATCCACCAGCTGCTCCTTGGAAACCGTATGTGGTAGTTCTACTCTGTCCTATAGTGTCACTATGAGTTGAAATCAACTCGATAGCAGTGGCTTTGGTTTTGGTTTACTAAGTCAAGACTTTCCTGAGTATTCTACTCAAGGGCCAGTGATTTATGAGTTTTTCCAATTTAGCTGGTAGAAACAAGTACTATTTCCAGGCCTGTGTGAGTTCTAAGCATCAATCCCTTTAATTATTTTCAGTGGTTCTTTCTCTGGGCTTGGGTAATTTTCTCACAAGCATATCCTGATCAATATTCTGTTGAAAACTTAAGGGACTTCTTTTCCTTTCTCCAGTATACTCTCTCTGTCCAGCTCCCTCCTCTTTGGTACTCCATCCTACAAACTCTAGCTGCCTTGATCTCCTTGAAATCTCAGCTCTGTCTCTTCACTCAGGGAGTCCACCAAGCTCTTCCTGGGTTTCCTTTCCCTATGTCATGGTCTGCAAACTATCTCAAGGCAGTAAGTTCAGGCAATTGTAAGGCTCACTTCATATGTTCTGTGCCTCGAAAACTATTGTTTCATGTATTTTGTTTGTTAGTGATTTTATTTTTTTCAGGTGGTAAGGTAATACAGTTCCTGTTTTTTCTATCTTGTCTGGAAGTAGAAGATAAATTGAAGTACTTTTTTGACCCTCAGAAACATATCTCCAACATTATAATGAAAGTCAAAGGAAAATATCACTCAATATATATTTGCTTTGGGTACAACTTCTCAGAATTATATGCCTATGTCTAGAGTGGAAACCCAGGTGGCATAATGGTTAAGTGCTACAGCTGCTAACCAAACCGTCGGCAGTTCGAATCTGCCAGGCGCTCCTTGGAAACTCTATGAGGCAGGTCTACTCTGTCCTATAGGGTCGCTATGAGTCGGTATCGACTCGATGGCGCTGGGTCTGGGTTATGTCTAGATTTGGGGTAACAGTTAACAAGAAGGCCTAGTATCCTCTTTGATTTTATCTGGATCCAGCTAAAATATCATGGTTTTTCTATGTGGCATATGTGGAATTATTTTTTTTGTATTACATTTAGCTCTAACAATCACTAAGCATGCAATGCTATTGTAGTACTTTGTTTGAGTGACTGGGAAAATGGAACACTTTAACTATGTGGAACCAGACAAGCCAGTATGTGTGCTATAGGTCTGGAACCCTCTGAAGCCTACTTCAAGGCCATCCTCACAGAAGGTGCTCAACAAAGAGGCTGAATGAATAAGTGGTATGGCAATAAAGTGGTGAGGCTGGTTGTTTGGTGTGCATATCCAAATGGATGGAGGAGAAGCGTGGTGGTAGAAAAAGAATACAGACTATGGACTCAGAGAGAATTGGGGTCCAATTCTAACTCCTCATTTGCCAGGTAAGTGAAAGCGATTAAAAGACCCAAGCTTCAGTTTCACCAGCTTTAGACTAGAAATGAAATTAACTATGTTGCAATATTCCAATGAATATAAAGTCAGATGTGCATGAGAAAGCACCTAACATAGAACATGGCATACTTTAGGCAACCAATTAATGTGAGTTCTCTCCCATGCAGAGCAGCCCACTGGGGAAGGTAGAATGTTTACGCTGTTTTTGCTTACAGTACGTAAGGGACTGATTTAAGGCATAGAGGAATAAATTTAGAAATGTCCTCATATATATCAAATCTTTGAACTTTGAGATGGATTTTATTTTTGTAAAGAGACAAAAATCCCTCAAAACCAAGGTGCCTTAGTTATCTAGTGCTGCTGTAATGGAAATACCACAGGTGGATGACTTTAATGAGTGATTTATTCTCTCACAGTCTAGGAGGATAAAAGCCCAAATTCAGGGTGCCAGCTCCAGGGGAAGTTTTTCTCTCTTTGTCGGCTCTGGAGGAAGGTCCTTGTCATCAGTCTTACCCTGCTGTAGGAGCTTCTTAGCGCTGGGACCCTGGGTCCAAAGGATGAGCTATTCTCCTGGCTCTACTTTCTTTGTGGTGTGAAGTCCCCTTGTCTCTCTGCTGGCTTCTCTCTTTTATATCTCAAAAGAGATTGACTTAAGACACAACCTAATCTTGTAGAGATAGGTTTTATAACACATAGGAAAATCACATCAGATGAGAAAATGGTGAACAGTCACACAATACTGGGACTCACAGCCTAGCCAAGTCGATAGATATTTTTGGGGACACAATTTAATCCATGACACAAGGCAAGTAAATAAATGAAGATAATTATGAATGAGGATAAAAATAAATACATATATGTGACTATAACACCATGTCATACACACAAGTGTTCCAGGAGCAGACTGTATATGAATTCCCAGTTTGTAAGGTAAACATGTTCTGAGGATCGCTATATCATAGAAACAAGTTTTTTCTCTCTCCAGGAGGAAACCCTTTGAAAAAAATACCTTTTACGTAGACATAGTCCTGGTCTGAAAAAAAAAAAAAAGAAGAAATTAAAAACTCTGGTTTCGTTAAGTCTGATCACACGTTCTACAATCTCTTGTTTCCGTTTATAAGGTGCTTTTACTTGTGCTAATTCATTACCTGAGAAGCAGAGATTCAGAGAAGTTTTAAGCAGCTTGCCCAAGGTCATTCAACTAAATAATTCTCAGAGCTGAGTTTTGAACCCAGATCAGGCCTTTTCTCCTTAATGGCACCTATAATTTTTTTATGTCCTATCTAAAAGCATGTTGTTTTAAAACAAAGTTGATGTTACTCCCTCAGCCAATAATAGGAGTGGAAAATATTTTAAGAAGTATACAATTCTATAAACTATTTTATTGTTAATTTTGATTCCTAGTGTTTCATACTGGAGATAAATTTAATCTGCAGGCATTCTTGAAGAGTGACTTCAGTTTTGGGTAGCTGCATCTTAGCAGATTGGAAAACACACAGAGTGGCTTTAGTGAGATCCTGAATTGTTATCTCAAGGGTCTCCTGTGGCCTTTGGGCTCAGACTGCAGTGGGAACTGCTTTTCCCACACCTCTTTCTCAAGCGAATTCAGACATTGAGTTCTGGGATGATTCAGCTGCATCCAATTAGACTCCCCCAAACAGGAAGGGAGAACAGCTTGATTGCAGTTGCTACACTGGAGTGGACAGTCTCCTTTCCACCGAATAGTTCAGCCTCCTCACCAGGACAGACTGAGACATGTTATGTAGAAAGCCCACGTTCTGGAATGCAGCAATTTTAACAATGGGAGCATTGTTCCCTGGATTGGACAGCTTACTGCGCTCTAACAGTGCCCACACTGTGAGTCAGCAGGGGAGAGGGACCTCAGTTCCAAATCGGCTTCACGCTGCCTTTCCTGACCCCGACGCAGAAAAGTCTGGTTTGAAAAACCATTCACCTTTTAACATCAAGTAACAGCTGTTCCCATCTCTAAATACATTTGTTATTACAAAATGTCTGGGGCCAGATTTAAATGACACAGGGAGGCCAAAGAAAAATGATATAAATGGAGCCCATGTGAAAAGACCTGAAGTAGGTTAGGTTGGGAAGGCATTAAACCATTGGGCTTAACAATTTTCATTTACCCTAACCAGGATAAATATAGATCAGTCAAAACTGAAATTATCAGGTGCCTTGCCAAAGCCAGTACATCATATTGGTTTCATAAGGTCCATCGCTTGGCGATTTTTTGCTTTGTTCAAAAAAGCATGCACAGAAAGGCATGCTAAATCCTCAGTGAGGCTACACTTTAAAAAGATAAACTCATTGTTTTTTCCCACTGTAGTAGTTGATGTTGTTACATAGCCACAGTACAGTTAGTTACCATTAAACTATTGCTGCAGCAGTGCATTGATGGGGACTCAGAAGAGGACATGGAACAAGGGATATTGCTGATACCAGATGTATCTTGGCTGAAAGCAGAGAATACCAGAAAGATGTTTACCTGTGTTTTATTGACTATGCAAAGGCATTTGACTATGTGGATTGTAACAAATTAATGATAACCTTGTAAAGAATGGGAAATCCAAGACACTTAATTGTGCTCGTGTGGAACCTGTACATAGACCAACAGGCAGTTTTCAAACAGAACAAGGGGATGCTACATGGCTTAGAATCAGGAAAGGTGTGTGTCAGGATTGTATCCTTTCACTCTTCTTGTTCAATGTGTATGCTGAGCAAATAAATCGAGAAACTGGACTATCGGAGACTCATTAAAGACCTGTGATATGCAGATGACACAGTCTTGCTTGCTGAAACCCAAGAGGACTTGAAGCACTTACTTATGAAGATCAAAGACTACGGCCTTCAGTATGGATTACACCTTAACACAAAGAAAACAAAAATCCTCACAACTAGACCAGTATGCAATATCATGATAAACGGAGAAAAGATTGACGTTGTCATGGGCTTCATTTTACTTGGCTCCACAATCAGTGCCCATAGAAACAGCAGTTAAGAAATCAAACAATGCATTGCATTGGGCAAATCTGCTGCAAAAGACATCTTCAAAGTGTTGAAAAGCAAAGATGTTACTTTAAGGACTAAGGTACACCTGACCCAAGTCGTGGTATTTTCAATCACCGCATATGCATGCAAAAGCTAGACAATGAATAAGGAAGACTGAAGAAGAATTGATACCTTTGAATTAAGACATTGACAAGAATATTTAACACACCACAGGCTGCCAAAAGAATGAGAAAATCTGTTTTGGAGAAGTACAGCTAAAATGCTCCTTAGAAGCGAGGATGGCGAGACTGTCTCACGTACTTTGGACATGTTATCAGGAAGGACCTGTCCCTGGAAAAGGACATCATGTATGGTAAAATAGACGGTCAGTGAAAGAAAGGAAGATCCTCAACGAGGTAGATCAACATGGTGGCTGCAGCAGCAGGCTCAAGCATAGCAACAATTGTGAGGATGACGCAGGACTGGGCAGTGTTTCGTTCTGTTTTACATAGGTTTGCTATGAGTTGGAACAGACTTGACAGCACTGAACAACAACAACAACAAAGTAAATTATTAAAGCTTAGGAATATCTGAACGTAATGACTCCAAGTGCACCTCATGAAAACCAGCATAAAAGTAATGCATATTTCTTGGCTAGGCTCCAATATTTGGGTAGCTTCTTCATTATCTATGTAGCATTAAAGTCAGAGAGACCAAACGAACAAACTGAACATATTGTTAACACTTTTGACATTTAAACTATAAAAATTATGAGTTATGTATTATTATATATAAGATAAAAATGTTATTCAAAGGATGAATGCATGCTTTGTTATTAAAAAGCTAATTCACAGCAAAACCTCAAATTTAACTTTGGGGGTTCTTAGCACCTTATATATTCTTTTTTCTATCACTTGACAATCCACCAAATACCCCTTAGTAAGTTCAAGGTAATACTTGACTATAATTGCAAGCCTTCCTCTGATGCCTGGAAGCTCCTCAGGCCATAGACACGTTCATGATTTTATAGAAATGGAAAGAAACAAATGACAGATAGTGGAGAGGAATGCACGTGTCAGGCCTTTGAAACAAGATAGACCTATATTCCATTCCCTTCTTCACCATTCATTGATTATGCCGCCTTGGTCAAGGTAAGTCACAAAACCCTAGCAAAGTTCTTTATGGGATTAAGTATGGAAATGTATTTGAGGTGCCTGCATATTGTAAGATCTGAATTTTACATCTTCATCTGGTATAGCTTTCAGATGGAACTTGGAGCTTGGAGAAGTCCATGTCCTGAGGACACTTGTTTATGACCTTTCACTTTGGATGTGTAAAGGTCAGATCCCACAGTGAGATTTGTCTATTGCATTGAAGGGAAATTTAATTCCAAATGCTAATCTTTCCTATTCAGTGACCACCTCTTCTACCTGGAGGGTAAGTGGGCAGTCATCGTTGGTCAATGATTCAGAAGATGTTGCCAGAGCTGGCTTCCCTGTTCTTGTCCAGAGCCACATACTCCAAATCAAGTGGGACAGCTTTTTCAGAAGAGCACCGGAGGTGGACCAGAGCTTTGGGGAGACCTCACGTTGGTGGTCTGGCCTGAGTCGTGTTTGGCGATATCTTGGGCATGATGTAAGACTTAGTTGTTTGCTTAACTTTTTGGTGAGACGGGTATATAGGGCTCTGCTTGTATCTTTTTCCGGCCCCTGATGTTTCTCTGTTACTGGTATCTATTTCTTCCCTCACTTCAGAGCCACCTACACACAATGGAATGCTTTTACAGCAATTCCCTGCTCCCCCACCTCCCACTGCCTACTCCCCTCCCATCCTACACATCTCCCCCAAGCCCCTACATGCCAAGGTCTCCAGGGTTAGGACAGACCTTCACTGATAGAACCAGCATGTTCCCAGAGACTTGATTTGTCCCAAATTATAGCTAACTCATCATACCTAACTGGGGTGGCAGAATGACTGGGGTGGAGTATGGTATGTCACAGAGGAATATGAACTGGTAGTGGTATGACAGAGCGAGGGGTTTGAGTGGGAATAAGAGTGCTTGGATTTCCAATGCTTGGAATGACCTGGTTGCTGCGAGAGGATACTTGCCAGAGGATATAGCTCTCTCCTTTGATTAAAGATTAGAGTTATTAATATTAACCTATAGCAATCTCTAGCACAGAACTACTTGCTGCATTCCAGGCTCTTTCATACAATTGACTGCTGTAAACTCTACATGAATGTTTTACAGACATCTCAAACTCAACAGCTTAAATGTAAATTCATCATGTGTGTCCCATTGCTGTCGAGTTGATTGCAACTCATAGCAACCCTATAGGACAGAGCAGAACTACCCCATAGGGTTTCCAAGGAGGAGCTGGTGGATTTGAACTGCTGGTCTTATGGATAGCAGGCTGAGCTCTTCACCATTGCACTACCAGGGCTCCGAATTCATCATAACCCCCATCAAACCAATAGGTTCCTCTTCTGCCAGTTCCATCAAAGACAGAATCTTTCCCTTTCCTCACATGTTATCTAATTAACCACCATACCCTTTGAATTGATCATGTACTTTTCTCCCCTGCAGCCCCTGGGTGGTGCAAGTGGTTAATATACTTGGCTGTTAACCAAAAGATTGGAGGTTTGAGTCTACTTAGATATAGCTCAGAAGAGAGGCCTAGAGACCTACTTCTGAAAAAGCAGCCATTGAAAACCCTATGGAGCACAGTTATACTCCGACATACATGATGTAACTATGATTCAGGATAGATTCAATGGCAACGTGATGGTTTGGGGTCAGTGGTGTTTCAGTGGTAGAATTCTATGTAGGAAACCCAGGTTTGATTACTGGCCAATGGCAGTAATCAATTACTGGCCATATGGCACCCCATATAAAGCCACCACCTATCTGAATTGACTCGATGGCACACAACAACAACAACAACAACAACAACACAACCCATCTGTTAGTGGAGGTTTGAGTGTTGCTGTGATGCTGAACAGGCATCAGCTGAGTTTCCAGACTAAGGCAGACTAGGAAGAAAGCTTGGTGATCTACTTCCAAAAATTAGCCAGTGAAAACCCTATGGATCACAACAGTCTGATCCACAAGTGATCATGGGGATGCCACAGGACCAGACAGTGTTTTGTTCTGTTTTGCATGTGGTTGCCATGAGTTGGGGGCCAACTCAATGGTAGCTAACAACAACCAATAGCCCTTTGATGCACATTCTCACTGTTATTATGCAAGTTCTTTCTCTCATCACTTCTTACCCTGACAATTACAACATGGTTCCCTCATCAGGGAAATTTTTAAATCATTACAATTTTTGAGCATCACTTCAGAAGAGATAAATTACAATCATTGGGGTAGGGAATGTTGAAGCCTGAGTACAGTAATGTTTGTAAAATCTTCTTGGGTCATTCTAACATAGTCAGGGTTGAAAACCACTGTGCAATGTTGCATATCTGACTGTGCTATTCCCCTGTTTGAACAGCATTCCTCCATTTTTTGCCTAGACTCTAAACCTTCATTGGGCCCCTTACCTGGTCCCCTTTATCATTTTCTCATGCCATACCAAACTCTTGTCCTTAATGACCCCTTCTCCTGCATTTCACTCTTTGAATAGACTCTGTCCTCTACTTTCTGACAGCCTATTAAAACTGTTAGGGGTGCTATAGGCCAAGTCTACCAGAACACAATAAGGCAAATCATGCTGTTCTTTCAATTTTATTTTTATATGGGCCTCTCCTGCTGTTGTTGTTGTTGCTAGTTGCCCTCAAGTTGATTCCAACTCATGATGACTATGAGTAGAACAGTGCTCTGTAGGGTACTCAAGGCTGTGACCTTTCAAAATAGATCTCTAGGCCTGTCTTTCAAGCACCTCTTTATGGATTAGAACTGCCACCGTTCCAGTCAGTAGTCGAGCATTTGACCATTTGTGCCATCTAAAGACTCCTGGGCATCATCTAGCAGGATAATATTTTGGCAGGTTCTAGCTTGAGAAGGAGACTTTGTTCCTGCCCTGGATGTAGGGATAGATTTTTGTGTGATTTTGAGTAAGTTGCCATCTCTTTCACTCTCTCATTGCTAATCTCTCCATCTACAAAATGAAGTCACTAGATTAGATGTTCTCTACCATATTAGGTATAAAATTTTATGATGATCTCCTTTAATGCATATTTCCCTCAGAGCTATTAGTGTTCCTGGAAGTTGTTTCTTCTGTGGAAGCATTTGTTTTGCTCTCTCATTGAGCTGATTCCAGCCCAGATTTGATTGTAACTAGTCATTTTTGTCTTTCTTTTCTATAAACTGGGCCTGGTTTGATGAATAAATGGATTTTAGAGCATTCATGCTTCATTCTGGAGATATAGATAGATAAACGAATGGATGTATGGATGGATGGGTGGGTGGATGGATGAATGGATGGATAGATAGAGAGATGGTCTCTAATCTTCCAGGATATACCAAAAGAACAAAGGAATACAGGAGATTCATAGTCCCTCCTGCCCCCACATACACATACCCCAAAATCCAGGATCAGCATTATCCCCAGTCCTAAGAATAAAGAAGTCAGATATTCTGGGTCTCTTATTCATGGAGTACATGTTTGAAAGTAGTCTAGACTCTTCGGGAGTTTCAGCTCTGGCTCTCACCTCCCCCATGCCATTCTGCTTCCAGTTTGAGAAACCAGGTCTTTTAAAATGGCCCTTGAGTCCTGGGGCATCAGCAAACTTTTTACAAAGTAGCATTCCAAGGATGACTTAAGTGTCACTGAATTAAAAACAGATGGCTCACATCGCCTCTTAAATATATGTACTTGAAAACTAAAGGAAGAAATATTTGACACAACCTTATGCAGGGTTTCTCCACTCTTTTAGTGGTTAGAATGCCAGTGTGACATACTTGATTGAATCCAGAATACTCAAAATGTGCTCTGTAGCCATCAGTTTTCTCACCTGTAATGATGGGATAAGCTCCCAGAATCCTAATAGATCAATATTCTCAACCTTGGCTCTACATTGGAATTGCCTGGGGAGCTTTAAAAAGCAAAGCCAGGCTTTGGCCCCTCTCCCGAAGATTCTGATGTAATAGGTCTGCAATGTGGCTTGGGCATCAGGCTTTTTTAGAGCTCCCCAGGTGATTCTAATGAGCAGCCAAGGCTGGGCATGACTGTGATGGAGGATTCCAAGGACTTTCCAAAACAAAGAGCATGTTCCTTCAAATTCTTTAGAAGGATCAAAAGGAAAATAAGATTGATATTGCCTTTGTCCATGAGGGCTAGAATTACATAGAAGAAACAATGATGTTTCTGGACATCCATGGAGGGAAAGGGTTGCCTGGGAAGGTAGTCAATTTTCATCACTGGACCCAAAAGAGAAGTTGTAAATGAGATTCTAGCATCAACTGGAAGATAAGCTTGATGGTGTTTAAGATTCCTTTCACTCAGATACTCGCAGAGGAAATGAGACAGAAGATGGGGAAAAAAAGATCAGCATTTACTGAGTACCTCTTATGTGCCTAGCACTCTGCTAAATGCTTTGGAAAGTCTATCACATCTTGATACTCACAATAGCCTTTAATGATTGGTGTGGCCATCTATAATGACTGATGCAAAAGCTTAAGTGAAGGACACTTAGCTAGATAAACCATCTTAAATAAGAAAAAAGAAAACTTCGGTTCTGTTGAAGTGAGACTTCCAGCAAATTCAAGTATCTGAACGTAAGTTAGTATAAAAAAGGGCTACTAGACTTGCAAAGCTGTCCTAAAGCTGTCCCCTGGCCCCTTGGCTCCTCCTTCAGTCTGTACAATACAGAAGTTATTGCCTCTTATATTGTCTCCCTTGCAGGAAAAGACGTAATGATTTGAAAGTGCAATAACGTAAGTGTTTGGTGGAGGGAACAATATGGCCACTTGGGGTAGGGAGAGCATTTGGTCTGGATGGGTCAGAGAAGGCTCCAGCCAGACCAGAAGCATGTAGGCTGGACTTTAAGAGGCAAGGGAGTTTTGAAGGTGTTTGTGATGTCAGAGAGGAAGTAATTGTCCAAATGATTTAGGTTGCTGTCTACCACAGAAAAACAGCTGTTTTTGTTTTTGTTTGTTTTTTCAGCAGTCTGGTAGAGATTTACCTAAAATGTAAAGTAGAATGATCTTAGAGATTTGCAAATAGACAGAAGAGTCTTATGCTTTTTTTTCGCTGCCTAATGTGGGGATGGATCTACTTGGTTTAATACACTTCTTCTTGACTGCAGGACTGTATCTGCACAGGTATCTATAGACCCATGTTCCATTTCAGACAAGCCTTATAGTAAGGCAATGTAAGCCAGCTGTTAAAAGTAGAGCTGATGTATTTTTCATTCTAAAAATGGGAATAATAACAGTTTGATAACTAAGGTGTACTTTACTGAAGACAAAGTCTTTTCGATCGCCTCATATGCATGTGGAAAGCTGGATAGTGATAAAGGAAGACAGAAGAAGAATTGATGCATTTGAATTTTGTGTTGGGGAAGACTATTAAAGATACCACGGACTGCCAGAAGGATAAACAAATCGGTCTTAGAAGAAATACAAACAAATGTTTCTTAGAAGCCAGGATGGTGAGGCTTTGTCTTGCTTACTTTGGACACGTCATCAGGAAGGATCAATTGTTGGAAAAGGACATCATGTTTGGTAAAACAGAGGGTCTGTGAAAATAAGAGAAACCCTCAATGAGATGGATGGACACAGTGCTGCAACACTGGACTCAAACATACCAGCAATCATGCAGACAGTGCAGGACCAGTCAACATTTTGTTCTGTTATATATAAGGTCACCAGGAGTAAGAGCTGACTTGACAGTGGCTAACAACACCAAAAAGAGTAATAATAACGCACACGTTGCGTGATAAACGAGAGCATTTACCTTATTCGAAGGAGGCAACACAAAATGGACCCTCAATAAAAGCTAGCTGCCCACCTATCTGCACACATTCAGGTAGCCAGTCGTAGAGCATGTAGCCCTGGAGACAGTACTGTCTGCGGCTTCCCTGAGGGCTTTAAGTAGGTAGGGCCACAAGCACTAGGGGGATTCAGAACAGTTAAAAAAAAAAAAGGGGAAGAAGAAAAATAAAGCTGAGCAATGAGTGATAGGACAGCCAGGGAAGGGAAACCTGCTTGGTGCCAGATAACAGGGTCTGTTGCTTTTGGACTTTGAACAAATTTTGTTTAATTTTTTTTTTTCCATAAGAAAGAAGAAGCAGGAAATCAAAGAAAAACTCTAGAGACCCTTCTACCCACTCTTGGGGGAGCCCTAAACCAATGTCTGTTAACCACAGCCCAGTGGATGGCGAGTTCACACCTTGGGCCCCAAACGGAGTCAGCCCTGGTGCCTGTGCTCTTATGGGACAGTTTGCTGTTTATCTGGTTGACTTTCTCCTCAGAGAGAACCAAGCGTGTTGTCCAGTAGAGATTGAGAGGCCAGGCGGAGGCACCACAGTAGAAGCTTCTGCTCTATTGATTTGTTGCACAAGGCTTACTTTCATTTCTTTTGGCCCCTTTTGCTGGCTAATGCAGTGGTGGGTGAAAGAAGTGGCATCGTCTGGTGTGTTACTAAAAGGAAAATAGGAAATCACAAAGCAGATGTAAGTGATCTGCTGGGACTGTGCACAGGACAGTGGCTCGGAAGTCTCTGTTAACTTAAGCTCATGGAAAATTGGGGCAAAAAGGGAATATACTGCTCCTTCTTTTTACAGCTGAGGCAATGAGGCTCAGGGAAGGAGATCTATTTGTTTAACTCCACACACAGAGCTTAGAACTGTGTTGGAATTAGAATTATCCTGGGATCTTGGATCTTAGTTCAGTGATTTTTCCAATGCATCCATGTCATATGCTCACTTATCTGTAGCTCTACTCATACTCTTCCCTCTTCCTGGTATGCCTTTGACCTGATGTGCCCTAAATGCCTCAGTTCAGTCCTTATCTCCTCTATGGAGTCTTCTCTGACCCACACATCTGCTCCAGGTTGAGCTATGGATCCCTTGTCTTTTTCCTCCCAGTGTTTACCTCAGAGTCCTATAAATGCTGGCCTATAGTCTCTCTGGCAGCCCCTGGGTAGTGCAAATGTTTAATTGAACTTGGCTGTTAACCAAAAAGTTTGAGGTTTGAGTCCACACAGAGCCATCTTGGAAGAAAGGCCTGGTAATCTTTTTCTGAAAAATCAGCCATTAAAACCCCCATGGAGCACAGCTCTACTCTGACACACATAGGGATGCCATGCGTAGGAGTCGGCTCTATGGCAACTGATATATTCTTTCCATCTAGCTGGAAGGTGGGCTTTTGAAAGGCAGGAACCCAGCATGTAGCACAGCATGACACAGGGTAGATGTTTGGTCATGTGTGTCAAACTAAATGATGTAAACCTGGGAGTCCAGGATTAACCAGCTCATCTGCCAGATACTCCTTGGAAAGTTTGGGAATTTGCATAGTCAATTAGAGTTTGTAGCCTGGCCTTACTTCTAAAAGAATATACCAATTCTCCTTTAACCACAAGGACAAATTAATTCAAGGCTCAGGAGGAGCTTCAATTTACAATCCAAAAACAGTTTTCTAAAGAATGTTTGTGTCTAGATAGGGCTGGGTTATACATGGTAAGTTTTCTATACAGGCTTATTTGGAAGCCTTCAAACGGCCCCTCAGATTGCCTGTGATTTATGTCATTGTTGTTAAGCCATTGATGACCATAGTTTAAATAGTAATGTCCTCTAAGATGGAATAGCCAAGCTTCCAGTGCCTTAGTTTGAATCAGTATGCCCAACGAGCAAAGTAGAAGGCCTGAGGGAAGGGGACACTGAATGGTAAGTCTGGAAGTGGAAGGTCATTGAAATTGAGAGAGTGAAAAGAGAAACGTGATGCCATGTGACCCACTCTTCAAATTGTGTCAGGTAGATGAGCTCCATAAAAGTGTAGAGAGTTCCCCAAGTCAGTGATTTTCATTAGGTTCGTTTGTGAACATTAAAAACACTAATTCCTGGGCTATACCCCAGACCATTAAATAGACTCTCCTGGGACAGGGACCAAGCATCAGCATTTGTTAAAATTTCTCCAGATAATTCCAAAGGGCAGGCAAAGGGGAGAGCCATTGACCTAAGATCTCAATTTAATGATGTTGGGAGGATCTACCTATCTTTTAGTAGGACCTGAAGATCATTTACACTCATCTTAAAAACTTTGAATTTGGCCTGTGAATACCTTGTCAGGGGACTTGGGTTGACTGAAACTTTGAAATCTACCTACTAATGCCCTTCCTGCTCCTTAGCAACGAGGATGGTGAGACTTCATCTCACATGCTTTACATGTTATTAGGAGGGACCAATCTGTGAAGAAGGACATCATGCCTGGTAAACTAGAAGGTCAAGGAAAAAGGAAGACCCCCAGCGAGAAGGATTGACACAGTGACTGCAACAATGGGTTCAAACACAGCAACAACGGTAATGAGGTTTATGCAGGACCAGGAAATGTCTTGTTGTGGAATAGGTAAGGACGCTATGAATCAGAAGTGACTCGATGGCACCTAACAAGAACAAATGTCCTTCCTAAAGAGCCACTGGTTACCTTTGCTGAGCACCGCGTTTCCTTGAGGCTAGACAACATTGGTTTGCCTTGCAGAAAGTGGACCCACCCACCACGAAGCCCCTGTATCCATCTCAGTTTCAGCATAAAGCCTCCCTCAGTCTGAATGCCTCTTTGGTTTATCATGAATGAGGTCATCAAGGACACTTGCCTTTTGGAGACAGCATATGAATCAGTCAAAAGAACAGAGACTTTGGAACCGAATTACCTGACTTCAAGTCCCAGCTCCAAGATTCCCAAGCTCCAAGGCCATGCAACCTTTTCAAAACCAACTAAAATGTCTGAACCTCAGTTTTCTCTCTATAAAATGAATATAACAGCATCTACCTCAAACGAGGAAACCCTGGTGGCATAGTGGGTAAGTGCTCCTGCTGTTAACCAAAAGGTCAGCAATTCGAATTCACCAGGCACTCCTTGGAAACTCTATGGGGCAGTTCTACTCTGACCTGTAGGGTCGCTATGAATCATAATAGACTCGATGGCAGCCGGTTTGGTTTTTTTGGTTTACCTCAAATGATTCTTGGGAGAATTCATATTTAAATAGCATTATTTGATACTCAGTAAGTAAGTCCTCAGTATAAGTGAGATTCCTTCCCTCTACACCTTTGTCATATCCCAAGTGCCTACAACAGTTCAGGCGCATTGTAGATGATGAGAAATGGATTGCTTAGAGAGTTGATAAATAAGTTCATTCCAAGTGCGCCATGACCTGCAAGCACAGCACAAACTTCTTAGGCCTTCTAATAACAAATGAATTCAAAAGTTATTAGCTGAATAATAAGTGGATTCAAAGACTCACACTTTATGAGGTTTTTAATCAATCATTTATGGGGGGCTTTTCTATAAAATGCAAAACTCACCTCAGAGTGCACACACAGAACGAAAACACCAATTACCCTGCTACACAAACCCAGTCACCACTGAAAGGACAGCCGTGAAATGGGAGCCTATATCAAACCAATGTTTAAGGAACCTACATCAAACCAGCATTTGTTAAACCCAGTCCCGTCAGGAAATGCCCATCCACAGAGTGGGCCCTGCCATTTCCTCCCCCGAGGCCTCATGCTGCAGACTACAAGTCTGGCATGTTAGTCATAACAACTCCCATTTATTAGACACCTCCCAGCATCAGACACTGCAGGACCTCCTATACCATTTTATGTTAATCTTCACAACCTCCATTCCCCGTTTTTCCAAATGAGGACCTGAGGCTCAGAGAGGTTAAGTGATGCCCAAACTCACTCAGCTAGTAAATGGCGCAGGTAGTACTCAAACTCTAGATCACCTGGCATCAAAGTTTTCAATAGTATCAGCCTTTTCTTTAAGAGTCTAAGGCAGAATATTCTACTGTAGATATAGGAGGCTGTGAATTATGGTCTTTCTTTCAACCCAGGCCTGGAACAAAAGGCTGGATGGAGACAGCACCACAACATGAGGAAATACAGACAAAAGCTCAAAAATTTGGGAGTTGAAGGGGCCCAGAGAAGATGTTGGAGCCCTGGTAGCACAGTGGTTGGGTGCTCTGCTTCTAACTGCAAGGTTGGCTGTTCCAAGCCACCAGCAGCTCCACCAGAGAAAAATGTGGCAGTCTGATTACAGCCTTAGAGCCCCTGTGGGGCAGTTCTACTCTGTCCTATAGGGTCGCTATGAGTTGGAATCCACTGACAAAATGGGTTAAAGAAAATGTGAAAGAACCAGAAACACACAGAAATCAATCAAGGAATATAATATATTCGTATTTTAATGCGATAGTTTTAGGTAGTATATTGTGTTTTCTCTGGGACAAGTGGATGGTGACAAGGATAATGGAGTCCAATAATGGGTTGAGTCAAATCTCTCTACAGAAAAACTTGTAACTCACAAGGAAAGATTGTTTTTCTGCTACTTGTACCCTCAGGTTTTAAAGTTTTACACTTAACACCTGCACCAGACATCTAAAATGACATTTTATGAAAAGTTAAATGATGTGGAACATCCATATGCTATCCTTCATATTATTTGTTCTTTTAGCCCTGGCCATAAGATCTTAGTTTTGGTTCCTTGTATGAATTGTGCTCTTTCTTGTTTTGGTGTGCAGGCTGCTCCGCTCCCAACCTTATTCCCCCTTTGTTGTAATCATCTCTATTTGTCCTTTAGCTTTCATTTCATGCATTCTTCCATAGCAAAGCTGTCCGATACCTACTGCAGTTTTGATTAAGTTTATTCTTGTATTTGTCTGTGTCTACCTACCTCACTAGATATCATTCTCTGCATTGCTTATCTTTATTCCTCCAGGTCCTAGCACTTACCTGACACAATGGGAGCTCAGCATGTGTTGAATGAATGAATGGATGTTAATTTCTAAAAACAGTGTGTGTATATTATATGATAATCTTCTTTCAACAGTATATATATAGACCCACATGCATGGAAACACCAAATATAAATATTTATCATTAAGGTTTGGGATTATACGTACATTTTCCCGTTTTGTATCTATATTATTTATATTTTCCACAATTAGCATTCATGATCTTTATAATACAATCAGGTATTAAAAGTGAAAATAATTGCCCTAAGAATTTCTAAGAATGTTGTGTAGGGGGAGGGGGCTGAGAAGGGGCGTACGTCAGACCTCCTTGACTAACTTCAAAAGGGGAAGGAGAGGAAATAACCGTCATCGTTAGCCCAAGGCTGATTCCTATGAAGTGGAGGTCAGACATATCTCCTCTCTCCAAACTTTATACCATTTCTGACACCAGCCATCCCTCCAATGACACACTCCACTTCTCTGGTGCGTTTGTTAATTTGTTGCAGTGGCCGCACAGAACTCACAGACAGTACTCATGATTATGGAGTTTATTAGGGAAGTAACAGGTTACAACTCAGATCAGAATTAACAAGGTACAACTTGGGATCGGGATCAGGAAACATGTAGGCAACGTTTCCCTTCTTCAGTGCAGGACAGCTCTCTCAGCTCCGCTCGGCAGTGCAGGGCTCTTCTAGTTCCCCTGAGGACAGGCTTCTTTCGTCCCCCTCAGAACAGGTTCCTCTTCAGGCCCCTCAGAACGGGCCTTCTCTCTTGGCCCTCAGTCCTTGCTTCCACTTGGGCTTGGCCCCTGCAAGTGTTACAAAGATCTTTAGCTCTGATAAAAAACAAAAACAGAGGCACCCCACTCTGCTAGTAAGCCTTGGCCTGAAGGTACTCAGCGCTCTCTCCCTCTGTGGGTTTGTGAGCCTGCCTCCACCAAGTGCCCGGAGACACCTTACTCCTTCACTAAACTTCCTACCTGAAGGCACTCAGCTCTCTCATTCTGTGAGTTGGCACACCCACTATAGCTGCCTTGCTCCGTGGACCAGGAAGCCCACCACACTGCCTCACTCCAGTCTTCTGGTTCTGCTGTCACCATTTCTCGGCTACTGCTTCTCACCATTTTGCACTGTTTCTAGTGTTATAGCTCTGTCTCTTTGTCCTCTGGGTCTAGGAGGTTCTCAGCACAGGGACCCTGTGTTCAAAGGATGTTCTTGGCTCCTGTCTCTTCTTCTTCTTGGTAGTGAGTTCCCATCTCTTGTTCTGGAATTGGCTCTCTTTTTAAGCCTAGCAGGATGCCAAAACTGACCAATCCCTTCATTAGGGCTCCATAAACCGTATTTACATGGTCCCACTTCTGCAGGCTTCCATGCACCTCATATTCACTGTTAGCAAGCTGTCTAATCCCCTTGGTAGGCCACAAGCCCCTTATTTACATAGTCCTACCCAATCATTTTGTGGATGTTACAAGGGCATGGCAAGAAAGCCATGTAAAAGTGATTCATGATACCTCAGCCTTGGTAAAGATATAGGCCAACACATACATAGCTCTCTTCTCATAACACCACTTTTATTAATAGAATCTTCATTTCTATTTGCTGAAAAGTAGTAATAGTCATTTCCACTTCCGCTGCAATATTTCACAGCTTGTAAGCTGGATTTGCATCCATCTGTACATCTGATTTTCAAAAGCCTTTGAGATAATTAGCAGAGAGTTTTGAATCCATTATACAGATGAAGACATCGAGGCTTCAGGCATGGTACAGTGGAAAGAGTGCTAGGTTGGAGCTTGGACATCTAGGTTTGAGTGCCTACTTGGGAAGTACATTTGATTTCTCTTAGCTTCGGTTTCTTCATAAGTAAAATTAATAGGAAAATACTGACCTCTTAGAAATAAAATATGCTAGAGTGATTTGTCAGTGCTTGGCGTAAGAGATACTCAGAAACTTAAATAACTAGCATGTGGTTTGTCATTATTGCAGACTGGGAGCTGGTTTGGAACCCAGACTTGTTTATATCTTTTCCACGTGAAATGTTGTTAATTGGAGTCCCTGAGTGACACAAAGGTTAAGTGCTCAACTACCACCCGAAAGGCTGGCAGTTCAAACCCACCCAGAGGCACCTTGGAAGACAGGTCTAGTGATCTGCTTATGAAAGGTCACAAACTTGAAAACCCTATGCAGCAGTTCTACTCTGAACACATGGGGCTGCCATGAGTCACAATCAACCTGAAAGTGACCAACAACAGCAATGTTATTCACTGAAGGTAAGTGACTACCTTCACCCTCACCACTTTCAGGTACAATGCATAGGATTATACTCGTTGGAAAAAAGGATTAGGAAGTATCTGGTAGAGAAAGTGCTTATCGTGGCCTTTGTCTTTTCAGTACGGCAGTGGTTCTGCCTGGACACAGGCTGGCATGAGCAATGTGATGAGTCAGTGGGTCTGAGCATGCACACATAGCAGGGCTTCCACTGCTACCACCTTGTTCCACTATATTCCTGGGACATTGTTACTTATGTCAACTTTATGACTATGTAGGTGTTCAAGCCAGAGTCCGGAAATTCCTATGCTTCCGGAATTAATAGCTGAAGAAAAATTAAGATTTAGTACCTGTTTAGATGATGGCAATTATAATGTAATCAAATGACAAGGATAGCTTTTCTTCCATATATGTCTCTAGCAAAGTACTGATTAACCTGGACTATATCATATTTACTTTTCTCTCTCCACTCATAGAAGTTTCCCAAGGAAGCAATTCATTTAGCTGAATTACTTTTTACTAAATGCCTTCTATATAGAAGACTTTCTGCTGTGCTAGGGATATAAAAATAAAAAGCAAGTGTCTGTCTTTACAGATGTTTTTATTCTCAGCCTCAAGCAGTGTGCAGCCTCAATAGGTGCTCATTAAACTGTGTGATGAGTGAACGGATGAAAGTCCGATAGTCATCTCTAAACTGTTGACTCTTACATTGAGGGATTCCTGTTTTGTAAGTTTTAGGTGCATATTTTAAAGAACTTGAGAAGGTGCCCAGATGGGAAGATCTTTAACAATTGCATTTGAGCTCTTTGAAACGTGTCTTTAGGGTTGGGGTCATAGGCCTGTTACCTGTGTAGTCACACAGAAGGGCCCACTTCAGAAGGTCCCCCACACTCAGTTTAATGCTCTTTTGTCACCATCTTGAAATGCTTAATAGTTTTTGAACTTAATAGTTTTGATCCACATTTGAACTGGGCTTAGCAAATTACGTAGTTGGTCCTTGTGTCTTCCGTCTCCTAAGCCAAAGACTTGCAATAGAGGAGTAAATTACTTACCCAAAACAACATGTTGATGAACTAAGTGTGACTGACTCAGAAACACATGCTAAAATGCTCTCTTTCTGAACTTAAAAAAAAGGAGATTCTTAAAGAGAAATCTGTGTAAACATATATGAAGTTAAGCTGACCAGAAAATATTTGGTGGGGGGAATAGGGAAGAAGGTAGCCACAAGGAAGTTGTTCTGTTCCTCTTCTATCTGTCAGCCTTTAGGTTCTGAATATCTTAAGTTATTTTCATCTTATTGGGTGTGTTGCTTCAAAAAAACCAGTAGCTTAAACACATGAGCTTTGTAAGGATAAAGCCTAGAGATGGTTAGCCAATGCATGTATTCACCTCAGAGAGGCACCAACAGAGCGCAAGCTGTGAACTAAAAGGTCTCTTCAGTGCAGAGGAAGTTTCTGGAGTCTGAGCTCAGCTTGCATCGGCATGTGGAAGAATAGAAAGCTGTCCTTGCTTCCCCTTATCATGTACCATTTTGTTTGGAGAGCTTTGTAGCAGCAACCAGGGAGTTTATTGGTGTCTGAGGTCCTGTTCTCTGATGAGCAAGGCTATAATGTGGAACAATAGCAGGATGGAGAGCCAACTGGAAGCTGTGAACTGAGAAGCCCATTCTACCTGTGCAGTGTTTGCTGAAAACTCCAAACTGTTCTGCATCTAAGTCCTCCCTACTCTGAAATCCTCAACATGATGTTTTGGCTCATTTTTTAATCTATTCTTTCCCATTTGCCTCTCTGGAGCTCTGCCATTTGGGAGATCTACAAATATAATTTCTGATGGCCAAGGAGTGTTTCCCTTAAAAAAAAAGATGGAAACTTGTATTTGTTGAGTGCCTGTAGGTGCTTTATTTATATTTAGGCATTTGTATCTTCCTAATGCCTTTACCCAACCCAGCGCCATCAAATCGATTCCGACTCATAGCGGCCCTATAGGACCGAGTAGAACTGCCCCATAGAGTTTCCAAGGAGCGCTTGGCGGATTCAAACTGCTGATGCTTTGGTTAGCAGCCGTAGCACTTAACCACTACGGCACCAGGGCTTCCCAAATGCCTTTAGAGATGTTAAAGGACACAGCAAACTATGGAAGTGACTACAGAATTCACTCACTCTAAACACCTTGTTCTTTTTCCCTGTGCTACACCACTTCAATCCTGTGGACATGGAAGAAAAATCAGCTCTGGGCTAATCCTGAATGAAGTGGTTTTCTTAAGAAAGGCTCTTTTTGCTGACTGTCTGAGACCCAGAACCTAGGTCAAGTTGCCTAATGCACTGTATTGGCCTGAGCAAGTTGCTTAACCTCTCTGAGCTAATGTTTTTGACTGGCCAATCCAAGTAGTAACACCTTCTATGCCTACCTCCCCGGGTTGTTTGGAATTAGAGGGAACGAGCTACAGGTAGAAGTCCTCAGAAAGAAGTAAATGCCACATGGTTGTATGGTTATTTTGGGTGATATGATTTGTTTTTGCATAGAAATGAATTGGTTTATTTTAGAGGTGACAATTGGGAAGGGCTGTCTATGTGTGGATAGGCACCAAATGCCAAGGAGAGCTCCTTAACTTGAGAATTTTATGGACAGAATAAGAATTTGTATTTTGTGTAGGCAGTGTAAGACATCAATGAATATGAACGAAGAGAGATGGGCTCTCATTTGTGATTGGGGGACTCCATGAAGCATGTTTTCTTCAGCATCACTTAAACATGGAGCTTCCCATAGAGCGAATAGCTGAGTTGCTCCCTACCTCTTCTTCCTCAGCTAATTGATTCCCTGGAATTTGAGGTACAGGAAGATCAGGATTACTTCCTAATCCGTAGGAAATTTTTGCCTCAGCTCTTGACATTCATTTCTACCCAAAGGTGAAGGGAAACTAAGAGTTAGCTGATGCCAAGAAAGGCAATTAAACCAACACAAACCAGAACCAAGTTATTTCACTCTGGGCTTTCTGCACCATTGCCACCATTAACACCTGCAAGGCCTTTGATTCTCACATTAGCAAAACATGCCATAAAGCATGAGCTTCCCTCCTTCCCACAGAAACCCTGCCCCATAGGCATGGGAGCAATGGCAACAAAGGCACCATTCAGCTTGGGCAAGGTTTTCTTGATTAGACCTCTGCAGAGAAGTCAATCAAGGCTTCTCTTAGGAATACACGGGTATTACGGCATCTGATTCTCAGCAGCTACTAGATAATTGGTTATTGGAATGTCCAGCCACAAGGGCATGGGGGTTGGTGACAAATCACCTTATTTTATAGAGAAGGAAATAGATGTCCTGAGTGAGGATTTTTGTTTGAAACATGAGTTTTTAATGTGTCAGACATTATCCGAGATGTTGTGGGTTAATGTTCCCTAACTTCAGCTCATTCAGAAGAGGAGCTTCTCAGTCATGTTCATAGAGCAGGAAATATTTACCGTTTATGAGTAAATACAAAATAGATCTGAATATAATGAATGCCCTACTTTCTCAATTGCTGCTGTTAGTTGCTGTCGAGTTGATTCCAATCATGGAGATCCAAGGTGTGTGGAGTAGAACTGCTCTGTAGGGTTTTCAAGGCTGTGCCCTTTGGAAGCAGATCACCAGGTTTATCTTCTGAGGCTCCTTTAGGTTTGTTCGAACCACCACTCTTTCAGCAAGTAGTTGAATGCTTAATTGTTTGCACCACCCAGAGACTCACATTCCCAACTAGAAAGGTCAAAATAGAGTTATTCACACACACACACACACACAAACAGTTATCTATGTCTATTATCTATATATCTCTACCTCTATGCCTATCCCTCTATCTAATATATGATATATATACCAAGCGGCTAAGTTGGTTAAATATTCTTAAAATATTTACATTTCAACTTAAGTATACATTTAAAATTCATATAATTAATAAAATGCTGTTTTTCTTCCCTCATTTTATGAGGTAAGTGTATTCAATTTCTTCACACGTGTCCTCAGTGTCAATGTCTTCCTCATTACTAGAACTGATCTTTTTCCAAAAAGCGTCATTTTACTTCTAGCTGACTTGTTTGACAGACAGCACTTTTTGAATCCTTATATTATGCTGTCACTGGAAATTTCATCCTGAGTCACAGGTTTCTATTCACTATTCATGATCTCTGCAACATAAACCTTACTCCATTGCTCTTTTAAAGTGATTTTTAAAAGTCTTTTTTGGTGACAACGTACAAGGAAAGAACTTAAGAGGTCAGAACCTATCCCCCATCCCAGAGAAATACTTACATTGAAATTACATTTCTTTGCCCCTTCGTTAATGATTCCATTAGATGACCTCTGTCGGGGTCCAAAACTAATACTGACTGAAGTTGATTCATTCTAACATCTCTTCTCCAAATATTGCTCTGATTTAAAAAATTGAATTATGGGAGAATTCTCTAACATAGACATTGCATGGAACTGGACATAACGTAACTCCTGATTTTCTAAAGAGGAGCCCTGGTGGCATAGTGGTTAAGCTCTTGGCCATTAGCCAGAATGTCAGCAGTTCAAATCCACCAGCTGTTCTGCAGAAGATAGATGTGAAAGTCTGCTTCCATAAAAATTATAGCCTTGGAAACCCTGTAGGGCAGTTCTACCCTGTCCTATAGGGTTGATATGAGTCAGAATTGACTTGCTGACAACAGATTTTGTTATTTTTTGGTTTTAGTTTCCAAAGGTTATATTTTAAGGACCATGTTTTGCTTTTTAATGTGGTATTTATGGTAAACACGCATAAGTTAGAAAATACAGAGGAGACTGTGATTGACTTTTCCTAGAGGAAGGAGGAGGCAAGTTAAGAAATTCTCCAAAGAGGAAGCAATGCCTGAAGATGATTTGGAAGGACACGAGGTTTGGGTGCTAAGGAAGTCCATCTGGGAGAATCACTTATGCAAAAGCACAGAGGTGAGAGGGGACATGAGAATTTTAGGAAACGTCAGAACTATGAAGGCTTGAAACTTTTATCCTTCTTACAAACTAACAAGTTAGCTACCAGTTTTATGGATACTGGCAGAAGAAATGAGACTCCCAGGTCAGAGGCAAAGAACTTTATTATTACAACAAAGCAAGCTACATGGACGTCATGATTGTACTGGTTCTTCTTGTCCTCAGTTCTCACTGGGGCAACATAGAAGCAGGTCTAGGTGGATGCAGCACACAGTAGGTTTGCACTACAGCTGAGGAGCCCCGAGCTCAGGGAATCTGAACCTTTTATAATGGGCTGCAAGCAAAGTCTACAACTTTTTCCCAGAGGGAAAAGTAAACAATCTGTCCTCTGCTCTAGAGGGTAACATTATCTTCATCTTCTAAGGTCGTTTACTATACAAACACCCTTGAAAAGATAGATTAAAAAAAAAAAAATCTGTTAATACTCCTACTTGCGAAACAAGCAAAAGTGTGGGAATCCAGTGGACAATTATCTTCTGATAGGAAATACAAGTATTTTTAAAGTGATTTGCTTAAGCTCACAAAGCCAGCCAGATTTGCTCACACCCTGGACAGCACACAGTATAGTGCACTCCATACCTCCACTACTTATGTCCTTCTTCTGTGGGATCACTGACTCCTCTTGGCAGCATGTAAGCCTAATGGGCCACATGATGAGGGAAGAGCCCAAGTGGTAGGCAAAATTCTAAAATAAACCCCAATGACCTATTCCACTGTATGATCACCCTACACTTGAGTGTAGAAAGGACTTGCAAAGCTGAAGGGATGTTACTCAAGTAATTAAGTTACATATTCTGCCAAAGGTGAGGAGATTTTAAAGATGTTTTATAGGCCCCTAATCAGTAACTTTGGAAACTCTGGTGGCGTAGTGGTTAAGTGCTACAGCTGCTAACCAAAAGGTTGGCAGTTCGAATCCACCAGGTGTTCCTTGGAAACTCTTTGGGGCAATTCTACTCTGTCCTATATGATTGTTATGAGTCAGAATTAACTTGACTGCAACAAGTTTGGTTTTGGTTTTTTAATCAGTAAGTTTGAGCTCATCTGAAGGGAAGCATCTGACCCAAGCCATGGCGTTTTCAACCCCCTCATATACTCGGGGAAGCTGGACCATGAATAAGGAAGATCAAAGAAGAATTGATGTGTTTGAATTATGGTGTAGGCAAAGAATATTGAATATCCCATGGACTGCCAGAAAAATAAACAAATCTGCCTTGGAAGAAGTAGAGCCAGAATGCTCCTCTATTAGAAGGGAAGACAGCAAGACTTCATCTCACACAATTTAGGCATGTTGTCAGTAGGGACCTGTCCCTGGGGAAGGACATCATGATTGGTAAAGCAGAGGGTTAGCAAGAGAGGAAGATCCTCAATAAGATGAATTGACACAGTGGCTGCAAGAATGGGCTCAAACAGAGCAAGGATTGTGAGGATGGCGCAGGATCGGGCAGTGTTTTGTTCTGTTGTATGTAGGGTCGCTATGAGTTGAAACCGACTTAATAGCACCTAACAAAAGCAACAAAGGGAAGTTAGTCTGGGTAGGCCTAACCTAATCAGGCGAACCGTTAAAAGCGGATCTAGAGGTAAAGGACAAGCAGCGACAGCATATGACGAAGCAACTGCTATGTTGTGGAAAAAGCCATGTGGCAGGGAATGGTAGGTGGTCTCTAGGAGCTGAGAGCCTTGGTCCCACAATCACAAGAAACTGAATTCTAAACTGAATTCTACCAACAGCAGTGAACTTGGAAGAGGACCACAAGCCTCAGATGAGATCATGGCCCTGGTAAATACCTCAGTTGCCAGAGAATATTTCATTTTCTTTATTTTATTTTTTTTTTACATTCAGTTTCAGTTTTGTTTCCACTACCCTTATTTATCCGCAATTCCCTATATTTAGTGCATTCGTGAAGTCATCTCAGTATCTGTATTTTCCAATTTTTGTATTTTTTTACCTGGATACATCTCTAAGTTCTTGAGGAGGTGAATTCAAGAGGTAGTGACTGGTCTTTAGGCGGCTGAGAAAGTCTTTTCTTGGCCTTTGCAAACGAGTATTTGGCAGGTCACTAATTATGTAAATGATCTCTTGTCTTTTTGAAGTTTGGCAACTTGAACAAGAGGCCAGCCTGATTTTGTTCCTTTATAAGTAGAAGTCTGTTTCTATTTACTTTCTCTCATAGTTGCATACCTGAAAATTTTTCTTTCTGTTTTTCTTTTCTAGAACTTGGCAATCTCATGCTCTGTAGTTGTAGATTATCTATCTATCATCTATCTACCTACCTACCTACCGCCTTTCATCCCTCCCTCCCTCCCTCCTTCCTTACCTACCTACCTACTTACCTGCCTGCCTACCTACCTATCATCTATCTACCTCCCTCCCTCCCGCCTTCCTTCCTTCCTCCCTACGTACCTACCTACCTACCTGTCTGTCATCTATTTATACGTTTTTATGGCAAGTTTTCTTCTATTATTTCTCAGATTACTGCTTCTGCACCACCATTGTGTGAGATGATTCTCAGAAAGCCTGGTTTCCCATAATTTGAATCTTCTTTCTGTCTGAAATAGCTATTCTCTTCTCTCCTATAAATTTAATGATTTTGCCTCTTACCTCTGAAGGTATGGGTTTCTCTAGTTATTCCTCTACCTCAGGAGTTGGTCAGTTTTCTCTGTGAAGGGTCAGATAGTAAATATTTTATGCTTTATGGGCCATATGACTTCTGTCCCCAATACTCAACTTCTGTCCCCAATACTCAACTTTGCCTGTGTAGTTCACAAGCAGCCATATGTAATATGTAAATCAATTGGGGATGGATGGATTGTGTTTCAATAAAACTTTATATACAACACAGAAATTTGGATTCATACAATTTTTACATGTGATAAAAAAAATTTTATTTAATTTCAATTTTTTCAACAACTTAAAAATATAAAAATTATTCTTAGGCCATGGGCCATACTAAAACAGGGATGGACCAGATTGGGCTTTTGGACCATAGTTTACCAAGCCTGGTGCAACATTATTGATTCGACAAGTATTAATTCAGCTTTTTGCTGCCTCCAACACATATTTTAACTTTGTTATTGTATTCTGGTTTCTTTCTATTTTCTTCCCTAGCCCTGCCAGCTCCTTTATAACCTTATCTGCCACTGGACCCACACAAATACCATCATCCCATTACCTAAGGCCAATATTTTCTTATATGCTGAGAACACAAAACAGATGTGATCTAAATGTTTTCTACCATTTGTATTGAATTATATTCATAAATATGCTTTTGCTATGAATCTTTATGGCTCTGTCTCCCTTTTTATGTATCAGAGTCTTTTCATACAGCCCATGTTGTTGTTTTCTGTTGTTCTCTTTTGGTTCTTCCTTATATGAGGTGAGAGCTGTCTGTGTCTGCTGTTTGCCAACAGACAGGGAGTGTGTTTCCACTTTGATCTTTTATATTGTCCACCTGGGTGCTGCCTTGATACCCCTCATGTCTTAAATGTGCTAGTCAAATGTCTAGTATCTGGTAGACATTTATCTTGTGCTGCTTTCCTGAAAGTTATTATTATTATTTTTTTCTAAGCCCCTTATATGTTCCTCTGACCATCAGAAGTTTTTTTCCTCCATCCCACCTTCTGAATATTGGAAACAACCTATATTTCTTCTTTCTTTCTTTCTTTCTCTCTTTCTTTCTCTCTTTCTTTCTTTCTTTCTCTCTCTCTCTCTCTCTCTCCCTCTCTCCCTCCCTCCCTCCCTCCCTCCCTCCTTCCTTCCTTCCTTTCTTTTCTTTTTGTATAAGTTAAAAAACAAAACACATTGAGTCAATTCCAACTCATAGCAATTGTATAGGACAGAGTAGAACTGCCCCATAGGGCTTCCAAGGAGTGGCTGGTAGATTTGAACTGCTGACCTTTTGGTTAGCAGCAAGCTCTTAACTACCAGGGCTCTAAAGTTGTATAAGTTTAGGGCATGTAAAAATACAATTCTCAGAGCACTGCACTTATAATTCACTGATGGCCCCTGAGTTTACTACTGACTTAAAGTTCGACCATGTGATGCCCTTTCCACAGCTGACCTTGCTGAGATCAGAGGTAGCTAAGCCTAAGTAGGAAGTGGGGTAAGAGTGGAAGAAACAGGATTGGCCACACCTGAGTGGAGGAGGTGTTGAAGGGATGGCCCAATTAAGGACTTTTTGTTCGGCCATACCAAAGCAAGTCTTTGAGGCAGGGTTATGCAGTGCAAGTGGCTGGCAGCAATCCCCAGCCTCTCTCCTTTCTAGATACGGTGCTCTGTTCGGAGGTCTAGGGAGAAATCAGTCACTGGTCCTTTCCTCAACAAGCTGTATTAGGAACAATTGCTTCAGCAACTATATGTCACTTATAAAAATCCTTCCTTTCTAATAATAAAGCAACTTTAATATATAAAAAAAAAAGTTTTCATAAGTATGGGTTCAGAGATACTAAGTGACCTACCTAAGGTTTTGCAATAAGACTGGCAACAGGATTTAAGGCCACTGTATCGAACTGGGAAAACATGCTTCTTCCACTGTACAACCCACCACCAGAGTGATTAAGCTACCAAGAAGCCATTAACTAAAAGTAACATTTACCATAACTTTTAACTAAAAGTAACGTTAACCTTAAAAAAAAAAACATTTTTTATGGTAAAAAAAACCTTTACCATACCCACCAAAAAAAACCCCACTGCCATCGAGTCGATTCGGACCTATAGGACACAAAAATGCACGTTATCTAATTACAAAAGTGTGATAATGTAATCCATCAGTGCAACAGAAGATCAATGACACACGATGTGTTTTGTGGGGGTTTTTGTCTGATCCCATTCATGGTTCTTCAGTAGGCGTTGGCATGAAGACACAATTTAGAAAAGAGGTCCGTGTTGTCAGGATTTCCAAGTGCTCTAGCTTTTGATTTCCAAGGCTCAGGCAGTTTGAGGAATACAGGCATCCATGATGCATATTTGTAACCCATAAATTAATGAGTGATTAAACTCTCACTCAGGCAAAAACATAGCCACAAATCTGAATGATGCACGATTATTGCCAGCCATAGCCAGCAGATGTATAGAAATAATTGGCTTTTAATGCTCGTTAGTCAGTTTTATGACAAATAATGCATTTGCATGATGTTTGTAAATTTATGCTCCAGTGGGAACACTTGGTGACAGCACAGTATAAACAGGCAGAGCAATTACCGAAAAACACATCCAACATTTATTAATTGTCCAAATTTACATTTATTTATATGTTTATTTGTCTTTAACCTTGCCTCAGTCAAAAAAAAAAAATAATACTTTGAGGCAACTGGAAAAAATAGACCTAGCATAAGAATTTTTAAATGAAGGAGTTGTGGGCAAAAGAAAAGTGAAGGTCAGGAAACAGAACGAACAAAGGGATGAAGTTAGAATGCAAGATGAAGTCCATAAAAGACTGCACATGTGATAAAAGTGTAACGCAAAGCAACCTATGTGTTTATTAGCATTCTAAGCAAAAGACTGAAAACTGATTAGGGTAAGATTCATGATGTTCATTAAGGAAAAAATAAAAACAGCAAAAAATGTTTTTCTTAAGGGAAATAGTATTTCTTGGTAAAATGACCACTGGGAAATTTACCTTGCAGTTGTTCATAAAGGTGGCTTGAGCACTTAACAAGGAAACTAGTCTCCAATAACATATTTAAAGCAAACATCAGGGGCTTACATTTTGATTCCTTCACTGGAGTTTGTCTAAGGCATAAGTAGTATCTTTCCCTACCACTGGTACTTTTAATAACTCAGTATCTGCTAGGTCATATGGCCCACATAGCAGGGCTGCTTAACCATCAGCCTGGACCTTCTTCAGAGCCTTTTCCAGTTTTGGATCCCACTCAAGGCTGGCAACATTTCATGTCACCAATTACACAGGCTGGTGCAGTCTTCTCATGTATTGACTTTATGCTGTTGCCAGGACTTGAAGAGGCTTACCATGTGCTATGCTTCCTTCTTTGTGATGGGAAGTACTAGATGAAATAATTTGTCTTTTAGTTTGGATAGTATAGTGAAATAAATGGTGGGCCCCCAAGACATGTCCGCATTTATGTTAATTTCCCAGGGCTTCTATAACAAATTGCCACAAAATGGATGGCTTAGAACAGCAGATATGTATTGTCTCAGCCCTGGAGGCTAGAAGTCTGAAAGCAAGTTTTAAGGCAGGGCCATGCTCTCTGCAAAGGCTGTCCAGGGAGACATCTTCCTTGTTCCTTCCCAGCTTCTGGTAGCCCGAGGTGTTCCCTTGGCTTATAGATGTATCACTCCAATCTCTGCCTCCACTGCCACATGACCATCTTGCTGCTATGTCTCTGTGTCCCTTCTTTTCTTATAAGAATGCTAATCATGCTGGATTAGCGGCCATTCTACCCCAGTACGAACTCACATTAAATAAACTAATTACGCCTTCAAAGACACTATTTTCTTCAAGTAAAGTCACACTGACAGGTACCAGGGATTTAGGAATTGAACAGATATTTTCAGGAGACTCAAATCAACCCATAACAGTGCCCTAATTCCCAGAACATGTGGATGATACCTTATTTGGAAAAAGGATCTTTGCAGATATAACTAAAGATCTTGAGATGAAGAGATCATCCTGTATTATCTAGGTGGGTCCTAAACCCAATGACAAGTGTCTTTATAAGAGACACACAGGGGAGGATTACCATGTAGAAGTTGGGGAAGCAATGTGACCACAGAGGCAGAGGTTGGAGTAATGCTCAGGAGCTAAGAAAGGCCTGGAGCCACCAGATGTAGAAAGAGACAAGGGACAGAATCTCCCCTAGGGCCTTTAGAGCATGGCTCTGCTAACACCTTGATTTTGAACTCTGGCCTCCAGAGTCGTGAGAGAATAAATTTCTGTTCTTTTGAGCCACGCAGTTTGTGGTAATATGCTACAGCAGCTACAGGGAACTAATATACTTAGTTGGGATCCTGGTTTGCCCCTGAACACTGGGCAAAAATATTTTACTGATGTGGTAGCCCACTTATCTCCATAAGGCTTATCTCCCACCCTCAGCAATGCATGTATCTTACTAAGGCCTTCAACATGGTGAAAAAAGTGGTTGATGGTAGCCACTTTTTATTCCTCCAATCTGATAAACATGATGTAACAATGTAGTGGATCAATGTGATGTTCTGTGGGATGTCCAGATAATCCAGGATCTTTCCAGGCTATGTTATTGGCAAGGATGGGGCAGGGGCTAACATTGCCCTGGGCACAACTGTGAATATATGGTTTTTTCCATTCAATGTAAATGGAAACTAATGTAAATGCAACTAACCTTTGACACATCCCTGGACTGTGATACCATTTCTTATTTACTATATTGGCTTGGTGCAGAAGAGCATTTTCAGAAGGTTCTAGGAAAATGAGTAGATTGCATGCACCCGCAGTTGGCTGAATATTGGCCAGGACTCATTTATTCGCTGGGCTGAACATTCCAATCCTGGGACCATGATGACTTTTTAGGTCTCTGATTACCAATGTCAGCTTGAACCATGTGTCCTACGGTCCTCAAAATGTTTGGGTGTTTTTATTTCCCCAGTGTACACTTTCTTGAGTAAATGTCTATAGGTCCCTTTGGGGAAGGACTGAGGGAGTTATCATTATGACTCCTATGCCACTTATCATTGTGTTGCCAGGTTCTTCATCCTGTCATTACCTTTAATGAGTTCTTAGTGTAAAACTGGTTCAGGTCCAGAAACTTAGCAGAGAATCATATTTTTTTTTGGTTGGGGCTGACTCTTTCCTGTCTCTAGATCATTCATCCTTGATTCTTCTGAGTTATCCATACTGGTTGTCCATAATTTTCTGTAGGTAAGGTCTTCTTACCACACACAAAAATCTTTCTACTTATTTTAATAATTGTGCTTACCTGGATTTTGACAGTTAAATTCCACCATCTGGCTTCAATAGGAGGTCTATCGTCCTCAATGCTATGAGTGAGCCCAACTTTCTGCAATGTCCTCTCCTACTCTCAGCCCTGCCTACAGAGGAGAGCTACCAATGAACTTCTTGTTTTTGCTAGTGATCCTTTAATCAGCATATTCCTTGTTTACTCTGGAATTTTCCATGAAACATAATCATACAGTACGTTTTTCAGTCATACATTGTACATCCCCTTTGGCACACTCACTTTCCTGAGTCTTTTAATTCCATTTTCCACTACTGGACAGCAATTCTGTCATTCAGATCTCCCTTATCCTGGGCCATCACTTTTCCCATGCTTCTAGTTTTCACGATCCTGAGAACAAGTTCTCGCCATCTCCTAAGGTTATTTGCTAAGTGTTAAATCCTGGATCTTGTGAGAGTTTTTCGAGATCACTAAATTCTTCTTTACCCATTTTTGTGTTCCAGAGTGGACATGAGATTCAACAGACACAGAGTGAACACAGTATCTATATAAACTAATCAAAAAAAAAAAAAAAAACTGATCAAGCACCTTCAGAATCCGGTCCCACGCATGCTTCCCCAGCTCCTGCTGGTTCATGCTCACAGGTCTTACAGACCCTTTTGGGTGTAGTCCCTTTCCTCCCTTAACAGGCCCAGCACAGTCCTGACTGCATCTTACCCTAGTTATTGGCCTAACTGACAGGAAGGAAAATATGACAGATCCTAAGAGGAATAATTGTTATCTTGCAAGGGAGAGGCTTCTAGGAGGGCCAGCTCTTAAAAGGGTGGGTCATTTATGTAGGCCCAGAGCTTTGGGAGTCTGGGAATTTAAAACTTTTAGAGACATCAACCCAGATTTTTCCATTCTATGTATCAGGGTCCCATTTTTTCGAATCAGGAACTTCACTTAGGCATAACACCCCTTGGTTATAAGTTTATTCTTCTTCATTGCTCAGTTGCTATTATGATTAAGTTGTGGGGCTGCTCCTCAGGTTTCTCTGCTTTTCTGCTGCAGGAGACAAGAGCTTTTTTTTTTTTTTAACGCTACTAAGGAGGCCCTAGTTTCACACTTGGCTTTCAGTTGTCTCTTAATCACTATCAACCTTATTTTTATCCATTTCTAGAGCTTATTACAGTTAAACAATAATTGTACAATCCAATTTTCCTTATAGTTCCCTATTATCCCCATATTTTTCAAACACCTGATTTATCACACCAGCTAGTGTATTGTCTTCCATTGATATAGCTTCTCAACTCGCTACCAGTGGAAGTTTTAACAAATAATGTGCTACCTTGTGCTGGGACTTCATGTGTTCCACCAGCCACAGTGGTGGCATCGTTTTTACAAATGGGTGATGATCCAGCTCCAAAATCTCCTTATCTCCACTTACTTGAACTACTATTGACATCAAGAGTAGATTCTCCAGGGCGCAGACTCTGAGATGGGGTTTAGTGTTCAGAGAGTTTATTAGAAAATATCCTACAATCAACCTCCATGTGGGCCACTCTTGGAAAAATATGACCTTGAGAAAGGTAGCCCTCTACAGCTGAGGTCTTGAAAGGGCTGACAGCTGAAGTCTGTCTTCTGACAGCACTACCTTCAGCCAAAACACCAAGCCCTTCCTTCCTAGGCTACCTAAGGGACAAGGCCACCACACTTGGATTCTGTCTAAATAAGATTTGGTCAGGGGATTAGGACTCTTTCCATTCTCTCTGTGACCAGCCTTACCCTGCTGTTGAAACAGAAGGTTGCAATCTCACTCTGAGTTTATTTTACCAAAAGATCCTAATAAGTCCCAAAATAATTATCAACACACCATAAAAATAACTATTTCTAGGTATAAGTAGGAAATATGGAAGCTTAACTATCAATTATTTAAAACATAGGAGAACAGTTTCACAATGATCCAGTCAGTACAAATTTATTGAATATCTGTGATGTGCTAGCTACTACGCCAATGGCTCTAAGATATATGCTCCCAAAACACATTTGACATTAATATTGTTCAATATCAATATGTATTGATCAAGCACCTTCACAATAATTAGTGTCCCAATTATAGTAGGAGCTCAGAAATGGGAGTACCCAAAGAAGGTTTCATGTAGGAAAGAAAAGGACCTCTGAATTGAGATTAAAGGCCTTGCTTGACACCTGACACAGAGGACCCATTCAATGCATGTTTGTTGAAAAAATTATGAGTAGAATATTAACAGACAGCAGAAATTAGGGCAGATGGGAGAATTCCAAGCATACCTTGGATGCTTTAAATATTTTTCCTGTATAGAACACAGTAGGTAGCTCAGTGTTAGTATGTATTAAGTTGAGGCTAGAAATATAGGATGACATCAGATTGTCTTGAAATTGTATTGTAACAAGTATTGACAATATTCTTATGGACAGTTGATGTTGGGTAGGGCTCCTGAAGGTTTTGAGCTGGTGAGTGACAGACACATTAGTAGTGGTTAGTGGTCATTCTGTAGAAGTGAGAAGAAAGGGTTAGTTAAGGGAGGATGGCAAAGTAGGAAGCTGAAACCATAGTTTGAGTAAGAGAAACCCTGGTGGTGTAGTGGTTGAGAGCTATGGCTGCTAACCAAGACGTTGGCAGTTTGAATCCACCAGGTACTCCTTGGAAACTCTTCGGAGCAGTTCTACTCTGTCTTATAGGGTCTCTATGAGTCGGAATTTACTCTATGGCATTTTTTTTTTTTTTAAAGTAGGAGGATGGACAGAAAATATTTGTGAGGAAGACTAAAACTACATTTCTGTCCCATGACCTTCCTAGGAGTTGATAGTTCATGTACTTTACCTCATTTATTCCTCACAAAAACCCAGTGGTAGTAAAGCTGATTCTCCAATTCATAGATGAGAAAATTGAGCCTTAGGAATGAGCGCTTAGCAGCAGTGGTAGGATTTGAATTCACTCTTGAATGTTTCCAAGTCCAGCCTCTTTCACTGCAGCATGCTTAAGGTCAGGATTATATCACTTCAAGTCACCGAATGGTTCTCTTTCATAATAACTAGAAAGCAGTCACCACATTTTGTCCCCACCCTGTGTAACACTACAAGACATTTAGGAAGTGAAGTGAAGACACTTGTTGAACTGTGTAGTAATTTGTTATGACTGACTGTTAGGTTAGGCCTGAACTGTCCCAGAGTCTCGGAGAATCAGAATGGTGTTCAGAGAACCCCACAGGAGATAACCACAAGCACATGTGTAAGGAATGAAGAAGAGCATGACAACTCATTTCAGCACTGTGTCAAAATACATCAATTCACGGATTTGTTAGTCCTGGAACCTATATTAGCACTGCTGGTAAAAACAAGGTCCCTGGTTCTGTCATCATCTCTACACTCCCCGTGAACACATTTTCCAGGTACTACTAAGGTCACCTGAAGCCAGATCTGGCCTTCTATTTACCCACTCAGTGCCTGTGTCTAGGCTGCAAGATGAATTTTAACAGTAGGAGAGTAGCGCTGCCTGTGTCCTCAGTGATTTATCATGGGGCTTCATGTCTTCAGCTTGGGGATAATTCTCCCTAATTGGCTGGTTGATTGGACAGATGTATGCCAGATATATTCTGGAGAAGACCACTAAGTTGTTGCCCAACGTAGAAACATTTGGTGATATAAGCCTAGAAGGACTTTTTAGTATTATTATGGAAGAAAGGGATGGTGATTTCTTCTGTTAAGATTTACAGCCAAGAAAACCCAATGGAACAATTCTACTCTGTAACACATGGGGTCATCATATGTTGGGGGCAAGCGACTCAACAGCAACTAACAACAACAACATTAGTGTTTTAAGAAATTACCAAAAATTAGCTCATTGTAGAAATTGCCAAAGACTTTAGAAGGGTATGATCTAAAAGTACGGCTCCACACCCACTGTTGGCGATTGGCTACCACCAGACTTGAATTGGGGGATGTCTTTTGGAGGAAAAGATCTGTACACGTCACTTCTGAGAATGAGGCAAAGCCCGTGTTTTGCAGTCAGGTGAACATGCGTTTGATCATCATTACTACCTTCTAGATCTCCAAATTCCTTCTTATTCCCCTCCTACCTCCTCACACGTAGGGGGAAGGGTCTAGCTGTATCAAAATATTTTGCCTGAGGTGGAGGGCAGCATTTCTCAGACCACAGCACTTTACATGCATAGTGGGTACAAAGAATCTCGAATTCAAAACTAGGAATTCTTCAGGCAAAGAAAGTAAGAACAAGAGCAGATTCGTTGAGAGTGAGTGTGGAGGGGGGCAATTCCCACTTATCTCAGGCCCCGTTCTTCTGGCTTGCTTCTACATATTGGAGACAGGGCAGACATGAGCATGCAACACCAGACAACTCACTTGCCCCCTGAATCTTATTTCTCGGCTCATGTGAGATATTATACTCCAAACTTTCCACAGTCATAATGAAAATTAAGAGAAATAATATTTTTAAGATACATCACAATACCTGGCACATGAGAAACACTCAATAATTTATGCCTCCCTTTCCTTTATCTGGAGTCCTGATGGTGCAGTGGTTAAGAGCTCAGCTGCTAACCAAAAGGTCGGTGGCTCAAATCTACCAGCAGCAACTTGGAAACACTATGCGGCAGCTCTACTCTGTCCTATTGGGTCCTTCTGAGTCGGAATCAACTCGACGGCAACAGGTTTGGTTTTTAGTTCCTTTATCTGGAGCCCTGGTGGCGCAGTGATTAAAAAAGCTCAGGCTGCTAACCAGAAAGTCGATAGTTTGAATTTACCAGCCACTTCTCGGAAAACGTATGGGCAGTTCTACTCTGTCTTATGGGGTCACTATGACTCAAAGGCAACAGGTTTGGTTTTCCTTTATCTAGGAATTTTCCAAATTCTTTCACAGACATCATTTCTTTGATATTTAAAAACCTTAGGAAGGAATTGGGTCCCACTGAACTCTTTTGCAAAGTCACTGAATTAACACAATTTGGGACTGTGTTATATGCCCACTGATCAGATGAGAAAAACTGAGGCTCAGTAAATTATCAGTGCCCTGAGCTAGTAAGGGTCGAAACATGGGTGCCCTGAAAGTCTCCCCATTTATGGTCAGTGCCTCCAAACCTGGTGGGACAACAGGGAAAGATTTGCCTGGTTCAAATATTTCAAATGGGGCTACTTTCATTAGGAATCTTCAAGATGCTGATGAGTTTTGAGTGCTACTTTCCAGAGCCCTGCACCCTAGAGAAAGGAGAAATTCACATTTCATTTTGCCACATTTTGAGCGTCCTGCATAGCTTGTAACTTTCAATTTTATCTACGCTACTATTCCTCTACTTCTGTTGACAAGCCAAATCTACAAAAGAATTATTTCATAAAAATTAACATATTATTTATGCATATTACTGTATGTCATATATTTATATATATTATTTATAAACTCTCTTTCCATTCAATTCTCTTGGAAAAAACAATCACATGTAGAACGCTCTCAGTAAGAGGCAATTTTGAGAAAACGACATTTAATCAGCAAGCACATATTGTTGTGTCAGTTCCATTCTGGGTACCGTGAGGGCCAAAGGAGGGCAACACAATTTGCTGTTACCCTCACCCACCTGTCAGGTCTCTCTTTCCTGGAGGAGGTGGAGTGAGGTTGCTCCGGCCCTGCTCATGCAGCCCTAGAGGGGAGTCCATCTCGTATATCACTGTGCTTCACGGAATTATCAGTGTGCAACTGAGTCATGTCAGTCCAAGGGCAAAGGTGTAAGTCCAAGGACCCTGTTGTTAAATGAAGTGGGCCTGAGGTGTACTTCAGGATAGGAATCAAGCGGCAAGAGGTTACAGAGAAATTGAAGCAAGTTCTTACCTTGAAATAAAAATGTTGATTGGGTTTAGAGTGGTTAGAGTATTATTCTTTCCCTTTTCAAAATTGCATTTAATATTGTATTAACTTTTAAATTCATTCTGCCATAAAATGAAGAAAACAAACAAACAAAAAAACTGGCTCCTTGGAACCCACTGTGGTTGAGCTGGGAGAAAACATCATAATATCTGGTATGGGTCAATGCCTTTGTGCATAGACACACACCTTTACGTGCCACTGTCTCCTGAAACACTCACATCAGCTGTCTGGGCTCCCCATCCAGGACTGGTTCCACCATTTGCAGGACCAAAGACAAAATGAAAATGTGGGGCCCCTTGTTCAAAAAGCAGGAATCAAAGTCCCCTTAAAGGCACTAAATATAAAGCCTTTCCTGTCTTCTGTGATCTTGACACACGTCATGGTGTTTTGTATTTGCTATAGGAGGCCATTCTAAGTAAAATATAATAAAAATAATAATAATGGTTTAAATTATTAACATGAAGTTTACCATTCATCTTTATATTGTACAATGCTAGTTTTTAATGTGAGTATAAGAGCATGTAACTCTTATGCAGAGCCACCAAATTAATAAGACAAGTATTCATAGGAGCCCTGGTGATGCAGTGGTTAAGAGCTACGGCTGTCAACCAAAAGGTCGGCAGTTTGAATCCACCAGTTGCTCCTTGGAAACCCCATGGGGCAGTTCTACTCTGTCCTGTAGGGTTGCTGTGAGTCGGAATCAATGGCAATGAGTTTTTTGGTACTATTTCATAGCTTATACATCCATATACATTTCAATTTTATTAGAAAAGTAGATTTTTTTTCATTTCTTGATATACACACTCTCTCAATACTCTCTACCTTTGACTTATTGGTGAGAAGAAAGAAGTGAAAGGAAAATGAATTTGAGTTTCCTTATCTTTCCCTTTTCTATCTTGCCCTCATGTTCATCACGTAGAATTGGCTAATAGGAAGTAACAGGATTGTGAAGAGATATAATTGAGTTTCTTTGTGCTTCTTCTGCACTCAAAACAAGTTCTGGTTCAAAAGAAAAAAGTGGCCTTTGGGGAATGTTAGTGCCCCTCCTTACTCATAATTCGGTGCCACAGTCTTCTCTAGTGCTTGCTGTCAGCTCCCTGAACGCCCATGCGCTGAATATTCCCCAGAATTCTGTGCTCATGAGGAACCCTGAACACCACATGTGAACTAGTGGCAGGGAGAGAAGGATGGGCTCCATTGCTGCATCTGACTCCACTTACAAAACGCAAGCTCAAAGTTAAAATTGTTAACTATTTCAAAATGACAGCAGTGAAGCATTAAACCAAGAGTGGGGCCCTTCCCAGCATGGGACCCTGTGGGATAACACAGGTCATGTGCCCATGCAGCTGGCCCTATTTCTAACCTTTGTGGTCCATCGCCACTTGCTTTGTCTCCTGTTTATGGCTTAGCCCTTCCATGAGCTGAGAGGAAGGATCATGCTTTTCTAGTTCTTTCTTGACCATATTTTGTAGTGACTTATTTCTTACATTTTATCCACCTTTTCTGGTGACCATTCAAGGGTTTTAGTCAATTTCACTGAGTCGAAATCGACTCGATGGCAGTGGGTTTTTGGTTTATCACCCTTCTGAGAGTATTCATGACCAGAGACCCACTAGCCATTGCTCAAGCGGAGCAAAGACTTTATAGCTAAATGAAAATCCACACGTGATAGTCCACCAACATTTTAGGCATGTGTTTTTTATTCACTAGCTTTTTTTTTTTTAATTTTTCTTCTCAGCCATTAATGTAACTTTTTCTCTTTTCAGCATACCAGCTCTTACAAATATCCACCTGGCAAATACTCACTTCCTTCTGAGGGAGAGTAACGCAAAGAGATGAGCAACGGGGGAGAGGAGAAACAGAAGCTCAGATGTCAAATGGTAACAAGTAAACTGCTGGAAGCCCAGTGCCCACAGTGTCATAGTGTCCTTCTATCTAGAAGGGGATATGTCACATCAAAATGAACTCTCCCAGTTCATGACCCCTTTTTTTTGCTTCTCAAATTCCCCTGGGGAAATAAAAACACACTTTAAATTTTGTCTGTTTACTTATTTATTTTTGTTTTGGGGTACATGTAAGCATTTAAATATGTGCTTATTGTCACTCCTTAGGAAAACATTTCAAACACTTGTTCAAATACCCATTATACAACAGAAAGTACATTTTCCTTTCTGTCATCCCTGTATTGCATTTAGACTTTGATCTAGCATTTTCTTACATTATGCTTTTACAACTTTCAGGATGCCCTGTAAATAATCCAAATAGATTTGCAGAAAGCAAATTAGTTGTTCCTGTCAGTGTGATATTAAGCAATCCCCACGAGTAAGATGTTCATTAGTGGTTATTACTTCAATGACATCACCAGTAATTTGCCCCATTCACTTTCTCACATGTTGTAAGTTTGCTTTGAAAATGCCATACATAATAAAGACTTATCGACAAGGGCTTTGAACTACCCCATCTCAAGTCATTTTACCTCTTAACTCTCCCAACACTGACAGTTTCCTGCCAGCCTGCAGCTTGCGGAAAGCCTGTGGTATCTGAGGATCCTGAAGGTATATGGGTATGTAAAATAGTATTCGTTTCATGGTTCCAAATTATGGTTGCTTCTCATCAGGAACAAAACCCTGGTGGTATAGTGGTTAAGAGCTACAGCTGCTAACCAAAAGGTTGGCAGCTCGAATCCACCAGGTACTCCTTGGAAACCCTGTGGGACAGTTCTTCTCTGTCCTACAGGGTCACTATGAGTTGGAATTAACTCAACAGCACTGGGTTTGGTTTTGATTTTCTCATCAGGACCCAGTCATCTACAAAATTATGAAGTGTGAAACAATAAGAGGGTGGTAAGAAGAATACACGATTTCAATGTCAAAAGATTTACTTCTAACATTTAGACTTGGACAAGTTACTGTCTTTGAATGTCAGTTCCTATATTTTCATCATGACTCTGGTAATCACACAAGAACATAAATGCGTTTTGTAAACCTTTTAAAAATCATTTGGGGTGTTACAAATACAGCAAGGTGTAAAAATCATGGATATATTGCCTGATGAATTTCTGCTATGGTAACAAACCTATGTTAACAACCACAGAAATTAAGACATGGAATATTACCAGGAGCCCAGAGGTCTCCACACTGCCCCTTTCCCCAAAATAAAGTTATTCTTCAAGGATCATAGTTTAGTTTTGACTATTTTTGGAAATTGTAAATTAAGACATATCCTATGCACTCACTTGTCAGAATTCTTTCATTCAACATTGTGTTTTGATTCATCCCTAACATCTCATCTAACGATAGTTAAAATTTTGTCATTGAAGCATAGTATTCCAGTGTGTGATTATGCAG
Source organism: Loxodonta africana (assembly GCF_030014295.1). Taxonomy (NCBI): domain Eukaryota; kingdom Metazoa; phylum Chordata; class Mammalia; order Proboscidea; family Elephantidae; genus Loxodonta; species Loxodonta africana. The sequence continues at coordinate 23,569,840 of NC_087353.1, read as the reverse complement.
CAATTAATCTACTGTACTGTAGAACATTATTTTGCTTCCATTTTTGAACTACTATGAACAATGTTTCTAAGAGTGTTCTTCTGCATATCTTTTTTTTTAATTAACTTTTATTAAGCTTCAAGTGAACGTTTACAAATCCAATCAATCTGTCACATATAAGTTTACATACATCTCACTCCCTACTCCCACTTGCTCTCTCCTTCTTGAGTCAGCCCTTTCAGTCTCTCCTTTCGTGACAATTTTGCCGGCTTTTCTCTCTCTCTATCCTCCCATACCCCCTCCAGACAAGAGTTGCCAACACAATCTCAAGTGTCCACCTGATATAATTAGCTCACTCTTCATCAGCGTCTCTCTCCCCCCCACTGACCAGTCCCTTTCATGTCTGATGAGTTGTCTTTGGGGATGGTTCCTGTCCTGTGCCAACAGAAGGTCTGGGGAGCATGGCCGCCGGGATTCCTCTAGTCTCAGTCAGACCATTAAGTTTGGTCTTTTTATGAGAATTTGGGGTCTGTATCCCACTGATCTCCTGCTCCCTAAGGGGTCCTCTGCTGTCCTCCCTGTCAGGGCAGTCATCGATTGTGGCTGGGCACCAACTAGTTCTTCTGGTCTCAGGATGATGTAGGTCTCTGGTTCATGTGGCCCTTTCTGTCTCTTGGGCTCTTAGTTGTCGTGTGGCCTTGGTGTTCTTCATTTTCCTTTGCTCCAGGTGGGTTGAGACCAACTGATGCATCTTAGATGGCCGCTTGTTAGCATTTAAGACCCCAGATGCCACATTTCAAAGTGGGATGCAGAATGATTTCATAATAGAATTATTTTGCCAATTGACTTAGAAGTCCCCGCAAACCATGTTCCCCAGACCCCCGCGCTTGCTCCGCTGACCTCTGAAGCATTCATTTTATCCCGGAAACTTCTTTGCTTTTGGTCCAGTCCAATTGAGCTGACCTTCCATGTATTGAGTGTTGTCTTTCCCTTCACCTAAAGCAGTTCTTATCTACTGATTAACCAATAAAAAACCCTCTCCCACCCTCCCTCCCTCCCCCCCTTGTAACCACAAAAGTGTGTGTTCTTCTCAGGTTTACTATTACTCAAGATCTTATAATAGTGGTCTTACACAATATTTGTCCTTTTGCCTCTGACTAATTTCGCTCAGCATAATGCCTTCCAGGTTCCTCCATGTTATGAAATGTTTCACAGATTCGTCACTGTTCTTTATCGATGCGTAGTATTCCATTGTGTGCATATACCACAATTTATTTACCCATTCATCCGTTGATGGACACCTTGGTTGCTTCCAACTTTTTGCTATTGTAAACAGAGCTGCAATAAACATGGGTGTGCATATATCTGTTTGTAAGAAGGCTCTTGTATCTCTAGGGTATATTCCAAGGAGTGGGATTTCTGGGTTGTATGGTAGTTCTATTTCTAACTGTTTAAGATAACGCCAGATAGATTTCCAAAGTGGTTGTACCATTTTACATTCCCACCAGCAGTGTATAAGAGTTCCAATCTCTCTGCAGCCTCTCCAGCATTTATTATTTTGTGTTTTTTGGATTAATGCCAGCCTTGCTGGTGTGAGATGGAATCTCATCGTAGTTTTAATTTGCATTTCTCTAATGGCTAATGATCGAGAGCATTTTCTCATGTATCTGTTGGCTGCCTGAATATCTTCTTTAGTGAAATGTGTGTTCATATCCTTTGCCCACTTTTTGATTGGGTTGTTTCTCTTTTTGTGGTTGAGTTTTGACAGAATCATGTAGATTTTAGAGATCAGGCACTGGTCGGAGATGTCATAGCTGAAAATTCTTTCCCAATCTGTAGGTGGTCTTTTTACTCTTTTGGGGAAGTCTTTAGATGAGCATAGGTGTTTGATTTTTAGGAGCTCCCAGTTATCGGGTTTCTCTTCATCATTTTTGGTAATGTTTTGTATTCTGTTTATGCCTTGTATTAGGGCTCCTAGGGTTGTCCCCATTTTTTCTTCCATGATCTTTATCGTTTTAGTCTTTATGTTTAGGTCTTTGATCCACTTGGAGTTAGTTTTTGTGCATGGTGTAAGGTATGGGTCCTGTTTCATTTTTTTTGCAAATGGATATCCAGTTATGCCAGCACCATTTGTTAAAAAGGCTATCTTTTCCCCAATTAATTGACACTGGTCCTTTGTCAAATATCAGCTCCTCATACGTGGATGGATCTATGTCTAGGTTCTCAATTCTGTTCCATTAGTCTATGTGCCTGTTGTTGTACCAGTACCAGGCTGTTTTGACTACTGTGGCTGTATAATAGGTTCTGAAGTCAGGTAAAGTGAGGCCTCCCACTTTCTTCTTCTTTTTCAGTAGTGCTTTGCTTATCCGGGGCTTCTTTCCCTTCCATATGAAATTGGTGATTTGTTTCTCTATCCCCTTAAAATATGACATTGGAATTTGGATCGGAAGTGCGTTAAATGTATAGATGGCTTTTGGTAGAATAGACATTTTTTCTATGTTAAGTCTTCCTATCCATGAGCAAGGTATGTTTTTCCACTTACGTATGTCCTTTTGAATTTCTTGTAGTAGAGCTTTGTAGTTTTCTTTGTATAGGTCTTTTACATCCTTGGTAAGATTTATTCCTAAGTATCTTATCTTCTTGGGGGCTACTGTGAATGGTATTGATTTGGTAATTTCCTCTTCGGTGTTCTTTTTGTTGATGTAGAGGAATCCAAGTGATTTTTGTATGTTTATTTTATAACCTGAGACTCTGCCAAACTCTTCTATTAGTTTCAGTAGTTTTCTGGAGGATTCCTTAGGGTTTTCTGTGTATATAATCATGTCATCTGCAAATAGTGATAACTTTACTTCTTCCTTGCCAATCCGGATACCTTTTATTTCTTTGTCTAGCCTGATTGCCCTGGCTAAGACTTCCAACACGATGTTGAATAAGAGCGGTGATAAAGGGCATCCTTGTCTGGTTCCCGTTCTCAAGGGAAATGCTTTCAGGTTCTCTCCATTTAGAGTGATATTGGCTGTTGGCTTTGCATAGATGCCCTTTATTATGCTGAGGAATTTTCCTTCAATTCCTATTTTGGTAAGAGTTTTTATCATGAATGGGTGTTGGACTTTGTCAAATGCCTTTTCTGCATCAATTGATAAGATCATGTGGTTTTTGTCTTTTGTTTTATTTATGTGATGGATTACATTAATGGTTTTTCTGATATTAACCCAGCCTTGCATACCTGGTATAAATCCCACTTGATCATGGTGAATTATTTTTTTGATGTGTTGTTGGATTCTATTGGCTAGAATTTTGTTGAGGATTTTTGCATCTATGTTCATGAGGAATATAGGTCTACAATTTTCTTTTTTTGTAATGTCTTTACCTGGTTTTGGTATCAGGGAGATGGTGGCTTCATAGAATGAGTTGGGTAGTATTCCGTCATTTTCTATGCTTTGGAATACCTTCAGAAGTAGTGGTGTTAACTCTTCTCTGAAAGTTTGGTAGAACTCTGCAGTGAAGCCGTCCGGGCCAGGGCTTTTTTTTTGTTGGGAGTTTTTTGATTACCGTTTCAATCTCTTTTTTTGTTATGGGTCTATTTAGTTGTTCTACTTCTGAATGTGTTAGTTTAGGTAGGTAGTGTTTTTCCAAGAATTCATCCATTTCTTCTAGGTTTTCAAATTTGTTAGAGTACAATTTTTCATAATAATCTGAAATGATTCTTTTATTTTCATTTGGTTCTGTTGTGATGTGGTCCTTCTCGTTTCTTATTCGGGTGATTAGTTTCCTTTCCTGTTTTTCTTTAGTCAGTCTAGCCAATGGTTTATCAATTTTGTTAATTTTTTCAAAGAACCAGCTTTTGGCTTTGTTAATTCTTTCAATTGTTTTTCTGTTCTCTAATTCATTTAGTTCAGCTCTAATTTTGATTATTTGTTTTCTGCTGGTGCCTGATGGATTCTTTTGTTGCTCACTTTCTATTTGTTCAAGTTGTCGGGACAGTTCTCTGATTTTGGCTCTTTCTTCTTTTCGTATGTGTGCATTTATGGATATAAATTGGCCTCTGAGCACTGCTTTTGCTGTGTCCCAGAGGTTTTGATAGGAAGTATTTTCATTCTCGTTGCTTTCTATGAATTTCCTTATTCCCTCCTTGATGTCTTCTAAAACCCAGTCTTTTTTCAGGAGGGTATTGTTCATTTTCCAAGTATTTGATTTCTTTTCCCTAGTTTTTCTGTTATTGATCTCTAGTTTTATTGCCTTGTGGTCTGAGAAGATGCTTTGTAATATTTCGATGTTTTGGACTCTGCAAAGGTTTGTTTTATGACCTAATATGTGGTCTATTCTAGAGAATGTTCCATGTGCGCTAGAAAAAAAAGTATATTTTGCAGCAGTTGGGTGGAGAGTTCTGTATAAGTCAATGAGGTCAAGTTGGTTGATTGTTGTAATTAGATCTTCTGTGTCTCTATTGAGCTTCTTACTGGATGTCCTGTCCTTCTCTGAAAGTGGTGTGTTGAAGTCTCCTACTATAATTGTAGAGGTATCTATCTCACTTTTCAATTCTGTTAAAATTTGATTTATGTATCTTGCAGCCCTGTCATTGGGTGCATAAATATTTAATATGGTTATGTCTTCCTGATCAATTGTCCCTTTTATCATTATATAGTGTCCTTCTTTATCCTTTGTGGCGGATTTAAGTCTAAAGTCTATTTTGTCAGAAATTAATATTGCTACTCCTCCTCTTTTTTGCTTATTGTTTGCTTGACATACTTTTTTCCATCCTTTGAGTTTTAGTTTGTTTGTGTCTCTAAGTCTAAGGTGTGTCTCTTGTAGGCAGCATATAGATGGATCGTGTTTCTTTATCCAGTCCTTGTCTCTCTGTCTCTTTATTGGTGCATTTAGTCCATTTACATTCAGGGTAATTATAGATAAATAAGTTTTTAGTGCTGTCATTTTGATGCCTTTTTATGTGTGTTGTTGACAATTTCATTTTTCCACATACTTTTTTGTGCTGAGGCGTTTTTCTTAGTAAATTGTGAGATCCTCATTTTCATAGTGTTTGACTTTATGTTAGTTGAATCGTTACCTTTTTCTTGGCTTTTATCTTGAGTTATAGAGTTGTTATACCTTTTTGTGGTTACCTTCTTATTTACCCCTATTTTTCTAAGTAAAAACCTAACTTGTATTGTTCTATATCGCCTTGTATCACTCTCCATATGGCAGTTCAATGCCTCCTGTATTTAGTCCCTCTTTTTGATTATTGTGATCTTTTACCTATTGACTTCCATGATTCCCTGTTATGTGTATTTTTTTTTAATTAATCTTAATTTGTTTGTTTTTGTGATTTCCCTATTTGAGTTGATATCAGGACGTTCTGTTTTGTGACCTTGTGTTGTGCTGATATCTGATATTATTGGTTCTCTGACCAAACAATATCCTTTAGTATTTCTTGTAGCTTTGGTTTGGTTTTTGCAAATTCTCTAAACTTGTGTTTGTCTGTAAATATCTTAATTTCGCCTTCATATTTCAGAGAGAGTTTTGCTGGATATATGATCCTTGGCTGGCAGTTTTTCTCCTTCAGTGTTCTGTATATGTCGTCCCATTCCCTTCTTGCCTGCATGGTTTCTGCTGAGTAGTCAGAACATATTCTTACTGATTCTCCCTTGAAGGAAACCTTTCTTTTCTCCCTGGCTGCTTTTAAAATTTTCTGTTTATCTTTGGTTTTCGCGAGTTTGATGATAATATGTCTTGGTGTTTTTCTTTTTGGATCAATCTTAAACGGGGTTCGATGAGCATCTTGGATAGATATCCTTTCGTCTTTCATGATGTCAGGGAAGTTTTCTGTCAGGAGTTCTTCAACTATTTTCTCTGTGTTTTCTGTCCCCCCTCCCTGTTCTGGGACTCCAATCACCCGCAGGTTATCCTTCTTGATAGAGTCCCACATGATTCTTAGGGTTTCTTCATTTTTTTTAATTCTTTTATCTGATTTTTTTCCAGCTATATTGGTGTTGATTCCCTGGTCCTCCAGATGTCCCAGTCTGCATTCTAATTGCTCGAGTCTGCTCCTCTGACTTCCTTTTGCGTTGTCTAATTCTGTAATTTTATTGTTAATCTTTTGGATTTCTACATGCTGTCTCCCTATGGATTCTTGCAACTTATTAATTTTTCCACTATGTTCTTGAATAATTTTTTTGAGTTCTTCAACAGTTTTATCAGTGTGTTCCTTGGCTTTTTCTGCAGTTTGCCTTATTTCATTTGTGATGTCTTGAAGCATTCTGTAAATTAGTTTTTTATATTCTGTATCTGATAATTCCAGGATTGTATCTTAATTTGGGAAAGATTTTGATTCTTTTGTTTGGGGGGTTGGAGAAGCTGTCATGGTCTGCTTCTTTAAGTGGTTTGATATGGATTGTTGTCTCTGAGCCATCACTGGGAAACTAGTTTTTCCAGAAAATCCGCTGCATCCAGTCCATATCCCGGCAGGATGGTTCCCCGGCTGGGACGCTGCTCTCCCCGTTCCAAGACCAGTCACTGCCTCCCGGGGACTTCTTCTACCGGCTGCGTCCCACGCCACCCACGGAACCGGCTGGTCCCCCTCCTGGGGTTAGTTCAGGGGGGTGGAGCAGCTCCCTGTGCTTGTGCCGTACCTGACTGGTACACTGGCTCCAGGCTCTGAAAACAATCGCTGCTTCCCCGTATCAGTTCGTTCTCCATCTCTAAATCTGTGTTTGTTGTTCAGGGTTCGTAGATTGTTATGTATGTGATCGGTTCACTTGTTTTTCCATGTCTTTGTTGTAAGAGGGATCCGAGGTAGCGTCTGCCTAGTCCGCCATCTTGGCTCCGCCTCCTCTGCATATCTTTTGGTGTAAATATGTATGCATTTCTTTTGACCATATTCCTAAAATTGAAATTGTCCACACGTAGTGTGCGCTTGTGCTTAATTTTGTAGATAGTACGTGCGGTGCCACAGATTGCTTTTGTGTGGCCTTTCTAGCCATGGTTTTCTAATTCCCACTCAAGTGATTGGGAGGACTGTGCAGATATTGTAATTGTGGCCCACCAAAAGAAGTGGTGAGTTTTGCCATCCCACTGAGCTTGAAATGAGCCACCCCAGAGGTGGGAAAGAAAGGAGGTATCACCACCAGCAAGTAAGAACAGCCAGGAGAGGAGAGCATGTCATTTGGACCTGGGATCCCTGTGCTGAGAAGCTCCTGGAAACAGAATGAGAGAGGACATGTTGTAACTCTCAAGACAGTAAGAAGCAGTAGCAGGAGAGACCCGTCAGGATATGCCCGATAGGAGACACCTGGCAGCAAGAGATGGCACGGTGGACTTCCTGGTTCATGAAGAAAGACAGCTGAGTGCCTTTGGGCAGAGGCCTAGGGCCAGCGAGAGGTGTGCCTGAGGGCATGGCTGGGAAGAGGCTGTCCCCATGGAAGAACTGTATCTTTGGATGTTCCTGAGCCTGAATTATAATCTGTTACTTCCCTAATAAACCCCATAATTGTGAGCATGGCCTGTGAGCTCTGTGTGGCATTGCAATGTATTATCTACCCAGCAGAGAAGTAGAGTGTTGTGGGAGGGACAGCTGGTGTCAGAATTGGTAAAGATGACAGAGAGGAAGCATGCCTGAACTCCTCCTCTTTGGAAACAGCCTTGGGCTGTTGATCTTGATTCTTCCTCCCCCTCGTGAAGACAGAGGAGGTCAGACACCTCCCTCGAGCCATTTTAACACTACCAGAGTTTTCTAAAGTAATTGTGCAATTTTGCACTTCCAGCATCAATGTAGAGAGTTACTCCATACCCTCACCAACACTTAGTTTTGATAGGTTTTTTTGTTTATCTTTGTTTTCTTTTTTAATTTGGCCTTTCAGACAGTCGTGTCGCCTTTTGGCTTTAATTTTTAGTTTCTTGATGACATGGTATTGGGCAAGTTTTTTACGTTTATTCCCTATTTAAATATCGTTTTCTTTGAAATGCCTGCTCAAGACTTTTGCCCATTTCTTTATCATTGTATTTTCTGTCTTTTAAAAGTTGATTTAAGTGAAAAAGGAGTAGACATATTTTCCCTACTCCTCCCACTAGTACAACTAGAACTTTTGGACATTATGCATAAAACAAATATCAGAAGACTCTGGAAGGTAGAAGAAGGTAGACCAGCTAGGGCCTTCTAGACCTAAGAAACTACACAGTGGTGAGTTCCTTTGGTTTTCTATTTGCCTCACATCTCAGACTTAAATTTTAGAAACCCAGAAATGCAGAAACACCAATATATAAAGAACTCTCAAAAATTTACATTAAAAAACAAAGTAACAACCAATCCAATTAGAAAATGGGAAAATATGTAAAGAGATATTTCCCTGAAAAGGATATACAGCTGACACATAAACAGATAAAAAAGATAGTCAACATCATTAGTCATTAGGGAAATGCAAATTAAAACCACAATAATAAATTGATACACACATATCAGAATGGCTAAAATTAAAAAAAAATAAGAACTTCAAATGGATATGATGCTGGTGGGAATACATAACTGTACAACCATGCTGGAAAACTTTTTGACAGTTTTTTTTTAAACTAAATATTCAACTACCATGTGACCCAGCAATTGCACTCTTGCGCATTTATCCCAGAGAAATGAAAATTTATGTTCACACAAAAACCTTTACATCAATGTTTATAGCAGCTTTATTCATGTTAGCTCCAAACTGGAAACAACCCAGATGTACTGGTACGGGTGAATGGCTAAACAAACTGTGGTACATCCATACCTTGGAATATTTCTTAGCAATAAGAAGGAACAGCTATTGATGCAGGCAACACCCTGGGTAAGTAGTCAGAGAATTATGTTGAATTTAAAAAGGCACTCTCAAATGGTTATACGCTGTATGATTTCATTTATATACTATTCTTGAAATGATAAAAATTATAGAAATGGAGAACAGATTAGTGGTTGCCAGAGGTTAAGGACTGAGTGGACGTAGAAGGGAAACAGTCATAGCTATATAAAAGCAGCATGAGGGATCGTCGTTGTGACATAAACCTTCTGTGTTTTGGCTGTATAGATGTCAATATCCTGATTGTAAGATTGTGCCATATTTTTTCAAAATGTTAACCGCTGGGGTAAAGTAGGTAAGGGGCACACAGGATTTTTCTGTATTATTTTTTAGAACTGAATAAGAATGCACATTTATCTCAAAATAAAAAAATTTAAATAAAAATTGACTTGTAGTAGTTTTTATGTCTTGTGGATACAAGTCCCATGTCTGATATGGGCCCTGCAAATATGTTTCACCTTTTAGCTTTCATAATGGTGTACTTAGACAAATAGAAGTTCTTAATTTCAATGTAGTTTACTTTCTTAATCCTTCATTTTATTAGTGCATTTTGTATCTTGTTTAGGAAATCTTTGACTACTCTAAAGCCACGAAGACATACACTTATGTTGTCTTCTGGAAGCTTTTAGGGAAATTGGAATCTTTAAAATATAATTCTCTGTTCCATGAGCATGATTAATTTCTTATCTCTCCAGAGAATTTCCTTGCCCAGGGGACAACCTGAGGCTGGTGATGAACTGATAAGAGGATTTAAAGCAGTAGACCCCTTCCATCAACTGGAACATCCCAGCTCCCTAGCTCCCTGAAGGATTGGTAGTTTCAGTTGCAACTGCACTGTAGGTCATCTTCTGTCAAATCCCGCCTTCCTCATTCTTTTGTAAAGTCAACTCTAGCCACGTGAGCCAATCTTCTTAAGGTACCAGTCATCCTGGAGCTGAGACTAGCTGTCCCCATTGTACGCTGTCCAAAGCCTTGACCCTAAAAGTGTGAGCATAATGAAATGATTGTTATTGTACTCCACTAAGTTTCTCCTAATATGGTGAATTGAAAGAGAAAGAAGTTTTTAAATTCTATTTTACAGATAATGAAAATGAGACCCAAAGACATTGAGTTGCCCTAAGTAGCATAGTAAGTCCACTTACTATGTAAGTGAGGGAAGAATTGGAATTTAGCCCAAGTTTATCTACTTCTTCAAATAGGCAAAATACGTTTTAGATGATCAAGCATTTTGAATTCTCCAAAGTCTCTGCTCCATGATGACAGGATGCTCAGCTGAGCTTGCTCAGATGGATGGAGATGGCTGAAATGACACAATAAGGGGCAATAACTTGAGGCCTTCTTTATTGGTTGGGTTCTCCCAATCTTGTCCTATCTACTGAAATGTCCAAGATGACTTTTTCACTCACATGTCTAGAGCCTGAGCTGAGATGGATAAAATAACTGGGGCTGGCTAGGCTAGGTCTCTCCTCTCCTGTCCTCATCTCTCCTCACCCCAACTTTCCCTCTTCTCTCCCTCCAATCTAAGTTGCCCCTAAAGTGATCTTAAAATGTGGTACTGATGATACCCTCACCCTCAACAAACCTGTCCAGTGACTCCCTACCACAATCCTGATAAATTGGGATCTTTACCATGCCGTTCTCTAGACTCTAGGAATGCAGTAGAGAGACAAAGTCTCTGACCTCACAAACTTACACTCAAGCGCACTTTCCAAAATTATCGAAAATTATCTTTTGCTACTCACAGATTAAACACTGTTTCCTGAATGTGATTTTTCATTTACTCATTATTAATTCATTCAATATTTGTTAAGTGCCTAGGTGTGATGAACACGATTTTGAGTTCTGTGTCTCTAACACTTGTCTCTTTAGTTATTCTCCTCCCATTGCCTAGCAATGTCCACAGGATTTACAAAGGTCTGATTAAGCTTTACCAAATCTAAAAACTCTTAATTTTTCAAAGCCCATCTCAAATCTACTTTTGGTAAAAACTCTCCCTAATTATATTGCATTTGGAATTATCTGTTTCATCTCTCTTGATAATTTTGCTTACACATTTTTAGCACTTAGAATTTTATTTTTAGAATGTAAGCCTCCTGAGAAAGTGACTTTTGTTTGGTTTGCTTATTGCTGGAACCCAAAGCCTAGGATATAACCTGGAACAGAATATGTTCTTAGAAAATACATACTTTAATGAATGAATTTTTGTTAATATAGTTATTTACAAAATATTCATTTACACTATACTATGGACTTCTTGGAGCCCTGGAGGCACAGTGGTTAAGAGCTCGGCTGCTAACCAAAAGGTTGGCAGTTCGAATCCACCAGCCACTCCTTGGAAACCTTATGGGACAGTTCAATTCCATTCTATAGGGTTGTTATGAGTTGGAATTGATTTGATGGCAATGAATTTGTTTTTTTTATTTTATGGACTTCTTAATCTTTTATATATGTGTTTTTTATCTTTGTGATCTTTGATATATCCATAAAAAAAAAAAAAAGACCAATTGGCATTGAATAAACTCTAACTCATGGTGACCCCATGTGTCAGAGTAGAACTTTGCTCCATAGAACTTTCAATGGTTAATTTTTTGGAAGTAGTTTGACAGGCTTCTCTTCTGAGGCACCTCTGGATGGACTCAAACCTCTAACCTTTCAGTTCGCAGCCAAGTGCATAAACTGTACCATGCAGGGGCTCTGGTACTCCAGGAGGAGCCCAGAATAGACACTTAATAAACAACAACAACAACAAAAACCCAAACCCAATGCTACCAAGTAGATTCCTACTCATAGCGACCCTATGGGACAGAGCAGAACTGCCCATAGGGCTTCCAAGGAGCACCCGGTGGATTCAAACTGCCGACATTTTGGTCAGCAGCCAAGCTCTTAACCACTGCAAGACCAGGGCCTCAGTAATAATGTTGTTGTTAGGTGACATCGAGTTCATTCTGACTCATAGCGACCTTATAGGACAGAGCAGAACTGCCCCATCGGGTTTCCAAGGCACACCTGGTGGATTTGAACTGTCAACCTTTTGGTTAACAACCAAGATCTTAATCACTGCGGCACCAGGGCTGCAGGTACTTACTAAATGGTAGTTTTTCTCAGTATTACTCTTTCTCACTGGCCTTTATTAAGCCAGCCCTGCATTTAGCGCGGAAGCCCTGGAGTCGTAGTGGTTAAGTGCTATGGCTGCTAACCGAGAGGTTGGCAGTTCAAATCCGACAGGCTCTCCTTGGAAACTCTATGGTGCAGTTCTACTTGGTCCTACAGGGTCGCTATGAGTCAGAATTGACTCGTCGGCAGGGGGTTTGTTTTCTTTTTCTGGTTTGCATTTAGTGCTTCTTATCTAGGGAGACTTGCAATAGATATTACATAACCTCCAACAAACAGTTCTTCTCCCTCTGGCAAGAAAATGCTAATACTGAGATTTCAACTTGAGCCCTGAGAAATGTGACTCTGCATTTTATCTGTGGGCAGCTTCTTGAACCACCTGTAGTCACTTGTGATTCAGAAAAAGAGCTTTATTACAAACGCTAGAGAGACCACATGACTTCATTCCAGAGGGTGTGGAATGTTATTAGAAATAATACCTCAATACCTGGTCAGCTCCTCACAGGTGCACCTTTCACACAGAGTCACTTCTGGAGGAAACATGGGGTGAAATATTCCTTTTTTCTGTTTCTTTTACAGCTAATTTTGGACTTTCTTTTTAAAACTGTATACATGATACTGGACAAAGTACTAAAAAGCCTGGAAATTATTTTTCTGGGAAAAATTGTATATTGTATGTCTATCTGTATATATCGTTATGGAGTCCTGGTGGTGCACTAGTTAAAACTAGACTGCTAACCAAAAGGTTGACAGTTCAAATCCATCAGCCCCCTTGGAAACCCTAGAGGGTAGTCCTACTCTGTCCTATAGGGTCACTATGAGTTGGAATCAACTCAAGCACAATGGATTTGGCTTGTGTTTACACGTTGCACCCAGAAAGTCCCAACAGGTACAATGATAGACCTGGAACCTGACTTTTGAGATTACATATTATCATTATCCTTATATATCTCTATCTTCTGGTCATTCTTCACTACAAAATATAGGCAGTAATGTCCTACCGTTCATACTACCCCCCTTTTCCATTAGCACTGAGTGGATTTGGGAATGCTAATCATTAATGTGGAAGTTCTGAAGGTTAGTGTATAAATCTAGGAAAGTCTTTGTGGTAGACTCAGCGGTTCCAATTTTCTCTTCTCCCAGATAATCTGGGTGGTGAAAGGCATTATATATATGCACAGCTCTCAAAGTAACCCTGCTCATTTGTTAAGAAAACATTTCTTTTTCTCTTGATCCTGAACAAAGGAAATAAAAAACCTTCTGTGAAACATCTTAAGGGAGAGGGTCTCTACAAAGTCAGAATTTTGATGACAGAAAGGAGAAGGTTTATGTCAATGCTATGAGAGAGAACAAAGCAAGTAACTGAGGATAAACCATACTTCCAAAATTTGTTTGTACCCTACGTAGTCTCTCAAGAATTTAAGGAGTCATACTCAAGAGTTACTGGTAGTTTAAATCGAGTTTGGAGAAATGTAAATACTGTAACAGGCCAAGAGTCATGAGGAGTTAATACATGAATCTCTGTAGAACCAACCGCCTTATTTTAATGGCTAAAGATCTAACATTTAAACAAGTAAAGTGGGAAGAAGTTTGTGCCTGTGAGAAAAAGGGATATGTTGTAAAGTCATATATGTCCAAAGGTCTCAAAATCCAGGTTCTAATCTATCCTTATACCTAGTGAGAACTCTCTGGGTGCAACGTACAAGAGAAGAGATTAAGTGATTGCTTTAAACAATGAACCTCTGTATATTCTCCCACTTAAATTCAAGAATTCTTAAAATGTTGTCATATTTGTCTTCTCTCATTTTTTTCTTTTGATTTGTTTCTTTTAAAAATTTGTTGCTGGATTAGAGGGGAAAATCCATAAGGACATTATTTCATCACCTGATAAAATGAGACCATAGATGCTAGGTTAGATAGAAGTATTGTATAAACGCAAACTTGTGGATAAATGTATTGTGGTTATGGAATAGATGATCCTGTTCTTAGAAAATACACCTAGGAGTAAAAGGCAAAGATATATGTAATTTACATATATACAATGCTGTATTAGTATGTAAAGATCCAGAAGAAATATACAAATATATGTATACATGTGTGTGCATGTACCAAACCAAATCCGAACTCACTGCCATCAAGTCGATTCTGACTCATAGCGACCCTATAGGACAGAGTAGAACTGCCCCGGGGGTTTCCAAGGCGTGTCTCTATGGAAGTAGATCGCCACATCTTTCTCCAGCAAAGCTGCTGGTGGGTTTAAACCACTGACTTTTTGGTTAGCAGTCGAGCACTTTAACCACTGTGCCACCAGGGTTCCTTGTATGCATATATATATTTAAAAATATATATGTTTTATATATAGAAAGAGATTTTGAGATAGAGAGAGTTTGAGAGTGACAGCACAAATAATAAAAGAGCAAATAGGGTAATATTAATATAAATAGTAAAAGAATTTTGGTAAAGGGTATATGGGTATGTTTCTTGAGCTATTTTTATTTTCATTTTTTATATGTTTTAAGTTGTTTACAAATAAAAATTTCAAAAGCAAATAAGTTGCAGACCTGACACTTTTTTCTAAATATTGCAGCATGATCTTCTCAAGGGCGCGGGTATTCTACATAATCACAATACCATCAATACCATCATCACACTTAAGGAAGGTAATAATTTCTTTTTATGTTCAACCTATGTTTTAATTTAATTTTTGGTGAAAATGTCCACATTAAAACATGTTCCCATTTAAACAATTTCTACACACATTGTTCAATGACATTGGTTGCATTCTTAACATTGCATCAACGTCCTCGTTATTTCTACTCTAGTTGTTTCATCTCCAATAATTTAGACTCATTGTCCCCTAAACGTCTAATCTATGCATTGGAGTTATTGCTGCCCTTTTATTCTCATGTAATTTTTTTTAAAGCACAATACTTAAGGATGATATTCTTTACTTTTTGACCTAAACTGATTCTGTTGTTTGTTAAAGATGACTTTGGGGGAGAGTTATGTTTCAAGATTTGTAATGTATCCAAGGGAAATAGTTTCAGGGGTTCTTACAGCCTCAGTGGGTCCAGTAAGTCTCGATCCTTTGGGAATTTGAACTTCTGTTCCATATTTTTTCCCTTTCTATCAGGGTCTCTCTATCAGGATACCCAGTTCAAATATTTGGTATTGGTAGTTGGGCACCATCCAGTTTTTCTGGTGTTATGTTAAAGGAAGCAGTGATTCATGGAGGCTATTAGTCCTGTAGTCCAGTTGTTTCTCTGATTCTTGGATTGCCTACTTCCTCTGTTACTGTAAGAGAACAGAGAACCTTGTTGTATCTTGGATGACTGCTCATAAGCTTTTAAGACCCCATACACTATTCATCAAAATGGGAAAGGAAATAATTAAAAATATTTATTATTTACTACCTATTATATATTCTTATTTTCTCAGTTGTTCCAAGAATGTTTTTCTTTTAATGTCTGATTTTTTGAACCATAATCCCATCTAAGTTCACACAAGGTTGTTCATTTTTCTATAGCCCTCTATAGTATATAATAGGTTTCTCAAGTTTTTTTCATGACATTGACTTCTTGAATTGTTCGGAGTAATCGTGTTGTAAAATACCCTGCATTCTAGATGTGTCTGATTGTTTCTTTATTATTCTGTTTAATTTGTCTTTCTATTCATAGTACAGCCACTCCTCACTTATTGACATGGTTACGTTCCAAAGACCAGGTTGTTATGCAAAAATCAATGTTATGCAAAAATAGAGGATAACCACATCAGATCACAAAATGGAGGATGACTACATCATTACATAGCTGCCACATTACATCATTACAGAACTGCCAAACTACATCATTGTGTAACTGCTAAACCACTGGGAATCATGGCCCAGTGAAGTTGACGCATAACCTTAAATATTACAGCCAGCATTACTCTTGCATCACACCTCAGTGTTCATTATTGCCAGATGTATGTCATTATTACATAAAATAGTCAGATAGTAGATTTCTTCCTTTTGTTGTAGATGCTAAATGTCAGGTAATGACATAGTGAATAAGTGAAGAGTAGGTATATTTCCTGTAAACTGAAAATTAAGACCAGGGTAATGAATAAGTTTGCGGTAAAATCAGAATTTTCAAGTAAGAATACCTCACAGGAGATGCCATGTACTTCATATTACATCACACCAGGAGACACGTAATTTAAAGGCGGCACATTTCTCCCGGCCATTTAACTCAAATGAAATAATATAAATAAGTTGGTGTGAACACCACCAAAGAAGTAAAATAGAAATCCCCTCCAGGTTGTAGAATTCATTAAAAATACAAACACAAACAACAACAATAGAACATTTTATGTACTTTAATACCCCTCTAAGCATTTTTTTTTTTTTTTTTTAAGCATTACCAAAAATTGGTAACACTTGTTTCATCTGTACCAACCACTAACCACTCATCTGTTCCTCCATCTCAGGTTGTTTTGAAGCGAATATAGGACATATCTTAAGTACAATCTCTTCCGCATAGCCTTTCCTGTATACATAATTGTAGCTCTCCTTTTCTTCTACTTATCTGTTTGTATTTTTATTTAAATATTTATTAAGCAACCAAACTTTGTACCAATTACTGTTCTAGAATCTGGAGATAAGATAATGAACAAAAAATTAAAAAGTTTCTGACTTCATTGAGTTTGCATTTTAGTGGAAAAGTCAGAAAACAAACAAATAACTACAGAATAAAATGTGTTGTTGTTAACTGCTGTCTAGCAGGCCCTTGACTCATGGTAACCCCGTGTACACCGAAATAAAACGCTGCTAAGTCCTGCACCATCCCCATGATCGGTTGCTGATCAAACCATTGTGATCTGTAGGATTTTCATTGGCTCACATTTGCATGTAGATTGTCAGGCCTTTTTTCATCCATCATAGATTGGAAGCTCCACTGAAACCTGTTCAACATCATAGAAACACTCAAGCCTCCACTGACAGATGGGCTTTGGCTATGCATGAAGTCCATCGGCCAGGAATCGATTCTGGATCTCCCATGTGCAAGGCGAGAATTCTACCACTGAACTACCGCTGCCTCATAATACAATGTAGATACGCACATTTGAGCAAGTCACTTTATTTCTCAAAGCCTTAGTTTTCTCATCTATCAAATGAATACAACCATACTTATGTCAAAATTCTTTAACTTATAGATGAAGGTCTTTTATTTCCAGTTGTGACGGAACATCTTGTATGAGAATAGTCCTCCTATTACACACAAAAGCAAAACTGAACAAAATGTGTGAGGAAACCATTTTCAGCATTGGACAACAGGCGGTATAATACTAAGAAGCCTATGAGAGAGGAAACTCAAAGAAGTGAGCCTTGCAATCACCCTGGTTTTCTGCTATGTACAAGTTCCCAACCACACCACAACAAACTATAGAGCTCAAGCAAAACACGGTGGTCTAGCTGAGTTCAGAAGGCATGAGTCAAGAGTCAGAGGAGATTAAGTGGTCAAAATCTGTGTGGCAGGGCACCAGTGAAGAAGAAATAGTGGAGGGAGACAAAATACGAGAGGGGGTTCTTGGCTGTGCAATGGACTTCCCTGCACAAGACGAAATTATATGACCTTTAAGAAAGAGCAGCTGCTACAAGGTTGAAAATGGAACAGAGATAACAGAGGTTAAGCAGTGTTGGAGGAGAAATCTTGTTAGTTCCTTGTTAAAACTCCAGGCATTGAGCTGAAAGAATGTTCACCTAACGTGAGAACTCTTCTAGACTCATCTTAAAGCACCCAAAGGCACATTCTGAAAAGATCCACAGAGCAGATGATCGTTTGAAGACTCAATCCTGCCAAGTTACAGGGGTTTAAGAAACAGCTTTGAATTTCAGCAAATCTTCCCTAGAATGTTTCAAAACAAAGTTTACAAAAGTTAAAGTGACAACCTTTAATTGAAGTGCCTACTAGAATTGAAACCAATGATCTTCTGAGGAAGATAAGAGAATCTAGAATCTCTATAGCATACCATCAACAAGGTATACGAACAAAAACTGCTAGAAGTGCAAAATAAATAAAGAAATAAACAATAAAACTATGGTGTGAATAAATGGACAATTAGGGAATTTCAGCAGAAAATAGAAAATATAAAATGCAGTATGGAAATTTAGTAATGAAAATTGCAATAACTGAATTAAAAACCACTAGATGTGCTTAACAACAGATTAGCGATGGCATTAAAAAGTCGGTAAACTTACAGAAATATTAATAAAAAAAATTAATAGATACTATCAATTGGACAGAAAGACAAAAAAGCTGAAAGCAACTGCACAGATGACCAGGGACCTTTGAAACAATCTCAAATGGTAATATACACATAGTTTGGAGGCCCAGAAAAGAGTAGAGTGATAATCAGAGAAAAAAAAAAAAAAATTTGAGCAAATAATTACTGAAAATTTCACAAATTCAGATAAAAAAGATTTTAAAAATTACATTTAAGCACATTAAAATCAAATTAGTAAAAATAAAAACAGAGTACAGGACAACATCCGTACCCCCACCACACACACATATATACTCACAGTAACATATGCTAAAAAGATGTTTCGCTATCACCTTTTTAGCATATGTTATGGTGAGTGTGTATGTGTGTGTGGAGTGGGGACAGGGACGTCGTTCTATACTCTTTTTGAAAAATGTTTGTGGCATTGGTTTATTTGGGTTTATAAAAATCTTTTTTAAAGTGTATTTCAATTATTCATATTTTCTTAAAAACGTATCATTTTGTTTGGGTCACAAATTTATTTACATAGAATTTAATGATACGATAAATATAGAGAGCAATTCTGCAGTGATTATCAATGTTGGCTATGTGTTTTCCCTCTAACCTAGCAATTTTATTTAGCTTAGAATAATTTCTGCACAAGTGCACAAGGAAAGGTATACAAGGAAGGGTGGCTGGTAAAACATGTATCTTGCAGAATAATAATACAGCATAACACCATTTCTATGAATGTTTAGATCTTATGGCTTTAAATATATTTCCCAATCGTGAATCGCTACATCATTCATGGACTTGTATATGCTATTCTATAATTTGGCTCAAAAGATATATATTAAGTTCATGATAGTGATTGCCTCAGGGAAGACGGAAAGGAGTAAGACAGAGAATGAAGGGCTCAAGAGACTCTGAATGTATCTGTGATGTTTTATTTCTTTCTTTAGAAATGTCTTACAGTAAGTATAATAAAATGTTAACACCCATCAATTCTGGGTAGTCTCTTACCTAATTCTTCATTCTAGTCTGTATTTCTATTTTTTACCAACAAAAACAAACAAAATAATTAAAAAAAAGATATTGAAAGTCCGTCCATATCCCACCACCTCTGTAGATTCCCACTACCCAAGAAGTAGGCACTCTTTGCCGTTCACTCACCCCAACCTCACGCTATACATACAGAAATCTGTATTTCAATTGCATAAGAATGAAATGTATAGGAAACATTTTTTTTTAATTTGCCTTTATTTATTATAATATAGAAGGAATTGTGGTGATGCATTGGTGAAGTGCTTGACTGCTAAACACCAGCAGCTCTGTGGGAGAAAGATGTGGCACTCTGCTCCTGTAAAGATTGTTTGTTGTTGTTGGGTGCCATTGAATCGGTTTCAACTCACAGAAACCCTATTGGACAGAGTAGAGCTGCCCCATAGGGTTTCCAAGGAGCTGCTGGTGGATTCGAACTACCAGCTTTTGGTTAGCAGCCGAGCTCTTAACCACTTCACCACCCAAAAACCCTGTGGGGCAGTTCTACTCGGTTACATGGGGCCACTTTGATTCTAAACTGTCTTGGTGGCACACAACAGCAACATCATAATATACGAAGATTTTGTCTCTTGTCAGTTCGTCTAGTTTTTACCTTCATAGTTTTAAACATAAACCCCTACTATTTAAAAAGATAAATTTTTACAATAAAGCATACATCTACTGACTTTCCACCATGAATATATGGAAATGATAAACTTAGAAACTCTCCTTTTTCCTTCCTGCTTCTTGATGCTTGTTATGAAATATTTTTCAATTGCCTAATATAGTTTTATAGTTGTTTTTCTTCATGTAGTTTTTTAAAAATTTTATAACATATATTTTAGTTAACCATAATTGTCACCAATATTTAACCTTAGTTTGATATTTAAATGGTGCCCTTGTGGCACAGTGGTTAAAGCTCTCAGCTGCTAAGCAGGTCGGCAGTTCAAATCCACCAGCGGCTCCGTGGGAGAAAAATGCGGCATCCTGTTTCCACAAAGACCACAGCCCCGGAAACACAATGGGGCAATTCCTCTGTGTCCTATAGGGTCGCTATGGTTGGAATAGAAGACAAAAAGTTTGGTTTTTTGGGTTTTGCTGTTTAATTTCGCACTCACCTCTAGTCCTCTCATACCAGACCTTTCTATTTTGTTATTTTGATTTTTCACTTTTTTTTTATTGCATGTTTTCATTAGTTTGCTTTGTCAAGAAGATTTCAGGGCCTGTGTTCTTGTATTTAAGAACATCTGTTGGTTTCCTTCATACCTGAGTGACTATCTTGCTGTTGGTGACAGCTGTTGAGCTCCGCCTCCTGGCAACCTTTTGCATACCCATGCATAACAAAACAAAATGTTGCCCAGTGGCTATGTGGCTGCCTGTAATATTCCTGAATCATACAATTTCCCACACCTTAAGCCTCTGTTGACATTCTTGCATTGTCTTCTGGCATCAGTGACTGCTATATAGAAGTTTGAGCGCAGCATGACTTTTCCTCGTACAGGATTCTTTTCCGCTGATGTTTACAAACTTTGCCAAGACACAAACAATAGCTAACATTTATAAAGAATATCCTCTATACCAGTCACTCGTCTAAGCACATTATACATATTAACTCATTTCATTCTCATTTACAACAAATCAGGAAGCCGGTGTTTCTAATATTCCTATGTGACAGATTGGTAGCACAATGGTTAAGTTGCTGACCAAAATGTCAGTGGTTCGAACCCACCAGCAGCTCCATGGGAGAAAGATGAGGCAGCCTGCTCCCATAAAGATTTGTAGCCTTGAAAATCCTATGGGACAGTTCTACTCTGTCCTGTAGGGTCACTATGAATCGGAATTGACTCGAGGGTGGACATCGAAAACAACATGTTACAGATTAAAAAACAAAACTGAGGCATGAAGATATTGAGAAACGTGCCCAAATTCACATAGCTAGAATGATGGAACTAGGATTCGTGTGAGGCAGTTTATTATACTCCCTCGATGGAAAACCTGGTGGCGTAGTGGTTAAGAGCGATGGCTGATAACCAAAAGGCTGGCAGTTTCAATTCACCAGGCACCCCTTGGAAACTCTGTGGGGCAGTTCTACTCTGTCCTATAGGGTCGCCATGAATCGGAATCCACTTGATGGCAATGGGTTTGGTTTTTTTTTTGAGGTAGATAGTTCTCATATTTGAAAATTCAGCAATTTTTCATTTCAGAAGCCATTTCTACATATCCCTGAGTGTATTTTTACTGTTCCATTCTATGTTCTATTTCAAGAACACAGATTTCCATATGTTGCTTCTTTGGTGTACAGCTTTCATATCTACTGTCTTCACTGTGGTTATCATCATGTTGTGTTTTCCAGTGACAATCATAGCTTCTAATTCAATTCTTTCCTTCATATCATAGATTTTATCTTCAACTGAGATCTATTCTATTTCTCACCTGTTCTTTATTCTCCTCTGTAACCAAAATTCAAACCCATTGTCATCGAGTTGATTCCGATTCATAGTAACCCTACAGAACAGAGTAGAACTGCCCCATAGGGTTTCCAAGGCTGTAATCTTTATGGAAGAGGACTGTCATATCTTTCTCCAAAGGACTGGCTGGTGGGTTCAAACTACCGAACTTGCTGTTAGTGGTGAGGTGCTTAACCATTGTATCACCAGACGCTTATTCTATTCTATAGCGGTGTTTTTTGATATTCAATTTTTTTCCTTTCCTTATTGTAAAATAATTTGATCTTGTTTTTCAGATTTTTATTTACGTAATTGTATTCTTAATAATCTTATCTTTATTTTTTATATTTTCCTTGAGAAAGTGTTTTTTTTTAATAATTTTTATTGAGCTTTAAGTGAACGTTTACAAATCAAGTCAGTCTGCCACGTATAAGCTTATATACACCTTACTCCATACTCCCACTTACTCTCCCCCTAATAAGTCAGCCCTTCCGGTCTCTCCTTTTGTAACAATTTTGCCAGTTTCTAACCCTCTCTACCCTCCCATCTCCCCTCCAGACAGGAGATGCCAACACAGTCTCAAGTGTCCACCTGATACAAGTAGCTCACTCTTCATCAACATCTCTCTCCAACCCATTGTCCAGTCCCTTCCATGTCTGATGAGTTGTCTTCAGGAAAAATTCCTGTCCTGGGCCAACAGAAGGTTTGGGGACCATGACCGCCGGGATTCCTCTAGTCTCAGTCAGACCATTAAGTCTGGTCTTTTTATGAGAATTTGGGGTCTGTATCCCACTGATCTCCTGCTTCCTCAGGGGTTCTCTGTTGTGCTCCCTGTCAGGGCAGTCATCAGTTGTGGCCGGGCACCATCTAGTTCTTCTGGTCTCAGGATGATGTAAGTCTCTGGTTCATGTGGCCCTGAGAAAGTGTTTTATGGCAATATTTATTCTTTTACTCAATATATACCTTCTTTCAGAAGAAATTCATTTCTATTCATATGCTACGTTTCTTCATTCTCTTCTTTCTTCTGACTCTTCTTGAATTTTTTTTTAAATAACAATTCTATGGTATTTGTTTTTCATTTTACTCATCTTTGATATGGGCAGCTCTATCTTTACACTTTCTTTGTCCAAATACAGCATACGTGGATTCTTCATGGTTGCCCTCTTCTCTGAGTTGAAACTTATTTGTGACTTCCCTTCAGAGACTCAGCCTGTGAACTGGTTATTACCAGTGTTTGTTTGCAAGTGTTTTGTTTTCTTAAGAAACCTCAAAAAAAGTTGTGATTGTTTTGATTGGTGAATGTTCTCTGCTCAGTTTTACAAAATAGTGTTATTATAATGAGGTCTATTCTGACTAATCCAGAGTGTATATTCTTCTGTGGGCAGAGAAATTATGTTTACTTGAATTGTTCTACCATTATAAAACCCATTGCCATCAAGTCGATTCCGACTCATAGCGACCCTATAGGAGAGAGTAGAACTGCCCCATAGAGTTTCCAAGGAGTGCCTGGTGGATTCGAACTGCCAACCAGTTTGTTAGCAGCTCTAGCACTTAGCTACTAAGCCACCAGGGTTTCCCCTACCATTATAGGCATAGTCACTGAGGCACTTTCTGATGGATGAAACAGCTTTATAACATCGTTTTCCTGAGCTCTCCTTAGCTGCTACCCTTCTTCTTCCCCAATTAGAGTAGAGGAAAAAGAGTGAAGCTTATTGTTTGAAAACGGAGCTGTAGGAAAAGAGAACATATTGAACTCTGCGCTGTACTTCCTTTCTCAAGGGAAAACCAAATCTTGCTGAGATTTTTGTCATTTGTTGTTGTTGTTATTGTTCTCCATTCTAATAATGGTGTCTATTAGTGGAAGTAATTAGCTGTGGTGTGTCTCTGTTTCTAATTCTAACAGCCCTAAATTTGGAGGGAAAAAATGGTGAACATTAACAAGCCTTTCAAATTGGAGGATATAAAGGAAATTTTGAAAAATTTTGTCTACAGGTATCTTCTCTCTCTCTCTCTCTAACACCCATTATAGCTTCTTCAGGAATAGGAAAATGTTTGCAAATTATTTTCCAGACACCTGTCTTTTTCCAGATTATATTTTCCAAAATGAATGATAATAAGCTATGCTCCGTCTATTTTGTTTGCTTTTGGAGAACTGATGTTTTAGATATTTTTGCTTGTTTCTGCTTATTTTGTTTTTCCAGAATTCTGCCATCTTCTTTAATCCTACCCCTAATGTCATATTGCTTATCCAAATAAAAAAAAAATTTTTTTTAATTTAAATAGAACCCTTCAACCTCACAATTTACTATATATGCTTTCTTTTTCTTTTTTAAAGCAATCTCTCTTCTCTGGACAAACATCTTTCTTATTTCCTGAACATTTGTTTGATCATGATGTTATCCAACCTAACAGTCCCTCTCTATATCCTTACGTTTACCTTAGTGTCCCAGTTATCTATTTCTACACACAAATTACACCAAACTTAGTGATTATGAGACAGCAGTAATCGTATGGTTATTGTTTCTCACAGTTAGGAAGGGTGACTGGGCTTTAGGTAGGTGGTTTTCACTTGAAATTGCTATAGTCAGACACTGGCTGAGGCTAGACTCATCTAGAAGTTTGTTCATTCATATGTCTGATGGGACTGGAAAGACTAAAACATCTGGGGACTGGAAGAGCTAGGGCTTGTTGGGCATCTCTCTCTCTCTCTCTCTCTCGGTGGTCTCAGAATGGTGGCTTCAAGGGCAGCGTAGTCATGAAGTCCTGCCCAGTTTCCAGGGAGGGGGAACTAGAGTCCACCTCTTGACCAGAGGATGGAAAACTTCTAAAGAATATTTTGGTCTGAAACTATTGCAATGGACATTTTGAGAAAAAAGAAAAAAAAAAAAATCTGCCACAGTTTGCCCTCTAGACAAAATAGTTCACAATCCTCCCTTATGAAAAATATACTAATCCTTACCCACAAGCCCCTTCCTCCCCAAAGCCTTATTCCATCATGGCATCAGGCTCATGCCTTAGGTCTAGGATTTCATCATCTAAATCAGTTCTAGATGCAAAGAGGCTACTTGGGCGCAGTCTCAATTATAACACCTTGAAAATGATTTCTCTTGATCTGAAGATTTGCAACGCAAAGAGACAAGTCATCTGCCCTCCCTCCTCCCCACTCTCAACATAGGATAGTGTGTAACAAGCACAGGGTAACAACTGTAGACTTTCCTATTTAAAAAGGGAAATGCTGGGGTGGGTGCCCAGAAGTTCCTGGCCAATAGCTTTTCTGAAGACTGGCACGTACTGTCGGTTCTTGATTTCTAGCCCCAATGATTCTCCATAGACCTTATCTCTGACCTCTGAATTATTCTTCATTTTCAATAAAATGTAGCACATGTACACAGCTTTGGAGTTTTTTCAACCTGCTTTCTGTCTGTAGAAGCAAACTGTTAATAGGTCTTTTTGATATTTTAGTGTCTCCATCACTTTCAACGTAAGGTAATATAATTCCTTTAAAAAGTTTTTGGATTTATCATGAATTGATTTATAATCCACTTCATTAAAATAAGCCAAATCCACAAATCTTTTCAAGGTAAGCCTTTCTCTACTGAGGCCTTTCTAAGGAATTGCTGTGGGACAATGATCTTAAGATTCTCAGAAGACCTGTTTTTTAAAGGAGAGGATCTGCAAGCCTCGTCCTTAAGACTGATAGAAGGATTTTTGTTCATTCGAAATGGTCTATTAGGCAGCAGAAGTCTCTAGGTGGTGCAAACCGTTAAGTGCTCGACTACTAGCCGAAAGGTTGTTGTTTTAAACCCACACAGGGTCACCTTAGAAGATAGGCCTGGTGATCTGTTAGCAAAAGGTCACAGCCTTGAAAACCCTATAGAACAATTCTAGTCTGTACACATGGGGTCTCCATGAGTTGGAATCTACTCAACACTATCTAATAACGTTAGGCAGCATCTTAAATCATTCTGAGGTCTTACTCTCACACCCTTGGCTTCTCCTTTAGATCATGTTTTACCGACTGGGTAATGGATTTGTTCTCTGTCCAGAAGTTATTTCTTAATTTCAGCATTGTTTGCCCCCTGGTGGGGCTGGGAATAACAAGCAGTTTTATTTCCAAACCTAGAAAATTCAAACTTCTTTATGTTTAATGGTTTTTTAAAACTTATTTCTCTCTACTTGCGTTTTATTATATGCAGTAGGTAGAAGCCACAGCACCATCAGCATTCGGCCTAGAAGTGGCCTTAGCTAGACTACCCAAGACGTTAGGTAGACTATTTTCTATGTTACAGCAGGCAATAGTGATGCTAAACTTTCTACCACTATGTAACAAGGGCCCCCTTTCTTCCAATTGCTAATAAACTTTTTTCTTACTTTCCATTAAGTTTTTACCAATGATCTCCTTTGGCTGTCCATTAAGTTTCCACTGACATTTTTTCGAAGGCCCTTCCATCTTTCGAAGGCCCATCTAGTCCCAAGGCCACTGCCACATGTTTTAAATTTGCCACAACAGCATCCCACTTACAGGTACCAAACTACGTTCCATAACAAATCATCCTGTAGATTAATGGCCTCAAGAATAACATCTGTTTTATTATTATTTCTCATATTTCTGAGGGTTAACTGAGCTCAGAGGGTAGGTTTTCACTTGAAGCCTTTCATGTAGTCATAGTCAGATGGTGGTGGTTGTTGAAATCATCTGAGAATTTGTTCTCTCAAATGTGTGCTGACTGGGTTGGGAAGATTCAAACTCTTCCCGGAAATCTCCTTTGCTGTATTAGCCAAGGCATTAGCTACATTTCATATTTTCTGTTACTGAAGGCAATGATGATAGAAGAGCGGATCCTTGGATGTTTCTCTGTATTTCTATGTGACCTCTCTCTCCACTTGGCCTTTCTAGCATGGCCACTTTAGGATAGGTGGACTTCTTACAGGGTTGCTCAAGGCTCCAAAGTGAGTTTCTCAGGAGAGAGAGAGAAAGTAGAATCTGGATCACCTTTTCTAACCTAGCTTCAGAAGTCACACAGTGTCAATTTCACCTCCCTCTAATTTTCTAGCTAGCCACAAAGCCCTACCAAGTTTCAAGGTAAACATCAGCACACTCTCTTCTTCTTGATGGTAAGGTTCTATAAGAGCATGTGGACAAGAATTATTGTTGTGGCTAGTTTGGGAAAATATAAGCTGCTATACTGAGTCCCACTCATTATTTCAGGTATTCAACATTTCCAGGAGTGAAAATCGGTGGCATAAGCAGAATGAGAGTGAGAATGGTGAGGGTAGGGTGAGCCTTGCCCACAGAAATAAGAATGAGCTTGACCCTCTTAGAAGGGAGGTGGGAACACTAGAGCAGGGATTACAGTTTTGAAGACTTTACAACTTTCTAAAATGTTGTCACTCCCATACAGGTTTCTTCTGTAATTGTTCCCCACTGAAAATGACCCTTGGCCTTGACTTCATGAGCAACAAGAAAGACTTGCATACTGATCCCACACTGGAGTTTCTTCTAGGGATAGATCCTCAAAGGACACTATGAGGTGTTGGCTTTCAAAGAAAATGCAAACAACAAAGTCCTGGATCCTGCAGCAAAGAAGTGAAATGCATGATGGTGGATGGCCTCGGGCAGCCGTAGAGCAACTGCTATGTGGTGACTAGTGTGTTAGGCTCTTCCTTTGCACTGTTTTATCATCATAACATTCTTACAGAGTAGCTTCCATCTTATAGATAAGGAAATCGAGGCTCCCATAGAGCAGAAAACTAAGGTACAAGCCACCTAGGCCTGATTACTAACATTGTGTACTACCACAGCAGTGCACTGGGGCAGGTGATTGAGAAGACCATGGCCCTCCCTACTCTTCACAGTGGCGTTCCTCTCTCTCCGTAGGAACAGGAGAACTGATAACCAAAGATTCTATAGATGCTGGCTGTCTTTTATGTAAAAATGTATAGATTGACCTAACTCCTTTCCAAATATTTTCCTGAAGAAGGGAGGTAGTGATTTCTGCAATAGATTAATTTATTTTGTTGTCAGCTCTGACTCATAGTAGTCATGCTAGAGAGGCCAAGTGGAGAGACAGATTACATAGGGATCGACATGTTACCTGGCCCTGCACCATCCTCACAATAGTTGGTATGTTTCAGCCAATTGTTGCAGCCACTGTGTCAATCCATCTCATTGAGGGTCTTCCTCTTTTTCGCTGATGCTCTACTTTACCAAGCATGACGTGCTTCTCCAGGGATTTGCCCTTCCTGATAACATGTCCAAAGTAGGCAAGAAAAAGTTTCACCTTCCTCGCTTTGAAGGAGCATCCTCCCAGACAGATTTGTTTGTTCTTCTAGCAGTCCGTGGTATATTCAATATCCTGCAGTAATATCATAATTCAAATGTGTCAATTCTTCTTCGGCCTTCTCTTTGCATTGCCTAGCTTTTGCGTGCATATGATATGATTGAAAACACCATGGCTTGGGTCAGGCACTCTATAGTCACCAAAGTGACATCTTTGCTTTTTAAGATTTTAAAGAGGATTTCGCAGCAAATTTGCCCAATGCAACCACTGATTTCTTGACTGCTGCTTCCACGGATGTTGATTGTTGATCCAAGTGAAATAAAATCCTTGATAACTTCTATATTTCCTTTGTTTACCGTGATGTTGCTTATTGGTCCAATTGTGAAGATTTTTGTTTTCTTTATGTTGAGGTGTAATCCATACTGAAAGCTGTGGTCTCTGATCTTTATCAGTAAGTCCTTCAAGTTGTCTTCATTTTCAGCAAGTAAGGTTGTGTCATCTGTCCAGTTGGCTCCAACTCCTGGGTGACCGCATCTACAATAGAATGAAACGTTACTCGGCCTTGCGCCATCTTCTTGATTGTCAGTGTGCTAGAGTCAATTGCTGTGGACACTGTATTTTGAGTGTCTTCCAACCTAGGGGGCTCATCTTTTAACACTATCCAAAACCCAGTGCCGTTGAGTCGATTCCGACTCATAGCGACCCTATAGGACAGAGTAGAACTGCCCTATATTAGACAATATTCTGTCGTTACCCATAGGGTTTTCAGTACTAATTTTTGGAAGTAAATTGCCAGGCCATTCTTCCTAGCCTGTTTTAGTCTGGATGCTCTGCTAAAACCTGCCCACCATGGGTGACTCTGCTGATATTTGAAATACTAGTGGTATAGCTTCTAGCATCACAGCAACATGCAAGCCACCACTGTATGACAAGGTGACAGAAAGCTGGTGGCCTACCTCCATAACCCCCTCATATTTAAATGATAATAGGTACTTCATTGCTTATGCTGTTTTTCTTTCTCTGGAGAATTTTATTCAGAAATCTATTTGTCTTTGCTCCTTGGGGGCTGCTTCCTCCTGCTCCATGACTCAGCTTTTCATCTTATTTGTCCCTGAAACCCCTCATTACGAACTTCAGGTTGGGGAGAATTCTAGGTACAGTTAAAAGGGATATTGTGTGTGTGTGTGACAGTTAAAAGAGATTTTATGTGTGTGTGTGTGTTTTCTTCCCTCTTCCTATTTTTGCTTTCATTTTTAACTTCACTTATTTCTGATAGTAACTCTGTTTGTCCTAACTTGAGTCTGATGTTATGAGTCATTGGGGAGATATAATATGCTGATTGCCGAACCAGGTTATTATTTTTTTATATGACTCATTCTCTTCAAAATCTCTAATTTATGATAAAAGTCAGTAAGATGCAAGCACAGAAAATGTTTCTAATGGGCTGTCTTATTATGTTTGGGCCCGCTGTGACTAGTTTAACTCTTGGGCTGAACAACATAAATCAGCATGCCTCTTAGAAAGAGCTGATGCCTGTGCCCAGTAATTATCCCTGGGTCCCAGTTGGTCAGGGCACCTTCTGAGAAGCAGTGGAGCTGGATTCATCGGCAGCATCCAGCCTATGGCTCCAGTGGACAAAAGAAGGATTTTATGAGGTATTATTACATGCTCTCTGCGTATGTGCATCAAAAGAGCAAAGAGCAAGCCAAGAAGATAAAAATAACTATTTTGATTGGCAATGATTCTAGAGAGGAGACATTGTAAGCTGTCATCTCCTTAATATGGTACTGAAAAATGAAACAAACCAATATGCAAAATGTAAGCATGGCTGACAAGATAACAGTGGGATCTATGAAACTGTACTTAGGTGTAGATAGAGATGGAAACATTTTAATGATCCACTTTATTCTATAAGCAAGGAGTCAGAAAAGAATGTTCTAGTCCAGCACACAATTGCCTTTTATAGCACAGGATGCACATTCTATCTGAAAGTCCCCAGTGATAGGAGCTCACTAAGCACTAAGCTACAGAACTATCTGAAGTCCGCTAACTAACTAATGAACACATATTCTGTGTATGGTCTCTCCTAGGAACCAGAGATACAAATGTGATAGCAATGTCTCTGAGCTGCCTTCAGTCTCCCTCTCAGGAGGACAAACACCTTATCTTAACTAAGCACCACTTGCTATTTCCCTGGCCCCGTGGCC
Source organism: Loxodonta africana (assembly GCF_030014295.1). NCBI lineage: Eukaryota > Metazoa > Chordata > Mammalia > Proboscidea > Elephantidae > Loxodonta > Loxodonta africana. Next base: position 23,539,712 of record NC_087353.1, on the reverse strand, counting down.
TTGACACAATTCTCTCCTGTTAACCTGTGCAGTGGCCAGAGTGTGCAAGCTGAAACAACTTCCAAGGCGCTGTACAGGGACCTTTTATCCCTGGGTTGCTCATCTGTTTGCCATGATCAGACAACACACCTTTTCAGAGTTGCTTTCTGGAGTTTCTCTGGCAATACCAGGAAAAGCTATGCTGTGCAGAGCTGCAATAGTGCCCTGACTGGAACGGCCAATGCTCCTTGTCCAGTGTAAATGGTGCTCTCCATGCCCATCATTCTCTTGTCAAAGAGAAACTCTTTCCAGGGAGGTAAAGTCTTGGTCTTGACAGTCAGATCAGGTACCATCTTGCACTTTTTGGTGTCAAATTGAAATTGTTTTCATTCAGCCATAAAGAGAGTACAACTTTTCTTCTCTATCTATCTTTCTATCTTTCTATCTACCTATTTATTTATTCATACAATTTCACCCAATCCATCAAGGGCCTTTATTTATTGCTTCTGTTCCTTCCTCCAGAAATCAATATTTTTTTCACCATTTGTTTTCCCAAAAGACAGCTGCTTTCAGTTTTTATGAGCTGATTCAACATAAGTCTTGCATTCCTCTTCAAAGATATCACTACAAATAATAAATAAATAAATAAAAAGCTTTCACAGAGTTCATGGTTTAACGATAGAGACACCCATGGAAACAAGTTAAGACGATGAGTTGATTGAATTAAATGCTGAGGGGACGTCAAAGGCTGGGAATTTCTACCTAGTGGAATCCACCTGGGAGTGATATTTAAACTGGGAATGAAAGGGAAGATAAGAGTTTTAAGGACGAAAATGGGAGGAAAAATGCCCCCAGTGAAGGGAATATTACATAAAGCCAGAGGGAGATGTGGAAAAGCAAGGTATGTTTGACGAAGGTCAAGTCGGTGTCTGTGGTTACAGCTCATTGTTCCAGGTTGTGAGGGGAAGAGCCCGGTTGGGTGTTATCACTTAGGGTGTGGTTACTGCAGATTTACTGGCATGATTAGCAAACTGCCCTCCAGAGAATTAAGGAGCAATTCTTGGGCTCTCCAACTCCCAGTTTCATCTGAGAAAATCTTCAAAAAAAAAATCTGAAAAAATATTTAGTACATGAAAAATAAATGGTGTAAAGTTTTTGATCAGAGGCTGGGGTGTGAGTCCTTGGTAAACACAGTTTCTTCCTATCATCCCTTCCTAAATTTATGCTTTAATAAAATGGCTGCAAAATATAAAGAGGTTTAACTTTGTCTTTCATCGATATGCTCTCACTGACATTTTCATTTTCTAATCAAAACTCAATAAGGTGGGCTATGCAACTTATCAAGATCCCCTACCTGGTAAATCCACCACTTGTCTTTCAGTTTGTCATACTGAGGTGGCTTTTGTGTTGCTATGATGCTAGAAGTTATGTCCCCAGTATTTTCAATACCAGCAGGGTTGTCCGTGGTGGACAGTTTTCAGTGTAGCTTCTAGGCTAAGACAGACTTGGAGGAAGGACTTGGTGATCTACTTAAAAAAATAAATAAATAAATTGGCTGGTGAAAACCTTATGAATAGCAGCAGAACATTGTCTGATATAGTCCAGGAAGATTAGCTCCTTAGGTTGGAAGGCTGTCAAAATAAGGCTGGGCAAGAGCAACCTCCTTAAAGTAGAATCAACACTGACATGGACAGAGTAAAGCTTTTGAGACCTTCATTTGGTATTGTGGCATGACTCAAAATGAGAAGAAACAGACACAAATTTCTATTAATAATCAAAATGTGTAGTGTACGGAGTATGAATCTAGAAAATTAGAAGTTGTCAAAAATAAAATGGAATGCTTGAAGATTGATATCCTAGACATTAGTTAGCTGAAATGGACTGTTGGTCATTTTGAATAGAACAATCATATATGATCTACTATGCCAGGAATGACAAATTGAAAAGGAACAGTATTGAATTCATTGTCAAAAAGGACATTTCAAGATCTATCCTGAAGTACAATGCCATCAGTGATAAGATAATATCCGCATGCCTACAAGGAAGAGCAGTTAATACAACTATCAAATTTATACACTAACCACTAATGCCAAATATGAAGAAACTGAAGACTTTACCAAGCTCTACGGTCAGAACTTGATCAAATATGCAATTAAGATGGGTTGATAATTACTGGTGATTGAAATGCAAAAGTTGAGAACAAAGAAGAGGTATCAATAGATGGAAAATATGGCCTTGGTGATAGAAAAAACACTGGAGATTTAGTAATAGAACTTTGTAAGACTAACAACATATTCATCAGAAATATCTTTTTCCAACAACATAAATGGAGACTATACTTCACCAGATAGAATACACAGGAATCAAATCAACTACATTTGTGGAAAGAGACAAAGCAGAAGCTCAGCATCATCAGTCAGAACAAGGAGAGGGGATGACTGTGGAAAAGATAATCAATTGCTCAGATGCAAATTCAAGTCGAAGCTGAAGAATATTAAAACAAGTCCACGAGAACAAAGTACAACCTTGAGTATATCCCACCTGAATTTAGAAACCATCTCAAGATTAGATTTGACTTATTGAACACTAATGACCAAAGACCAGATGAGTTGTAGGGTGACACCAAGGACATCATACATGAAAAAATCAAAGGTCATTAAAAAAGACAGGAAAGAAATAAAAAACAAAAATTAATGTTAGAAGAGACTCTGAAGGTTGCTCTTGAATGTAGAGTAACTAAAGCTATCAGAAGAAATGATGAAGTAAAAGAACTGAACAGAAGATTTCAAAGGGCATCTCAAGAAGGTAAAGTATTATAATGAAATGCGCAAAGAACTGGGGTTCAAAAATTGAAAGGGAAGAACACGCTCGACATTTCTCAAGATGAAAGAACTGAAGAAAAAATTCATGCCTCGAGTTGCAATATTGAAGGAGTCTATAGGCAAAATATTGCACGACCCAGGAAGAATCAGAAAATGGAAAGAATACACAGAAAAAAGACAAAAAGATTGGCTGATGTTCAACCATTTCAGGAGGTAGCATATGATCAAGAACTGCTGGTACTGAAGGAAGGAATCCAAGCTGTACTGAAGCGATTGACAAAAGACAAGCCTCCAAGGAAATGATGGAATACCAAGTGAGATGTTTCAACAAATGGATGCAATGCTGGAAGGGCTCACTCATCTACGCCAAGGATTTTGAAAGACAGCTACCTGGCCAACGGACTGGTAGAGATCTATATATGTGCCCATTCCAAAGAAAGGGGATCCAACTGAATGAGGAAAGTATCAAATGATATCATTAATATCACACACAAGTAAAATTTTCCTGAATATCATTCAGAAGTGGTTGCAGCAGTACATCGACAGGTAACTGCCAGAAATTCAAGCTGTATTCAGAAGAGGATGTGGAATGAGGGATATCATTGCTGATGACAGGTGGATCTTGGCTGAAAGCAGAGAATACCAGAAACATGAGTGTTTCTGTTTTATTGATTATGCAGAGGCATTTGACCGTGTGGATCATAACAAATACTGGGCATCATTGCTAAGAATGAGAATTCCAGAACACTTAATTGTGCTCATGAGGAACCCGTACATAGACCTAGAGGTAGCTGCTCGAACAGAACAAAGGGATACCGCATGGTTTAAAATCAGGAAAGGTGTATGTCAGGGTTGTATTTCTTTTACCACACTGAGCACATAATCTGAGAAGCTGGGTTATACGAAGAAAAATTTGACATCAGGGTTGGAGGAAGACTCATTAACAACTGGCAATATGTAGACGACACAATCTTGCCTGCTGCAAGTGAAGAGGACTTGAAGCACTTACTGATGAAAATCAAAGACTACAACCTTCAGTATGGATTATACCTCAACATAAAGAAAACAAAATTTCTCACAACTGAACCAATAAACATCATGATTAGCACAGAAAATGTTGAAGTTGTCAAAGATTTCCTTTTACTTAGATCCACAATCAACACCCATGGAAGAAGCAGTCACAAAATCAAACAACATATTTCATTGGAAAAATCTGCTGCAAAAAACCTCTTTAAAATGTTCAAAAGCAAAGACGTCACTTTGAGGGCTCAGGTCAACTTACCCAAGCCATGCTATCTTCAACTGCCTCAAATACATGTGAAAGATGGACAATGAATGAGGAATACCAAAGAAGAATTGATGTATTTGAATTATGATGTTGGTGAAGAATGTTGATTATGTCATGGACCGCCACAAGAATGAATAAATATGTCTTGGAAGAAGTACAAACAGAATGCTCCTTGGAAGCAAGGATAGCTAGACTATTTCATGTAACCTGGACATGTTATCAGGAGGGACCAGCCCCTGGTGATGGACATCATGCTCTATAAAGAAAAGAGTCAGCGAAAAAGAGGAAGACCCTCAGTGAGATGGACTGACAGAAGATGGCTGTAACAATGGGCTTAAACATAGTAACAATTGTGAGGATGGCACAGGACCGAGCAGTGTTTCTTTCTATTGTATATTGGGTCTCTGTGAGTTTGAACCAACTGGATGGTAGCTAACAACAATAACAACAACATGATAAATGATAACACATGAATTTAGTCTCAGATCTTTATGATTCCAAAGCTGCTCTCCTTTAACTCTGTCATACATCCTCCTTCAAACATTGGTTAGCATTTTTATAAAGAAATAAAAGCAATTTGATGTACTGTGGTGCCTTTTTTGCTGACCTTAGGGAATGTCCTGTAATCACCTATGGTAAAAACAATTCTATTTTGAAATGGTTGGCTCTCCCCCGATCGAGTTAGGTGAATTATCTTATGAAGAAAAACAATATACATAAAGTGTAGAACAGTATATTATATACAGTAACTGTTCCATAAATGTTGGCAATTATTAGTATGAATAAATAAAAATATTTTCTCAACTGTATAATTTTCTTCTAAATTTATATTAAAAAATAAAATAGCTGCCATCAAGTCAAGTCTGACTCATGGAGATTCCATGTGTTGCAGAATAAAACCGTGCTCCATGGGGTTTTCAAGGCTGTGATGTTTTGAAAGCAGATCACCAGGCCTTTCTTCTCACTTGTCTCTGGGTGGGTTCGAACCACCAACCTTTAGATTAGTAGACAAGCTCTTAACAGTTTCTGCCACGCAGGGACTTGATCTTTATTTATGTTTGTATTTACACAGTCAGAATTTATTTGACAGCAGTCAATACAACATAGCCAAGTGTATGGAAATTTAAAACAACAAAGTTATGCTCACAAATGCATTAATTCACTCATTTCCTCATTTGGCCAATATTGTCCGAGCACCTACTATGCTTTGGGTCTTTTGGATTAGAGTTTACAGTTTTATGGAGTTTTTATAGTCTAGGAGGAACTATGACTCAATTAGTCCTTGCTAGCAAAACAGTATGGCAAGTGCTATAATCCAAGTAGGTAAGGTTCCCTTTTACGTAACAGCACCTGGGTTCACCTTGTTGGGAATGTTGTCAGCCTTTGATTAACTGGACTTGTCAGAAGTATCAGCTTGAGCACAGTCCCGGAAACAAGGGAGAGCTTGACAGTGTTTGGAAGTACCAGTAGATCGGTGCACAAGCTGGAGCTAGGTCAGAAAGTTCTATAAAGCCTTGCCTCCGTATAGGGCCATGCACAGGTTTTGTGAATCTGAAACTTTTGAAAATTTAAAAGGTCTTTTTATGAAAAAAATTTATGAATAAAAAATTATGTATGAAGTAAATATTTTTTAGAATAAAAAAGGAAAACAACAAATACAAATTTAAAAGGCTAATAAATGCCACAACTACCACAAATTCTAGAAAAAATAAGGTAGTACTTTTTTTTGAATTAACTAGCTAACACCCATATAATATATATTCCTATATTTTTGGTTGCATACTTTTTTATTACTACTTCATATGACAATGATTTTGTAACATTAGCTTCTATGAAGAGAAGAGAATTGTAATTTAGTCTTTCTTCTGGCAGAGTTGTTTGATTTTAAAAACATTATGATTAATAGTTTAGAAAAGCTTATTTCAGATTCACAACTCCTTGTTGGTAATGCCTTGGGGATGCTAACTATTGTTTATCAGATTTGTAAAAATCACCATCACGTTTCTTTTATTTAAAAGCTACAAGATGCCAGGTTACTTCAAGTTTGTGTAGAAACCATTTTTAAAAATTTTGAATAGGCAACATTCATGAGCCACCCTGTCACAATGTCTCTATTGCCACAAAGTATTATGAATTTGTTATGCTCATCTATGTTAGTATTTCAAGTCAAATCCGCAAGAAATTTAAACACAGTCATTTTGATAATTCTATTTTGACTGATTCCCTTCCAAAAAGAGGGAAAAAAATGTATGGGGTGTTTTAACTGTATATGCTGTATTATCAAGTATATTCTTGGAAGGAATATGTTTCTGATTTGAATTATCTGCTAACAACTTGACATGTTTGGTAACTGGAATGATTTTCACAGAAGAGCTTCTGACTGCACATTTCATGACCTGTTTCTCCTCTATACCCCATGCTTCTGTGACTACACGGCAAGTTTATATTGTGAAGCAAAGTCTATGCTAGCCCCACACCTTTGTGTCTTTTTTTTTAATTGTATCGTGCTTTAGATGAAGATGTACATAACAAATTAGTTTTTCCAATCAATGTCTCATACACAAATTCCTCCGTAACATTTGTTGCAATCCCCGCAATGTGTCAGCATTCTCCCTGTTTCTTCCCTGGGAAATATTGTTTGTTTTACAGTCCTATCTATTATTTGACTGAAATACGGCATTTGAGAGTGTCTTCACTGTCAAGTTAGAAGGTTGTCTCAGTGCAATAGTCCCCGGGGGTTTCTCTAGCCTCTTTCAGACCAGTAAATCTAATCCCTTTTTTTTTTTTTTCCTTTTTTTGAATTCGAATTTTGTTCTACTTTTTTTACCCACTCTAACTGGGACCTTCTGTTGCGGTCTTGCTCAGAGTGGTCTGTAGTGGTAACTGGGCACCATCTAGTTCTTCTAGCCTCAGATTAGAAGAGGCTGTGGTTCATATGGGCCATTAGTCCTTTGGACTAATTGCTTCCTTGAGTCTTTATTTATATTCATTCTCATTCACTCCTGGCTGGAACGCACCTTTGTGTCTTGATCCTGGGTGAGTTGACACAGTGCGTGGTAGGAATATGTCTAGAAGTCATTAGTACACCAGAAGGGTTAGCAATAACTCAGTCATTCTGGAAGTAACTGTTGTTATTGTGTGCCTTCAAGTCAATTCTGACTCATAGTGACCCTACAGGACAGAGTAGAATTGCCCCATAGGGTTTCCTAGGCTATAATCTTTATGAGAGCAGGTTGGCATGGGTTTGAAATACTGGCCTTTCAGTTAGCAGCTGAGCACTTAACCATTGCATCACCAAGGCTTCTTGGAAGTAACTGTGAGACATATAAATTAATTTCAATATACCCGGCTTAAGTAAACCCCAACTCAATTTACTTCGGAATCAGATCCCAGAAATGTTAAAAAAAAAAAAAAAAAACCCACTGCCCTTGTATCGATTACGACTGATAAGAACCCTATATGACAGAGTAGAGCTGCCCCATAGTGTTTCCAAGGCGTGGCTGGTAGATTCCAACTGATGACCTTTTAGTTAATAGCCGAGCTCTTAACCACTGCACCACCAGGGCTCCAGAAATGTTCACAGTCAGTACAAAACTGCCCAACACAAATAAAAGTTTGACAAAGAAGTTGGAGCGAAAAGAGACAGGAGTCTTAACTGACTTCAGATGAACTATCTTATTTTTACAAACTGTACAAAACCGTATGACCATGAAAATACATTACCAAGGTCTCTCTGAGCCCCGTGGAAGGAAGACGTAAACGGAGGGTTCTGAGGCTTAAGTTTTATTAAATTCACAGAAAACACATCCCTGGCTCCACGTTCAGAGCCTTTGTAGAATGCAAGACAATTTTATATCACTCTTAACCACTGAAAGGAATAACAAAGAATGCATGCTAACCCCCGCCCAGGGCCCGGGACCCATAACCTTTTGTGAAAATAGACAGATCACTTTAACCAGGACACCTGTCAGGGCCTATACGGAGAAGCCATCTCTCAGTTTCCTGTAGGTGTTCTTCCCCACACTGCTGATTTAGAAGCTGTTGTTACTTAAATGGCCTGGGTTAAAATAAGAGCTTCATACCCTGAAGCAGTCCGTCAAGATGTAGCCAAATCCTCACCAAAGATTCCTTGTCATTAGGATCTGATCAAAAGCAAAGGCTTGGGGAAATGATGCCCCCCAGGGAGGCCCAAGCTGACTTTAAAAAAAAGCAGATATCAGTAGGGAAAAGTGAGTTGGACCCTAGCTATTAAGAGGATCTGAATGGCTGGGTGCGGGGAAAAGTGGCCTTGCTCGTGGCAGAGGTTCAGTTGAATGCTCAGAGGAATTATTTCCTGGAGGCTAATGCTGTCCTAAATCTAGTTTCCCTGGAGATCCAACCACCACACTCCTACAACTAGGGTGGTTTCCAGAAAACAAAATATGACCACTTCAGTCCTCTCCTTAAAAACTCTCCGTGGTTCCCCATGACCCTTAGAATAAAGTCCCCAAACCTTCAGCTGCTGTCCAGATCCCTTCATTATTTGACCTTCACCCACCAACAGCTTCATCTCACATTACAGTTCCCATCACCTCCATGCCCTTTCTAGTTTGGTTTATAATGCGTACATATCACATTGCCCTGCAATCTGAGTCTAATGGGGGTGACTATAAACTTCTTTAATAAGGCTTCTATCAGCCAGGGTCCAGGGAGAAACATAAATCAGCTTAGGCGTTTCAAATAGAGCTACAGAGCTGTTGGAGACACTATCACAACTGACCCTGAATCTTCCAGAGGGGTCACTCGAGCCAGGACTGGAGCTACTAAAAAGGTGCTATGTGCTTCATATATGTTATCCATTTAAATCTCACAACAACCCCATGAGGTATTATTACTCCCATTTTATAGATAAAGTAAACTGATGCTGGAAGAGGTTAAGCTAATGAGCAGCAGAGAAGAGACTGTCTGACTCCACAGACCAGCTGCTAACTAGAATGTCACAGCTTCTCTCTGTGCTCCAGAAGAAAACTGAGGATGACATACTGTGGACACGAGACCATCGGCTGGGCCTGAGGGACACGCGCACCTGATCCTAGGCCTCGGCCACCGGAGTCTGCCATCACCTCATGGTGGCTGATTACTGCCAACTACAACCAGTAACTTTACACACTGTCAAAGGCACTCACCTCCAGCTCCGCCTCACAGCCTTGTGACCTCCAGCCAGTGACTCCTACTGGCAGAATCTAACTGACAACCTGCTGGTAAAGGAGCCTGGGAAAGGCAACTTGCAAACTCCCAGCTTTAGCATACATACAAGTGTGTCTTCTACTTTGAAGGGCCTCCTGGAGCTACTGATCCTGAGCATTTCACTGTTGTCTTCACGTTTCTCTTTGCTGCCTCTTTGTCAAAGCAGCAATAAAGGTTTAAATAAGTTAATCTGTTGCCAAGCAACTCACTTCTTTATTAGCACATTTCTCATTGCCAGTGGTGGCATTTTTTTATTTCTTCAGTGACAGGGAACTGACAGGTTTTAAGGAATTATACATACACCTACAATACTCAGAACTTTCTATTCTTTTCTAAAGGAGTTCTGATATTCATGACTTTATATAGAGGCCTTTACCGAGTAAAAGAGTGAGGTAAGTATATCTCTTTTCAAAAACTTATTTCCTTTCAAGAGATACTGGTTATCATCATGTGTTTTATAAGCTTCTCACTTCCTTGTTTTGAAAACAAAGAAAACTCAGTGCCCTACATTAAACTATGAACCCCTTCATCATCATCATTGTCATCATTCTTCTGCACTTCCTCCTCTTCTTTTCACTGCTTTTCTGTGGAGTATTAATCCTATTCCAGATTTGGGTTTACCCCTTGAGAAAAGAATACCCAAAGCTAGCTCAAGAATCAGAGGTTTTGGACACTGCCATTCTACTTGGTCTTTTAATTAGAAAAGTTGCAGTGTACTCTTCACTTAGATGAAGTGTATATATTATATGTACACACATATAAACATATTTACCCCTTGCCGTCAAGTTGATTTCAATGCATAGCGACCCTATAGGACAGAGTAGAACTGCCCCATAGGGTTCACAAGGAGTTTTTTTGGGTCAAGTTGATTTCAACGCATAGCGACCCTATAGGACAGAGTAGAACTGTCCCATAGTGTTTACAAGGAGTGCCTGGTGGATTCCAACTAGCAACCTTTTTGTTAGCACCCACAGCTCTTAACCACTATGCCACCAGGGTTTCCACAAACATATTAAAGGGCCCATTTTTCACATGTTCATGCTACTTGTATAAGTGGAAGGAATGAATATTTGTTGATTGGTTTCTGATGGGCACTGTTCTCAAATATTTCAATCAAGTATTTCAATTAATCTGTATAAGAGCCTTGTGTTAATATTTCAGATTTCTCCCTTGGGTCTTATTTTCTCTATTTCACAGATGGAGGGAGGATTGGAGAGGTTAAGCACCAGGTCAGAGTTACACCAGTCATTGTCAAAGACAGGAATCAAACCCTGGTCTAAGGTCTTGCCACAGTGTATGGCGGTTCTCACATCCCACATGCATGCACAGTAAAGACTTCATGCTTGTGAGCATGGTGAAAGTGCACACGCAGTACAGAATTCATGCTTGTGAAACATAGTGAAAGTAATGAACTCTAAGATCATTTTAAACTCTGAGTTTCTAAAGCAGCATACTATTTCAGTTTTATTTGAAGTTATTTTTTCTCACTGTAATCCTAACCAAAATATTCTCACATGCCCAATTATGGCACAGCAATAAGTCTTCAGAAATGAGAGGATGGAGCTATGAGCAATCACTCAAGAATTCTCATTCTTGCTGCAGAGTATCTGAACAGCAGCTTACAACTGGGTCTTATTCCACATTCAGGCGGCTAACAGATACATGAGAAAATGTTCATGATCATTAGCCATTAGGGAAATCCAAATCAAAACTACGATGAGATACCATTTCAACCCAACAAGACTAGCATTAATCCAAAAAACACAAAATAATAAATGTTGGAAAGGGTATGGAGAGACTACTGGTGGGAATGTAAAATGGTACAACCACTTTGGAAATCAATTTGATGCATCTTTAAAAAGCTATAAATAGACGTACCATATGCTCCAGCAATCCCACTCCTTGGACTATATACTAGAGAAATAAGAGCCTTCACATGAATAGATATATGCACACCCATGTTCATTGCAGCACTGTTCATAATAGCAAAAAGACAGAAACAACATAGGTGCTCATCAATGGACAAATAGATAAACAAATTATGGTATATTCACACAATGGAGTGCTACACAATGATAAAGAACAATGATGAATCCTTAAAACATCTCATAATATGGATGATTATGGAAGGCATTATGCTGAGTGAAATTAGTCAGTCATAAAAGGGCAAATATTGTATGAGACCACTATTATAAGAACTCAGAAAAAAAAGTTTAAACACAGAAGAAAATATTCTTTGATGGTTACGAGGGAGGGAGGAGGTATTCATTAGACAAGAAATTATCTTAGGTGAAGGGACGGACAACACACAATACAGGGGAAGTCAGCACAACTGGGCTAAACCAAAAGCTAAGAAGTTTCCTGAATACAATCAAACACTTCCAGGACAGATTAGCAGGGGAGGGGGTCTGGGAACCATGGTTTCAGGGAACATCTAGGTCAATTGGCATAACAAAGTTTATTAAGAAAATATTCTGCATCCCACTTTGGTGAGTGTCATCTGAAGTCTTAAAAGCCAGTGTGCGGTCATCTAAGATGCATCAGTTGGTCCCAACCCACCTGGAGCAAAGGAGACCCACCAAACAGCCAAGGAAAATATTACACCAAGAGACAGAAAGGGCCACATAAACCAGAGATTCCATCAACCTGAGACCGGAAGAACTAGACGGTGCCTGGATACCACCATTGACTACCCTGACAGGGAACACAACAGAAAGTGCCTGACAGAGCAGGAGAAAAGTGGGGTGCAGAACTAAAATTCTAGTAAAAAGACCAGACTTAATGGTCAGACTGAGACTGGAGGAACCCCAGAAGACATGGCCCCTGAACTCTCTATTAACCCAGGACTAAAACCATTCCCAAAGCTGAGTCTTCAGACAAAGATTAGACAGAACCATAAGACATAAAATGATACTCATGAAGAGTGTGCTTCTTAGTTCAAGTAGATAAACATGAGACTAAATGGGCAGCTCCTGTCCAGAGGCGAATTGAGAAGGCAGAAAGGGACAGGAGCTGGTTGAACTGACATGGGAAATCCAGGGTGAAAAGGAGGAGTGTGCTGTCACATTATAGAGAGAGCAACTAGGGTAATGTAACAATGTGTGTATAAATTTTTGTATGAGAAACTAACTTGAGCTGTAAAGTTTCACTTAAAGCACAATAAAAAAATAACAACAACAAAACCCGGGTCTACTTCATGAACAATTTCGAAGACATGGTGCTGAACTATGACAGTATGGCAGCTGCTATAGTTTTCTACTAGTTGGATATCTTGACCTGACAGTCTGAAAAATAAAATAGACTGAGTAATCCTATTTTTTTCAATATCCACAGGCTCAGCTAAAAACAATTCTATCTTTAACCTCAGTCTATCCCTTATCTGTATTTTGTTTTTCCTTTATTGGTACAACTGCACATTTTGAGAGAAATACTTAAAACATAAAAAAAAAAAAAAATTTTTTTTTTGATCAAGCATTTTCTTTAATTCACATTTGTTGGACTGACCAAGATTCAGGAGACAGGGAGCCAAGAGCAACCTTGCGGTTAAGCGTTTTAGGACTTCCCAACCAAAAACATGAGTCTTGCTGCCTATTGCCACCTATTAATACCACTACCCCACTGGAGTCATGTTCTATTGTTCCTTCAAGTTTTTCTTTATGTTTTACTTGTTTCACTATATTAAAATGCCAGTATCCCAGGAGATGTAAAAACATATCCGTCAACCAATTGAACTCAGAGAGGGAAATTGCTGGGTTGCTTTACACGGGGATGGAGTAAGAAGAAGAGGGTTATTGTCAAAGTATATTAGGGCACATTTCAAGTCCTAGGCTAAAATTCAAAATCTGTCCTTTTGGATGAGTCTATGTATATATTTAACCTATACCCTTCAAAATGAAAAAAAAGTCTAAAACATGTTTTGCAAAAACAACAGGCATTGGATAAGCGCATGTTGGAGAGAAGAGAAGATTGCTATGAATCACGTAAGGCAAACATAGTTAAATAAACACCTTCTGTCTCTCCCTGCTTCTGGGCTTTGGAAAGTTCAACTGGAGGGTTCTCTTGCATGCTAATTTACCTTGTTGTTGTTGTTGTTGTCAGGTGCTGTTGAGTAGGTTCTGAGTCATAGCGCCCCTATGTACAACAGGCAAAAATACTGCCCCATCCAGTGCCATAGTCATGATCATTGTTATGCTTGAACCCATTGTTGCAGCCACTGTGTCAATCCATCTTGTTGAGGGTCTTCCTCTTTTTTGCTGGTCCTCCACTTTACCAAGCATGATGTCCTTCTTCAGGGACTGGTTCCTCCTGAAAACATGTTGAAAATATGTGAGACGAAGACTCACCATCCTTGCTTCTAAGAACCACTCTGGCTGTACTTCTTCCAAGACAGATTCATTCATTCTTTTGGCAGTCCATGGTACATTCAACATTCTTTGCCAATACCATAACTCAAAGGCTTCAATTCTTCTTCGGCCTTCCTTATTCATTGCCCAGCTTTCACATGCATAGGGGGCTATTGAAAACACCATGGCTTGGGTTCGGTGCACTTTAGTCCTTAAAGTGACATTTTTGCTTTTTAACACTTTAAAGAGATCTTTTGCAGCAGATTTGCTCAATGCAATACGTCATTTGATTTATTTACTGCAGCTTCCGTGAGTGTTGATTATGGATCTAAGTAAAATGAAATCTTTAACAGCTTCAATCTATTCTCCATTTATCATGATGTTGCTTATTGGTTCAGTTGTGAGGGTTTTTGTTTTCTTTATGTTAAGGTGTAACCCATACTGAAGGTGTTGATCTTCGATCTTCGTCAGTAAGTACTTTAAGCTCTCTTCACTTTAGCTAGCAAGGTTGTGTCATCTGCACAACACAGGTTGCTAATGAGTCTTCCTCCAATCCTCGTGCCCTGTTCTTCTTCATATACCTTATATTTAATAATTCTATTCTGTATCTCATGAAACATTTGAAGATATGCTGTTAAAATGCATTGACAGCTTCCATATTAATCATTCATGTAATTCTCACTGCAGTCTTTCCCCTTTTCAGACTGTTAAATATCTTAAAAACAAAAACAAAACCTGTTGCTGTTGAATCTATTCCGACTCATAGAGACCCTATAGGACAGAGTAGAACTGCCCCATAGAGTTTCCAAGGAGTGCTTGGTGGGTTCAAACTGCCGACCTTTGGGCTAGCAGCCACAGCCCTTAACCACTACACCACCAGGATTTCCATAAAGTAGGGACCAAATCCTACTATTTCTTCCTCTTCTGTCCTCACACTCTCCCTACTACCTGACACCCAATAAGCATACCATTGACAGTTCGTTTGAAGGAGCTGAGAATGCTCAGCAATGTCATTGATTGAATTGTGTCCCCCCAAAATATCTGTCAACTTAGCTAGGTCATGTTTCCCAGTATTGTATGATTATCTACCGTTTTGTCACCTGATGTGATTTCCCTGTGTGTTGTAAATCCTATCACAATGATGAAATGAGACGGATTAGTAGCAGTTATATTGATGAGATTTATAAGACTGAATTATGTCTTAAGCCAATCTCTTTTGAGATATAAAAGAGAGAAGTGAGAAGAGAGATAGGGGGACCTCATACCACCAAGAAATCAGTGCCAGGAGCAGAGCACTGAGATGCACCCAGACCAAGGAAAGATTGATGACAAGGACTTTCCTCCAGAGCCTACAGAGAGAGAAACCTTCCCCTGGAGCTGGCGCCCTACATTTGGACTTATACCCTACTAGACTGTGAGAAAATAAATCTCTCTTTGTTAAAGCTATCCACTTGTGGTATTTCTATTATAGCAGCACTAGATGACTAAGACAGCCTGCTCTTCCATCTTTTATCTTCAGGTCTGCTGCCTGCAGAGAGGGTAGACTTTTAGAGGTACATTGAATATCTATGAGTCAGAATCAACTTGATGGCAATGGGTTTGGTTCTGTGTGTGTATGTGTGTGTTCTTGCACAAAGAAGCTAAAGCTGACAATGACTGGGTGGGTATGTCCAGTTTTAGAGGTCAGTATGGGAAGCCCACTATTGCCACTGACATAACCCATATTATTTTGATTTTCAACTCCCTGTGTCCTACAGCTATTTTTCAGTTGGTTCTGAGCTTTGTCAAAGAAATATTTAGCTATTGACTGACCCAACTCCAGCATGCCAACTGTAAGCCAATAATAGTGCTAATTACATATACCCATCAAATCCTCCAGGCGCTCCTTAGAAACTCTATGGGGCAGTTCTACTCTGTCCTATAGGGTCGCTATGAGCCAGAATCTACTCGACAGCGCTGGGTTTTTCTGGGTACTCAGTGAGTTGGATTGACACAGCGGCTGCAACAATGGGCTCAAGCATAACAATTATGAGGATGGTGCGTGACTGGGCAGTGTTTCGTTCTGTTGTAGATAGCGTCACTCTGAGCTGGAACCAACTTGATGACACCTAACAACAACAGCAACACTCACTTAATGCTTATAAAAATCCCAAACTTAAAAACAGGGAAATGACCTCTCAAGGAGATAAGGGGGGAAAAAATACACACAACTTGCCAGAGTTAATTAACTAATTAGTGGCAGAATTGAGTCAAATCTAGTGCTGTCTGACTCCAAAGCTCATGCCATTTCCACCACAATTCTAATATGTTTAATAAATAAGCATTGCCTTTATCCCACTTTTTGTTTTTTTCCTCAATTGCATTTCTTGGTGCGTCATTTGTCTTAGTTATCCAGTACTGTCATAACAGAAATATAATAAGTGGTTGGCTCTAACAAACAGAAATTTATTTTCTCACAGTTTAGGAAGCTAGGAGTCCAAATTCAGGTTGCTGGCTCTCGGGGAAGGCTATCTCTGTTGGCTCTGGAGGAAGGTCCTTTTCTGAGCTTCTGCTCCTGGGTGATCTTCATGTGGCTTGGCATTAATCTTTCCCCATCCCTGCTTTCTAGCTTGCTTGTTTAATCTCTTTTATATGTCCAAAAAGCTTGGCTCAAATACACCCTTACACTATTCCTGCCTCATTAACATAACAAAGACAACCCATTCCCAAATGGGATTATAGCCACAGATACAGAGGTTAGGATTTAGAACATATATTTTGGGGGGACATAGTTCCATACCTAACACTATTCAAGTACTTATTCTAGATGTTTTAAATAAATTCTCCCCTGTGGGTAAATTGTAGATAAAAACTGACTTGTAATTCCATGTTCTTTTCATTCCACTGGGCAGAATCTGTAAAAGGGGGACTGGTCTCTATTTTCTCCTCCAGCTCTTTCATTCTGTATTGAATCTAAGACACATTCTGGGAGTAATCTAAGATTGGATCTTTGCTTCTCTTTATCACCCAAGGACCAGTTTATAACCCAGTGTTGCTTTCTCATGTGAGAAGAAGCAGAGTCAGACAAGAAAAAAGAAACCCATGCAAGGAGCAGAGTAATCTTGTTCGGTCTATTAACTATGACCAAGTGTGTCTGCTTTCTTTCCATTTCTTTATTATCTCCTTTTTAAAAGACAGATTAGGACCACTTACTAGAAAATGTTCTATAACTACAACCTTAAAATAATAACAGCAAGCAACTTTCATAATTGTCCCTCTTCATTTCCTTTAACTTAAAATGGAATCTCAGCATAATTTCCAGATTCCCTCAGAACTTTGGCCTGCCAACGGCAGATAAGATTACTGATGCCTTTTTCATGAGAGTGGCTAAGAGGCAGAGTTAAGATTCCTGGACAGATGTCCCCTTTTGGTTTAGAAGGAAAGTTGCTGGACTTGGTTTGAATTAAATCAGATACTATGTTTCTTTGTGTGACTGACCATACACTCAGAAGTTGCTGATTACACTCTATGATAGGAAAAAAAAAAAAAATCACAGATTATAAGAACCTGGAGTAGAAGAAATAGTCTCTGCCTAATGAGACTTTTATCAGCCATGTGGAACTATTTTAGGTTGCTCAATCACCATAACACTGGAATATTTAAAAATTCCAAGCCATGTGTTGCCACATACTAAACATGGATTCAGCAACCATCAACTGCTGTGTTCTCCTGGAATTGCAGCCTAAGGATTGTTAAAGGTTCGGAATTTACAAAACAGAAAGAGCAACACTTCATCAGGGCTTCAAGAGGGCTCCCAGAGGAAGGAGAAGCCTTCCTGCTTTTCTTTCTTCCTTCCAATGCAAGCTCCCCAAACACTTATTTCAGTCACCTGGATAATCATTTAATATCCTTGTGTTTCTGCAACATTACGTTTAATGAGAATCACATAAGCTATTGGAAGAGTTTGAGAAGACAGAGGACCAAAGCAGAACAGAACTTCGGAGAAGGGCAGTCCTTGGGGATGGCCTGCATTCAGAATGAGTATGATCACTGCCTATTTCTGGCCCCAGGAAGCAGGCATTCATGCTAGAGAGAGCCATTTTTCCTTATGGTGGTATTTTTATTTTGGGGTGCACACCAATCCCAACATAAGAGCTTTATCTACATTTATCCCGTTGCACAGACATGTGCAAAGACAACCTATGGGTGATGGAGAGGGAGATAGTTCCCTTATTTGAACACATTGTTCCCACTCATATCCACCTAGGTAATTTCTCATCCTTGCTGTTCAGCTCCATGTCATTCAGAGAAACTCTCATAAACTTCACCACACATTTTCCTCTCCTGGCTCCCCAGCTCCTTACGTATACCTCTATTAGGAGGAAGTGTAGCCCTTAGTCTCCTGCTAGACTGCCCACTCCATAGGGAGAGTTCTGACTTACTGATTTCTGTACCCCAGAAACTAGCAAGTATCTGCAAAAGAGCACTCACCCAGGAATAATTAAATAATAAGTGAATGGATTAAAAAAAAAAATGATCACAGTGGCAAAGTTATAACCTGTGTGCCAATTTCTGGTGTATGGTGTAAGTCCGCAATAGTTTCAGCTCACTTATTCAAATGTCCCAGTATCACAATCATCATAAACATGATGGGTCCAAAACCAAAAACCAAACCCAGTGCTGTCGAGTCGATTGCGACTCATAGTGACCCTATAGGACAGAGTAGAACTGCCCCATAGAGTTTCCAAGGAGCCCCTGATGGATTCTAACTGCCGACCCTTTGGTTAGCAGCCGTAGCGCTTAACCACTACACCACCAGGGTTTCCACATGATGGGCAGGGTTTGAAAATTCTCATAAAATTCAGAGTCAGAGCCAGGTACTGTATTTGAAATAGTGGATCAAATTGACACATCTCTACCTCCCTAACAGAATTAAGGTTTGAGCCAATTTCTTTTCAGTTCTCACACTACGTACCTAGGATTTATTATTATTATTTTAAAATATAGCATACATTAAAGAGGATATGCAATCTTTAAGTATGTTTAAAGGAATAATACTTGTCATTAAGGAATAATAATAAAATAAACACTCATAAACCTACCACTTAAAAAAAAATGAAATTCAAAGATATGTCTAGGTTTTAATTATAAGCACAATTTATGGGAAGTTCATATTTTGTTGAGCATAATCAATATTAGTAGAACAATGTATAGTTATTTAGGAATATTATTAAGACCTGAAAACCCTGGCATAGTGGTTAAGAGCTAACTGCTAACCAAAAGGTCAGCAGTTCAAATCCACCAGGTAGCCCCTATGAAGCAGTTCTACTCTGTCCTATAGGGTTGCTGTGAGTCAGAATCGACTTGATTGAGACGGGTTTTTTTTTTTTTTAAACTTGGAAATCCACACTAATGTTCTTTTGATTTCTGTGATACTTACTGCTTTTTCTCCTTGATCCCTTGGGGTGTGGATTAATCTCAGTTGCGTTTATGTGTGTATGTGTTTGTGTTTAAATCACCAGCCCAGACCTTCACCTGAACCCTATACCAGCCTATATCTAATCGTCTGATGGACAGATCTGTCTCTATGTGCCATTCCCCCACAGTTCTGTTCTGCTTAGGTTCTCAAACTCAACATAACTAAAGCTAAATTATTTAAAATCTCCCAGTACTTTTCGTAACCAAATCTTCCTTCTTGATTTCTTAGCCTTGCCATTGAACAATGCCAAAATTCTCCCTCTCTTTCCAAAAATCCAATATGTCATTAACTCCTCCTAAATGGTTTTTCTATTTATGGCTTCCTACATCCTGAGATACCTTGCACACAGTTGCCATGATGACTTCTTTTTTTCTTTACAAATCACTGGCCTATCACTCCCCAATGTGAGCAATCAATAAACAAAAGACTTTGGTGGTTATATGTGGCCTCTGGGCTTCCCTCTGAGGCCAAGAAAGCAAAGACCTGGATTCCCAATCTCAGATTCTCTGTTCCTCTGGGATCCCCAGGCCAGACTGTATATGGTTCCAGCTACCCCAGGAGGGTGTAGAGGCAGAGAAGCTCTTCTGTGTAAGAAGAGATCAGGGTACAGACTTGAAGGAAAGCAGCACCCAGGATCACTGGGTCATCCCTATCACATTGCAAGGTAGCACCACTTTTGCCAACACATTGGCCCTTCTTTCTTGTAGAAAGCGTAGTCAGAATTACATCCCAAATTTCCAGACTACTTCTTCGTCTTAAATTTAGCAGAAATTAAGATATAAGTACTGGTTATTACCTTTGCATGTTTAATGACATTTAAACCAAAGAAACCTGTTGTGGTTGAGTGGATTCTGACTCATCGCAACCCTACAGGACAATGTAGAACTGCCCTGTAGAGTTTCCAGGGAGCACCTGGTGGATTTGAAATGCTGACCTTTTGGTTAGCAGCCAGGCTATTAACCACCGTGCCACCAGGGCCCCTAATAGAATTTAGAGGTACAAAACAAAATAAACAAACAAAAAAGACTATGCAAAAAAGTCCAAGTATTTTCCTTAAGGAGATTTGTGTGAATGAAATTTTTATTTATAATTACATGGTTCAATCATGTCTGTCCCAACCAATCCCATCATTCCCAAAAAGATAAGAACACCTGCAATGGTGCCTTGGGATTTTAGCATGTTTTACAGTTTATCAAGAGGTTTCGTATGCATCAGCTCCGTATATTCCTTTGAGGAAAGCAGGACTCATATGATTTTATTCATTTAGCAGAAGTTTCAAAAGCCAGTGGAGGCTTCAGAAAGGTAAGTGTTTTGGCCAACATTACACTGCTGGTGTGCTATACTAGACGAGAAGCCAGATGTTTTGATTTTCAGTACTCTGGATTGGATTGAATTCTTTAACCCTGGTGTTTACATTAGTTTTGTTTGTTCCTTTTTTTAGTTTTGTTTCTACTTTTTTTTCTAACACAATGGTTCCGATTGTTTTCAACTTCAATTTTATTCAAGACAGAGTCATTTGCTAGAAAGTGATGTGGTTTATAAAAACCTGCACTAAAATCCCACACTTGTTACATATTTGGTACATGACATTGGGTGATGTGGTTAATATCACTAAGCTTCAATTTTCTCATCTTTAAAAGAGAGGTATTAAAGTATGAATCCCAGGATTGCAGTGAGGATTATTCAGCTCATTATGAAAACACTTGAGAACTTCATGTTCATTGTGGATGCTGGTTACTGTCACTGTGATGGAAACTCCCACAGAACGGGCCTACAAGTGGTCATTGCTCAGCACGTCTCTAACTTCAGGACTCCTGCTTTCCATTCTGACAATATACAGTGGGACTCAGTGCCTTGAAAGGGACTTCCACATGATATTTCCTCTGAGTCTGCTGTTTGGACATACACAATCAGACTTAGCTTTGCTGAATGACTAATTGGATTGTCTGATGTCCCAGTTAGAAGTCAACTTTGAATGGTGTTATAATTGCAAGTATAACTTAGTTTAATTCAACAAATATTCTCTGAACACCAGATGTTATGAATGTAACTAAATAAGGCAGAGTTTCTGCCCTCAAGAGTACATGGTTGTATTAGATGGTTATATTTTTCTAGGGCTTCCTTAACAAAATACTGCAAATTGTGTAACTTCTAAGAATAGAAATGTACCATCTTACAGTTCTGGAGGCTAAATGTCTGAACGAGGGTATCGGCCATGTTGCTTCCTTCTGAGGCCTGAAAGAGAATCTGCTGCAGACTTCTCTCCTAGCTCCTGGTAGGTTCAGGTGTCGCTTGGTTTGCAGCTGCAATGCCACATCACAATTTTTCCTCTTCTCCTGTTCCTTGTGTCATGTTCTCTTTATAAGAACATCAGTCATATAGGATTAGGACCCATCTTACTCAACGTGACCTCATGTTAACCTAACTGATCACATCTTTAAATACTACTTCCAAACAAGGGTACATTTACAGATACTGGAGAGGGGTGGGCTAGGACTTCAATATATATTTTGGGGGGACAAAGTTCAATCTGTAACAATGGTATGAGTAGTCAGGAATATGAACATTTCATACGAGGATGATAAATACTCTATGTATTTATCATGTATATATGCAGTGGTCAGAGGGAGAGTTCAGGGAAAGCCACATAGAAGAGTGAACATTGAACTAGAACCTTGTAAGATGAGAAGATGTTGCCTGGGTGGAGAAAATGGAAACACAGTGCTATAGGAGCAACACATAAAATAGCAATTGAGGTGTTTTGGAACCAGCTGGGGTTCTGATTCTTATGTTTAAATTGATTCTAATACTCTTTACCAAGGAGGTCTTGATGTCAATGAGATTATATGGCAGAATTTCACTGATTTAATGCTTGGCATAGAGAAGGTGTACCATAAATTTCAGATCTGCCTTATTGATGGAAAGCTAAGGACATGAAGAGGTCAATGTACTTTGGCATTTTAATGGAGGTTTCTGATTTTAAAATTAGTGAGAAGCTAACACTGTGGATGCCTGGTTGGGTGCTTAGGTCAGTGAAAGAGGCCATATGGGGAGATTTTTTTGTTTGTATGCTTCTTGTTTCAGCCATCAAACTGAATTACTGGAGTACACTTCTCCCCTTCACTGGAGTTGTATCCCCTGGTTATGTTGTTGAGAACTTTATCAGAGTGGAGATCCCCTGCTCCAACTGGTACAATGGTCATGGCCCTGGCTGTGTCAGTGTTCAGGTGGCAAGCTTTTTAGCTGCTCAGTTGGGAAAGCTCTGCAGTTGATGACCACGCACCCTGAGTTAATGATTCATACGACTGAGGTTATATTAGTGAAGCCAAATTCCAAGAGGAATGAATTATGCACAACTCTTTCCAAATACTGTCTGTCTAAGTTCTTGTTCCAATGTCCCCAAAACCTAACTCCACACCTGTGTACCCACGGTATACAGTCTGTCTCCTAGCCCTGGGAATAACCATCGAGGAGAAAACAGGTGAGATAAAATACTGCCCACCAGATACCCGATGGAAAATGAATGGACAGCTCCTGCTTACTGCCACATCCATCTTTATTTTTAAGTTCTCCTGAGCAGCAAGAGGGCCACAGGGCAAACTTCCCAAATTCATGGTATTAAGTTACTGTTAATAGGACTGTGTTAGACTACTGCACTGTGGACTGACCCGCTGGCTTGTGGTTTTGTTTTTGAACTTCAGGCTTGGGTTTGGAGCAGTAAGTTTAGGCACCTGAAACAACAACATTTGCCTAATCTAGAGTGATCTATTTCCCCAGCGAAGATTGCTGTCTGTGTTATTTTTATTTTTAAAGGGAGTTAACATTTAACGTGCACATTAGCTCGTTCCTGTCTCTCTGAATAGGTCTGTTTGTTTCAGCAAGCCTCTCTGCCATGCTGCTGAGCCTTGCTTTCCTCAAGGTTCAGGAAGCTTTAAATATTAATGAGGGCCAAAGACCCATGCATTTGGCAACTCCTTCCCACCACGCACTCCATTAAACACAATTTCCGAAGGCATTTTGTAACTTGGAAAACCTGACCAGGAAAAGTATAGCCCCATTACAGTTGTGCATGCTGGCATTTTTTAAAATGTCATTTATACGTAAGGGAGTGGTGGTCTAACTGATGGACAGTGTTTTACATGGAGCATCTCAGAGGAGTTGTAGACATGAGTGCTCTTGAAGTGTGGTCTCCAGGTCCCAGGATTCACGTTACCTGGGTACTTTGTCAGAAAAGCAAAAGCTTGGGCCTTACCCCAGATCTGGCAGTGGTGGTTCAGTGGTAGCCTTCTCACCTTCCACATAGGAGATCTGTGTTTGATTCCTGGCCAATGGACCTCATGCAAAGCCACCACATGTCTGTCAATGGCAGCTTGAATATTACTATGATGCTGAATAGGTTTCAGCAGAGTTTTCAGACAAACACTGACTAGGAAGAAAAACCTGGCAATCTACTTCCAAAAATTAAAAAACTGACCAGTGAAAACCCTATGAATCACAATGATTCAGTCCACAACCCATTATGTGGATGGTGCAGGATTGGGTAACGTTTCCTTTCATTGTGTGTGCAGTTACCATGAGTCTGGGGTGGACTCAATGGCAGCTAACAGCAACAACTCCAAAGCTACTGAATCAGAAACTCATCAAAAATTCTGGAACGGGGCCCAGCAGTCTGATTTAATGGGCCCTCCAGGGGATTCTGATGGATGCTGCAGTTTGGCAACCACTGATGTGGATATAGATTTCCTTCTTTTCAGAACCATAATAGTCAGTGTTGGGTAGACCCAAGCATCCTTCAATTAGCTTAGAGACAGTCCTGGATTCTAGTCCCAGCCCTGCCATTTATTAGATTTTGATCTTTCCTCATTTGTAAAAGGTCGATAATGTACATACGACCTTCTCTATTTCACTCATTGAGTTGTGGTGGTATTAACAAAATAAATGCCCATAAAAATGCCTTGAAATCTCTAGAGTGGTTCACATATTGAACACTCACGTTAGCACCTTGTTGCAAGGATTTCCGTAGTTAATCAGTCTCACTGGTTATATTGGGTTATCAGAAATACAGGAAAAAGAGTCTCACCATAGTGTAAATGTCCTATCCACAGCAACCAAAAACAACCATTTCAGGTGGTAATCGGAAGGACAAAGAGGAGGAGGTGTTTTGGTGAAACTTGAGGTATCTTGAAAGATGAGTTAGACAAGCAGAGGAAATAAAATTGGAGGTAAGAGAGAACAAGGTGTCATGGATTGAATTGTGTACCCCCAAAATATCTGTCAACTTGGCTAGGTCATGATCCCCAATATTGTATGATTGTCTACCATTTTATAACCTGATATGATTTCCCTATGTGTTGTTAATTCTATCACCATGATGTAATAAGATGGTTTAGAGGCAGCCATATTGATGAGATATACAAGATTAGGTAGTGTATTAAGCCAATCTCTTTTGAGATATAAAAGACAAAATGAAGCAGAGAGACAGGGGGACCTCATACCACCAAGACAGCAGTGTTGGGAGCACTGACGTTCCTGCGCTGAGATGCTGAGATGCTCCCAGACCAAGGGAAAACTGATGACAAGGACCTTCCTCCAGAGCCAACAGAGAGAGAAAGGCTTCCTCTGAAGCCGACACACTGAATTTGGACTTCTAGCCTACTGGACTGTGAGAGAATAACCTTCTCTGTGTTCAAGCCATCCACTTGTGGTATTTCTGTTATAGCAGCACTAGATGACCAAGACACAAGATTTGTTCAGTAGTTGCAGAGTTGGGTGTATCTAGAGCAGAAGGTGTGCAGAGGTGCATATAAATGTGTGTATGCGTGTGTGAGAGAGAGAGAGAGAGAGAGGAAGAAATCTAGAGAAAGAGAAGAAGAGAGAAAGAAGAAAGAGAAGGAGGAAGGGGAGGAAGACAGAGATGGGAGAAAGGGGAAGAGGAGGAGGCAAATGATGACAATAAGGAGAATGTGGCAAGGTAGAAACATTTTTGTGGCATCTTATAGTTTTTATGTAATCAGCAGTAGCAGCTCCTGTCTATACAGTGCTTTTCAGTTTACAAAACACTGCACCCCACTCAATCATCATAGCCACCTGTTAGGTTGGCAGGAGAGGAAATTGAGGCCCAGAGAATATAAGTTACTTTTGTCACTGAGCTGAGGACAGGCATGAGGGCACTTAATAATGCTCCCAATCCAGAAATGAATGCTATACATCAGTCTCTCTGTGACCTGGGCCAGGACAGCAGCTGTTGACACAGTCAGGGTTGGCCAGGGCCGACTCTGTGCCCATCCAGTCCCAGTCTCAGCAGCTCTCGGTTCTTATCCAAGTTAATGCTCCAGAGTTGGATCCTTCTAACACTTCCAGAACACTCCCTTTTAAGTTGATCATCCAAGGAAGTTGCACAATTTATCTATTTATTTTTGCCCCTCTGTTCCTGGTGGCGTGGTGATTAAGACTTCAGCTGCTACCAAAAGGTCAGCAGTTCGAATCCACCAGCCGATCCTTGGAAACCCTATGAGGCAGTTCTCCTCTGTCCTGTAGGGTGTGAGACCAAATGAGTCAGAATTGATTCAATGGGCAAAGGGGTTGGGTTTGGTCCCTAAACATTCTTATTGAAACAGTGATAAAGCAATTAAACTATTTGAATACAAAAAAAAATTCTCTATGTTCCCATTTTTTAGTGTATAATGGTTTTTGCAACATTTCTTTTAGTCCATTTCTGACTTTGTTTCTTACAGCTCTAAACATAGCATATATATAATTTTAACCCTTACTTTTTTCCATTACTGTTATATATTAAACAATTTTACTTTACTTGTTGCTATGGTGTTTCCACAGTGTTCCTTTTAGTAGTCACATACTATTTTATTCAGGGAACATAACTTACATTATTGAGTCATGTCTCTGCTTTTTTTTTTAGTTTAATTCCCATTTTATGCTACAAACGCTTATGTAGATATATATAATATTCTGTCCCAAATCTATAGAGTTTTGCAGTCTTGGCTAATGTTTCATTTCCTCTTGTATTTTAATATAATTTGGAAGGTAAGTACACTACTTTTAACAGGATACTCATGGTTATCATAAGACATTCCACAAACATTCTGAATACTGTGATCTTCTATTTATATCCATCTAGTCAAACACACCAACACTGACTCCCTTTTATGGAGTTTTGTGCACTTTGGTTCTTCTCCCCCTCCTTCTCTTTTCTCATTCTTCACTAGTTTAATCTGAGGGAGTCTGGCATCCCTCCTTAAAAAAAAAAAAAATTGACTTTTGTGTCCTGTTTGTATCCCAGCAATGAGTTAGAACTGTTTCCTTTCTGTCTTACTCACTACCATTTTTCCTCTTTTAGCCGTAATAATTATCATCTCTTCCCTTCTTCTTTAAATTCTGTCCTTTGTTTCATTACTCATATTAAGTCTTCTCTTCACAGTTTTCCCTACAGTTCTTGGTATCAATGAATAATGGGAAACTTGGAAGTCCCTGAAAGGAAAGGGCACATCAGCCCAGAATGAAAAATAATTATGGGCACCATGTTTGAAGTCTCCTTCTTTACTTTTGGCCACTATTGGATGAGCTTGTGTACAGTTCTCAAATTTATCTCTCTGTCTTTTAAAGACACACTTGCATGTACTTAGTGCAGTACCCTTACCCACAGCTTCATTTAATTTTACTATCAATTACATTCCCTTTTCAAAGTCCCAGGTCTATTATTTTCTTACTGGATATTATATATTTTATAGGCCAACTCAACTTACTTTTTGAATAAGAGAACAAAATAAATGAATGAATACACACAGATTTGAGTGTAAAAAGATCATGGAAAGACATTCCCTTATGTGGTAACTCTGATAAAATTGGCTTCTAAAAGGCCATGCTGAACGTATGAAAAAACGAAAATAAAACCAGTTGCTGTGAGTCAATACTGACTCGTGGCATTCCCATTTTTGCAGCGTAGAACTACTCCATAGCGTTTTCGAGGCTGTGACCTTTTGGAAGCAGATTGCCCAGCCTGTGTTCCAAAGTGCCTCTGGATAGGTTTGAACCACCAATTTCGGTTAATAGTTGAGCACGTAACTGTTTGAGCCACTCAGGAACTCCTATGT
This sequence comes from Loxodonta africana, assembly GCF_030014295.1. Lineage (NCBI taxonomy): Eukaryota > Metazoa > Chordata > Mammalia > Proboscidea > Elephantidae > Loxodonta > Loxodonta africana. The sequence continues at coordinate 23,512,488 of NC_087353.1, read as the reverse complement.
CGAGCATAAGGCCTTAGTAATTATTACTCAGAATACCAAGATGCTCGCCCATGGTAGACTAGGTTGAAGTCCCATCGTTGATACTCCTTGGAAAAGGAACTCCCAGGTGGGGAACTGAAGACCGTTCTCTGGAATCACTGCTAAGAGTCCATCCAAAATTCCAATTGCATGGTGAATGCAAATAAACTGTAACACTTCCCACGCCTTTCACTGGAAGAGGAGGGGTGGTAGAATTTAGGGTTTCTTCTTTTCCTTTGGGTGGCAGAGCCTGACTAGCTGTTTACCAAACTTATTTCCTCTTCTTCCTGAGCACACAGCGAGGTGATAGTTCCAACTTTCCTTGAAGTTATGTGTAGCCAAATGACTGAGTTCTGGCAATGGAATGTAGCTGGAAGGGCTAAGTGCCACTGCCATCCTGGTTCATAAAAGTCTACTACATGTAACTCCCATGTTCTTTCCTTTTATTCCAGCTGGATACAGATGACTCTGGTAATTACTTTGGAAAACACGTATTGAAGATGGCAGGGGCACAGCATGGAAACTGGGTCCCAGAATCAAAATTTGAAGGAAAGCCATGACATTTGGAATTTACAGGAGTAAAAAAGAAACTTCTATCCTGTTGTTACCTTTATAATTATTTTTGCATTTGTTTGTTACAACAAGTAGTGTTACTCTAAGTAATAAAATACACCATTCATCCAGTAACTTATGCCTGTTTATGAATCCTAGATCACTTCTTATCACTGTAGTTTAAATACAGTGTATTGGCGTGGAAATCTGTATAAATGCCTGCCAGAATCGGAAATGCATAATTTTGGTCACTTATTTCAGGTTATGCTAAGGATCTCACAATTTTTTTTTTTCCCTTTGAATGATTTCATAAGCACTATCATATAAAGTGGAAACCCTGGCGATGTAGTGGTTAAGTACTATGGCTGCCAACCAAAAGATCTGCGGTTCAAATCCACCAGGTGCTCCTTGGAAACTCCATGGGGCAGCTCTAGTTTGCCCTATAGGGTCTCTATGAGTCCGAATCTACTTGATGGTAATGGGTTTTGGTATCATATAAAGTGGAATTCCTGGGTGCTGCAAATGCTTAATGCACATGGCTACTAACTGAAAGGTTGGAGGTTTGAGTCCACCCAGAGGCACCTTGGAAGAAAGGCCTCGTGATCTAGTTCTGAAAAATCAGCCATTGCAAACCCTCTGGAGCACAGTTCTACTCTGGCACACACGAGTCAGAGTCAGTGGCAACTTTTTGTTTCTTTTTTCATTCCTGTTAGTAGAGAGAGGATGTCTGTAGTTTTTTCAATACTTTTCCATCTTCCTAGAAGTTCTATATAGGAATTATTTTAAAATACAAGATAATCTAATAAAATAATGTGAAGTTTTCCATAAATTTAGGGGACCAATGAGAATGAGAATAGCCTCCTATGCCATATTAAGAAACAGATAAATTTTTGCTACAGCCAGAACGATGCATTTAACTGAATAATTGTGTTCACCAGGCATTCTATTTTCTTTGAGTTTTTCACTGCTTCTTTCTGATGAGTTCAGCCAAAGAGCTTTCCTTTTCTTTTTTTTTTAAGTAACAATTTCATTTTTTTAAATGTGTATTTCTAGCTTGACATAGCATGACTTTTTCTTTCATTTGTCACGGATAAATATGGCAGTTTATTTTCTTTGGACTCACACTATAAATCCCCATCTTTGCTTTTGCTGTGGTGTGTGTGCACACCCAGGCACGTGCATGTGTGTATGTTAGGAATTTCATGAGCGTGAAGCGTGCCCCATCTGTGGAGCGATAGGCTGATGGATTTGCTGAGGTGAGTGTTCTCTTCAGGGTTGTCGACCACCAAAAGATGCTGGAAGACAAGAGCCAGTGAGTCTGTGTGTGTTGAGCAGTTGGATATTCTGGATGCATGTGTTTTTAAATTTATAGTTTAATAAAACCCAGCTGACACCAAGCTTTTTTTTTTTTTTTTTGTAAATCATGTTTATGAGATGTGAGTCAGTGATGACATGTCCTTAAGCTAGTCCAGTGAAAGGACAGCCTCTAAGGCAAGCAGCCGTTGGTTTTGTGGGAAGCTTATCCAAGCATATTTCTCTAGGCTGTAGGATGGATTCTTTCCTAGTTTAAGTAAGATGAGGAAATCTTTAGAGTAAGTTCCAAGGTGGGGCTTTTTCTTTTAGAAGGTGAAGCCAGAGACCAATTTGGTTTGTCTGTCACTCTGACCCTCCAAGCTGTCAAAGCAAGGATTTGGCTGGGAAGGACCTTCTTGAGGTTGAAGCAAACTCAGTTGTCATAGCAGTCAGTGGGCCTTTGGTCTGCTTTAGGTTTTTTTTTTTTGAGGCTGTTGAAAGTTTTCTCTGAAAGTGGCCTTGTGTAGCAACTTTCCTGCCTCCTCCCCCAAAGAAAGCCTGATTCTTTGAACCTTCCAAATGCAAAAGCAAGGATACTTTCCTTGGGCCTCCACAGAATTCCTGCCAGGAATGTTTGTGCTCCCTCATCTTCTCCCCTCTCTATCCTATCAAAGCTGATGTGTGGTCTTTGAATAACCAAAAAAAAAAAAAAAAACCCACTGCCATTGAGTTGAATCCAACTCATAGTGGGGCAGACCCCTATAGGGCAGAGTACCATAGAGTTGAATCAAACTCGTAGTGGGGCAGACCCCTATAGGGCAGAGTAGAACAGGCCCATAGAGTTTCCACCCACGGAGTACCTTGTGGGTTTGAACTGCTGACCTTTTGGTTAGCAGCAGTAGCATTTAACCACTACACCACCAGGGTTTCTAGTCTTTGAATGGCTTTGTTAAATACCAAGCGAGAAGTGGCTATGTAGTTCACGAGACATGGGGAATAGTGGTCTACCCCATCTTCTCCAAGTAAGTCTAGCATTTCACTGGGTGGAAAGCATTGTAGGTATTCCACCTTGGGGAAGGGAATAGATGCAATCTAAACCGAGACCTTTTGCTTTAATGTTTAAAAAATTCACATTTGTATTAGGGGCTGATCAGCTTTCTTGTTGGATCTGAGATACAGAGTGGCAAACACAGCACAGGCATAAAACAATTGATGTACATTCAAGTAGGCTTTCTTTATTAAAAAATAAATAAATCATTCCTGCATTGTACTGTTAAGCTTGACTTAACTGCAAAATAACCTTTGGTGTCATTAGGGACCAAATGATGTTACTTTAACAGCCTCATCTACACTAGAGATAATATGATGCAGAGGCTTAACCATATTCTCAGTGATAATAGTTAGCACCAAGGTTTTTGACAGATAAGATTAACTTCAGGAAAGCTCTTTCCAAGTATGATGTGTATAAAGTATTGTTTGGAATTCTTATTTAATAAATTCTTCTGTATCTCAGAGGGCTGGCTTCTAGCAAACCCATATATGTACAAAATGCAACTGTTTAAGAGAGGGACAGTCAGACAGAGACAGACAACGCCTGACAGACGTCGGAAACAGCTGTAATGACTCCTTTGTATTTTCCCTCATAGGAGAGACCTGGAGTCAGTCCTGATATAAAGCTGATCTTCACCGGCCCTTAGGCATGATTGTGAAAACAAAGCGGCATATTTAAAACCGTTGGGAAGAGACACAATCACTGGACATAATAAACACTGCTGCTTTCTGCATTCATTGGCTCCATCAAGCACACCAAGTACACCCTGCTCAGTTCTTAACATAAAAGTGTAGAATTGACAAATAGTTTATTCAGAGGAGAGCAGCTAGCGTGCTAGGTATCATAAGGCCAGAAAACTACTTAAAAAGCAATGTTGAAAGAAAAGGCAGCATTTAGCTGAGGAAAGAAAATGAACGGGGACATTAATTCCATTTTCAAGTATAAGGAGCCAAGGGAAAGAGGATTTTGACTTATTTTAGGTAACTTTATCAGATGGAAAAGTCAGAGAGGGAGATTTCAGCTGAATAGAATTATTTAACCAATAAAGATGAAATTTTGATCAACTGTCTTATGACTTCCTTAATTACTAGAGGTACGCAGCAAGAGTCTTGATAATCCCAACAAGAAAGTGGTAGGTGGAATGTGCAGTGATAGGTGTGGCCAAATGGCTTCTAAGTCCCCTTTCTGCTCCAACTTCTGTGGTTTAACACATCATTTTCTTTTAAGACACATGTATTGAATGGATGGAAAAGGGCCAAGGTTTAGAGGCAAATCTATATTTTACACCAAGAAAAGCCTATCAATGGATTTGTTGACATGTTGGCTCTGTGCAATAGAGCATATAAGCATTTTTCTTTTAATTCCTAATCCTGATTGTACCCAAGTTTCTTTGAGTAAACCGTTAAATTATCTTGAGCATTGGAACTTTTCTCCTCCACTGGGATGTCTTATTAAAAGAAGAATGACTACCATCTAAGCAGAAGCAACACACTTTTCCATTTCTTATTATCTAAAGTGCCGTATAATTGGCACATACTTCAGTTACTTAAACTTCACAAAAACCATACTCTGATGTTGTTGTTGTTGTTAGGTGCCATTGAGTTGGTTCCAACTCATAGCAATCCTCTGCACAACAGAACGAAACACTGCCCCGTCCTGAGACATCCTCACAATCTTTGCAATGTTTGAGACCATTGTTGCAGCCGTTGTGTCAACCCATCTCTTTAAGGGCCTTCTTCTTTTTTGCTGACCCTCTACTTTACCAAGCATGATATCCTTCTCCAGGAACTGGTCCCCCCGACAACATGTCCAAAGTACATGAAACAAAACACCATGCTTACTTCTAAGGAGCATTCTGGCCGCACTTCTTCGAAGGCAGATGGTTTTTCTGGCTTTTGTTGTTGTTGTGTGCCGTCGAGTAGATTTGAACTCATAGAGACCCTATAGGGCAAAGTAGAACTGCCTCATAGGGTTTCCAAGGAGTGGCTGGTGGATTTGAACTGCCAACCTTTTGGTTAGCAGCCTGAACTCTTAACCACTTCGCTACCAGTCCATGGTGTACTCAATTTTCTTCACTAACACCTAATTCAACTGCATCGATTCTTCTTTGGTCTTCTTCAGTCATTGTCCTGCTTTCACATGCATATGAGGCGATTGAAAATTCCACACCTTGAGTCAGGCAGTATCTTAGTCCTCAAGGTGATATCTTTGCTTTTCAACACTTTAAAGAGGTCTTTTGAAGCAGATTTGCCCAATCAATGCAGTTGGTCCTTCGATTTCCTCTCTGCTGCCTCCATGGATGTTGACTGTGAACCCAAGTAAGATAAAATCCTTGACAATTTTTACCTTTTCTTCATTTACCATGATGTTGCTTATTGGTCCAGTTGTAACGATTTTTTTTTTTTTTTATGTTGAGGTGTAATCCATACTGAAGTCTTCCATCTTTATCAGTAAGTGCTTCAAGTAACTTGATTGTTACTAATCCCTTTTTACAAATGAAAAACTGGGCCCTAGTAAAACTGGGGCTTATTTGCCAGTAGACGTTTAGATGTGGCAACATTTGGGAGAGAGAAGGGGAAATATGCCTGTATTTCAAAAACGTTATGTCAACAAGTCTATAGGATATCTACACTGTGTCATTTGCTAAGTAGGTCCTGTAGAGAATTTAGAAATCTGTAGATGGTCTAACCACAAGAAAATTATTGGAAAGGCAAGAATAAGACAAGAACACTTTGTGGGTATGATAGAAAAAGTTTATCTCTATCTACAATGATTTTGCCTGTGTGATCTGTTCATTTAGGATTTTATTCCTCAGTAAGTCATCTGTAATAAATCAACCATATTGCATTTTATGTCCTGGCAATGTTAATGGACTAAAAATCAATATCTATATATCAATTTATGAATTTAAAGACCTTTTCAGGTGAAAATCTCACTTTTGAATTCTTTAAGATGTTGAAAAGATTTAAAACACATCATAAATGTGAAATACTTAGAGATAAATCTGATAAAAGATGTGCAAGCCTTGTGCACTGAAAACTATAAAACATTGCTGAGAGAAATTAAAAGATTTAAATAAATGGAGAGGTATACCATATTCATTTATCTGACAACTCAATATTATTAATTGTGTTCAATCAAATTGATGTATAGATTCTACACAGCCTCAGCAAAAATCCATTAGACTTTTTGTAGATTTGGTAAGCTGATCCTAAAACTCATAGAAATACACAAATCACTTTGTCAATAAGTGGTAGTAGCAGGACTGTGGGCTTTGTAAGTTCAGTCTATTATTTTCATCTATGTATTTCCAAATGCACTACAGTGTTTGTCTCCTAAAACATAATAGGTAAGTATCTAAAGAATGAGTGAATGTCTTTTTTTCTCCTCCTACAATGGGCTAGGTGAGGTATCCCTGGTGTTAAACTGGGTTCAGTCAGCATCTATTCTCTGGTGGTTTGGAAGTTGGCCTATGAGTATGCAGTAGAAACTTACAGCGTTTTGTCAAAAGCAAGTACCTAACATTCAACTCACAGATACAAAGTGTGTCGGTTGTGGTTGGAAAAAGTGACAAAAAAAGTTTCTTTTAGAATATTCCACATCAGAGGGAAGACAAACTGTTCAAAATGGGGTATGATAATGGCAGGCGAGTCCTTGGGTAGTACAAATCATTAAGTGCTAGACTACTAATCAAAATGTTCGTGGTTTGAACCCACCCAGAGGCACCTCAGAAGACAGGCCAGGTGATCTGCTTCTGAAAGGTCACAGCCTTGAAAACCCTATGGAGCAATTCTACTCTGCACACATGGGATTACCATGTGTCCAAATAATTTCCATAGCAACTGGGTAAATAAGCCAAGAAAAGGATACTTGTTTACATACGAGAGCTGAAGCAAGAAGGCAGAGCATTGCCTAGTTCAAAGTCAGATGGGAGCATGTTCATCAGCAAACTGAACACACACACACGCTGCGTATCTTCAAATTACTGTGAAAGCAGCCATAAGTATTGATTTTGGAATTGAAAACTTAGAGCGATTAGACATATTCACAATTAAGTAAACCACAAATAATGAGGATCTTCTGATCTTTCCTTTGTCTTTTTAAACATTTTCTTCACACATTTCACATCTATTAGTTCTTATGTGGAAGTCCCTAGGTGGGGCTAACGGTTAATGCACTCGGTTGCTGACTGAAAGCTTGGCAGTTTGAGGTGTCTAGGAAGAAAGGCCTGGCAGTCGACTTCCGGAAAATCAGCCACTGAAAACCCTATGGAGCACAGTTCTATGCTTACATACATGGGGTCACCATGAATTGGCATCAGCTTGAGGGCAACTGGTTTAAGTCCTTTTGTGCTGCACTCTGTAGAAATTACATGGCTCACACTCCCAGTTTGCTAATTCTCTCCTAAGGATCCACCTACCTGTTATCTAGCCCTAGTAATTTTTGTTTATCGTATTTTTCATGTCCAAGATCTCAAACAACTCTTTCTTATGGTACTATTTTAGTATCTCTTGTCTGTCTGAAATTATTAATTATGGGCATTCTCTTTCTTTTCCTACATTAATTTTCATTATTAGGTGTGACCTTTGTTTTGTTTTGTTTTGAATCTGACTCCTCTCTTTATTTAGTTCATTATGCTAAAATGCTCATTTATTCTTGCTTCTCCGTTCCTCTTGTTTGGGAATCCCTATCTGACTGTGGAAATCTGTATGTGTTTCAAGAATTTCTGTTCAGACAGCTGCACTCTTCATTGATTTTCATGTCTGCTATGATTTTATTTCTTTTTATGTATTTCCAGCTTTTTTTTTTTTTCTGTCATTCCTAGGGATTTGGAATGGAAGAGCAAGTTTTATGTGTCCTTGTTCCAACTTGTTGGTCCAACCTTTTCTTTAATGTTTCTTAATTGAATAAGTTTTAGTGTTCATTACGCTATTGGTTTTTGGGTATGTTTTCATCTTTTTTCCAGGCTTAACTTATGGGGAACTGAGAACAATCCCTGCTTATATATGAAGGGTTGAGCCTTTCTGATAGGTCTATGGAAGAGCTGCTATACTGAGAAGCACATGATGCAGATTGGTAAAATCTCAATAAAATACATCTCCAGCCATGTACCAAGGGTTTCTTATATTGAAGCATCCTTTTTGGAAATAAATGAATTTTGAAATTAATGAATAAATGCTGTCAATGGGAAAAATACTGCTGTTTATATTTCCTGTTGGAGAAAATCAGTTCTTTATTCATGTGTAATTTCATTGAAGAAAAAGCGTAACTTGCTTGATATATGAAAACATTGTCAACAAATAGCCTGCTTCTCCAAATTTGTTGAAATCAATGTCAATAATTAATTTCAATTCCTACATCACATGCTGGCATGTATGATTTTTAGGAAGTCTAGAACACAAAGAGTTGAATGTTGGGTCAATAGAGCATGACCTTTCTGTGTTTAAAAGATATTTTTTGTTTACTTAGAAGTAAGGGCTTAAAAATTGCAATGCATTTTAAGATGCAGTGTAGATTTGATTGAACACCTTTTAATTAGCTGAATCTGGTATTTCTCTTTATCTTTTAAAACTTTTTGTTTATAATTTCACATCTATGAGTCCTTTTGTGAGAGTCCCTGTGTGGCGTAAACGGTTAATGCAATTGGCTATATTTCATGGTCTTTGGCTAGGCTCCATTTTATGGTCTGTGAGGACAAACCCTGGAGGCAGGAGGTAGAAACAGAGCAATACAGCCAACTCATAGAGCCTCAGGTGACAGGTTGCCAGCCCATAGCGTTTGGATTTTATTGTATAAGCAAATAGAAACCCTTGGCCATTTTTGTAAAGAAATCTGATCATGATTTGATTATGTTCAGGGAGGATGAGATTGGTATCAAATGTAGTATACAGTTGTATACGGGGGTAAACCAAAAAAAAAAAAAAAAAGTTGCTGTTGAGACAATTCCAACTCAAGTAGGAATATGGGGGTATGGAGGCAAAAACGTGATGGAAGAATAGAGGAGACGGCAAGAGTGAGCCCAGTTTAAAACATTCTCTGAGACATCTTTGCCCATTGAAACAGTTTGCAAATAGTCCTGCAACAATACCTGCAGTGCTAATCAGTGGCGAAACCATAATCTCTGTGATTGACATAAACATGACAACTACTAATGTAGTCATTGTCATAATTTACATTTGTTATTCTAAAGAGTTATCTCCCTTGAGACGTGAAATAATTTCTCTAATTATATTGTGGCTCCAACCACTGCAGTGGTGGGTGAGATCAGGGAACTTCTCAGTGAGGTTAGAGGAAGCGGAAACTCAGTAAAAGCCTTCTTGGCTGAGGACACCCTCAATCCGGGAACTGTACGTAGTCCCCACAATACCTGGTTTCAAACTAACCAAACCATGAAGTAGCTTGGGAGAGAAAACACGAGCAGGATGGAAAACACATACACAGCTTTAGAGATACACAAAACATGACAACTCGGAAGATCTTTTCCTATCTTTTAAAGTAAAACAATGAAGGCTGGTAGAAAGACCATGTAATAACGTAATTTGTTATCAATTAGAACTGGGCTTGATGCAGACTGGGTGACATAACGCAAGTTGTTTAATTCATATTTCTGAGCCTTTGTTCATAAATGTGTTGCAGGTTTGTTGTGTTGCATTACAGTTCTTTTTTTGAGAGAATAATTTCCTCACAACAAAGATTTGGGGTTAGTCCCTATGCTATATTATGGACAAGGTACTATACTAATCACAGACTTTACAGCCAACATTCTTGAAGCCGACATTTTTCATAAGAGTGGGGCCAGCCAAGGGTCAATGAGCACTTTATGTTTCGGTGGAGTGACAAACAGAGGCTCCAAGGATGGGCAGGCCTGGCCTCAACACAAGTAGTATATGTTTGACCTAAAGCAGTCACTTCCTTCCTCTGATTCTCAGATTTATTCATTTGTAAAAGGATTAAATAGGATTTTATTAGGGTCCAGTTAGCTTATGTTGTCTCACACTGTAAGAACTCAATCCTAGTCTCTGGCTACCCAGGTATTTCTGTGTCTTCAGCCACTGCTGAGCTGGTTGGTTGTCAGCCTCCGCTAGAAGCTGGCTCTCACACTTTCCCTCAGCACTTCTCGTGTGCCTCTGATGTTATCTCATTCAGCAGAGATAGCTGCTGGGCGCTGACCTTCATCTGTAACTGTCAGTTTCCTTTGAACAGTTATCCCTCAGAACATTGCCGTTCACTTAAAACCAAGCCCACACAAAGGATACACTGCCCGTTCCGCTGTACAGGGTGTGAGGCTTGATGGTATCTCTTGATTTTGGGGTTCGTTGCTGACAATTTATCTGAGGAATTGAACTGGTAGGCACATGAAGATGGAAAGTAAAGAAACACACACACGTACACACACACACACACATTGCATTCATCACTGGTTACAAGGGTCCATCTTCCAGAGAACAAACTGAATGTTCTGTCTCAGGTTTAACTAACGTCATTTAGTTGCTTGTGATGAATATCCTATGCCTTAGTGCTTGAACACTTTCTAGTAAAAGTGATTCAATTAAACCTCAAGCCAGATTTGGGCATCATGTCCTCATGCCAACGGGCTCTGGAGAGCTCAGGTTTGATGACAGCTCCCTTCCGTCATTTGTCCCTTGAGAGGAAAGAGCATTTCTAGCCTCTCTACCTGCCTGAATTTGGTTATGATCAGATTTCAAGTCATACTTTTGGTTTTATTCTTTTACAAACTGGGTTATCCCAGGGCTCTCTTCTCTCCCCAGTGACGGGTTGGATTAGCAGTTCAGCCTGCATTTGAATCGGGTATCTTCTTGTTAAAAACAGTCTGTGCCAAAGATGGATGCTTTGATGGAAGTGTGCTTTCTGTGGGTCTGAACTACACATTTTCATACTGGCATTTGTTACTGTGATGCCATAGCACAGTGGTTAAAAAAAAAAAAAAGCCTAAGGTTTGCATTCATTTAATTCAATAAACTATAAGGAGAGGTTACTGGATAGCAGGCCCTGTTCTACACCCACTGACAGACGGCAGGACTATAGGTACAAAACCAAAACCAAACCCAGTGCCGTCAAGTCGATTCATAGGTACGATGGTAGTTAATATATATTCCTTGCCTGGTGTATCTTACACTCTAGGTATCTTACACCTAAGACTAGTGCTGGGGATCCAATAATGTCCCTGCCCTCATAGGAGCTTATAGTCTAGTCTAATGCATGCAAAGCCAATTAAATAAGGAAGTGTGGTGAGCGTAATTGTAGGCATTCAATCTAGGAGTTTGTAGCAATGTGCTGATCTAATCTTGGAAGTCCAGCATCCTGGAAAAGCTGACATTTAAGCTAAGACCTTAAATTAAGCAAGAATCAAACAAGCAGAAGAAGATATCTCAAGAACAGAAGACAGTGTGTGTGAAGGCTAGCAGGTGAGAGACAGCGTAGGATGATTATGGAACAGAAAAGCAAACCAAAAACCTATGGAATAGAGCAAAGCTGCCCTGTAGAGTTTCCAAGGAGCTCCAGGTGGATTTGAACTGCTGACCTTTTGGTTAACAGCTGTAGCACTTAACCACTACAGCAATGGAACTGAAAGGGAATGGGCAAAGCTTTGTTGTAGAGCAGGAGGAAAATGAAGGTAACATATGAGACTAAAGAAAGCAGCAGGTGCCAGGTCGTGAAAAGTTGTATGAACACTTTTAAAAAGTACATGCTTTGAGGATAATAAAGATCCTTTGAAGGACTTTAATTAGGCGATTATTAATATTATGTTTTTGAAAGATTGCTATGACTACTATGTGGAGAATAGATTGGAGGGAGTGAAAAGAGTGGAAGTGGAAGACCAGTTAGGAGCCAAGGTGGGAGCCCAGACAAGACAAGAGATATTAGTAACCGGAATGAGGTTGGTGGTTCTGAGGACATAAGGAAGTAAGTAGATTTGAAGAATATTTAGGAGGTAGAAGCAGCAGGATTTCACGATTCATTGTAGATAGAGGGTGAGGAAAATACGTAGGCATGATGAACTAACTGTAAGTAGATGTTACCATGAATTAAATGGAAATGGAGTCTTCTGGCCTCACCATGTGGTTGAGGGCCAGGCAGCCTCAAACCAACCATCTGGTGAAAACATGTTGTCTTGGAATGCATAGTATTTCTCCTGGTTGCATCAGGGAAGCTCCTGTTGTTGGAAAGAGACAGTGGCAATAGTCAGTTGAGCTTAATATCTCTACAGGAGCTTTCGTAACTATCTTCAGGATACCATCTGTGCAGATGAAATTGTCTCTGGGGTTTGGTTCATGGGTGCTGAAGCCAACTTTGGAGTTTGTCCTCAGAGCTATGGATTCGGAATGATTATAGCCCTAGTACAGAAACATCCTTTTTGGAACTGAATGTAAGCATAGATAAGAACATGCAGAAATTGAAATGTCTTTTGGGAAAAGTGTTAGCATTTTGATATTCGGGACTCATGGAACAGGATCCCAGTTCTAGCTCTGCTACTAACCTACTATTTTATGTTCTTAGTCAAGAATTTCCTTCCCTAGCTTTATTTTTCCTTCCGTAAACCAGAGGGTGGGTGGACAAGGGTATGATCAAACAGTATAAAGAGACCTCTCCAGATACAATAGTCTATGTTTTTACTTCCTGATTAACAGATGGCAGGTTAACAAATGGCAGGGAGATCTAGTTTGTTGTCACAGACCTAACTCTGAAGGCTTTGTGTGTATGTATTCACTTATTTGGGAGGACTTTGTGAACATGCAGAGAGCCTCTAGAAAGTCAACACAGTGACAGCCAGAGAATAAATAGATACTATTAAGAAAATAATGATTAGAAGCTGTGATTTGAAAGCTTAGAGACAAACCTTAGGGAAAAGGAAGTCTTCAAAAATTAAGTGACTTGTATTATTTTTTAATATAAAGAATAATCACATATTCTGAACCAAAATTTAGGACATCATAGTTAATGTTGTTGTTGTTATGTGTTGTCCAGTCGGTTCCAACTCACAGCAACCAATAATGAAGAATAATAGCAATATTTGTTATTCACACTCTTCTTGAAAATCCAGAATATTTATATTTTTAGTCAATGAAGTGGTAATAAGAATGTTATTTGAGTTATGCATTATTCTAAATGTTTTAGTAATTCTCTTTTATCCACATAGCAGACTATTTTAGCATATAGCTGAGGGAACATATTCATGGAGGTGATGTAACTTGCCAAGGTCACACAGTTCATCTATATCAGAACTGGTATTTGAAATGGGGCCTATTTACTACCAAGGCCCACCATATTTCTTACCAAAGATTCAGAAGCAGAGGAGCAATGCTAGAGGTCCTGATATAACCTCTCTGTGTTCTAATTTAAGAATTCTGCTTCTGGAAAAAAAAATATATATATATACACATATATAACAAATAAAAACAAACTTAGGGATAAAAATTTAGGGATTGAAAAAGAAGCCTTTTCTAATTGGACAGTGACCTCAAAAGAAACAAAGGCAGATGTTTCATGTTTGACTCAGTTTGAAATACCCAAGTGTCAGACAGCTCCATTTCAGTCTAGGAAGAGGTCTACAAAGGTATCCCAGAGAGCAGAAACACAGGCACTGGCCACTTTGGTCCTGATCCAGCAGCATAGTATGGCCCCAGGAATAAAAAGTTTGTTGCATTTGGTCAATGGTGATGATATATCTGGGTAATTAAAACCAAGGGAACCTCTCTTCATAGTTAATTTGGTGACCAGATCAAAACATCCTATACCATGTAGCCTTATCACCTTGATCTCTAAAGAGAGGAGAATGCAGGCTAGTTCTAGATATTGCTTGAGAACCAAGAAGCAATATCACTGTGCCCAATGTAAATATGTATGCCACATTCATGCTAGCTGCTATTGTCTGGATTTAAATACTACTTTGAGTATCCAAGAAAGATCATTGTTGAGTAGGAAATAGATGAAGGAAGACTCTTAAGAAGAGGTGACTACAGAGCTGAGACTTAAAGGTGTCCTGTGTAAAGGTGGAGGGGTTGCACCAGCCCACAGTAGTTCCCTTGCCTTACGAAGAGCGCTGATAACTAAGCACTCACCTTGATGCGCATGGATATATGGGGCTGCATAGTCTAATGTCCCGCAGTCAATCGCAAAGCAAGAATTGCCTGAACCCTGACGAAACAGGGCACTGGGGAGGAGATAGTAAGAATGACTTGTTGCAAATCAACATCAAATATGGAAACAAAAGATATATGAGTCGGAATCACCTCAACGACAACAGGTTTAGTTTTTTGTTTTTTTTTTGGTTTTAGCGGCAATTTAGCTTAATTTAAAATAAAATAATAATTTCAAGTTTCAGTCACATTAGCAACTTTTCAAGCGCTGAATATACACGTGTGGCAAGTAGTCACCATATCATATAGTGCAGCTATGGAACAGTTTCAACACCATGGAAAATCCTCTCAGCACGAGACAAAGAGCATGAAGTCATAAAAATTCATGAAGAGGGAAATTTTTAAAAAGCATTTCTATAAGAGATTTTTCCCTTTTTTATACCAATTCATTTTGGCTATCATGTAAAATGGTGTCGTGAGGAACATTGGAACTGGACACTGAAAACTTGGGTTCCATAACGTACAAACCAAGAAATCTAGGGCAAAGTACTTCACCCTTTATAAGTCTCAGTTTTATTTCTGAAAAGTAGGAAGAATAACGCCTATGCACTGAATGAAGTAGTGCAAACGAGTAATATACTCAACTATTTTCCCACTACACTGTATAGTCTATAAAGGTAAAGTAGTAACAACTTTCCTCACTGTTGTGTCTGTAGCATGGAACACCAAACAAACCACATGGTACACACTCAGTAAATAATTACTGACTGAATTATTAATAAATAAGTAAGTTAAGTTAATATATTCATTAAGTTTCTAAGATCACATTTTGGGACGAGTAGAAGGCTTGACAGTGGGGTCATTAAGATAAATAACAATTGGAGCTTTAAGAAACTCATAATATGTCTGGAAACAGATTGTTACAATGCATGAGAGATGCATTATAATAGAAGGGCCCAGCATGTTGTGGGAATACAGAGAAGGAGCACCTAACAACCTTGGAGGGAAGGGCATGGGAGCAAAGATACTTTCTCAGAAGGGATGACTTTTAATCTTAGACCTGAGGTCTAAATAAGATTTTGTCAGTTTTTTTTTTTTAAGTGAAACTCTGCGGAGCATAAGGCATAGGGTGATTAACAGACCTAGTTTGCCAGAACTGTACTGGTTGTAGCACTGAAAGTTCTGTATCTTAGAAAGCCCCCTCAATGTCATGTGCACTGGGTTGGTTAATCATACTAGAAGACATAAGCATAAAAATGGCTTAGACAGAGGATAAAGAAAAAGCAAAGACACAGAAGGAGCAGCCACACGATAACATTAAGGGAACAAAGGTGCATAGAATGTAGTAGGTCGTAGCAAGCTAACAATCCCTTTAGAAACAACAAAAAAAAGTCAAAGAAGTTACATAATAATCCATATATTTTACAGATGCCAGAGATCTCTGGAAACAACAAGAGCTAAATGTTCTAAGATTCCAGAAGGAGAACCATTCAGTGGGAAACTATGATCAACTCCTATCCTTTCACCTACATACACTGGAGTATTTCTCTGGATGTAAGGTAAGGAGCAAAGCTTGACCCGTTCAAATGAAACAAGCCTATAATTGATTTCAGATTTTGGAGTTAGCTGACAAACACTCTAAAATATCTACGATTAATATTTTTAAAAAACTAGTAAGAAAGGTAGCAAAATAAATACTATTATAGAGAATTTCACCAGCTACTTGAAATTAACAACAGAGAAGAATCAAACGGTCATTTAACAATGGAGACATGCAATACATGAAATTAAGACTTCAGTGGATGGATTTGACAGTAGATTAGACACAATGAAGTACAAAAATTAGTGAAGGAGAAGTCAACAAAAAAAATACCCAAATCGAAATAGAGAGAAAAAAAAAAAAAAGAATGGAAAAAGAGATAAGAAGATAAGCGACATTTTTATGTATGTGTAATTAGAGTCCTGGAAAAAGAGATGATAGGAGGGGTATTTGAAGGGGTAATGACCAAGAACTTTCTTTAAAATTGATAAAGACATCAATCCATATATTCAAGGAGTTCAACGAATGCCAAACAGGATAAATACAAAGAAAATGAATAATCACCTAGAATTCCATGCCCCCAAAATATGTCCCTTAAAAATGAATATGAAATAAAGATGTTTCCTGGCAAACAAAACTGAGGAAATTTGTCACCTGGTGGAAAGAAAACAGTTCCCAAAGGAAATATGAAAATGTAGGAGAAAACAAAGAACACTGGAAAACGTAAATATCTAGGTATATTAATGAATATTGACTAAAAAAAAACTATAATAATTGGAATGTTCTATGATACAGAACGAAATGATCTGACAATCATTAATGTAAAAGGTAGAGGTAGGTAAACAAATTTAATGTGTTCTATTTTTTTTTAAAAGTTCTCATAGTACTAAGGAAGTAGTAAAAGTAAGAACTTGATTGACCTGTAACAAGTCAGGACCCCCGATGGCACAGTGCTTAAGAGCTCAGCTGCCAATCGAAAGGTCATCAGTTCGAATCCACCAGCCACTCCTTGGAAACCCTGTGGGGTGGTTCTACTCTGTCCTATAGGGTCACTATGAGTGAGAATCGACAGCAACGGGTTCAGCTTTTTGGGTTTGTAATATGTCAAGATGCATGGTATAATATCTAGTATATTCACTAAAATAATAGTAAAATAATGTATAATTAACAAGTTAATAGTATGAAAAATGGAACAATTTCCAAAAGTGAGATAGGGCAAAACTCTGGGTGAATAAAGACTCTTGTTAGAAATGAAGTTAAGGAAGCCATGCTCTGGTGAGAAGAAGACTGACATCTCAGAAGAACAGAAATCATGTAGTTGTGTAATTTTACGTATGTTAACAAAAACAACAAGAGTAAAAACTCAACTGTCCCTTACTCCCCCACTGATGTTCCATTAAGCAAAGTGCCCTCTTGTTTCAATTATTCAGAATGGCATTATGGTTCAAGCTGAATGTGTCATTGCTATCATGACAAGGGTTTTTATTTCAGCTATAATAGAAGGGTCTGAACCTTAGCCAGATAAAAATCTATGTTCTCAGAGACAAGTTGAAAGGTGAAAAACAGAATACAAAGTTAGCAAAAATTTGAAAAGGCAAAAAATTGGGGGCGGGAGTTCTAGATCCAAAGACTGGAACTAGCCCTTTTTCTTCTCCCTTTTTCCCACTCGTGTTTTGGGGAGTTATTAAATGTCATCTGGTCTCTGGAAATCCCTCACCTGGCTCATAAATTTATGGATGACTCAGCGAGGTTGACATCATGAGATCCTCAAGGTCAGACTCATGGTTTCCTTTTAGGCTCATGTAACCTTTAGTTGCAAAACCAACGCATCTGCTAACCACAAGGACATGGTCGGTGCACACTGAAGACAACAAAAGCTCAGTGTCATTGCTTCTCAGAGGCAGCTGTAGACCAGGGGACACAGTTTATGTGGGGGGGTGCAGGATGATGAAGCATCACTTTTGTGGCTTCTGAGGAGTGTTTGTCCTGCAGAAAGTACTGAGGCTTCCAGCTAGGCCATTCCCTTGCATCTACCAGCCAGCAGTCAGGGTCAGATGTTCTTAAAAGTAGTTCAATATGCAGTGATCAGTGATTTAAGGGAAACCATAAAGACCCCCAGCCAAAATGTGACACTCACTGCCCTATTAGAATGTCACAATCCCCTTCACTTGCCACTCCACTGAAACAAAGATTGTTGAAAGGTCCTGTATTAATGTAACCTGTAAAGTTGTTCTCTGATAAAACCAGTTGCCATCATGTCAACTCTAACTCATAGCTATCCCATGTGTATCAGAGCAGAACTCTGCTCCACCAGGTTTTCACTGGCTAATTTTTCAGAAGTAGATTGCCAAGCCTTTATTCAGATGTGCCTGTGGGTGGACTTGAACCTCCAAGTTTTCAGTTAGCAGATGAGCACGTTAACCATTTTCACTACCCAGGGATTCTGTTCACTGATTGGGCTGTGTCATTGGGACCTCATCAACATAAGACCTCACTGCTGGGGAACTGAACAAAGTAAGACCTTTTTGGAATTGAATTGCTATCAGCATGATTTTTTGTTTGTTTGTTTTTTGTCTTCCATGCTCCCAGTCCTGATCAGGCATTGCCTCTTCATGCTCTCCCAACATCCTGTGAGTGATATCCTAGTAGTATGTGCTGGTCTGCACTTGCCTATTTATTTACTCTGTTTATTAGATTGTGAGTTTCTTAAAGCAGTGACCTTATACATGTCTCTGAAAATACAGGCTCAGAACCTCACATTAAGTGAGTACTTTGAAAATGGCTATGGAAAAAAGAGAGAGGGAGAGGGAATGAGGGAGAGATAAGAAACTTTGGATGGATCAGTAAGTGCTCTCAGTTAACTTCCCAAGACATAGAATTTTTCACATATTATTTGAGTCATTTATTATTTAAGAACAGGTAGGCACAGTGGTCAGAAAGCAAAGTTTGGAAAACCCATGCTTGCATCATCGTGTACCCCATCCTCCCCCAAGGCTATAAGGTAAGAATCTGAAATTCTTTGAACAGCATTCAAATCTGTACAGTCTGGGTCCCAACTATGTATTCAAACTTACCTCTACCATTCACTGCTACCTTCCCCGTAAAGCAACAGCCAAGCTAAAATTCTCATTATTATCCTGCCCTTGTGATTTGTACAAACTTTTCCCTCTTCCTGTCATGTGTTCTCACTGGGAATTATTTACCCTTCTAAATTGACCTTAAAAGTCACAGGGTTGCCATGAATCTTGGGATAGGGTTTGTCAACTGTAACAGTCTTAATAGGTATTGATTGTGTTTATTATGCCTTTGTTGGGAAGAGGACAGGGGATTATTTCAGAGCAATTACATTCCGTTGCTAGGGACCAACCGGGAAAGTGTCGATCTTGCCCATGGTGAGTCGTAGGCTCCTTCTTCTATTTTAATGAAGCTTTTTGGGGGGGATGAATCTTCTTTGCTTTGGTAGTATTATCTTTCAAAGCTGTTCAGTTAGGCCTTGGGGTCTGTCTGGTGAAACTGCTCCAGAAATTTTTCCTCAATTGTATGAGCATATACTACTCAATCTGTAATCTCTGGAAATTTATAGCCTTTCTTTGGGTCTCAACACCATCATCCATATAATGAGGAGTTGAATCAGAGGAACCCTATGGCTCTTTCATCACATTGCCCATCCCTAGGAGAAACTAGGACACCTCTGTCCCTGAGAGTGTTCGAGTGGTAGTGACGTTGCAGAAGAGATTCAACCATCATGGGAAGAGAGGGGAGGACTGCCTGATCTGTTTGTCCTTCAGGGTCTTTTTCAAGCTTGAATTTTCTTTTTTTTTTCGTGCTGACTTTGGGGCTAAGAGAATTATGAGTCACAGAGTTTTCTAATTCTATTTCTGGAAACCCGTGGGAGACAGTATGGTGTTGTGAAAAAGAATAAGGGCTCCGGAGTCAGCCAGACCTGCGTTTGAAACCTGACTCTAAAACCCACAAACCGTTTCACATGGAAACACTATTGACTTTCTGGAACTCAGTTCCCTTCTCTGTAGATGAGATAGCACCTTCTCCCAAGTTTTTGTTAAGAACTTAAAAGTGATAGTAGGGGGAAGCACCAGAATGGTATCTGGCACACTGATGGTGCATAGCACGCTCACTCTGGTATATACTGCTAAGGATATCATGATAACTTTCCTGAATATTCTTAGATTTCAAAGGTAAGTTGAATATTAGCATTATTCTAACTTAGAAAATAAGATGGCCTCTACTAGCATTATTAGGGTACACCTATGTATTTATCTTCATGGTTCAAAGCCACACAATGTATTACTTGTAAAAATACATTTCCAGGCTACTAATGCAGCCTTAGTTTCCTCACTTACGTAACAGAGGTAATATCTGTTATCAGTGTTTTGGGAGAGTTAAATGCAGTATTGTATAAAATTACCAGGTTGAGGAAATGCCACTTAGTAGGATTCAAATGCATTCATCCTTTCAGGGATCAAACAGTTATCAAGTGCCCATTGTACACCATGTCCTATGTTTAGTTATAGCATTCAGTGAGATGTGAATTATAGCTACAATGATCATCGCAAGCACTTACTGAGTACCTGGTACGTGCCAGGCCCTCTGCTAAGTATTTATAATTTCTTACTTATCCTTCAGAACAAAGTAATAATAAGTATGATTACTCTAATTTTATAGAGGAGAAAATTTCAGTTTAGGGGTTTGAAGTAACTTTCCAGGTTATTAGTTGTTAGAACCAGAATTCCAACCCCTGATATCCCGCTACAAAGTCAATTGGCTCACCAGCAAATTAATTCTGAATCACATCATTTTGCTTTGTGTATTGGGATAAGAGGTGGTTCCTGTCCTTGAAATGGGGAACTCTATGAGTGGAGATGGCTTGAGGGAGAGTATTAGTTCAGTTCATCCTATGATGAGGATAGAGCACTGGTAGGACGTCTGGGTGGAGATGTCCTTCCAGTACTTTTATAAAGGAGTTTCCCGGAACTCAGATCAGATGACTAGAGACAGAGATTGGAATGCTAAACCCCTTCCACTTTCATAAAATAATACACAGGTATGGAAAAAAAACACATAATTAGTAATAGAAAGAACAGCAGTGCTCTTTCTAGGGAGATCCTTACGCAGCCCTAAAGTTTTAATGGCAGGCTCCTGCTGAGGGGTCTGAGAATTTAGTGGGTGATTGTTCAGTAAAAGGCAAATAATAGCTCCCATGCTATCTATTTTTCTTGCATCCTTATATGAAAACACCATCTAGAGAGCACAATTAAAATACTTTACATTCAAGTCATCTGTTCCCTTTCTCTGGGGTTTTAGGTGATTCTTTCAACAACTTTGGGTTCCATTGGCTTAGACTTGCAGTTTTGGAGCTATTGTTGGTGAACGTCAAGCCAGATGTTTCATGTGAAAAGTAGCAGCTAGGGAAGGCCAGGGATGGAGGGGAAGCATGGTGGCACTTGGGCATAAAGGCAAAAATGTTAAATTAGCAAAGATTTCTGGGCCGATTTATCCTTGTGTTCAGATATAAAGCACAGAGTTGGTGTAATGACAGCTGGGCAGTGAGTCAAGGAACTTAACATCTAGTGCTGAGCTCTGGTGCTATCTTGTTATGTGGCTTTGAGCTGGACAGTTAGTTCCTCCAGCTCAGGCTCTAGATCTTTCATTTTATAGCTCTCCACCATCCACCAAATCCCTGCTCCCCCTTCAATTCTGAATTTTCTGATTTCAAGTTTATGTCCCGCTTGCCTCCTTCAGGATATCTTTCCATCCACTTAGGTCTGCTCACCTGTCTCCTGCATGTTTGAGTTTATAGATTTGCATGCGTTTAGTCTTTTCATCACCAAAGTCTTCTGCTGACTTCCGGAGTCTGCACATTCTCCTTCAGGGAGAGACTTTGGATGGTTTGTAGACATGTCCCAATTCACATTCCAAATTTTAATTCTCTAAGGAATTTGGATTTACAAAATGTCAGAGTGGTCCAGCATCCTCAGAATAACAGAGGGCTGCATAGACTTGACATATAATAGAAACTCAAGAATCTTCTCAATTACATTGACTATTCCTAGACCTTAGCCAGAATCATCTGTTTGGAATATCCCTCCAAGAGGTAATTTTTCTTCATTTCCTGGCCCTATCTGTTTACCCTCAGAGCTCACGATAACCTTGAAACATTGAAATGTTTCCCACATCTCCATATAGACAACAGTAGTGAGGCAGCATAATGAATTCTGGGATTAAAATTCCAAGCAATGTCTCTGCTTTTAATTCACTGTGTGACTTTGGGAAAATCAATTCACATGTGGAGATACTACCTCTGTGACCTTATCCCTGTGTACCTGCCAAGTTCTTACACAAGGAACCACTGAATATGAAAGCTCTGTGTAAACCATAAGGAGCTGTATGAAAGCAAGGTTCTGTATTCAGTGAGGTTGAATCCCTGCATATCGTGTGGTAGCTGTATGGGTGTGTGGGGAGGAACGGAGTTGATTAATTTTTTATAACAGCTTTATTGATGTATAATTAACATACTATACAATTCAATTATTTAAAGTGTATTTTTAATGACTAAGATGTGCACCTTTGCCAAATTTATATGCTTCTAAGTCCTCTTATGGTGCAAACAGTCAATGTTCTTGGTTGCTAATCTAAAGGTCAGAGGTATGAGTCCACCCAGAAGCACCCAGGAAGAAAGGCTTCATGACCCACTTCTGAAAAGTGAGCCATTGAAAACCCTGTGGAGCTCAGTTCCACTCTGACACACATGGAGTGTCATGAGTTGGAATCAACCCAACGGAAACTAGTTTGAGTCCTCTTATTTACTTATTTATATTTGGCTTTATTGCATAGTTTTTTTTTTTTTTTTCTATGCTCAAAGAAGCAAAAACCCTGTCAGATGATTTGCAAGGTCCTGGGCTCCCCTGGCTTTCGGTATGAGTTGGCCTGACCTTCTCTTGCCTGTTCAACCAGTGGAGAGGCAGGAAGGGGAAGGGTGGAGAAGAGCTCCCACCCTTTCCTGCATAACAGCAGAGACCTCAAGCCTGCACCAATGAACCAACCAGTGAACAAACGAGTTGGGCTTTCATGCATTTTGTGTTCCTGATATCTAACATGACACCATCTTTTCATCTTAAATTGTCCTTCTCTATACTTTTCTTTTTCTTTTAAAAACTCAAAAGCTCCCCATTACTTGCTAGGGTTCAGAAGTAATACAAAACACTACCAGAGAAGAAAGCTGCATAAGTAAATATCAACATTCTGTTCAGCTTTAGGCAATGATTGTTCACTTAACCCATTTTCACTAATGTAACATTATCTACGACATGAGGTACCCTTTCTCCACACTGAGACAAAAAGTACTCCAATTGGTCTTGGGAATACATGAGAGGTTTTTATTTAGACGTTGCAAAATAACCTTGTTTATCACATTTAAAGTGGCTCCAGACCAAAAAATAAGAGAGTTGCCAATAGATGAATCATTGACACTGCCGGCTGCAAGGCAGAGGAGAATGGCTGCTGCCCTTGGGGAAGAAGGAGCATCTGAGGCAGAGGGAAGGGACAGCATGTAAGGTGAATGGGCCCTGGGTTAGGAGCTAGGATGTCCACGTTTTTGTCTTTTGGTTCCTCTAACTCTATAGCTTGGAATATTAAGTCTCTCCTCAGGGTGTTATTTTCCTCATCTGGACATTGAAAGGGAGTTAGAGTCTCTTAAGTGCTCCTAAGAAGGCCTTAAGGCCTTGGATGGTGCAAACAGTTAACGCCCTCGGCTGCTAACTGAAGGTTGGAAGTTCGGGTTCACCCAGAGGGCCTCAGAAAAAAAGCCCTGGTGATCTACTTCCAAAAGATCAGCCACTGAAAACCCTGTGGAGCACAGTCCTACTCTGATGCATATGGGGTCGCCATGAGTGGGAGTTGACTTGATGGTAAATGGTTAGTTCAGTGCTCCTAAAGCCGTGGGATGTACATTTTTACAATTCTAAACTCCAGTTTAAAAAGAAAAAGCTTGTGCCCTTTATTTTCCTGAAGGAAAATGAGTCTCCTATGGACATGAGGAGTCAGATGTGCCAGGACTCCTCTCGTTCCTTTTCTTTCACTTTGTTTTAGAAATCTAAGGAACCTTCCTGAATTCTCACATACAAAGGAAGAAAACAGCAAAGTTTTCCATTAAGGCTGTTTGAGTCTTATTTTAATGCCTTGTACCCCTCTCCTTCCAACCCTCACATCTTCCGATTTTATTTAGCATTAATATGGTGGCCAAGCCTATACCAGAAACAATTTAATAAGAGTTCACCGTGTGGATATAAAGATGATTCATGCTTTTGGACCTTGAGCAGCAAGTGAGGAAGGAAAAAAAATCACAGTGAAGAATGTACATTTTACATCAACTATTCCTTAGATCCTCATTGAAACTCCATGAAGTCACCTCATGAATGAGAAATGGAGACTTTTTGATTAGCAGGCAAGCTTTTAGTCACTGCACTACCAGGGCTCCATACTGTGAATGCTGGGTAGAAAAATGGATACTCCAGAGCAGACAATAATTTCACGTGGCCAGAGAAGTGAAATTATGAAGGGGAATGAAGAAGGAAAGGCTGGAATGGCAGGGCAGATTCTAATTGTGGATAAGCATAAATGCTTTAATGAGAAATGTGAGCACTGTCTCTAGGTAGTGGAAGCTCTATATCTAATGGTAAGGATACACTCTGTAAGAGAATGACAAACTCATCACAATAATTGGGCATATAGATGTGCTGGGGACAAATGCACTGCCAGGGATCTCTAAAATCGTGACCTACTGACTACTACTCTGTTGACTGCCAGTAAACATCCCCATTTGCTGGTCCATTTTTGAGACTAGCTATGGAGAGTGTCTCTCTCCTGGCCTCTATTGTGTTCCATTCTCTATCACATTTGCTTATGAGTAGGTTGACCAACTCATCCTGGTTTGCCCAGGATTTTCCCTGTTGAGCACCGAAAGTCCTGCGTCCTGGGATACCCCTCAGTCTTAGATATATTTACCATGTATATACTGAAATCTCTCAAATCTCTATTTCTGGCCCGCTCTTTTCTCCTGAAATTGATACCCATATATCCAACAACGTTGAGGCAACTTCACCCAGACGTCTCAGAGTTAATTAAACCCTGATGCATCTCTTACTGATCTCATAATTTTCCTGCTATCCAAAGCATCTCCTAGGCCATTGTTCCGGCACAGTCCAGACAGTTGTTCAAGCTAGAAACATGGGAATGTTCCATGACTCCTCTGTCTTACTCATCCCACTCCCGTTCAATCACCTTTTATGGACCTCTCAGAACTAACTATGTTTCCCTGTTCCAATGCCACCGTCCCAGACCAACCCACCGTCACTTCTTCCCTGGATTTTCATTAACAAAACCCAATTTTTTCCTCTGACAGATAATTTTTTTTTTTTAATCACAACGGGAGTAATTATTTAAAAATGCAAAAGTGGTCATAGAACTTGGTAAAAATCTCCAATGGTTTACGTACAGACTCCTTAACCCAACTCACAAGGTCCTCAGTATTTAAATCATGCCTGCCTTTTCCCAGTCACTCTGTGTGTGTGTGTGTCTGTGTCTCTCTCTCTCTCTCTCTCTGTGTCTGTGTGTAGGGAGTAGTGTGGAGTGCAGAATGAAAACTTTTCCCTCTCTCCTCACTAATAATATGAGCTCTTAGTGGAAAATAATCCCCCCTTTCTTCCCTGTGGGGAGTATGTTTTAAGATATACTACCAACTCCCATTTACCCACCGTGGGAAATTTTATGAATCCGATGGGTAAGAACCTGACCTTTATTAAGCCATGTGTTACTAGTGGGCAGGCTCTCTGTGTTAAAGCAACTTTCTCTGGATATTCTGGCTATACCCCAAGGCATGCATAAGTCATAGCCCATACTGCAAAATCATTCATTTGAATTTGGGTTCTTTCTCTCTTTCCCTCTTTCTGTCCATACCTCAGGCATACCTGAGTGTTTGAGCCTAAAGATTTAAATTCAAGGACAGGAAATCCCAATTGAACCTTAAACCTAAACCACAATTTCTAATCTGGTTTTTACCAAGGCATTGCTTTGAAGTATCAAATGCTTGCCTAACCAAACAAAAAGCAAACCCATTGCTGTTGAGCTGATGCCAACTCATAGCTACCCTATAGAACAAAGTAAAACTGCTCCATAGAGTTTCCAAGGAGCACCTCGTGGATTTGAACTGCTGACCTTTTGGTTAGCACTTAACTACTACACCACCAGGGTTTCCAATGCTTACCTAGTTACTGATAAAACTTTATTTTCCCAGTTGACTATTATTGCTCTGTTTGTTTAATCCACATGTTAGAACTTGGGGTTCGGAGCAAAGTCCCAAAATCCTAACAGCCTCTAAACATTCCTTAAAGTTCAGTTTAAATTTCGTTTCTGCAGTTATTTCATCAATAACTACCACTTTCTAGCAGATTCCCCTCCTATACCCTTCTATAGAAATCTCTTTTTTAATAGATACCACAATTGTAATTCCTTATTCAGTGTCTCTTCCCCAATAAAATGTAAGCTCCATGAGGGCAATGGTTACAAGAGTTTCAATTGTTTCTATATGCTTGATCCTAAGCAGAGAGGTTAGCATATATTAGCAGTCAACAAATGTTTGTGGAACTGAAGCAGAAAACAATCTCTGGTCCTTTTTTTTTTTTTTTCTCTCAGTGTTGCTGCAGGTTCAAGTGAGAAGCCAAGGAGAATAAACTTGTAAAAGGGCTTTGAAAACCTAACCAGCTACATGCCTATGGGTATTATTATTTCTTCCCTACACATCAAAACTTATTTTTGAATGTTCCTCTGTGTTACCAGTGCCTGCCCTCACCAAGGCCTCTTCTGTGGAGGCAAAAGCTATATTTCACTTATTCGACTTCTGTCATTTTTGTTGTTGGTGATTATTCTAGAAGATCAATCTTAGAGATCTCACACTGTAGGAATTAACACAGGCTTAGATTGTTCTTTGAAGGACTTTGCCTTATGCAACTCTATAAGCACGTGAAGCCAAAATCTCATGTGGCCAAAATTATCTTAAATTCTTCTTTGATTGAGTGCCAGGTGAAGCAGTTACTTGGGTTCCAGGGAGAGCCCATGCTATATGAAAGAAATGGATTTGGGGGTACTTGCAGCGTGATAGGATGTTCACACTCTGAGAGGCAACTGCTGGCAGCTCGGACCCATGGCCAGAGCTGCAATTTCTCACTTCCCACCTCACGTTCACCAAGGGATATACACTCAGAATAAGGTAGTGGGGAATATTTTCTGTCACTCTCTCTTATTTTCAGCCGACTGCACAAAGTTGAATTAACATTAAAAGCTATAGTAAAAAGTCTGTACAACTTGTATGGGGAACAGAGAGAAGGAAGCCATTAACTTTGCCTCGATTTGAAGCAGTGTCAGGGAAGACCTCACAGAAAGGGTTCACTTTGAAGTACACCTTGAAAGATGAGTTTGTCCGATGGGTAAGATTAGGGATGGTACTTCAGCGTAGGCAGCCCTGTGAGACACTCCTTAAGTATGGTTTGAATAAAATCATGGACTGAGCTGACAAAGTTTCTCTCAGGGTGGCTTATCTATTCTTTAGACATTTTTATCTCTTTGTTTTAAAAGCCTCTGCTTCTCTCCAGGAAAGGTCTAGTTACCTCAAGAATGAAGTAATGCTCTGTAAAAGAACAGTCCCTAGGTGGTATAAGCAGTTAACACGCTTGTTTGCTAACCAAAAGGTTGGCAGTTCAAGTCCACCCAGAGGTGCCTCAGAAGAAAGTCCTGATGACCTACTTCTGAAAACTCAGCCATTGAGAACCCTGTGGAGCACAGTTCTGCTCTGACAGACATGGGGTCGCCATGAGGCAGGGGCGACTCAGATGACCTACTTCTGAAAACTCAGCCATTGAGAACCCTATGGAGCACAGTTCTACTCTGACAGACATGAGGTTGCCATGAGGCAGGGGCGACTCAGATGACCTACTTCTGAAAACTCAGCCATTGAGAACCCTATGGAGCACAGTTCTACTCTGACAGACATGAGGTTGCCATGAGGCAGGGGCGACTCAACAGCATTTTTTTTTTTTTATTTGAAAAAGTGTTTGCATAAGATCCAGCAAGACTGGCTCTCGCTGGGTGACCTTGGGTAGATTTATTGACTTCTGCAAGCCTCAGCTTCCTTATTTGTAAAAAGAAATAAAATCCCCATTGCCTAGTATCAATGTTATTTGAATAAGGTACACATGAGAAAGAATATAGCTTTGTGCCCAACACAGACTAAGGCTTATTAAACACTCACTGCCTTTTCCTTCACATGCAGTCTGGACACCCCATCCCCACCTGGAGAAGCTGAGAAGGCTGAGCCAAAGTTAGAACAGTCAGTGAGAGCTCAAGATGAGGCTTACACAAGAGAGGACCAATACGTGGAATGTGTTTTCTGAAAGCCACCTGGGGTGTAACAGGGAAAGGAAGCCAAGAGTGGAGTGGAAGGCAAGTCAGCCAAACCCGTCAGAGAGGAATGTTTCCCAGGCATCCGCGAGGAGAACTCCCTATACACACTCACTTTCCTGTATTGCTATGGTCCTGTAATTCATCGAAAATTTGGAAGAAGAGAAAAATCACCTCCTAGTTATAGGCTAACACTGAGTAAATGAAAGTAGCAGAAACCTCAGAAAGCCCTCATTCTCTTGTGTTAATAGGGTGGATTCTTGCCGTGTTGAGTGCCCAGGTAAGGGGATCTTGGGGCAGGAAATGCTGACCTCATAACTCATTACTCAGAGTGCATTACAGGCTTCCTCAGAAAGCCCTCAAATGGTCTATCTTCAAGCAGCCAGTTCCTTTTAGCATTATCCTGAGAAGCAGAACCTTCCCTGCTCCTGTAGCTTATAGGCTGAGGTCTGGTAGGCAGTTCCTGGCTATATAGGCAAGCTGACAGCCCGTGAACTCTCAGAAGAGAGAAGCCAGCATGGCAGAGAATGGCACCACTTTTGGCCTGCAGGGGGAGAGTTAGCCTTGTCGCAGTGTGTGTGTGCAGAGGAGCTGTCTCTTTTCTAAGGATGCCCCAAATCCAACAGAACCAGTTCTGATGTATTGAGTCTATTCTAGAAACCTGGAAGGCCGCCTCTCTGTCACAGAATCAAGTTAGCTTGGTCATCAAACAGAGCATCTTTGTCCTGCGTGACTCTCTGTATAATTGGACATTTGCAAACTATCCGCTCATATATAAGCCTTCCCTGAAAGTTATTACTTCTAAACCTCCATTTCATCTGTCAGTTTGTCATACTGTTGGTGTCTTGCATATTGCTATGATGCTAGAAGGTATGTCAATGATATTTCAAATATCAGCAGCGTCACCCATTGTGGACAGGTTTCAGCTGAGCTTCTCAACTAAGACTGACTAGGACGAAAGGCTTGGCAATCTACCTCTAAAAATTAGTCAGTGGAAACCCTGTAGATCACAACAGAATGCTGTCTGATACAGTGCTAGAAGATAAGCCCCTCAGGTTCGTAGGCACTCAAAACACGCAGTGGCAACAGCAATGGACTTGAGATACCAACGATCATGAAGATGGCTCAGCTCTGGGCAACATTTCCTTTTGCTGTATGAGATCAGTGAAAGTTGGAGCTAACTTGGCAGAAACTAACAACAACAAACTTTATGCTACTTTTTGCCTGATATATCTTTTCCTTTTCTTATTAAATATCTATTTCTCTTTCAAGGCCCAATTCTAATGCCTTATTCTGCCTCAAGTCTTCTCTGAAATACAGTTGTGTTTAGGTATGTTCTCAGCTGTTCAGCCATGCCTGTATTTTGTTGCATCACTCATTCTACCTGGTGATAAATTGAGCTGTTAATGTCTCAGTCATCTAGTGCTGCTATAACAGAAATACCACAAGCGGGTGGCTTTAACAAAGAGAAATTTATTTTCTCACAGCCTAGTAGGCTAGAAGTCCAAATTTAGGGGGTCAGTTCCAGGCAAAGGCTTTCTCTGTCAGCTCTGGAAGAAGGTCTTTTTGTTATCAATCTTCCCCTGGACTAGGAGCTTCTCCACGCAGGAATTCTGGGTCCAAAAGACGCATTCTGCAACTAGCACGACTTTCTTGGTAGTATGAGGTTCCCTCCTCTCTGCTCACTTCCCTTTCCTTTTATCTCTTATAAGATAAAAGGTGGTGCAGGGCACACCCCAGGGAAACTCCCTTTACGTTGGTTCAGGAATGTGACCTTAGTAAAGGTATTATAATCCTATCCTAATCCTTTTTTAACATAAAATTACAATCACAAAATGGAGGACAACCACACACTACTGGGAATCATGGTCTAACCAAGTGACATGTATTTTGAGGGGACACAATTCAATTCATGACAGTTAGCATGTTTACTCTCCCCATTGGATTGGGGAGAAGGAACTCAGAATAGAGTGGAGAACTGAGATGAGGTCCTTAGGGGTAGCTTCAGGGAAGGGCTGACATTAGGGTGAGGCAAATAAAACACCCATCTTGGATGCAAAATTGAAGTATGCATCAAAAATCTCAGACATTGAGCTAAACATTTTAAAAAGTCAACTTTAATTTAAAAAAACCCATGATGAGCAAAATGTTCAAGTTTTAGAAAAGACAGGCTATTGTCGCTTATTTGTTTTATGACACTGTTATTGTGAAATGGGAACGGTTGTTTCCAGTCAGCCGGTCGCTCCAAGGCTGTAGGCCCTCACCGCCTCTTCCAGGACAGGTATATGAGGGTTAACAATGGCACGAGAACAGATGGAGCAACATATGACTTTATATATAGTCATAGTTTGTTTTCTTTTTTATTGTAGAGCTTATTATTAACTTTTTCTACTTGGGTCAAAATGAGAGAAAATTTAGGTAAGAATATATAGGGGAAACCAAAACCTGTTCTGTCAAGTCAATTCCGACTCATAACGACCCTATAGGACAGAGTAGAACTGTCCTGTAGGGTTTCGAAGAGCAACTGGTAGATTCGAACTGCTGACCTTTTGGTTGGCAGCCAAGCTCTTAATCACTGTGCCACCAGGGCTCCATATATGGAGAGGGGTACACATTTTTCTTTTTTGCCTCAGGCTCCAACAAGCCTCAGCACTGCTTATACTTCAGGGAAGAAGTGGCACTGGCTGTAGATTTACTGCATGCAGAGATTTAGGGACGCAAGCAAGAAAATAAAAAAAAAACAGCAGCCAGCTATTGTGGAATGACCTTAGACTCATGGCAACACCACGCGTGTCAGAACGGAACTGCACTCTATGGGGTTTTTAATGGGTGGTTTTTCAAAAGTAGATCACCAGGCCTTTCATCCGAGGCGCCTCTCGAGGATGGACTCGAATCTCCAACCTTTCTGTTAGTAGCTGAGCCTGTTAATGTTTGCATCACTCAGGAGTTCCAAGCAGGAAAGGTCCCTGAGAAATCTTCACCCTTCCCTCCTGCTCATGAGAGGGATTCTCTCCAAGAAGTCTGGCTGTGCCTAGATCTGTATATTTCTTTCTTGGTATCTTAAATAATAAGTCCCCCCTTCATCATTTCAGAAATTCCTAGAAATATAAATTCCTCTTCCTTTTAGGTTTGATATAAATTAGCAATAATAATGACTTCTTCATACCATGTTTTGTTTCTCTTTGTAAACAAAATAGGACAAGTTTTATTCAATATACGTTTTCCAAATATTTTCTCTGTCCCAGGCTGCTAATTTGGAAATAAACAAACACCCTGCTCTCAAGGTGCTTGCAGTTTATTGTGCTTATTGGAGTATTACTGGAAGAGGCAGGGCAGGAGATGACGGGGTGGAAAGTAAAAAGACAATATGGTATCATAAGCGTAATAAAACACAAACGTGTTGCTGACAACTCAATTCCGACTGATAGCAACGCTATGGGACAGAGTAGAACTGCCAACGTTTTGTTTAGTAGCCAAGCTCTTAACCTCTGCGCCACCAGGGCTCCTACAAGTTTTATTAAAAAAAAAAACCTGTCGCCATCGAGTCGGTCTCGTGGCAACCCTATAGGACAGAGTAGAACTGCCCCATACGGTTTCCAAGGAGTGCTTAGTGGATTCCAACTGCTGAACTTCTGGTGAGCAGCCATAGCTCTTAACCACTCTGCCACCAGGGTCTCCGTAAGTGTAATGGTACAGTTAAATGATAGAGTTAAATCAAGAACTACAAGAGGAGAGAGAAGAAAGCCTCTAAATCTATCTTACTAAGCAGAACGCGGAGTCCCTGGGTGATGCAAAAGGTTAATGTGATAGACTGGTAACCATAAGGTTGGCAGTTCAAGTCCACTCAGAGGTGCCTCAAGAAAGGCCTGGTGATCTACTTCCAAGAAATCAGCCATTGAAAACTCTATGGAGCACAGTTCTACTCTGACATACGTGGAGTCACCATGAGGCAGAATCAACTTGATGGCAACTGGTTTTTCTTTGGTAGGCAGAAGGCAGCGAGGAAAACCAAACCAAAATCCATTGCAGTTGAGTTGATTCCAACTCATATCGACCCTAAAGGACAGAGTAGAACTGCCCCACAGGGTTTCCAGGGCTGTAAATCTTTACAGAAGCAGACTGCCACATCATTCTCTGAGGGCACAATATTTATATATACAGGATCCTCAAAGAGATCAAAGAAAACACAGGCCTAACCCTAGAAGAATTCAGGAAAACCGTCCTTTCTCCAGAACAGATTGACATGGTGCGTGCAATACAGGGAGGAGCCACAGAGAAGAGAAGCAGTCTTCCTGACATACTCCAAGGGACAGGCATTCCAGGCAGGGGGCAGTAGTTGGAAAGACACAGAGGCAACAGGAAGTGAGTGTATTCAGGGAACAATACTGGCTCAGTGTGGCTGACCCTTAAGGTAGGGCGGTGGAGTGTTGGGCCTATGCTTCCCTTCAAGAAAAGTGGGCCAGTGCAGGGCTGGAACTCTGAGGGATTTCAGACTCAAAGAGTGACATGGTCAGTTTTGCATTTTCAAGTCTGCCTTCAGGCCGGTGGTGAGTGTGAGGAAGGGGGTTTTCAGCTAGCAAGCAAAGAGAGAAGCAGGCTGGCCTGTGGGAGACATGCTGGATGGTAATGAGAGGAAATAGGAAATGTAATTAACATGTCTGCCACCAGAAATGAGGGCTAAATCTATTACTCTCCTTCTCCCGTTTCTATTATGAATGACTGTATTTCAATTATGATTTTGAAAGTATTTCCTTAAGGAAATATGTCAGGCTTCTGCAACAGGAAAGAAGGAAATGGAAACATGAAAGATTAATTTATTGCAATGATTGCATTAAAAGAAAGAAGAAGAAAATGAAAGATGGAAGAGGAATGCAGGGAAATTGAAAGCAGTGCTGACTGAGGCACCTGCTATGTTCAGAGAGCAAAACGAGCCTGAGGAGTCTATGTCTGGGGTCATTTTACTGCATATGAGGAATAAAGGAGACAAGAACACTGCCCTTGCAGGGCAAATGCACCATTTTTATGCTCTAAGCTCCTATCAGTCGGCTCTGTTGTCTGCCTATACATTTGGAAGAAGTGAAATAAGCCTCATCTGAGGGAAAACAATGGTCTGAATCTGGCCCCATTCTGGCCACTGGGATTGGCTGCTGTCATCAGTTGCCATGGAGTCAGCCCTAACTCACCACAACACCGTGCACAAGAGAACAAAACTCTGCCCAGTCCTGCGTCATCCCCATGATGGGTTATGGATCGACTGTTTTGATCCACAGGGTTTTCATTGGCTGATTTTCAGAAGTAGATTGCCAGGCCTTTCTTCCTAGTTCTTCTTAGTCTGGAAGCGCCTACTGAAAACTGTTTCACATCACAGTAACATGTAAGCCTCCACTGACTGATGGTGGTGGCTGTACTTGAGGTGAATTGGGTGGGAATCAAACTCGGAGCGTCCCATGTAAAAAAAGGGAATTCTACCTCTGAAACACCAATGCCTGGACACGGGGATGGGGGTACATAAATGATAAGTCATGGCTTTCAGAAAGCTCCGACTGTAGCGGCAAAGGGCCAGGAGGCTGAGATGTGGAGAAAAGAGCTTCTACTTTGGGTTGAAAAAGCAAGTCCTTGCTGATGGCTGGGGGGACGTCAGACCGGAGAAATGGTTTACCACAATGATCCTCTCAGGGGAGCAGTCACCTCAACTACCTGTACAAGAATGGAGGCAAGCAAGGTGTACTCACTTATTCATTCAGACGCTTGCCATGTAACTGGGGAATTCAACCAAGAAGTCCCAGGCCTTATGCTGAGGACTGCACAGCCTACTGGAGGAGGCAGACACATAAGGAAATCACTACAAAAAAGAAGATTAGAGCTGAGATAGTAATCTGTATGACGTGGTGTTGGATCTCAGATGAAGAGCAACAATTTTGTCTGGGAGGAAACCAGAAGGTTTCTAAGAAAAAGAAAGATTTGAAGTAAGTCTTAAAGAAACTAGGAGCTCCCTGGTGGATGGATGCATGGCAGGGAAGTTGTCTTGACTAACGCCACAGCCCATGCCAAGGCAGACAGACAGGGTTTCAGGAAACACAGGAGCCCAGGATTGGTGTGAGGAACTACAGGAGAGGCAGTTGGAGAGTCACGCAAGGATCAGGTCCAGAAGGGCACAGAGGGCTATGCTAGGGACTTGGACTTGACCCTAATGACACTGGGGATTCATGGGTGTTTCTTCCAAACACAGAGGTGACGTTTGGGTTCTAAGAAGAACACTCAGGTGGCTCAGTGGAGGATGGGTGGGAGGGGAGAGAGGCTGAAGTGCTGGGTCCCTGGTGGGTATCCACAGGAGTTCGTAGAAGGCAGGTGTAGCAAGGGCAATGAAGGTGCAGCCAGTGAGAAGGCAACCTGGTGGCTCTACCAAGAGCAAGGGAGGAAGTGAGCCTGTAGAGGCTACTCCAGCTTCTGCCTGGAGACTTATCCTGCCAGTCCCCAGCCCCCAATCAACACTTTGGGGAACAATATAGTTTGGGGGGATTATACAATTTATTTCTTAATTGGGAGTTGTTTCATAATTACCTTAATCCCATCTACTTTCATTTTCACAGATTCATCTTATTTGATCCCCGAAACAATCTTATAAGACAAATGGCATGGTCCCCTCTTGGAGTTAAGGAAGT
Source organism: Loxodonta africana (assembly GCF_030014295.1). Taxonomy (NCBI): domain Eukaryota; kingdom Metazoa; phylum Chordata; class Mammalia; order Proboscidea; family Elephantidae; genus Loxodonta; species Loxodonta africana. Next base: position 23,477,805 of record NC_087353.1, on the reverse strand, counting down.
TAAACCTGGGAGGAGTTAAACAGTTCCTTTGTGATACATTAAAGTCAAATAGAATTCATGCCTATCTCACTCCAAACCAGGACATATTTTTCTCCCTCCCTCCCTTGTCCCCTTGCTCCCTTTTTCCTTCCTTTCCTTCCTCCTGTGTCCCTTCCTCCCTCCTTCCTTCTCTCCCATTACCATTTACAGGTGGCTTATTATGAGAGTGTACTACTGGTTCAGTGGTAGAATTCTCACCTTCCATGAAGGAAACCTGGGTTCAGGTCCCAGCCAATGCACCTCATATGCAACCGCCACCCATTTGTCAGTGGAAGCTTGCATGCTACTATGATGCTGAACCGGTTTCAGTGGAGCTTCCAGACTAAGAATGACTAGGAAGGAAACCCTGGAGGTCTACTTCTGAAAATCAGCCATTGAAAACCCTGGGGAGTACAATAGTCCCAATAGGTTCTACACGGGGTCACCGTGAGTCTAGGGTGACTTAACAGCAGCTAACAACAACATCATAAGTTCAGACCAATTCTAGGCTATGAAGATAAAGAGTCTAGTAAGGCACGGGGCCTGCACTCAAGACAACCACTATCTAATGGACCAGAAACATCTAACTAACACGCAGTGGAAGAAGAGCTGTAACAGGGACATTAACGGTAATGAAGGACAAAGGAAGGAACACCCACTTCTGTCTGGGGATCAGGTCAGGCTTCAGGAAGGAGGTGCCATTTGGCTTTGAGGGTAAATAGGAACCCTTTAGCTGCAAAGGGCTTTACACACAGATATGTCTCCCCGAGAGTAAATTAGCAGAAGAATCTACCTTGATCCCATCATAAGTCAGACTGGATTCCTTTCATTTGCTGCTCGTTCACTGATTTGCTGCCTAAACCTTTTCCTGGTGACCGCCTCTGTTGCTTTCTCAAAAGTACTTAATTCTGGACATTTGGCCTTGCCTTGAAAACCCAGGTTGAGCCCCTGCAGGCTCCCACACAAGGCTGCCCAGAGCAGACGGTGAGTCAGAGCAGGGTGACCTGAAATCCTAGGGCTGGTCTGCTCTCATCCTTCAGAAGTTAGAGATAATGGTCCTAAAGAAGAACAATCGCACACATTAATTCCAATCCTCTTCTCAACAGCGGCAGAAGGGGGCGACTCCCTGTTCACAGGAGGGAAGAAGCCCAACACTGTGAAAGGATGGAGATGAATAATTAAGTCACTGTTTACAAGAAATTCTAATCTTAGGGCAGTTCAAGGTAAAGACAGACACCAGCCAGGAACGGCCAAGAGCAACATTGTCAGAACACATGGAGACAGAGGCCTCCAGCCAGAGACTGTTTTTTCTCTAAATATTCTCGCCAAAAAAATCTCAGTCAGAAAGTCTGTCCTCTGGGCACCCCCAAGATATCAGTAAAGACGATAATGAAAATAATTAACTATGTTAATTTGATCGCCTACTACATGCTAAACATATGTTTATATTATTTCCATTTAATTCTCAACTATATAGGAGGAGTGCCTGAGTGATGCAAATGGTTCATATGCTTGCTGCTAACTGAACGGTTGGAGGTATGGTCCATCCAGAGGCACATCGGAAGGAAGAGCTGGTTGTCTGCTTCCAAAAAATAGTTGGAAACCCCAGGAAGCACAGTTCTACTGCGACACACATGGGGTCTCCGTGAGTGGGAGTCAACTTGTTGGCATCTTCCTTTTAGAAAAAAAATATGTATATAGGCAGATGAATAGATATGTAAATATCAGTAGCATCACAGGAGCTGAGTACAGGGAAACCTGTGAGAGCTGGAACTCTATAGGACTGCCTTGTTCTTCTGGGTTTGCAAGTTTTCTGCCTTTGACAGGGTACAGTCTTACCACTTTTCTGTTGTTCATTTTAGTGGAAAATATTTGAGTTTTCCTTCTCTGATCGATTCTATCTTACACAGTTTCCGGCTTTCCCAGGGTTTCCTGTAAAAATCTGACCTGACTCTCCTCCAAAACTGTACATAGGCACATGTGAAATTCTGCCATAAAATGTCAGAGTATTCATGCTTTTTTTTTGTTTTTTTTAAACCATGAACTCCTGTGGACTCCAGGTTAAGAAGCCCTGGTCAAAAGCTTTTGTGAATTGATTTAGGATGATGGTTTAGATTCATGGCAGAACTTCATGATCTGTGCTTGTCCCTCCTCCACGATCTCTCTGCTCCCTGGAGTGGCCCACTCTGTGTGCCCAAGAAGGGCCTGCTAGTCAACCCCTGCTATTGCGGAGGCAGGAGGGATTCAGAGGAGGCCCTAGCCAGCTGTCACTGCTAGGTCTAGGTCAGTCTAGCCAGTCATCCGGCTTCATGTTTCATTGAGAGTTGGAACATCGTACCTCTGACATCACCTGTGACTTGTCCAACTTTCCAGAGAGGCTAGGGAAGCCCTTTAAATGTACACAGCCTCTTTTTTTTTTTTTAAATTTTTATTGTGCTTTAAGTGAAAGTTTACAAACCAAGTCAGTCTCTCATAAAAAAATTTATACATACCTTGCTATATACACTCCTCAGGCGCTCCTTGGAAGCTCTTGGGGCAGTTCTATTCTGTCCTATAGGGTTGCTATGAGTCGGAATCGACTCGATGGCACTGGGTTTGGGTTATATGCACTCCTAGTTGCTCTCCCCGTAATGAGAGAGCACACTCCTTCTCTCCATCCTCTACTTCCAAGTCCATTCAGCCAGCTTCTCACCCCCCTCTGCCCTCTTATCTCCCCTCCAGACAGAAGCTGCCCACATAGTCTCACGTGTCTACTTGAGCCAAGAAGTTCACTCCTCACCAGTATCATTTTCTGTCTTATAGTCCAGTCCAATCCCTGTCAGAAGAGCTGGCTTTGGGAATGGTTCCTGTCTTGGGTTAACAGAAGGTCTGGGGACAATGACCTCCAAGGTCCTTCTAGTCTCAGTCAGACAATTAAGTCCGGTCTTCTTATGAAAATTTGAGGTCTGCATCCCTACGCAGCCTCTTTTAACCTCACTGATGCCAAAGATGAAATGACATTAAACTTGTAACTTCTCACTCTTTCCCGAACATACTTTGCTCTTTCATATCCAGGCCCTTATACTTACTTTCCCTCTACCTGAAGCATTTGTTCTCCTAGCACATACCTACTCATCATTTAAGGTAAGTCATCTCCTTTTTGAAGCCTTCCTTAGAAACTCTACGCCCACATGCACATAATTAGTTAACTCCCCTCTGCCTCGGGTGACCCCTACTGTTGCCCACCTCCTAGCCCTGATCATACTGTGCTCCCATCACTATTTTATTTGTCTTTCTCCTCCAGTAGATGTGAATTATGTCTGTGTCCTCAGAGCATGCCACAGAGACGGGTGGGTACGCAGCAAGTGCTGAGTAAATGTTTGTTAAATAGCAGAATGAATGGATGAAGGGGGATTGTGGAAATTCCATTGAGGCAAAGTACTGACGAATCTAGAAATGCCCTTAAAGTGCTATTCCCTCTAAGAATGCTGATGGATTTCAGGGCATCATCACATTTACCTCAATTAATTAACGTGGTTTTAATGAGTTTTTTTTTTTTTTTTTTAAGACTCTGAACTAAAGTCCCAAGAGAGTTTTGTTACTTTCATCTCAGCTTCTTCAGGGTTTGTGATGAGGCCATTCACCAGGAAACACTGCTTTTGAGTCAAATATGCCCTTTAAGATTCTCAAATAGCAAAGTCTATTTAAGACAGAAAATCTGCCCTGGACATATAAGAATTAGGGTCATCTGTTTTTGATATTTAAAAGTCTCTTTCAAATATTTTCCCAGGCCTTTCCAACTACTGTTTATCAGCAATCACTATTCTTTGTTTTATGGTCCACGGAATAGAACAGAAAATAAATCAAAAGCTACACTTGACGTTACTATTTTAAAATTTTCGTAATATAACATCATGGGAAAAAGGTGCATACAGCTTGTTTGCTCAGGCTTATTTATTTATTCTTCTCTTTCGAGAGAAATCTCTCTCTCTGGTTCTCCCTGAAGTTAATTAAGGGCTCTGGCCTCGAAAACGTGACAAGATAGGTAAACAGAATAGCCTGCAAGCAATGTAATGTTGCCTGCCAGTTGCCAGAGCTTTCGCTGCTTCAGAAAATTCCAGTGGAATGCACTGTGGCATCAGTTCTTAAAGTGTGGTCCTTGTACTCCTGGAGGTCTCTGAGATCTTTCCAAGGGATGGATCCTAGAGGTCCAAAACATTTTCATAACATTATTTGCCACCTTCGCTGTACTGTCATTTGCACTGATGGTATAAAAGCAAACGCAAGTAAAACTTCTAGTACCATAGCACAAACCAAGGGAGTGGCACCAAACATTTTCCAACTCTGAAATTCTAGAAATATATCTGGAGGAATATTTGAAAGACAGTAATAATTGGGATCTACATGGTGTCTTAGAGTTGTCAAATTACTTTCCTATCCAAATTCTTACTCAATGTTATTTTCATTATACACACAGTTGTTAAAGATCCTAGGGACAGATTTTCTGGTATTGAATGCTAGTGCACCACTAACTAGCTACATGGCCTTAGGTAAGTTATTTAATGCCTCTGTGCCTCTGAGCTGTTGGGTAGATTTATCAAGTTATGGAATGTACCGTGTTTAAAGCAGATTTTGGCCCAAGCTACATGCTCAGTTAATTATTATTGGTACCTGGCCTAATGTACTGTAATTGTGTGTTCAGGTGCCTGTCTCCTACCCTCCTAGCCTGTGAATTCCTTGCAGACCAGGACTGCTTCTAGTTTATTGCTGTATTCCCAGCTCCTAGCACAGTACCTAGGACATAATCAGTACTCTGTAAGTGATCATTTAACATGAATGAGAAATTGGTGTGATAGTTGAGATTATTATTCCAATATATCCAATCCCCAACCCTTCCTAGGTTGAGCAGAATATAACTTTCGATGTGATTTGAGTTGACCCATGGCATGTCGGAGGCTTTAAATGTGTTTACGTGATTTGTCCTGGTCTTGGGTTCTGATGACATCCATGAGAACAGATTCCAAGTAGCCACTGCTTCTTAGCCTAGGCCCCAGGATGAAACAACTGTAGCAGGCCTCTCCATCCCACAGCTTACAGACAAACACAGGCATCCATACTTTGAAGCAGAGCATCCAGCCAGTACCACCACTAATCAACAGCAAGTTCTCAGGGACCAGGGCCATATTTCTTTTGTGGGATCATGTGAGATTAGACTTCCAGAATGGTATTGATATGCTAATTTGGAGCGACTCAAATTGTTTATATAGACAGAGCTTCATGCAAAATATTTGCCTGCAGCACATACATTCTAGGGGCAGCCTTGCCCACAGTTGAGCCCATCCTAGATCACATAAATTGATTGAACTGCAGGCTCACGAATGGGAAAGTAGATGTTTATAGCTGTGAACGACTGAGATTTTAGAGCGATTTGTTAAACAACAATCCAGCATTAATCAATAGTGGATTTGTACAGTGAGGTAATAATTATCATCCTCCCCATTTTAAAGGTGAGAAAACTAGAAATCAGTGGAAATATCATCTATGATACCTTTGGATGCAAATGACAGAAAACCCAACTGGAACTGTAGTAAAGTCTGCAAAGGGACCTCAGAAGGCAGAGATAAGGAGGAGGGCTTCTGGTGAAGGTCCATCTAGTAGTTCCACAGTATCACCAAGGGCCTCATTTCTGTCTATCTACTCAATATTGCCTTTTTATCATGTCGGGCTCACCTTAACATTGGTTCCTTTCATGCTTTCAGGATGGCTGTCAGCTATAGCCAAAGCCACGTGCCAATGTATGCGACTCAAGAGATGCAGAGCGCCTCCCTCCCTCAGTGTTCCCACAGAGCCTGGAGTGTCATCTGATCAGATCTTCTTGGGTCAGAACCTTGTCCTGAACTAAACACTGCTCCATTCCCAATTCTAACAATGCTCTTTATTATTATCCATTCATTTTACAAACATTTATTGAGAATCTTCTCTATTGTGGTGGGAATACAATGCTGAGTAAGGCAGACACAACCACTGCCCTGAAGGAGTTTCAAAATCCAAAATCAAACCCGCTGCCTTGGAGTCGATGCAGACTCATAGCGACCCTATACGAAAGAGTAGAACTGCTCCATAGGGTTTCCAAGGCTATAGATCTTTACAGAAGCAGATGGCTGGTGGATTCGAACCACTGACCTTTCAGTTAGCAACCAAATGCTTCATCACTGCATCACCAAGGAGTTTACATAGTCTATGCTGTATATAATAATAAAGGAAAGTAGGTTGGATAGATAGGTAGCTGGATAGTTAGATAACTACATATATAAACACATAATGATGTCTATCATTTAGAGAGACAAGCAACAGGCATTACATGACATGTTTTTACCTTGCATTTTAATTCATTCCTCAAAATAATCTTATAAGTATTATTGTCCACATTTCAGTGATAAGGAAAACAGGACACAGCAAGGGTATGTAATTTACTAGGCTTACTTTCTCTCACAGAACAAGTAATCATGGAAAGATAAACTTGTAAATTATTTTGTTAATCATTTGCTCTCTGCACTGATTCCCGTACAAAGAAATAACCTGCTCCTCTTTGAAAGAACTACGATTCACAGGTCAATGATGCTGTAGATTAAACTAACTTTTTATTAATTTCATCGTGAGGATTTAGTTAAACCCCTTAGTACACCTTGACTAAATATGAACTCCTTAAAAAACCAAAACCAAACCCAGTGCCGACGAGTCGATTCCGACTCATAGCAACCAAATAAGGACAGAGTAGAGCTGCCCCATAGAGTTTCCAAGGAGCGCCTGAAGGAATCGAACTGCCGACCCTTTGGTTAGTAGCTGCAGCACTTAACCACTATGCCACCAGGTTTTCCATGAACTGCTTAGTAACTCATATATTATTTCCCAAAAAATAAACAGCAGTCGGTGTCCACAGATACTACATGTGTATCCATGCTGACACAATTATTCTTTCACTGTTGGCCATTTAGATTGGATGATTAATAAATCTATTTCAAATTCTTCCTATAAGGACATAAAGTGCTCTTATTAATTTATTCTATTTTGATTTATTTTTGCAATGGCAAATTAAAGAAGAAAAAACAAATTATGTAGAGACATGCCTCGACTTTTCACTGTCACATCAAAATTACATGTCTAAATCTGAACTCATCAGCTTCTTCCAGGAAAAATAATAATCATTTACACCTCCTCACTTGGTTAATGGGAGCCTGTTTTCTAGGCTGGTCAGGTTCAGAAACATCTGCTCAGCCTGCCTCTCCACCCCGAGTATCCATATCTTATCAGTCTACAAGGTCACTCAATCCTTTCTCCAGAATAGAGTGACGTTATATTTGGAACTCTTTCCCTATTTTCCAAGAATACATCCAAAGCCAGTCACCCTTAATCTTATATGTTCTTTACTTAAGAGGTACGGTCATGATGCAATTCTATATTTGTACCTAGTAAGCGCTTGATGAACATTGGGTAAATGAATGTTGAATGAATAATAAAAAAATCCCTTTATCTTTCCTTGACTTTGAACATAAATACTACCCCATTCTTCCATTAAAGGTTTCCTGAGTACAAGAATAAAAAATTAATAATAAAGACAGCAACCAATTAATAATACCTTATATGGTAGGCTTTCTGCTAAGTGTTTTACATAGTTTTGCTTTAACTATCCCACATATACGTATCAGCCTTCCACTCCATGTTATTGTTGTTCTTGTTAGCTGCAATGGAGTCAGCCCCTGACTCATGATAACCACGCCACAATGGAACAAAATGCTGCCTGGTCCTGTGCTGTCCACATGATTCGTTGCAGATAGGATTGTTGTGATTCATAGATTTTCACTGGTGGGTTTTCAGAAGTAGATCATCAAGCCTCTCTTCCTAACCTGCCTGAGTCTGGAAGCTCCATTGAAACCTATTCAGCATCATAGCAAAACATAAACCACCACTCACAGACGGGTGGTGGCTGTGTGTGAAGTGCAAACCAAAAACCAAACCAAATCCCCTGCAATCAAGTCAATTCTGACTCATAGCGACCCTGTAGGACAGAGCAGAACTGGTGGATTTGAACTGCTCACCTTTTGGTTAGCAGCCGTAGCTCTTAATCACTATACCACCACGGTTTCAGGCATGAAGTGCATTGGCCAGGAATTGAACCTGGGCCTTCGGCATGAAAGGCAAGAATCCTATCACTCAACCACCAGTGCCTCTTTCTGTTTCATAGATGAAGATATAAAGAGTAAGACCTGAACAGGATGGCCCAAGATAGTGGCTTAGTCACACACACCATGCTGTCCCCCTACAGCAAAGAACTGAGAAACCAAATGAAACAGATACAGATGACAATCCTGGAACCCAGAAGAGCAAATGGAAGAATGAAGAATTGGATCAAAAACAGAAGAGGAGGAGAAACCGAATGAAAACAGCAAACAAAGAGACTTATAGACGGTAGGCACCTTGCTAACTGGCCCAGCCCAGCAGGGCCATCTTGAAACAAAGTGAGCAGCATTTCCAAGTGAGGAGTACATGGCAACTTCATGGAATCCCCAATAGGAGAGAGAGATACTGTGTAGACAAACCTGGAGTGAAGCAAGGTGAACAGGACATGAACTGAATCTAAGGACAGAAAGCTCAGGAAAGCAGACAAGAGCACTAAAAATCCAGATAACTATAGAGCAGGGTTGCTGTTGTTGTTAGGTGCCATCGAGTTGGTTCCGACTCACAGCAGCCCTATGCACAGCAGAACGGAACACCGCCCTCTCCTGAGCCATCATTACAATCGTTGTTATGCTTGAGTTCATTGTTGCAGCCACTGTGTCAATCCACCTCATTGAGGGCCTTCCTCTTCTCCACTGACTCCGTACTCTGCCAAGCATGATATCCTTCTCCAGGGACTGACCCCCCCGGCAACATATCCAAAGTATGTAAGATGCAGTCTCGCTATCCTTGCTTCTAAGGAGCATTCTGGTTGTACTTCTTTCAAGACAGATCTGTTTGTTCTTTTGGCAGTCCATGGTATAATCAATATTCTTCGCCAGCACCACAATTCAAAGGCATCAGTTCTTCTTTGGTCTTCTTTATTCATTGTCCAGCTTTCACATGCATATGATGCGATTGAAAATACCATGGCTTGGGTCAGGCGCACCTTAGTCTTCAAGGTGACATCTTTAGTCTTCAACACTTTAAAGAGGTCCTTTATGGAAGATTAACCCAAAGCAATGCGTCTTTTGATTTCTTGACTGCTGCTTCCATGGGCATTGATTGTGGAACCAAGTAAAATGAAATTGTTGACAACTTCAATCTTTTCTCTGTTTATCATGATGTTGCTCATTGGTCCAGTTGTGAGGATTTTTGTTTTCTTTATGTTGAGGTGCAATCCATACTGAAGGCTGTGGTCTTTGATCTTCACTAGTAAGTGCTTCAAGTCCTCTTCACTTTCAGCAAGCAAGGCTGTGTCATCGGCATAACGCAGGTTGTTATGAGTCTTCCTCCAATCCTGATGCCCTGTTCTTCTTCATATAGTCCAGCTTCTCGGATTATTTGCTCAGCATACAGATTAAATAGGTATGGTGAAAGAATACAACCCTGACACACACATTTCCTGACTTTAAACCAATCAGTATCCCCTTGTTCTGTCCAAACAACTGCTTCTTGATCTACGTGAAGGTTCCTCACAAGCACAATTAAGTGTTCTAGAACTCCCATTCTTCACGATGTTACCCATAATTTGTTATGATCCACACAGTCGAATGCCTTTGCATAGTCAATAAAACACAGGTAAACATCCTTCTGGTATTCTCTGCTTTCAGCCAGGATCCATCTGACATCAGCAATGATATCCCTGGTTCCATGTCCTCTTCTGAAACCAGCCTGAATTCCCGGCAGTTCCCTGTTGATATACTGCTGTAGCCGTTTTTGAATGATCTTCAGCAAAATTTTGCTTGCGTGTGGTATTAATGATATCGTTCTATAATTTCCACATTTGGTTGGATCACCCTTCTTGGGGATGGGCATAATTATGGATCTCTTCCAGTCAGTTGGCCAGGAAGCTCTCCTCCATATTTCTTGGCATAGATGAGTGAGCACTTCCAGCACTGCATCTGTTTGTTGAAACATTTCAATTGATATTCCATCAATTCCTGGAGCCTTGTTTTTCACCAATGCCTTCAGAACAGCTTGGACTTCTTTCTTCAGTACCATTGGTTCCTGATCATATGCCACCTCGTGAAATGGTTGAACATCAACTAATTCTTTTTGGTACAATGACTCTGTGTATTCCTTCCATCTTCTTTTGATGCTTCCTGTGTCATTTAATATTTTCCCATAGAATCCTTTACTATTGCAACTCGAGGCTTGACTTTTTTCTTCAGTTCTTTCAGTTTGAGAAACACCAAGCATGCTCTTTCCTTTTGGCTTTCCATCCTTAGCTCTTTGCACATGTCATTATAATACTTTATTTTGTCTTCTCGAGACGCCCTTTGAAATCTTCAGTTCTTTTACTTCATCAATTCTTCATTTTGCTTTAGCTTCTTGACTTTCGAGAGCAAGTTTCAGAGTTTCTTCTGACATCCACCTTGGTCTGTTCTTCTTTTCCTGTCTTTCCAGTGACCTCTTGCTTTCTTCATGGATGATGTCCTTGATGTCATTCCACAACTCATCTGGTCTTCGGTCACTAGTGTTCAGTGCATCAAATCTATTCTTCAGATGGTCTCTAAATTCAGGTGAGATATACTCAAGGTCATATTTTGGCTCTTGTGGACTTGCTCTGATTTTCTTCAGTTTCACCTTGAACTTGCATATGAACAATTGATGATCTGTTCCACAGTCGGCTCCTGACCTTGTTCTGACTGATGATATTGAGTTTTTCCATCATCTCTTTCTGCAGATGTAGACAATTTGATTTCTGTGTGTTCCATGTGGTGAGGTCCGTGTGTATAGTCACCATTTATGTTGGTGAAAGAAAGTATGTGCAATGAAGAAGTCCTTGGTCTTGCAAAATTCTATCATTCGATCTCCAGCATTGTTTCTATCACCAAGGCCATATTTTCCAACTACTGATCCTTCTTCTTTGTTTCCAACTTTGGCATTCCAATCGCCAGTAATTATCAATGCATCTTGATTGCATGTTCAATTTCAGGCTGCAGCAGCTGATAAAAATATTCTATTTCTTCATCTTTGGCCCTAGTGGTTGGTGCATAAATTTGAATAATATCAACTGGTCTTCCTCGTAGGTGTATGGATATTATCCTATCACTGACAGCACTGTACTTCTGGATAGGTCTTGAAATGTTCTTTTTGATGATAAATGCAACACCATTCCTCTTCGAGTTGCCATTCCCAGCACAGGAGACTATATGAATATCCATCTCAAAATGGCCAATACCAGTCCATTTCAGCCTAGAATATTGACGTTTATGCATTCCATTTCATTTTTGACGATTTCCAGTTTTTCTAGACTCATACTTCATACATTCCAGGTTCCGATTATTAATGGATGTTTGCAGCTGTTTCTTTTCATTTTGAGTCTTGCAACATCAGCAAATGAAGGTCCCAAAAGCTTTACTCCATCCATGTCATTAAGGTTGACTCTACTTTGAGGAGGCAGCTCTACTCCAGCCGCCTTTTGAGTGCCTTCCAACCTGAGGGGGGGGGGCTCATCTTCCAGCACTATATCAGACAATGTTCTTCTGCTATTCATAAGGTTTTCACTGGCTAATGCTTTTCAGAAGTAGACTGCTGGGTACTTCTTCCTAGTCTGTCTTAGTCTGGAATCTCAGCTGAAACCTATCCTCCATGGGTGACCCTGATGGTATCTGAACACTGGTGGCATAGCTTTCAGCATTGCAGTAACACACAAGCCCCCACAGTATGACAAACTGACAGACACATGAGGGATAGAGCAGGGAGCAAGCCAAAAAATAAGGACAGAACTACTCACCGGCAGCAGTCCCTGATCATTTGGACTGGTGGTGCTCATGGAGTGCAGGATCCTTGGAGTGGTGGATAGAGATCCCCCACCTGACCAAACTCTGCACAGCCCCTCCCCTTCTCCCATTTGGCTAGAGCCAGGTCTTGATCGCTGGCTGCACTCTGCAGTAGTGCACTGGTGCCCACTTCAGAGACCTTAGGAACATGGGTTCCCTGCCTAACTTCCCAGTGACCAGTAGTGTTTTCCCGCTGTCAGGTGATCTGTGCCACATACTGCTATGCCATCAGACTGGTGACTGGAGGCTTGTGTCCACCTTGCTCACCCCCGCACAGCCCCACCTGCCTGGTGATCAGTGGTGTACACTCCCACCATCATATTCCACCCTCTCATGCCTCTGCAGCTTCATCCACTCAGCAACCAGCAGTGTGAGATCCCATGCCACCTGCTCGGTGACCACTGACCAAGACACCCTCACCCCAACCATCTGGCAATTGGCAGTGCACACACAGAGCACCCAACCTAATGATTGGTGAGAACTCTATCTGCACCCACACCTGGTGACCAGCCAGACAGACACATCATCTCATCAGCACTGCCATCTGACTGGTGCCATTTTACCTCTGCCAAACAAAAAGCAGGAGATCCTAGTGCCCTCATTCAACATCTGCCTGGCTGCAATGTCACACATCCCACACCCAAACAGTTTCTGCAGGTCCTCTGCACTTGCAGTGAAACCCTTTGATACCCTACCACCTACTGAGACACCAATTTGTGCATATATAATGGGCTTACCCTGTCCATTTGGGTAGCATTCTCTCACAGCACATACAGAAACATCCTGTCCTGATCTCCAGAGAACATACTGTTGCTAGCACCAACCAGGAAAGACCCCACAGCTCCACAAGGTCTGTGGAGGGACCCTAACCACTTAACACTTGTCACCCAATATCAGGGAAAGAACCCACTCTCCCAACTCCACTCAATCCAGTAAGGGAAGACTTATGAGCCTAACTACAGAGGACTTGCATATGGGTAAGACCTACCATACCCACTAGTGACAGGATGTCATGCCTAGTCAACAAACACCACCAAAGTCACACAGAAATGAGAACCACAAAACAACAGGAATTAAAATAATACAAAGGCAAAAAGACATTCTAAAGACAAAGGGAAGAAATGAAGCTCCATGTACATCAAAACAAAACAAAACAAAAAAATCAGCACAAAGTAAACATACAATCAATAAGGAAATATATAAATAAATTAAGACCTTAATACCTTGGATACAGCAGATAATAACAAATTATATGAAGAAACAGGATAACATGGCTCAAAGAAGAGAGCAAAATAAAGGTGCAGAAAGCCTCCCTGAGGAAAAAATGGTAGTAGAACCACCTGATGAGAAATTCAAAATACTCATATACCTCCCCCCCCCCAAAAAAAAACTGTTGCTGTCGAGTTGACTCTGACTCATAGTGACCCTACAGGAGAGAGTTGAACTGCCCCATAGGGTTTCCAGAGAGTAGCTGGTGGATTCAAACTGCTGACTTTTTGGTTAACAGCCATAGCCCTTAACCACTGCACCACCAGAGCTCTATACTTATATATAGGATCCTCAAAGAGATCAAAGAAAGCACAAGCAAACCCTAGGAGAATTCAGGAAAACAGTACAAGAACAAAACGACAAAATAAATAGACAATTATAAACCATACAAAGACAACAACTAGAAATCCAGAAGGTTAACAATAAAATATCAGAAATAGATGACTCAATGGAAGGATGTAGAAATAGAATTGAATCAATAGAAGAAAGAATCAGCAAAATAGAGGACAAATCTCTTGATTCTAATTTGTTTGAGGAACAATCAGAATAAAGAAAAATGAGGAAAGCCTAAGAGTTATGTGAGGCACTATCAAGAGGGATAATTTATATGTAATAAGAACTCCAGAAGAAGAGGAGGAGGAGGGAAAAAAGTACAGAGAGAATTTTTTAATATTTATTGGCAGAAAACTTCCCTAATATCATGAAAGATGAGAAGGTTTCCATCCAAGTAGGTCAACAAACTCCGTACAGGATAGACCCCAAAAGAAAGTCAACAAGACATATCATAATCAAACTTTCCAAAACCAAAGACAAAAAAAGAATTCTGAGAACAGCTAGAAAAATTTAACATCACTTACAAAGGGACACCAATAAGATTAAATGCTGATTTCTTAACAAAAACCATGCAGGCAAGAGGCAGTGGAATAACCCTGAAAGAGAAGAATTCTCAACCAAGAATCACATATCCAGCAAAATTGTCTTTCAGATATGATGGCAAACTAGTACATTCCTAGATAAACAGAAATTAAGGGGATTTGTAAAAACCAGACCAATCTTGCAAAAAATATTACAGGGAGTCCTACAGAGAATAAATGATGTCAGACAACAACTTGCAATTGAGACACACAACAGCATCACCCAAATATCAACCCAGACAAGGAACTCTCGAGCGTAAAATAAAGCTGCAAAACTGAAAACAGGAAACAAGAGATGTCAATCTGTAAACGATGACAACTTCTAAACAAAAAAGGGAATAAATGGTAAAGCTATAGAACTTCCATATGTAGACAAAGTCAAGGTGATAACAAGACATAAGAGACTGTTTTAAACTTAGGACAATAAAGGTAAATCTCAGAGTACCCATACAAATAATAATAGTAATAAACCTACTTACCAAAATGAAGAAAATCAAAAAGACTCAGTAAACGTAAAATCAAAAACAGCAAAGGATACAAAAAGAAAATTCATAAATAAAAAGAACTTAGCATAGAAAGTGAAGGAGAACAGAGAACCTATTAACACCACACACACACACACAAAAAAAAGCATAACAAAATGGCAGCAGTAAATTCATACCTATTGATAATCATTAAACATAAGTGACTTAAATGCACCAGTCAAGAGACAAAGTGGCAGAATGGATTAAAAAAAAAAAATCCATCAAAATATGACCCATCAATATGCTGTCTACAAGACACACCTTAGACACAAAGATATAAATAGGTTAAAAATCAAAGGATAGAAAAAAAAATATCAAGTAAACAGTAACAAAAAGAGAGCAGGAGTGGCAATAATAATCTCTGATAGAAGAGACTTTAAGTCAAAATCCATTCTAATAGAAAAAAAGATCATTATGTAAGGATTAAAGGGTCAATCCAGCAAAAAGACATAACCATAATATATGTTTACACACCCAATGCAGAGCTCCAAAATACATAAATTCTAACAGAACTGTTAAGAGTAATGGAAAATTGTATAATAATAGTATGAGACTTTAACACACCACTTTTGATGATGAATAAAACAACTAGAAAGAAACTCAGCAAAGATACAGAAGATCTAAATAATATAATCAATTAGATCTTACAGTTGTACACAGAACACACCACCTAACAGCAGCACAGTACACATTCTTCTCCAAAGCACGTGGACCATTCTCCAGAATTAAATGAATTAAAAAACACTGAAATAATACAAGGCATCTTCTCCGATCATAACACTCACCCAAAAACTAGAAGTCAGTTAAACAGAAAGAACAAGGAAAAAATTAAATACACGCATGGAAAGTGAATAAAACCTTACTTAAAATCTGCTGGGCAATAGAAGAAATTCAAAAATTCAGAGTCAAAATAGAATGAAAACACAATATACCAAAGCCTTTGGTGCACCGTAAAAGCAGTATTCAGAGAAGAATTTATAGCAATAAATATACACAACAAAAAAAGAAGGGCCAAAATCAATAGCTTAACCCAACAACTTGAACAAATAGGAAAAGGAGTAGCAAAAGCAGACCACAGTTACCAGAAGAAAGGAAATAATATAGATCAGAGCAGAAATAACTGAAATAGAAAACAGAAAAAAATAGAAAACATGGAAAAGGAAGGAATACTTCCTCATTCATTTTATGAGGCCAGCATAACCCTGGTACCAGAACCAGGCAAACACACCACTAAAAAAAAAAAAAGAAAATTACAGACCAATATCCCTCATGAATATACCCATATAGAAGCAAAAATTCTCAAGAAAATCCTAGACAACAGAATTCAACAGAATATCAAAACTGTAATACATCAATGAATCATTATCAAGTAAGATTCATACCAGACATGCAAAGATGGTTCAACATTAGAAATTCACCACATAAATCAAAGGAAAAGAATCACATGATCAACTCAATTGATGTGGAAAAGACATTTGATATAATCCAACATCATTTCCTGATAAAAACTCTCAGTGAAATAAGAATAAAATGGAAATTCCTCAACAAAATTAAAGGCATATATGCAAAATCAACAGCTAACATTATTCTCAATGGAGAAAGATAGAAAACATTCCCCTTGAGAACTGGAATGAGACAGAATGCCCCTTATCACCACTTTTATTCAATATTGTACTAGAAGGCTGAGCTAAAGCAATAAAGCAAGAAACGAAAATAAGGAGTATCCAAATTGGAAAGGAAGAAGTAAAACTATCTTTATTCACAGGTGACATGAGCCTATGCATAGAAAATCTGAGAGACTGCACAAGAAAGATACTGGAACTAATAGAAGGATTCAGCTAAGTGGCAGGGTATAAGATCAACACACAAAAATCAGTTGGGTTCCTTTACACTAACAAAGAGGGCTCCAAAAAGGAAATTGAGAAAACAATATCACTTACACTAACCCCCAAAAGCATAAAATACCCAGGAACAAACCTAACCAGGGGATGTAAAAGACTTATACAAGGCAACTAAAAAATAACACTGCAAGAAACTAAAAGAGATCTATATAAATGGAAAAACATCCTGTGCTCATGGATTGGAAAACTTAACATTGTGAAAATGTCGATACTACCAAAAGTGATCTATAGATATAATGCAATCCCAATCCAAATCCCAACAACATTCTTTAATGAAATGGAAAAACTAATCTCCAACTTTGTATGGAAAGTAAGGAGGCCCCTAATAGCTAAAACAATGTTGAAGAAGAAGAACAAAGTAGGAGGCCTTACACTTTCTGATCTCAAAACAGTCTGGTGCTGGTTCAATGACAGGCACGTGGACCTATGGAATAGAATTAAGAACCCAGAGGTAACTCCAACCATCTATGGGTAGCTGATCTTTGACAAAGGGTCAAAATCCATTTAATAGGGAAGAAACAGTCTCTTTAAAAAATGGTGCAGGCAAACTGGATATCCATATGCAGAAAAGTGAAACAGGTTTCATACTTAATATCATACCCCAAAACTAACTCAAATGGATCAAAGACCTAAATGTTAAAGCTAAAACTATAAAGTTACTGGAAGACAGCACAGGGTCAAAACTAGGGGATCTACTTGTTTAGCATAAATAACCTATCAAACAAAACCAAAAATTCATGAATGACAAAATTAGATAACTGGGATCTCCTAAAAATTAAATACTTATGTACATCAAAAGACTTTAGCAAGAGAGTAAAAAGAGAACCTACAGAATGGGTAAAGAATCTTTGGAAATTATATATCTGATAAAAGTCTAATCTCTAAAATATACAGAAAACTTTAACAACTCAACAACAAAAAGACAAACAATCCAATCAAAAAATGGGCAAAGGACATGAACAGACACTTCACCAAAGGGGACATTCAGGTTCCACAAAAACATGAAAAGATGCTCATGATCATTAGCCATTAGAGTATTGCAAATCAAAACTACAATGAGATATCATCTCACCCCCGTAAAAATGGCAATGATCAAAAACATAGAAAACAACATATACTGGCAAGTTTGTAGGGGGATTGGAACTATTATACACTGCTGGTGGGATTGTAAAATGGCATAACCACTATGGAAAACAGTGCGGTGCTTCCTCAAAAAGCTAGGTACAGAAATACCTTATGATCCAGCAATCCCACTCCTAGGTATATATCCTAGAGACATAAGAGCAGTAAAACATGAATAGACATATGCACATCTATGTTCATCGCAGCATTATTCACAAAAAGATGGAAACGACCAAGTGTCCATCAACAGATGAATGGATAAACAAATTGTGTACATACATACATACAATGGGATACAATGTAACTATAAAGAATAATGAGGAGTCCATGAAACATCTTATAACATGGATGAATCTGGAGGACATTATGCTGAGTTAAATAGGTCAATCACAAAAAGACAAATATTGTATTGTTCCACTATTATAAAAAGTCAAGAATAGATATACACACAGAAAGCAAAGTTCTTTGATGGTTACCAGGGATGGGAGGGGAAGGGAGGGTGAATCACTTTCTAGATAGAAGGCACTTTCAATCCCAAATAAGGATGAAGTCAGCACAACTTGACTAAGGTAAATAAAGATAAACAAGAAGTACACAAAAAAAGGGGACAATTTCAGTAAATGCTATAACATATACAATTTTGCAACAACAGTAAAAAACAACCAAACAATATGTGTGTGGCTATGTGGCTCTGTAGGTAGATATGGATGTACATATGTGTACAGGAAAGCATATGTGAGTATATACATATGAGGTGTATCTGTAGGGTTATGTATATACACGTTTGTGTGTGCTGCATATATATCCACATGTGTAACAAATCACATAGGGGCACAGTTATGGAGGCTTCCTAGACATACTCAAAAAACTTGCAGGTTTGGTTTACTGGGTTAAAAGGCTTAGGACCATAGTCTCAGGGGACAATTTAGTCAATCAGCATAACATAGTTCACAAAGATAATATTTTACAGCCTACTTGGTGAGTAATATCTGGGGTCTTAAATGCTTGCGAGTAGCCATCTAAGATACAATTATTGGTTTCTACTTGTGTGAAGCAAAAGAGAATTAAGGAAATCAAAGGCTCAAAGAAGAAAACAGTCCATGGTACAAGTAGCCCACATAAACCACAGCATCTTCTAACCTGAGACCAGAAGAACTAGATGATGCCCGGCTACCACTACCGACCATTCTGGCCAGGAACACGATAGAAGGTCCTAGACAGAAAAGGAGAAAAATATTGAACTAAAGTGGAATTTCTGAAAAAAGACCAGACCTATTGGACCAATAGAGACTAGAGGAACCCCCAAGAATATCAACCTAAGATACCTTTTAAACTTGGAATTGAAGCGATTTCTGCAGCTCACCTTTCAGCCAAACAATAGAATGGCTTATAAAATAAACAGTATTACCAGCGAGTAATGTGTTCCCTTCAACAATTAACTATATGAGACCAAATGGTCAACATTTACCCAAAAGCAAAGATAAAGCAAGGAGAGAAAGGGAACTGGATCAACGGAAACAGAACAAACAGAATGGAAATAATGAGAATGCTGACACACTGTAAAAATTATAACCAGTGGCGTGGGATAATTTATATAAAAATTGTTAGAGGGGAGCCTAACTTTCTATGTAAACTTTCGCCTAAAACATAATAAAATATTATTTAAAAAAAAAAGTAAGACCTGCCCAAGATTACAAAAATACTGATGGGGTCTGGGTTTTAACTAAGAGCTATTTAGCTAGACATAGCTTCTGTTACAATACCTAGATTAAACAATGAAAAGTGAGTTACAATGATATCATCTCTTCTGCTTATTGTCTTTGACCAAAAATAATCATTTGGCCCCAAAATAACTGCAAGGAAGGTTTGGAAATATAGGGATGAGAATAAAAAAGTTGGGTGAACACTATCACTGCCACTTGGTCTAAAATCCTTGTGTTTTTAGAAAAAGAGTTGATATTTACTAAATTAAGACATTCTTAAGTGTAAAAGTTAAAATGACTAGGGTAACCACAAGAAGAAGAAAAATAGTGTATAACTTCCAGGTTAGTAGAGGGAAAAAGATGTGATGAAGAGGAAAATTTAAAACCTCAATCAATCAAAAAGAAGGTAAGAAAAAAGATTAAAAATGATAATGGGTTAAAGTGAGACAAATACAAAGTGCAAAATAAGATGGTAGACAAAAAACTAAACAATTAATTTGGTGAATATAAATTTACTCTTTCTCTTTGGTTAAAAGGCATATAGGTAAATTCTAGAAAAAATATCAAGAAAGAGAAAATTCCAAACTCTTCTTGAGAATTGAAGACCAGAGAACTCACAAACTCACTTTATGAGACTATTGTATCCATCATACTTGTATTTGTTTTCTATTGCTGTGTAATGAATTACCATAAACTTAGCAGCTGAAACAACATCGTCTACTGGCTCACAGTTATGTAGATCAGAAGTCTGGCAATGAATGTCTGGGTTCTCTGCTAAGAGTATCAAAAGGCTCAAATCAAGGTCTCAGTCAATCTGAGGCTCTGGGAAGACATGTTTCCAAGCTAACCAGGTTGTTGGCAGAATTCTGTTCCTTCAATTTGTAGGACTGAGACCCCAATTTACTTGCTGGTTGTTGGCTAGGACCACTCTTTCAGAACCTAGAGGCCATCTGTTTTCCTTCCCATGTGGCGCCTTCCATCTTCAAGCCAGCAATCAACTTGTCAAAGACCCCTTGTATTTAGAATTTTTTTTAGTCTTCTGCCTCCAGTCAGAGAAAACTCTCGGCTTTTAAAGGGACTCACATAATTAGATTAGGGCCACCTGGTTAATCTTCCTATGTGAAGATCGGCCATGTCATAAAATATAACATGATCATGGGAGTGGTATCTCATCATAGTTACAGCTTCCAGGGATTACAGTTTAGGATCTTTGGGGTCATTTTAAGGATTCTGCCTACCATGATACTGAAACCAGACAAGGATAGTTCAAGAAAGAGACATTGCAATGCAATTGTACTCATGCACCAAGAGGTGAAAATTCCAAAATAGATTGGCATTGAATTCAGAAACATGTAAACAATAATTAATTCATACTGAACAACTTGGTTTAATCTAGGAATGTAAAAATGATTTAACATAAAAAAAAATCTATTCATACAATCTATGGATTTTTATATTAAAGTTGAAAACAATATTATCAACTCAGTAAATGCAAGAAACACATTTTTCATAATAGAAAAATCTCAATTTGATTAAATATTTTACATTAGATAAAAAGATGAATATATAGCTACATACATTAAAATGGATGAATCTCACAAATTTAAATGTTCAGAAGCAAGGAGTAGGATATATGCAATAATTTTCACTTACATGAGGATCAAATGTAAACAAAATTAAGCAATATATTATTTAGGTGTATAGTAAAATTATTTTGCAAAGGAACATAAATGATTAACATAATGACTGGTTTGGTATTTAACTCTTAGAAGGAATAAGATACGACTGCAAAGGGAAAATAGGAGACCTCAAATTTACTAGTAATATTTTTAACCTTGTTGGTGAGAACATGGGGGATGATTTTATCATTTTTAACTGAACAAATATGCCATCTGTATTGTTTTGCATGTATGATATATATTACTTAAAAAAATAAATACGACTGAAAAGACTGTGTTCTAAAAATGGTTTCCAAGATTCCACCTAAATATTAACAATTGAAAAAAACGTTAAATGTTTCCCAGAAGATGCCTTGCAAAGAAAAGTACCAGAAACCAATGAGTTTTTTTTTTTTCCATTTGTGTCTCCTGCCCAGAACTATGGAAAGCTGGCATCTGAGTTTAAAATGCCAGACTGGGGAGACACATCATTTGAAAAAGTGAGAAAGTGGAGAATACATAAATTGAGTGTTCACTTGAAAGTGTGAATTAAATCACCAAATAACTCAGAGTCACTTAACACTTTCTATATATTGACAAATACATAGAGACTAAAATAGGACTACGTCAGAGTTTCTGCCCTGGAGAATCTCATTCTTGAATTGAGAGATAGTCACAAAAGAGCAATGACAATACAATGAGAAAGATGCCCAAAGCACTGGGGGAGTACAAAGGAGGAAACTTGTGTCTGGGTGAACAAAGAAAGCCCTCATGCTGGAAATAGCATCTGATTCAAATTTTTATGCATAATTTAAAACAGATAGATGGAAGTTAACTGGACCAGGGAGAGGAGGCACTAGGTACTAAGGCATAGAAGCTTATAAGTGGTGAAATAAGAGAGAGATGGGGCTCAAAAGTAGGGAAAGAGGAAGAATCAAAATGCTAGAAGCCTTTGTGTATCAAATTAAGGGACTTTGAATCTTTTCGAGTGAGTATTAGGGAACTTTTACAGTTTTTAATATATAGAGGGCCATGGTCAGATTCTGTTTTAGTAAGTTCATTTCAGCAGTAGGCAGAGGACTAATAAAGCTGGTCTAAACCAGATGACCCCCATGCACCCGTCAGTTTGTTACACTGTGGGGGCTTGTGTCTTGCTGTGATGCTGGAAGCTATGCCACCAATATTCAAACAGCAGCAGGGTCACTCAAGGTGGACAGGTTTCAGCTGAGCTTCCAGAGTAACACAGACTAGGGAGAAGGGCATGGAGGTCTACTTCTGAAAAAAACTAGCCCATGAAAACATTATGAATAGTGGTGGAACATTGTCTGATATAGCGCCAGAAGATGAGCACTTCAGGTTAAAGGGCACTCAAACTAGGACTGGGGAAGAGCTACCTCCTCAAAGTAGAGTTAACCTTAATTATGTGGATGGAGTCAAGTTTTGGGGATCTTCATTTGCTGATGTGGCATGAAGCAAAATAAGAAGAAATAGCTGCAAACATCCATTAATAATACAAACATGGAATGATTAAGTATGAATCTAGAAAAATTGAAAACTGTGAAGAATGAAACAGAAGGCAAAAACATCAATATCCTAGGTATTAATGAGCTGAAATGGACTGGTATTGGCCATTTTGTATCAGATAATCATATGGGTGACTATCCCAGGAATGACAAATTGAAGAGGAATGGTGTCTCGTTCACTGTAAAAAGAACATTTCAAGTACAATGCTGTCAGTAATAAGATAATATCCATACTCCTACAAGGCAGGCCAGTTAATACAACGATTATTCGAATTTATGCGCCAACCACTAAGGCCCCAAGATGAAGAAATTAAAGATTTTTTACCAACTTTTGCAGTCTGAAATTGATCAAACATGCAATCAAGATGCATTGATAATTACTGGCAATTGGAATGCAAAAATTGGACACAAAGAAGGACTGGTATTGGAAAATATGGCTTTGGTGATAGAAATGACCCTGGAGATTGGATGATATAATTTTGCAAGATTAAAGGCTTATTTATTGCATATACCTTTTTTCAACACCATAAATGGCTATACACCTGGACCTTGCCAGATGGAATACACAAGAATCAAATTGACTATATCTGTGGAAAGATACTATGGAAAAGTTCAATATCATCAGTTAGAACAAGGTCAGAGTCTGACTGTGGAACAGATCATCAATTGCTCATATGTAAGTTCAAGTTGAAGTTGAAGAAAATTAGAATGAATCCATGAGAACCAAAGTACAACCCTGAGTATATCCCACCTGAATTTAGAGACCACCTCAAGAATATATTTGACACATTAAACACTAATGATGGAAGACCAGACAATTTGTGGAATGACACCAAAGATACCATACATGATGAAAGAAAGAGGTTATTAAAAAGACAGAAAAGAAAGACCAAAATAGATGTCGGAAGAGACTCTGAAACTTGCTCTTGAATGTCCAGTAGCTAAAGTGAAAGGAAGAAATGATGAAGTAAAAGAGCTGAACAGAAGATTTCAAAGGGTAGTTTAAGAAGACAAAGTAAAGTATTTGTCTTAGTCATCTAGTGCTCCTATAACAGAAATACCACAAGTGGATGGCTTTAACAGCATTTATTCTCTCACAGTCCAGTAGTCTAGAAGTCCAAATTCAGGGCGCTGGCTCCAGGAATGGTTTTCTGCCTGTGTTGGCTTAGGAGGAAGGACATTGTTGTCAGTCTTTCCTTGTTCTGGGAGCATCTCAGCGCAGGAACTTCAGGTCCCAAGGATGCACTCTGCTCCTGGCACTGCTTTCTTGGTGGTATGAGATCACTATGTCTCTATGCTCACTTCTTTCTTTTATATCTCAAAAGAGATTGGCTTAAGACATTATTTAATCTTGTAGATCTCATCAATATAACAGCCACTAATCCATCTCATTACATCAGAGTGATAGGATTTACTACACACAGGGAAATTTCATCAAATGACAAAATGGTAGACTATCATACAATATTGGGGATCACGACCTAGCCAAGTTGACAGATATTTTTAAGGGAGACAATTCAATCCATGACAGTATTATAATGACATGTGCAAAGGTCTGGGATTACAAAATCAAAAGGGAAGAACACGCTCTGCATTTCTCAGACTGAATGAACTGAAGAAAAAATTCAAGTCTCGAGTCACAATATTGAAGGATTATATGGAGAAAATATTAGACGAAGGAAGCATCAAAAATAATTGGCTGATGTCCAATCATTTTAGGAGGTAGCATGTCATCAGGAACCAATGGTACTGAAAGGAGAAGTCTAAGCTGCACTGATGACAACAGCAGGAAAGAAGGCTCCGGGAACTGGCAGAATACCAACTGAGATGTTTCAAAAAACAGATGCAGCGCTGGAGGTGCGAGGAAGACTCATTAACAACCTGCTATATGTAGATGACACAACCTTGCTTGCCGAAAGTGAGGAGGACTTGAAGCACTTACTGATGAAGATCGAAGACCAGAGCCTTCAGTATGGATTACGCCTCAACACAAAGAAAAGACAAATCCTCACAACTGGACATTGGATTTCATTTTACTTGGATCCATGAGCAACACCAATAGAAACAGCAGTCAAGAAATCAAATGACTCATTGTATAGGGCAAATCTGCTTGCAAAAAGATCTCTTTAAAGAGTTAAAAAGCAAAGATGTCACTTTAAGGACTAAGATGTGTCTGACCCAAGTCATGGTGTTTTCAATCACCTCATATGCATGTGAAAGCTGGACTATGAATAAGGAAGACCAAAAAAAAAAAAAAAAACAATGCCTTTGAATTATGGTATTGGTGAAGAATATTGGATATACCGTGGACTGCCAGAAAAATGAACAAATCTGTCTTAGAAGAAGTACAGCCAGAATGCTCCTTAGAAGTGAGGATGGCATGACTTCATCTCGTATATTTGCACATGTTATCAGGAGGGACCAGTCCCCAGAGAAGGACATCATACTTGGTAGAGTAGAGGACCAGCAATAAGGAGGAAGATCTTCAAGGAGTTATATTGACACAGTGGCTGCAACAATGGGCTCAAGCATAACAACAGTTGTGAAGACGGCACAGGACCAGGCAGTGTTTCGTTCTATTGTACATAGGGTCGCTATGGGTCAGAACTGACTTGATGGTACCTCATGACAACAAACCAGATGAAGGAAGACTATTGGAAGCTTGTGGCAATGGTTCAAATCAGAGCTGAAAAAGCATGCAAAGGGAAGTGTTAATAGGCATAGACATTCAGGTTCAAGGAATATTTGGGAACTGGTGGTGCAGTGACTAGTGATTGGGCTACTAACCAAAAGGTCAGTCATTCAAATCCACCAGCTGCTCCTTGGAAACCCTCTAGTGCAGCTCTGCTCTGTCCTATAGTATCTCCATGAGTCAAAATCTAGTTGATGGCAATGGTTTTAACGGATAACCTATAAGACAAATTAATTGATAGGATATGAATAATCAGGGAAGAACATAAGCTTTCAGGTGCACCTTTTCAAATGTAAGAAAGAACATGAGGATATTTCTCTTTAAAGATATATACGAAAGATAAAGAGAGGCTGAGATGCAGAGTCGTTTTGTTGTAATTAATTGTTGGAAGAAAATTTCTCTATCCATAAAACTATGAATGTTTAACTCTGCTAAGATAATTTCTGTGTGCTACTCAAATTACAGTGAGCTATGAAAACACCATTTATCTATTCAACCAATCAACATACCAATCGTTGTAAGGTGAATAATGGTCCCCAAAAGATGTTCATATCCTAATCCCCAGAACCTGTGAATATGGAACCTCACATAATAAAAGGAACTGTGAAGATATGATGAAGTTAAGGACCTTGAGATGGGAAGCTTATCCTGGAATATCTTGACGGAATTAATGGAATCACAAGAGGGATGCAAGAGAATCAGAATGGAGGTAGAAGATAAAAAGACAGGGCAGAGGCTGGAGAGGATAAAAGGTAATATACTGATGACTTTGAAGATGTAGGAAGGGACTATGCTCCAGGGAATGCAGGAAGACTCTAGAAACTGGAAAAGCAAGGGAAAATTATTCTCTCTTAGAGAGCTCTAGAAGGAACACATCTTGGCCAACACCTTAATTTTAGCCACAAAAATCCATTCCAGCCTTCTGATCTTTAAAAACTGTAAGATAAAAAAAAAATTGTGTTGCTTTAAACTACTGTTTGTTACAGCAGCAACAGAAAACTAATACATCATTGAACAAGTATCTATTGAACATATGCAGGTTTAAGGCACTGTGCTGGTACTTCTTTCAGTTAAACTGGAGAAACTGGGACAAGACAAGCCCTCCTGCTTTTAAACAACTGCTAAACGAGATGGAAAACTCATGAAGTGAGCACCATAATCACCCATTTTTCCGACTAGGGACATTTTTTGAACCACAGCACAGAGAACTTAAGTCTGAGCTGAGCCAGTGGTCTCACTAAGCTGAGGATATAGAAATCAGAGTTCAGAGCAGCTGAACCAGCTAGTATCTATAAGATGAGATATTTAATAAAGTGAGATATTCAGTGATATGCCCAAGAATTCAGTGGGGGATCATGAGCATCCATGAAGGGTTGTTTACACATCCACAATTCAAAATCATCTGAGGCTTAACAGACAGGAGATACTACAGGATTGAAAGTGTAATAGAGATAATGGTACTTAAGTAGTGCTGGGGGAAGAGCAGTGGAGTTCTCTACATTGCCAAAGTAGAGAGATCTCATTAACTGCTGGCATCCACCTAAAAAAGACACCAGAAAAGACATAAGAATAAGGGTCATGCCCTAGAGTAAGCTCTGCTCCACACTAACCCTAATAAATCCTTTTTGAAAAGTCACAAATTTTCATGGAAAACAGGGTCAGGAGTTTGAGTCCAGCCAAGTTAGAAGACTGTGGGATATACCTTTTTCTTAGAACAGATACTCACAAAGTGTAAAAACAAGTGTGCACAAGTTTGAGATGATTATCTAGTAATTGAGCTTCCTTCAAAAATAAGAATTAACGCTTCTCAAGGAGTGGTAAAATAATCCACAGTCTCTACAACCTATTATTTACAATGCCCATTAGTCAATAAAAAACCATAAGATGTACAATAAAACAGAAAAAAGTGATCCATAGTCAAGAAAATTGTTGTCAGTAGAAACCAAACCAGTGATGGCTCAGCCGTCGTGCTTAAACAAATAAAGGCAGCTGTTAAAATATGTTCAAAGAACTTAAGAAAACATGTACAAAGAATGAAAGAAAGGGTGTTAGTGAAGGAATGGACATGAAATCCCAGGAGAAACTACAAAAACTATTTAAAAAAACAAAAAGGAAATATTAAAACCTAAAGGTACAATAACTGAAACAGCAACAAAAAACTCACTGAAAAGGCTTAATAGAGTATTGATGATGACAGAAGTAAGAGAAGATAAAGACTGATTAATGGGAACTATACAATTTGAGGAACAGAGAGAGAGAAAATGAAGAAAAATGAGCAGATCCTACTGGGCCTGTGGGATAATACTAAAGTGTCTAATATACATGTAATTGGAGTCCCCAGAGGAAAGAGAGAAAAATTTGAAGAGAAAACATATCTAAAGAAATAATGGCTGAAAACTTCCCAAATTTGATGGAACAAACAAATAGCAAAGTACAACAACAACAAACACCGACTTAGAGATCCAAGAATTTCAATAAACCTCAAGCAGCATAAATATAAAGAAAATAAGTTTAAACACATTATAGCCAAACTTCTGAAAAACAAATGCATGATAATAATTGCACAAAGGGCAGAGGGTAAATGATACAATACTTAATGTTTTAAGTTTGAAATGTGAATTGTGATTCAAAAAGGGGGATGTTGGCAGTGTCAGGTATGAAGTGTATAAAGAGGGACATTATTGACAACAAATAAATTAATAAGTTAAAGATGCATATTACTAGTCTTACAGAAATGACTGTAAAACAATGAAATAATAAACAGAAATACAGCAAAGATATAATACAAAAAAAAAAAGTAACAGTAACAAACATTTCATTAACCCAAAAGAGGGTCCAAGAGAAGAGCCAAAAACACAAGGGACAAATGAAAACCAAATGGCAAGAAGGTGACTTATGCCCCAAATACTAATAGTTACATTAAATGCAAATGGTCTATAAGCCACTGGGCATATTACAAGAACTTCAACCTGATGTTGGCATCATCATACTACAAGTAAGTCTGACAGTGTTTTAACAGATCAGGGGGAGGTATTGTCTAGTCATTGCTGGCTACAGTTTTGGTGCTTATTGACACATTTGTTCATTCATTTATTCATTCAGCATAATGAGTTTTGCTCTGCAAGATGCCCTCTGCTGTGCTATGGAAAATCCTACTAATTATACTATACTAATTAATATATTAATTATTAATTACTTAGTACCTGTGGTTTTTTTTGTCAGCCACTATTCTAGGAGCTTTAAATACATCATTCTCAGGACTTTTAAAATCTTTCATGGTATCATTATCCTCATCTTTAAAAAAAAAGAGGAAATGAAACTCAGAGAATACCTTACTTCAGATTATACAGCTAAGTAGGAATAGAAGCAGCATTTTAATTCCATGCTGGCTGACTCCAGATTCACCTCTCCTATCACAGACAGCTGACTCTATTATTGGATGGAGAACATGGAACTAAAAGAGAAACTTAAACACACTGATGGTGAAGCACCACGGTCTGAAGCATTAATATTGTGGCCTGAGAGACCTGGAAAGATTAAAACAAGAAGAGGGAATTCGATTTAGACTTAACAGTTGCCTAGGAGTTTATCAGTTTGGGTAGTAATGCAGAGAGGCTACTCAAAGCCAGACAGCCATTTTCTAATTGGAAAATAAGCTATGAAGCAGGGACTTAATTATCACTTTTGAACCACCAGACTTCTAGTCTCTTCTTTGAATCTTTAGGTACCAAAATATCTGGGGTATAACTCTGAGTTCACCACTTCCCACCTACCATTTAAAAATTAAGGTTGGAAAATTATAGAACTTTTCAAACTATGCACATGTAGGGACTCACGATAAAACAATCATATCTGAAATGCTCTTCATTCTGTTTTCTCCTTACTGAGGAATTTGGCCCATGACTATCCCTGACTAAGATGATTTTCAAGTAATAATATGTCATGTTTCTGAATTGCTTTGTCGTTTTTACTCTATAATATGCACCATCTCACATGATCTTCAAAATCTACTTTGGTCTAGGATTAAGGATTCTTGAGGTTCATTCTATATGTTACTAATCAAACTCAAGGTGATCAAATTGAATCATTTAGTCTAAAAAAAGTAAACAAAGAAAGAGAGACTGTATGAGGAGCTGTGATAAATGTAAAAATAATGAATCCACCCTATCCTTAAGATGCTTATAAACAATGTCGACAATGAAGGAATATTCTGAGACATAAGGATGATTCAAATAATAGGACATTGAGACAATATTGTCTCTGACTTGACAGGAAAAGGATTGATAACAGAGGTGACACTTGCCATAAACATTCAAATATAGGAAACATCAACTATATGCTGCCATTAGAAACCCATTTAAAATATAATGATATAGGTAGTTTCAAAGTAAAAAGATGGAGTAAGATATAACATTAACATGAAAATGCAAACCAAAGGAAAGCTGGAGTGTCTGTATTAATATCAGACAAAGCAGACCTCAGAGCAAATCAATTATCAAGGTTAAAGAGGGACATTACAAAATGTCCGTTCATCAAGATGTCCTAACAGTCCTAAATGGGTTTGCACCTGGCAACATAGCTTAAAAATACATGAAGCAAAATCTGATAGATCTAAAAGAAGAAATACACAAATCCATAATCATACTTTGAGACTATAACAAACTTCTTTCAATAATCAATAAAACAGGTTGAGAAAAAATGAGCAAGGATGTAGAAGAATTAAACATCACCAATCGCTTGATCTAATTGACATTTATAGAACTGTCCACTCAAATAAAAGCAGAATACACATTATTTTTTTCTAGTGTATGTGGAATATTCATCAAGATAGACTATATCCTAGCTCACAGAGCAAGCCTTAGCAAGTTTAAAATAATTAAATAATAAAAATATGTGCTCAGAGCATATAGAATTTAACTAGAAATCAACAACAACAACAACAAAATAATACAATTTCCAAATATGTGGAAATTGAACAACACAAGTGGGTCAAAGAGGAAGTCACAAAGTAAATTTAAAGTATTTTGAACTGAATAAAAATGAAAATACATAACCCACAACACTGGAATACAGTTAAAACAATGCTAGATGGAGATTAACAGCGTTAAATGTTTATACTAAAAAAAGAAAGAAAAAGACAGAAATCAATAATCTAAGCTTTACCATAAGAAACTAGAAAACAAAGAGCAAAATAAAGCCAAGGCAAGGAAACTGAAGGAGATAAGGAGCAGAAATCAATGAAAATTGTAAACAGAAAAACAATGAAACCAAAAGCTGGTTCTTTGAAAAGATGAATAAAATAGATACACCTTCTCCAAGACACAAAAAGAAAAAAAGAGAAATATACACATGACCAAATATCAGGGACAACAGAAGGGATGTAACTAAAAGAGCTTGCAGATGTTAAAAGGGTAATAAAGAGTACTACAGTCAACTCCACCTGAATATATTCGTCAGCTTAACTGAAGTAGATCAGTTCCTTAGAAACATAACCTATCCAAACTGAACCGAGATTAAATTGATAATCAAAATAATCCTGTAACTACTGAAGTAGTTGAATTTATAGTTTAAAAGAGAAAAAAAAAAAAAGAAATGCCCAGGCTCTGGAGAATTATACCAAACAATTAAAGACAAAGTAACATCAATTCTAAACAATCTCTGCCAGGAGGTAGAAAAGGAAGGACCACTTTCCAACTGTTATGAGGCCAGTATTCCCTTGATAGTAAAAATAGATACACACAATACAAGAAGGAGCCCTGCTGGTGCAGTGGTTAAGAATTCCACCGCTAACGAAAAGGTTGGCTGTTCGAATCCACCAGTGGCTCCTTGGAAACCGTATGAAGCAGCTCTACTCTGTCCTGTAGGGTCACTATGAGTCGGAATCGACTTGATGGCAATGTGTTTGGTTTGGTTTGGTTACTATTACCTTGATACTAAAAATACATATAGACAATACAAGAAAAGAAAATTACGAATCAGCATCCCTCAAAAGCATAGACACAAATATTCTCAAAAAACATTAGTAAAACAAATCCAGCAATATATTAAAAGAATTACACACCACAAACAAGTAAGCATTATCCTTAGAGTTCAAGGTTGGGTTGCTATTTGAAAAATCAATCAAATTAATCTATGATCCGAACATTTTGATCAAAGATTTTATAGAAGAATCCTGATCAAAATGGGAAAAATGCAGAACAGAATTTCAAATTCTCATGGACTCCAGATTTTCTGGAGCCATGGAGGATGGATAAATCCCTGAAACTATTGTCTTAATATATCTCGAGTCTTTTTAAAACCAAACAATAGTTTAGCCTAACCAGTAAAAAAAAAAAATTTATATATATATATATATATGATCAAATTCACAACAGCAACTTGAAAGAGTAGCTAAGAATCTTAGGAGGCAGTGAGTTTATGTTAATGAGGGAGGAACAAATCAGAAAAGCAGGGTGAGAATGGCTGCACAACTCTAACAATGTGACGAATGTCACTGAATTGTACATGTAGAAACTGTTGAATTGGTATACATTTTGCTATGCACATTCTCAACAACAAAATAAATAAAATTAAAAAAATTAATCTATAATCTAAAGAAGAAAAAGCACATGATCGTATCATTTAATGGAGGGGAAAAAAAATTGGGAAAGTTCAACACCCAATCAGTAATAATATAATAAAAAAAAAAAAAAACGCAGTGAACTAAGATTAGACAGAAAGTTCCTCAATATAACAACAACAACAAAAAAAATAGACATCTTAAAAAAAAAAACCAAAAAACTACAGTTAACACCATCTTTAATGGTGAAAGACTAAATGTTTTCTCCCTATAATGGAGAAAAAGTCAAGAAGATTTACTCTCACCACCCCTATTCAATATCACCCTGGAAGACCTATTTAGTGCAGGAAGAAAAGAAAAAGGGAAAAAAGACATATACATTGGGAAAGAATAAATAAACCTCTCCAGGTTCTCAGAATACATGATTGTCTATATAGAAAATCCTAAAGAATGTATATAAAAACTTCTGGAATTAGTAAGTTAGTTTAGCAGGGTCACAGAATATATGATTAACGTATGGAAAAATAATATTTCTATGCATAACTCATTAGCAATTAGAAATTGAAATAAAACACCAATACCATTTACAATAGCTTCAAGGAATGAAATACCTAGGTATTAATCTAATAAAACTTGGCAGAATCTACAAAGTGCTGATGAAAGAAAGCAAAGAAAACCTAAACTAGTAAAGAGACATACTGTGTTCATGGATAGGAATTCTTAACATAATAAAGAAGTCAATTCTCCCAGGAGTGATATGTAGATTTAACACAATACCAAGCAAAATCCTGGCAGAATTCTGTGTCAATATAGACAGGCTGATTCTAAAAATGCATATGGAGACATGAAGAAACTCGCCGGTACAATTTTGAAAATGAAGAATAAAGTTGGAGGAATCACAGTAACAATTTTAAAATGTAATATAAAGTCATCAAAATAGTGCATACCGGCAGAGGGATAGACGCATAGATCAGTGGAACAGAATAGAGAGTTCAGATATAGAAACAAGCAAGTACAGCCAAGCACTGGTGAGCATAAGTAGTAACTGAAATCCTCTTTTATTGCAACTGGTAATACAGAATGAGGGCAACCCCTCTAGAAAACAGTCTAGGCATTTGTTATAAAGGTAAACATACACTTAACAGATGACCCAGAAATCCTACTCCTAGCATTTACCCTAGATAAATGTCAACTTACATTCACACAAAAACATAAAATCATATATATAATACATTTTATTTCCATATATATATTATACTTTATTTCTTGGAGCAGTTTTAGGTTCAAAAAAATTGAGCAGAAAGTACAGGGCTTCCCTTTCTTCCTTCTACACACAGTTTTTCCTATTATTAGCTTCTTGTATTAGTGTGATATGTTTTAATTTGTGAACTGATATTGATACACTATTAAAGTCCATAGTTTACATTAGGGTTCACTGTTTTGTACAGTCTTATGGGTTTTGACAAATGCTTAATGTCATGTGTCCACCACTACAGTATCATACTGCGTAGTCTCACTGCTCTAAACATGCCCTGTGCTTCACCTAGTCATCCCTCCCTTCCTCCCCCACCCCACTACCAAAGCCCTGACAACCACTGATATTTTCACTCTCTCTACAGTTTTGTCTTTTCCAGAATGTCACATAGTTGGAGTCATAAAGTATGTAGCCATTTTCTACGCAATTCTTTTTAATATGAGTTTTATTTAGTACTATTCAAAACCCAAAACAATCCAAATATTCTTCAGTAAATGAAAGGATAAACAAACTATAGTATATCCTGTATTAATGTCTTATTATTGCTGAAACCAATTACTACAAACTTAGTGGCATAAGATAACACATATTATTATCTTATAATTCTGGAGGCCAGAAATCCAAATGAGTCTTACGGACCTAATATCAAGGTGTCAGCAGGGATGTGTTCTTTATGGCAGCTCCGGGGGAGAATCTGTTTTCTTGACTTTTCCAGCTTCTAGAGGCGTCTGCATTTCTTGGTTCTTGAGCTCTTCTTCCACCTTAAAACATATCACGCCAACCTCTGCTTCCGTTGTCACAACTCTTTTTTCTAACTTGACCCTCTTTCCTCCCTCTTATAAACCCTAAACCAAATCAACTGCCATCAAGTCAATTCCGACTCATAGCGACCCTATAGAACAGAGTAGAACTACCCCACAGAGTTTCCAAGGCGTGCCTGGTGGATTCGAACCACTGACCTTCTGGTTAGCAGCCATCGCACTTAACTACTACACTACTACACCACCAGGGTTTCTCCTCCCTCTTATAAGGACCCTGTAATATATTGGGCCTGCCCAGATAATGCAAGATATTCCATCATTTCAATATTCTTTATTTAATCAAATCTACAAAGTCTCTTTCAACCATGGAATGGAAAGTAGGTTCTTGGGATTAGGGCATGGACATCTTTTGGGTAGGGGGACCATATTCTGTGTACCATACCATAGAATATTACTCAGCAATAAACAGGAACACACTATTGACACATACAACAACTTGGATTAATCTCAAAGGCTTTATGCTAAATGATAGAAGGTCATATAAATGATTCCTTTTGTATGATATTCTAGAAAATACAAATATGTAGCAATGGAGAACAGATGAGTGGTTAGCAGAGTTTAGGAACAGGGAAGGGCAAAACTACAAAGGGATGGCATGAGTGAGGTTTTCATTGTAATGAAAGTGTTCTCTATCCAGGTTGTGCTGGTCGTGGTTGCATGAATCTACAAAAAAAAAAAAAGATACCTGTGTTAAATCATGGAGATCTCTACACTGAAATAAGAAGTTTTTTCTATGTTTAAATACTTTTTTAAGAAGTATACAGCTGGCAAGAAATGAAACTCTATCACTCTTGGGGTCCCAACCTTGCATTTTTTTTGTTTTTTACATTAAGGGAGACAGAAGAAGAATCGATGCATTTGAGTTGTGGTGTTGAATGTTGAATATACCGTAGACTGCCAGAAGATGAGCAAATCGGTTCTGGAGGAAGTATGGCCAGAATACGCCTTAATAGCAAAGATGGTGAGGCTTTGTCAGGAAGAAAAAAGATATCATGTTTGGTAGATGGCCCAGGAAAACAACGGAAATACTTCATGAGATGGATTGACACAATAGCTACAACAATGGACTAAAAACATACCAACAGTGGTGAGAATGGAGCAGTATCGGGCAATGTTTCACTCCATTATATACGAGGTGGCTGCGTGCTGGAGCCAACTTAAGAGCGACTAACAGCATAGGGTGACGATGGCGCCCAGAGGAATGGACATACCCCAGGCACTCACTTTCTTGACCGTTTTGCAGAGAGCCCACGTGATTTGCTCACCTCGCATGCTCACATATACGTGTCAATAAGGAAACAGAGGGAGTCTCTGGGTGGTACAAATGGTTAGCAGTCTCAGCTGCTAACCAAGAGGTTGGAAGTTTGAGTCCACCCAGAGGTGCCTTGGAAGAAAGGCCTAGCGATTCACTTCCGAAAAATCAGCCACTGAAAACGCTGTGGAGCACAGTTCTACTCTGACACACATAGGGTCTCCACGAGTTGGAGTCAACTCGAGGGCAACTGGTTTTAAGGAAAGAGAACACACCTCATTGCAGATGCCTGCAGGTCCACGAAGCCTAGAGGGAGAGCTTTCATAGGTGCAAAAGCCCGCCTCTACTTGGCACGGATGACTTTGAGAAATCCCCATGTAGCAATGGTTTCAAACACTTTTTATTTAGTGCTTTTTAAATATATTTATATCTTTGGCCCTGTTTCACATTTTTCACTGAGTTCCCTTTTCCTTTCGGGAGGCAGAGGCCAAAACAAACAGAAAATGAGTTACGGGAGCCTGAGCAAGAAGTCTCCTGAGAGGCCACCGTCTCCTGGAAAATTCTTCTCAAGAGTTTACGAGACAGATATAAATATATGCCGGTTGAAGACTTCCGTGACCTTTACACTGTTTGCATTTCAGGAAGATTCCAAGAAGAGTTTCTGTCCCTGGCTCATCCTTGGGATTCTAGGCTTAAATTAAAAATCTAGACCAGATTACGTTTCAAGCGAAATATCTTCCAGAAACAGCAATACCATGGAATCTGGGAGTCAGAGTGCCTACTGGGTTTTAGGAAATGTGGTTAGTGCTTTCTCTAAGTGATTCATTCAATCCCAGCAACTTTAGGAGGTAGGGATTGTTCTCATCTTACAGAAGAGGAAATTTCTTTGTGTGTAAAATGCATTTATACTACCTGTCTTGCAGGATTGTTACAGATTCGGCATTAAGGCGTAGACATAGTAGGTGCGCAATAAATGACAAAGGTTATTACATGCGGATAAACCAGGATCCAAATCCAAGTTCCACTAGCTCAAAAGTGCAGGTTCTTTCCATTTCACCACAAAGGCTCCTCTGGGGCCTAGCCAGGCCAGTCTACTCTCCTACCCTTTGCACCATCACTATGGGCACCAGAGGCTGTTTTCCTAGCACCCTTAATGGGAATAGCCATCACCCTCTGTACCTTAGATTTCTCTACATCTGTGAAGAAGGGCTTCCCACTAGAACACCTCTTCTTTTCTGCCTATAAATACAAGCTCCTCCTTTTTTTCAGGGCTTTGCTATCATTCGCTTTGTTGACAAATTAGATACCTGGTACCAGATGCAGTCAAGTCGATTCTGACTCATGGTGACTCCTCATGTGTCAGAGTGGAACTGTGCTCCATATGGTTTTCAGTGGTTGAGTTTTCAGAAGAAAACCACCAGGCCTTTCTTCTGAGACACCTCTGAGCAGACTTGAATCACCAAACTTTTGGCTAGAAGCTGAGAATGTTAACCATTTACAGCACCCAGGGACTCTCATAAGCTAGCTAGCTTACCAGATAGATAGCTGCTGTCCCGTTGACTACAAGTCATAGCAACTGGATGTTCAACAGAATGAAACACGGCCCAGTCCTGTATCATTGTCACAATCGTAGACATGTTTGAATCCCTCATTGCAGCAACTGTGCAAATCCATCTCACGAAGGACCTCCCTTCCCTCACTGGACCTCTACTTCACCAAACATGATGTCTTCCTGCAGCAATTGATCCCTCCTGATGGCACGTGCGAAACAAGCAAGTCGAATAATGTTCTTCTATGATCCAGAAGGTTATTACTGGCTAATTTTCAGAAGTAGATGGCCAGGTCTTTCTTGCTAGTCTCTCTTAACCTGGAAGCTCCACTGAAACCTGCCCATCATGGATGACCCTGCTGGTATTTGAAATACTGGTGGCATAGCTTCCAGTATCACAGCAACATGCATGCCACCACAGTAAGACAAACTGACGGATGGTGAGTGACAAGTGAGGAGGTGACAAAAGTAATCAATCTGAGGATGCAACCAAGAGTGTAGTATCTTTAAAAAAACCCTTGTGATTCGATGGCCAGGAGCATTGCTCTCTTGTTCCCAGCTCCTTCTGAGTAGAAGGTAACTGCTGTAGATATATTTCTTCAGCTTTATTCTGCAATACGCAGGGTGGAGCCCTTGCCAAAATTTCCCAGGAGGCCTTGAAACCGGTAAGGAGAGAACCATTCCTCCTCAGTGGCTCTTCCTTCTGTGATGAATATGCAATTCATATGGGTGCTTGCTGTGTCCATTACCTCCAGTGGGCATATTCATTTCTGATACTCTTTGGATGAGAGGACACTTACTACCTTAAGACACTGAGTCTACATATTTGGGTAGTTCCTCCATATCGGTATGTCTAGATGTTGTCAAAAAATGAAATGGCAAGATATGAGCTGTACCAGAACTAGAAGAAGGAGAGAGTTGTACGTGTACAAACAACAGTGAAATCCCATTCAGTCAGATTAAAAGCAGAAGCAAACTGTCTGACTTAGTAAAATTTCTGAGTTAGAGAATTTATTGCTCTACTTTCTGTGTTTTTTCACAAATTTTAAATATCAAAGGCTGATTTTTGAAAATATATAAAAATTGAGGAAGTGAAAAGTTGTAGTTGCTTGTTGTTAGGTGCCATCGAGTCAGTTCTGATTCATAGCAACTCTATATACCACAGAAGGAAACACTGCCCCGTCCTGTGCCATGCTCACAATCATTGTCATGCACATTGTTGCAGCCACTGTGTCAGGCCATCTCATTGAGGGTCTTCCTCTTTTTTTTCTGACCCTCTACTTTGCCAAGCGTGGTGTCCTTCTCCAGGGACTGATCCCTCCTGATAACTTGTCTGAAGTATGTGAGAAGAAGTCTCACCATCCTGCTTCTAAGGAGCATTCTGGCTGTACTCCTTCCAAGACAGATTTGTTCATTCTTCTGGCAGTCTGTGGTATAGCGAGTGTTCTTCACCAACACCATAATTCAAAGACATCAATTCTTCTTCTGTCTTCCTTATTCATTGGTAAGCTTTTGCATGCAAAAGAGGTGATTGAAAATACCATGGCTTGGGTCAGGCGCACCTCAGCCCTCAAAGTGACATCTTTGTTTTTTTAACAGTTTAAAGACATCTTTTGCAGCAGGTTTGCCAGTGCCATACGTCACCTGATTTCTTGACTGCTGCTTCCAGGGCATTGATTGCATATCCAAGAATGAAATTATATTTCAGTTGTTTGAAATAACCTCACTGAAGGAGGTAGGTCTTAAAAAGATGCTCACCTAATTTGACTATAAGACTAAAGGCAAAATAAACTGTACATAAGCACTGTACTCTAGTTGGTAAAGTTGTTTCCCATGAAGGTACAAATTAACAATTTGGAAACTACCACACGTATATACTGAGTCTGAACAACTTAGTAATGAATGGTGGATAATAGGAACCAAGTTCCCAAATGTTGAAGTGGGAAGTTATAGGCAAGCAAGGGGAGAAAGCTAGAATGACCCGTGTGGTAATGGATTAGAGTTGGCGGCATTAGTGTGAACTCATGCTTATCTCAAGATAGATACAAATAGTTATAAATAGAAATATCCATTTTTTATATGTATATAGGTGGCTAGTGCACACATATATATTTCCTTGCTCTGTCAGCTGACAGAGTCTAGGAGCAGTACCTCCTCAGTTACAATAAGTACAGCTTGGACTGGGATTTTGGTTTCTGACACCATTCTTCAATAAAATCAACTAGGGCTCCTTGGGGAAAGGCTACTCCAGGAGTGAAACAGGGAACATACGAGATCAACCTGGGACATCTTATAAGGGCAGAAAGTAAAGAAGTGCTAAAAAGAAGAGGAAATATGATGAGGGCATGCCAAAGAGACAAAGGAGTCAACTTAAAGAACTCTCAATGGCCAAAGATGGATCAATTGGAATTGAATTATAACCCAAATTATAACATAAACACCAATGAGGCCATACTGAGTTAAATACAGGACTAAATAAATAAATAAGAGAAAAATAGACAAATTTCTCTCTAGTATCTACGAATAAAGTAGTATTATAGATGAATAGTATCATTTGATAACTTCCTGTGAATGAATGGATGCCTACCCTGAGAAGATACTTATCTACTTTTGTCGGAATTTTCCTTTATATGACAGCGGTATTTGAAACCCTCAGGTTAAAATTTCAAAGTCCAATAACAGTCCTTTTCTAGCACTTCTGGAAACACAATGACTAAATTAACTTGGAGTTTAAAATGCCACCCAGTCCCCAAAGAACTACCATTATTAGAATGATGCCCAAAGATTCTCAGTTCCTGAGTGTCAGCTTTATTTTAATGGAGATCTCATCTCAGGTTTATTTGTTCCGTAACAACAATAGAAAAAGAAGAAGAAAGAAAAAAAGCCCACCTATCTCTCAGCTCCCTTCAGCAGTAAAAGGATCCCACCAGGCAGAAATGTTCCCCAGCTTGGTTACACTGTAAACCTTTAGGCCTATTCCAGCCACAATAAATCCCACACATCTTTTGGGGAAATGTGCCATTCACACGGCACTTGCCTTTTGAGACTATGTGTGTGCACTTCTTGTGCCAAAGGCATTGGAGAGTGTAACAAAGGATGTACTTGGTGATGAAATGAGCTTGCTGGCCTAGCAATATATTTCAATTGCTGTAGAAACACCCAGATAGGGTACTGTCTCAGTTTCTGTCCTCTGTGTCAATAAACAAGCATCCATTTTATTCCAAGTGTCAAAGCTGAACCTGCACAAAACATCGAATCATTAATTTAATTGAAAACCCACTTCTCCCGTATTAAGTGTGCAATTACGCACATGATAATAACCTCTCCCGTTCACATAAGGCTTTACGCCTAACTAAGACTTTCATAACAGATATGCCATTAAGCCTTAAGCTCCTCCGTCCTGACTCATTCCCTTCAACTGCCCACCCTTCTCGCAAAACACATGAATAAGAAGCCTGGAATGTTGGTGTTACTTTACAGATTGGGAAAATGGAAGCTTACACAATGTAATGCCCCAGGGGTTAGGAAAATAGTAAATAGAGAAGCATCTATGCGAACAGATTGTAAGCTGATTATTATTATTATTATTTTTTTTTGCTGGGCCTTGCTCAGAGTTTATCATCAGATGAAGGCCCAGTTGTCGCAAAGGGATTTCTGGGGTCTCTACTTCGGAAGACTCTTTCTTTTCCCCTCTTTTGATACTTCCCACTCTCTCCAAACTCCTTGAACTTCTGTCTCAGCATGCATTGTAATTTGCAGGTGTAATCACACTCAGAGACTAAGTCACTTGCCCAAGGTCACTTGACCAGTAAATGGTAGAACTGAGCCCAGACCAGGCAATAATTGGTGCTCTTTGTACTGAAAGGCAACCTTGAGTTCGCTGGCAGGGTAATGAGGAATTTCAGCTCTTAAAGATCAAGGACTAAGGACTAAACGTATTTATATTCATCACATGAACACAATATGCGAAACACCTGAGAAAGAAATAGGATGTGAAGTTTTCTACTTGTTTTGTATATGTGCAAGGCACTTTGAGGTCTATATTATTGGCTTTCCAAGGCATAGTTTTTTTTTTTTCTTTTTCAGAACGAAAACAGCTGAGTATTTTCCACTTGAGTACAAATGAATGCCTAAGTTGCAAAGGTGCCTACAGCCCAAACTTACTTAACTTTCAATTTAGGTATCCACCCTGAATTGCACAATCGTCAGATGGGATGTGATGCAATACATATATATTTTTTTTTAAACAGACTTTGCAAAACAAGTATTGAGTAACCCAAATCTCTCTTTATCCTTCTATGTGCCTAGCTAGCTTGCAGGTCTGTTTGATGGGGTGGTGGTGGGGGCGGTGGGTGAATGTGCCCTTGGACAGCAGTTCAGCAAGATACTCAAAGGCTTGGGAAAAGCAAGAGGCTTCGGGATGTTGCAATCAGTTGGCTAGGCTGAGATTAACCAAGAAGGAAGTGCTTAGGCTCCCTGCGTGCCCCTCCCATCCTTTCACAGGAGGCAGTAAGGACAGGGACAGAGGCCAAATACATGTGATACACTTCACTGTTTACATCGTGGACTGCAGGGCCTAAGGCAGGGTTTGGAAAACTTTCTAATGTCTTTTTTTCCGTTGAAAAGATGATGCAACATCACAGAAAATTCTGAGAAGAGAAAAATTAATCACCCATAATTTCATCACCCTAACACAAGTGTTTCCAGTTTATGTATTCCCTTCCAGGCCCCTTTGTCATTCATTCTATATTTTACAGTGTGGGATGGGATAAAGAAAGTGCCATGTCTGTTGAGCCCTATTTTGTTAGAAACTGGACTCAATGATTTATATTTAGAATCAAATTTATTTGTAATAAAAATTCCCCAAGGTCAGCCTGAAGATGAGAGTATCACTGAAGAAAATTTCAGTACCTTAAAGTTGCCTAAACAAGTCATAGGTAGAGCCCTGGTGGTGCAGTGGTTAAAGTGCTCTGCTGCTAACCAAAAGGTCCGTGGTTCAAACCCACCAGCCATTCCACGGGAGAAAGAGGAAGCAATCGGCTTCTACAAAGATTTCAGCCTTGAAAATCCTATGGGGCAGTTCTTCTCTATCCTATAGGGTCACTAACTAGTACCTGTTGCCTTCGAGTCGATTCCGACTCATA
The DNA here is from genome assembly GCF_030014295.1 of Loxodonta africana. Lineage (NCBI taxonomy): Eukaryota > Metazoa > Chordata > Mammalia > Proboscidea > Elephantidae > Loxodonta > Loxodonta africana. The sequence goes on along the minus strand of NC_087353.1, from coordinate 23,435,920 downwards.
GCGACCCTAAAAGACACAGTAAAACTGCCCCATAAGGTTTCCAAGGAGTGCCTGGTGGATTCAAACTGCTGGCTTTTTGGTTAGCAGTTGTAGCTCTTAACCACTATGCCACCAGGGTTCCATAGGGTCACTAGGAGTAGGAATCAACTTCATGGCAATTTTTTTTTTTTTTTTTTGAAGCAATCTGGGATTCTAATTTAGTTCTTTATGACTACAAAACCAGTGGTTTAGTCTACAGCATAGTAAATCAACAAAATAAATAAACAAACAAACCCATTGCTGTTGAGTGGTTTCCAACCAATTCATAGTGACTCTACAGGACAGAGTGGAACCACCCCATAGTGTTTCCAAAGAGACTTGAAATGCCTACCTTTTGGTTAGCAGCTGAGCTCTTAACCACTGTGCCACCAGGGCTCCAGCTAATCAATACAGTACCTTAAATTTTTCTTTCCCATTTACCATTAAACCAAAGCACCTTATTTTATATTACTCTTCAAAATTAATATTTGAATATATATTATCTAAATATCAATCGATATATCACCATTGAGTACAGGGCATTACATTTTGCAGCATTTACAATTCTCAGACTATAAAAAATTCAAATATGTAAGAAGTGTAACTTTATTTTGTATATAAATACTTTGATTTCCATTTCAGGCCTCCATTTTACTGAATAATTCGAATTTATTTTCTTCAACGAGGAATTTACACTTCTGGAACCCAGGCAAATTCCAGGGTATTGTCTGTGTTCCAGGTTCTTAACTAGTGCCTGGCATGCTGGGAAGGAAATTGTGTGACCCTTAGCTGTTTACCTTCTTTTCACTTTAACACCCCTTGGGATGCTCTGAGACTCTTTCAATTCGTAGTCATTAGTCTATGAAGGTCACTTCGGCTAGCACTCTCTTTACCTGATTCCACTGCCTCACTGGGTCTGGCTTGGTTCAACTGCTACCACGCCTGTCTTCAGAGCAAGGGAACAGGAGCAGGATGACAGATGAATTGTTGGCAATATCGTCCAGCTCTAGCTTTCCATGGCCTTGCTTCCTCTCTGATGTGTTCCTATTTAGAGTACATCAGCTGCATTTCCCAGTGGGGTTCTTCAAGACAGTCACAGGCTATGAGCTCAATTGCATGCATTTCTGAAGACTGTGATGAATCTTGGGATGTGGCTGAGCAAGAGAAGATACTGGGATGGTACTTAGAAGTGTAACCATCTTACAGATGACCAAAGAGGTGACTTTTTTTTAATGACTAATGTGCCATAAACTTCAACAAGAGCATGCTTCCCTAATGTTATTTTAGGTCAAGTTCTCAACTTCCTATGGTTACTCTGAGAGAGTGTCTTTTCTGAAAGGAGATAAAGTATATTTACAACATATGAATCAAGTCATTCAAGAAACGATGTGTTAGTCTCTGCAAATTTGCATGTGAATATAATCCTGCTCTTAGTTTCACGGGATTGACTTTTATGAAGTCAACTAAGCAAAAATAGTTGTAAAATACTGCAGTTATTGTTAAAATAGCACAAATCAAGGTTGCTAAGGGACCCCTATTATTTTAGCCTTTCATCAATTTTCCTTTACAGTTCTTCATATTGGTGTATGCTCCTGACCCCCATATTGGCCATATGAAACATGCTACTATGTCAATGGTGGCGGTGTATTGGAAGGTGACATCCATGGAATCATATTAAAAAAAAAAAAAAAGAAAAACCAATTGCCATTGAGTTGATTTTGACTCATAGCAACCTTAAAGGACAGAGTAGAACTTCCCCATAGGGTTTCCAAGGAGCAGCTGGTGGATTCAAACTGTTGACCTTTTGGTTAGCAGGTGAACTCTTAACCACTGTGCCACCAGGGCTCCCAGGGTTCCATAAGCCAAAAATCAAACTTGTTGTCTGCCAGTCAATTCCAAATCATAGCCACCCTATAATGGCACTCTGTATAAAGACTGATGCCTAAAGGTGTCTCAAGTCTCATTAGTAATTGGTTTTCTTTTGCCTTAAGGGCATATTTAATCTTACCTGTGACTATGCATATGTTTTGTTTGTTTGTTTTGGCTACCAAGGAGAAAAAAAAGCCAGTGTTGAGGACCACCTCTAGGAACCCTACAGGACCATGTGGCATGCATTTCGTACACTGACTCTATATACTCTGGAAACCCAGGTGGCACAGTGGTTAAGAGCTACAGCTGCTAACCAAAAGGTCGGCAGTTCAAATCCACCAGGCTCTCCTTGGAAACCCTATAGGGTAGCTCTACTCTGTCCTATAGGGTCACTGTGAGTCAGAATCACCTTGACAGCAATTTTTTTTTTCTTTATATATACTCCAGCCTCTCTCTCTCTCTCCCTTTCTTTTTTGCTTCTCTTGTTTTTCCTTCACTAGAATTCTTTTTTTTTTTTTTTTTAAATCTTATTGTATTTACTGTGCTGTTGTCAGCTACCTCAAATCCATTTTGGAAAGACATAGTAAATTAGATTGATGATGGATGGATGGATGGATGGCTAGAAGGATAGATTTCCCCTTGAGAGAGCTATGGAAAATGTCACTAAGACAATGACATGTTCAAGCTGAGCCTTAGCAGTTGGTCTTAGAGGTCTCAGAGGTGGCTGCTTGAGGTTCCTACCTGAGGGTAGGTAGGGCAGAGGCATGGGGAGTCCGGTTGGCACTAATCTGTGTTGAACAGAGCTAATTAAATAAGTGGCTTAGTAATCACATCATCTGATTAACGCGCTCCAGAATGGATCCTAGCTACTTTGGTCTTTATGCTGATGAAAGCTTTTTGAAGAAGAAGAAAAAAAAAATCCTCTCCCTATGCTCATCCAGTAATTATCCATTTCTTGCCTACCTCTTGCTGTTTTTGATAAGAGCCATTACGATAATAATTACAGACTTGACTAATGTGTTAATAACTCTATGGATGTACACTTCTTTATGCCTCTCTAAAAGCCTGAAATATGTTAACCTTCTGAATGTCTTCAGTGACAGGCTGTGTCAGACTTTTATTAATGGCCTGGTTCAGCTGCCTAAACTCCAGCTAGCTGCAAACGTGTGCGTGGTGTAGGAACAAAGCCTTTTCATTTTGCTCATGGTCATTTCCCTTTTTAGGAACTTGAAATGAAATACTGTGTTTATCCCGTATATCCTAAGAATGTACGTCAGCTGCAAAGCCTGAAATAGACATGGTTTTGCTGCCCTAAATATTTGATTCTTGAGTCAAGTTTTTATAATTGCTAGACATCCTTCATTAAATATAGAAGGACAGCAGAACTGCACATTTGAAATAAACACCGGCTCAGATCTAGCACAGTTTATAGTTCATTTTTTAAAATATCCGCAGAGTTGGTGAGTGAAGTGGAATGAGAAAATAATTGATTCATCTAAAGTTGTGAAGCTTAAAGAACACATGATTAAGAGGTCTCTGGGGTGTAAGAGGAATCCCTGGTGGCACAGTAGTTAAGAGTTCCAGCTTCTGACCAAAAGGTCAGTAGTTCGAATCCAGCAGGCACTCCTTGGACACTCTAGGGGGCAGTTCTACCCTGCCCTATAGGGTTGCTATGAGTAGGACTTGACTCAACTGCAGTGGGTTTGGTTCTTTTAGGGGGATATATAATATGGTGTTTCTAACAGGCAAGAGGAGCATAGTGACACAAACTTCACCACACCCTTTTGTAAAACCATTGTTTATCTGCCAGGGCCTGTGTTTCCATTGCTCCAACTCTATGGCTGCTGGACCACTGATAAGTATTTCCAGATTAAACAGTGAAGACAAATACATTTACCACAGACAAAAGCACATATTAGGGGACCTAACTGCCTTTGAACTGTTTGATAACTTATCTTCTACAACCAGGGCATTAAGCTAAACTTGCAAAGCTACCTTGATATCTGCAAAAACAGTCTTGGGATAAAAATATTTTTTAGTAGTCCTGCTTGGTACATGCTAAAGTTAGAGAAAAAATAAAGGATGCAAAGTTCACGTGTGTCTATCGGGTGTGCTTATGTATGTGAAATCCCCATGCTTTTCCTTCTTACACTCCTGATGTCAGACTTGTCTTGCCTCTGAACACTGGAATTTAGACTCCAATGTTAATTTGAAAAGAAACTTGAAATAGTTTGGTTTCCTGAAGCTAAACTTAATGAAGAATTATAAATTTGGTTTTTTTATTTGAAGATGTTATAGCGAAAGGAGTTTTGTAATGGTATTTTGAAGATAATGATTAAAGCCTAAAAATACATAGACAGATGGATAGATAGATATGCTACCAGACCTCCAGGTCTCCCTCAGTATGACACTGAGGCACAAGTCAGATGAAAGCCAAGGAATAAAAACTATCTGGTTGGCCAAGCAAAAAACTTCACCATGAACTCTTCGCCGAGATGGCTCTCTCATAGGCAGGTACAGTGGTTTATGTACGGAGAGGAAGCAGACTAGGGGTGGGCTCCTTTTCGGGGCGTGTTCAGGGGCATGGTCCATCAGGATTGGTGGCCAGCTCCTGTAATGATGCCCACGTCATCAGGTAGGCGCAGTCACGCTGGGCCTGTGACAGTGGGGGAAATAGTGGCTTAGCTCCACCCAGCCGCCATCCAGTGGTTTCCTGCCTCAGCTAGGTCGATAGACAGATGCCAAACAGGCACAAATAGTCATAGACAAGCTGAGCGGTCCAGGTTGACAAAGATTGATTAGTTCTATAAACTTACAGCCAAAATACCTGCTGCTTCTTTTTTTTAATCAGTAATTAATGTATTCAACAAGCATTTATCAAACTGCTATCACATAGCTACTGTAATGCAAGTTGCTAGAAATATAAAGTAGATTAAGACATGTATTTCTGCCAAAGTTTGCACACACAAGTGAAAAGAAGATTGAAATGTTGTGAGCCAGTCTCCGTGAAAAAAGTAATAAACAGGTGTCTTTTAGTTATCTAGTGCTGCTAAAACAGAGGGGCCCTGGTGGTGCAGTGGTTAAGAGCTATGGCTGTTACCAGAAAGATCAGGAGTTCAAATCCACCAGCTTCTCCTTAGAAATCCTATGGGGCAGTTCCACTCTGTCCTATAGCATTGCTATGAGTCCGAATGGACTTGTGAATTTGGGAGTATGGCTATAACAGAAACACCAAAATGGGTGGCTTTATCACACAAAAATTTATATCCTCACAGTTTGGGAGGATAGAAGTTTGAGTTCAGGGCACCAGCCCTAGAGGAAGGCTTTCTCTCTGTGGGCTCTGGGGGAAGGTCCTTCCTTGTCTCTTTTAAGCTTCTGCTCCTAGGCGACCTTCATGTGGCTTGGCATCTCTCTTCCCCTATCTCTGCTTCCTAACTTGCATATTTAATCTCTTTTATATCTCAAAAGAGATTGATGTAAGACACACTCTATATTAATATTGTCTTATTAACATAACAAAGAAAACCCATTCCCAAATGGGAGTATAGCCATGGGTATAGATTTTGAAGGGACACAATTCAATCTGTAACAACATGGCAACTCTAAATGCCAAGAGAATAAGCACAACTCTCAGACTGGGTGGGGAGAAAAGAGGACACCAGAGGTGACTTCCTGGAGAGGCTATTTGCGCTTGCTTCTTTTGGTTTGGGAACGGCAAAGGCAAGAGTTAATTATGGATCTCAGATTGATATGTGAATGTGTAAGAACACTTCCCTATTGTTGTTTATTTATATATATATTTATTTACTTATTTATTTTCCTCTCTTACTATTCCTCACTCCCATTTCTCCTGCCCCCATTATCAGCAACAGTTTTATTCTGGTTAATGTTTATTTTTGTATGTCTTTATATACTGTGTCTGTCATTGTTCATTGTGTATGCCTTTTAATTTCTATAAGTGGTGGTGTTTACAACTCATTCTCTTTTGAAATTTTTGCACTATGTACGGTGTTGTTAATATCCATTAATCATGCCACTAGCCCATTGCTGCATATCAGTCTACCTCTACCTAGTCACCATTCTAATGATGAATAAACCCATTGCCATTGAGTCTATTCTGACTTATAGTGACCCTACAGGACTTAAGGCTTCCAAGGATGTAAATCTTTACAGAAGCAAACTGTCACAACATTCTCCTGAAGAGCCACTGTTGGGTTCGAACTTCCAACCTTTCAGTTAGCAGCCACGCACTTAACTACAGTGCCACCAGGACTCCCTTTCACCATACTTATTCAGTCTGAAGTTGAGCAAATAATCCGAGAAGGGGGACCATATGGAGAATGGGGCACCAGGGTTGGAGGAAGACTCATTAACAACTTGCGGCAATACACAGATGACAAAACTTTGCTTGCCAAAAGTGAAGATGACTTGGAGCACTTAGTGATGAATATCAAAGACTACAGCCTTCAGTATGGATTACACCTCAAAATAAAGAAAACAAAAAATCCTCATAACTGGACCAATAAGCAACATCATGATAAATGTAGAAAAAGGATTGAAGTTGTCAAAGATTTCATTTTACTTGGATCCACCATCAACACCCATGGAAGCAGAAGTCAAGAAACCAAACGACTTACTGCATTGGGCAAATATGCTGCAAAAGACCTCTCTAAAGTGTTAAAAAGCAAAGATTTGAGGGCTAAGGTGTGCCTGACCCAACCCATGGTATTTTCGATCACCTCATACTCATGCAAAAACTGGACAATGAATAAGGAAAACCAAAGAAGAATTGATGCTTCTGAATTTGGGTGTTGGTGAAGAATATCGAATGTATCATGGCCTACCAGTAGAACGAACCAATCTGTCTGGGAAGAAGTACATTCAGAATGCTCCCTAGATGTGAGGACAGTGAGAATTCATCTTACATACTTTGGACATGTTATCAGGAGGAATCAGTCCCTGGAGAAGGACATCATGTGTGGTAAAGTAGATGATCAGCGAAAAAGAGGAAGACCCTCAACAAGGTGGACTAATGCAGTGGCTGCAACAATGGGCTGAAACATAGTAAGGATTGTGAGGATGGTGCAGGCCTGGGCAGTGTTTTGTTCTGTAGTACATACGGTCACTATGAGTCAGAACTGACTCGACGGCACCTACCAACAACAACAACAACACTAATGATGGACATACATGCGACCTCCAACTTCCTCTGACTGCACATGAACATCCTTGTCAAATTGACTGTTAAAGCATCTAAGATTTATTCATTTTCTTCTAAAATCAAGTCATCCAGCATTTCTTGCCATATAAAACACACAGTCTTCCTTTTCTTCTAGGTATAGTTGGGAGCAGGAGATTATAAATAAAACTGCTGTGATAGAAACAAATGATCAAAGGTTCCAAGATGTAAGAGAAGGTAGTTAGCATTTGTTAAGCACCTACTACAAGCTAGGCTTTCTGCTAAGAACTTTTCAAGTGTTGTACAACATTCCTAGTGAGTGAGGGAGAAGAAGGGAAACCGAGAAAAAAGCTCAAGAAACCGTCTTTCAAGGTGAAAGATTTGAATCTTTCAGGGAAGACAGAACTTCTTCAAGCATAGCTAGCAGGCAGGAAGAATGTTATAGACAGAGAAAATCTAAAGAATAAAGGATTGGAGTTGAGAGCAGACTGGGCACTTTTGGGGAGACAGATATTAGCTCCATTTGAGGGAAGCATTGAGACTTAAAAATATATAACATGGAGCCCTGGAGGTGCAGTGGTAAAGAGTTTAGGCTGCTAACCAGAATGTCAGCAATTTGAATCCACCAGCCACTCCTTGAGAATCCTATGGGGCAGTTCTACTCTGTCCTATAGTGTTGCTGTACCTCCCTAACATTTGAGGTCTTGGGAACCTGTATAATGAGTACCCGCATACCATATACCTCTACATTTAAGCAGACTGCCACATCCTTTTCCTGCAGAGTGGCCGGTAGATTCACCGCTGTCCTTTAGTTAGCAGTGTGGGCTTTAACCACTAAAGGATGACTAAGGATTTGGTAAAAGTGAACAAGGGAGGAATCTAGTTCTAGCCCAGATTTTCCTTAACCTTTTCCTTGGGACCTCTGTGCCAGGCTATTGAAACCTATAAACTCCTCAGAGCAACGATATTTAAATGCATATGACCACAAGAAACAAATTTTATAGAAGTACAGTTTTAAAATATTGTATTAAAACACAGTTTTAAAATATTAAAAATTGTAATATAGTGCATCTTCATTAATATATTAATACCAAAAAAAAAAAATCCATTGCCATCAAGTTGATTCCAAGTACCGTATTAATAGATCTTAATAAGCACAAAAATCTAGCAATGGTTAAAACCTACAATATTGTCAAAGTAGTGATGAGCATAAGCAATATTTCAAGATGTATTTACAATTATATTGTGGTATGAAACAATCTATAATTTCTAACTGGTGACAAAAAACACGCAGGTTACTGCTAATACTATCGCTGTGGTGTGTTGCTAAATCTATAACTGAAGGAAATCATACATTTCAATTGGTGTGAGTGAAAATAAGCATGAAAATATTTCCCATGTAAGTTCACAGGTCCTGTACCTACAGAACCACTGGGAATCTGTAAAGAAGGATTGACAAATACAAGAAAACAGCAAGAAATGTGCAGGACTGGAGAGGAGATAAGGATTTAGCCTGATTAAAGCTATATGCAAACAAGTGGATCGAAATAAAACCAAGTTATGAAGGCTTATATGAAGATTAGGCAACTTGGTCTTTACTTTTTTAACATGGGAAACCTCAAAAGGATTTTGAGTAGGAGAGTGGCAATATCAAATTTCTGTTCTGGAAAGTTATATCTGGTATCAAAGAGGGGGTACTTGACATAACTCTTGAGCTCTTTATTTTTATGTTTTATATGTTTGAAGGGAGATAAACATAAAGGATTTATTTCTAAATGTTGCTCTGAAATCTATTCTTTTTCTGTACACAGGAAGGGGGTTACAAAGATAAAGACAAGATGACATTCTGGCATGGCATGGTAGGTAACCAAAATTCTAGCAATTCTTGGGGGAAATGTAAATAGTTTAAAAATATCCCAGGAATGTTTTCACCTGCTTGCATGAGTATTCCAAGAATTTCCTTGAGCCTATGTTGCCCTTCCCCTTGACCCTCTTCTCCTCTATCCCCATATCAGAAAAGAGGGATAGCAATTTTAAGTGACTAAATGGGCAGTGGTTAAGAGCTTGGCTTGGCTGCTAACCAAAAGGTTGGCAGTTCGAATCCACCAGCTGCTCTTTGGAAACCCTATGGGGCAGTTTGACTCTGTCCTATAGGGTCGCTATGAGTCAGAATCGACTCAATGGAACGGAATTTTTTTTGTTTTTTTAAAGACACAGAGTAGACATTCAAAGTTCATTGGAAATATCAACCTCCCTAACATTTGTGAGGTCTTATAAACCTCTATAATGAGTCCCGACATAACCATATACCTCGATATTTAAAATTATAAAGCTAGCTAAATTTTTTTTCAATAAAATAACATTTATTTGAGCTTCAAATCTCCTACCTTGACAAATAAACTTTTATAATTACCTGGAAGCCTGTGTTTAAATTTACAATTGCAAGACTCCTTGAGATTCCATGCCAGAATGGGGTGGTATCAGGAAAGCCAGCCCCTGATCTTGACCCATACCCCACACCCATGCTCTTCCATCTTGCATGAATCCATCTGGAAACACTGGTGGCATGGTGGTTAAGTGCTATGACTGCTAACCAAGACGTCGGCAGTTCAAATCCTCCAGGGGCTCCTTGGAAACTCTATGGGGCAGTTCTACTCTGTCCTATAGGGTCTCTATGAGTCGGAATCGACTTGAAAGCAGTGAGTTTTTGAGTTTTTTATGAATCCATCTCACTTACAAGCAACCCTTATCTACATGTCCACACTGTGTCTACACTGCCCATCTATAACCAACTCTTGACCATCTCTTGCACCCAAGGATATGCACACATGTTACAATCAACCTTTGGCTAGATGGACCCTGGGAAGAGGCCTATGCTGGCCCTGGAAGGGAACTCAAGACCTCTAGAGCAAGGAATTACATGATCGCCGTTCCTTAGAGAATGGATTGGAAGTTAGGCATAGTCACCTTACCTCATGGGGATGGTTATAGTTACAGGGCCGGAGGAAAGCCTCCAAAATGTTGTGCTATGGACAAGGACCCCTTGTCTTAGATATCTAATGCTGCTGTAACAGAAATACCACAAATGAATGTCTTTAACAAAGAGAAATTTATTCCCTCACAGTAAAGTAGCCTGGAAGTCCAAATTCAGGGCATCAGCTCTAGGGGAAGGCTTCCGCTCTTTGTTGGCTCTGCAGGAAGGTCCTTGACCTCAATCTTTCCCTGGTGAGAAGCTTCTCCGCACAGGGACCCCAGGTCCAAAGGACATGCTCTGCTCCCGGCACTGCTTTTTTGTGGTATGAGGTCCCCCCCTCTGCTCGCTTCCTATTTTTATATGTCAAGAGATTGCTTCAAGACATAATCCAATGTTGTAGACTGAGTCCTGCCTCACTAACACAACTGACGCCCATCCTCCCCTCATTAACATCACAGAGGCAGGATTTACAACATGTAGGAAAATCACACAAAACTGGGAATCATGGCTCAGCCAAACTGATACATACATTTCTTGGGAGACATAATTCAATCCATGACATCCCTCTTACCAAGGTCGAAGTTCAAAATTAGTTGTGCGAAGGTATGATCTCTTCATCTTTGGCTCATCTAACCGAAAGATGAGAAAAATCAGTCTAAACTTAGTGACTACATTGATGTATTCACTGCTTTATCTATCTCATTACTAGTTTGTTCTTCACATAAACTTATTTATTGTCTATTACTATATATTTAATATAACATATGGCAAAGAGGTCCAAAGCAGAGAAGTGACTTACCCGACAATAAATGGCTATTAAAATTTAGATTTACGATTCAACCAAAATGTATTTGAAAGGAAAGTTACACTTCTTGTCCTCTATATCAAGCTGTGAAGACTCAAAGGGAATACACTATTTCAAACTTTATTTTTTCATTTACTGTCAAACGTTGGTGTTATGGATTGAACTATGTCCCCCAGAAACATGTATTGTCAACCCTAACCTCTATGCCTGTGGTTAAAATCCTGTTTGGGAATGGGTTGTCTTTGTTGTGTTAATGAGGCAGAATTAGCATAGGGTATTTCTTAAATCAATCTCTTTTGAGATATAAAAGAGATTAAACAAGCAAGCAGAGAAAAAGATAGGGTAAGATAGATGCCAAGACACATGGAGATCTTCAAGGAAGCAGAAAGCAGAAGCTGAAGAGACAAGGACCTTCCTCCAGAGCCGACAGAGAAAAAAAGCCTTCCCTGACAGCTGGGGCTCTGAATTTGAATTCGTAGCCTCCTAAACTGTGAGAAAATAAATTTCTGTTTGTTAAAGCCATCCACTTGTGGTATTTCTGTAACAGCAGCACTAGATAACTAAGACACTTGGGTAAACTATTTTATTTATTTATTTATTTATTTTTAATAACTTTTATTAAGCTTCAAGTGAACGTTTACAAATCCAATCAGTCTGTCACATATAAGTTTACATACATCTCACTCCCTACTCCCACTTACTCTCCCCGTCTTGAGTCAGCCCTTTCAGTCTCTCCTTTCTTGACAATTTTGCCGGCTTCCCTCTCTCTCTATCCTCCCATCCCCCCTCCAGACAAGAGTTGCCAACACAATCTCAAGTGTCCACCTGATATAATTAGCTCACTCTTCATCAGCGTCTCTCTCCCACCCGCTGACCAGTCCCTTTCATTTCTGATGAGTTGTCTTCAGGGATGGTTCCTGTCCTGTGTCAACAGAAGGTCTGGAGAGCATGGCCGCCGGGATTCCTCCAGTCTCAGTCAGACCATTAAGTTTGGTCTTTTTATGAGAATTTGGGGTCTGCATCCCACTGATCTCCTGCTCCCTCAGGGGTCCTCTGCTGTGCTCCCTGTCAGGGCAGTCATCAATTGTGGCCGGGCACCAACTAGTTCTTCTGGTCTCAGGATGATGTAGGTCTCTGGTTCATGTGGCCCTTTCTGTCTCTTGGGCTCTTAGTTGCCATGTGGGCTTGGTGTTCTTCATTTTCCTTTGCTCCAGGTGGGTTGAGACCAATTGCTGCATCTTAGACGGCCGCTTGTTAGCATTTAAGACGCCAGACGCCACATTTCAAAGTGGGATACAGAATGATTTCATAATAGAATTATTTTGCCAATTGACTTAGAAGTCCCCGCAAACCATGTTCCCCAGACCCCCGCGCTTGCTCCGCTGACCTCTGAAGCATTCATTTTATCCCAGAAACTTCTTTGCTTTTGGTCCAGTCCAATTGAGCTGACCTTCCATGTATTGAGTGTTGTCTTTCCCTTCACCTAAAGCAGTTCTTATCTACTGATTAATCAATAAAAAACCCTCTCCCACCCTCCCTCCCTCCCCGCCTCGTAACCACAAAAGTATGTGTTCTTCTCAGGTTTACTATTTCTCAAGATCTTATAATAGTGGTCTTACACAATATTTGTCCTTTTGCCTCTGACTCATTTCGCTCAGCATAATGCCTTCCAGGTTCCTCCATGTTATGAAATGTTTCACAGATTCCTCACTGTTCTTTATCGATGCGTAGTATTCCACTGTGTGAATATACCACAATTTATTTACCCATTCATCCGTTGATGGACACCTTGGTTGCTTCCAACTTTTTGCTATTGTAAACAGAGCTGCAATAAACATGGGTGTGCATATATCTGTTTGTATGAAGGCTCTTGTATCTCTAGGATATATTCCTAGGAGTGGGATTTCTGGGTTGTATGGTAGTTCTATTTCTAACTGTTTAAGATAAAGCCAGATAGATTTCCAAAGTGGTTGTACCATTTTACATTCCCACCAGCAGTGTATGAGAGTTCCAACCTCTCCGCAGCCTCTCCAACAGTTATTATTTTGTGTTTTTTGGATTAATGCCAGCCTTGCTGGTGTGAGATGGAATCTCATCGTAGTTTTAATTTGCATTTCTCTAATGGCTAATGATCGAGAGCATTTTCTCATGTATCTGTTGGCTGCCTGAATATCTTCTTTAGAGAAATGTGTGTTCATATCCTTTGCCCACTTCTTGATTGGGTTGTTTGTCTTTTTGTGGTTGAGTTTTGACAGAATCATGTAGATTTTAGAGATCAGGCGCTGGTCGGAGATGTCGTAGCTGAAAATTCTTTCCCAGTCTGTAGGTGGTCTTTTTACTCTTTTGGTGAAGTCTTTAGATGAGCATAGGTGTTTGATTTTTAGGAGCTCCCAGTTATCGGGTTTCTCTTCATCATTTTTGGTAATGTTTTGTATTCTGTTTATACCTTGTATTAGGGCTCCTAGGGTTGTCCCCATTTTTTCTTCCATGATCTTTATCGTTTTAGTCTTTATGTTTAGGTCTTTGATCCACTTGGAGTTAGTTTTTGTGCATGGTGTGAGGTATGGGTCCTGTTTCATTTTTTTGCAAATGGATATCCAGTTATGCCAGCACCATTTGTTAAAAAGGCTATCTTTTCCCCAGTTAATTGACACTGGTCCTTTGTCAAATATCAGCTGCTCATACGTGGATGGATCTATGTCTGGGTTTTCAATTCTGTTCCATTGGTCTATGTGTCTGTTGTTGTACCAATACCAGGCTGTTTTGACTACTGTGGCTGTATAATAGGTTCTGAAGTCAGGTAAGGTGAGGCCTCCCACTTTCTTCTTCTTTTTCAGCAGTGCTTTGCTTATCCAGGGCTTCTTTCCCTTCCATATGAAATTGGTGATTTGTTTCTCTATCCCCTTAAAATATGACATTGGAATTTGGATAGGAAGTGCGTTAAATGTATAGATGGCTTTTGGTAGAATAGACATTTTTACAATGTTAAGTCTTCCTATCCATGAGCAAGGTATGTTTTTCCACTTAAGCATGTCCTTTTGAATTTCTTGTAGTAGAGCTTTGTAGTTTTCTTTGTATAGGTCTTTTACATCCTTGGTAAGATTTATTCCTAAGTATCTTATCTTCTTGGGGGCTACTGTGAATGGTATTGATTTGGTGATTTCCTCTTCGGTGTTCTTTTTGTTGATGTAGAGGAATCCAAGTGATTTTTGTATGTTTATTTTATAACCTGAGACTCTGCCAAACTCTTCTATTAGTTTCAGTAGTTTTCTGGAGGATTCCTTAGGGTTTTCTGGGTATATAATCATGTCATCTGCAAATAGTGATAACTTTACTTCTTCCTTGCCAATCCGGATACCTTTTATTTCTTTGTCTAGCCTAATTGCCCTGGCTAAGACTTCCAACACGATGTTGAATAAGAGCGGTGATAAAGGGCATCCTTGTCTGGTTCCCGTTCTCAAGGGAAATGCTTTCAGGTTCTCTCCATTTAGAGTGATATTGGCTGTTGGCTTTGCTTAGATGCCCTTTATTATGCTGACGAATTTTCCTTCAATTCCTATTTTGGTAAGAGTTTTTATCATGAATGGGTGTTGGACTTTGTCAAATGCCTTTTCTGCATCAATTGATAAGATCATGTGGTTTTTGTCTTTTGTTTTATTTATGTGATGGATTACATTAATGGTTTTTCTGATATTAACCCAGCCTTGCATAGCTGGTATAAAGCCCACTTGATCAGGGTGAATTATTTTTTTGATGTGTTGTTGGATTCTATTGGCTAGAATTTTGTTGAGGATTTTTGCATCAATGTTCATGAGGGATATAGGTCTATAATTTTCTTTTTTTGTAATGTCTTTACCTGGTTTTGGTATCAGGGAGATGGTGGCTTCATAGAATGAGTTGGGTAGTATTCCGTCATTTTCTATGCTTTGAAATACCTTCAGTAGTAGTGGTGTTAACTCTTCTCTGAAAGTTTGGTAGAACTCTGCAGTGAAGCCGTCCGGGCCAGGGCTTTTTTTTGTTGGGAGTTTTTTGATTATCGTTTCAATCTCTTTTTTTGTTATGGGTCTATTTAGTTGTTCTACTTCTGAATGTGTTAGTTTAGGTAGGTAGTGTTTTTCCAAGAATTCATCCATTTCTTCTAGGTTTTCAAATTTGTTAGAGTACAATTTTTCATAATAATCTGAAATGATTCTTTTAATTTCATTTGGTTCTGTTGTGATGTGGTCCTTCTCATTTCTTATTCAGGTTATTTGTTTCCTTTCCTGTATTTCTTTAGTCAGTCTAGCCAATGGTTTATCAATTTTGTTAATTTTTTCAAAGAACCAGCTTTTGGCTTTGTTAATTCTTTCGATTGTTTTTCTGTTCTCTAATTCATTTAGTTCAGCTCTAATTTTTATTATTTGTTTTCTTCTGGTGCCTGATGAATTCTTTTGTTGCTCACTTTCTATTTGTTCAAGTTGTAGGGACAGTTCTCTGCTTTTGGCTCTTTCTTCTTTTTGTATGTGTGCATTTATGGATACAAATTGGCCTCTGAGCACTGCTTTTCCTGTGTCCCAGAGGTTTTGATAGGAAGTATTTTCATTCTCGTTGCTTTCTATGAATTTCCTTATTCCCTCCTTGATGTCTTCTATAACCCAGTCTTTTTTCAGGAGGGTATTGTTCATTTTCCAAGTATTTGATTTCTTTTCCCTAGTTTTTCTGTTATTGATCTCTAGTTTTATTGCCTTGTGGTCTGAGAAGATGCTTTGTAATATTTCGATGTTTTGGACTCTGCAAAGGTTTGTTTTATGACCTAATATGTGGTCTATTCTAGAGAATGTTCCATGTGCACTAGAAAAAAAAGTATATTTTGCAGCAGTTGGGTGGAGAGTTCTGTATAAGTCAATGAGGTCAAGTTGGTTGATTGTTGTAATTAGATCTTCTGTGTCTCTGTTGAGCTTCTTACTGGATGTCCTGTCCTTCTCCGAAAGTGGTGTGTTGAAGTCTCCTACTATAATTGTGGAGATATCTATCTCGCTTTTCAATTCTGTTAAAATTTGATTTATGTATCTTGCAGCCCTGTCATTGGGTGCGTAAATATTTAATATGGTTATGTCTTCCTGATCAATTGTCCCTTTTATCATTATATAGTGTCCTTCTTTATCCTTTGTGGCGGATTTAAGTCTAAAGTCTATTTTGTCCGAAATTAATATTGCTACTCCTCTTCTTTTTTGCTTATTGTTTGCTTGATATACTTTTTTCCATCCTTTGAGTTTTAGTTTGTGTCTCTAAGTCTAGGGTGTGTCTCTTGTAGGCAGCATATAGATGGATCGTGTTTCTTTATCCAGTCTGTGACTCTCTGTCTCTTTATTGGTGCATTTAGTCCATTTACATTCAGGGTAATTATAGATAAATAAGTTTTTAGTGCTGTCATTTTGATGCCTTTTTATGTGTGTTGTTGACAATTTCATTTTTCCACATACTTTTTTGTGCTGAGGCGTTTTTCTTAGTAAATTGTGAGATCCTCATTTTCATAGTGTTTGACTTTATGTTAGTTGAGTCGTTACGTTTTTCTTGGTTTTTATCTTGAGTTATAGAGTTGTTATACCTTTTTGTGGTTACCTTATTATTTACCCCTATTTTTCTAAGTAAAAACCTAACTTGTATTGTTCTATATCGCCTTGTATCACTCTCCATCTGGCAGTTCAATGCCTCCTGTATTTAGTCCCTCTTTTTGATTATTGTGATCTTTTACCTATTGACTTCCATGATTCCCTGTTAAGTGTATTTTTTTTTTTAATTAATCTTAATTTGTTTGTTTTTGTGATTTCCCTATTTGAGTTGATATCAGGACGATATGTTTTGTGACCTTGTGTTGTGCTGATATCTGATATTGTTGGTTCTCTGACCAAACAATATCCTTTAGTATTTCTTGTAGCTTTGGTTTGGTTTTTGCAAATTCTTTAAACTTGTGTTTGTCTGTAAATATCTTAATTTCGCCTTCATATTTCAGAGAGAGTTTTGCTGGATATATGATCCTTGGTTGGCAGTTTTTCTCCTTCAGTGTTCTGTATATGTCGTCCCATTCCCTTCTTGCCTGCATGGTTTCTGCTGAGTAGTCAGAACATATTCTTATTGATTCTCCCTTGAAGGAAACCTTTCTTTTCTCCCTGGCTGCTTTTAAAATTTTCTGTTTATCTTTGGTTTTGGTGAGTTTGATGATAATATGTCTTGGTGTTTTTCTTTTTGGATCAATCTTAAATGGGGTTCGATGAGCATCTTGGATAGATATCCTTTTGTCTTTCATGATGTCAGGGAAGTTTTGTGTCAGGAGTTCTTCAACTATTTTCTCTGTGTTTTCTGTCCCCCCTCCCTGTTCTGGGACTCCAATCACCCGCAGGTTATCCTTCTTGATAGAGTCCCACATGATTCTTAGGGTTTCTTCATTTTTTTAAATTCTTTTATCTGATTTTTTTCCAGCTATGTTGGTGTTGATTCCCTGGTCCTCCAGATGTCCCAGTCTGCATTCTAATTGCTCGAGTCTGCTCCTCTGACTTCCTAGTGCGTTGTCTAATTCTGTAATTTTATTGTTAATCTTTTGGATTTCTACATGTTGTCTCTCTATGGATTCTTGCAACTTATTAATTTTTCCAGTATGTTCTTGAATAATCTTTTTGAGTTCTTCAACAGTTTTATCAGTGTGTTCCTTGGCTTTTTCTGCAGATAACCTAATTTCATTTGTGATATCATTAAGCATTCTGTAAATTAGTTTTTTATATTCTGTATCTGATAATTCCAAGATTGTATCTTCATTTGGGAAAGATTTTGATTCTTTTGTTTGGGGGGGTTGGAGAAGCTGTCATGGTCTGCTTCTTTAAGTGGTTTGATATGGATTGTTGTCTCCGAGCCATCACTGGGAAACTAGTTTTTCCAGAAAATCCGCTAAAAAAAAACTGCAGTCAGATCCCTATCAGAGTTCTCCCTCTGGCTCAGGCTATTCAGATATTAATGAAGCCGCCTAGGGAGGGTGGGGGAGGGAACAGAGAGATAGGAGAGTAGCACCTCAGAGTATAGCCAGAGTTGCTTGTCTTGCTTGGAATGACTATTATATCTGAGATTCCCGCGGGCGCGTCGCCTATGTGTGCTGGCTGTGTGGAGATTGCCCCCGGGGGCTCTGGCCCGCTGGCGTCACGGTCAGATCCTCCGCTTCCAGCCCCACGCCCAGCGTCAAGGCTCCCCTACTGGGACGGTGCACTCTCGACTCCAAAATCAGTCGCTGCCTCCCGGGGACTTCTCGTCCCTCCAGCCACCTGGCCGTGCCGCCCCCGAGAACCAGTTGGGCCTCCTCCCAGGGTTAGTTCAGATGGGTGGAGTAGCTCCCCGTGCTTGTGCCATGACCGAGCGTCCCTGCTGGGACGCTGTTCTCCCCTCTCCAATACCAGTCGCTGCCTCCCGGGGACTTCTCCTACCGGCTGCGTCCCGCGCCGCCCGCACGACCTGGCTGGTCCCCTTCCCGGGGTTAGTTCAGGGGGGTGGAGCAACTCTCCGTGTTTATGCCGTACCTGCGTCCAGTCCAAATCCCTGCGGGACGGTTCCCTGGCTCGGACGCTGCTCTTTCTGCTCCAAGACCAGTCACTGCCTCCCCGGGACTTCTCCTACCGGCTGCGTCCCACACCACCCGTGGAACCGGCTGGTCCCCCTCCCGGGGTTAGTTCAGGGGGGTGGAGCAGGTCTCTGTGCTTGTGCCGTACCTGACTGGTACGCTGGCTCCAGGCTCTGGAAACAATCGCTGCTTCCCCGTATTAGTTTGTTCTCCGTCTCTAAATCTGTGTTTGTTGTTCAGGGTTCGTAGATTGTTATGTATGTGATCGATTCACTTGTTTTTCCGTGTCTTTGTTGTAAGAGGGATCCGAGGTAGCGTCTGCCTAGTCCGCCATCTTGGCTCCGCCAAAGCATCTGGGTAAACTATTTTGAATGTTCTTAAAGACAGCAAATTTTCACAAGTTTCAAATAATCCGTGGATTTGATTTCTGGAAACAGCAAAAGTTATTTGACTATAATTTCTCCTAACTTGAATTATTAAGCTTGGAAGCAAAGGGGAAACTATTGTTCAAAGTGTTTACAGTGAAGTTCTTCTTGTCCACTGATATCTACGCCTAGGAGAAATAGCAAATGACCAAGGAGTATGAAATCAGAAAGTGTCAATGGATATTGTTTGCTTAATGAATCAATTACATTGAATCAAGTGTTACATAGCAGATCTTTTTCTCTGACATTATTTCTCCACATCTCCAGAGAAATGAACTTATTTAAAGATACTTTATTTAATAAAATACAGTCCATGCATATTATGTCATGAATCTGTTATGTGTGTGTGTTTTGATATTCTCCCTTAAGCACTAACTCATCTTTCAGAGCTCATACCACTTGCTATTTTTCCAAAATTTTCTTGGTCTATCAAGTTAAATTGACAACTCTCTCCTTTGGACCTTGACTGCTCCCTTCAGAAACTTCTATCGCAGCAATTCTAACAACTATTTGAATATGCTGGTTTTGGGGACTGTCTCCCTCATTTGACTCAAAGATACTTGCCTCCCCCATCAGACACAGCAACTGTCTTTTTATCTCTGTGTCCTCAATATCTAGCACAGCATTAGGCAGAGGAAAAGTACACAAGTTCTTTTTAAATATGAATTTCAAGCCAATTGTCATTTTTTCCCCAAAACAATGCTATTTTGGGTCTTCCTTTATTATTATACTTAATTAAAATCAGATTCAAAACTTAAAAAATTTACTGAGCATTTGTTGTGTGCCTGGCACAATGTTTTCTCAATCTCTGCTGATTTTAGTATGGCAAATTTAGATTGCTTCATCTTCGCCTATCAATCTTTTGATTTGTGACTTGTGTGCGTGTGTGAGAGAGAGAGAGAGAGAGACATGAGAGGACGTCTGTTGGCTAGAAAACCCACATACTGGCTAAGTTGGTCCTAGTCTTCTGTCTTTGTTCTCCTTTGCCATGAAATGAGTACCTGGAAAGCCAGAGAGCCTGCCCTGCTCAGCTGAAGACGTGGCAGTGTTTGTGTAGCTGACAAAAACTCTTCTTCATGTTAATTTAACTTGCTTGTAACTTAGGCATTTAGTCACAGCGGCTTTCCTCATTTACATTTATGGACCTGCTCCTGATCTCACTGTGATAGTGCTGGGTACAGCCAGCCTTCCTCTATTCATGTGGAACTGCACCCTTGAGCCCAGTGGGTAGGTGAACAGACTGGATCCATTAAAGCAGAGATTCTAAGAACTGAAAGTTCTGTGACACGGATATGGCTCATTTTTTTAAAGCTACTCCTGTGGACTAGCCCTTACCCAGATGTTGTGGAGAACAATAAATTAGAAAAGGTCCCTACTCCCTAAAGTCTAGTTGGGGAGACAGAGGCAGAGGCAGATTCCCTCAGTTTCTTCTGGCAAATGCAGTGATGGAGCCTGGTCTATTTTAGACAAAAGGAGATGATTTTCTCCTTGAAGGGTATCCTTAAGGGCAAAGATCATGGCAAAGCCAAGGGGAATCTCAGTGGCTCCTGGGACTCACTATTTGAAATTTATACCAAGTAGCTCCAGCTATCGATGGCTGCCAGAGCTGGAAGTAAAGAGACCCTCCCTCCCATGTTCCCTTGAGAACAGGAGGAAGTAAAGGCAGGCTCTTGTCTCTGCTCAGGGTGGTCTCAGGGTATCCCCTCCACGTTTACACCACTGTCATTTTGAAGTACTCATAGTGCCTTGTGCAGTTTTTTTTTTTCCAAACCTCTAACCTTCGCTCATATCCTTCCGTCGTTCTGCAATATCTTTTCCATATTTTTAACTAATTCTCCCTTACCTTGCTATTTTTGCATGTGTTTTAACAAACAAAAGTAATCTATCTTATAAAACCCAGTCACGTGCCTGCTCTTCCAGTTTACCTTCCCCCGTCACACCAACTGACCCATATGGCATTCTATCTGCAACTTTCTTTTGGTTGCTTTCCAAATTATTTGATAATCATGTGTGTACTTAAATTGTCTCCCTTTATTAAATATAAAACAAGATCATCCCTGATTTCCAAACTCTGGCACAGGCTCTAGCTAAGTCAATGAAAAAATAGAAATGAATGAATGAACGACACAGTTGAAAGTGTATCCCCTCCTCCTCTAAAGAAATTTGTTCTCTTCAGTTGGCCCTTCTTAGTTTTCTTGGAAAAATCCAACTGTGTCATTAGTGGAATTTGAGGTGTGACTTAAAGAAAGATGGAAAAGGTGGGGGAAAAGGAAGAGAAAAATTCCAAAATGTCTGAAATCCCATCATAGGTTTTATTCATTAAAGTAAACTCAGTCTGGGGGCTACTGACCCTCTGAGCAGCCACCCTTTTTGCTGACTCTAGGCCATCAAAGGGCTCCTTGCAGCTGGCAATCTAATTAGCCAGAGGAGAGGACCAGAAGAGGAACGGGGCAGCCTCCCCTCAGCTCGTTAAAAGTTCACCGTCTCCTGCTTGGGAAATTGCTCTCCGGTTTTACCAGAGCGTCTCCATTTTGCAGCTCCCAGGGGAGAGAGGGCAGCGCTGGTTGAATTCCTGGCGAAGCCAACTGGCCCAGAGCCTCCATAAAACCTCAGCTCCAGCCTTACTGACTTGAGGCTTTCCTTATTAAACATGGAGACAAACAGGAGCCTGCTGTTTGGTCTTCAGAGGCCTAGGTGAGACGAACCGAACGTCCTCCTCGCTGAGGAGTCAGGGCAGAGACAGAGCTCAGCTGGGAAGACTGAGAGGTATGTGTGTGGGTGGGTGGAGAAGAGTGAGGGCTTCTGGGGAAAGAGAGTGAAGGAGCATTGAAAATAAATACCTACAACTCAGAACTCAAATTTCCAGGCAGCAGCAACCTCAGCAGTTTGTGGTAGACCCCTGCTTAGAAAATTTCACCGTGAACATTCCCCTCCCTCTCTGTGAAATATTTGCAGGGTCTTCTTGCCCTTTAATAGTAATTGCAAGGCTTTGTATACTGCCGTTTTATTGAGACACAAAAGGATACGGTAATGCTGTTGCAACGTCATTTCGACACTGTTGGAAGATGGTTTCTATTCGTCCTCTAACAGCCCCCAGGGTGAGCTTTCTAAAGCCAAGGAAGCCTCTCCTGGACAAGTGAACCCTCTAGCAGCTCCGTGTCTGAAGACAGAAAGGGGAGGCTTGACTGCCTTTGCTTATACCAGCAAGCCCTCTGAGAGCTGGTCCCACCTTCCTCTCCTCCTCATTTTCACCATCCCGCAGGTAGGTAGCGGAATGCTTGCTGCAGAGGAGAACTGGGGAATTTGATGGTGCTAAAGGCGAGAGTGTACTGGGATTTAGGAAAAGTGTTGATTCCGATGTAGTCCAGGAACCGAGTGGGGCGTGAAGCTCTAAATTCCTCTAATAAGGGGAGGAGGCCAAAAAATATTCTGTCAGCCGTATCCCACATGTTAAATATCTGATGCACATACACTACTTTGAGGGGGAAAATCTAGAAGGAAAATAATATGTTCTACATCTGAGACAAAGCGCTATGGCACCAGAACACAGAAATACGGGACAATTAGATAATCCTTAACTGTACTAGAGAGTAACAAGATGGCAGCAAAAGTGACCAGGAAGAATACAAGTCCCTCCTCCAAGATCCCAGCAATCTGTAAGCTTCCGCTACAGAAGGGATGAGGTCTGTAGATGGCACAGACAGCTTGCATTGGACCACTAACCTAAAGGTTGGTAGTTCGAAGTCACCCGGCAGTACCTTGGAAGAAAGTCCTGGTGACCTGCTTCTCTAAAGATTACGGCCAAGAAAACCCCGTGGAGCTGCTCTACTCTGTCACACCTGTGGTTGCCATGAGTCGGAATCAGCTTCATAGCGACTAACAACAGCAACGAGCATCAGAAACCCTAAGGGCCTAATCAAAGAAAACTAAAGGTGACTCAACCAAGGGGCTGGGCCAAGTTACACAGTTGTCAACTGGCGGACCCAGAACTAGAACCTCCACTGAACTGACTGACTCACAGTCACTTCCCAAACTGCAGGGTCAGTGAACGGCACTGCACCATTCGGGGGACACAGACACCTTGCATAACTGTCTGGCACGTCGAAACACTTAGTGGGATAGAATGAAAGTTTGTGGGTTTTGCCGTCAGACACGCCTGGCTCGCCGTGCCAGCTCCACCCATTGTGAATTGTGTCACCTCAGGCAGGTTATTTAAACCCTCTGAACCGCAGTTCTTCGAATGTGAAATGAGATAATGATACTTCTCTTGGTGAGCTGCTGAAGGGTTGGTGGCTATAGGTGTAAAGTGATTAGCACAATACCTGGCTCACAGAGGTGCTAAATCACTAGGAGCTGGTGAGATGTTTGCTGTTTGCATAAATTAGTCTCTGAGGTCTCTTCCAGCTCCAGCATTCTACATTCAGTTATCATGACACATTCTTCAGAGCTTTTAAAAGCAGCGTTTCTAAAATGTGTCTCGATGTCCCCATGAAGCCACTACCTGGGCAGGAGGTGAAGAAAATGATGTTAAATAGGACTTTTTCCTCTCTAACTTCCAGATGCCGTGATTGATTACCAATTTCTCACTCCCTGGGCCTATAGTTGGTGCTATAATCTAGGATGAAATCACACTGCGTTTGAGTTGAAGGTAACGCAAAGTCCTCTAGGCGTCCCGAAAGCGATCTAAAAGCCATTCTAAAGGTGCATAACTGCAAAAGAGCCCCTGCTCTGTCCCTAAATTGCCCTTTCTCTGGTCCTGTTCTGCTCAGCGCATGTGAAACGCAGCTAATTGTATTGTCTGCACCTGTTAAAGACTAGCATTTAAAATAATGAAAAAATGAGTATGTGGCATTATCTCTGTCTCTCTAAATAATGACAGCTACCACACTCCTGTATCCCACACACCTTGTTCAATGTTTCAGACATGTATTATCTCTAACACTAACCAAACTTTGAGGTAAATATAGCAGCTCAGAGAGGTTAAATAATTCCCTAGCGTTACTCAGTAAATACTTGTTAAATTACATTCAAACCCAGTTTATATTCTGACTTCAAAATCCACAAGTTTTCCACTATACTACCAAAACCAATTTCTGGCAAGTAGATTCTGACTCACGGCAACCCCGTGTATGTCAGTATAGAATGTGCGCCATAGAGTTTTCAACAGCTGTGATCTTTCAGAAGTAGATTGCCAGGGTTTTCTTCCAAAGCGTCTCTGGGTGGATTTGAATTGACAACCTTTCAGTTAGTAGCAAAGCTTGTAATCATTAATGCCACCCAGGGACTCCCCACCATAAACCAAACCAAACCACGTCGAGTCCATTCTGACAAATAGCTACCCAGTAGGACAGAGTAGAACTGACCCATAGAGTTTCCAAGGAGCAGCTGGTGAATTCAAACTGCTGACCTTTTGGTTAGCAGCCAAGCTCATTACGACTACACCACCATGGCTCCACCAGGGCTCCACTACCCCTCAAATATACCAAATTATTAAAATGAATTGGACATATATAAGAAATGTGGACTCACAGCAACCCTACAGGTCAGAGTAGAACTGCCCCATAGGGTTTCCAAGGAGTGCCTGGTGGATTAGAACTGTCAACCTTTTGGTTAGCAGCCATAGCTTTTAAGCACTACACCACCAGGGTTTCTATGAGTTCTAATCGACTCGATGGCAATGGGTTTGGTTTTTTTAGTTTGATAAATGTGGATACATAATATACATGGTGTCTTAGTCATCAGGTGCTTCTATAACAGGAATACCACAAGTGGGTGGCTTTAACAAAGAGTTTATTCTCTCACAGTCCATTGGCTAAAAGTCTGAATTCAGGGTGCCGGCTCCAGGGGAAGCCTTTCTTTCTCTGTTGGCTCTGGAGGAAGGTCCTTATGATGCATCGGTCTTCCCTTGGTCTGGGAGCATCTCAGCACAGGAACCTCAGGTCCAAAGGACATGCGCTGCTCTTGGCACTACTTTCTTGGTGGTATGAGGTCTCCCACTCTCTGCTTGCTTCCTGTTCCTTTCATCTCTTATAAGACAAGAGGTAGTGCAGGCCACACCCCAGGGAAAATCCTTTAACACTGGATCAGGGATGTGGCCTGAGCAAAGGTGTTATATCCCACCCTAATCCTCTTTAACCACAGGCAGAGGTTATGATTTATAATACATAGGAAAATCACAAAATGGAGGACAACCACACAATACTGGGAATCATGGCGTATTTTGGGGGAACACAATTCAGTCTACTACACGTGGTAACTTGGTATCCGAACTCCCAAATCTGAAAGTTATTTAGTGAATGATTTGAGCCACAGTGGTTCCCAAATGAAGCTAGGCATCAAAATTTTGTTGCTATTGTAATTTGTTTCTTCAGTGTTCATTTAGTGTCACCTCAGCCCTACTGAATCAGAATCTCCAAGGACTGAGCCCTGAAATCTCTATTTTTATGCATCTCCAAATTGGTTCAGATGCAGCCAGTCCATAGACAGTCAAAGGCAGCTACTATTTATGTGAAAGCTATTTTACAGCTTAAGATCTGATAACCCCTTTTTTTCTCCCACTTTTATGATTGTTTGGTTTTCATTTTTAAAATATATATTTTATTATAGAGAAGCAAAAGCAAAACTAAAATAAAAAATGGTCCATTAGCTCCCTTCTAAGATGTACTACCTTTGACATGTTTTAAAATTCATACACAGGTACATATGTATATTTACAGTACAAAAACAGGCAAAGGAAAATAAATACCTTTCCACGCCTACGCTAGTCCTCTCCCAAAGGCTACCAGCATTAAAAGTTGTTTGTGATGCTGTTCAGAAAATAATGAAAAATAAAAAATAAGCCTGTACCTACCAGTGAGTTGTGCCTGTGTGTACACATACATACATATATTCTTTGTCATTTAAACAGCCAGGATCTTTACGATACACACTGTTCTGCATCTTGCTTTTTTTACCCTAGATGTTTTTGCAGATCTGTCTGTATTTTTGCTTTCATATTTCATTTTTTGTAAAAGATCCACAGCGTTCTAGGATGTACCATGATTTCTCTAAGCAATCTGATATTAATCAACACCTTCATTCTTTCTAGGTTTTGTTTGTGTGCTCTTTGCTTTTAAAAATAACACTGCAAATGAGTATTCTTCTACAGATGTTTTGGTGAACATTTGCAAGTATCAATGTTAGGTAAATTTCCTAGCAGTGACATTGCTAAGTCAAAAGCTAAGTGCATTTTAAATTTTGATACCTGTTGCTGAATCATCACCCAACCAAAAATATGTGAACCTGTCTAGTTTCTAGGAGCCTTGGTAGTGTAGTGGTTAAAGTGCTCAGCTGCTAACCAAAAGGTCGGCTGTTCGAACCCACCAGCCACTCTGTGGGAGTCTGCCTCAGTAAAGATTTACAGCCTTGCAAACCTTGTAAAAAAAAAAACCCTGTAGGGGAGTTTTACTCTGCCCTACAGGGTCACTGTGAGTTGGAATCAGCTCGAAGGCAGTGGGGTTGGTTTTTGGTTTGGCCATTTTCTCATTAGCCTTGTTATTGTTGTTATGTTCTTTTAACCATTGCACCACCAAGTCATCAGCCTAAGGTATCATCAGTATAATTGAGAGGAGATGAGACAATGAGGACATATATTCGAGAGAGGAATGGTAAATAATGACTATTTTTTTTTTTATTAATCAGTATCTTGCTAAAAGCTTTCCGAGTCCGATACACTGACATACACGCACGTATGTGTGTGTGTAGACAGACAGATAGACAGATAGACAGACAGACAGATAGCCCGATGTGCAGTGGTGAAGGCTTAGCTGCTAAATGAAAAGTCGGTGGTTCAAATCCACCAGCTGCTCTCTGGGAGAAAAAAATCTGGCAATCTGCCCCCATAAAGATTTACAGCCTTAGAAACCCCATGAGGCAGTCCTACTCTGTCATATAGGGTCACTATGAGTCACACTTGACAGCACACAACAGTAACACACACCTCACAACAATAACACACACCTCACAACAATAACACACACATACTCATCAATTCCTTGAGTATCACTGAAAACACACACAGGATGCAAATAATTACAGAGGAAGGAAATGGGGGGAAGGGTCTAAGGGAGACTTATTTTCACTATTCATCCTTTCGTTCTTTTTGAATTGTGTGTTACGTACATGTATTATTAAGTCAAAAAGTAAATACAGTAAAACATATACCATAAAAGAAATTACAAATTCACTCACCCTTTGATTAAACAATTTCACTTCTATATATATAATATTTTTTTATATATATAATAAAAACCAAACCCTTTGCTATCAAGTCGATTCCAACTCATAGCGACCCTATAGGACAGAGTAGAACTGCCCCATAGGGTTTTCTAGCTATAATCTTTATGGGAGCAGATCTCTAGATCTTTTTCCTCATGGAGCTGCTTGTGGATTCTAACCGCTGACCTTTTGTTTAGCAGCGGAGCACCTAGCCATTGCACCACCAGGGCTCCTTTATGTAAATGAATATACATAACACACACACACACACACACACACACACACACATACACACACACACACACACCCCTAGTTCCTGGCTGCTTCAAATGGTTAAGAGGTGGGCTACCAGCCAAGAGATTAGTCATTTGAACCCACCCAGAGGTGCCTCGAAGACAAGCCTGGTGGTCTGCTTCAGAAAGCAGTTCTCCTTTGCACGCATAGGCTGGCCGTAATCAACTCAAAGGCACCTAACAACAACAACATATGCATAAAGGCCAAACTCCAATCTCCTAGAGCTCTTTACCTCCCTCCCAGCATGTGCATCTCATTGATACATGTTTTGCTTTATGGTCGTTTCTGCAAAGTGGAACAGTGAAATAAATGCATTTTTGAAAGGCCAAGAGATGATTCAGGGGTGGACATAACCCTACGACAGTGTCAGGAGTCTTCATGGACCCCTGACTTGATATCTGCCTTTGATCCAAATGGTTTTGTTGAATAAAGTTTCCTTTCCTCTTCTATGAACTGGACATTTTCCCTTCAGTATCCAGGGAGATGAGTCAAGACTTCACTCTCAATAAAGGATGGGGAAGTCATAAGCATCCTATTGTTCTACAGTAAGATATTTACAGATGGGATTGGCACTCCCCAAGAGATATGGTACTGAGCAGCATGCTGCCTTAAATTTGAATCTTAATCTACTTTCATCTACTACCTCTTCTGGGAATTAGAGTGCCATTTCTTAAATGAAAAGTAAATGACTTTTATAGCATTTGTTGCTTTTTAAAAAGATGTTGTTGTTGTTAGGTGCCATCAAGTCAGTCCAACTCAGAGGGATCCTATGTACAACAGAAAAAAACACTGCCCACTGCTGTGCCATCCTCACAATTGCTGTTATGTAATAGGGTCACTATGAGTTGGGACTGACTCGACGGTACTGGGTTTTGTTTGTTTGTTTTTTGGTTTTTTAAGCCTGTTGTTGCAGCCACTGTGTCAATCCATCTTGTATAGCATCTTTTTTGCTGACCCTTTACTTTACCAAGCCTGATGTCCTTCTCCAGGGACTGGTCCCTCCTGATAACATGTCCAAAGAACATGGGACAAAATCTTATCATCCTCTCTTCCAAGGAGCATTTTGGTTGTAGTTCTTCCAGGACAGGCTTATTTGTTCTTCTCGTAGTATATATGTATATATACTCTTGAAAATGCATTATTTGCAGCTAAGCACTTAACCATTGCACCACCAGGGCTCCTCCT
This sequence comes from Loxodonta africana, assembly GCF_030014295.1. Classification (NCBI taxonomy): domain Eukaryota; kingdom Metazoa; phylum Chordata; class Mammalia; order Proboscidea; family Elephantidae; genus Loxodonta; species Loxodonta africana. The sequence continues at coordinate 23,407,333 of NC_087353.1, read as the reverse complement.
TAGCTTCTCAGGGTAGTAAACAAACCAATGAGGCTGAAAGAGCAGACTGGGAGAAGATGTGAGAGGTGGGGACATCTCTCCTACACATGAGCTTTTGTGTATAGATTTCATCTCTTGATGTGTGCTATTCTTAGGTCTTCTTTACTTCCCTCAGATTCTTGCGCATGGTTCAGAGGGGTCAATCGATCTTCAGTTAAATGATTTTTCACTCATTTGTATGGCGTCAGGTCTTAGACATCAAATTCAAATGTGCTTGCCCTTATGCTTTTAACACAGACAGCAACTTCAATTCAGTAAACATTTTATTAGCATTTTTTTCTCTCTCTCTCTGCCTTCCTTTTTTCCTTCCTTTTGTTCATCTTTCCTTCTATCCCTCAAGGAATAATTATTTGTTGCTTTCCCCATTGTTACGGACTTAATCTTGGCCAGAGAATTATAAGAATTATTTTAAATCATGGGACTCGCCCTCAAGGAGTTCACAGACAACTAAGTAACTATAACAGTCAGAGTTCCTATGGTGGAAGTAGGTACTAGCATCATCAGAAGACACCGAAGAGAGCAGTTAACCTTTATGCAGATAGGAAGAGGGCAAGTAATTTAGAAGTTTAGGAGTAAAGGTGGGGATTCCTGACAGCCAAATGAAAGAAAGGCATTCCAGGTAGAGGGAGTAGCATAAGCAAAGACATAGAGACATGAACTTGCATGATTGATACACCCAGGAAACACTGAGCAGAGTGCTTTAGTGGAAGATGGACGTGGGGAGAAAGAGGAGCAAGAGATCAAATTGAAAAGACAGGTTGAGACCATTTGGTCAAGGGTTGCATATTTCACGTACAAGAATCTGCAAATCCTTGTGTTTTTCAGGTTAAGGACAGAGACAGTGAAGGGAGAATTGTCCTCTATGGAATCCTAAAAAGATCTGAAATTAAGAGTTCTTAACAGTCAATGGCTAAGGCAGCTTTGAGCTCTTCTACCTGATTATCCTACACCCAAGACCTGTGCTGTGTGCCTGCCTACCCTTGACATGTGTTAACACAGATAGCAGCCCTCCAGTAATCTCTTCCCCATGCCCACAGGGACTGTTGCCCCTGCTTCTTATCACTCTGGCCCCTGTCACTTCCCCTGTCAGCCCACCCTCCTTGGCTTAGTAAAGAGGGCTGTTTCTCTTCCTTGCTTCCCAGACTGGGGGAAATCCTGTCACCTCTCCTAGGGCAGAAAGGTCTGAATGTCAAGGGATTGAAGCTCCGGTGAGAATAAATTTCAATTTGGAGTCATTTGGCATCTCTATTAGAAACGGTGTTAATGGCTTCCTTTGTGCATTTGTTCTTGAACTTCTTGTTGTAAGAAATAGGCAAAGATTACTACTTTTAAAAATTGGAAATACTGAGACACGTCCTAAGGAATGAACTTGTTGAAAACCAAATCTGTTGCCTCCGGGTTGATTCCGACTCATAACGACTCATAACGACTCATAACGACCCTATAGGACAGAGTAGAACTGCCCATAGGGTTTCCAAGGCTATAATCTTTATGGAAGTAAACTGTCACATCTTTCTTCCACGGATTGGCTGGTGGATTCGAACCATCGGCCTTTCGGTTCACATCCGAGTGCTTAACCACGGTGCCACCATGGTTCCCTTCATCCTATGGCACACAAGGCAGAATATTGCTATGTACTGAAATATCCCCTTTCCTTAATATAAAAATTTGTCAAAATAATAACAGCAACAACAAAACCATGTTTTGCTTTCTTTGGCATTGTTTTTGATATGCATGCCAAGAGATACGTATTTCTATATCTTTTTATACAATGTCCCTACTTTCAGAACTTTGTCCTAAGGAAGTAATTGGAGGTGAAGTCATAGCTGTAAACATTAGGTTGTTCAGTCAACCTTACCAAAAGTAGGGAAAAACAGAAAGCATCCTAAATTTCTATTGAGAAATAGTTAAATTGATTATCACCCACTAAAGCTTTATAGTTTTGGGAAATGATGATCACATGATTTTAAATTAAAAAAAAAAGTTGGAAAGAGTAGAATATGTAATAATATTTAGACATAAGCACAGAAGACATGCTGGAAGGAAAGACACCAAAATGTTAGCAGTAGTTATATTTCAGTGGGTTGTTATGTGTGACTTTTATTTTCTTTTTGCTGGAAGATGAGACACAAGGTCAGCAGCAAGGAGGCCCAAGGCCAGGTGATGTCACATGCAGGAGATGGTTTAGGCCACAGCTCAGCACTAAAACTGTCAACAATAAACAACTCCAGGGACTGTGCAAACTAGGCACAGACTGAGAGGCAGAGACAGTCTCCAGGCCTTACAGAAGGGGAGGAAAGCACACAGTGATTCAGGGAAGGGTATCAACAAATAGGAGGAATTATATAAATTGGCTTATATTCCTGTAGGATTAAGGTGGCACAGGGATAACCAAGGAAATCAGCGGCATTAAAAAATTCAAGTTCTAAGATCCCTATTCTAAAAAGTATCACCTTCATAGGATACTAAAAAGAATACTCTTTCATGGCATTCAGCCAAAGCCTTTCACCTCTCATTTTTGCCAATTTTGTGAAGGACTCCATTCCTCGGTCATATCCCGTTAGGCTTTTTGAGAACACTGATATTCTCTCACTAAAGAAATGTTCTGACTTCATGGAGAAAGACTGGAAACATCACTTCTAAAGTGAGTTCTGCATTCTCCATTAGATACTTTAGATTAAAAAAAAACTATAGAATTAAAATGATGACAAATTTAGGTTTTGCTATTGTTATAGGCTAAGCAGGCCTCGTTGAAAAAAAATTAAAGAGACAATTCTAATGTGAATCCTATGTTTATTGTTTTAAAAGTGCTGTGCTAATACCAAAAGAATGTATTTCTGGTGGGAAGTGATATATTTCCATGGCTTCAGGGAACTTCTGTCCTAAAAATATATTTCCTTAGTTATTCAAAACAAAACACCTTAAACAATAATAAAAGCAAATATGGCAAAAATATATATCTGCAGCAAACATCGCCATTTTTTTATATCCTTAGCATTTGAAGACTTTAAATCTACAAGCAAAATATGAAAATTCTGCCTTCCCTCCAAAAAAGTATGCAAAAGATACAAAACACAGTTTAGAAAAGAATTACAAATGGTAAATGAATATTAAACAAAAAAAAAACTGTTAACCTTGCTAGTAAACAAAGAAATGAGTATTAACACATTAATTAAATAAAATTTGTAACCAGCAGGTTGAGAGGCTGTGTTGTGGTGTTTTGTTGTTGTTACGTGTTACTTGATGGTGAGAAATGAATACTCTCATGACCTCCAAGTGTGGAGAATTTCTATAACTTTTCTGCAGGACAATTAAAAATGGATTATAGTTTCTTGACCTAGTAATTCTAATCCTTCTAATGTAGTCTTTGGAGAAAGAAGTATAGGTATCTACATATATTCATGTATATACTTGCTCTTAGCAGCATTCTTGTAATAGTAAAGATAATCGAAATAATTTAGAAGACAATAATAGAGAAATATTCAAATTAATTATTTATGATACATTTTATGGAGTTCTACCAAAAAAACCAAAGCCGTGGAAGGAAGGAAGGAAGGAAGGAAGGAAGGAAGGAAGGAAGGAAGGAAGGAAGGAAGGAAGGAAGGAAGGAAGGAAGGAAGGAAGGAAGGAAGGAAGGAAGGAAGGAAGGAAGGAAGGAAGGAAGGAAGGAAGGAAGGAAGGAAGGAAGGAAGGAAGGAAGGAAGGAAGGAAGGGGGGATAGAAAGAAAAGTGGAAGAGAGAAAAAGGAGGGGAAAAAATCAAACTTCCTGCCAACCAGTTAAACCTGACCCATGTGTTGCAAAGCAGAACTGCATTCCATAGGGTTTTCCAAGGCTGTGATATATTGGAAGCAGGTTGCCAGGTCTTTCTTCTCAGGTGCCTCTGTGTGGCTTTGAACCACCAACTTTCTGGCTAGTAGTTTAAGGCTTAACCATTTGTTCCACCCAATGTCTCCTGTGGAGTTCTACAGAGTCACTTAACTAAAAAGCAGATTTTCCAAAGACTATTTAATGACATGGAGCCCTGGTGGTGCAGTGGTTAAGAGCTATGGTGAGCTACAGCTGCTAACCGAAAGGTCAGCAATTTGAATCCACCAGCCACTCCTTGGAAACCGTATGAGGCTATTCTACTCTGTCCTACAGGGTCACTATAAGTTGGAATCAACTCAACAGCAACAGGTATGGTATAGTATTTAATGACATGAGAAGCTACTTAACGTAATAAGTTTAAAAAGTGGACTAAAAACTGTATACAATATGATCCTCGATATATTTATACATGTGCTTGCCTAAAAAAATACAGGAAGAGAATATATCACAATATTAATTATAGTTATCTCTGCATTGTAAGATTATTCTTTTCTCTTTCTATTCCACAATTTTCCATATTTTCCAAAGTTTCTATCAGGAATGTGTATTACTGCTAAGGCTCATTGATATTTCTAGGACATAGAAAGTTTTCCTTGACCATGTACTACCACCCTATGACATCGATGCTATGTTATTTATTTAGCAGTATGGCGCTGAATTGCCACTGCTTACGTACTCACGGATTGTGATTTTGAGGGAATTCAGAGAAGTGAAGAGTTTTTTCCAAAGTCACTTGGTAAATGTGGAGCAAATGCAAGACTAGAATCCAGCTCTTCTGACTTCTATCCAGCACTCCTTCCCTTAGCACAATTTTTGTGTATCAAGAACTTTTCTGACCGAAATGGGACCTCCAACCAGAACTGAAAGGAAAAGAGTTATTGAAATAGTCATAGTAGAAGAAGAAAGAAAATGTCTGCCAGTGATAACAGCTCTCCCTCCTCCACCCTCCCACCTCCCATTACACTGTGTCTTGGTTAACACGACCAAAGCTAGTCTTCCTCTTGACTGGAACATTCCCACTTGCCCTGTGGGGCTATTGGGTGGGTTGGATAAATCATGCCTGAGAGTCATACCACATAAAAGAATTTCTTTAGAAGTTATCAGTTTAAATGTATGTACACTTTGCATATAAAATCCTGTCTGATTTACTCTCACGTAACTGGCAAGTGAGATGAATTCTCCAGTATTGATTTCCTCAGTGCACCTTGAGCAAATGTGTTATTCTTTAAAGTCCCTGTTGGCCAAGAACTTGCAAACAAGTGGCAATTGTAGACCTGTTTTGTGCTTTCAGTACCTCATGTTTAGAGAACTTTCTGGGATCATTGTAACACTAGTGAAATCTGGAGGAGAGCCAGCCTTGGCTTTGTTAAAGCATTATCTTTCCAGTCTGGCTGCTCGATGGGTAGCTCTCACTGACAGCTTTCTTGTTTGTTTGCTTTTTTTTCCCCCTTTCTCCTTTTCCCCCTCCCTAGTTTCTCTCTTTTTGTCTGTCTTTTCTCTTTATTTCTTTCTGTCACTGTACGTCTTTCTTTCCCTTCTTTCTTTCCCTGTTCCTCTCTTCCTCCCTTCCTTCCCTCCCTCCTTCCTTTTTTCTCTATTTTTATTGTCATACTTATTGCACTGTCCTTGTCTTACTCTCACTCATTTTTACTTTTTCTTTCTTTCCCTTTCCCTTCCTTCTTTCCTTCTTCCTTCTCTCCCTCTCTCCTTCCCTACCTCCCTCCCTTCCTCCTACCTTCTTTTCTTTCTTCCTTCTTGTAATTCTCTAACTCAGTACAAAGTTTTGACTCCTGTTAGTTGCCAGACCACTTGCTTGCCCACTGAGAACCAGTCTAGCAAACTGCCAAAAGCATGAGCTTTGAGTCAGACAAACCAGGGATCTACTTTTTGGTTCAGTATGAACTAGCTTCCTGATTGTGACCATGTTATTCAATCTCTATATATTCATTTATTTCACAAACATGTATTTATTGTATGCTTCTTATGTGTCATAAGGTATGCTACATAAAACCAAACCCTTTGCTGTTGAGTCAATTCTGACTCATAGCCACCCTACAGGACAGGGTAGAACAGCCCCATAGGGTTTCCAAGGAATGGCTAGTGGATTCAAACTGCTGACCTTTTAGTTAGCAGTTGTAACTCTTAACCACTGTGCCACCAGGGCTCCATGCTACATATAACCAGCATATTTTACAGCATTCTGTAAGATGAGGAAAGTGCCGTTCGCTGGTAGGTCAATGTGATGATTCAACTAAACAACGTAAATGACAATGGGTAGCCCTATCCCTGGCATGTTATAGACATCTAATACATATGTGCTTTCTGTTCCTTTCTTTTGACTCCCTAGATGCTAAGTATGCATATACGAATCCTGGGTTTTGAAATAATCTGATAGGCTAGTCAGAGAAATGGATTTCTCATGAAAAACTCTATGCTGTATTTAATACATTCTAAGTCACATATGTTTCATATTTACCATCTCTGAAATCAAGATGTATCTTAAACTTGCTGTTAGCCAGGTGGTGGCAGTTGTGGCACAGTTGCTGTTGAGGTCGCATGTGGGATCAGAGCTGTACGTATTGTCACCACTTTAGTTCAGTTAGTTATATTATTAGTACTACACATGTTGAGTTTAGCTCCTTTTAAAATATCTTCAAGGAGATTATGTTATGATTCTATGTTGAAAAGAAAAAGCTATTGTTTATACAAAAAGACACAAAGATCAATTGGGCCTTAAGTTGATAACAGTGAAACAAGTATTCTTCATTGGAGAGGTAACTACCACCATCAAAACTTGTAGAATGGTGCCCACGGCTTGAAAAGAAATTTCATAGACAATAGAAAAGTATGCTTCTGAGAAATATTGTATTACCATTATTCTTAATGACCTGGATAGAAAAACACAGCCATCAATGAGTCTGGCTCAAAAAGTGATCAAAAGAAATGAAAGACTTTAGCAACTAAACTAAACAAACATCACCACCAACAACAATAACATGACATCCTGGCTCTGCCTCTTATTAGCTTGGACAAAGATTTTATTTTGCTGGGACTGGGTTTCCTCTTCTGAAAGAAAAGTATTGATAATATGTACCCAGCAAGGTAGTTATAAAAATAGCTTCAATCAAGGCTATGCAATGAAATCCTAGGTTTGGTAGGTATAGTGCAGTATTGCAGGGTAGTTATAACACTGTTGTTGTTAGTGGCCATTGAGTTCGCTCCCACTCATGGCAACCTCGTGTATGAGAGAATGAAACGTTGCCTCGTCGTGTGCCATCTCCGTGATCTTTGATATGTTTGAGCTCACTGTTGAGGCTACAGCCTCACTGAAGTTTTTCCTTGTTTTTGCTGATGCTCCACTTTGCCAAACACGATATCCTTTTCTAGAGATTGGTCTTTCCTGATGACGTTCCAAAGTAAATGAGCTGAAGTCTTGCCAGCTTCCCTTCTGAGGAACATTCTGGTTGTATTTCTTCTAAAACTGAGTTGTTCATTTGTCTGGCAGTCCATGGTAGTATATTCAGTATCCTTTGCCAATATTATAGGTTAAATGTTATAGTATTAGTATAGCCAAATATTATTAAAAACATGGACATTTACCATGCTGATTGTTTACATGTCTTTTTTTGTTGTTGTTGTTTTATTCTTTTCTCCTTAAACTATGAATCCCTTGAAGGCAAGAACCATTTAACATTCAGCTTGCTACAACCAAAGCTACATCAATGTTCTTAATTCTGCACCAGTATGATAGACAACTCCATAGTTCAGTCAGTAAAAACAATATGCTTATGTCTAATGTTTTGTTTCTGTTATCATTCTTTTAACTCTATTTTGATACTCACTGTATTCCTCAAAGTTTCACCAAGCAAATATTGAAGTTGCCATCCTAGAGAAAGGAAAGCAAACACAGAGAATTCTAGGGATTTGTCTAAGGTCATACAAGAAGTTAGACTTGAACGTTACCATGGGTCTGATATATTTACTGTCCAGGTCAGGACTGGCTGAGGTATGAGGGTGGGTCTGGGTCAGCCACTGGTGCTCATAGATTTATCCAACTCTGAGAAGCCCCTGATGCAGCAAGAGTGGAGAGAGAGAGACTGGGCTTGGGCTCACCATCTCATGCTTGGCCTGTCTCCAGCTGTGCACTAGAAAAGATTATATGTAACAGTCTCGTAAAAGAAGCCACGTGTACCATGTGGCAGAAAGGAGCCTAGCCATGTAAACATCTGTGAGGGCCAGGGCATGGAGGACAGGTACCAGAGAGGAAGCGAAAGAGTCCTAGAGGGGAAGAAATGTGCAAACTCAGGGGCACCTGGGATGGGGATTGAGGGTGAGGGAGGTCACTGGGGAAGGTATGGCAGCTAGCTCACTGCAGGGCAGGATGGGAGAGGAAGTAATAGATATAGGAGAGAATGGTTTAGTAAACCCCTATTGGAAGATGTAGAATGAGAGGATGCCTTTGAATGTACCCATCGGACATATAGGTGAAAAGAATAAAAAAGAGAAGAAAACATTTAGAACCCAAACAAATACCTCTTTTAAATTTTTACCATAAATTTTTTAGTGAATAAATACAGAAGATGCACAAATCACAAATATCAGCTCAAGGAATTTTCACAAAGTGAACTTGTCTGGGTAACTAATACCCTTATCAAAACTGAACGTGACCAGCAGTCAGAAGCCACCTTGTTTTTCCCTTCTAGTCACTAACCTCTTCCAAGGATAATTACTGTTCTGCATCTAACATTATAGATTTAAATTTCTGGCATAATTCTATTTTGTTAAAAAAAGTAAGAATCACAATAATTTGTAAAACAAAACAAAGTGTAAAACCAGATGCTGTCCTTCATGTGGGAAGTTGCCCTATGACCTCTGGGACTGGTTGAGTGTTCTTTTTAGCAGAAAGCAGACCTGAGTTTGAATCACTAATCTGTTTTTTACTACTTGTGCGATTTGAGGAATGCCACTTTTTCTCCCTAAACTCCAATTTTCTAATTAGTAAAGTGGGGATAAAATGTCGAATTGGCAGTGTTGTTGTGAGGACCAAGTGAGATAATAGCTAAATCTATGCCTACGCATGGTCTGGTTCTATGAAATACTGATTGAGTCAATGTATGTGTGAATAAGTGACCTATTTCAACAAACTCAGACACTGATTTTGGAACAGCAAATCCATAAAGCAGCATAGAAGGAGCTTCATTGAGGCCCTGGGAGAAGGTGGGATGTGACCAGAAGGGCAGGGAAAAAGAAGGCGGAGGGGTGGTTAATGTTCTTTTGCCAATGCTGCTTCTAGCTTACTGGGTGACCTCCAGCATGTCACTTTCCTTTCTTGGGCCAATTTGGTGTTGTAGAGGGATAGATTCTCTAATAAGTTTGTCCCAATGCCAGCTTAGCTCAAAAACACCCTGAATCTATAACTAGCTAACTTGGAAAAGCGTGGATAAAATTAAACAGGAATTGTAATACCCAACAATACAGACAAATTGAAATTCATTTGGGGAGAGAAATCAGGATGCAGAAAGAATTCAAAATCATCTCATATAAGGGCTATGAGTCTGCATATGATAAGGCAAACTGTCTAAAAACTCACTAACTCATTGCCGTCGAGTCGATTCTGACTCATAGTGACCCTATAGGACAAGCAAACAGTAGTGGATCTTATATACCAAGAAAGGCATTCACGTAGTAGGGATTAAAGAATTTTCTGCATGATGCTGAGGAGTAAAGCCAAATGTTGGTTAATAATCTGGAGACAAATAAAAGCTGGCTCAATCTGAGGTACCCATTGCCGTTTGGTCGATTCTGACCCACGGCGAACCTATAGGACAGAGTGGAAATGCCCCACAGGGTTTCCAAGGAGAGGCTGGTGGATTTGAACTGCTGGCCTTTTGGGTAGCAGCCAAGCTCTTAACCACTGCACCACCAAGGCTCAACCTAAGGTATCACCTGTCAGTACTTATAGACTGGCAGCCCCAGAAGGCAGTGAGTGTCCCAACATGAAAGGAGCTCACTCCAAGGCAGGAGATATTAGGACTAGAGGAGATGGCCACCTCAGCTCTCAACTTGTGCATCTAAGGCCCTGGTGGAAAACAGCTCTGTGTGAATGAAATAATCACCAAATAATCTATGAGTTATTCTAAAAATCACCCAGAGAACATTCAGATGTGATTGGCATTCAAATGACTGAATTAAAATGATTTTCTTATTCAGAATTTGAATTAGCATTCATAGGCAGAAAGTTGGTTATTTAAAATTATTAACTCTACTTCCAAACAAACAAACAAAAAAAAAACAGTTCATCATATAATCAAATACAAATATGTTTTTAAAAAATCTGCACAATACAAATAAAGATCAAGAACCAATTATGGAGATGGAGAAATTAAATTCTCTCTTCATCCGCACCTTCTTAAATGGACTAACTTATTACATTAATTTTAACACCATGAGTCCTGGTGGCACAGTGGTTAAGAGCTCAGGCTGCTAACCAAAATGTCGTCAGTTCAAACCCGCTAGCTGCTCCTTGGAAACTCCGTGGAGTAGTTCTACTCTAGCCTATAGATCTCTAAGAGTCAGAATCAACTTGATAGCAATAGGTTTGGTTATAGGGCAAAAGCACAAAAGAAATATGATGGATGTAATCACTTCTGTTGGCTCAGAAAAGAAATTGAAAATAAGAATTTATTGGGAGAGTTTTGTTTTGAAGACAAATATGTCACTTTGGTCACTAAGGTGCATCTGACCCAAGCCATGACCTTTTCAGTCACCTGATATGTGTGCCAAAGTTGGACAGTGAAAAAGGAAGAAAGAGAAGAATTGATGCATTCAAACTGTGGTGCTGGAGCAGAATATACTGTGGGTTGGCAGAAGAACAAACAAATCAGTCTTAGAAGAAATACAACCAGAATGTTCCTTAGAAACTAGGACAATGAGACTACTATTTACTTACTTCGGACATGTCATCAGGAAAGATCAATCTCTGGAAAAGGACATTATGTTTGGTAAAATAGAAGGCCAATGAAAATGAAGGAAACCCTCAAGGAGATGGATTGACGAAATAGCCACAACAATAGATTCAAACATGCCAGCGAAAATGAAGACGGCGCAGGACGGGGCATCATTTTGTCCTGTTATGCATAGGGTCAATATGAGTCAGAGTGGACTCTGTGACAACTAACAACAACAACAACAACAAATTCTCAGATGTCTTTATCTGGTGGATCTTTCAGATCACAGTCTAGAACCTGGAGCTCCTAACTTTTAGTACATTACTCTTTGCCCTACGCTATACTGTATATTTCACCTTGCTTAAGTTTTTAAGTCCACAAAATATTTCTTAGAGCATGCATTCATGGGATCAAGGACTCTACCCCTTCAGTTACAGATCCATTTACTGATTTGTTTTTAAAAAATCCCAAAACGTCTATTAGTGCTAGATGCTGAATATTTAAAAACGAATGAAAGGTATGGTCCGTGCCCTCCAAATGTCTACAAAATCAAAGAAGAAACAGAAGTATAGACTCAGGTTTCTTTCAGTTTCTTTGTTTCTTTCTTTCTCTCTCTCCCTCTCTTTCTTGCCCTCTCTTTCTCTTTTTTCCAGTTGTCACTGTGACCTTTCAGAAACAAGTCACCAGTCCTATCTTCTTAGGCACCTCTGCATGGGTTCAAACTGCCAACCTTTCAGTTAATAGTTGAGTACTTAACTGTTCATGCCACTCAGGGGCTTCTGTAGGTGTCTTACAGAGGTAAAGATCAAGACCTACTCTAGAGAGGACCCGGTGAAGGAGCAGGACACACCTGAGTGCCCATCCACTTTCTTTTGTTTGAATTCTGTGCATCAGATTTTTGTAGTGTGAGTCTGGACCCCAAAGAGGAGCACTGCCCACACAGAGCCGGACATGAAAGGGTAAAGAGTGAGTATTTCACTCCATTGCCACCCAACCATTCCCCTTGCCCCCACCCTGTCATCCACACAAACAGGGAGGCAGAAGATTGAGGGATGCTGAAGGCAGCCTAGGCCAGATGTTGTGGGTTCCTTAGGGCTAAGGCAGGGCGAGAAATTGTCTCTTCACCAGAGCTAAGGGATTGAAGAAAAATGAAGAAAGGCAGCTAAGCCAGAGACCAAACCAAAAACCAAACCCATTGTTGTCAAGCTGATTCTGACTTACAGCGACCCCATGTGTGCCAGAGTAGAACAGCCACATAGGATTTTCAATGCCTATGATCTTACATAGAGAAGCCCCATTTGTGCAAACAGTTAAGCACTTGGCTGCTAACCAAAAGGTTGGTGGTTTGAACCCATCCAGAGGCTACCTGGGAGACAGACCCAATGATCTTTTCCCTTCAAGAGTACTGCCTAGGAAATCCTAGAAGGCAGTTCTACTCTGTTGAGTAGGGTCACTATGAGTCAGAATCGACTTGATGGCACCCAACAACAATGATAAAAAAATGACAAACTTACATAAGCAAATCTCTAGGCCTTCCATGGTGCCACGGGGTGGATTTGAACAGCAACATTTTGGTTAGTAGCTGAGCACAAACCATTTGTGAAGAGGGTTCCAAAAAAAATGCCAAAACCAAGAATCACCTGAGCAGGCATCAGGAGCAGAAGAGTAAAGCAAGGTGAGACGGGCAGGCCCTACAGTCCAATAGCAAAGCAAAGGGCAGTGATAGATTCTTAGAGGTTTCTGCAGAGGGAGGCCTCCTCCGTTAAAGAACCAGGAGAGATCAAAGCAAACAAACACTACGGGATAAACTTAGATTAGATGAATAATATTTTTGGCTTTGCTGTAAATGCGATTCTGAGGTCTGCCTTGCCACACCCTATTGGTGACTTGCTGAGTTCTTCATTCACCACCTTAGACTTTGGCTTCCTCAATATCAAACAGGTAGTGCCTCATAGACTTCTGAGGATTAAATGAGATCATAAGTGTGAAAATGCTTAGTAAACTGTTAAGCCCTTTGTTTATTCTTAATCTTATAATCATACCTTTTCCCAAGGGGAGACTTTTAATCTTTATGTGTTTAGGAAGTTTTTGAGTTGTTCTGCTTGGTCTTTCTTCATTAGAAATGTATTGATACCAAACATTTTTGCCTGGCTTTCAAATTTCAAACCCCCATTTTTTTCAAGTCTGGGACCAGCATGGGCCATGGAAAGAATATGAACTTTGCAGTCCTTCTGAAGTACTGATTTCAAATCCCAGCTATGCCATTTAAAAGCTGGGTGGCTTTGAGTAAGTCACTTAGGCCTTCTAGCCATCAATCAAATTATTCATCTGTAAAATAAGATTAAAAATAAATTCCCTACTTTAGAGTAAAGGAGCCCTGGTAACTCAATGGTTAAGTGCTCAGTTGCTAACTGAAAGGTCAGCAGTTCCAACCCACTCAGCAGCATCCTGGGAGAAAGGCCTGGCAATCTGCTCCTGTAAAGATTACAGCTTAGGATACCCTATAGAGCAATTCTACTCTGTCATATAGGATTGCTGTGAGTTAGAATTAACTTGACAACACACAACAACAACGACACATTAGGATAAGAGCACGTTAAATTGACCAGTAACTTACTTTGAGAAACACTGAAAACTAGAAACTTTCTCATTTCTTCCGCTTAACTCCATGCCAATGGCAAGTTACCGTCAGAATAAAGCAGATTTTTTTTTGCCCCTGCTCCTTTGCATATGCATATTGCGCACAACCATTTAATATTTTGTGGGGAAAGGAAACACTGCCTTTTCTAAGACCGCTCCGTGTGTGGCAGGCTGCCTGCCTTCCTGTCAGCGCTCCGTCTGCTTCTGTGTAACTGCAGACTTGTACTGATACCCGCGTGCATATGTTGGCTCAGTTCCTCCTTTTCAAATGATAGATTGCTTCTGCTGAAGCTGCCAGTGCAATATTTTGAAAATAGACATCCATTTCTAGAAGAAAAGAGATCCAAATACGGACTTTTTCCCCCTCTCTTACATTAAAAACCATTATAATATCAGTGTCTTCTGTGTCAGCATGATTTCCAAAGCTGTTCCAACCACCACCCGAGGTACAGGGGGAAGTGTTTGGGGGGAAAAGTCTCTCGAGTCACGTATACTGTAGCAAAAGCATTACAGACCAGTTCCACTCTGGTGCAACCTTACAGTTTCTTGGTCTTACCCATGTAAACCAAAACCAAACCCATTGCTGTTGAGTCGATTCCGACTCATAGTGACCCTATAGGACAGAGTAGAGCTGCCCCATAGAGTTTCCAAGGACCGCCTGGTGGATTCACACTGCCAACATTTTGGTTAGCAGCCATAGCACTTAACCACTACGCCACCAGGGTAGGTGTCTAATATTTCTGGGAATTAGAGACTGTCAGAGGTGGCAGGCACATTTAGGAACGTGTTAGTACAATCACCTCACAATCTACAAGGAAAGAGATACCTTCAAAGGCCACCTCAGACTTTAGAGGTGAGGGGTTGACTAGAACGCTGGAGTCTTGGGAATTGGGCCACTGGTGTTTGTTTCACAATACCACAATTTGCTAAACAATCATCAGGGCAAGGTTGAAGGTATTCAGTATGAAAGTACCGTCAGCCTGAAAAGACCCAGGCTTCCAAGATTACCTCTTGCTCAGTTCACTGGCGGACTCTACCTCCAGCCCCAAGTTCTTCTGGAGCTGACACCCTGTCCCTGGCTCAGTCCTACTCGAGACTTTTGCCACGCGCTGTGCCTGCCGCTCTACTGGACCTTGAAGCATACTGCTTCTTAGAGAATTAGGAGACTCAGTTGTGATTAGCATGCTCTTTTCCCCGATAGCCATGTGACTCTTATACCTCCTTTAGGTCTTTGCTCAAATATCACCTTTTACCTCTTCCTTATCCTTCTCGATTTCTTCGTTTAAAATGTTGTTTTTAGTTGCCCTTGAGTTGGCCTCTGACTCACAATGACCCCATGCACAACAGAATAAAACTCCACCTGGTCCTCTGCCATTACCATGATCCACTACGGATCGAACCTTTGTGATCCATAGGATTTTCATTGGCTGATTTTTAGAAGTAGACTGCCAGGCCTTTCTTCCTAGTCCATCTTAGTCTGGAAGCTCTGCTGAAATCTGTTCAACATCACAATAACAGCCAAGCCTCCACTGACAGGTGGGTGATGGCTGCACTCAAGGTACACTGGTTGGGAAATAAACCAGGTTCGCCCTCACGGAAGGTAGGAATTCTACCTCTGAGTGACCACTGCCTTGCTCATTTAAAAAAGCCCTTCAAATGTACTATGTATGTTGCCTATCACATTTATTTATATTTATTGTCTTGTTTTCCCCACTAAAAAGATAAGTTTCAGAAGGTGAGGAATCTTATTTTGATTTATTTCTTCTTCCAAGTGCCTGGAATAATGTTGTTGTTGGGTGCCCTTGAGTTGCTTCATTTGGGAACTCATAGAGACACCATACGACATAGTAGAACTGCCCCATAGGGTTTTTTTGGTTGTAATCTTTACTGAAGCAGATCGCCAGGTCTTTTCTCCCACAGAGCAGCAGTGGGTTTGAACCGCTGACCTTTCAGTTAGCAGCCGAGTGCTCAACCACTATGCTACCAGGGCTCTTTCCTAGAACGATACTGGCTGTCATATATTGAGCTTTTTAATAATTTTTTTATTGAAAGAATGCATATTTTTTTTTAATATTTTTATTTGAATACATGCAATGTTACCACTGAATTTATTGCTCTGCTTTTTTTGGAAGCCTCAGGACTAAGGGGATCTCTTGACACTGAGAACCTTGGGTTTTGGTCTAGTGGCCTGGGTTATAGCCCAGAGCTATATTTAATTGAAAGAAGTACCAAAGAACCCTAAAGGAGTAGCATTGGTGGAGAAAATTAAGCTTCAGCACTTAGCTGGTAACAACAATTACATTATTTTCAAATATGTTTACATTGATAGCTGTATTTTTAAAATATATTTAGATTATGGTGACCAAAAAAAAATCTAAAACAAGCCAATCGAGATAGAGCCCACAAGGTCCAATATGGTAGCAATAGCCATATGTGGTTGTTTAAATAAATTAAAAATTGATTTCCTCAGTCAGAGTACGCTCATTTTCATTGCTCATTAGCCACACAAACCAAACCAAACCTGTTGCCATGGAGCTGATTCTGACTCATAGTGACCCTATAGGACAGAGTAGGGTTGGAAGCCCCATAGGGTTTCCAACAAGCGGCTGGTGGATTGGAACTGCTGACCTTTTGGTTAGCAGCTATAGCTCTTAACCACTATGCCACCAGGGTTCCTCCTTAGCCACAAGGGGTTGCCACATTTGACAAAGCGGACATAGAACCTTCTTCTGTCACTGCACACACAAACACTCTAGATGTGTCTCTTACTGTCTGGATGTTTAGTATCAGAAAATGAAGGTACCACCATGGGAAATGGAAGTGTTCACTCTTGCTTTGGAAATGTGACACGTTGTTTACACCGATTTATGCAAAATTGACTCTGCTAAACTCCGTACTTGCTTTTTTGTATAATGATTTAACAGACTGTGACCACTAGCAAATAATATAATGTGTACTAGCCAGGTTATGGTCTCAGTTGTTCAGATACTGGGATTTCTGTATCCAAAGAACCATAGTTTCCCTATTTATGAAATGAAAGGGTTCATTCGTTGTTCTTTCATTCGTTCATTCATCTGCTGTTCTTTATTCGATGAATGTTTTTGAGCCTTTTAAAGTACCTGAGTAGCACAGTTGGGTGGCACAAGATGTCTTACCACTAGCTGCTAACCTAAAGGTTGGTGTTTCGAACCCACGAAGTGACTCTACAGAAGAAAGGCCTGGCAAGCTGCTTCCACAAAGATTGTAGCCATGAAAATCCTATGAAGCACTTCTACTCTGTAACACATGGGGTTGTCATGAGTCAGGGGCCTACTCAACAGCAACTAACAACAACAACAACGAATCTAAAGGTTAGTGGTTCGAACCACTCAACGGCACCATGGAAGAAAGACCTGGTGATCTGCTCCTGTAAAGATTACAGCTAAGAAAACCCTATGGGGCAGTTCTACTCTGTGACACATGTGGTTACCATGATTCGGAATTGACTCAACAGCAATTTTTTTTTCTTCTTTAATGTGCTAGACATTGGGAATATAGACACGTGCACAAACCCATGCAGCACAAGAAGTACAGGTGTTGTGATGAGAACCCGAATAGTTCATGCTGGGTGCACAAAAAAAGAGTAATCAGTCCTTTATGGGGATTATGGAAAAAGCTTCAGAAGAAAGATGATGCTTGAAGTGGCTCCGGTAATATGAAGTGATACATAGCAACTGGCCAATGAGAATTACAGACAAGAGGAGAAGTGTAAGCAAAAGTACAGATGTATAAAATGTTTTTATTGAACTCAGAAACATACAATAGTTCAGAATGACAGATCCGTGGGTATATATTGGGATGGGGCTTGGGCAGTGAGAGCTAAGGAAAGAAAGTGAACCAACTGTGAACCCCTCAATGTTGAAAGCTATGTCTGCTACCCATTTTTATCCCCAAAAGGGCACATCACCCTCCCTCTGCAGCCAGAAAGCTCTTGGAGTCTCTGTGTCCAGAGCCTTTGTTGGCTTCATTACATAGCAGTGACTGAGGCCTCATTGAATATGCATGATATGTTAAATCATGCCTCCTGGACTTAGCTGATATCAGGCTGCTAGTTGGTCTTTCTGGTCTGGCCAGCCCCCACTCATTACCACAAATCCTCAGGTTTGGTGTGGAGGTTTTAGATAATAAAGGCACCTCAGTTAGTCAGGAAATTCTGAGGGTTATCTCTCAGGAACCAAGGACAAAGGCTAAATTGTTTTTTTGTTTCTTCGTTTTTGTAAAGTGATTCATTAGCACGCAATAATGTATACGAGACCCTTTATATATGCTTTTCTTGTTGTTGTTGAATGTACGGGTGAATCAATTAATCAGCCGGTAAACTAATAAGTGACGGAAAAACAAGGGCCAGAAGCATTTGACAGGATAGGCGATGCTATTCTCTGCTGATAAATAAACCCCCAAATTTCAGGGGTCTACTATACAAGTTTGTTTTTTCATTTCATCTTCAATGTCTAAAATAGATGAGGTCAAAGGACAATGTTCCATACAGCCATTCAGGAACCTAGGCTGATTCATGATCTGCCATTTTGTAGCTGCAACACCTAGAACATGTGGCCTGCCAGGTGAGCGAGGAAGAGAAAAGAGATGTGAGGGATGAACACTGACTCTTAACTACCTCAGGAATCACTTCTGCTCAGAGTTTTTTGGCAAGAACTTGTCACATGGCTCCACGCTAACTGCAAGGGAGACAGGGAGAGGAGGGGAAGAACATGGGGACTAGTAAGCACTAATTGTGTCTGCTACATCAGGTCACAGAGGACCATGCCAAGAAGCTTAAACTTTATCCAATAGTGCTTTTCAAGCTATTCTTTTTTAAGCAAAAAATCTCCTCTTCAAGTAACATACACAATATAAACAAGATAAAAGTAGACTCTGGTTAAAATGGGTGCACAGAGAGGACGATCCACAACTTTGTCCATTCTACCAATTCTTATGAACGATGTATGTACCTCACATATTCCTCTTAGGAACCCAGGGCTCCTCAAAACACAGAGTGAAGGTCACTGTCATAGACTAGTGGAGGGCATTGGAGTGCATTATTTTGGAAAGTGATATGGCCACATATGCCCCTTAGACAATAAATTCAGCACAGTTGTGTGAGGGTGGGGAGGAGAGGTGGATTAGACTGAGGTGGGAGGTAGAGATAGGATTTTTATAGCTATCCAGGGAAACCCTGGTGGTGTAGTGGTGAAGTGCTACGGCTGCTAACCAAAAGGTCGGCAGTTTGAATCCACCAGGCGCTCCTTGGAAACTCTACGGGGCAGTTCTCCCCTGTCCTTTAGGGTCACTATGAGTCGGAATCGACTCGACGGCAGTGGGTTTGGTTTTGGTTTACAGCTGTTCAGATGTGAGAAGACGAGGGTCTGAACCAAGACAGTGGCAGTGAGAGTAAATATGTTTTTAAAATGTCTTCCAATTCAAAATTCTATAAGTCTCTGGTTGTCAGTCTGATCATTTCACTTAATTATTCCCTTTTTTATTGTTATAAAAATATAGATAACACAACATTTGCCAATTAAACATTTTTCACGTGTAGAATTCCGTGAAACCGATCACATCGATCATGTTGGGCGACCATTACCAATGTCCATGGCCAAGTTTTCCATCACCATAAATAAAAATCCAATGCTTCCTAAACAATGTTTTCTCCCTTTCTCTCATCCTCTTGCTCGTGGTAACTGCTACCTAACTCTGTACGTTTCCCTGTTCTAGGCATTTCATGTTAATGAGGTCGTACAGTATGTGTCCGTCTGTGATTGGTCATCCTGATCTTGTTTCACTTTTATGTTGGTTGAAGTCATTTCAAGTTTTCTTTAGTGCTGACATAGATTTGTTTCAGGGGTCAGCAAACTTTCTCTGTAAAGGGGCAAATAGCAGATATTTGAGACTTGCAAGCATTTGCTCTCTGTTGCAGATACTCAACTCTGCCACTGTAGAGCAGAAGCAGCCATGGGCAATATGTAAAGGAGTGGATATGGTTGTGTTCCAATAAAACTTGATGAACACTGGTACATTTGAACTTTATACAAATTTCATGTCAAAATATTATTCTCTGTTTATTTGTTTTCAATAATTTGAAAATATGAGGAAAAAAAGAAAAAACCTTAGCTCATGAGCTGTATAAAAACAGACTGTGGGCCAGTTTTGGCTCCTGGGGCATACATTACTGATCTCTGGTCTATTATATTGAGTGATTATATCATTGTGAAAAAGACTAGTATACATGAAGGTTCTTTTCTTTTTTAAAGAGCATACATTATGATGAGATAAAAATAAAGTTACAAAACCAATGTTTTAAATAATTTTCCCTAGAACACACAGAGACTCTCAAAAAAAATAAGTACTGAAAAATCATTGTTGATTTGGTTGATGCTGGTGCATTTTAATAATATACCACCCCAGACACTGTAGCAAATCCACACAATTAGAATAAACAAAGCAAAATGAAACAAGGCTGGAAGGCCCTGGTGTTACTGGATTCTTTCTTGCCTCTGAAATCGAAACCCAGAAACAAAGATGCCCTCCCTCAGGGCACTGCTTGCTACAGAGGTCGCAGCTTAATTGTGAGAATTCTCGGTCATTGAACCGAGAGAAAGTTTGGTCTTGCTAAGGCAAAGAAAAGAAAACAACTTGTTAAATTTTCCCTTATCAGACGTCATCCTACCCCTAAAACCATCCAACTGAATAAACACAACATCGAAAATTCCAAATGAAATTACTTGTTCTAAAAGTCTTTCCTCCTAATTTTCAAAGCAATGCATGCTTATTTTAAATAGTTTGACAAGTGGCCTAAACGTGTAGGGTTGAGAGCAAAAGTTACCCCAAATCTCAGAAACCAGAGGCAACCGTTGTAAACCAGAGGCCATTTCTTTCACATAATACGGATCATACTGAGTATACATATTGTGTTTTTTTCACTTAACGTTATCCTCTGAATATTTCCCCATGTCATTAAAGAAGCCTCAGATTTTTTTTTCATTGACCACATAATTCCGTATAGATATATTCTTATTTAACTAACTGATTTATTGATTTGATTATTTCATTAACATTCATGCATTTAGTCTACAACTACTTACTGAGAGCATCCTTAATGTCATGGACTGACCTGGACATCACGGTGACACAGGCGTCATGTTCTCTGTCCTCATGGAGCTGACTTTGTAAACCTTATTCTGGACCCTTGTGATATTAAGAGGAAAACAACCCAGTTTCTGCTCCCTGGGAACTCAAGGTTAGTGAAGGAGAGAGATAGGGGGACAAGAGATAACCTACAGTGTGATGTGAAGAATGAGGCTCCGTCTGGGCACTTGTGGAGTGGGGCAGGGGACATGGAGAACTTCTGCAGAACAAAAGCTTAGCTTGAATATTATTATTTTGGCAAATAATTTGTTTCTAGTCCAAAATATCTTGATATAGACCATGCTGTGTCCAAATGGGAAACCCTGGTGGCAGAGTGGTTAAGAGCTACAGCTGTTAACCAAAATGTCAGCAGTTCGAATCCACCAGACTCTCCTTGGACACTCTATAGGGCAGTTCTACTCTGTCCAATAGGGTTGCCATGAGTCAGAACCGACTTGATGGCAATGGGTTCAGGTCAGTTCAGTGTCCAAATGGTGTCACTCCGCCCAAGAGAATTTGACCCGAATTGTCTGTTAGTGAGAACTTAGAATCTGAAGACGGACTTATACTCATCGAAGAAGTAAAGATACAGGTTCTCTCAGCAGATGACACAGTGAACCAGCATAGTTCAGTGTAAAACAGTAGTCAGCTGCCCCCAGTTCTAGTCTCAGTTTAGTCCCTTACCTACTTGTGATGGTTAATGTTATGTGTCATCTTGGCTAGGCTATGGTGCTCAATTATTTAATCAAACACAAACCTAGGTGTTGCTGTGACGGTACTTCGTAGATGTAATTAACATTTCCAATCAGTTGACCCTTGATAATGTAGGTGGGTCTCATTTACTTAGCTGAGTTTAAGAGCAAAAAACTGAGGTATCCCTGAAGAAGGAATTCTACCTCAAGACTAAAACAAAAACCCAAAATCCTTGCCATCAATTCGATTCTGACTCATAGCAACCTTGTATATATCCTAATGGAGTTCCCAGACTGCTGCCTG
This sequence comes from Loxodonta africana, assembly GCF_030014295.1. NCBI lineage: Eukaryota > Metazoa > Chordata > Mammalia > Proboscidea > Elephantidae > Loxodonta > Loxodonta africana. Next base: position 23,385,681 of record NC_087353.1, on the reverse strand, counting down.
GCCTATGGATTTTGGTCGTGCCAGTTCCCACAACCTCATAAGACCTAAAATCTCTCTTTCTATCTCTATATATACGTTAAGAACTGCAGCTGCTAACAAAAAGGTCAGCAGTTTGAATCCACCAGGCATTGGAAATACTATGGGGCAGTTCTACTTTGTCCTGTAGGATTGCTATGAGTCAGAATTGACTTGACGGCAATGGGTTTATATATATATGAGCCCTGGTGGTACAGTGGTTAAATGCTTGGCTGCTGACCAAAAGGTTAGCAAAAAGCTGAGGTATCCCTGAAGAAGGAATTCTACCAGCTACTCCTTGGAAGCCCTATGAGGCAGTTCTACTCTGTCCTATAGGGTCACAGGAGTTGCAATGGACTTGTTGACAACGGGTTTGTTTTGTATGTATATGTATACATATGTATATATATGTATCTATAAAAAACATATGTATATGTATCTATGTATGTATCTATGTGTATATATCTATATATATATACATCTATATACATATATAAATTAATCTTTCTCTCTCTCTCTCTCTCTATGTATATATATGTACATACAGTCCCTAGTTTATGACCGGGTTCTGTTTTGACAACTCTGTTGTAAACTGGTTCTGATGTAAGCCGAACAGCTTTTTTTTTTTTTTTAAAGTTTTCGTTATTATTGCATTTTATTATCAGTATGTTTATGAATCCAATCTTTGAATATCCGCAAGCAAACATCTGAGAATAACATAAGCAAATTACGTTCTGCAACATTGTATGTAGTACATATTACTAATGATAAGATGTACAAAAAAAAGAAAAAACACCAGACCATCCTATGTGCTCTTTGGCATAACTCCAATACGTCATAATTCGGGGACTATCTGTACATATCAACAAATACATGTTGTTATTAATTGCTGTTAAGTCAATTCAGATAGACTCAAAAGCAATTAACAATAACAACAACATATATTTGTAATTATTGTTAGTTGCCTTTGAGTTGATTCCCACCCAAAGCAACCCCATGTGTGCAGAGTAGAACTATACCATAGAGTTTCAAGGCTATGCCCTTTCAGAAGCGGATTGTCAGGTCTGTTTTCAGAGGCACCTGTGGGTGGGTTTGAACCACCAATCTTTTGGCTAATAGTTGAATGTTTGCCCCACCCAAAGAATCTTTCTCTCTCTCTATCTGCCTCTATGATTCCAACCCATAGCGACCCTATAGGATAGAGTAGAACTGCCCTGTAGGGTTTCCAAGGAGCAGCTGGTGGATTCAAACTGCCAATTTTTTGGTTAGCAGCCAAGCTCTTAACCACGTTGCCACCATGGCTCCACTTTGAGGATTCCAAAAAAAAAAAAAAAACCCTAACCTATTGTCATTGAGTCAATTCCGACTTATAGCAACCCTACAGGACAGAGTAGAACTGCCCCACAGAGTTTTCAAGGAGCGGCTGGTGGATTTGAACTGCTGACCTTTTGGTTAGCAGCTATAGTGCTTAACCACTACACCACCAGGGTTCCACTTTGGGGACAGAAAGGCCTAAATTCAAATTCTAGACTGCCCACTCTAAGAGAAAGTTATTTAAAACCTCCTCACTGTAATTTCTTTTTCTGCAAAACTATTCCTATGAGGAATCAATACAATATCATGACATAATAATCACCAAGCTTCCTAGCTAACACAGGTTAAACCCTGAAGGGCTATTTTATTATTACTGTTCTTGTCATTGTTGTCTTTCGATGTGTTTTCTAAACACAACTGGAATTTTCGTTAATCCGCATCCTGGTGTCACAATGTGCTGATGACAACTTGGAAGAACTACTCACCCGTATTGCTGTGGACTCTCATCTCTTCTGTCTTGGATTTTTCTGGCTAAATTTTTGAATCGAAGAATAGTCAGTTTTGTTATAACAGTCATTTTGAATTTGTTCCAATGTAATTGTTATATTAGGAAACAACTTGAACCTAATGTAAATCTTAATTTGCATATGCATCATTTCTTCGCCAGCAAACTGCACCAGCTGAACCCAGCTCCACTGGAGTATACAAAACACCCACACCTCAAACATCTACCGGCTACCTCAGCTCACAGCGTGTGTCATGAGCCACATCATCCACACCTGGCATCACAGCTTTCCCTCAGATTCCGGATCATCCTCCTTCCTCCACTTCTTAATAACTCACAAGCTGCAGTATTCTGACACCCAATTCCACAAGCAAACTCTGGGTCTTTTTCAAGGGTAAGGGAAAAAAAAAAATTGCCATAGAGTAGATTCCTACTCATAGCAGCCCTATAGCACAGTAGGACTGCCCCATCGGGTTTCCAATGAAAGGCTGGTGGATTTGAACTACAGACCTTTTGGTTAGCAGCTATAGTCTTAACCATCGCACCAGCACCATATTTATTGTAGTGTTTGTGTCTTTCTTAAACATTTAACATGTGTAAAATGCTTCTCCCATCTTTATAAGGTACCCATCATTTTGCGTTTGTCATTGATGAAGTTTTTGAGTGTTGTAACCCCATTTTTTTTTTCCCATATGATCTGTGGTTTCTCTTGTATAGTGCTCTGATTTATCTGACTACATTATAGAAACACATATCTCATGTTATCACAGAACTTACCATATAAGACTTTGTGTGCTTCCCTAAATATTTTATTTTGCTAGACTTGCTGTCTATTGAGATAAGTTTTGCTACTTTCAAAAAGTTTGACCACGTGTTGGAAGCTAATGTTTTATTCTGATTTTATGGGTGGCTAATCTTGAGCTCAAGGAGATAAAGCCCAGCTTAACTTTTCATAAGTGTGGGATGAAATCAAAATTAGAATTACCTTTTTTCTCCTGTTCCAGGGGAAGTGATATGTTGCCACATAGAGAGAGCATGCTTTTTGAAGTCAAACGCATCTAAACTTGAATTTCTACTCAACAAAGTCTTTCTCCCTGAGTTACCTGAGTGCTTTTGGTAAACTATTCAAATCTCCAAGCCTCACTCTCCTCATGTGTAAACATCAGGAAAATGACACTCTCTTCTCGGAGTCACTCTGGAAATAAAGCCACAAAATGTATGGAAAATGCCAATCTAGGACTTCAGACAAGAAAGACATATTTATTCTCGTCTTCTGATCTTTGTATAATAATGGCAGGTAAGTTTTATTGAGCTCTTATTTTGTTCCAGAAACTGTTCTAAGCACTTTTCATGTATTAACTAATTTAATCTTTATGGCAACTCTATTAAGAGCATACCACAATCATTTCCTATTTGCAGATGAGAAATGGATGCACAAAAAGGTTAGGTGATTTGTGTAAGGTCAAATAGCTGTAGTGCCAGTTAGTAAGTTATTGACTGTCAGCAGCATACCCACTCTTCTCTACCGTACTTTGCAATGCTGAAATGGGGACTTCACAAAGCACATTCTACTTTGCCAGCTAAATTCCTGTTAGACTCTGCAAGACTGGAGGGACTTGCTCCTTCCGGTTTGCTTCCCATGTGACTTCCTGTCTGCCTACCAGTCCCACGAGTGACACCCCTGTAACACTTGTTCACCCTGGCAGCAGCAGTTCCTTCTCACAGCAGCAGCTGAATCCAGTTTTACATTTTTCCAGCACTTGCAGAACAAGCTTCCTTGTGCACTCCCCAAAATACCAATACCAGCTGGCTGGCCCCCTCCTCAGAGGCCTTTGTTCAGTTTTGCTCAAAGATTTAATCTCCCCCAACTGTTCCCTTTGTTCCCTAAACCGTAGGGGCAGTAGCTGCTTCCTGCAATTTCTAACTCCGATAACTTACCCTAAGTGGCACAGGTTGTTTCCGCTCAACTATTAATCTAAAGGTTGGTTGCTTGAATCCACCCAGTGAAACTGCAGAAGAAAGACCTGGCAATCTGCTTCCATAGAGATCAAAGCCAAGAAAATCCTATAGAGCAGATCTACTCTATAACATACAGTTCTGCACTGACCCTTTAATTTACCTAGTTAACAACTTTACACAGTAAAGTCTGTAAAAGTTAGAACCTGTGTAAGGCAGAAACCTGTCAAAGAGGAAACACTCAAGTATTTTCTACTAATAGAGAGTAATAGAAAAAAGTAGGACTGCACTGTGTCAAAGGTGGAAAACTTGGAGACCCTGAAAAACAAGGCAGTCCTGTAGAGTTCCAGCTCCCACAGGTTTCACTGTACCTAGTTTACAAGCATTTATATTAAATGTTCTCTGTTCAAGTAACTAGTGTGGCTCTGTCACCTGGCTGCACCCTGATTGACGCAGTTAACGACAGGCAGAGGCAGCACTCTAAACAAGCCAGCCACGTGCTGGGCCGACCGCTATTACATATTACCTCTCAAATATTATTACATAACAATAGATCCTTCAAACAAACAAAAAAAAAACAAAAAGCAGTTGCTATCAAGTTAATTCCTATTTATTGTGACCCTGCGTGTGTCAGTGTAGAAACAGGGTGTACAGGGTTTTCGATGGCTAATTTTTCAGAAGAAGCTTGCTAGATATTTTTCCCACAGTGCCTCTGAGTGGACTTGAACCTCCAAACTTTTGGTTAGCAGCCCAGCATGTTAATCATTTGTACTACCCAGGGGCTGATGGATCCTTACACAGTAGCTGTTATGGTAAATATAAACAGAGTTATGAGGTAACTGAACAATATAATATCAGCTTCAGTGCCCTTAGTCGTAAGAAGATGAGTGGTTCAACTGACCTCTTATGGCCCTGATATTTGGGGACCAGTGGGAACTACTGCTCGACTCTTCTTTTGACCACAGAGCACTAACCAAAGAGTAAAGGAAGTCCAATAAGGCAGTAGATGTTCAAGTCCGACACATTCGAAAAGCTTCTCTGTAATCCTGCACTTCCATGTTGAGAAAGGGACAGGGCATTCATCTTGGGGCACAAGTCCATACCCTCCTAGATTGTCTAAGCTGGAAAGGACCTCAGAAAGCACCCATTCCAAAACCCCCATTTTACAAATGGGTAAATGGAGGCCTAGAAAAGGGAACAGCCAGCCCCAAGTCACACAAAAATTTAGAGCTGGAGTCCAGCCTAGTACTCAAGTCTCTGGTTTCCCAATCTTTCCACGTGAAAACATGGATTGGGGGATTTACTTGATAAGTTTTTTTTTTTTTTTTTTTTTTTGCTTTAACAGATTTTCTAGAGACCCCAGTAACTAAACCCCGGGGAACAAAAGTCTTTTGTTTCCCTAGCACCTTCACCCCTCCACTCAAGTTCCTGGAAGACTGGGAGATGGGAGAAGAGATGCCTTTATTATTTCTCATTCATTCTGACCCTACACTAACTGCTTTCCCCTATTACCATCTCTTCCTTCAGGGTTGTGATGAAGATAAAGCTAAAGAGGAGAGCTGGGCAAGTACAGGGTCAGATCCTGTTTTTATTTAAACTTTTAGTGTTTTATTCATCAGGGATATTTCTTCATTAATTTTTATTTTTCAAAAAATTGCATTAAGTATTATTTTTCATGATTACTGAGGAGTCCCTGCATAGCACAAATGGTTAAGCGCTTGACTACTAGCCTAAAGGTTGGTGGTTTGAACCCACAGAGAGGCATTATGACAGGCTTGGGGATCTGTTTCTGAAACAGATCCTAACGCTTAACCACTACACCACCAGGGTTTCCAACAACATCGTGATTACCCCTTATATTTCACACCCAAGGCACAGATGTTACTTGTCTCACCCTAGTCCTGTTCCTGACCTCCCTCACCTCCCTCCCTGCTACATGCCCCAGATGTGTCAATTTTTGGAATTCATAATCATTTCCTGCCGGGTGGTTCCACATCTGAAATACCAAAAGCATTCCTCCTGATAGCTCAGACGCTGAGTAACATCCACCCTGACCACCCAGGATCATTTGATAGAGATCCAAGATAAATGAGAGAACCCCTAACTTTGAGGGAAAGGATGCTAAGGTAAAGCAGAACGGCATAGGCTTTGAAGTCAGAGGAACTGGGGTTTTAATCCTGATAACCATTTAGCAGTTATGTGATACCCATTGATTGATTGCCTATGGTCTGAAGGCACTCCATACACAGAGATGACTAAGGCCTACTCCCTGCTCTTAAGATTACCACAATCTAGATGGACAGAATTATTTATTTCTCCGGGCCTTGTTTTATACAACTGAAAATGAAAGAAGCATTATCTCATTGTGAAGATTAAATACAGTTATTTGTATGGAATTGCTGAGCATAATGTGGGCGCCAAGTTAAAATTTGCCTCCACAAAAGTAAATAAATTGTTCAATGGAAAATTGCGAGCAGGAACCATCACTATGAACAGTTACTTTTCTACTACTTAGATTCATTTTCCTGCAGCTATTCAAACTAACTTGGGAAAATTCAGAAAAAAAGAAAATCATTGGCAAGTTTCCAATGGAGTACCTCAGTATTTAATTAAGATAATCACTGAAGAAGGCACATTCCTTTCAGCCACACTTATGACATTCAGATTTTCATGTAGCAATTTTAATATGAATTTTTACAGTGGCATCTTTCTCCTTTACCTCAGCCCTCTACCTCTTAACTTAGTCTGCATCTTTTAGTTCAACAGTGGGTTTTTGTGCGCCTTTTCCTAGAGGAATCAAAATCAATCTGAGTGAAAGTAGAACCTGTGACTTACTTCTAGGTAATAAAATATGGCAAAGGGGATGGGATGGTCACTCTTCTGCAGTGATTATGTTACATTAGATAAGACTCTATCATAGCACACTGGAATGAGAGATTCTCCTGCTGGCCTTGAAGAAGGAAGCTGCCATGCTTTGAGAGGGCCAGTAAGAGCATCATGTGGCAGAGAACTGTGGGTGGCCTTAGGAGCTTAGAGTGGCCTCTGACTGACAACCAGAAAGAAAATGGGTACCTAGGCCCTTCAGTCACAAGGAACTAAACTCTGCCAATGACAGAAGAACCTGAGTGATCTTGGAAGAAGAACCTGAGTGAACTTTAGAAAGGAATGTAGCCCAGATTATATCTTGATTTGTGAGACACCGAGTAGAAGACCAAGTTAAGCTTTGCCTGGACTGTCAACTTATGGAAACTGAGGTAACAAATATATGCTGTTTTAAGCCATTAAATCTATGGTAACTTTTATACCACAAGAGAGAGCTAATATTCACGACTTGTCTATCTGAGAAGGCTGATGTAGGGAAAGCTAACTCATAAAAAAACTCATAAGCTACATGTTTTTTCAGTGACTTCTTTCCACACAAAAGATGATACTAAGTGTGGAGCATTGGACCTGGTTTTGGAATTGCATTTACTTTTAAATCCAAGATTTCAACTTTGATATATGAGTCTTCCATGTTACATGGTCTGCGTTTCCTGAAGTGGTGTTGATTTTTTTACATCAGTTTTGTCAAGAGACAAATGGGGCATTTCCCCAAGTTTTGATTGAAGGAGTGAGTGTGGAATACAACAAGATCTAAAAAAAAAAAAAAAAGGTGAGCTTTGAGGGAGCTGATTGATGTATAACTTTAATCAGAAGCCCTATGGAGTAAATTAGAGTAAACTTTCAACTGCAACTTTTGCAAACGTCAGACACAAGGGTAATATGCACACCCTTGCTATACATCATAAATAAATTATAGCTGCTTAGCTGAACAGATCACTTATTTATTCATTAATGGTGCCAGGAGACTCCATAGTGTGCTATCAGGGAAAGAGTGCAGATCACGACACACCCTGCACACACACACCACATCCCACCCCCTTCACAGAATACCAGAAGCACCCTGATTGGAGGTTTAATTTTAGTCATTTTTTCTAGCATAGGAAATTACCCCAAAGCTTAGGGACTTAAAACAGCAATGATTTATTACTTCTCACGGTGCTGAAGATCGAGGAGGTGGTTCCTCTGTTGCACTTGGTATCAGCTAGAGTCATTCAAGTGGCTTTGCATTCAGTTGATGGCTGGGCTGGTCTAGAAAGTCAAGAAAGCTCCTCTTACATTTTTAGGCCTTGGTTCTAACTGTTGGCTAGAGTCTTAACTTGCTTGCGCTGATGTAACAGAAGTACCACAGGTCCATGGCTTCAAAGAACAGAAATTTATTTTCTCACAGTTTAGGAGGCTAGAAGCCCTAATTCAGAGTATTGGCTCTAGGGGAAGCCTCTGTCTCTCTTTCTCCCTCTCTTTGTAGGCTCTGAAGGAAGATCCTTACCTCTTTCAGCTCCTGTAGCCCAGGGGTTCCTCTGTCCCTGCGAGATCCTTACACAGCATCTATCTAGGCCCCCAGCATCCCTTTTGTGCTTACTTCTGTGTCTATCTGCTCTTTTTATAACTCAAAATAGATTAGGTTTGGGACATATCCAGCACTAATGTTTCCTCATTAACATAACAAAGAAAACTCTATTCTCAAACAGGATTATATCCACAGGTATAGGGTTTAGAGCTCTAATACATATTTTGCGGGGATACAATCCAATCCATAACAACTAGAATGTCTCAGTTCTCCTCCACGTGGCCTGTCTCCCCACGCGGTAGCTTCTCACTCCTGAAGGAGAGCCTGGGCTTTCTTTGCAGGGCAACTGGGTTTCCGAAAGTGAACCAAAAAGCTTCCATGCCTCTTGAGGGCTAGGCCCAAAAGTGGCACACCACCTTATATTGATTAGAACAAGTTACAAGCCATATCAGATTCAAGAGGAGGGGAAACTGACTCCATTTTGATAGAAAGAGGGAGATGTGTGTCTGGAGTAGGGAGGCATTATTGATGACCTTCCTTGGTGACCAGCTATCTAAGGTGTGGATTTATAGGTCTCTCCATGAGATGATGCTTATAGTTTACCTTTGAATTAAGTTTTCTATTGACAATGAAGTATTATATTTAAAATGTTAATTAATATAATTTTAAGTTATTTTTTCACAATTTATATAATTATTTTCAAGACCTTCAAGCCATTCAGACAATTACCAAAATCTCATTTCTGTGGGATCCAGAAAGCGCATTATGATATGGCAGGGCTGGTGAGAGTTATTGCCAGCGGGGAACGGGGGGATACTAGGATGAGCCCTTCATGTACGTCCCATAGAATGCTACCGATGGGTCTCTAGGGTAGTTTTCAGACATGGGAGTCACAAGTATCAGGATATGCTCCAATCTCATTAAGTTCCCTGTAGTAGTATTTTATTATTACTATTTTACCTATGATATTATGATCAAAAAAATAAATCTGTACTGTCTACTGTGAAAAACTCAAATTTTAAACTGATAAGGTTTGGTCTTCTAGACAAGTGCTAGGAGTTAAATATTGTTATTGAAATGTCCTGCATAATTCATTCATCCATCCACATACTCATTAACCAGGTTAGGAACCAGATACGGAAAACTGATGACTGACCTGCTATCACCCATGGAGTGATGCAGGATGGAGTCTTCTGCCTGAGCCTTTTGACCTTCAAGGTGGGTTACTGGATTGTGAGACATTCTAAAGAGCATGGGGTTTGGATGGAGGCCTTAAGAAATGCTTGTGACTGAATTCAAGCTCTACAACTTCAACTCATCTTCTCTTAACATAATTGTATAATTTTTTTTTTAAATTTTTGTATCTTTAAGGATAATAATGTATACATTGTAATTTAGTTGTGAGATTTATGCCAAATAATGTATGCCTTACCTTACTTCACTCATTCCCATTGAGTCGATTGCGACTCATAGTGACCCTATGGGACAGTGTAGAACTGCCCTATGGAGTTTCCAGGGAGTGACTGCTGGATTTGAACTACCAACATTTCGGTTAGCAGGCGTAGCTTGCCATAACTCTTAACCACTGTACCACCAGGTCTCCAATAATGTATGCAGAAGACTTAAAATTGATGATAGCACTATTATTTATATCTCACTGGTTCTCATAACAATATCACATCTTCAAGTACTGGGACGGTTCTCACCAGGGAGGACATGCTAGAATTATCTAGGAGGCAAATATCTTCTGTAAAAATGCATGCCTGTTACCATACCTATATCTGTCATGGAAATTTTCACCCTTCAGGGAAAGAATTTGTATCTCATGCTATTAATGTAGAGATTATTCTGAGGTGTACAGTTCTCCTACCCAAAATCCGTTTCTTTACTGACCTTTCTTGTAACACTTTACAGTACAAAATGCTTTCTCTTGGTATGTCTTTTGGAGCCCTGGTGGTGACGTGGTTAAGAGCTCAGGCTGCTGACCAAAAGGTCAGCAATTCAAATCCACCAGATGCTCCTTGGAAACCCTATGGGGCAGTTCTACTCTGTTCTATAGGGTCTCTATGAGTCAGAATCGGTTCAATGGCAAACAAAAACAACAGCTAATTCTTTTAAACTTGTGCAACAATAACATAAAGCAAAAAGAAAAAAAGTACGATGAACTTTATTTCCATTGTACAGATGATGAAACAGACAAAGAGAGGCTTGATGCCTCATCTATAATTATTTTGTCAATCAATTTCAGAGCCAGATCTCAACTCAAGTCTTTTGACTTAAAGCATCCTGCTTTCTCCCTTAATGTTTAAAAACTACAAAGATGTCAAGAGTAGAGGATGAAAGCAGACCATTTTCGAGCAGCCATTAGGTTGTTGTGTGCCAGGAACTTTGCTAAGGGCTTCATCGGTGACATTCCTTATTCAATCCTGACATTGTAAGAGGTACACATTGCTAACCTGATTGCACAGAAGGGGAAGTTGAGTCCCGCGAGTACGTAGGCCAGTTTATATAACTAAGCGTTGGCCGGTTTTGAGATCTGAACCCAGAGGAGTTAACCTGGTATCCCATACTATTTTCACCAGCCCTTAAGATTTATATGGGAGAAGGGCCAAGAAGAGACTATGGATCCGAAGGATTCACAAATGGCTGATTTCTTTATGACCCATCCTAAGGTATGAACTGCAATTGCACAATATTAAATGGCATGGAGTACCCTGCCCGCCACCTTTAAGTTCGCCATGGTAGAATTTTATCTGCAGCCACAGGCTGTGTATGGTGTGTGCACCATTCGTATTTTTAGGAGAAGTCATATTTTTAGCTTACTGTTCTAACTCTGAGGAACAGGGAGTCTGTAGCAGTGTGATTTGATCCTGTTTGATGACTGACCTTGCACGGTTCAGTCTTCTCTATGCACTGTCACCCTTGGGTACCAGGGTATTAATGGGTTTAATGTTAAAGAAATCCCTTTGGAAGTTTCCCCAAACTTGTCTGTTTTTACTAGCTCACTGAATTCCTTTATTAAAATGTATGTGCTTCTGCCTCAGAAAACCACTCTTTTCAATTGTTCAGGTAATCTGGAAGAAAATGGCCATCATTTAAGGCTGAAGAGAAGTTCAGGTCTTCTGTGTGTATCTGTCTTTGCACCTTGCCTAGGAACGGTAATCGAATAGACAAAGCTAAGAACGAAGGCTCCCTGAGATTATCAGGGCTGAGAGCGACCTCACGGTTGCAAGTTCTGAGTAAGGAGTGTCCCATCCCACGAGAATCAACCCCTTTCTCACTCCATGCCATAACGAGCTTTATTTTGCTTAGCTCTATGGATGTGACTCTGAGGTGGATGGGGTGGGAAGAGACAGATGACATAATAAACACATAATAAGTAGTAGAAATTATTACGTAAAGGAGCACTGGTGGCACAGTGGTTAAGCGCTTGACTTCTAACCAAAAGGTTGGCAGTTTGAACCCACTAGCCTCTGCACAGAAGAAAGATGTGGCAGTCTGCTTCTGTAAAGATTACAGCATTGGAAATTCTATGGGGCAGTTCTACTGTGTTCTATAGAGTCGCTATGAGTCAAAATCTACTCTACGGCAGTGGGGTTATTACATATGAGGCGCCTATGTTATGACAGCACTCATACAATGAATTTTTACATTATTTCACTTGATACGCACATTGCCCTCCCAGTATAAGTGCTCTCATCTTAAAGATAAGGAAAATTAGTATTACAGAGGTTGAAAACTCAAGGAAGATAGTAAGTGGCAAATCTAGGACTTGAACTCAGATGTGTTTGTCTCCAAAGACACTAACCCAAGTCTTAGTTTCAATCTCAGTGTCACTCTCAATGTCTTTCTGACTCTCTGCCTCCCTCTCTCTCTTCCTCTGTTTATGTTTTTGTGTGTGCCATTTCTTCCTATGTGACACAGCAATGGTTTCCCTAGCTGGAAATCCATCTCATATTAGAGCTGGAATTAAAAACCATTGACATGATCCTGTCTCTCAGGTGCCATCACATCAAGTCATGCTTACTTTGCTTTGCCATCTCTGCCCACCCAGCCTTCCTGCCTCCCTTGTCCCCAACACACACAGTTTTAAACTCATTTTTTATACCGACACCAGGGATTGGGGTAAAGGTGGAGTGGTAATGTGGTAATGAAAGCTGTGAAAGAAATGAAAATGAAGGGCAATTTTTCCCAAATGCTTGAAAAGACATCAAACTAATTTCTCACTTCTGTATAAACTAAGGAATTTTGAAGGGCTTGTGTGTATGTGTGTGTTGCCCATGTCTGGGGTGAAGAGAAAGGTGTGAGGAAGAAAAGAGGAACAGATGGAGGGAGAAAGAGAGAGAGGTATTGAAACTCAATCAATGCTTTCTAAAGCCACTTAAAAAAAAAAATCCCTTTGCCATCAAATCAATTCTAATTCATAGAGACCCTATAGGACAGGGTAGAACTGCCCCATAGGTTTTCCAACGCTGTAGTCTCTTACAGAAGCAGACTGCTGCATTTTTCTGCAGCAGAGCTGCCCGTGGGTTGGAACCACCAACCTTTTGGTCAGAAGCCAAGCACTTAACCATTGTGTCACCAGGGCCACTAGAAGAGAAGGGAAAAAAAAAACCAAAAAACTGCTGAATAAGTTCATTCATTATCTCCCCTTTTGCACATCAAACAAATGGTAATTGTTGGTTTAGCTAACAAGTTGTGCCTTAATTACAGACTGTTACCATTAGGCACCACTAATAAAGGAAACTGGATTCCACAAGAATTTGAATTTCACATCTTACATTCCATTGCTTAGACAGAAGACCCACTCTAAAAAGATTTAACTGTCTGCTGCCTTAGCCTATAACAGCTCAAGGATGTTCATCCTTCCACAGCTTATCTCAGTTCTCCCCTTCACTAGAAAGACTTCCCAGGACATTTTCCCCCTCCCTGATGCTTTGACTTAACTGTAGTAGTAGATCCTTCTCTGGATTTTCAATAGGGTAGGTACTCATACTGACCATTGTTTAAATGGCCTGTTGGCACACCTAGCTCTCCCAACAGCCTCTTGGCAACCTGACAAGGGGAACAATGTTACATTTTTTTAAATCCTATTTTCCAGCGAAAGTAGTAATTATTATTTTGTCAAATCCCTAATCCATGTCCTTTTATTTTTCTATTTTCAAATTTAATATTTCAACAATAATGTAGACATTATTGCCTCTTTCTTAGGAAAAGTAAACTGAGGCTCAGACTGGCTAATTTATTTGCCCATGGTTACAAAGCTGGTAAGTAGCAGGGTCAAACTTGAAATCTAGAACTTACACTCTTTTTGGAAGCAAAATTCAGTGAAAAAAAAATACTGATATTTCAGTTTTCTCTTTAGAGCATAAATTCCAATTTACCAGTAGTGATTTTATGTGTGGGTTTCTAGAAGAGCCCCGGTGGCACAGTGGTTAAGTGCCTGGGTACTAACCGAAAGGTCAGTGGTTCGAATGCACCAGCTGCTCTGCAGAAGAAAGGTATGGCAGTCTGCTTCCGTAACAATTGCAGCCTTAGAAATCCTATGGAGCAGCTCTACTCTCATATAACGTTGCTGTGAGTCAGAATCGACTTGATGGCAGTGGGTTTGGTTTTGGTGTTTCTGCAAGTGAGTGGTGGTGAAGGCTGCTTTTTGGTTATTTTTACATGTTATGTCAACTAGATTGGCTAATATTAAAAGGACTGGCAATACCCAGTGTTGGAGAAATGTGGGACAGCTATAACTCTCATACATTCCTGGTATGAATTTAAAAAGATACAATCACTTTGGGAAACTGGCAGTTTCTTATAAAGTTAAACTTATATTTATCATATGACCGAAAATTTCTACTTCTCAGTTTTACCCAAGAGAAATGAATCCATTTGTCCACACAGTAACTTGCACATGAGCGTTTAAAGCAGCAATGTTCATAATAACTGAAACATGGAAAAAACCCACTTGTCTACAAACAGATGAATGGTTTAAAAGAAAAAACGAAACAAAAAAAACCTGTCATATATTCATATAATGGAATTTAAAAAGTGGTATCAAACAGTAAATATGAAGGAAGGGCTAAATGAGACAGTCTCTATTTATTATAGGAGCCCTGGTGGTGTAGTGGTTAAGAGCTCAGCTGCTAACTAAAAGGTCAGCAGTTCAAATTCACCGGCTGCTCCTTGGAAACACTATGGGGCCGTTCTACTCTGTCCTATAGGGTCGCTGTGAGTTGGAATCAACTTCAAGGCAATGGGTTGGTTTTTCTGTTTGTTTGATTTATTATAAGGAGTCCCTGGGTGGTGCTAACTGAAAGGTTGGTGGTTTGATTCCACCCAGAGGTGCCTCAGAAGAAGGACCTGGAAATTATTTCCAAAAAAAAAAAAAAAATCAGCCTTTGAAAACCCTTTGGAACACAATTCTACTCTGACGTACATGGGGTCACCATGAGTGGTTTTTATTTATTATAAATGACACTTTTCCCCAGACAACTGTATCCCAGCAATCCTAAGCACTATAATTCCAAAAATATGAGGAAGTAGAGCCATACAGTGCAGTGCGTAGACACATTATCTAGTTAAATTATAACATAAAACTACAAATCCAATAGAGTGAGGCTTGGTTCTGTGGACCACAGGCTGGCTTCTGGGATTAACGTGTCTTTCACATCATCTCATTTTCTGGAGGCCACATTATAAAGGAGGGCAATTCTCCCTGATCTGACTAGCAAAGCCAGAATCAGCTCCTGAGGCAGATGCTACTACTTGTTGATGGTAGAGAAGTCAGTGCAAATGGGAGAAACAAGTGCCTGTCCCAGGGTGTATGTGCACAGATGGACCTGCTTGGTGCCATTTCCAACCAGCCAGTCAGTGTCCTTGGCCATAGAAATACACAGGGCTACATTGTGGTTCCTTTGGAATCAATTACCCCACACCCTCTGCTATTCATAGCAGCATTTATTGACCATTAATGTAAACAGGACATTCAACTAGTAATGAGAAAGACACAAAATGAACATAAGACTGGATTCTTGCTTGAAATTAAGGGGGCAGACAGCCATAAATTGTAAGAGGTAGGGGTACCTACACTGTGTGAAGTACACTCAAACAGGAAGACTGGGATGCAAAGGAGAGGGAAGGAGAACAGCTTGAAGCTACAGGGAGGCTGACCAGAAGATACACGCTGGCTTAGAGGAAGGATTTGATTTGGGTAGGGAGATATGGAAAGAAAGGGCATTTCAGGGATCATCTTTTCTGCTCACATGGACAGTGTGACATCCCAGATACTCAAAGTGGAGTGGAAGGACTTTGGGCTTTGAAGTCTGGCAGAATGAGACTGTAATAGCTCACCACTTAGCAGCTCTATGACCTTAGCAAGTCACCTGACCTCACCAATACTCCATTTATCATCTGTGAGATGGGGATTATAGTAATGACTCTTTCACATGATGTTGTGAAAGTTAAGAGATTAATAAATGTTAAGGGAAGGGCCTAATGTAGTCTAAATACGAAGCACAAATAATTTCCTCTGCTTTGCTAAATATGGTATCATTTGCCTTAATTTTTCCCAGCATTCTCTCTCCCTGCTTTTCAACTCTAATCACTTCATGTCTCCCTCCAGTCATCCCCCACCATGTGCCTCCAGCCCCTGTCCCCCCAAAATCTGAAACGGGGGAAAAAAACTGATTCTGGCCACCTACCCCTAAAACCAGTTCCCCTGCCAGGGGTCCTGGCACTGGAAACTGGACTCCTTTGAGGAATGAAAACTTTACTCCCAATAAAAGACCATTTGTCTATAAGTTCTAGAGTACCATATTGGACTTTGTCCACACCCCAGAGTTACCTACTGTACCCCCAAGTCAATCCAGCCACAAGTGAAAATCTCCTCACAGCCAGATCTGGTCATTAAGTAATCCCAAACCGAATTCTGCAATTCATGTGCCCTGTATTCCCAGGGTAACTTTTTGAGATCTAAAAAGAAAAACAAAAGCTTGCCATCGAGTCAACTCTGACTCATAGTGACCCTATAGGACAGAGTAGAGCTGCCCCATAAGGTCTCCAAGGAGCAACTGGTAAATTTGAACTGCCAGCCTTTTGGATTAGCAGCCAAATGCTTAACCACTCCACCACCAGGCATAGGTACTGAAAATCTTTCAGCACTGTAGTAAAGAAAAAGTGCGTAATCAATCCTTTATGCTGTGGTCAGAGTCATCCATCTGAAACAGAAATTAGATCATATTTCTGTCTTCTTAATCCTCTGCTCTGGCTCTGCATTTCCATTCAGGATAGAGTCTCTCATAATCTGGACTTCTTCCACCTCAGTGCACTCCACTCTGGACCTCAGACTTTACAATACTCGTATCAGGCAAGTTGCTGAGGCCATTGGAGATGGGTTGGAGACAAGTCCCTCTGCCCTAAATGGGGCTCAGCTTCTCTCCTCAACATTATCTAAATGTTCTGGGTTTACAGTGAAAGTGGATATAGCTGTTCTAGAGTACAAAACAAGCACAATATGGAATCAATGGCAGAACACAAAAGAAATCATCAAGTAAATGGAGACATCCCACACAGCTAAATGGAAGAGCCTTGGAACATTGAATACTTAATACAACTATTTTAAAGTTGTCCTGCCCCCTGGTTGCTGGCCTTCCCTGTCCCCAAACATGCCAGCTTTGAAGACCAGCATCAGAAATGATATATGAACTGAATACTTATGTGGGAGTACAACATCTCAGATCAGTGTGGAACTGATACATGCAAGAAAAAAAAAAGAAGAAATCTTAATAGATTAAAAGTTATATGATTCTTGACCTTTGTTAGAATGACAAAACTATTTTCTTGTTTTGTAGGTAGCTAAGTTGCATAATATCTCCATAACACATGCTAATTAAATGAGTGAATATATATTAATGATTAAGCACCCTTCATAAGCATAACTGTGATCATAGTAATAACTGTGACAGTAGTAACACAATAATAATAATGAGAGCTGTCATCTTAGTATTTTAAGGCTCACTTCACGTAACTGTGCCATTTCACATTCACAGCACTGTGAGACTAGCTTGTCGTCGTTCTCGTCATTGTCATTTGACCTGGAAACCATGTGCCAGGGCATTGTCTTCATTTAGTGCTCACGATAACCTAAAAAACTGATTTTTTTTTTTAAGAGCTCAGCTAACTAAAAGGTCAGCAGTTCAGGAAAGTTAAGGAAAGTGCCCAAGCTCATAGAGCTGAAGAGTTAGGGTTTCACCCAGTGCTGTCCTACTGCAGGGTCTATGCTCTTAGTCACAGTAGAACAAAACTGAGCCTCAGTGGGATTAAATGATTTTCCCAAGGGCATGTGCTTCTGTGGCTGGATCCAATATCAGTTCTCTGGATCCCAGTTCCAGGATTCTCAAGTACCTCACAGCAACACTTACAATGGAAACCTTTAAGTGTCCGCTTGAATAGCTTTCTTATACCTGAGCCTTGACTGGCGTCAGCTCTGGCCATTTACATTCCAGTTAATATTGATCCAAACAGGCTAAGGAAATTGTCTTACTAACAATAGGTGAGGGCTGGATGGCTGATTAAATCACATTTCCCTTTGATGCAATGGTAATGGGCTCTGGCTCAATTTCTCTGATAGCACATATGTCTTTGAAGCTCCTTTGTGCTGGATTTAATGAGTCTGATTGTCATCTTCCAGATGAGAGTGCAGGCGAGGCCTCTGCAGTCTGGGTGGATGGAATCACTCATTGATCGTGTTGTCACAGCCATCAAGCAGTCAGGAGAACCAGGGCAGGATGTGAAATCAATCTGACCATCTATTTATAGATGAGGCAGCGCCTTTGTCATTGTGGTGAGACCAGCTACACGGAAGGCAACATCTGCACTTCATGACTTCCACAAAGTAAAAATCACATCAACATGGTCCTCCAGCACGTGAAAGGAAATTTTATTTTTCTTCCAAAAATATTTCATAATGTGGATTTTCCTTCCTCCTGTCATCCTCATCTTCACCATCCCCCCCATTTCTATTTATTTCCCTCTTTCTGCTTTCTCTCTTCCGTTTTTCTTTTTCTTTCATTCAATAGAAATGTATTTACGTTTCATTATGGGTTCAGCATTGTACAAAGTGCTGTGGAGAATCTAAAGATACTCCATGGACTCTGCCTTAAACCATTTCCAATATCTTTGTGGAATGGAGAGCAAGCAAAACTCAAAATCAAAATACCTATTTTCCAGATTATTTCCACCATTTCTGCATTTTCATTATGTTCTATGGCAGTCACTTATTATTTCTAGACCTTCTCATCTGTAAAATAAAGTAAAAGTGCCTATGACACAGATATTTTTTGGCAGCTTACAAGAAAATCAAGGGACTTAGTGATGATGACAAAACGCCTAGTTAGATAATCTTTAGCAAATTATACTTTCTAAATCAAGATCTGTAAAATGAAGATAATATTAACATGAATGTCATAAGCTTAACGTAACTATTACATGAGAATATATGTATATGAAATCTTAACACAGGCAGGACTTGGCCTAGTAAGTATCAGATGTAGTTAGGACTCAGGAAAACTTGGTTGGTAATGTAGGATATGTGGATGTACTTTATGAAAGATTAAGTGCTGTATAGAATTTCCTTCCTTCCTCCCTCCCTCTCCGCCTTTCCTGTCCCTCCCCCCTTCTTTCTTCTTTCCTTTCTTCCCAGAGTCTTGTGTTATATTTAATTCCCTAAAAGAGTGGGGCTCTGTTTCCACTTAGAATGAAAAAAAAAAAAGCTACAAAGAATGAAACTCCTACAGTGTAGCTGATGTGATCACAATAAATAACCACTTTTCTTGAGCCCATCAGAGAGGTGATGTTTCAAGGCAAGCATCTAACCTGAAATCCAAACAAGGACAAGCCTTTCCAAGAGGAGACAGAAAACAGAAATTCTCTCACCTGTAGCAGAGCACAAGAGATCTAAGTGGCTGCCATACAGGTGAGTAAGGAGAACACTGCTAAATTTTAACAAATTATTAGAGGCCAAGTGTGGTCTAGCATGTCAGTTCAGAGCAGCTGTGGGCCCCTGACACAAAAAGAATTTGTACTTACAAACTTTTCGCCATGGCCTCTGCTAGGTGTTCACTATAAAGACCAGGGCAGAATAGAAGACCAGAGTTGTGCAGACATGCAGGGGGTCACAGCTATGGAAGATAACACACAAAACATCACCCACTTTCCTGAATCTTTCTCTCTTATGAAGCAAATGTCTTAAATCACTGAGTAAAGAGATGGGGTAGAAAAGTCTATTGCCCCCAGCAAACAGGGATAGAACCATTGCAGCTGGGGAAAGATAGAAGAGAAAAACTCCTTGCCCCCATGAAAGAAGAAAGGAGTCTTCTTGGATCCAGAATCTAATATTGATAACAAGCAGAAATCTCCTACCACCGAAGGAGAGATAGGCAACTCTTGCTCCAAGCCAAACACAAATACGAGACAGTTTGACTGCCATGGGGAGGAGGAGAAGGAATGCTGAGAAAGCCCCAGCCCCAAAGCCCAGGCACAAAGGGTCTGCCTAAGACTGAAATGGCCCAGGAGAACAGAGATGTCCCCATGATCTTACCATGAGCCTAGACCTTGCAAACAAGTAACAACAGACTAATGCTGGGGGAGTGGCAAGAGCATGAAGCAAGAACCCCTCCAATGCACAAGCATGCAGGATGTCTGAAAGCTGTAAGTGACACATGAGCATTGATTAAATCAGTCTAGCACCCCAGTCTCCACCTTCAAAACAAAGCAATAGCAACCTGTTACTGGGGAAATTTGAGGCCTGTGTTGCACTGAAGGCTAATAATAGTAAGAACAACACTCAAACCAGTTCTTTCCTGACTAGACTGACTCAACCCTTAACAGTAACATCTGGACAGATGAAGATGCATAACAATTTCCAGGTGC
Organism: Loxodonta africana; assembly: GCF_030014295.1. NCBI lineage: Eukaryota > Metazoa > Chordata > Mammalia > Proboscidea > Elephantidae > Loxodonta > Loxodonta africana. The sequence goes on along the minus strand of NC_087353.1, from coordinate 23,365,579 downwards.
AAATGCTATTTAACTCAGTCTTCACCCATCATTCAATAATAAATTATGAAATGCAGAAAAAGTAAGAAAATAAAGCCAATTGTCAAGAAATAAAGCAATCAACAGAATGGACTCTGGAGATAACCCAGGTTTGAAACGATCAGACGTGGATTTAAAAAAAATTATGACTAGCGTATTAAAGGACCTAGTTGAACAGATAGACAACATTCATGGACAGACGAGGATTTCAGAAAGGAAATGTAAATATACTATAAACAAAAATAATAACAGATATGAAGATTTCCTTCAACTTCCCACAGCTGAGTGAACTTGAAGATATTTGATAGTAGTTATTCAAAATGAAAAGAAAGGAAAAAAGAGTGAAAAAAAAAAAGAATAGAACAGGTAATATCTATGAAACAATATCAAGTGATATAACATATATGTACTTGGAGACCCAGAAAGAGAAGAGAAAGAGAAAAGAACAGATGGAATATTTGAAAAGATAATGATCAAGAAATTTTCAAAAATAATAAAACATCCAACAGCAGATCCTAGAAGCTCAGGGAAACCCAAGCATGATAAATATCAAAAGAAAATAAACACGCACGCACAGATATATATATATATACACACACCTTGAAGGCAGCCAGAGGAAAAAACCACAGATTACATAGAGAAACAAAGGTAAGATTTACAACACACTTCTTGTGAGAAACTATGAAAGCTAAAAGACAATAACATGGCATCCTTAAAATGCTGAAGGAAAAAAAGACATGAAACACTTTTATTCTTAATGCAAGTATATCGTTTAAATGAAGGCAGTATAAACAATTTCAGACTCTAATAAGCTTGCAGATTCATTACTAGCAGAACTATATTGAAAGAAAAATAGAAGAAAGTTCTTCTGGCAGAAAGTTTTGGTAATAGAAAGAAATTTAGATCTACAGAAGGAAATAAAGTGCCAGAAACTAAAAAAGGGAAGGTAAATATAAAAAGACAATTTTCTCTTTTAAAATAAAGTTAAAAAAATACTGTCTAAAACAAAAATAACAATAATGTGTTATGGTGTTTATGTTGTTGTTAGTTGCCATCAAGTTGGCTCTGACTCGTGGTGACCCCATGTACAACAGAATGAAACATTTCCTTGTCCTCCACTATCTTCACAACTGTTGATATGCTAGAGTTCATTGTTGTGGCCACTGTGCATTTTCAATGACTTCTAACCAAAGGAACTCATCTTCCAGCATTTTACCAGACAATATTCTATTGTGATCCATAAGGTTTTCATTGACTAATTTTTGGAAGTAGATCTCCAGGCCTTTCTTGATCGTCTGTCTTAGTCTGGAAGCTTTGCTGAAATTTGTCCACCAAGGGTGATCCTGCTGGTATTGACATAAATACTGATGGCAAGCCACCACAGTACAATAAACTGACAGACAGGTGGTTGTACAAAGTTTATACGATAACACAAACAACAGGAGGAATGAATAGAAATATACTGCTGTAAGATTCTTACATTACACACAAAGTGGCATTACATTATTTGAAAGTATGCAGCAATAAGTTAAAGGTGTATATTGGAAACCATATGACAGTCACTTAAAAATTAAAAATGAGATCTAACTGATAAGCCAGTAGTAAAAATGATAATTGTAGAAAATATCCAATTCAAAAACAGGCAGAAAAAAGGGGGAATAAAGAACAAGAAACAGATGGGAAAATTAAAAATAATTATTATGATGGTAGATTTAAATCCCACTACATCAATAATTACACTGCATGGAAATGGCCTAAATAGCACATTAAAAAGCAGAGATTGTCAAGTTTGACTTAAAAAACAAAACAAAACAAAAAAAAGCACACTCTTCAAACAACAAAGTGAGACCTAACTGTATGATGTCTAATAGAAACACATTTTAAAGATAAAGATATAAACAAGTTTAAAAAAAAAAAATGGAAAAGGTATTTCATGCAAACACTAATCAAAAGACAGCTATATATATATTAGACAAAACAGACTTTGAAACAAGAGTATTACCAGGGACCAACTCATAGCGGTTCTGACTCACAGTGACTCTATAGGACAGAGTAGAGCTACCCCATAGATTTTTCAAGGCTGTAACCTTTACAGAAGCAGGCTGCCACATCTTTCTCCCACAGAGTGACTGGTGGGTTCAAACCACTCTTTTGGTTAGCAGCAGAGTGCTTAACCACTGTACCAACAGGTCTCCTTATTACCAGGGACAAAGAAGGGTATTTCGTAATGATAAAGGGGTAAATTCACCAAGAAGACGTAATTGTCCAAAAAAGGATTACTGTTCATTCAAGAATCTGTGACAAACAGATGTTCCGAATAATGTCATACCCCATGGGACACCTCAGATCACACCTTTTGTAGGAAGCCAACCATCACATCTCTAGCAACACTAACAGCACTTCTGATCTCAAGCCCTCTGAAAATTAATCACGTAGTGCCCCCTAATCAGTCTGCAAAACCATACGTAGGATAGTATTATGTTTCAGCATTGGGCCAGGGGCCATGGGAATATAAGGAAAAAAAAGAAAGAATCTGACGTCGAGCATATTATCAATTTGGGGTGCAGGGAAAATTCACGCAGGAATAATTTATTCAATAGTTAAAAATGAAAGTCCATGAAGCTGGTATTTGGGGAGCATTAAAAAAAAAAAACAGGAGAATAAGCAGGTCGTCAGGAATGAAACAGGGCTTTAAAGAGTAGGTAAGCTTCGGGCATATGGAAATAGGGATGCAGAGTGATTATAGGTGGGAGAAACTATTGCAGCAAATGAACAGTTGTGTGAATGATCATGGGAAGACTAATGGATGTGGAGTTCAGTGTTACTGATCTAGAAGGCACCTCTTAGGAAGCAGTGGGCCAGTTTTTGGCTAGGAAATGCAGTGGCAGGCTGGAAAATCGGTCAGAAAAATTCAGGCAAGCCAGGCATCTGGTCAGTCAGCAAGCAAATATTTATTAGCTAATGGAAGTTCACTTTTATTCTCTTCTTCTCGCTCTTCTCATCTGTTAAGTTAGGATAAGCATGAGAACATTTAAAATATAGTCTGAGGATTTGAGATATATGAAATTATAGAAGAAATGGTAGCAATTTCTTTATTTTTAGGCAAAGAAAACGTGCCTTCTTCGTTTGTTTGCCAACTGCAGCCTTCCTCCTCTAGGTATTTTCATTAAGTACCTCTATGCCAGTTTTATGAACATGTTGCTATAAAAAAATTAGCATAGCACACTTATGAAAATACCTAGGGTGGATGCGGTTGGCAAAAATAGTAGAAGGTGTGCGTTATTTGTGTAAAATACTGTACTGGTAGCAAGGAGCCCTGGTAGAAAAAAAAAAAGGTAGAGCAGTGGTTAAAACCCTCTCCTTTAACTGAAAGGTTGGTGGTTTGAAACCACCAGCCGCTCTGTGGGATAAAGATGTGGCAGTCTGCTTCTGTAAAGATTACAGCCTTGGAAACCCTATGGGCCAGTTCTACTCTATAGGGTCGCTATGAGTTGGAACTGACTCGACAGCAATGGGTTTGATTTTTTAGTTATTACTAATAGCAGCAACAGCAAGAATTATGGTGGTCATAATTTATAGTTACTCAGAAAATGCCATATTTATGATCTTTCAAGTAAAATAGAACAGCTTTATAAAATAAAAAAGGTCTCTTGTAGGTGTTCAAAATAGAACTCTTGAAATTCAATATAAAATCAAGTCAATTATACTACTTTCATTTATATATAGCATCGCTCTGGCATTGCGGTTCCTTGTATGATAGTGGCAGCTCTCCAGTTCTTGGTCTTCATATACACTCACCCAGCTATTTCAGTCTTTCCATGTTTTAAATAAACTTTCTAGATTTTAGTCACTTCACATAACACTCCAAGAGAACAAAAAAAAAAAAAAACTTTGTGTTTACTCAAACTACCAGTAAATTTGTAAATATTCTGGTAGTAACGTATTAAAGCCATTTATTTTGTCTTTAATATTAACTAAGTTCAGTGACCACGAGGTATTTCTATTTTGCTTTACTATTTTCCAACCAGTTGAAATAATTGTGGATATTTCACTGGACCAAAACCAAAGTGCACCTGAGAGAACACCAACAATAACGTTATTAATATTTTAATGTTTATATTTATTTGTAATTCACGGAACGCTTTTACGTGGTTTGAAGCAGTATGGCATAGTAGTTAAGAGTGTGGGTTTTAGGCTCAGAATTTCTGGGCTCAGAGTCCAGCTGTATCTGACTATATGATCATGGGCAAATTCCTTCACTGGCTGTCATTCAGTTTCCTTGTCTGTAATATGGGGATAGAAACTGCATCTTAAGGTTGTTAAAAGAATTATGGAGCCCTGGTGGCACAGTGGTTAAGAGCTTGGCTACTAACCAAAAGGTTGGCAGTTCAAATCTACCAGCTGCTCCTTGGAAATCCTATGGGGCAGTTCTGCCCTGTCCTATAGGGTTGCTATGAGTTGGAGTCAACTCAACGGTAATGGGTTTGGTTTTGGATTTATAAGATTTACAAAAGTAAAGTACTTAGCGAATTGCTTGGCACATAGAAAGATCTCAATAAACATTAGGTATTCATCTGTAACTTCCCTAGTCATATTAATATAGCCACAGTTTTACAGATGAAAAACTCAATATTGTAGAAAATTAAAAATGGCTCATTCAGGCCTCTCAGTAAGTGGCAGAGTAAAAGCTCGAACTCAGCTTTTTGGCTCCTAATATCAAGCTATTTCATACTCAATAGGTGCAACCTAATTGAAAGAAAGAAAGAAAAAAAAAAATTAGAAAGAAGCCGCTGGAAGTAAGCTTCTGTTCTAGAACTGCTACTTCATCTTTGCCAAAGGCTGACTCCCATGCAGCTATGCTTCCCATTCGGCTTGTCTCATTGTGTTCTATTTTAAGTGCTAAATGAAGATCCTGACCAAATCTCTTTGTATAGATCATATGCAAATGTCTGCAAAGGACACAGGCTGGCTGTTAAAAGCACTGGGTTTTATTCTGGTCCTGAGTTTTAACCACGAAGAATATTAACACACTGGTGGAATTTGAGTAAGTCACTTCGTTTTGTTCCACTGAAGTCTCCACATCTACAGGTGAGATAGGATTACATTTGGTTTTCCATATAGTGAATGGTAAGAGCCAGTATGTGTAGTCACGTCCCTTGCCTGAGTCATCTGTCATGAAATATAATAGTTTCTAATGGAGCCGTGGTGGCACAGTGGTTAAGAGCTACGGCTGCTAAACACAAAGGTCGGCAGTTCGAATTTACAGCAGCTCCTTGGAAACCCTATGGAAGCAGTTCTACTCCATTCTATAGGGTCGCTGTGAGTCAGAATCAACTCGATGGCTCTGGTTTGGTTTACAGGTAATGCCACTTGAAGCTGAAATACTCATCTAATCACATGGACATGTATGTCACCTGCTATAATTTATAATGCCATCTTCCTCCCACCACCCTTAAACTCCTGAGTTTCTCCTAGTAAGATCACCAGAACTCTCACCCTTCTCACTGAATGTTGCTTTGCAGCCTACTGTTCCAACCCAGAGGACACTGTTTTTGCTGCATCACTGCAAGGGGGTGCATATTTTCTCTCTCACATCACTTGTATGTCTGGGGCCGAAGGTAGTTAAGGGTCCTCTTTGCTCCACATGCTGCTTTCCAACCAGCTTTCACTTTCATACTGTCAGACCACATCACCCTGACTGCTCCTTGTCTTAGTCGTTCACTGACTCCCAGAGCCCACCTCCTCCTTCCTGGAAGATTTTTAGCTGTAGCTTGCTGTGCAATTCTTAGTAATTTCAATATTTCCATAGATGGTCCTTGTGATACCTGCCTTCTCAGTTCTTTGTCTTGCTCTTCTCCATTGAGCCTGCCTTCTTCTTCAAGACTACTTTAGCCATCCAGAACTTTTTAGATCATTTCTACCAACAAGTATAATCTGTTGAAATAAATTTCAGACACTGCTGGCCAAATAGCCCCACAATATATCTGTGAGGCTGGTAGCACAATGGTTAAGCACTTTACTGCTAACTGAAAGGTTTGTGGTTTGAACCCACCCAGAAGCTCCACAGGAGAAAGACCTGTTGACCTGTTCCCATTATATTTACAGCCTAGGAAATCCTCTGGGGCAGTTCTACTCTGTCACATGAGGTCTCTATGAGTTGAAATTGACCCGATGGCACCTACCAACAACAAGCCTTTATATGCAAGCTTCTATTGGGAAAGAAACAATTTTTGTTCTTTGCTAACCCTGCCTCCCTGCATTTACTAGGTCTCTTACCTTTTGCCTACTTAGGGTCTTCTGTCTACACGGCATCAAGTTTTCTGTTTCTTTCTAACCCTTCACATCAGCTCTTTATTACTGCTTCTGCTGTTAACAAAACAAAACAAAACACCTCTCTAGATCTTTTTCCTCCCTCAAACCACTGCTCATTTACAAAGTGTTTGTGTCTTGAACGTTCTCCAAACAGGCTTTGCCTTTAAAAAAAAAACACCATCAAACACTCTTGTGAATGTTCTTAATGCCTCTACGTTGTACAACAGTCAGTTATTTATTTTTTTTCAGCCTCAGGAGCTTTTGGTAAAATCAGTTTCTCTCTTCTCCTTAAAGCATTATTTTCACGATACTTCATTCTCTTGGGTTTCTCCTATTCCACTGGACAGTTGTCATAGGTCTCTGCTAGTTCCTCCTCATCTCCCCAAGCTTTCTATTTTGGAATACCCCAGCGTTCAGTCCTTGGACCTCTTTCCCTTTTACCTATAATAACTCTGTCTCTTCTCATATTCTTTAGGTCTTGACCCAAATAAAATCATTTCAGTGAAGCCTTCCCTGACCTCTCTATTTAAACTTTTAACCATCCCCAAATACTTCCATCTACCTGTCTCTTGCTTTTCTACATAGTGCTCATTACCATGTAACCTATCCTATGTTATTTATTGTCTGTGTTATACACAGGAATATAAACTTCTTGAGGGCAGAGATGTTTCCCTTCTTCTCCATCCCTTTCCTCCAATTCTATATCCCCAGTGCCTAAAACAGTGCTGGCAACATAGTAGATCATAATTGGAATGAATAAATGAATAAGCTACTATTGAGGAGATCTTTTCACAGCCAGAAAATTTGGATAATATAAAAGTCAATTTACTTTCCCTTTATACTCCTTTAGCCACAGTGAGGCAGCCAGATAAAAGAGGAGAAAATAAATGTTTTGTCTTATGCTCCGTTGATCTGGAGCCCTGGTGGCACAGTTGTAAAAAGCTCGGCTTCTAACCAAAGGAAGGAAAAAATGTTTGAGCTGTGGCAACCCAGAGCACCACACGATGCAAAGTTCTTAGGCCCATGTCGTACCAAAGGCAAGTCATTTGCACTTGAGTCTTTGTGTCATTTCATGTTTCTCCTGTACTTCTTAATCTATTGGATTATGTTAATCAGAGAATACACACCACACTTCTTGAATCCCTTCTATCTTTTCCCATTTATATGTAGCCTTTTCCTTGGCTGAACCAGAGAGTCATTTAATCTTTTGCTCATTTATTTGTCAGTATGTTAGGGCATTTACTCATCTAGCAATCATTTGTTAAGTGCTTTTTTTGCACCCGTGGTCACATTTTTCCATGGATTAAGGGCACTGAGGAACAAAGAATTCTTTGTGGCAAGCAGAGGGAACTCCTTATAAAATTGCACATGCTACAGGTTCCATGATGTTAGGAAGGAGAGGCAAAACACACCATGTTCTGTAGCAACACAAGAGCCATAGTCATCTCTACAATGACAACAAGGTTTTCCACATACAGGACACAGGGGAAAAGAACTCACAACTGAGGAGGGGTTCAGAGTGAGGTAAAGAAGTAACGTTATGATTTTTTATTTTTACCATGAAATTTAGTTCTGAATTATTTACTGAGAATTTGTTATGTGCAAGCCACTACACTAAGGAATTTAGGGAATGCGATGATAAATCTGTGGTGGAGACTGTTCTTAAAGAACTCTAGAGATAACAGGAGTAACGTAGCCCTTGGTGCCTGAAAAGTTATTATGTTGTTCAAGATTCTAATGGACATATATTTATTTACATATAATGCAGAGGTAAATATGCATTTGTGTGTGGATTGCCACAAGAATGAACAAATCCATCTTAGAAGCGGATATCCTGTATCTTAAGGGTATCTAACAAATTGCCTAAACTGGTCTCAGAAGAAGAGAACTCGGATTTCCAAGTTTTCAGAATTTGTGTGTGTATGATTTCTTTTCTCGTTCTAAATAAATATTTATTTCAATGTATCATTTCGTTTTCATAATTTTTAATTTTCTTTTTAAAGATGACCTTCCCCCCACCCCCCACCCCTCCAAAATGTATAAACTTCCAGCCTCACAAAACCTGGATTGTCCCCTACAGTGTTTAAAGCTGATGAGCTTAAACGTAATGCAGCAGTTGAAACTGACTCTTGGCCTATCTATTGCTGCATCAAAAGTTACTCCCGAAACTAGCATCTTAATGCAACAGTGCTTTATTTTGCCTATAAGTATGGCATGTCAGCAGGGCTCAGTGGGAAAAGTTTGTCTCTCTCACATTACATTTACTGGGGGACTTAGTGGGCTGGGGCTATGTTTTCTCTCCTTGTTGCCTGGGTTCTCTGAGTAAATGGGTCAAGAAGTACTAGGTGGAAGCTGCTACACTGTTAAAGCCCGCTCCTAGAAACCGATTCAACATCACTACTGTCATATTCTATTGATCAAAGCAGTTACAGAGCCCACCAGATTCGAGAGTAAGGAACATAGACCCATTTCTTGGTGGGATGAGTGTCAAAGACTCTGTGGCCGTCTTTAATCTGCCCCACCATCCTACTCATCAGGGAAGAAAAACACTCAGGAAATCACCATTGACAATCATGTTCAATGGAAGAGAAGACTTCCCTAGGCACAGGGAATGTTAATGGAACCATTAAAACGTAAGGCAAGGTTTCTGTATTATATTCCGTATACAACTGGAGTTTATATTATGTCAGTATGTTTTAATAATCACCAGTGATCGAAGTCTCACTTTCCATGCAAGAGACCAGGGTTGGATTTTCGGCCAACACACTTCAAGTGCAGCTACCACTTGTCCATCAGTGGAAGCTGGCATGCTGTTGTGATGATGAAGAGGTTTCGGTGGAGCTTCCAGGCTAAGGCAGTCTAGGAAGAAAGGCCTGGAGATCTACTTCTGAAAATCAGCCAACGAAAATCCTAAGGATTGCAGTGGTCTGATCCCATGAGTCAGCTACCAACAACAAATGTGTGAACAGAATACTATTAACTTAAAAAAAAAAATTGAACTAAAAAACACCTATTTATTAGGCAAAACAAGGGATTGTGTAAGATTCCATAAAGATGTTTTCAAAAGACTGACCCTGTAATAAACCTTGAAATTCAGTTTCTGGATTGTTCCATTTTACATGTAAGAAACAGACGTCCAGAATAGAGGAGCAGTATAGCTCACTGGTTAAGCCTGGCTCAAAATCCTTCTTTGTTTCTTACAAGCTACATAACCTTAGGCAAGTTACCTATTTTATTGTGCTTCAGACTGTACTGGATCTTGCTCTTAATTACTATGTTCTCGGGTCTCTCAAAAGTTGGTGCCTTGGTATGCTCACATGCAAAATGGGAATATAAAGTACCAATCTCATAGGGTCATTACAGGTTAAATGAGTAAATATTTGCGAAGAATTTAGAAGAGGGCTTGAATGTGTGGTATATACTATATACATATTTCATAATACACTCATAGAGATACATGTATATATACAGATCCGTGCATACCTAGCATAAAATAAATCTGAGTCTTATAAGAAACCAACCGGCAGATAATATAGCCCATGCCCCTATTTTTAAGGCATGACTTCACCCGAATTTTCTTACATTACAGAGACAACCTCAGCTCACTGCATCAAGAGCTCATCAGCAAAACCTGAATGCATTATTTGGAGCTGCTTGTGAATAAAAATAGCTCTGTCCCTGATAAGGAAATTGTTTTTTCTCTTGCCTTGTGATGAGAATTATTCTTGCCTCCAAAGCTCTGTTTGGGAGCTTCAGAGAACGTAAAAGGAAGTTGGGGAGGAAGGACTTCAGGAAAAGCTAGACTTGTTCTGACATGAATAATCAAAGCATTAAGGATCCTAAAGCATTTCAGATCCCCGGCCTTGGCATGGCACATCTGCCATTTGTCTATAAATACCTGACAGGTCCAAAGTCTAAGGGATTATTTTAAATATTGCAAGTGATAAAAATCGAGGCTCTAAAGAGGGATTCAGAAGAAAGAAATAGCCCACTGGGATGTCAGACAAAAAAGCTTGCAAGTGATAAAAAAGAGTGAATAACTTAAGGCTTTCCAGGATTGGATGTGATCACAGGAGGTTTATTGTGTTTGCCTGGGTCTTTGCTTTGAAATCCATGCCCCCACCATAAGTTAGTCATTTTTATCTGGCCTTTGTCTGGATCAACATGTCATGGGACCAAATCTATCCCCAGATCAGAAATGCTATAGTATGGGGACTGGCTGTAGGTGAGATACTTATGGGAGAACTCATTTTTTTTTCCCATCCATGGATGTAGAGTAATATAAATTATGAGGATGTACAAGTATTTAACATGTTCTGTTAGCTTAACTTTCCAGAAAATCTCACTTCTAACTATCCAACCCTCCACCCTCTTTAGTTTGAGGCGTATCACCTTGGATGCTGTCATGCCTGGATTACTAAAGTAGGTTAATTGTATGGTCTCCATGCTTTCAAGCTCCTTCCCAACCTGTCCAGGCTGCACTCCACTCAACTGAATGAAGATTTCCACTGGCTAACTTCACTTCTTTCTTCACAAGTCACTACCACTGTCCACAGAAAAATATCCCATTAACTCCCTGAGCTTCAACTTCCACGTATGTGCTGATGGCTCTAGAATCATGACTTTTTTGCTAAAGGTTCAAACTCACATATCAGATTGCATAAACTAAACATGTCCATTTTGGTTGTCTACAAGCTTCTCAAACTTCAGATTTCCAAAACTGGACTCCTCACCCATTTCCTTCTCATGCAGGGAAGGGGGAACTACTTCTTTTCATTTCCTTCCAATCTATGTAGCCACTAAACAAACAAACAAAAAAAGCCCTGAGACCCACTCTCATATTAGCCCCTTCTTTCAACAAATCTTAGCGCGTCAAGCTTTGTCAATTTTATGCCTTAAATATCTTTCAAATCATTGCCTTCCTAATCAATCGCAAGCCCTTATTTTTTCACGTTATAACTGTGGTAAAACTCTCCTAAGTTGTTTTCCTAACTCTGTTTCTTCCCATTAAATCTATCTTCCACATTGCATTTACACCGACAACTCCAAAAGGCAAGTTAACAAGTTTTTCTCACAGTGACTTCTACTAGAAACTATACAACTTCTAGCAACATAATCTTCGGTTAGCCAAAAAAAAAAAAAAAACCTGTGGCCATTGAATGGCTTCTGACTTATAGTGACCCTATAGGACAGAGTAGAACTGCCCCATAAGGTTTCCAAGGAGCCACTGGTGGATTAAAACTGCTGACCTTCTGGTTAACAGCCGTAACTCTTAACTACTGTGCCACAACGGCTCATTTTCAGCTAAGGTGTTTCCGTTTCTGGCATGGTAAACTCCTGACAGATCAGCATATGTGGAAAAAATACACAAAACAACTTCCAGAAGTCTCTGAATAGAGATCAAAGGCAGAAACTTTTTAGAGGGAATTGGAGCCTTGAATAAGGGGGGGGGAAAAAAGGGAAAAGCATGAGCTGAATTCTACATTTTTGTAGATTTTGCCAGAAGGCAGCTGCGTCTTGGCATGGCACGGATGGCTAAAGCTCCAATAGAAACACCCTGTCTTTCTGGCCTGAGGAACAAGACAACAGAGCCCAGCGTAACCACAATAACCAGGAGGTAAGGAAAGGGAATCAGAGAAAGCAGAGAAGGGGAGCCTAGGTTCTGTGTACAAACTCTGCAAGTTTCTGGCTGATCCATGGGGCAAATTCAAAACAATCCAGTTAAAAGATAAAGTGAGTTTATATTTGAGCTGCTCACTGTAGGTGAGACAAAGATTACTGTTTGAGTCTAACCAAGTTAATTGACAGTTAAAACAAAGATGTTGCATTCTTCAGAGGAATATTATATATCCACAGCTTCATCAAAGTAATATTCCCAATTCTCGGGACATAATCTAATATTGCTAGACATTAGAAGACCAGGAAAATGTAAGACATTCTCAAGAGGAGATACATTCAACAGAGATAAACTCTGAGATTATACAGATGTTGAAATTAGTAGCAAGCACTTTAAAACAGCAATTCTAAATATGCTTAATGGTATTAAAGAAAATAAGGCTGTAACGAAAATACGGGATATCTTAACAAAGAAATTGAAAATATGAAATAGGACCAAAAGCAAATCTTAGAATTAAAAAACACATGTATAAAACTAAAAGAAAAAAAAAAAAGATGATTTTAATGGCAAAATTGTGATGGCAGAGAATATACCACATTTTTATACAAATAACACACACCTTCTACATTTGTTGCCAACCATGCTCTCCTCTCAAAAGGTATTTTTGTAGACATGCTATGATAATTTTTTTACAGCAACACATTAAAAAAAAAAATTGGTATAGCGGTATTTATGAAAACACTTCACAAGGGAAGAGCAGGGTTTGTGAACAAACGTAGAAGGCACATGTTATTTGCATAAAAATACAGTAGTCAATAACTTGAAGATAGATCAACAGGAATTATCCAGCCTGAACTAAAGAAAGAGTAAAGATAGGAAAAAGGAAGGAAAGAAGGGAGGGAGAGAAGGAGGAAGAAGCTAAGGAAAAAAAAAAAGAAGGAAGGAAGGAAGGAAAGGGAAAAGTGAGGAGGGAAAAAAGGAAGGAAGGAAGGGAAGGGGGAAGGGATAGAAGAAGGAAGGAAAGGAGGGAGAGAGGATGAGTGAGCCTCAGGGATCTGTGGAAAAATATCAAAAAGTTTAACATATGTGTAATTGGAGTCCCAGAAAATGAGAAGAGAGAGAATGGGGCATAAAAAAAAATAGTTGAGGTGTATCTGAGAGGTGGGGCCAAGACAGCAGAGTACTCAGATGATTCCTGTGGTCCCTCTTACAACAAAGACCTGAAAAAAACAAGTGAATTGATTATATATGACAATCTAGGAGCCCTGAACATCAAAGGCAAAATTGAGGAATCGGACTGAGGAGCAGGGCATGGGAGAGATGGTTCAGAAACAGCGAGGAATTACCAGACCTGACCCAGCAGGAGCCGGCACCTTGCAGGCTGGCATTAGCTGTGAGGCAAGCAGTGGCATTTGGATGCCTTCTTTCTTTTTTTGCACATTGGAAGAGACCGAGAACCCTCCAGAACCAGTGAAAAGCAACGCTCAATCAGCAAAAGATAAGTACATGCATCTAGCTTACTGCAAGGATCAAAAAACACCCGTTTCAGAAAGAACCTCTCTCCCACTTACCTGCCCTTCCCCTCTCTGCACCAGGTCCAGGCTGGCTTCAGTGATTGCTGAGTCCCCTGGGCTGGAAGTAGAACCCATCTCACAAGCTGAGCCATTCTCCTGGCTTTGGAGAGAGAAGAAATTAACAAACAAGAAAAAATAATCTGCCAGCTCCCCTAAACTGGGAACCAAGGGCAGGCACAGCCCCTTTGCCTAGGCACAGACATAAGGGGTCCACAGACTTTGAATGCCTTTCACCCCTGCATAGACCAGTGTGGGCCCATTTCAACAGTGTAGGCCTTCGGTAGCACAGTAAAACAGGGTATATACCTGAAGCCTAGTGTCAACTGTATCAGCTATAAGGTCGAGTGGCAGATTCATGAAATTTGACACCACTCTGCCCCTTAAGCAGGGTCCTCACCTATCCACATCAGGGGCCTGAGAACTGCTGGTTCCACCCATGCCACCTAGCCACTTGTGACAGGAGTCCAAGAGTTAAGTGGTGCCTCCCAGTCCTCACAGCCAACAACACTGGGTGCCCATAGACCAGCTGCAAAACATACCTACCTACATGCTCTGAGGAACAGGGACACACTTTTCTCCCAGACATTCAGGGGCAGCCATCAGCCACCGGCCTTGCTCAGCACATGACCCTCTACAGCAGTCAGACACCTGAGCCTACTCCAATCATCCCTGCCCGTCTAGGACTGTAGGTGAGAGCCTGCATCACACTCTTGGTGACTGACTACCTAGATACCTAAGCTGAATCCATATAAGAAAAGTAAATGGACTCCTGGGCTCACATACCTATTAATAGTTCTAACCACCTGGTGACAGTACATGAGAGCTTCAAAGGCGCCAATAATCAAACTAGCTCACAAGACCAGCCTATCTGGGCATATAAAAAAAATAGTTGAAGAAATAATGACCACGAATTTCCACATGTGGCACAGGACATAAATTTTACATATTTAAGAATCTCAACAAACTGCAAAGAGAACAAATACAAAGAAAGCCATCATAGTCAAACTATTAAAAACCAAAGATAAAAAGAATGTTTTTTAAGCTGCCGGAAAAACAAAACAAAACACAACGATAAACGCAACAGCTACATAGTCCATACGAGAAGCAATAATTTTGATAACTGAATACTCATCAGAAATTATGAAGTAAAAAATTTTGAAACAATGTGAAAAACTATTTATTAAATACAGGAGAACAATAATTTGAATTACCAAGTATTTCTCATCAGAAACTACAGAACGCAGACTTATTGGAACATCTTTAACATGCTGAAAGAAAAAAAAAAAAACTGTCATACTAGAATTACATACCTGGCAAAAGAGTAAAGACAAATCGAGACATTCACAGTTAAACTAAAAGCATGACAAAATCTGCTGTCAACAGAATGACACCACAAGAAACGCTAAAGGAAGTTTTTCACGTTGAAGGGAAATGATATCAGAGAGAAACTTAGATATTCAGGAAGAAAAGGGGGGCATGTGAAATACTAAATAAGTGGGTAAAAGGGAGACTATTTTTTCCTTAAAATTTATTTTAAATACAAATCAATGGTTAAAGCAAAAATCACTACATTGCCTTGTGGGTTATATAATGAATATAAATATACATATGAAAACGAAAGCATAGAAGATGGTGGAGGAGGGTAAATGTATATTCTTGGTTGTAAGATTTCTATATTCTATGTGAAGTAATATTATGTAAAATCTAAGCAGATGGTGAAAAGACAGGGATCTATAATCTTTTTAATGATAGATTGAGTAGCCATGTCCTTGGTGAAAGTTTTTCTAGGACTTTTTGCTTGAAGTTTAACAGTCTAGAAGTCTGAATTCAGGGCACCGGCTCTAGGGAAGTCTTTCTGTCTGCTCTGGAAGAAAAATCCTTGTGTCAGTTTCTCTAGCATTCTTCTCAGCATTCCTTGGAGATCTCTCCATGGCATCTAGCTTTCCCCCATTTGTGCTTGCTTGTTTCTGTGCCTAATTTGTTTTTTTTGTCTTTTTAATCTCAAAAGTGAGTAGATTTAAAACACACCCTATGCTGACATGGCCTCATTAATGTAACAAAGAAAACCCTATTCCCGATGGGATTACATCCACATGTATAGGGGTTAGGGTTTACAACACTTATTTTTGGCGGACACAATTCAATCCATAGCAACGTTGATGGTATAAACATTCCAGTTAGAAATAAGGATTCTTAGAATGGATAAAAACACAAGACCTAAACATGCTGTTTGCAAGAGAAACACTTTAAATATAAACATACATATAGATGGAAAATAAGTGGATGGGAAGAGATAATAGGTAGACGGTAGGCATGAGAAGGCTGGAGTGTTCATATTAACATCAGTAAAAACACAGGTCAAGGCAAAGCGTATTATAAAGATGGACACTTCATATTGATAAAAAGGAAAATTTATTACACACACATAACAATCATAAACATGTTTATGCTGATAAAAATTGATAAAATTAAAGGGAGAAATATCTGATTCCACATAGTAAGAGATTTTAACAGTTCTTTAAATGGAACTAGAAAAAACATAAAGATTCTGAATAAGACTACCAACCTTTTTGACCTGACTGGCATTTATAGAATGCTGCAACCAACAATTACGGAATATACAGCCTTTTCAAGAGCAGATGACGCATTCACCAAAACGGACCATACGCTTTGCCATGAAAGAAATCTTGACAAGTTTGAAAATATTGTAATCATACAGAACATGCTGTGTGACAACAATGAAATTAAATATAAATTATTAAAATAGATATGTGAGAAAACCGTAAGTCACAGATTGGAAGAAATTATTTTCAATAAGTTCATGTTAAAAAGGACTTGTATCCAGAATATATAAAGAAGTATTACAGGTCAATCTTCAAGCAGACAAGTAGGCAATAAGATGTGAGTAGAAGATTTGAACAGAAACTTGATAAAATATATATAAATGGCTCATTTAAAAATACGTTCATGAAAAGCACATGAAATGGTGCTCAACATCATTATTTATCAAGGAAATGCAAATTGAAAACACAATGAGATATGATTATACACCCTTTAGAGTGACTAAAATTAAAGAGTTCGACCATACCTACTCCGCTAGTGGGAATGTAAAACAGTTCAACCATTTGATCAAACTGTTTGAGACTTTCTTATAAAGTCAGACACCAACCATATGACCTTGCCATTTCACTACTAGCTATCTACATAAGGGAAATGAAAACACAAAGACTTTTACATAAATATTCATAGTAGCTTTGTTCAAGACAGTAAGAAAAAAAAAAAAAAACTGGAAATGAACCTAATGTTTATCAACAGGTGACTAGATAAACAAAAGTATTTCTACAAAATGGATTAAATGCATCACCATAGATGAAGACTAAAATAATTATGTTGAGTAATGGAATCTAGACACAAAAAAGTACACTCTAGATTGTTATATTTCTAGAATATTCTGGAAACCACAAGCTGTTTGAAGTGGGTAAAATAGTGTCCCCCCAAAAATTCATGTCTATCCAGAACCTCAGGATATAACTTTATTTGGAAATGGTTTTTTTACAGATGTAATTAGTTAAATTAAGATGAAGTCACTTTGGATTACAGTGGCTCTAAATCCAATAATCTGTGTCCTTATAAGAAGAAAAGAGGACATAGGGGAAGAAAAAAGCCATGGAAAACTGACATAAGTTGAAATGATGTGTCTACAAGCCAAGGAATGCCTAAGATGTTCGGCAGACACCAGAAGCTAGGAAGAGGCAAGGACAGGGAAGGATTCTTCTAGCTTTCACAGAAGACATGGCTCTTCCAACACCTTGATTTTGGCCTTCTATCCTCAAGAACTGTGAGAATAAATTTCCATTGTTTTGTCACCTAGTTTGTGGTAATTTGTATTGGTAGTCCTAGGCAAAAGTAGGTTAGTGGTTCCATGGAGTTGGTGTACTGAAAGGGTGCCTGAGAAAATTAGGGGGGTAATGAAATATTTTGTGTCTTGATCATTACAATGATACCATAGGTGGATGCATCTGTCGGAACTCTTCGAAGTGTATATATTTAAATGGAAACAGCTTGTTTTATGTAAATTATTCCTCAATAAATTGATTAAAATATTTTCCTTAAAGAAATTTGATAACGTAGATGTCAAAATTCTAAAGATTAACAGAAGACACTCACACAAAACCTGCTGTTTTTCACATGCTTTGACATTGGTCTGTCGGGCGCTGCAAAGTCCGAATCATGAGCGTGGGTTATGACAAGCAATGTGCTATCGTGGCGCTGCAATCGACACATGTCTTCAAATGGCCAAAAGTGATTCAAACAAATCTTTAGCCTCTCAATGTGAAGAAAATTTAAACTAAAATTTTACTATAAAGGTAAAAAAAGAAATTAAATTATAATTAGACAGCGAAATGTACAGTCATATCAGTTACTAAAATACATGCTATAGATTTGATCATATGTTCCTTTTTTACCTTAAAAATATGTTCTTAATTGTCTAGGGTCTATTATAATTGGTGGCATCTTAAAAGCAAGGGATCGTGGCATATGTGAAAGTGCTCTTTCAAGCACCTGGAATATAGCAGGTATTTGATGGCTTAAAACTTTGAAAGTAAACTTTCAACATTTAGGAAAGGAAATGTTACTGACATTTAAGAGTTGCATGTTATAGGAACATAACCTAGTCTACCATCTCAATATGCAGGTTCCAAGATCAACAAAGTAGGTCAAGGACATCTGGAGGACCATTCACTGACTTTTAATGTTTTGGTCCAGAAATGACACACATCACTTTTGCTCTTGATCTATCAGCAAGAATGAGGCCCATCATCCCACCTAACTATAAATGGAGCTAGAAAAAGTTAGGGGGGGGAACACATGGGTACTCAGTAGTCAGTAAATGTTTCAATATCATACTTATATTCACATCAACTTTATTAAATTACTTAAAATTTTGAACTTTGTTTCTTCCTCTACATAAATGAAAATATAAATAACCACTTTATGTTGTTGTGGTAAGAATTAGATTAGAAGATACAAGTAAAGAAGTATCCTACGGTAAGTCACCAAAAAGTAGTTAGCGTTTTTTAGCCCTATAAATCAGAGGTTTTTAACCAGCATGGAGGATGGATTTTAAATTATGAACAACTGAAATTAAAAGCTAATTTTCTAAATAGTATAAACATGTGTATTTTGTTTTAAATAATCATTTCTTTTCATCTAATTTCCAAAGTGACCTTGGGCTCAAAATGTTAAGAATCAAATGAATTTTTTACCTGAAAAATAATAATAATAGTAGTAGTAGTAGCAGAGATGCATAATGGACTCCAGATAGCCATCTATCTGGCTCTCTTTTTTCCCAGAAGGAGTCAAGGCCCAAGATTGTGGGCCTCCATCTAGTTTACATTAAGTGCCAAATCCTCCATTCATTTGCTCCTAATTCCATCTTGCCCTGATGGGGAATCCCTACCTATGAACTTGTTACTATATCAGCATTCACTTCTTACAATCAGGCCTTATGTTTCTGAGGTCCCCCAAATTTTTCTTCCTACTTCCTCATGGCCCTCTCCTCATGCAAAGCCACCAGTCTAGCTCTTGAGTAATAGCTTTACAAATAGAAAAAAAAAAAAAATCGCAATCAACAAGTTAATTCTCATGCATTACGTTTTTCAACTTGATTTGATGTTTTTGAGGGCTTGCTACATTCTCTCAGGAGATTATAGCATTGGCAGAACTTAAAATCCCCAATTTTTTTTTTTCAATTGAATCTCCAATATCAATTATAGTTACAATTTGTCAAGATCTGAGGCCTTGAATAGCTTTCTTCAAGGCAATCGCAATTAAGAGAAATCACTTCTTATTAAAACAGAAAGGGTCTGTTCTTAGTTGAAGGCCATTATTCCTCATTCAGACTTCTCCTGGGAATTTTAAGCAGTGATATGGAGTAGTATTTTGCTATTAACCTTGAAATCATCTGGATTATTTATTCTTAATGAAATCATGTCATATGTATACTCTTTTTGATCTCTAAATAAATTAATTTAATTTGTTTTCAACCTTCTTGTTCAGTCTGAAAAACCTGGCAGAGAACCAGTGAACATTAATGGTCCGTTTTCTACTTTTTGATGCTTATTGTCTGACCATTTCTAAGTAAGAAGCATTTGTGAGATTGCAGTGAGCACACCTCTCTTATTCATGAGGATACAAAAATGCCCTCCCTGGAAAAAATAATCTTATGACTGTGTCTTGTTAACCCAAAATTCATTGCCCGTGGCCACCAGGCATTCTTTGAAGCTACAGAAGCTAGGTCCTAGTAAATGGAACTTGGGCTCTGTTACTAGGCAGACCCTTGTACGCCCTCATCTTTGATCTTACTGGTTGTTGAACTGTGGGCTAATAAAAGCTATTTTAAAGGAATTTTGACCTTGTTTACGTCAGATAATTATTTTTTAAAAAAAGCACCTCGCACATAGAAATAATTTCCCAAATGCTCTGAGTGAACACTATATGCCAGGGATATGCTATGTCTTCCTCAAGGAGTCTATGGCAACCAGCTTGATTCAAAGTCTCTACCTCTGTTGACCCAGTCATAGCTTACATTTTTTCTTTATTTTCTCTATCTTGATAATTTTTATCAAGAAGTGTAATTTTTTAAAATATGTAGTATAAGGATTTGGAGCACAATGTAAGATGATTTTTACATTATATGCCCAGCTCTGCCGTATAATGGCAAGCTATGTGCCCTTGACAAGTTTTGTCTGTAATATGAGCCTTTGGTTTCCTTAGCTGCAAAATGGAGATAAGAGTTTCATTTCTGCTTTTCTTTCAGTAAGTATTAAATCAGTTAGTAAATATAAAGCACTTAGAATCATACTTATATAGTAATTACTCTTTAAATGTAAGTTTTTGTGAGTATAAATTCAGAATGTGTGAGTTATAGCAAATGATCGGTAAAACCCACTGCCATCGAGTCGATTCCGACTCATAACGACCCTATGGGACAGAGTAGAACTGCCCCGTCGAGTTTCCAAGGAACGCCTGGTGGACTTGAACTGCTGACCTCTTGGTTAGCAGCCATAGGACTTAACCACTACGCCACCAGGGTTTCCCAAATGATCAATACATGTTATAATTATTATTAATTTTCTATTTACAAAGAATAGAGAAGAGCCCTGGTGGTACAATGGTTAAGTACTTGAAAGGACGGCAGTTTGAACCCACAAGAGGCTCTGTGGGAGAAAAGACCTGGCGATCTGCCGATGACAGCCTCGGAAACTCAATGAGGCAGTTCTATTCTGTCATGTAAGGTCACTATTAGTCAGAATTGACTCAATGGCACACAACGACAACATAAAGAATAGGTGGAAGAGGTAAAAGAGAATAAAGTCCAAGATATGGAAGATGACTGGAAGACCCATTCCCTACTTTTAAAGAACAGAGCAACTCCAGGCTCTAAATAATTCTCCTTATGGAAAAATTCAATACAAATAGAAATAAATTCACCTAGCTGGATTCCAATTTTTAACATAACCAAACAGAGAAACTAATTAACTTAAGTAAACTTTGAACATGACACTCTGAATATACATTTTAGTGTGATATAATACAGGGACAAAAAACCACACTACCAAGAAATTTTAATTTTACTTAAGTTTAGATATGTTACTTTAAACATACTTAATGTAGCATAGTTAATAATAATAGTAACATTGATATTAAAAATCTGAAACTATGCGTTTCTGTTATAGATAAGGAAGTAAGCATGTTGGTGTTATTACAACCCAAGGATTTCACCCTCAGAGAAATGAAAATAAAAATATAAAATAAAAGAAATTATGGAAAACCCTTGTGATGTAAAATTTGAATTGGAAATATCAGCACGAACTCATGATGTAAACATATAAGCATTTTCTAGCTTTTCTACTGAAAAGGCCTAGAATCAATGATGACACAGCAGAAATGGGCTCACATGTCGTCAGATCTTAGTTTCCAAATGCCAGGGAGCCAGGCTTTCCTAAGAAATGACAGATTCCAGATATGAGACAGGGAACGTGCAAGATAATTCTGTGACATCATGTACTATAAAGGAAAAATGTGCTCAAAGCCTACGGGGTCATGAATACAGGACTTAAGAGTGTGGCACGTGTATTTCAAAGGATGTGCCATACTGTTTGCTTTTGTTTGCTGCTTGCAATTGCCTTGCGTGTGAAATTGCCTAGACAAGAACTCATTTGATCTTAAACTTGTTTACTGGGCTGTTGCACCACTAATGAAACTCAGCGACCCAGGTAAGCATATGGCCATCTTGGCTAGGCCAGATACTAATATGGTGAGTGCAAGGACATTCAAGAGCAGTAATGTAACCCTGAGTGATTTAACCCAATAATGTAACTTTTTAACTAATGAAAGTGAGATGTACCATAATTTCCAGGTCCCTAATTTTTTTTTAAAACCGAATCAAATTCATTGTGTTCAAGTCAATTCTGACTCATAGCGACCCTATAGGACAGAGCAGAACTGCCCCATAGGATTTCCAAGGAGTGGCTGGTGGACTCCAACTGCCAGCCTTTTGGTTCACAGCCAAGCTCTTAACCACTGTGCCACCAGATCCTAGCATAAAATCACCTGTCATACTCTTTCTGAAATACTTTCATGGAACAAACCATAGTGCTCTGCTGCTTGGCAACCTCCCAAGAAACACCAAAATCTCAGCAGACAGTGGATACCTTGTGATGTGCAGTACAGAGAGAAAAATACTAAACACTTAGAGATTCAGGTCATAGCCTCTTTTCCACCTTTTTATTTTGTTTAGCCATGTAACTTGTTAAGAAAATAAATGCTTCAATTTGTAAATGCTGTAAAAAAGTTGTTTGTATGTTTTCTTGCTTTTACTCAAAGAACCAGGTTTTTGCTGTGACTCAAGCAAAACTGAAACTAAATTTGGAAGTTCACGTGGAATGCTGGAGCCAGCTTTAAGAGGCTCATAAAAAAATAATGTTGGAAATTACTAAATTAAAAAAAAAAGTGTCCATAGTGCTCCCTAAGATGGGGAGAGAAATGGAAGGAGGGGGATGAAAAGAGTATCTGCTAATGTAGAAGAAATAATAGAAAAAAATCACCATTTTACAATCACCAATATAATTAATTCAGGCAAGTAACACTGATGGATATTAAAATCATTTCTGAGAATTTGTTGGGAAATAGATTAGTTTACATGGTCGTAAAGTATCATCCCATAGATTACTTAACCATTACAAGAGGTAAAATGTACCTCTAAAATGAAGATATCAGACTATCATACTTTAGCAACATGATCAAACCTCTCATCATCAATAATGCGACAAACTGACCTTATTGAAAATTGTTGGATTTTAATAAGTTGTGGTTTGATAATATCACCTCTGCAGTATTCTTCACAGATACTACACATAAAATATATATATATTTTTAATTCAGAATGAGGGACAGTCTGTTAATAAAAAAAAAAAAAAAAAGTGGCCTAAACAACATTTTAAACTCAAATTTCAAAAAATCCAAATGATTAAAATATACAACAATCAAAGTCAATGTACAGAACTTGATTGGATCCTGAATGGAAAACAGATAAATAAAGCAGCTGTGAAATATATTTTCAGGACAATGGAGGAAGTCTTAATGTGGACTGTTTTATGGCAGAACTGTAGAATTATTGTTAATTTTCTCATGTGATTTACTGGTATTGTGTTATTTAGGAGGGACCTGCTTCAGGGGAAGAAAAAAGGGAAACAAGTCAATAAACAGATAAAGCAAATGAGACAAAATTATTATTAATTCATAAGAATAAATGAAGTTTATGGGTGTTCACTGTTGTGCTGGTTATTAAGTTGGTTATTACGCTCCAACAAAACCTATCTGTACTTTTTATACTTCGTGATGCTTGGACTGGGACTCTAAAAATCAGATTTCTCCTCAGCCACTTAGTGGGAACTGACAGGGAGACTGAGGGCTGTAAGAGGGAGAGGGGACGTGCTCCCTTCTGTTTGCTTTCTCCTCCTGTCAGCATCTCCAGGAAATGCTTTTTCAATCTAATAGTGGAAGTTGGTCCCAGTAGCAGCTGCTATCACTTTCCTTTCCCCTAGCCCCTCACACTCAAAAAACCCAATTTGGTGCCTCTCAGAGGTCCCAGCATCAGTCGCTCTTTGTCCCATCTTCAGAGACAGTTCCCCAGCTCTGTCCCAGATCCTCCAAACTCTCAAGGGACCAGCATGAGCTGGGATGCACCCACTCTTCAAAGGTCTGGGAGCAAACTCTGTGAGCTCTCCGCTTCATGCATCTAGGTTTTAGTCCTCCAGTACCTGGTCAACAAGTCCCCTATGTTGAATTCTCTCTGCTAAAATAACTAGTATATTTCCTCTTTTCCTTACCAGACCCTGACGGATATGACTGTACTATGCTTTCGACTTTTCTGAAGGTTTGAAATTTTTCAATATAAAATTGGGGGGGAGGTGGTATTTGACTCTGGCTGAGGATTTTGGAAGGGGGGAAAAAAAACTTGCCTACATGATCAAGTCCATTGTTAGTAGTTTTTATGGAGTTGTAGAGAATGTATGGGTGAAGTATCAGAAAATTGAGGAATGGAAAAAGTAGACATTGATTTTCTAAAAGGAAAAAACATAGAATCTGCCAATTCTAGACAAGTGTTCAAAAGTTGACATCATTTAGAACTTTTTCACTCAGTCACCACAGTAATGTCCACAGCAGCAGCAGCAAGAGCCATGAATGAGACCATTCGCCCTGAATTTCTTCGATACCTTCATATTCCGGAGTAAGCCCTACCCCAAGGCAAACCTCTTCAGAGTCTTCTTCCCCATCATGCTTTAACACTCCACCGTTAGCCATGGCTTGCTACCTCCAGATCTTCAGTCACCACTACATATCACCCCCATCCCTGGTCATCAGTAGTACAAGATCCAAAACCATACACAGATGCTCATCCACAATCCACAGGTAATGTAATCCTATCTTTTACCCTCCTCTGCTTTCCTAAAACACTCCACTTTTCCCTTAGGCACTACTGGTCTTCATCGGCCAACTCTACCACATCTCTGAACATTTCTTAATTGTATTGCTTTCTTAGAATCCTGACTTTATCCTGAAGACACTGCTTCTTCTGTAGCTCTCTCAAGTGGAGGTTGATTTATCCCATACACTTCAAAAATATTAGGTGTGTAGACATCCTTCTTGGAGCCCTGGCGATGCAGTGGTTAAGAGCTCATCTGCTAACCAAGGTCAGCAGTTTATATCTACCAACTGCTCCTTGGAAACCCTATGGGGCAGCTCTACTCTGTCCTGTAGAGTTGCTATGATTCAGAATCAACTCTACCGCAATGGATTAGGTGTCCTTCTTAGTCCCCATTACTGCTTCTAAAATGTCTTCCTTTTCTCTAAAACCTCTGGTCTTCTTTAAAGTTTATATCCATTAATTTTACTGCCCATTACTCCTCCCTGTTGTTGTCAGCTCCTGATCTCCTGGTCATTCTTTGTCACTCATTAATGGATTCAATGTATGTTTTATTGTTTCCATCTCCACCAATACTGTCATTATTTTTCTAGTATAACATTCATGTGGGAGATATATACTTCACCTGGTGTCTTCCTCCTTATCTTTCTTATCTACAATGACCCTTTCCTTTTCCCCATCTCAGGTAAAAACCTCTCACATATGTATTCCTTAGACATTATCATAACTAATAAATGAACCTCCATATAAATCTTAATCTTAAACATCCCAGCCTCTGAATATCACCTCATATCTTCACCACAAAATTAATCTAGTAGCCCCACTCCTCTAAATGCTTGGACTCCACTGAGACCTTCAGTCATTGATACTACAAATTTTCGTTGGCAAAACCTCAATCCTGTCCTCATTCTCCTCCTTCCCCAGCCACGGTTCCATGATCCAACAACATCTGACTGTTTCTAGCTACATTTCATTATGTGCTTTCAGAAAGATTACAAGCTTGGAAATGAACTAATTGGTTTGCAAGTAGAATTGGAAAATAACAGGAGTTCTCGAAATTATTGGAACTTGAGGAGTTTAAAGGTGAAATTATTTCTCATCTCCTATAGTAAAGCACAAAATTGAATAAAGCTTTGAGTTAGAAAGGCTACTAAGACTCAATCTCAGGGTAAGGCCAGATCCAGGGTGCGGCTATGATAGCTTTTCTTAAGATCTCTCAAAGAATTAAAGTAGTGCCAAGCCAGTCCTTTTAATGGGATAAAATGGTTCCTATAAAGAAGAGTACAATGTGATCCCAAAGAAGCTTAATTATACTGACAATGCATACAAGTATTAAAAAAAAAAAAAATCCCATTGCCATTGAGCCATTCAGCTTCATAACTGACCCTATAGAACAGAATAGAAATGTCACATAGGGTTTCCAACCCAAGGCCGTAAATCTTTATGGAAGCAGACTGCATCTTTCTCCTGTGGAGTGGCTGGTGAGTTTGAACTTTCTGGTTAGTAGCCAAATGCTTAACCACTGTGCCACCAAGGCTCCATAATTAAGTATAGGAAGTGAATATTTTCACTCTTAAAAAGGACTATGCCTGTGATGTTTAACACTTGAAGTTGATCAAAACCAATCACATAAAAAATGAAGTGTTTGGACAAACTATTGGCAAAAGTACTGCCAGTCTAGATTAAAAGAGATCGTGACCATTGTAAATCAAAAATATCCTTTGAGCTCAAAGGCAGGAAGAAGTCTATGACAGCTGAGGATAGATTTATTCTCAAATGTCCAATTTAGATGTACCCAAAGAAGATGATTTTTTTTTTTAAAGGACCCTCCTCCACCCCTGCAAGAGCAGAGCCAAGAGCACTGAAGAGCTTTAGACTGGGAAGCTACTCCCAGGGAGCAGAACCTGTACTTAATCAAGGAACACCCTCTTCCCAGGATAGGAACCTCAGAGCAGTTTTTTTCAGAGTTGCTATGGACTAGTGAATCTTATAAGGAGCCCTGGAGGTGACGTGATTAAGCCCATGGCTGCTAACTACATATACAGCTTGGCTCTGCTAGCCAATAAATAGACTGACTTGTCTCATGCACGACATGAGATTCCTCCAGATGGACATCTCAACAATTTAAAACCCAGAGATCTCCTCCTTCTTCAAGGTTCAAACCCACCAGCAGCTCTGCAGAAGAAAGATGTGGCAGTCTGCTTCAGTAAAGATTACAGCCTTGGAAACTCAATGGGGAACATCTACTCTGTCTTTTATGGTCTTATGAGTCTGGGGGAAACCCTGGCGGCATAGTGGTTAAGTGCTACAGCTGCTAACTAAGTGGTCAGCAGTTCGAATCCACCAGGTGCTCCTTGGAAACTCTATCAGGCAGTTCTATTCTGTCCTGTAGGGTCGCTATGAGTCGAAATCGAGTCGATGGCAGTGGGTTTTGTTTTGTTTGGATGAGTCTGAGTAGGTCTACTCTGTCCTATATGGCCTCTATGAGTCAGAATTGACTCGACAGCATTGGATCTTAATGGGAGTGACTGCTATTTGTCTCTAATTCATTCTTCACCTACTTAAATGGCAGTATTTATTGCAGTTCTTCCATTTCTCCTCTATCTTTGTATTTTAGCTATGTGAGGGGCAAATACATTTCTTTAATTCATATGCCTCTGAATAAAGAGCAGTTATAGTCATTTTTTGGAGCCCTGGTGGCCCAATGGTTAAGAATTACAGCTGCTTACCAAAAGGTGGGCAGTTCACATCCACCAGCCACTCCTTGGAAACCCTATGGAACAGTTCTACTCTGTCCCATACGGTCACTATGAGTCAGAATCGACTTGATGGCAATGGGTTTTGTTTCATTTATTGGAGTGGGAATAACAGTGCTTCTTAGTAGCAGCTCTTTGGAGAACCTCATCTGTCTTAAACCATCTTCACATTTTTCTGGTGGGGCTGGCTCTATCTCCTCAGAGATGGATGGTGTGTGAACCTACAAGATCAACAAAGTTCGTACCTGGGACTTTTTCTGGCACTATCAAGAAGAAAGAGATCTCTGGGGTTTTTAAGTCATTGAGATGTGCATGTGGAAATAAATACCTCATGTCACGCACGAGACAAACCCGTCAACACATTGGCTAGCAGAGTCAAACTGCATATATAAGTGTGAAACCCAGAATTTTATCCAATAAATGAAGCCTTGGGTATACCCCTAAATATTTCTATTAGAGGAATTAACAAATATACTTTTTTCTTTAAATTAGATTGAGTAGAGTTTCTGTCACTTGCATCTGAACATGTTTTAGCTAACACATTTACCATGTATTGATGCTGTCCTATTTGTCAAGTACTATAATAAGCACTTTGTATAAGCTACGCAATTTCTCTACCATCACTTTTCAAGGTAGGTATTATTATCCTAATTTATACTAGAACAATACAACCTGTTTCACATGTTTTGGCTAAAAAAAAAAAGAAATCTGAAACATTCTTTTTTTCTAACACCTAAACCACGTGACTTTGGGCACTAATGGAAAATCCATTTTCAACTCAGACTTAGTGCAGAAATAGCCTCTTCTTACCAAGAGAGCTTTAAAACTCCTCTTCTCTTTACATTCTGAAGAGAAAATAGTCACCACAGCCAGATAGCTCAGCCAAGAAAAGGAGCATAGAATCCTCCAGGGAAATACAGCTCATACATGAGTTTGAGCTACAGTGTTTTCCAGCATTTCCAGCATCAGGCCAAGCTATAAGCTCTCTTTTGAGAGAGTGTATACATTAAGGCTATGCTTTATAATAATACAGCCCCTGAATCATAAAAAGTCTATTTCCCTGCAAAAATTGGTCTTTATACATAGTCTAAGGACTCTAATAATTCAAGCCATAAAGGAGTCTAAGTTATTTATTACGCTATAGTCAGAATACACAGTCATTTAGCTAAAGGGTTCTAGTCTCAGCTGTTCTGATTTCTGTCACCAGAGCCAACAGAGTCCAGGTGGTCTGGAAGATTTGTGCAAATGCTGTCCATGGTCACAGTTTCCATGCCTTCTCATGGTTCTTCAGGGTCCAGGGTCAAGAGAGATTTTTAGAATAAGTTGCATGATGTGTTCAGAACAATTCTTTGCTTATCAGTTCACTCCAAGAATGGCCATGGCTCTCCACTTGACCCTCTCCTAAGAAATACTAGGTTCAGACACCATGCAAAAGATCAGACTCTGTAGACTGAACTTGTACCTCATACATGGGTAAATGTCCACGCTGTAGCACTTCCCTATATTTTCTGCATCAAGGTAAATCATAGGGCTTTACTTTGAGAAAGTAGGTGAATGAAGAGTAAGATTTACTAATAATATGGATGCTGAAAAAAGAAAGAGCCATCACTGCATACCCAACTCCAACTGAAAAGCATTGACATGGGAGCAGAAGTTCCACACCCAACCAGAAGAGGAGCTATTGTCTGGGCCACATTGGTTCAGATCAGCAAGATTCATACCTGGGACATTTTCTAGCACCATCAAGAAGGAGGAGATCTCTGGGGTTTTTGAGTCATAGAGATGTCCATCTGGAGATCCCTTACACCATGAATGAGACAGATCAGTCAAAACATTGGCTAACAGAGTCAAATTGTATACGTAAGAGTGGGGCCCAGCTTTTTATCTGATAAATAAGAAGGCTGAGATCTAAACCCCCTTTTTGGCCATTCATATCTCACTGGCTGTAGACAGGACTCTATCTGGACCTCATTTCAAAAAGTAGGTCCAATCATTTGAAACAAATCCAATAATTTAAATCAAATAATTTAAAGCAATTCAAAAAACAGCTCTTCACAGTGAACAGAAGCTTGACAAGTCCTGTTACAGATCAGCACTTGCCAAACACATTGAACTCTGAGTTTTCACTGCTTAGTATCTTAAAGGATCAGTGTTCCAAAGAACGCTTTTTAGGAAATACATAAATTGAGTGAACCACACCAGATAATTAGATCATGGTTCTTGTACCCAGTGAGAACAATACCTGGTACCACTCCTTCTTGCAGGCTTAGGCCATTTGTTCGTGGAGGAGGATGGGCAGCAGATCCCACTGCCTTTCCTCTGCTGCCCCCCACACAGTACGACCACATCATGATCTACACAGCACCTTACACAGCACTTGGCTCATAGTCAAGGCTCCAAGTGTTTCTGCTGAACTAGATTAGAACAATTTTAAGTTTAAAAATGGCTTTAGGTACAGAAATTACTTCTTGGGAATTTATGATTTGTAAATGGAACTGTTAAGGTAGCATGTTAAGATATTTCTATGTGAAAGGAAAATAAAATCACATTCAGGAAAATCTTGCTGGCAATGTGAATCCCTAGGAGACTTAAAGCAGGAAAGGCAGCAGGATTTAGAGAACATGGAAATTCTAGCATTTCTGTTGCATCTTCCTGTGAACTCCACCTGAATATTGAGTGACTAACAGCTTCAGGATCCCAAAACCTCTTTCCAGCTCAGTCATGTGAATCCAGGCTAAACCAATGGTAAGGTCGTAGCAACCCTGAATATAAATGGACTGCGGTTCATTTTTTTTTTCCTACTGCAGGATTTCTTCTGAGGTTATATATATTTGCAGAGGAATCTGTGATAATTGGGGAGGGAGACATTTATACTAATATCAGTTTTCCTCTAGCACTTATCAAAGGCATTTTTGCTTTTGAAACTTATGAATATATCACGGTTATGGATGAGAGGGAAGAATACAGCCATGTGATATTATTCTTCTAAATTTTAATGTGCACCGGCTGGGTGCCAGAAAACGTCTAGAGCTTTGATGAATGAAGGAATAAGATAAAGCCCCTTTTATCATGAAACTCATGCCCTAATGGAGAAGACAAATACATACACATACAGGTGAAATCTTTATTCAAGAAATATGTATTGAATACCTCCTATGGATCAAGAACTGTGCTAAGCAGCGAGGAGTAAGAATATGCTAAGCAATGAAGCGTCAGATATAAAGCAGCCCTTATTTATCACAAATTCACAGTATGCTAGGAGAGAAGAGCAGTAAATAATTCTCTATATTAAAATGTAGAAAGTTCTAATTCTGCCTAGAACTATTAGGAAAATTTTCACTTACGGGTATTATTTATTCTGATTTTTGAAGATATGAGTTCATTTGGTAAAGAAGAGACATAAAGAACAGCGAAGTTAAGATTAGAGAATCTTGAACATTCTGCCCTTGAAAAGGAAGGTAGAACCCCTTTGGGTGCACACTCAGCCCATTCTGGAAAATTTAGCAGTCTCCCCATCTACCACTGGCTGCTACTGTTTTCAGCATAAAGCGAGATTTATAGACATTAATCTTTTTGCTCAGCTTATTCACCTACACCAGTACTTCCTGAGAATCAATGGGAACCAGGTGTGATTGACTTTCGTATGAAGGCCCAACTCCAATAACCAGAGGAACACAGGCACTGATTATTTTGCCCAACTTGCTGATGTACTTGTTCGCCTTCTAAGACAAAGGTCCCATACAACCATCTATTCTCTTTTGTTCTTGCATCCCCATACTGCTGTGCTTTTTGGTCTCCAACACCTCTTCTCACTTCTCTTTAAAGTTTTTCCCCAGGTAGTGATAATAGTCCCCCTTCATCAGCTGTATCCTCTTTAATCTTTGTTCCTTATTATACATGGCTCCTTCATTGGCAACCTGCCTATAAACATACCCGCCATTTTGTATCTCAACTAATAACTTTCTCAAGTTATTACCATCAAAACCAAAGCTTTGCTCAGGATCAGGGACTGGGATCCATCTGATCCCTGTTCTCCAATGACCTTTCTGGATCATTGCTCTTTCCCCACTGTGGAAACATCTCTGCTCTTACAATTCTGAGACACTGAGTTAATAATAATAATGGTGATGATGTTGATAATTATTAATAGTTATTGAGAAATTGTGGTTCAGATTTTAAGTGTTACCATACATGTGTCTTAGTTACTTCGTGCTGCTGTAACACAAATACCACAATGGATAGCTTTAAAGAACAGAAATTTATTGTCTCACTCTTCTGGAGGTTAAAAGTTTAAATCAGTGTCTCCTCCATGTCAAGTCTTTCCTTGTAGATAGTCCTGGGTGTTCCTTTGTTCCTTGGCTTACAGATGATCCTCACATGATATCTATCTTCCTCCCGTGTGTGCATGTACTTTACCTAATCTGTTCTTTTTATAACTCAAATATGATTGGACTTAGAACCTACTAGGGTATGAACTAATTAACATAACAAAGAAAATCCTATTTTCAAACAGGATTACATCCACATTTACAGGGGCTAGGATTCCAACACATGTTTTGGAACATAACAGAATATAATCATTATAACTAGGCTTTCCTTTTTTTCTTTTATGAACTATTGGACAAAGTCTTCTACTAAGACTAAAGTGGGAATGGAAGATCAGAAGCTTGAATTGAGAGGAAGAAGTATGAAAAAGTAATGGACAGTGAGAAAACAAACTTATTTAAAAAGATGGTGAAGATAGTTAACTGTTTTTATCCAGGGATGGAGTTTTGTCAAGCAAGAATAAAACAAAAGAAGGAAAGAGAGGAAAAAACATGTTGTAATTTGCAAGACAGTGTAACACTGATTCAGAAGGATACAACTGAAGTGGTCGAACTAGAGTCACTCTGTAATGTATAGGAACTCTTTAAGGTGGGATATTTGAACAAATGAGCCAGAATAATTGGAGGCTGTGGTCAGGGCAAGAGAAGTGGGGATTTACAGTCTCGGAGATAATTTGCTCTGATGATCCCAAAGCCCAGCACGTCTTCCCTGGGATCAAGGGATATGATGGAAATGTTCTTAATCAGGGCAGACTAGGCTAAGGGCCATGTGGTCAAGCTGGCATTTCCTAGGGTTCTAGGGAGACAACTTGCATGGTGGTCAGGGGATGGAAATTAGTAGGTGTTTCCTGTGCTGGCCCTGCTGACATTGTGGTCCAATAATCTTTATATGCTTCTTGTCTTAGGCTGAGTTCTCTAAAGAAGCAAAACCAGTGAAACATATATATATATTTATATACATACACACACACACACACACACATATATATACATATACAAACATATATACACACATACACATAGAGAAAGAAAGAGAAAATGAGAGAGAGGAGAGATTTATCTCAAGGAAATGGCTCATGCTCTTATAAAGGATGACAAGTCCCAAGTCTATGGGTCAGGCATCAGGGTGGAGGCTTCTCCTGACTCACAGAGCTGCAGGGGCTGACAAACCCAAGGTTGGCAGGTCAGATGGCAGGCTGCTGGCTCACAGGCTGCAGAGGTTGATAAATCCAAGATTGGCAGGTAAGAGGGCAGGCTGCTGGCTCAAGTCCCAAGAACCAGAGATCAGAAGATGACAAGCTGGATGCAGGACCCAGAGCAAGCAAAAGCCAGTAAGTTTTTCTAGAATATCCATATATATTAGATGCAGGCCACACCCACAAGAAAACTCCCCTTACAACTTATTGGCTGATCACATCATGGAGATGATTACATTATATCACAAAATGGAGGATAGCTACATCATTGTGTAACTGCCTAATTACAACATTACATAAATACCAAAATATATCATTACATAACTGTCAAACCACTGAGAATCATGGCTCAATCAAGCCGACACACAACCTTGATCATCACACTTCACTGGACAGTTTTCTTATCATTCTCCATAAAGATTAACTCAGGCCTTCTCCACCTAACTCTTTCTCTTTAACCCATCTCTGGGCATATTGGTTAATCACACACTTAGAAACTAACATCACACCATATGTCAAAGAGAAAATAAAAACTCTCAAGTTTTAATTTCTTGAAATCATTGCAACCTCCTCTAAAATCTACCTGCTACTATCTGATTTCTCTCTTTTCTAAGGCTAATCATGCCACAAGACTTCTGACTATCATCATTTTATACCCATTTACACAAAAAAGGAAACCCTGGTGGCGTAGTGGTGAAGTGTCACAGCTGCTAACCAAAGGGTTGGCAGTTCAAATCTACCCGGCGCTCCTTGGAAACTCTGTGGGGCAGTTTTACTCTGTCCTATAGGGTTGCTATGAGTCGGAATCGACTCAACGGCACTGGGTTTGGTTTTGGTTTGGTTACACACACACACACACACACAAAATGTCTTTCAGGAAATTCTTCTTCCCTGAATTTTTAATATCTCATTTTCTACTACCGTCTTCTAAGTAGAATTTGAATTTGTTCGTGACTCAACTTTCAGCTCCTCACACCTTTCCCACTACTGCCCTCTCTTTCTCTGTCTCCAGACAAACATTCCCAGACACCTAATATCACTGTATCCACTTTTTCATCTATCATCTCTTCAACACACTGTAATATAGCTTCTACCTTTACTGTTTAAAATGAACCGCTTTTTGATGGTCACCAATGATCTTCTTGTGTCTAAATCAAATGGTTTATTTTCAGCCCTTACCATTTGGCCATCACTTGCCTTCAACATTTGCATTATTAACTTCCTCCTTCTTGAAACATTTTCATTTGGATTCTGGGACACACTTCTGGTTTTTTTTTTTTTAAGCCATGATTTTATCTCCCTCTTATGTGTCTTCTGAGTGAACACCCACTGCTGTTCTTCAGGGTTCTGTCATGGGAATACTTTTCTCTGTATATGTATATCTCTGTAGATACTTTCACCCACTTTCATGACTTGAAATCTTACATGAATTTGCCAAATTATGACTTCACCCTGATGTCCATCCTGAGCTCCACATGTGAATAAAACTCTCCGTACATCATGACCAAGTAGATACCATACAGATGGCTCAAATTTCAAATTTCCAAACCTGATCTAGTTCATCCTTTCCTCAAATCTACTCCTATTCCTGTGCTCCTCATCTCAGTTAACAATTCTGACAATCATTTGCCTAATTGTGGACGTTTTAAAACATGGCTGCAAAGTTCTTTGACATTCCTCCTGTCAAGAGATTCCCTCTACGTTTTCTCTTCTTGAATTTGGGATGGCTTGTGACTGCTTCAAACAATAGAGTATTGCTGAAGTTACTCTGTATGGCTTTGAGTTTTAAGACTGGATCATGAAAGTTAACACAATTTCCACCTCATCTGCACTTGGAGCCCTAAGCCACTAGGTGAAAAGTCCAACTACCTTGAAGCTGCCATGCTGGTGAGGAAGTCAAGCCACATGGACAGACACATGTAGATGGCCTATTTTTCAGTCTCTGTCTTTAAGTGCTCTCATTCTGGTGCCAGACATCTGAATGAATGAGAATTTAGTTGATTCTTGCCTGCATTCATCAAACCTCCCCTAGTCTCAATTCTTCCCAGCTGAGACCCCAGACACAATAGAGACGGATCTCCCCCCCATGCCCATTCTGAATTCTTGACCTATAGAATCCTTGAGCATAATAAAATGGTTGTTGCTTTGAGGTTTGAGGTGGCTTGTTACTCAGTGATTATTATTGAAACAGAATTTGGTACTGATAGTGATTATGGGTGCTATAATAAAAACCTAAAACATGTTCCACTGGCTATGAACCAGGTATTAAGTGGAACCGGGAGGACCTCAGAAAAGCCTGGGAGATAAGAGGGGAAAGTTTGTCAATTCTATCACCTGGAGTGTCATAGAAATTTAAAAATATAAGTAAAGAAATAAAAGCAGGAATGCAAACAGAAACGTGTCCATCAATGTTCATTGCAGCACTTTTCACAATTGCCAAAATGTGGTAGCAACTGAAATGTCCATCAAGAGATGAATGGATAAACAAATGTGGTATATAAATACAATGGAATATTACTTTGCCATAAAAAGAAATGAAGTTCTAATCTATGTCAAAACATGGATGAACCTAGAAAACATTATGCTGAGTGAAATAAATCAGTCGCAAAAGGACAAGTACTGTAGGATCTCACTCATATGAAATAAGCAAATATATAGAAACTGAAGATGACAGTGATTATCCTGGGTAGGAGGGAGGGGCAAAAGGGGAGCTGCTTCTTAGAGGGCATCGAGTTTATGTTAATGGTGGTAGAATAATTCAGAAAAGGATAGCAATAATGGTTGCAAAACTTGAAGAATATAACCAATGGCACTGAAATACACTTGTAGAAATTTTTGAACTAACGAATGTTTTGAGGTGTATATCTTCTCTACAATGAAAATAAAGAAATCAGGTTAAACCAGCTGTTCCGATACTTGGAGATCTGCTGGAGGTGAGAAAGTTGCAAGAACATGAGAGAGATAAATGTAATGAAATGAGATTTCACAAAGATTAAGTTCTTAAATGTTTAAATTCTGAAAGAAAAAACAAACAAAAAAAACCCTAATGAATCCGTGGATTTGTCTAAGATGATTTCAAGACAGATTTTAAAAACTCTTAGTTTCTTTAAGTCATGTATAGGATAAGATAAAAATAGAGAGAGGGATGAGATAAAACTCGGTTTTCAGCAAAATTTAAAGGAAACAGAAAGAATCCAGGATTTGCTAGGTTGACAAGTAAAACTGTATTTCATTCCCAGTCTTTATCAGCAGAATGTTCTCAAATTCAGAAAGGGCCTCAGAACAAAGATCAAATGGAGGGCTGATGCCAAAAAATCATCTTAAGAAGATAAAGCTGACTAAGTTACTGTAAAACCCTTTGTTAAGACCTCTGAAAGATTTAAGTTGGTGCTTCACAAACACTTTCAAACAGATAAAAGGTCAACTAAGGATCTTAAGAGTATGCTTCACAGACCCTCTAGGCAAGATTTCTATGAATCGTATGGCTGCTGTTCCGTACCAGCCTTAAAGGAAGACCAACTTAGAAAAGAGAAAATATCAAAGGTATTTGTGGTGTGACTTTAGTCTGATGGAGTACACTATGAATTGATACACAGGAGCCCTGCAAATATTTTAAAGGAATTGTATAGGTTTGTGTTGAAAGGGTCAGGGATAGTATGAAATAAAAAGAGGCTTATAGATCCATAGTTTTCTTATGGGGAGGTATACTGTTGAGAAATTTGCCACTTAGTTGCAAGCATGAGTCTCTCAAGAATGACTCAAAGGAAAGAACCAAAATCTCAGAGGATGGAGCTAAGAATCATGAAAGAACTGCTTCAAAGGTGTAGGATTAAGCCCTAATCAAGAAACTGACAATACATGCTTAGTTGCATTTCAGAATTGCTATGGATCAGAGACTACTATGAACCTCCCATATTCTTGCATTTTGAACAGGTATTTCTATAGATTGTATTTCATGCCCATCTGAACATTGTATGTTGAATATGAGGGACGTAGGACAGATAATTTTTCTCTACTGCTCAAAACTCTTCAGATCAAGAGGATTCATACTTGAGGGACAGCAATCAAAGAGGCCCACATGCATCTACACTTGATTTACATGATGAGATCCTAGATTTCAAGCTGATGCTGTAATGGGATGAGGTATTTGGGTCTTGGTTGGAGGAGGTAAGTATATTTTCCACGTGAGAGAAATACAAGTATTTTGCATCCAGAGTGCTAACTTTGACAATTTTAAACATGGCCCCTGTCATGGATTGAATTACGTCCCCATGTCAACTTGGTTTGGCCATGATTCCCATTAGTGTGTGGTGATCCTCCATTTTGTTATTGTAATTTTATGTTAAAAGATTAGGATGGGGTTGTAACACCACCCTTACTCAGGTCACCTCCCTGATCCAATGTAAAGGGAGTTCCCCTGGGGTGTGGCCTGCACCACCTTTTATCTCTTAAAAGCTAAAAGGAAAAAGAAGCAAGCAGAAAGTTGGGGACCTCATACCACCAGGAAATCAGCACCAGGAGCAGAGCGCGTCCTTTGGACATTGTGTCCCTGTGCCTGAGAAGCTCCTTGACCAGGTGAAGATTGAGGACAAAGATCTTCTCCAGAGACAACAGAGAGAGAAGCCTTCTCCTGGAGCCAACACCCTGAACTTGTGACCTACTAGATGTGAGAAAATAAATTTCTCTTTGTTAAAGCAATCCACTTGTGGTATTTCTGTTATAACAATACTAGATAACTAAGACTGCCCCTAAAATATTTTACACTCTTATTGAATGGTTAAGTCAATGTGCCCTTTCCATAGGAAATAACAGAATATGTGATTGTGGTGTTATCTGACTTACAACAGTAGATTATAAAAGTCATGGTTTCTACCTCGTTCAGTGGATCACTCATATATGGACCACTTAGCCAGCATGAAAGAAGTTCAACTACCTTGAGTCTACCATTCTGTGGGGAATCCAAGCCACCTGGAAAGGCAACATTAGCAGTCTTAGCTATTGAGTCCTCCCCACCCAAATATCAGAGATATGAGTGAATAAGCCTTTATTTAACACCAATTTCCTAGTCTTCAAGTCACCCCCATCTTTGAACTTTTCCAAGCTGAAGCTCCAGACATCATAGAGACAAGGCATCCCTGCTGTGCCATTTCTGAATTACTGACCTACAGAAACTATGAGTATAATTGAGTTTGGGGTGGTTTGT
The DNA here is from genome assembly GCF_030014295.1 of Loxodonta africana. Taxonomy (NCBI): domain Eukaryota; kingdom Metazoa; phylum Chordata; class Mammalia; order Proboscidea; family Elephantidae; genus Loxodonta; species Loxodonta africana. The sequence goes on along the minus strand of NC_087353.1, from coordinate 23,327,588 downwards.
TACACAACAGTGATAATCAGAACACCAAGCAAGAAACCTGGAGGTTATCTTTAACTCACTCTTTCTTAAGTACATATTAATATCTCAGTCAATGCCAGGAAGCAATGACTAGTTCTGAAATATCTCTTGATTCCATGAACTTCTTCTTATCCCCATTGCTACTGTGTTGATTCCAGTCATCATTATCCCTTGCTAGAACTAATCTTCCCATGACCCAAATTTTTCTCTGTCTTTGACACAACCCCTCTAATATATTCGGTATTTCATAATTAGAATTGTGTTTCTAAAGTAGAATTATAATTATTATTGACTCAATGTTTGACTCTCCTCACCAATTACAGTTCTCACAGGGCAATATGGCTCACAAGGACCTTCATGATAGGACCTCCTTTATGCTCTCTAGGCTCAGCTCATAGCCCTCACATTACATTCTACACTCTTAGCCACAATTAACTCCTTTAGTTTTCTCAAACATAACTTTCTCTTTCTCTCACTTCTGGGCCTTTTCACAGGCCGTTCTTTCTGCTTGGCATGTGGTGGCATCCATTGCATACTTGACAGCTGACTCTTACTTCTTCAGCTCTCAGCATGGATGCCACTTTGCCTAGAAAGCCAGCTGGTATCTTTTATTTTGGCATCCATAGCCCTGTAATCTTATTACCATCCTAGAACATAGGCTGACTTTTAACTGCCTATAAATTTTTGGACTTTTGCACTAGGCTGCAAACTCCATGAAAGCGGAGACTTTGTCTTCTTTATCCCCCATTCCAGGTGGGTGAAGAAATGAAACAGAGGTAAATAATTCTTATCTCCTGAACTTAAGGAGACTTCCTCCCCCAAAACTGAAGTGGGACAAGGAAAAATAAATGACTGTGATTTAGAAAAAGAAAAAATAATTTATGTTTGAGGAATCCCAGAGATAGCGTGTTCCAACTGCTGCTATTTAAACTGGGCTTTGGTGAATAATAATGCTTAACTAAAATAAAGCCAAAAGAAAGAATTCCATATTCTCCAAGAAGTCTGGAGATTTTGTGTAAGAACAAAATCCATTTCTATTTAGCCCAAGCGTCTGTATTACACCTTCATTTACCTTCAGAAATAAAAGCTTTCTTGAATATTTTGAAAACAACCTGCTGTTAGTTGTTGTTCTTAGTTGCCATTGAGTCGATTCTGATTCATGGTGGCCCCAAGCACAACAGAACAAAACAATCTGTAGGCACTTACATATGAAGTTAATTTGTAGATGCTTACATACGGGATTCTATCATTTCTTTTTTCGGAACTGTTTAATGATACTGATATGTGGCAGAGTTGTTCCTTACCAGGGTCACTAGGGATTGCTCTGTTCATGTCCTAGTAAGTACAATTATTTTAAGGAAATGCTCAAGGTCATTCTCAATATGGCAACTAATAATCATCACAGAGTTTGAAGAGCCCTCAAAGAGATGAACTACAGGTTTAATTTTGAATTTGAGTTAATTAGAGCCAGAGTGAATATATCTGAAAGGATTAAAAAAAAAAAAAAAAATTTTTTTTTTTTTTTTTTTGATTAAGAGCACTTTAATAGTAGAATTTTGTCTTGATAACAGAAGATCCCCACCCCCGGGGAGACATTATGCCATTTCACTGTGGTTAGAGTTTTATGCAGTCTGCTGTCACCCACTCATTTGCATAATTTCAAGAAAGACTCTCTTAACCTTAGGGAATCTTGTGAAATTATCTTTTGAGGGCAGTTCTGAATGATACATCTATTTTAGAACTCAAAGTGCCCCTAATGGCATTGGCCATTTTGAATACCCTTGTTGTCTATTTTGAGTTAAGCAGTGACCAGAGGCACATCCTGTCACTGGCTGTAAAATCAAAAAAGTCATGTGGGAGAATTAGTGAAGCACATGTAATGAAATAGTTTTTTTTTTTTTTTTTTACTGTGCAATCATCTATTTAGTCATCCATTTACTGACTCATTTTTTGAAAACATATGTACTAAACATCAAATATTTATTATCAGAAAAATAATAATACCTCATCGGTAAGTGAAATGAAATGATCTGAGTGCTTTATAAATATTAACTCATTTAATCTTCACTTTATAAATATTAACTTCACAGTAATGAAGATTAAATGAGTTAATATTTGTAAAGTACTCAAATCAATGCCTGCCTCATGCTAAATATTATGTAAATATTAAATAAATCGACTATTATTTCTACTATAGCCCATATCCAATAAACTTTTGTTGAGTGAATAAATCAATGAATAAGAGAAATATTCGTATTAATCAAGTGGAGACCAGAATGATGAAAGAATTTGAACAGCTGAACAAGAGGAGATCCAAATTTCTTAGATAGTCTACATTCTATGTAGATACAAAGGTGGGAGAAGGACCAATGAGTAGAAAATGTTCTCAATGTAAGAAAGTGCTTTCTAACTGTCAGAGCTATGAGGCATTTTAGCCTGTTGCCTCGAAGTGTCTTGAATATCATCTCACAGGAAATGTTCACTCTTAGAATGGATTATCACGCAAGGGTGGTGTGGGATGGGGAAGGAAGGCCTTTGAGGTCCTTTACGAATTGAGTATCTGTAAATTCCAGGTCATCTCTGAGCATCTCAAAGACACTTAATTCATCTCAGTGTTAGATTCACTTCAGTTAAAGCTTTTTAAGTAAAAATGGTATGAGGGGCTATAAAGGGGTGATAAGTACGGTGGTGTCCTAATGTAACCATATTAATTTGTGTTGGTTGAGATACAAAAGTATTTATATTAAATACGGATCATTCCGTTAAAAGACAATCAATACAACTTAATATTTTCTCCTCATTTTCTTTATGCTATTGAATTAGCTAATGATCTGTGACAAGGAATTTTTTTTTTTAATCTGGGCTCTTGATTTTGTCACTTCAATCACATGCACACATGTAGAGTAAGGACTCAGTAGAGCCTAGTACTTAAACACACAGCCCTATAGGGTCGCTATGAGTCAGAATCGACTCGACGGCAATGGGTTTCGTGTTTTTTTGGTCTGTGGTTAGAATATCCTGGCTTCTAATTTTGTCTGCTGTATAGATGCAAGGTACACTTGGGCAAGTTACATACGCTTTCCGAGTCTCAGTTCTCCCTTAACAAAGGAAGATATTAATTTGATAACCGTATGTCTTAGTCTAGTGCTGCTATAACAGAAATACCACAAGTGGATAGCTTTAACAAAGAGAAGTTTATTCTCTCACAGTCCAGTAGGCTAGAAGTCTGAATTCAGGGCACTGGCTCCAGGGGAAGGCTTTCTCTCTCTGTTGGCTCTGGATCAGTCTTCCCTCGGTCTGGGAGCATCTCAGAGCAGGAACTTCAGGTCAAGAAGATGGGCTCTGCTCTCGGCGCTTCTTTCTTTGTGATATGAGGTTTCCACTCTCTGCTAGCTTCCCTTTCTTTTTATCTCTTGAAAGATAAAAGGCAGTGCAGGCCACACCCCAGAGAAACTCCCTTTACATTGGATCAGGGATGTGAAGGATGTGACCTGGTAAGGGCGTTACAATCCTGCTCTAATCCTTTTCAGCATAAAATTACAATTCCACCCTAATCCTTTCTAACACAAAATTACAACCACAAAATAGAGGACAACCACACAATACGGGGAATCATGGCCCATCCAAACTGAAACATATGTTTTGGGGGGATCATAATTCAGTCCATGATACCACATCATTCAAAGAATACTTAGAGAGCCAGGATATCAGGATTCTAGCACCAGCTCTGCCACTAACTGGATGAGTGACCTTCAATAAGTCACTTCATCTGTCCGTGTATCATCTGTCATGTCTATAAAATGGGTATAATAATATGTGACCTGCCTACTTTACAGATCCATTGTAAGAATCAGAAATAATTAATATTTTAAAAACTATTCATGCTGTTGTTGTTAGGTGCCGCTGAGTTGGTTCCAGTTTGTAACGACCCTGTGTACAACAGAATGAAACACTGCCCGGTCCTGCGCCATCCTCGCAATCATTGCTATGTTTGAGCCCATTTTTGCAGCCAGTGTGTTAATCCATCTCTTTGAGGGTCTTCCCCTTTTTCACTGACTCTCTAGTTTACCAAGCATTATGCCCTTCTTTAGGGACTGATCCCTTCTAATAACATGTTCAAAGTAAGTGAGATGCAGTTTCACCATCCTTGCTTCTAGGGAGTATTCTGGCTGTACTACTTCGAAGATAGATTTGTTCATTCTTCTGGCAGTCCAAGGTATATTCTATATTCTTTGCTAACACCATCGTTAAAACTATTCATACACAGATACAAATATAATATTTGTTTTAAATACATAAATATATCTGCATTTATATTTGCATTTTATGTGTTCATTGTTATGGACCGAATTGTGTTCCCTCTAAGTGTGTCAACTTGGCTAGGCCATGATTCCCAGTATTGTGTGTTTGTCCACCATTTTGCCATCTGATGTGATTTTCCTATGTGTGGTAAATCCTAACTCTATGATGTTAATGAGGCAGGATTAGAGACATTTATGTTAATGAGGCAGGACCGAGTCTACAAGATTAGATTTTCTCTTAAGTCAATCTCTTTTGAGATATAATAGAGAGAAGTGAGCAGAGAGACAGGGGGACCTCACACCACCAAGAATTAGTGCAGGAGCAAAGCATATCCTTCCAACCCAGTGTCCCTGTGCTGAGAAGCTCCTAGACCAGGGAAAGATTGATGACAAGGGCTTTCCCCAAGAGCCAATGGAAAGAGAAGGCCTTCCCCCAGAGCTGGCACCCTGAATTTGGACTTTTAGCCTCCCAGACTCTGGGAGAATAAATTTCTCTTTGTTAAAGCCATCCACTTGTGGTATTTCTGTCATAGCAGCACTACAGAACTAAGACATTCATATATCCATAAAACCCATTGTTGTGGAATCGATTCCTATTCATAGAGACCCTATAGGAGAGAGTAGAACTGCCACATAAGGCTTCCAAGGCTGTAAATCTTTAAAAAAGTAAAGTGCCACATCCTTCCCCTGCCTACCGGCTGGTGGGTTCCAACCGCTGACCTTTCAGTTAGCAGCCAAGCACCTAACCACTACGTTACCAGGACTCCTATATATCCATAAATGATATATAATATAAAATCTTTATCAGTTTTATTATAAATTATAATTAAAACTCCTTCAGCCCTTCATTTGCCCTATCCTAGTTCAATAATATCTTTCCCATCGATAGTCCTCAAAGCCTATTGCATAGGAAATTGCAAGGAAAGGGACTCCTGATCTTAGGTGGGTTTTGAAAATGTATAAAGGGCTCATTATATTACATAAGGATGATTTCTACTTTGTGTCCCTGTAATAGTTTGAATAGAAAACATTAGCGGCATAGTGGTTAAGTGCTACAGCTGCTAACTAAAAGGTCGGCAGTTCAAATCCACCAGGCATTCCTTGGAAACCCTGTGGGGTGGTTCTACTCCATCCTATAGGGCTGCTATGAGTCAGAACTGACTCCACAGCAATGGGTTTGGTTTAGTTTTTTTAATGGATTGAATTGCGTCCCCCCAAAATATGTGTCAACTTGGCTAGGCCTTGTGTGGTTGTCCTCCATTTTGTGATTTTCCTCTGTGTTACAAAGCATAATCTCTGCCTGCAGATAAAGAGGATTAGGGTGGGATGTAACACCTTTGCTCAGGCCACATCGCTTATCCAGTGGAAAGGGAGATTCCCTGGGGTATAGCCTGTACCACCTTTCATCTTACAAGATATAAAAGGAAAGGGAAGCAAGCAGAGAGTTAGGGACCTCATACCACTAAGAAAGCAGCACCGGAAACAGAGCATGTCCTTTGAACCTGGGGTCCCTGCACCTGAGAAGCTCCTCGGCCAGGGGAAGATTGATGGCAAGGAATCTTCCTCCAGAGCCGACAGAGAGAGAAAGCCGTCCCCTGGAGGTGACACCCTGAATTTGGACTCGTAACCTACTAGACTGTGAAAGAATAAATTTCTCTTTGTTAAAGCCATCCACTTGTGGTACTTCTGTTATAACAGCACTAGATGACTAAGACAGTCCCCTATTCCACAGTATATTACCTGGCTACACATTTTCTCCCATTAAGCAGATACACTGAAGATCCAGCCATGAGAAGACGTGTGTTCTGAGAGAAATGTAGATCTCTGAGGCCATAATCTAGGCAGGTGAAGTTGGGAGCTCAGACTTCTGCCAGAGAGTCTTGACTTGCACTTCACCCTGCCTTTGTTAGGGATTTAGGTTGGCCCATGCCAGCCAGGGACTGGGCGGAATGTGGACCCCAATCTGATGAGGAGGAAGCCACACCTTATAAGCTAAATTGTTAGTTTTTGCACAATTCAGTGTGAATATGTTGAATATGTTCTTATTTCGGCTGTACTGTACCAACTTTAAAGATTATGGACATGTTCATATTTTGACCAGGGCAGAGGGAGCAGTAGTAATTACTAATAGATCCCCAGGAAAAAAGGGAAATGTTAGGAATAAGAGCTGGAGTTTCAAGGCCTAGCGACTTCTTCTAAACAATTTTCTCCTCCACTAAAAATCCTGAAATGCATGGACTTGATTTATTAATGAAGGTGACAATTTTCATATAAAACATGCACTCTCTGTAAATCAATGTTGCTTAATTTAATTGTGATAAAATGGCTGTATGAGAAATGTGTGTCATTGACAAAGTCACTCATGCCCTCTATATTTCAGCCTTTCAAAAATATAAAATGTATACTATTACTCTATTTACCAGCAGGATTGAGTTAGAATAAATTCAACAATGGTTTTAAAATAAACTCTATATTTTTCAAAGGGAGCGTAAGAGCCAAGCCTCTTAATTTCTTGATGAATATGATTGAGCATTGCTGTTGTTGCTGTTGGGGAATTCCAACTAGATTCCAACTCATAGTGACCCCATATGACAGAACAAAATGTCTCCATGGAGTTTTCTAGGCTGTAATTGTTACTGGGGCAGATCACCAAGTTATTCTCCTAGAGAGCTGCTGGGTGGATTTGAACCTCCAACCTTTTGGTTAGCAGCCAAGCACTTAACCGTTGTGCCACCAGAGCTACTTGATCATGCATCATCCCTTGCATATTAGAATGCAAAGGACATAATAACCAAAGAAATGTTAAAAAAAAAAAAAAAAAAAAAGAACGCAGTTGGAGGACTAAAAGTACTTGATTTCATGACTTATTATAAAGCTACAGAAATCAAATCATTGCAGTACTGATGTAAAGAAACACAAACAAATCATTGGAACAACATAGTGACTCCAGAGATAGACCCACACGTATATGAACAACTACTCTTTACAAAGATGCAAAAGGCGTGTTCAGTGGAGAGAATACAGTCTTCAAAACATAAGACTGGGACTTTTGGAAGCCATATTAAAAAAAAAAATCTTTGATCAACGTCTTACACAATATATAAAAATTATCTCAAAATTGAAATGAAATCAATCTAAATGTAAAAAGTAAAACCACAAAACTTCTAGAAGAAAGTATGGAAGGAAATCTTTGGGATCTTGGATTAAGCAAAGGTATCTTAAATATGACACCAGAAACATGGTCCATAATAGAAAAAACTGACAAATTTGACTTAAAATTAGAAAGATCTGCTCTTTTACACACTACTAAGAGAATGAAAAGACAATCCACAGGTTGGGGGGAAAAATTGCAAATTTTACATGTGATAAGGAAATTGTATCTTGTGTTCTGTGGCAGACAGATTCTACGGTGGCTTCCTGTGATCTCCACCTTCTCATATTCACACCCTTGTATAATCTCCTCCCCTTGAGTCTGAGCAGAACCTATGACTTATTGCTAAACAGTAGAAATTAAATTTGAAAAAATATCTATTCTATCTAGCCAGGAATATGCTCATCCATAGGAGCCCCTGGGCGATGCAAGCAAGTAAGCACTAGCTGAAAGCTTGGCAGTTTGAAAGCACCCAGAGGTGCTTCTGAAGATGTGCCTAGAGATCTGCCTCAAAAGTGTACAGTCTTAAAAACCCTATGGAGCAGAGTTCTCTACTCTGCACATGTGGGGTCAACATGAGTCAGAAAACAACGCTCACCCATGTTAACTAGAATTGGAACCCTTCAACAAGTATTATTGCCCGTTCATTATGCAATATTTCTTTTTTAAAACATTCACTTCCTAAGAACTAGTTCGAACTTTTTAACTAGTCCTTCTGATAAGGGTTTTGGTGTATAATGCGTGCAGTGTGGACAAGACAATGTGCCTCTTGCCTTTTACTTCTTTGACTTGTTGTCTTAGTCATCTAGTGCTGCTATAACACAAATACCACAAGTGGATGGCTCTAACAAAGAGAAATTTATTTTCTTACAGTAAAATAGGCTAAAAGTTCAAATTCAGAGTGTAAGTTCAAGGAGAGGGCTTTCTCTCTCTGTCAACCTTCTCATCAATCTGCCCCCAGACTAAGAGCTTCTCTGTGCAGGGACCCTGGGTCCAAAAGATGAGCTCTGCTCCTGGCACTGCTTTCTTGGTGGTATGATGTCCCCCTGTCTTTCTGGTCTCTTATCTCTTTTATATCTCAAGAGATTGCCTCAAGACACAATCCAATCTTGTAGAGAGAGTACTGCCTCACTAACATAACTGCCGCCCATCCTCCCTCATTAACATCATAGAGGCAGGATTTACAATACAAAGGAAAATCACACAATACAGGGGATCATGGCCCAGCCAAATTGATACACACAATTTGGGGGGGACATAATTCAATCTACGGCAATTGCCAAAACCATACTAGAACATGAATAGTAAAAGGGAGCCCCAAGAATGCCAGCCTAGTTTATGACAAGAGGCCACAATTCTTTTAGCTTCTTTGCAGCTGCTTCCTTGCCTTCTATTACTCTCTGAAAATCCCTGATACACTCTTCAGATTTGACAATATTCAGTCAATATTTTATACTCTGCTAACTATAATGGCACCAGGAATACCAAAAATCATATGTCACCTTCTCTCTTTTAAAAGATCCATACACCTAGGTCTAATACAATGAGATGTGAACTCTAATAGAAGCATGTACCAAAATTTACTGGAATACTGTGGAAGGGTAGTTCCTTCTTCCTGAGAGGGTAGATAAGAGAGAGTAAAGGCTTTTCCCGGAAATGCCCTTTAGATGGATGCTAAAGAATAAGTAGTATTCAGACAGACACAGCTTCTCTGTAAAATCAAATGGTTTTTATGACCTGGAACAGGGATGTATTAGTAAGATCTAAACAAGGCCCAGGGAGAAAATGAAATCCTTTCTACTGTACTCCATAATTCCAAATTTAAAAAGCATTGCCACTGCCAAGTATTGCATAGCTCTAAAATTCATGCACATAGAATATTAAAATGCACTAAGAGCATTTTTTCTTAGAGGATTTGTTTATTGATTAGATAATTACATTATGTAAGTTTGATGTGCCAAACATGCATGAATAAGTGGGAAGGATCTGATGTGTTATTCATCACCAATTCTAGAGGAGTTAATTTTTAATGTTTTTTCTAGCTGTGAAAAATAATCTGTGAGGATGTTTACACATACCACTATCTACCTTTTAGGCTGTTTTTTGTTTTTTTTTTTCCTTTTCCCTAAGAACTCTGTTCCTAGGCCTCTGCCAGGAGAGGAGAGGAAACCTGGTGAATCAACCAATCATGGTGAGGTGTTGTAAATGTTGCAACAAAAATGTAACAAGAGCAGACTGTTCTGAAAAACAACTATTATGGGATGGTCAATAACCTTCTGCCCACTTCATTATGATCAACTCTAGGCGGACAAATTTGATAACTCAGATGCAGTGGATCAATTCCTTGAAACATACAGCCTACCAAAACTTACACAGAAGAAACAAATAATCTGAACTGGTCTATATCTGTGAAAGAAATTGAATCAACCATTAACAGCCTTCCAAAAGAGTGAACACCAAGCCTAGCTAGTTTTACTGGTGAATTCTACCAAATATTTAAAGAATGATAGCAATTCTCTACAAGCTGTTCCAGAAAATAGAAGCAGAAGGAACATTTCCCAACTCATTCTGTGAAGCTAGCATTACTCTAATACCAAAACCAGACAAAAACCTTACAAGAAAGGAAAATTACAGACCAATAACTCTCATGAACATAGACCAAAAACCCTCAACAAAATATTAGCAAACTGAAACCAACAATGTATAAAAAGAGTTACATGCCAAGATCCAATGGAATATATTCCAGGTATGCAAGAGTGGCTCAACATTTAAAAATTAATTAATGCAATTCATCACATCAACAAGCTTAAGAAGAAAAATCATACGATCCTATCAATAAATGTATAAAACTATTTGACAAAATCCAACACCCATTCATGATTTAAAAAAAAAAAATCTTAGCAAGTTAGGAATAGAGGAAAACTTCCTGAACTTAATGTAGAGCATCTACAAAAAGCCTACAGCTAACATCATATATAAGGATGAGAAACTAGATGCTTTCCCTCTAAGACTGAGAACAAGACAAAAATGTTCCCTCTCACCCCTTCTGTTCAACATTATAATGAAAGTCCTAGCTAATGCAATAAGAAAAATAAATAAAATTTATACAGACTGAGAAGGAAGAAATAAATCTTTGTTCACATGTGAAGATATAATTATCTACATAGAAAATTCCAAAGAATTGACAAAAAAAAAAAAGTCGTGGAACTAATAAGCAATTATAGCAGAGTTGCAGGATATAAAGTTAATACACAAAAGCCGATTACTTTCCTATATGCCAGCAATGAACAACTGGAATTTGCGGGGAGGGGGGAACACCATTTATAATGTGAGAACAATTGATAGATTGAATGATTGATTTGCTTAACAAGGGTTTCTTCAATGAACATCTTTTCATGTGTGATCCCAACTACATGACATTCTGGCAAAGGTAAAACTATAGAAATGGTAAAAAGATCAGTGGTTGCCAGAGGTTCCAGGGAATGGGGAGAGAGACGAACGGATAAAGCACAGGACATTTTAAAGGCAATGAAACTATTCTATATGATACTGTCATAGTGGAGACATGATATTATGTATTTTTCAAAAACTCAAAGAAGCATACAACACACAGAGTGAGCCCTAATGTAAACTACTAACCTTAGTTAATAATATATCAATATTTGTTCATCAATTGTAACAAATGTACCACACTAATGCAAGATGTTAATATTAGGAGGATCTGTGTGTGTATGTGTATAGGGGTATATGGGAACTCTCTGTACTTTTGGTACATCTAAAATTGCTCTAAAAAATAAAGTGCTAAAAAAACACAATAGAACGAAAGCTGACTTCATATCAGCAACTGCAGGAGACAGAAGATCATGAAACGTTACCTTCTAAGTGCTGAAACAGAGTAAACACCAACTTTGTGAAAATCCAAAAAGACATTTGGATAAACTAAAACTGAGAATATTCGTCACCATCATACGAATACTAAAAGAGATTCTAAAGGATGTTCGTTAGCCACACACACACATACACATGGTGGTGGGAATATCTTTTTTTTTTTTTTTAATTTTCGCTGTGCTTTAAGTGAAAATCTACAAATCAAGTCAGCCTCCCACACAAAAACCCACATACACCTTTATACATACTTCCAATTGCTCTCCCCACAATGAGACAGTCTGCTCCCTCCCTCCATCCTCTCCCTTCATGTCCATTTCTCCAGCCTCTAACTCCCTCTACCCTCTCATCTCCCCTCCATGCAGGAGATGCCAACATAGTCTCACGTGTCCACCCGATCCAAGAAGCCCACTCCCCACCAGCATCCCTCTCCAACCCATTGTCCAGTCCAATCCATGTCTGAAGAGCCGGCTCTTGGAATGGGTCCCATCCTGGGCCAACAGAAGGTTTTGGTGGGAAATTCTTCATGGAATCTCAGGGCTGAATAAAGGTAGAAGTAGGAAAGAAAAAAATAAAAATTCACCAGTAAGTTTAAAAGACCTATTGACTGTTTAAAACAATAATAATTTCACATGAGATTTCAAATATAAAATATCTTATTGCATATTGAGCTATACATAGAAACAGTAGTATATAAGTCAGGAAGGCAGTAATTGGAGTTAAAGCATTTGAAAGCTCTTGAATTGTTTAAAATAGAGGTAAATACACTAATTCAACTTAAGTTTTGATAAACAAAAGATGGACATTGTAATTTCTATGATAAATACTGAAAGAAAAATAAATAATATGAAAATAACAAGCCAATACAAGAGAACTACTGTTAAAATAAAAACACTAATTCATTCAAAAATAAACTATTAAAATGGTGAAATTAAACCAAAATATTTTCTTAATTAAATATTAATAACTAAAATTCTAATTAACAAATGATTTTTAAGACTATACTACAAAAAAGAGAACTGTACATCTCACAAGACAAATATCATAAATATAATATTGAAGGATTGAAGTAAAGGAATTTTAAAGATATCTCATGCACACACTTAGATATCCACATCAGGTGTGTGAGTGAGTGTGCATGTGTGTGTGTGTGTGTGTGCGTGACAAAGCCAACTTTAAGGCAAAAAAAATTTAAAAAAATAACCGGAGATAATGAGGAACATTTCACAATGATAAAGTCCAATTCTGCAGGGAGATGTAATACTTCTAAATTTTGTAATATGCCTAATAATACAGCCTTAAAAATAAAGCAAAAGATTCACAGGTGTAAGGAGAAATTGACAAATCCACCATCGTTATAGAGATTTTAGCACACATTTGAAGTAAACGATAGAAACTGAAAATGAAATATGAGTAAGTACAGAGAAGACTTGAAAGACATACACACAAAAATTGATTTAGCTGATAGAGAACACAGAATCAAACAAATGCAGAATACACATTCTTTTTAAGCCCACATAGACCATTTTCAAAAATCGACCATATTCTAGGCTATACAGCAAATCTTAACAAATTTAAGCGGACAAAATTATTCAGAGTATGTTATTTAACCACAGTGCAATTACACTAGAAATGACAAAGGAATAATTTGAAATTTATGCCCATGTTCACAAATCAACAAATACACATTGTCCCAACTCATGGGTCAAAGCATAATATCTAATGGATACTAGAAAAACATTTTGAATACAATGATAATGAAGATACAACATGTCAAACTGGTGAAATGTAGCTAAAGTTATGTTTAAGAATTCATAGACTTAAATAAATGTATTAGAAAACAGCAAAAGCAAAAAGGGTAATGAAAAAAAAAAAAAAGAAAAACAAATATGCAATAGAGAAGCCAACAAAGTCAAAAGTTTGCATTTTAAAAGACTAATAAAATGTTTTGGGGTAATAAAATGAAGAAACTCTTGAAAAACCGATCAAGAAAACAGGAGAGAAGGCAACAATACCAATATTAAGAATAAAATGAGGGTTACATTACAGGTGGCACAGAATTATACACACACACACACACACACACATGTATATGTACAGAGAGAGAGAGAGGAGAAGGAAAGCGAGAGAGAGAGAGAGAGAGGATCCCTGGGTGGGGCAAATGGTCAAGTACTCAACTACTAGCCAAAAGTTTTGCTGTTTGAACCGACCCAGAGGGGCCTCAGAAGACAGGCCTGGCGATCTGTTTCTTGAAAGATCAAGATCTTGAAAACCCTGTGAAGCAGTTCTACTCTGCACACATGGGGTTGCCATGAGCCAGAATTGACTCAGCAGCAACTAAAACCAACAACCGTACATCTGCATGCATGTAAATATACATCTAAGAGGGTGTTTTGAAAAACTTTGGACCCATATATTTGACAATTTAAAAGAATGAACAAATGCCCTTAAAAATTAGTAACTCTGACACAGGAAGAAATAAAAATCTGAGTAGTCCCATAGCATTTTAAGAAATGAAATACATAATTCAATCTCTTCCAACAAAGAAAACTCCAAACCCTGATGATTCCTTAGTAAATTCTAAAAGAATTTTAATGAAGAAATAAAACAATCTTAAGCAGACTCTTTCACAGGATAATAGCAGGAAATCTTTCCAAATAGTTATTATGATCGAGTTGGATTTATTCCAAGACAGCATTTAAAAAAATCAATATAATTTATAATATTAATAAAAAAATGAGAAAATGAATATGATCATCTTGACAAATATAAAAAAAACCTATTTGTTAAAATTCAAAATTTATTCCTAAAAATCCAAATATATATTATCAGAATTTTATTTTTTTTTAAATTTGACAGAGTGTTTGAAAACAAAAATACAGAGTGAAAGGAAATTATCACATTTAGTAGTTGGAAATGTAAAGTGTCCCCTTGGTAGTCAGCAATGGGCCAAGGCTGTCCGTTATCACCACCTGTATTCAGTGTCGTAATAGAGGTCCTGACAGTACAGTAAGACAGAGGAATAGAAAGTTATGATTAATTATCAGAAATAATGACCAAGTTTAATATTGAAAAGTTTAAAGGAAAGTTGAGGTTTTTTCTCAGTGTATCGATTTTGTAACTCCATTTCCTAATGATTTAATGTATTTTGTATTCACGTATGCAATGTGTGCAGTTATAATCCCTAAATCCTTTTCTGCTGAAGAGAGACCGGGGGCCTCTTTCTTATTCAATGGCTATTCCCCTCGGGCACATACCAGTGCTTGACTCTGCATTATATGTTTGGTCTGTTTTGTTCTGTACCCTTTGTTTCTAGTATTTTCAATCAATCAATCCGTGAGAAAAAATGGCTTCCATTAAAACAGATGACAAAACCAAAGTTATTAGAGTAGTGCTTGAATAAACATCTCCTTGGGTTTACTACCTTCTTGGCTTCTCTCCTTTAGTCCTACTACCTCTGCTACAATTGAAGCAAGAAGAGCCCCTCCAACAAAGAAAACATGCCACAGGTGAAACAACATAGCTATGGGCATCATAAATGGTTCCATTTCTAGTTCTACCACTTAGCAGCTAGGAGAATCTGGGCAAGTTGCTTAGCTTACTGACACTTAGGTATCATCTCTACATACTGAGGTTACAAATAAATATATCTTGGGATTATTCCCAAGATAAGATATGATATCGTACGTCAAGTATCTAGCCTGATGCTTGACATAGATCTTATTAAATATTAAAAATAAAACAATTAAAGAACACTTAGTACAAAACCTTCCAAGGTCATAAGATTGAAGAGCTCTATAAGCAGAGCTCCTAACTCAGAAGGAGTTGACTGCATAGATTTATGTAGTCTTAATAACACCTCACCTTAGATTTTATAAAGGTCTTTCATATATGTTATGTAATATGATCTTTACTATATTCCTATGACATAGGAAGAGCAGAAATCTTAGTTCTCCGCCTATTTTACAGATAACAAAACTGAGCACAAGTCAAGATAAAGTCTATTATCTAGTAAGTAACAAAGTATAATATATGACCTCTAGTCCTGGAAATCTCTAAGAAAGGTTTTGAAAGGCATATGAACCTAGACTCTGGTGTACCTTCGAGGCTGCATAGGATTTTGGGAAATGTATTGGCTTAGTAGTCAGAAAAAATCAGAGTTGAGCCAAAAATACCTATGCTGCTATTTACTTGCTGGGATGACCTTGCACATGTGACCTCACCTCTCTGAGTTTCAGTTTCCTTGTCTGTACAATGAACATAATGCCTACTTTCTAGGATTTTCCAAAGAGTAATTGAAAATTGGATAATGCTTTTAACACAAATAACTGACAAATAATAATTTTTTATAAATTATTTTGCTTCCTCCATCCTCAGCCACATTCGCTGCACCAAGGGGGGCATTTGAGAAGATTTCAAGTTGACTATGAAATCCTCCATTTTTTCCTATTTGACTTCATCTCAGGACCACTGCTCTCTAAAACTGGGAAAGTAGGACATGCTGAGGAATCAGATATTCTGTTCAGTAATTCATCCCTGTTCTGGTAAATTTTCAGTAGGTTCCTAATTTTCACCCATATCCAATGCAGTGTAATAAACAAGTCACTATCACTATCCCTTTATTTGAAGTCACCATGTGGGATGACTCAGAAGGCACTTGAAGTGCTCATTCGCTCCATCAGGAGAGAATGGGCATAAATCACATGTGGCCTGGTATCAGCGATCACCAGGGGACATTGTACAATGTGAGCCGGATTAAAACCAAAAAAAAACCCAGTGCCGTTGAGTCGATTCCGACTCATAGCGACCCTATAGGACAGAGTAGAACTGCCCCACAGAGTTTCCAAGGAGCACCTCGCGGATTCAAACTGCCGACCCTTTGGTTAGCAGCCATAGCACTTAACCACCGCACCACCAGGGTTTCCTGAGCTGGATTAAGACAGGGTTAACTCTGCATATTGCAGAATCTAGACTGTTAGAGAGCCTCAGGGGGCGTTAGAGATCATAGTTCAAACCCCTCATGTTATAAATAAGAAAAATGATGGCCAAGAAGTGGAAAAGACTTCAGTTGAGGTCTCACAGACCATGAATTCAAGAATGTCCTCATGAACTGGTGATCTATCTGCCACTCCTTCCACATTGCCCCCCAAAACACATCATCCTCTCCTTGGCAATTTCTCGCCTCTTGTTAGAGCTTTCCTCTCACTCAGCGAGCATGCACTGAAATCCCTTCATCTTGTTTCATAACACAACAACAAAAGGGAAAGCAACCTTCCCTCGGAGTCCTCAAGAAGATAGCTGCCTATGCCATCCTTTCTCTTCAAGAACAAACATCTTGAAAGAATCGCCTACGTGTGCCACCTCTACGGCCGAATTTTCCATTTGCTTTTCAGCAGATTGAAACGAGATTTCCAGTCCCGTACTCCACATCGTTCACTGAGGATCTCCTGATGACTGCCTTCATTCTCATCAACTTTTCATTCCTGCCTTCCCTGATTTCTGGATTGCCCTGTAAGCCCCCTTCCCTCTGAGACTGCCTCTCAGTCTTTCATGTGAACTATTCCTTCACTTCATAAATCATGGTATTCCAACCCTCAAGACGCATCCAGAGTCCTAGTCTTTGCTGGATTTTCCTCCTCCATGGAATGATTCCCAAATTCATAACTTAGCTGAAACTCTCATCTTTTTCTCTAGATTCAAATTTTCTCCCGCCTGAGGCTCTACCTGGATAATTTACCAATTTCAAACCAAGTAAGGAGCCCAAACCCTGGTGGCTTAGTGGTTAAGAGCCTGGCTGCTAAGCAAAGATAGTCAGTTAGAATCCACCTGGCGCTCCTCGGAAACCCTACGGGGCAGATCTACTCTGTCCTACAGGGTCTCTATGAGTTGGAATTCACTCGACAGCAACGGGGATTTTAAACGGGTGGCTAAACAGGTTGAAGTAATTGACTGCTAATCGAAAAGTCAGGGGTGGAAACCACCAGCAACTCCACAGGAGAAAGATGTGGCATTTTGCTTCCCTAGTGATCTACAGCCTTGGAAACCCTGTTTTTAAATAGAATTCATCAATTTTTTTTTTCCTTCTATGAAGACATCTATTTCTGTACCGTCCTCTTACCCAGATGCAAACCTTGAAGTCTTTTTTTTTTTCCCCCCTTCGGCATCTTTCTCCTTTACCCTGAAATCTAATCATAGAATTGTCATTTCATCTCCTGAATGTCTCTCTCGTTCTTCACTCCACTGCATTCTTACTGCCTTTTGCTTAGTTTCGGGTTCTCCTCACCCATCTGTGGTATGGCAACTGCTTTCGACAGATACTTCTCTCTCTTTCTCCGGATGTCTCTCAGTCATGGGTCCACTAAGATTCTTTCTCTTCCTAAAATGTGTTCTAACCTTGTCAGTGTTCTCATCAATAACTTATATCTCGGTCCTACCCAACAAATAAAAAACCAGGTATTTCTCTCATGGAAGACTGCCTCACAACATATCCCTCTGCCTACTTTAATGGTCTTACCTCCCAATAAACCCTTTAAAACCTGTTGCTATCCAGTCAATTCCAACTCATAGCAACCCTATAGAACAGAGTAGAACTGCCCCATAGAGTTTCCAAGAAGCACCTGGTGGATTCAAACAGCCAGCCTTTGGGTTAGCAGCCATAACACTTAACCACTATGCCACCAGGGTTTCCTACCCCCCAAAAAACTACTCGAATCACCATGTATTCTCAAGCAGGGAAATAAAGAGGAAGTAAATTAATCAAAACTAACCCAGAACTGATATTGGAATTAGTAGACAAGGACGTTAAAACTATAACCAATATGTTCAAAAGTTAAGTCCAAATACGGAAGATGTAGAAAAAGACATAGAACATCTAGATATAAAAACTACAGTGGTTGAGATGAAAAACATACTGGGTGGGATTATTGGCAGATTGAACTCTGCAGAAAAAAATACTTTCTGAACTTGAAGACAAAGCAATAAAAATGATCTAAAGGGAAAAACAAAGTGGGGGGGGAAATGAACAGAGCTTCAGTCTCTAAGAGTGATAAGAAAGGGAAATTGCAGAAGAAATTTTGAAGAAATAATGAGAAGATATTTTTCCAAATTTGACAAAAGTTATAAGCCTACAAATTCAAGAAGCTAAACAAACTCTAAACACAGAAAGAAAGACAAAAGTACACCAAGGCAAGTCATAATCAAGTTTCTCAAAAATAGTGCTGAAGAGAAAATCTTAAAAGGAGCCAGGAAAAAAAAAACATGGGAGATTCAGAAGAACAAATGATGAAAAAGTTTTCTTGTTGGTAATAAGACAAGCGAGAAGATAGTAGAACAACATTTCTGAAGTATTGAAAGAAAAACAAATGATGTCAATCTAGAATTCTTATATTGAACAAGAATACCTCTCAAAAATGAAAGTAAAGACATTTTTAGAGATACAAAGTCTCAAAGAATTCCTTACCAGTGGACACTAGCTACAGGAAATGTAAAAGGACAACCTGTAGGGAGATGGAAAATGATATCAGATAAGTGGATCTGCATAGAGGAAGGCAGGGCACTGGCAAGAGCAAATACATAGGTAATACATAGATAAATGTATGGAATGTGAAACCAAAGGGAATTAGGAAATATTTTGAATTGAATGAAAATGAAAACAGAACATATCAGAATTTGTGAGATGCCACTAAAAGCAGGAGAAATTTATAGCAATAAATAGCTATATTAGAAATAAAGATCCCAAATCAATGACCTTATACCTCATGAAACAGAAAAACGACAAACCTGTATCTCAAGATCATAGATGTGCATTTTCTAAACAAAATTTTTATAATTCAAGTTATACAATATACAAAAAGGATAATGCATCATGACCGAATGAAAGCCATCCCAGGAATGTAAGGTTGGTTTAACAAACAAAACAAAAAAACACGATGTACTTTACCAGATTAAGAAAATAAAAAGCATATTATCATTTCAATAGAAACAGAAAAAAAAATTGACAAATATTCTGCACAGACAGCTGCAGAATAAAATAATATAAAAATCAACCATGTTTTTGCATAACAACAATGAATAATCTGAAATTGAAATTAAAGTAGCAATTCTATTTACAATAATATTAAAAATATCACATACAAGAATAAATTCGGCAAAATATGTGCAAGACATATACACTAAAATTTTTAAAAAATGTTAAGAGAAATTAAAGAATGCATAAATAAATGGAGAGATATACTCCGCTCATGATCCAGAGAATAAATGCTGTTAACATGCAAATCTTCTCCAAATACAGTATCAATCATAACCTCAATAAACTTGTTTATGAAAATTGATATCTGATTCCTAAATGTATATGGAAGGGCAAAGGACCTAGAAAAGCCAAGACAATTTTGAAAAAGAACAAAGCTGGAGCGTCAACACTGCCTAATTTCCACACTTGTAGTAAAGCTACAGTATTCAAAACAGTGTGGTACAAAGGTAGACAAAGAGATCGGGGGAACGGAATAGAAAGCCCAGAAATAGAGCCACATGTATAAGGACAACTGAGTTTTAAGAAAGATGAGAAGTCAATTCAGTTGAAAACAGTCTTTTCAACAAATGTTGCTAGAAAATCGGATATCCATTAAAAAAAAAAAAAAAGGAAAACCCTTAAATCCCTACCTTGTACCATACACAAAAATTAACTCAAAATACCAAATAATCTCAATGCAAAATAAAATTATAAAACTTCTGAAAGAAAACATCAGAATGGATTTGTATGATGCCAGGTTAGACAAAAATTTCTCAGATAAAACACCCAAAGCAAGATGTATGAAAGAACAGCTTAGTAAATTGGACTTCAACAAAATAAAAAATGTTTGCTCGTTGAAAGACATTGTTAGAAGAAGAAAAAGAAGAGCTACGGAGTGGCAGAAAATATTCTCAAAGCATATATCTGATAAAGGACTTATATCCAGAATATATACATATATATTCTCACAAAGCAAAAAAACAAGAAATCCAATACCTCAATGAAAAAATGGACAAAAAAATTTAACAGATACTTCACCAAAGAAGATATATGGGCAGCAAATAAGCATATGAAATGATGTTCATCGTTATCATTATGCAAATGCAAACTAAAACCACAATGAGGTATTGCTTCATATTGCTTACAATACCTAAAATAAGAAAGACTAGCCATACCAAGTGTTGGTGACGATTTGGAGCAACTGAGACCCTCTCTCGTACATTGCTGATCAAAAGCCAAACCAAATCTGTCACCTTCCAGTCGATTCTAACTACATATACACACAGATGCATACATACACTTCACTGATTTTGCTTCTCTAGAAAACCTGGCCTAAGACCCAGACCCATTCTCATATCTCTCTATAGTAGACCCTATCACCCCATTATACAGATGATGAAATTGAGTTTCATTAATTTCAGAAAGTTTTCCAAGGTCACAGCACTACATGACAAGACCAGGATTAACACTTATGACTGTCAAACCTTGATCTGTCCTTTTCCCCATTTTACTGGGTACTTGCTCTGCCCACTCAAATTTTGTTTTTTAATAGACATTGGTCACCCCCCAAATCCCTTGTGAGACCCTATTATTATCCCCAGCCTAAAATCTTCTACTGTAAAAGCAAACAGAACAGTATCAGGTATAAGTTCAAGGAGAGTTCAGTTTAGGAAACCTGAGAAATGCCAAATGTGTCCTAACTCTAGCTAACATCACCTTCTACTCCAGAAGAAAACAGTGCTGAGATTCTAAAACTTCAGAATTCCCTATTTGACATTTTAAATATTCCATCTGTTCTCCTAACGACCATATCCCAGGAGTACCCAATCAGAACCTAGAAAAGTGGCACCAGATGTCTTGCCAAGTGCTTCCAGTTTAATAGTGAATAAATGGGTCCCTGGTAGTTTTCTTATAGCTAGCTGGGGAGCCCACTTCCAGCTGCTAGGTCCACTAAAAAAAAGCTGAGCAAATATATTACCAGAAGCTGCAGCCAGCGAATTGCCATTCAGTGCCCGTAGCCCTGGATATACTAGGACTGCTGTTGTTTATCCACTGGCAGGTGGGAAATTACCAAGGCTCTCACCACTAAATCATCTACGAAGTTTGTCTGTAAAAACATTGTTCTATATTGTACTGGAGAATTAGAGCTGGGGCACAGTTCATCTTAGATAAAAGTAAATGAAAATCTATATGCTGAACTCAAGCCTTACGTAAGGGTTATAGCCCCATTACTAAGCCCATGCCTTCAGAAACTTGTCCATTCCAGGCGCCTTCATGATATACGTCAATCACAAGCCGGTGGAGCTAAAAGCAGCAAGCAAACAGTTAATGTTTTTATTCTGTTATGTCTTCCCCTAATTAACACCCCCCAGGCTAGTACACTCAGTGGCAGTACTTGGAGGTGGATAAATCACTGTACCCATTCTCATGGTATCTTAGGGAAAGCAGATATCCAAAGAAATAATTTTGATTCTGTGTGATCCATATACACAGGCCAAAAATATGATACCTCCAGCTCTATAACTATGGAACAGGATTAAGCAAGGGATTATCAAATAGGTAAAGTTGGTAGTTTGAATCCACCAGCCACTCCTTGGAAATCCTATGGGGCAGATCTACTCTGTCTTATAGGGTCACTATGAGTCAGAATCGACTAGAAGACACCTGGTTTGGTTTGGTTGATGTGTAAGTACAGTTTTAAGTACGAGTTTGAGTGGGTAGTTTGTATGCGTGTATGTGTGTGTGTGTGTGTGTGTGTGTGTGTGTGTGTGTGTGTGTGGAAGGGTGGGTGTCTGTTGAGAAATGTAATTCTATGTACAGAAAGTAACCTGTGGCAGGGAATGGAGAAGTAAAACATCAGTAGCAGATTCCAGGAAGTCAAAGCAGTTGGGATTGGCACAAAAATGAGGCTGGGAGTTGGGCATGAGTAGAAACATGGCCTCTCCATCCAGCAATTCAATTTGCTTACCTCAAGGCGGAGTTCAGCCTCTATGCTAGTATCCAGAGGGATGCAGATGCCAGCTTCAGCTCATTTTGCCCTAAGGTCATTTTCTCCTGTAATGACAAGTAGAAGACAATCTCTTTTCAGCTCTGCAGGATACTGTCTGGGACATCATTTCTGGGAAGCCAGCTCCTCTATGGTTTTCACCAATGCTGTTATCACCATCTTTTTTTCTGGGGAGCAGGGATTCATTTTTCCCTCTGTGGTTCTCTCATTGCATTTTTATCTCCATTACAGCACCTGTTTGGTCTGAAATGAGAGTCTTCCCCTCCCCTCTTTAATTAGAATGGGAGCCTCTGGAGGCTACAAGTCATTCACTCTACATTTATAGAAGTTCTGTTCAGGCCTAGACCCTCTGGTATGCACTGATGATACATAGATAAATATTAATATAAATAACACAGTATGTTTTCATTCAGGAACACACAGTCTATTAAATGCTGGGCAAAAAAGCAGGCGGAAAAAAAAGACAACGCAATGTGTTAGAGATGACGTATTAGAGATAAATGCAGGTAGCTGAGGGAGCAATGGAGACAACCACCCAGGTCTGGTCCACCAGTGGTCAGAGAAAACGTGATTCTTATTCACTGATTTTCCCTTCATCCTAGTACCCATTCCAGGACCAGGGACAACACTGGTCAAACCATTGTGTCAATATTGTGTCTTGGAATGGGTACTGAATCAAAGTCTGGAATTGTGAGTTCATATCCTTCTCTTTAATATGAAATAGTTTATAATCTGGGACAAGACCTGATCACTCTGAACTTTATTTTCCCTCTCAAAAAAAAAAAAAAAACTAAAAAAAAATTTTTACGTTTGCAAAGCACTTTTTTGTTTTCTAAGTACTTTTATATGCATTGGCTCATCTGTCTTTTAACGGACCTCTCTATAGCTGCAGAAACTGAGATTTGGAGATTAAGGGACAGAGCTTGTACTTGAAAGCTGGATTTTTTCTTTTAATTTCAAGTCCTGTGTTTTATTTCCTCCTTGGACAGAGTGATTTCTAAGGCACTCTGTAGTTCTAAAGCTCTGTATTCTGTGACTTGGGTTTTCTTATGGTCAATGAAGAACACATCTTTATCACTAATTGTTCATTCCAACCATGTCTGGAAGAATAATGGCCTTGACACATGTCATTTTTGTTTCATTCTGAACAGAAATAATGATGGTTCAGCCTGCTGACAGCGGCTTGTCTCCCTGACCTCAGTACACTCTTTCACCTCGCAGAGCACAGAGGCTTGCAGACGTCTGTTCTCAGGCGTCAGCAGGTCTCTAATCACCACCTCCACACCTTCCGTGGCTTTTGAGATATAATGCCATTTTGTAGTGTTTAGTGGTGACATCTGCCCTGTAAGAAAACTTTTTCTTTATAGCTTTTGGGGAGGTTATGATCCTGATCACTTAGTTTTTCTTAACATGTCTCTTCTGGTTTAATGTGTATATATGCTGTGTATATATGCTGTGTTGTGTACTGGCAATGGCAGTGGACTGGGAATCAGAGGACCTTAACCTGAGTCCTGACCTGATACTTTGTGATATGAGGCCTTAGCTACCTATAAAGTGGGAATCATACTAGGAATTTTCCTACCTGCTACTTAGTGTTACTTTAATTATCAAAGACTATAAAAATGGCGCACACACACAGTAAGTTAGAATTGCATTTTTCCTTGATATGTGCACCCATTCTGGATTCACACGTGGACACAGGACCCCAGATTAAACATTCGGCATTTATCCTCTCATGGTGCTGTAAGCTGGAGAGAATGGACCATGACTTCTTCATCCCCACATCTCTATAAGATCTAGCACAGAGAAGGAGGCACCATGTGCAACTGTGGTAATTAGGCAATAACAACGGACTTGTAACCTGGGTTTAAGCCTAGGTTTTACCTGGATGACTTTAGGCAAAGTTTTACTCTCTCCTGGGACTTGTTTTTCTCACCTGTAAAACACAATGTAATGATTCCTGTACTATGGGCTTATTATTAAAATTGAAATAAAACACATTGTCAAAGTACTCTGAAAACTCTCAATTTGCAGTAATGTTATGAATGATTGGATGAACATCGTTGTTACCTAAAACAAGGCATCTAATTTAAGTTTGGCTGAATGCTACCTCCCCCATTTCATCTTTCCTACTTATCTTCACTTTGTCTTTTAGTGATGTGATATGAATTTAGCTCTGGAAAATACTTAGGGTGATATGAAACCAGTGAATAAAACAGTTGACTACATTAATTACGGGAACTTGTTGGATTTGAAGGTCATGCTTTCTAGTTCTGATTATTTGACGAGTGGGTTCAACTGCCTTCTGCTTCCTGGCATTATCACAGGCTTGCACCCAGCTCCTTCTTTTCTGCCACCAATGCTTTCAGCAGAGCCTCCCTTCCTCAGTACATGCGGAAAAAAATCAGATAATAGAGATAAGCGTTGAAGATAGATTTACATCTAATTTAAGTGTTCCAAATAACAATCAAAAGAAGTAGAACATTTGGGGTTATCTTGTCATTTTGAAACATCAAAACCAAATACTAATGGATCAAATGAGTTTCCAGCGATCTTGAGGACCTATCCACATTTAGCAGAGAGGTAATATGTATTTGTACTGAATTCATATACAGGTTCACAGAGTCTTACTGTAGGAGTATTCATGACCTGTATGTTTTTTGAAATTGCATTGAGCTTGTGTCATTTAATAAATTTGGGCTCATCAGTTATTGTAGTCATCAGTTTTAAATGATTTATTAGAGAAGCAGTGCAGAAAGCTTTTCCTTATGAAGATATCCAAGAGTTCTCATAATACAGCAGTGCTCTCAGTATGATAATCACTTTTATATAACGAGCAACCCAATTTTAGCATTGTATGCAGATGAGTGGATTAAAGTCAACTTTCCTTCAAAATCTATAAACATTTATAAAATAGAAACATTGCCTCATTATTAAAAAAATATATATATTTCCTGAAAAATACAAGATATGAGATCTTTTCCAGAATTAGACAGAATCACAGATGGCCTTTTTTTTTTTTCCTTGATTAAAGATCGTTCTAGAACACTGGTTGAAACTTTATAATTAAATATAAAATATATATATATGTAAGATACAGAATATATCCAGATTTTGTAGATGAGGAAAAAATGATTGTGGGGACTGGGAATGGAGGACCTAATCTTTGTTCAACAGCTACTATGTGTTAGACACTGCGGGGATTTTGAAGTAAAGAATTACCTTACCCAGAAAATATGGTCTTTGTCTTAGTTCTTGGGAGGTAGCTTCTAAACACTTGGAATTTCTAGAGGGACTGAAGTGTCTTTGTTATCCTTGAGGGCTCCAGACCACACCTGCCTGAGTTCATGCTAAAAAAGATTACTCATATTAAGTGGGAGCTGGCCATGACAGAAAGATCTACCATACAATATCAACCCAACCTCTGAGTAGGAGGGGGAGGGGGCTGAAAATTGAATTCAACCATGTGGGCAATGAGTCAATTCATCATGCCTAGGTAATGAAACCCCAATAAAAACTCTGGACACTGAAGCCCAGGTGAGCCTTTGGTAGGTGAAAGACATTGAAGCACAGGAGATTAAAATGTCTTTGGGACATGGAAGTTCCACATTTAAGACCATCCCAGACTTTGCCCCATGCTACTCTTCTTTATCTGGTCCTGATTTGTATCCTTTTTGCTATAATAAACGGTAATTCTTTTGATTCCTGTGAGTCATTCTAAGGAATTATTGAATCGAAGGAGGAGGTGGGAACCCCCAAATTTATAACCTTCACATCAGAAGTGACGGGGCTCTGGAGATCCCTGAGCTCACTGCTGACAGTTTAAGTCTTTGGTGGGCTTGGCAGTGTGGAGGACTGTGCCCTTCATCTCATGAGGTCTCACCTAGATCTGGGTGGTTACAGTCAAGAAGAAGAACAGCATTTGTAGTTAGTGTCAGAGAAGATACTGAGAGCCAGTGTTGGAGAAGACACACACAGAGACAAACACAGACGTTTTAGTAATCACAGATGGCCTGTTTTTTTCCTTAATTAAAGATTGTACCAAAACACTAATGGTAACTTTATAATTAGACAAAAGTTGCATAATATATTCAAATTTTATAGGTGAGGAAGCAATGATTGATGTGACTGGTAAAGAAGAATCCAGTATTTGTCCAATGGCTACTATGCATTAGACACTTGGGTGTATATGGCACTGTGTTAAGTATTTTTAAGTAGAGTACTTGATTGGTTCCAAAACAAAAACAAAAAAACAAGATTTTTCTTCACACTACAGATGACAGCATTTTTGCCTGAAGAGGGCACCTGACACTCTAGAGCTGTACATTTGGTTTCAGAGTTGGGATTAAAACCCAGGTTTCCAAACAGGAGATTGATTATTTTTTCCTACGTGCCATGCACAATATATGTTTGAACAAAAGTATAACATACAGAAA
This sequence comes from Loxodonta africana, assembly GCF_030014295.1. NCBI lineage: Eukaryota > Metazoa > Chordata > Mammalia > Proboscidea > Elephantidae > Loxodonta > Loxodonta africana. The sequence continues at coordinate 23,300,782 of NC_087353.1, read as the reverse complement.
AGCTTTTATTAAGAAAAGCATGAAATATCTGCCTCTAAATCTATGACTTATTTTGAGGTAGCAGGCATGGTATTCTTTTTTTTTTTTTTCCCATTATGCTTTTTGTTTGTAAATTAAGCAGTGACTGATTCCAACAAGTGCCTTTCCTCTGGTCCTCCCAAATGTCCGTGCATAATTATGACTAATAAATTTGTTACATGCTCTATGTTTGATTTTTAAATGAACGTTCTCATTCTTCACTTGGTCCGTTTACACAGCCTACATAGTAGGTTCGAGAACAATTTGAAATATGCATTTGCTTGAGTACTTTCTTAGGCACACAGTTTTCCTCTCTACCCAGCCTTACATGTGGAGCACTTGCTCCTGGTGATAATTCCAGGTTTCAGAGTCACCAGATCACCTGCTTAAGTCTGAGTGTGAGATACATAAGGTCAGGGTGGAATTTATGAATCATCTCTTCCACCACTCTTTACGGACAAATTCAAACTGAAAACCAAACCATGTGAACTTGACTTAGAATAGAACTTCCTAAAGCAATGAAAGAAAAAGGAAAACTATTTAAAGCAATGTCTTCTAAAATGAAGTTTAACTCAGTGACCCTACCTACGTGATAAGGAAGAAATCTAGCATCCAGAGCCACAGAAGTTTTGGTGTAAAAAGCAAAATATATTGGCCTATCAATGCTATTATTTATTTACTTTCCTTTTGCCCATACTCATATTAGAGAGACAAAGAAGTTCCACTCACCAAAATATAAGGTCGTGTCTCCTTGTTATTTATCTTACTTTGGAGAAGGATAATCCACGCTTGCATTCATTTATCCATCAGTCAGTCAAAAAGGAATGTTGTCACCATTTGTTTAATATTTATTATATATAAAAAAAATTGGGTACAAACTAGGTGATTGTACATATTTAATTTTACTTAATCATAAAAAAGTAAAAATAAAAATGAGGTAGATGCTATGGTTCTCTTTTAAGAGATGAGGAAACTATAAACTGCTGGTAGGTGACTTTATAAGGAGCATTGTTGGTGCAGTGGTTAAACTCTTCACTGCTAACTGAAAGGCTGGTGCTTCCAACTGACCAGCCATTCCTCAGCTCCTCTGGAGAAAAGACCCGGAGATCTTCTTCATAAAGATTAAAACCGGTTGCCGTTGAGTCAATTCCGACTCATAGAGATCCTATAGGACAGAGTAGAAGTGCATCATAGTGTTTCTGAGGATCAGCTGGTGGATTCAAACTGCAACTGCAGCCTAGGAAACCCTATGGTGCAGTTCTACTCTGCTGTTAGGGTCACTATGAGTTGGAATCAACTCAACGGCACGCAAAAGCAGGTGATTTTGTGTTGGTCCCACAACCAGTCAGGGACAGAATTGGGATATACCACTGAGACCTTCATAAGGCCCTATCCAAATTAACTCAAACATCTGCATAATAAGGACAACAATTCTTTCTCAAGGTATTTTGTAGGTGAGACTCTGTTCCAGGGAAACATGGGTATTAGATTTCATGAAGCATTACTATATCTCACTGAATTCATTTGGGAGCCAAAAGAAAAATCTTGAGATCTTTTATGGCCTTATCCTAGCTTCTTTTTGAATGATAAATGATGGAATTAATTAACTGCCTGCTTTTTATATGTGGTCAGGGAAATTCTGTCCTGAAATACATCCCCAAAAAGGGATTACATCTCAATGAGAGATTCTGGGGCTTGAAATGGTAGACTTGAGAGTCATAAGTGAAAAAGTAATAATTTTACTCATAAGTTGTGGATAAAATTGTCCGCAGAGAACTAATCTTTCATATAACTTTGAGAACAGAGTCATAATTTGGCAAAACAGTCACCACAAAATATAAGACCAGATCACGAACCCTCCACATGCTTGCAAAAGGCTCTACTGGGCTGCTTAAGAACAATGACAGAATTAGGTCTTGGTAGCAGAGGGATTTGTTAGCCTTCAATTTCCAGGGATGAGTGTCAGAGAAGACAGGATGATATAAGTGACTTTAAATCCTGCCTTCTTTTTGAAATATTCTATTGTGATTTGAGTGGTTAAAATATTAGAGATCGAAAGTATCATTTGTTGATTTCTTAATCATCATCCAAGTCCAAGAGATACAGAGGCTAATGTAACCTTCTTCCTCAGAAGAAACCAGTCCCATCACCTATGTGTATGTGACTTTGGGCAGATAGTAAAGTCATTCTAAGCTAATGCTCTCTTTTGGAAAACTACAATAAAATCACATTTGCCTTTCCTTTTTGCTAAAGTCAGAGTGATGAGATATGTATGACCCACTACCAAAACCCCACTGCCATAGAGTCGATTCCGACTACAGTGACCCTGTAGTACAGAGTAGAACTGCCCCACAGAGTTTCCAAGAAGCGCCTAGTGGATTTGAACTGCCGACCTCTTGGTTAGCAGCTGTAGTGCTTAACGACTACGCCAACAGTGTTTCCATGCGTATGACAGTGGTTTATAATTTCCAAAAGTTTAGACCTACGGGCATTTTTGTGATATTATTGTTACCTACTGACAGAGTCTGTGGTCCGTGATACCTAGGTGTGAAGTGATCCGGTGGACCTTACCTTTACCTGCAGTGTAGCTTTTGAATAATAATACTACCAGGTACATCATTTGTCAACACCCAAAGCAGCTGTCTGGTGACCGCAAAGCGGCTGTGTGCAGAGAAAGCTGCTTTATCATGAACCACGTGAGCAGTCATTTGAGAATGATATCCCCTGCACCAAGCATCCTGTGATAAAGGATAACGTTCACTTCAGTATTACTCAGTCATGGGACACAGCAGCTAGGCAGGAAGTGGAGCCCAGTGTTAGAGATTGTTGATTCAGTCTCTAAGCCATCTGTCTCATTAGTCAAGTGAGAAGTATCCAAGGTAGTTGGAGTGAGGAGAAGTAGCCTGGTTTAGGTGAAAAGGAGACCTGAATCCCTAACTCAGCCACCACAAATGAATTACTTGAGTAAACATGGACAAGGCTTTTTTTCTTCTCTGGGCATCAGGTTCCTCCCCTGCAAAACGGGAGTTATGAGCTAGATTCTCTCGTAGTCAAAGACACTTCCTGCTATGAACATCTAACACTTCCCAGTCTTCTATGTGCATTACCCATAATGGGCATTTGACAAGGTAGGGCTATCACCTCTTTCATAGCTGGAGATGCTAATATTCAGATGAAGTCATTTCAGCTCCAACTTCTCTCTCTTTTGCATCTCTACTGCATCCTTCCTGCACTACTCATGGTTGGCTTGAAGCCTGTACAATCTTAGATGGGCCCCACGCTTGGTTTAATGATCCACTGTTGCTCTCTTGAAATTCTGAGCAATTTGTGAACAGGGCCTGACAATTTTATGTTTCACTGGGCTCCACAAATCATGTAGCTGGTCCTGTCTCATTTTGTAATCCCTGACAAATGAGTCTTTCAGTGGTAGGTGCCCAGAGGAGCAGTCAGAGGTGCCTTGTGCAATGCACAAGTCTCATTACATAGAACCATAATGAAAGTGGTAGAATGTGAGCTAATTAAAGAGAGGTGAGTCCTTTTTGGGCAAGATACAGGGTAAATAGTTACGGAAAAAGGAAAGAAACTCTCATGATTTCAGTGGAACTAGGAATTGACTCCTTACCTTCATTTATTCTGACATATTGGGGGGGAAAAAAACACTTTATTATAGATCCAAGAAGCTGGGAGCTGTGTAGATGTTCGGTGCATGACGGAGGAGAACTTCCTTCCATCCTTTTGTTTCTCTGAGGCCTCTAGATAGTGATCACTTGTAAGATTCCAGTAGGGGATGGGTAAGGAAGACAAAGGCATGGCTCAAATGATCACAATAAACCCCTGAGATCCTAAATCCCATCAGAATCCTTCTGGTTGTGAATGTCGGATGTGAAGTCCCAGGCTCCCAAACTGCACCCCAAGCCTTACACTAGCCCTCTCTATCAGAGCTTACCTACCTGTGGAACTTGATGCTGTCACTGCTGAGAGCATTCACCGTTGTTCACAGCAGTCTGGGATTTCCAGCAAGCTTCATGCCCTCCAGGCCCAACGAAGAGGGCCTGGTGCTGTGGCTCAGGATGTGCCCCACAGAAAATATGAAAGCACCCTGAGGTAGAAGGAAATAGAGCCCAGAGTCTCAGTTTAAATATCTAAGCTCTGCCATATGTCTCAGCAATTTTTATTTTTCTTTCTGGTCTTTCAACCCCATTTACAAACAAGTATGAAGTATGAGATTGGACAGCAGGGGCAATGTAGCTTGATAGATGGAACATGAAGTTTAGAGTTTAAGACATCCGGGTTCTAATCCTGGCTCCACCACGTCTCTAGCTGTGTGATTCCAGACAAGTTACTTCACTTCTGAAAGGCTTGCTTTTCTAATTAATACGTTAAAATAGGGATAATAATGTCTCTTTCACAGGCTGCTATGAAGTTATTGGAATAATGAGAAGATAATATTAATGTCCAGTGCCTGACACACATCGACATTTAATCTTTGAAAATGATTTCTATTCATAATGGAGGCTCGGAGGCTCTCCCAGGAATCTGTGCCTCTGTGGATCAGATGGTGTTTGTTCTGCTGCCTGAGGAATGGTCAGCAGGATCGTAAAAAGGAGGGTTCCTCTAAGCATTCCTAGACCCATTGCAGATTTGGGGACATGACAATATAGTGGGCAGAGTCCTTCTCTGGTTTATGGGAAGCACCTGAGTGTTAATGGAAAACAGAGGTTCCAAATCTCTCCAGCCTGGATTCCGTCCTCCTCAGGAGCTCACCCTCCAGTTGGCCAAAAGTGAGTGGGTATAGACCACAGTGTTCTGCACCTCGCAGGTCCAATCTGTGCTCTGTCTAGACAGACAACTGGAGACTGGCAGAACAGGATGACAAAAAGCTCCAGGAAGAGGGGCTGCTTCAGGAAAAAATTGTTCTCTTCTTGCTTCTGCTGACTGCTGGTTTCCAGAAGACAGTAGGGAACAGCTAAGCACTGTGGCTACTCTGGGAACCTGGGGTCAAAATCTATAAACCAAGGAAGCTGTTTGGCTATTGGTGATTTCTCCCTGCATGCTGCCCCCCAGCCTCCTAGATAGCAGGCAGCTCTGCCTTTGCTGTGTCAAGCAGATGACCATAGTGACATCACACTAAGCACTTCCAGACAGGGCTCTGTCCTTCTCAACTGAGCCTCTTCTCTCCACCAGTCAACCAGTGTCTTGGGCATCAGGAACCTCTAAATATGTACAAAGAAGATTCTCTGGAACCTAGCCTCTGCTGACCTCTCCCTTTGTATTTCCCTCTGCTTCCCACCTCTTTCTTCACACTTCAGCAACACCAAATTTCAATTATCAGGCTCTTTTCTCTTCCCAGGAAACCGTTTGCCATATCTTCATGGTATCCCCAGCTATCGCCAACTGACTGAATCCTCAGGCAGGGCTAAATGCTACCGTGATTACCTGAGTGTACCTATGGTACTCATTAAAATTCACAATACCTTCCTGTCTCCCACTAGGCTAGAGGACAGGATATGAGTCTTTTTCTTTGTAACTCCATTGCTTAATGCATAGCTGAATCTCAGAGTACATATTTAAACTATAAAATGTAAACTAAATTTACACAAGTTGAATTCAGTCTACCTCTATGCATTCATTATGCCTGCCCCTGCCTTCTGTTCTTCATAGAGTACCCAAGTTATCTTTATAGAACACCATCTTGATTGTGTCACCCCCATACTCAAAAACTTTCAGTAGCCTCACGTAGTCGTTAGGGTAATGTATCAAATCCTCTTCATGCCCTCTAAAGTCCTACTGTATCTGACCTCTGCCTACCTTGCTTTCAAAATTCTTGTCCCTGTATTAATTTGCTATTGCTGCATAGCAAGACATCTCAAAGCTCAGTGGCTTAATATGTACTCATTTATTATTGCTTGAAATTACTATCATTTTAAGCCACTGATCTCCTCTGAATTTATTCATGCATCTGCTGTCAGCTGTGAGTCAGGTAGGCAGCTTTGCTGATCTTAGCTGGACTTACCTGTGTGTGTGGGCTGGCTTGCTGTAGGCAGGTCTAGGATGGCCTCGGGTGAGACGACTAGGCTCTCCTCCATGTGATCACTTGTTCTTTAGCAGGCTAACCTGCCCTTATTTATGTGATGACGGCATGGTTCTAAGGAAGATGGCAGAAACACTCAATACCTCTTGAGACCTAGGCTTATATCTGGTACAAGAACTCTTCTCTCTCAATCTGTCAGCCAAAGTGAGTCACAAGGCCCATCCAGATTCAAAGAGTAGAGAAGAAGACTACACCTTTTGATGGGAAGAACAGCAAAGTCATATTGTAAAAGACATGTGCTCAGGAAAGGGTGAAAACTCCAGCCCAGTCAATCTACCAGAGTTCTAGACTCAAAGACTTTGACTCAATAGGTGGTGGTGAGGCTCGGGCATCTATACTTTTAACAAGCATTCCAGGTGATTCTGCGTAGTCATTCAAGGATCACACTTTGATAAAACTGCTTTCCTCAAACCATTCCACCTCCCTTCTTGAGCATGTCCTGCTCTTTCCAGTGATGGGGTCTTGACATATGTGGTTCCTACTACCTGGCACGGCTGCCCATGCTCCAGGTCTCAGCCTTCCCTGATTTTTCAGACTAGATTTGCCACATCTGCTCCCTCTTTTCCACTTCTAGAACACCTCCCATTTTTATCCAAATACTCTCTTTACAGTCTTAACTAGTTGTTTGATATCTTTCATGATAAATAGTAAAAACCATGAGGACACCAATATGACTAATTTACTCATTACTGTACCTATGGACCAAGTAAGGTCTAGGAAGACTTAATAAATATAAAGAGGAGAAAGATATTGCTTTGAATATTGTGTTAGAATCTCATATACCTCAGAAGACACTGCAGGGATTTCTGCTTTGGACCAGTGGAATCATTGAATTTTCTAGGCTGAAGGAAGATATGGTTAGAGAACCAGCGCCATTTGTAAGGTGAATTGCAGGATGGGTGTGTAGGTTCCACTGAAGGAGTTTGATGAAACAAGGTATGTGTGGGAGTGGGTGTGTTCTCTATGGGAAGGAAGCCAGATTAAAGAGCCCCAAGGCTGGTAGGGCTGGAAAGATGTTCACCCAATGTGGTTTGACCAGAAAGAAAATCCAGATGGTGAAAGAGAAGTGTCTCCATGGTCTGAGCATCAGAAAATGGTGGAAGCAGGGGAAGGGCAGAGGTGATGTTGGAGAGAGTAGCACCTATGGGAGAATAGAAACCTAATAAGGTTTTCATAGGAGTACCTGAGTAGTAACAAAAAAATATTGCTAATGTGCTTGACTGCTAAGCAAAAGGTTGGAGGATCAATTCCACTCAGAGGTGCCTTGGAAGAAAGGCCTGGCTATATACTTCTGAAAAGTCAGCCATTGAAAACCCTGTGGTGCACAGCTCTACTCTGACACACATGGCATCCCCACGAATTGATCCACTCGACAACTGGTAAGGCTTTCATAATTATGTGTTGATTGAATGAACAATCAGTGCTATCAGAAGGCAGGAGGATTGGAAAAAAATTAGGATCAGAGAATTAGGGACAAAAAAAAAACAAGAAAAAAGCAAGAGTGTTGGCAACCCCCTTTCTTATTTGGAGGATAAAGCTGTGCCTCAATTTCTGGAAGACAGACAAGCAGTCAGGAGGCTACTGGGACAACCCAGGAGAGAGCAGAGCAGCCAGGATTCAGATTGTCACAGGCCTTAGATCTCCTTTTCTCTTTCCAAACTTACGTCATCTGCCTGTCCCTTGAAACTTCACTGAAGCTGAAAGAACACCTGTCAGCCCCAAATTTGACACATCTGCATCAAAGACAATGAAGCCATATGTGGCGTGTTTACTCCTGTGCCCCTCGCAGATCACTGTTCCACGTGGAGTCTCCTGCGAGTGATTAGGAAGAGGATTTCTGCTCTCACTGTGCTATGAGGTAATGGCAGACGTCTAAGAGCAATGCCTCCTTGCACAACAGAAGCCTTGGCGTATTCAGAGGCTGGTGTGGGGAATCTCCATTTCCAATCCCAAGAGATTGTACTTGAGACCTGGTTTCTCTTAGCAACGATAAATAAGTAAAGGAGCAAATCCCTTCCAAAATCCCTCAGTCCTGAAACCACAACGTGTCTATGCATAGAGCAGAAAGCTGCCAACATCTGCACACAACACCTCCCTCTTCCAACCCTGAGACTTGAAAGATCAGGACACACTTGATTTTCACTGCTCAATTAGGAAGGGAAATCTTAGTTTTCTCTCATGCTCACTCAGCTTGAATACTTTTCACATGTTCTTTTTTTTCAAGTGTTCTTTCATCTCCCAAAATAGCCACATCAATGATTAATTCTTTCTGCATGTTGTCTTAAATAAGCTCATGTCTTGTTGGGTTTTCATTACCTGCCCTGAGGCCTGAGTCACGCGGAATTTACATATCATTATTCTGGGACACACAGCCAAGTTGGAAGCTCCCACCCAGTGGAGTCACTAGAATTGGTGTCATCCAGTGCAGTAACTCATGGTGTCAACCCTCTCCCCCCACCATGGACCTCTTCCCATGCTAGACCATACAGAATCCTTAGTAATGTTTTTTGTATTAATGTTATTCGTAAATTGTAATTTATGTATATCACTCCTTCTTTTCCTTTAATTACTCAAAAAAAAACTATTGATTTAGATTCACAAATACTAATTACCAATATTATAGCTAGAACACCAGAAAATTTGACAAAACACCAGCAGCAACAAAAACAATAGCATGTGCTTGTAGCACGTACAGATGAAACAGTGTGATTTGAAGTATCATTGAAATTGGGTAATAATGATAGCTGTAACACTAGTGTATTAGAAGGTTCAAAAAATAAATTAGCATAGAGTTTTAGCCTTGGAGGTGTATTGATACAAGCATGGTATCAATATACCAGGGACTGCCAGAAGAATGAACAAGTCTGTCTTGGAAGAAATACAGCCAGAGTGCTCCTTGAAAGCGAGGATGGCTAGACTTTGTCTCACATACTTTGAACATGTTATCAGGAGGACCCAGTCTCCAGAGAAGGACATCATGCTTGGTAAAGTAGAGGGTCAGTGAAAAAGAGGAAGACCCCCAACAAGACGGATTGATACAGTGGCTGCAACAATAGGCTCAAACATAACAATAATTGTGAGGATGGCCCAGGACTGGCCAGTGCTTTGTCCTGTTTGCATGAGGTCACTATAAGTTGGAATTAACTTGACAGCACCTAACAACAACAACCATAGAGCTGGGCTTACAAAAAATGTTTTTGCTGTTATAACTAACTATAAGGATATTTTTATAAAAAATAATGTTTGCTGAAACACTGCACAAAATTTTATGAACAGTCATTTTGGTGTTAACCTCTCTGACAGTGTCACACAGTGTGGTCTGCACCCCTCACACCACCCTCCTCAGACTGCCCTGGACCCCACAGGCCTTCCCATCCTGCCTTGAAGAGTTCAGTCATCAGAGGAACTGTAGAGCCACAGTTAGAGACAGCGATAAGAGATTGCTGATCCTCCCTGAGCAAACAAGTTGCACAAATGAAGCTGATTCTGTCTAAGCTTGGAATCAGCTACCTTCCATCCCTGTGTTTGGGTGCAGGAAGAATCCACTAGTCACATCCCACCATCTTCATCTGAAGGGAATTATTTCAGTGGCTGGTGTTTGAATTATCCACAAGACACTTCACATTGGAATGAGATGTAACTAGATGCATAATCCTGGCAGACAGTGCGCCACCACAAACTACACTGGCCAGAAAGGTGGAATAAATGATCATGTCACCCAGTTCTGACCCTCAGGTAGGACTTCTCCCATTAAATCTAAGTGGCAAAGCAGCCTGACATGCTGGAGAACACAGGAGGCAGAAGACCTTGTTCACGTTTTGGCTCGACAGTTTATTCATGTCGTATTCAGACAGATGACTTTTCTTTCCTGAGCCTCAGTTTCCTCTTGGAAAATAGTGATAATAATATTTACCACAGTTAATTGTTGTCGGGATTAAATGACATCATCATTAAAGCGTCTAGCATGGAGTCTGCGCAGTACCTGTTAGTTGAGTGAGACGCTAAGCTGAGATGGGGAATGGATGGGGAGGGGATGGATGATAAGGTTACGTGTGTGCCCTGAAGCATGCTTGCAGCAGATGCTGTCAGAGGTTAAGGAAAGGTGCTTGCCCTGAGAACTTCTGAAATTAAACTTTTAGTACCTGGAACGATGAATTAATTCAATGCTTGAGTTCATTTGTGTTCCTGGGAAAGGGAGGGTAATAAAACTTGAGAAGATGAGAAAATTAATGACAAGTCCTGAAGGAATAAGATGAATAGGTTTACTTGCCAAGTATGCAGTGCAATCTGGGAACAGAGATTCCACTTGCTACACCTGTAAGAACTTAATCATTATAAATGAGCGCATGGTGGACAATCTAAGTAAAACTCTTAGCACAAAGTTTTAAACCCGTAGTGTCCTTGACATAAAAGTCAGACTTAAGAAATCCACTTGACATATTAAAAGGAGAGTAGACTGGGAAATAAGAGACCTGGGTTCCGGTCTTAAGTTACTGAGTGATCTTAAAATAGTCCCCTCCTCCAGGGTCTCAGTTGTCTCCTTTTTAAATTGAGGGGTTGAAAGGGGAGCATCTTAGAGATCTTTTATAGTCTGACTTTCTATGGACCTTTGTGGGTCCTGCCAGCAAGCAGAAAGCAGAGGCTTCATGAGGTGAAATCACCACAGGATAACTGATGTCAGGGCCTCTGTTAGGAACAGGGCTTTGAACCGGGTTTTGCAGTTCGAATCCCTACTGAGAGTTTTTGTTTCTAACAAGTTCATAGGTGATGCTAATGCTGATGGTTAGGGACTGTCATGGATTGAATTATGTCCCCCCAAAAATATGTGTATCAATTGGGCTGGGTCATGATTCCTGGTGTTGTGTGATTTTTCCTATATGTTGTAAATCCGGAAACCCTGGTGGCGTAGTGGTTAAGTGCTACGGCTGCTAACCAAGAGGTCCGCCAGGTGCTCCTTGGAAACTCTATGGGGCAGTTCTACTCTGTCCTATAGGGTCGCTAAGAGTAGGATTTGACACTCCACAGCGGTGGGTTTGGTTTGGTTTCTTTTTTTTTTTTTTTTTTGGTTGTAAATCCTGCCTCTATGATGTTAATGAGGGAGGACGGGTGGCAGTTGTGTTAGTGAGGCAGGACTCAACCTACAGGGAACTGGATTGTGTCTTAAGGCAATCTCTTGAGATATAAAAGAAAGGAGCAAATAGGGAGACAGGGAGACCTCATACCACCAAGAAAGCAGCACCAGTAGCAGAGCGCGTCCTTTGAGGGTCCCTGCACCTGAGAAGCTCCTCGACCAGGGGAAGACTGAGGACAGAGACCTTCCTCCAGAGCCGAGAGAGAGAAAGCTTTCCTCTGGAGATGATGCCCTGAATTTGGACTTGTAGCCTACTAGATTGTAAGAAAATAAATACCTCTTCGTTAAAGCCATCCACTTGTGGTATTTCTGTTATAGCAGCACTAGACGAACAAGACAGGGACCCAATTCTGAGAAATACTAGTACAGCGGTAGTTCTCAAAATTTATTATGCGTAAGAATCCCCTGGGGATGTTGTTAAAATGTCGATTCTGATTCAATATATCTAGGATGGAAATACACATTCTCAGCAGCGGTTCAAACTGGAACAAACCAGTTGGAGCCCTGGTTAGGAAGCACACTCAGAATGTAGTTGGAGGCCCATTCAGTATGTGGGATTGAACTGATCAGACAAGAATGCTAAGAAACTGATTACCTCAGCAAGAAAGACAGGGTGGCCTCTCTTGGCCAAATCTGACCCAAGTATGGTTTTCTGAAATTTTCTTCAGACAAAAACAAAAAGAGATCTCTTAGGGACATTGATGATAAAGGGGGGAAACTTGGCAAGGGACTTCGCTAGGTTCTCTGGCATTTGCTTGCTCTGGTCATGCTCAGAAACCCTGGTGGCATAGTGGTTAAGTGCTACAGCTGCTAACCAAAGGGTCAGCCGTTCGAATCCACCAGGCGCTTCTCAGAAACTCTATGGGCCGTTCTACTCTGTCCTATAGGGTCGCTATGAGTCAGAATCGACTCGACGGCACTGGGTTTGGTTTTTTGTTTGGTTTGTTCCATGCTCAATTTCCTATGTATAAGGGGGTGAAGTCATTTAAGTGTCAAATTAATTAAGAAAGAGCATTTTGAAAAGCTGAGGAATAAATAACTTAAAAAACAAGAATTTTCCCTGAAATACACTTGTTCATTCAATAGTCGCCTGATACCTAGGTGCTAGAGCCAAAGACCCAGAGATGAAGAGGACAAGACCACTGCCAAAAAAAAGTGCTCAGTTTGGGTGGGTCCCAACAACTCTGCTCAGTGAAGATGTAAATTCTTGAGCCCCATCTCCCACAGTATTCCTCGACATGCCTGTGGGGCAGCCATATTGAATGAATCACTTGAACTCACCATTTCCTGCATGCATGGTCTGATCACCAATTTGCCTGCCCTGTTATTTATTTTTATTTTTTTTTCCTTTACCCAGCAGTCACAATCCTATCAGTTTAAATTAAGGTATGGCTCAAATGCCACTTTTAACATGAAACCTACCTTGGACTTTTGGTCTGAATTAATCACCCTCTGAGCCGCGCATGGTCCCTGGATGGTGCAAACGGTTTATGCTTGGCTGCTAACCAAAAGATTGGCAGTTCACATCTACCCAGCAGCAACACAAAAGAAAGGGCCGGTGATTTACTTCCATAAGATTACAGCCATTGGAAATCGTATAGTCACCATGAGTCAGAATCAACTCAACAGCAATGGACTTTTTTTTTTTTTGAGCAGCACATAGATTTTATCATAACAATAACATTTCTTCCAACTTCTAGATTGTTTGCAAACTTCTTGTTTGTGAACTTCCGTACTTGTTTCAGGAAACGTTTTTTTTGCCTACCTAAAATCCACTCTCCTCTCATTTCCATGCAGTCATGCGCTTCAGGGGAGCACTTATCACCTCATCCCAGGAGGCTAAGAAGCATCTGCATGGCAATTACTGTGTGTCCCTTGCTGGTAGTGGGTTAAGCATGGTCAGGTCATCCCAGCTGGGAGTATCTGGAAAGGGTTTTCTTTACTGATTAAAAGAAAGACACATAGATAGTTAACTTCCTGGGTATAGATGTGTCTGAATGTGATTCTTGGAACTATTGCAGACACCTTATGACCAAACGCTAGGGCTGGCTGAGCAGAAATGTGGAAGGAACCTGGGTCTCCAATGATGCCATTGAGCAGCTGAGTTAATTAGCTCTAGGGGCTGGAACACTTTTTTTCAATTTTCCTTATCTTTAATCCAGTTGACCCAGAGTTTCCTGCTACTTGAAGTTGAAACATCTTAAGTGATCCACTCCTGAGGGGCAGAGAATATGTCATATCCCTCCTATATCTCTAGAGCAATGATTGTCATAGCTTAAACATAATAGAAGATAAACTTGTTGAATTAATGAAGAAATGAATTTCCATACAAGGCAAAAATCTCTCCCATGTGGATATATTAGTTTGAACATATCTATTATTTTTTTATACTTTCTAGCTATGTGAATGAAATTTACTAAGAGTCTGCTGAGGATTTGAGGGGAGAGAGATGCATTAAAGCAAAGTGTCTCCCTAGAAGTTATCAAAGTCAAGGAAGACAAAAGGAAATGGGAAATTATACGATGCAGGCTGTGTGTTGTGTGTGTCAGAGGATACTTTTGGGTTATAGCTCATTCCTATAAATAGTGAGTAAAATCTTCACAAAAAAAGCTGGACTAGAAAAATTGGCAGGAGTTTCCCAGGCAAAGAAGAAGTGAAAGTAAGATGAAAGGGCCAGCATGGACAAAGCATCAGAGACATAAGGGTAGAATATTTGGCTGAAGATGGGGCTCTTATGGCACAGGAAATGGAGGCAGGGCAAAAGTCAAGGCTGGAACGATGGCCTGGGTCAAGGTCATGAGCAGTTTATGATGTATTCAGTACATAACCCAAAAAACAAACCAAACCTACTGCTGTCGAGTCGATTCCAACTCATAAAGACCCTATAGGACAGAGTAGAACTGCCTGGTAGAGTTTTCAAGGAGCACCTGGCAGGTTCGAACTGCCGACCTTTTGGTTAGCAGCTGTAGCACTTAACCACTATGCCACCAGGGTTTCCTCTGTACATAACAGGGGACATGAAATGTTTTACCGAAAATATGTGTCTCTAAACAGTTGAGAGAAATAAAGGACAGGTACAGGACCCTTGGAAAAAATTGCTTATGTACTATTTGGAGCTCTTATGGACAGTTTATGTCGTGCCACAATTCCTGGGATTGCATATTGCATCTGTCATTTAGCAGCTGTGTGAATGGGAATGAATTACTTCTTTATGATACAGTTTTCTTATCTATGAAACAGGATGTTATTAGAACTTACCTTATAGCATTGCTGTGAGGATTGAATGAGCTGTTAAGTATTTACAACACTGTCACATTGCATAAGTGACTAATGTGTAGTTGTGGCTATTATCATTGCTATTATTTTAGAAAGCAGACAGGCATTCTAGGTCCCAGTTTAGTTTGAATAATTGTTTAAGTGGGATGCAGATGTCAGAAGTTCATCCTAAAAAGGAGTGACCCAGCTGGAGTTTTTAACATTTTGAAACAGCACCGAAACCATTATTACGCGAAGGAATATTCAGCAGGATTAATTGCAGACAATGTCCAGCCTGTTTTCAGGATCCTCACAAGAGCCTGCCAACTCTGGCAGGGCAGTGCCCTTCTGCCTAGAAACCTGCGTTTGGAGCCCCAGTGATAAAAGCTTTTTGAATAAAATTCCACTCCACCTCTTTGCTAGACAACCTCAAGTTTCCCAGATTCACTTAGCAAGTAGGTGCCATGCTTTGTCTTAAGTTATGTTCCAAAGCTAACATGTTTAAGTTTTAAAAGGTAGCTACTGCTTCTGTGATTTGCTTAAAAGCTCCAAATTCATTTCTCCATGAAAACCTCTTCTAGGCCTGAAAGCTGGTATAGGCCAGTGGTGAAGAGCTTGGAATTTGGTTTCAAGACCCAGCTTTTGCCACTCATTTCTTCACACTTCATTTCACTGCAAAATAGGTATAAAAAGACTATCTCTTTGTTTATTATATGAATTAAGGAAAATGCTTCTAGTACAGAGATCCATCGAAGACCTGCTATATAGCAGGATTCAATATTCAATTATAATAACTTCCAATTAGTAAGCTTCAGGCACTAGGAACTCAAGACTGAATATGGCATGAGATTCCAAATAATCAGAGCAGAAGACATGTCAGCAGGTGTTGGAAATACAACCTAAAGAATAATAAAATAGAGGCAAGCTTTTATATCTTAGAGAAGGGATCATCAAAAATAGAGAAAAGATTACCTAAGACAGTTCTCGGAGATGGCATTACTTGAGTTGATATTTGAAGAGCAAGTAGGGGTTTTCCAAGCAGACAAATGAGGATGTAAATACGAGAAGAAAGAGCTGGCACCACCAGGATAAACACAGGTGACTCAGTCCAGCTGCAGCATGGGAGAAGGGGGACCAACGAGGCCAGACACTGAGGTGAGGCTGTTACTATGATGGCTTTGCCTGGCATTTTAAGGAGTTTGTCTTTTAGGAGTTTGGATTTTTGTCTGAAGATTCTGACTATTCATTGCAAATTTGGTTCCTCTTTTCAAATCTGACCTAGGTCTTACGCACTTGACCCCGTGTTCACGTTTCTACCAGGTTGAAGTGTTCCATTTGTTCCATGATTGTTTTCCTAGGAAAGAACATTTCCTCCTTCACCATGAAAGCATCCCTTTTAAAAGTCCTTCACCCCTTTCTTTGCTGACAGATTGCATGCTCTATTCTAGGTGTGGTTGTCAACAACTTGCTCAGGAGCAGAGTGGTGTAGCGCATTTTGTATCTCTCGGATTCCCCTGAGTCAGCTACGGGATGGAGAATGGCACGGCTTACCTCTCCAGGCCTGTTTCTCACCACAGCTCCCTCTGTCTCAGTCTTACTGCACCTAGATCACTCCATGAAGCTGGGTAGGCTCTCCTTCAGTCTCTCTCACTTCTGAGCTTAGCATCTGCCATTCCGTCTGCTTGGAACCTGACCTCCTTCTCCCTCTGCCCTCTCATTCCGACTCATTTTCTGGTCTCTGTGTAGAATTCCTCTTCTGTGGAACCTTTCCCAGCCTCTGTAAGTCTGGGTCAGTTGCCTTTCTCCCCTGCGTGCTCCCATAATGCCCTCTACCAGCTTTGCCATAATACTTACCATGCTGGGTGATCACTCTTCACTCATCTGTATCCCCCCTAACTGTAAGCACAGTGAGGCCAGAGACCATGTTTGCCTCTATTTCCCCAGCATAGTTGTGGTGTTTGACACACATTCTTTTCTCAATATATCTGTGTGTGCACGCGCACACATATGCCTATATGTATGTACGTGATTAAACGAGTGCCAAGACCTTTGTTCTCATCCTGGCTCTGCCACTTTCTAGGGTTCACTGATTGCCTGCTCCCTCACCTTTTCTGTTCTCTCCATTCCCATTGCCAATTCACTAGTCCAGAATCTCACAATTGTTTACCTAGACTGTTTCAAGAACCTTCCTTTCAGTCTGTCATTCCTCTTCCCAAGAGTGCCTTTTGTTTGTTTTCAGGTCATTTTTGTGAAAATACTGAGAAAAAAAATTTTTTCATCGAGTCGATTCCGACTCATAATGACCCTACAGGACAGAGTAGAACTACCTCCTAGGGTTTCCAAGGAGCGACTGGTGGATTTGAACTGCTGACCTTTTGGTTAGCAGCCAAGCTTTTAACCACTGCATGACCAGGGCTCCAATTAAAATATTAGTAAATGTTATCTCTCATAAAAACGTTATGGTTTATAGGAAATTTTCCAACTACTTAGTCTATCTTTCAAGACCCTTTACCGTTTAATCTCAAACTACCTTTCCAGCCACTCTTCTCATGAACTCGGTGACTCATCAACACCAGACTATTTGCTGTTTCCTCAGTGTCTCATCAACTGTCACATCTCTGGGCCTTTAAGGCAGCTATTATTTCTGCATAGAACGTCTTTTCTCACTCCCTTTTCTACGTAGAGAAATTCTCTGTAGTCACATAGATCTTGTTCCTTCTCCTTCTCCACCATTTTCATAATGGTGACATAAATGTCTGCTGTCTGCATTCGACTGTGACTTCCTTAAGCAGAGACAAAATGTCTTTTCACCTTTGTCTTTCATGGGGGACCAGATAGAATGCCTGTGTAGCACCATATGAGCTGGTCACTAAAAGTTTGAGGAAAAAAAGTTTATAGCAGGGATAAATAACTAAGCGTAAGAGTTTAAGTGGTTAAGGTCATTAAGAAATACTGTTTAATATATCTAATTTTCTTTTTCTTTTTTCCAATCAAGGCTCTCTGGGCACATTTATTTATGACCCCAGATTCCCTTATCAGGTAAGATTTACAAACAAACTACAAGTTTCTGATGAACACAACCTAAGCTGAAGGTTTGACGAAATAAACAAAATGACTAGAATGATTGTTCTCAACCTTGACTGCCCATTAGCATCTCCTGGGGAAATTTGAAACCCCTGATCTGATGCCCAGGTTGCGTTTTGCACTTGCCATTTTGATTACCCTGTACCAAATAAATCCAAATCTTTAGAGGTGGAACCTGGGCCTCAGTATATTTAAAGAGCCCCAGGAAATTGGAGTGTGCAGCCAAGGTTGAGAACCACTGCTGCAGCCAAAGAGAAGAAACAGGAGAACTGATGGCTAAACCGACCTGTCTGACTAAAGCAGAGTGGGAAGAGCCCAGCATGTCGGATTGAATCACATTGGATCCCCAAGTCCAGGCTCTAGATTAGTGGGTCTCAACTCTGACTGCACACTGATGTCTGAGGTTCTGGTTGGTCTGGGGTGGGGCCCAGGCATTGGTGTTTTTGGAAAGCTCTCCAAGTGACGCCATGTGTAGCCAGAGTTGAGAACAAGTATTTTCAGAGTTCCTAAATGGCATCCTCTTGCTAACTGGTCTCACATTTTTTTTGTTTAAGTATACCTGCAATAAAAAGTCTACTCTAACACTTTCCTTCTCAGGTAGGTGGCTTCTGCAGGCTTGCTCAGATAAACCTCACTCTCCAGTGATTTCACGAACTTTCTCAGACTGAATCTGAAATTAGCCTTTTGGCCCGCCTCTAATGACTCGTCCCCTCACATGGAGTTAAGTTGGGTAAAGTTTCTGGAGTAGGAGTTTTATTGGCCACATTGAAGTAAAACTAGCTCTATCTGACATTGATGGAAGAGGTGTGAAAATGGTGAGAGGCAGCTACTTCATGTAAGTGGGCTCCAGCTTACCTGATGTATGCACATTCTCTACCATTATATCTCTGCCTGCTCTCCGCAAAGGGTTGGACTTCATGAGCCAGTCCACCCAGAAGAGCCTCTGTGTGAGGTTACACCTCTGTGCTGAGAAACCCAATTAGAAGACATTTCACTTCAGCATTTTCCATCTTGTCTCCTGTTCCATTACCAGCATCCTCTTGACTTTGAAGGGGCAGATTACTCTGTTGCTCAAACCATGCCAGAGAACTTTGTAAACGTTATTTCAGGATGATGGACAGTGTGATAGAGTTACAACAACATAGGCTTTGCAATCACACTGACCTGCTACCAAATCTTACCTCTGTCATTTAGGAGTTGTGTGAACTTGGAGTAACTTTTCTGAGCTTTAGTTTACTCATATGCAAAAAGGGAATGAAAGTAACTTTTACACAGTGGCTGTGAAGACTGAGAACTTATTCCAAAAGGTAATAGGGCGTGTAGCCCATTTTGGCTGTCTGTTATTCTCCTTTTTCTCTGTGATTTCTGAATCTATACATTTCAAAATGATTTCATTTAATTTTTAGCTTAATGTTAGCACTAGCTAACCCTGGACAATCACTCGTGTGTTGGAACTGAACCATTCTTTGAAACTCATAGTCCAGTCCCTTGGGCATTTACCCAAGATTCAATATGAAGTTGTATTCAAGTTGGGACAAAATGCCAGCCTTCCTGACTCTAAGACCATCACTCTTTCCAGAAGATCTTGTGTCTGATAGAGTGAATAGCCATCTTAAGAAATTTTTCTTACAGTGGGATCACCACATCAGCTTGATTCCAACCTGGACTCTCTATTTCACCCATTGGATGGTCATTTCTACTCTGTCTCATTTCTCAACACTCCTGATATAAGATATTGAGTTCCCCTCAGTTTGTCCTGCTTAAACATGTTGATTTCCCTCGTCCCTATCACCACCCAGGAAATCACATCTCTTTACTTTACAGGAGGAGTGAGGTGAGTGTCACTAAACACCAGGAGATATGCTTCACTGTCTTCGGAAGCCTTCATTATGCAAACAATTGGATTTTGTGACTTAGAATAAATGCAGTAGACAGTTCACCATACAAAGCATAAAAGACATTTTGTTAAACACCAGAAACTTCATCTTGAAGAGAAGTGTCTTCCCATATTACCTACCTACAGCTCAAAACATTGGTGTGGTGTACCGTTGCTGTTGTTAGGTGCTGTCAAGTCGGTTCTAACTCATAGTGACGCTATGTACAACAGAACAAAAAACACTGCCCAGTCCTGCACCAACCTCACAATCATTGCTATGTTTGAACCCATTGTTGCAGCCATTATGACAGTCTTATCCCATTGAAGGTTATCCTCTTTTTCATTGCACTGACCCTCTACCAAGAATGATAGCCTCCTACAGGGACTGGTCCCTACTGTTAACATGTTCAAAGAATGTGAGATGAAGTCTTGCCATCCCTGTGTCTAAGGAGCATTCTAGCTGTATTTCTTTCAAGATAGATTTGTTTGTTCTTTTGGCAGTCCATGGTATATTCAGTATTCTTTGCCAATACCATAATTCAAAGACAGCAATTCTACTTCAGTTTTCCTTATTCATTGTCTAGCTTTCACATGCATATGAGGCAATCGAAAATATCATGGCTTGGGTCAGGCACACCTTAGTCCTCAAAGTGATATATTTGTTTTTCAACACTTTAAAGAGGTCTTTCACAGCAGATTTGCCCAATATGATGCATCTTTTGATTTCTTGACTGCAGCTTCCATGGGCGTTGATTGCAGATCCAAGTAAAATCAAATCCTTGACAACCTCAATCTTCTCTCCATTTACTATGATGTTGCTTATTGGTCCATTTATGAGGACTCTGGTTTTCTTTATGCTGGAGTGTAATCCTTACTGAAGGCTGTGGTCTTTGATCTTCACCAGTAAGTGCTTCAAGTCCTCTTCACTTTCAGCAAGGAAGGTTGTATCATCTGTATAACACAGGTTGTTAATGAGTCTTCTTCTAATCCTGATGTCCTATTCTTCATATAGTCCAGCTTCCTTGATTATTTGCTCAGCATTCAAACTGAATAAGTATGGTGAAATGACACACACATTTCCTGACTCTAAACTTGGCAGTAACCCCTTGCTCTGTTTGAACTACCTTTTGCTTTATGTACAGGCTCCTCAGGAGCACAATTAAGAGTTCTGAAATTCCCGTTCTTTGCAATGGTATCCATAATTTGTTATGAATGCCTTTTCATAGTCAATAAAACACAGGTAAACATCTTCCTTGTATTCTCTGCTTTCAGCCAAGAATCATCTGACGTCAGCAACGATATCTCTCATTCTGTGTCCTTTTCCAAATCTGCCTTGAACTTCTGGCAGTTCCCTGTTGATGCATGGCTGCAATTGCTTTTGAATGATCTTCAGCACAATTTTACTTGTGTGTGATATTGATAATATTATTCGATATCATCCTTGTCATTTTCAGCCTTATTTCTGTTTCCCAAAACTACCAACATACATACCTTCATACATATCTGTGGGAGGTTTCTCTTTTCCCTAAGCACTTCATGTTTTTTCATGATGCTGAGACTTGGTACTTGCTTTTTTTTTTTCTTTTCTTTTCTTTTCACCATGTTTTCATTCTGGAAAGCTCTCATTCATTCTTTGAAACCGGTATCATCCCTTCAATAGAATCCTTTTGATTCTCCGTTTCCTTCCTCTGTGCTACCTCCTTACTTTGTATTTATCTTTAGATACTGTAATTATCCCACAGAAGTGTACTAGGCTAGGTGTTTCCTAAAGATGCTGTGAAAAATAGTAGTGCCACGTATTATTATACGTTCCTAGAGGAAATGTAGGGGGGGATGATTATTGGTCAGTAAAAGTTGGGAAAAGTCATGTTAAAGTTAAATTATTTACTTTACTTTGGGACTTCTCAGAGGCTTTAATATGTTGATGATATATTATGATCTCCGTGAAGAACAAAAGGGAATTCAACATTTCCTAATTTTTTTTAACCATGGGACACTTTTTAATGGTTCATCTCCAGGGACTGATATTCTGTAAACACACTTATGGGAATTTTGCATTAAGCTGTAAGTTTTCTGAGGGAAGAGGCTGAATCTGATATATTGACCTCTTCTTAGGGCCTGATATTGGATCTGGTGCTGAGTAGAAATTCAATAAATGTATAGTTATTGAGCTGAACAGACTGAATTGCATTAGATTACCAATTCTCTAACCCAAGGCTGAGAAGAGAATCTGCAAGTAGGAGGCAGAGCCGAGAGCTCATCCCTCTTTCCAAGAATTGACCAATTTTCATCAGTAACAGGCAAGATGCTCAAACAGCAGTTCCTCTCTGCTGCCTGCCACCCCCTCACTTCTGACTCACAGCAGGTTCCTACTGCCTCCCCCCGGAGAAAAAAAATGTGAAATGTTTTGGCTGGAACTCAATGGCCAAGACTCCTGCCACCGGCCATATTTTCATAGGGCGTGCTAATCATTTGACGATAGTCCTTGTTTTTTGTCCTCCCACAGACTGTCTAAGGTGGGGAAACCTGGCCCCAGCAAAAGGAAATGGGACTTTTGCAAATAGTTTACAGCGTGGATCCTGTTCTCAGCTTGGCAGCTCCCACATTACTGTCTCTCAAAGTAACCCGAAGTAGATACGCAAAGAGACTCCAGCATTTTGGAATTGTACTCTTGGCTCGGAGGACCGGCTGGAAGTCCTTGAACATATCTGCAGGGTTGATATTGGCAAACATCCCCCTCAGAAGATGCTGAGTTCTCTGTTTCATTTGGCCAGGCCACCAGGGATACTGGCTAACGTGGAAGCTGCTAGGGATAGAAGAGTCCAGTGGCTCTGGGTTTTGGCATATTCTCTGGAACGATTTCTTAAATGGTCTGGGTTTGGCAGAGACCAAATGAGCTTTTTGAAGTATGTGTCCCCGTAACATTGAAATTTGTATACATTTTACGGGAAACTCAATCCATACGTTTTCAGGCCACTTATTCTTAATGTATTAAAATGCTATTTTTAAGAGAAATTTTATTTCCCGAAAAATATTTGAGCTTTTTATAAGCCCTCTTTCCTTGAGCAGCCCTGGTGGCACAGTGATTAAGAGTTTCAGCTGCTAACCAGAAGGTTGGCAGTTTGAACCCACCAGCCACTTCTTAGAAACCCCATGGGGTGGTTCTACTCTGTCCTTTAGAGTCTCTATGAGTCAGAATTGACTCTACGGTGCTGGGTTTTGGGTTTTGTTTCTTTTTTTTTTTTTTTTTGGTTTTCCTTGAGTTAAGAATCAGTCATTTTTTAAAAATTCCCCCAAATGTACAAAGGACTCAGGTATGATTCCAAACCCTTGACCCAGGCATTTCCAGAAAGAATGTTCTAAAGGCAAGTGTGTTCTAAATTTCTCATCCTCTCTGCTGTTCATATTCACAACTGTGAACTCTAACCACATAGTCATCAGAAGCAAAAGAAATCAGACAGATGTTGAAAAGACGAGGCTGGCACTGGGCAATGTGATGCTTGTCGATGCTTTGTGTATTCTTGACTCAGGTAAGTATCATTTCATTGTTATTTTTAAACTTCTTCCCAAAAATGACATTGTTCCTGAGGACAAGGTAATTCATTTTTGTATTTAGAATTGCTATTTTGTTTCAATCTTGCAGAGATTTATGATGTTATGCATCCCAATAATAAGCATTTACTGAGAACCTACCGTGTGCTGGTCACAGGAAAAGCCATAGGCTCAAGATGTGGCCACTGGTGTAAAAACATACAATCAAGTGGTGGACTGACTTTCTAATAAGGAGTCAGAAATGCATGACCAGTGATGGGGAGAAAGATCAGATCCACATCCAGACTGATTTACAGAGAGCCTGAATGTTTACCAATTGCATAAAGATTGAGTGGCTTCTGAAAAGGAAAACCTAGCAGAGATAAGTAGACCTATCATGGCTTAGAAAGGATATGTGCAGTACAGTCATACCCTTTTTAATCAGATTTATAGAGAATTAGTCAATGGCATGGGTTCTAGAATTAAATGAACCTGACTTTCAATTGTGGATTAACCATTTGTTAATTGTGGGACCTTGGACAAGCTACAAAACTCCTCTAAGATTTGGTTCTTATCTGTAAAATGAGACAAAATGACCTTATAAAATTCTAGTGAGATTTAAACAAAATGAGATATAGTGTGATGACAATTAAAAAAAAAAGATAATACTGAGAATAATGCTTGGCCAAAAATAGGTGATTAATGCATATACCTAAAAAAAAAAAAGAAGAAGAAGAACATCTAATTTTGGAGGCTAACAATTATCACACACACACACAAAAAAAGGTTTTCCATAAGAAAAGGAGTTGACTTTCTTCATTCATCGAAGCCCTAGGTCAGTGGGTCAGTGCATAGGTAGTCAGAATTTTCGAGCTTGAAGAGATCTTACAGGTCATCCAGTTTGATCATCAACCCTTCATTGTGCCTGTGAAGGAACAAGCCACAGAGGACGTGGGGATTGTGCAAAACTACATAGCAAGGCAGAAGAGCCAGGCCTGGAATGCGGATCTCCATGAGTCCGAAGCCTGAGTCCTTTCAGTCACAAGCTACACTCACCACAACCTCCTCTACCTTCTTCACCCACAGACCTGAACAATAGCCATTGTTCTACACCTGCTGCCTAAGAATCCTCGGGAGCTTCAGTTAATGAAGTGAGATCTACTAGTGAAGTGCCTTAGAACAGCAAATCTTTGAGGAAGTGGAGACATAAATATTTCCTTAGACTTTGCCCCTTCAAGTAAGACAATAGGGTAATTCATTCCACGGTAGCTTCATCTACAAGAAATGGATTTTACTCAATTATCCAGAAAACTAATAAAACTAATTCCCCCAAGGAGGATTGTTAATAAAGTGTTAAAGGCCTTCTCTTCAGGGTGACTGTTTCTCAGATCAGAGTGGTGTCTCTTTTGGGGATTTTTGGCAATACACCAGGATTTATACAGAATCAAGCACAAACATGATACAACCACTTGGAAAGTCCATTTTCCTGGAAATTGTTAGGAAAGCATTACTTCATGTTAGAATATAGACATATAGAGTAAAACCCAATATTTCCTGAATTGAAATAAAAAACAAAACTTAAAATTTTGGTTTTAAACAATCGCTTACATTCATTGAGCCCTTCTATACAGAACTGTGCTAAATGCCTCAGATATGACCCCACTTAGATCAGCCCTACAAGGGAGTTAATTGAAGCTGACAAGAATTGAATCTGACAGAGGAGACAGATACTGTCCAAACCATACAATTCTTACACGTCCTGAGATTCAAGTGCAAGACTGCCTACCTCCAAAACCTCCAGAGCCCATAAATTTAACCACTAGGTTATATTGACTCTCACTCTGGTATTTACTGAGGCGGGCAGTTTTAACTATGTCACCATAAAGCAGGGAGTATTCATTCACTCTCTCCCGTTGGCTTTGAGTACTTGGTGGAAAATTTCGAGAAGCCTTGGATTCTAGCTTCCCCCGTGGCTGGTGGTGGTTATATAACACGCACATCAGTAAAAGAGCTGAATTGCAAATAGTCTACTAACCTGGAAGGAATGTCTGAATGACTCCCACACCACACTGGTACTAATTCAGTTGGGAGAGTCTTGTGGGTTTGCTGTTATTTTATGGAAATAGAGGGTTTGGCTCTCCTAGTCAGTAACTTGAGTGTGTCTTTTGATCCATGCAGAAATCGCTCAGCTAAATGACATTTACGTATTATTCTTAACTGCCTGTGGCATCAGATAATCCTTTCCCCAGAAGGATGTCTGCAGCCTCCATAATTTGTGAAGGAAGAGCATCCGGGAAGGAACACGGTGTCATGTGTGCCTGGAGGAAAAATTTCTGGGCTGATGATTCACATGCTTTTATATCTTTGGTTTTCATGGTCTTTGTTTTTAAAAAGCAATTTGACTGGACGTGAGCTTTACGGCTGTGTGTATTCTTAGGGCTGCCATTGGGAGAATGTTTCACACATAAGCAGGACCTCAGAATGTAATCTGGGAGACGGGTGTGAGAAAGCACCCATGTGATTGACTGAGTCGGGTGGAAACTCCTGTTCCAATATGCTAATCCCAAACTGTGCCAAGGATGAACAGACCAGGAAAAATATTGTGTCATAAGCCCAGACCTTGGTTTTTCACCAAAGCTCTCACCAAATGGTGTAGGGCTGAGTCTCCAAGGCCAGAGTGTTCTGTGCAGGATGTGAGAGTTCATTGTGGAAGAATTCCAAAATCTATGACTAGTCTGAAGTCAGAGGAAAAGTACCGTGCAGACTCTGATTCACTTAGTACCAGGGGATCTGTTTGCAAGGGAAGGGGGAGAGATTGAGATATTAAGATCAATGCCTCTGACTCAGTGTCCAAGCATAGCAATAACAGCCACCACAAGGAGGGATCAAGCTGGCCGGGGCCCTGCTAGTTCTCAGAAGCTTCCATTTTGTAACTGCAGTTACAAAAGTCCCCAGGTTATGAACGGGACAGTTCATACTTGCCCTTTAATGTTACGTAAATCTGCCCTGACTTTGAAATGATTGAACCAACCCCTACCTGAGACAAATGCTTCATCACAATCGCCTTCTTCGCTTACTGCACGTGCAGCCTTTAAATCACTGAAAAGGCTTCGAATATTTTCTTGTACGAAAGCCAAAAAATCCTAACCCACTGTCATCGAGTTCATTCTGATTCATAGTGACCCTGTAAGACAGAACTGCCCCATAGGGCTTCTAAGGCTATAAATCCTTACAGAAGCAGACTGCCATATCTTCCTCCCACAGAGTGGCTGGTGGGTTCGAACAACTGACCTTTCGGTTAGTAGACAAGCACTTTAACCACTGTGCTAATAGGGCTCTTCTTATTACGCTAAAGAAAGGCTAGATAAGAACCACATGCACCTGTTCGGACTTAGCTACAAATTCAACTTAAAGACATAGTTAGGAACGGATGCCACTGGCAACCCAAGGGACTACCTGTATATTGGCTTGAGATCCACTTGCTATCCAGCACTCTTTGGCAGGATCCTATACCCAGTGCATTCCTCAGGGATGTTCACCAGGGGCTGGTGTGACCCTCTCAGTTCAGGAAGGCTCCTGACTCTTTCTCTGTGGGCTGTGCCAACACCTTGAGGATGCGTTGGGTGGACTCCGTCACTACCAGCAGGGTAGTGGGCAACACAGAAAAGCCCATGTCCCTGCGTACCCAAGCAGGGTTGATGCCTGCACACAGGATGTCTTCATCAGCATAGGCCAGAGCTTGGCACCAGTCAGCATATTCACAGCAGCCTTACTACAGTGGTAAGATACAACTTATAGGTGGTCCCTGCTCTTTGGTAGGATCCTATATCCAGTAGGTAACTGTCAGTCCTACCCCTTTCACATCCCTCAGGCCTAGCCTCTCCTTGAGATCTCCCTGAGTGCTTATATCAGCATTCATCATTTCTCTCCTGAATAACTGGAAAAGATTCCTAACTGAGACCCTGGCTCCCCGCTGCAAGTTTCACCCCTCAGACCATATCATACCCAGCTTCCATGGGCATCTTCCTAATGCAAAATTTTTACTGTGTCTATGCCCAGTGAATAAAATACTCTGTGATTTTGCATTACGATAGGATATTGTCCAAATTCCTGAGCACAGCATGCATAGCCCTTGATCAGTCACCAGTAGGCAGCTACCATCTAGTTGACACCATCTCATGACCACCCCATGTGTGTCAGAGTAGCACTGTGCTCCACAGGGTTTCCAATGCCTGATTTTTCAGAAATAGATCACCAGGCCTTTTTATCCAAGGTGACTCTGGGTGGGTTGAAACCTCCAAGCTTCCTGTTAGCAGCCAAGCACATCAACCATTTGTACCACCCAGGGACCACTGATCAATAATCCTAGTTTTTGCATTCCTTCCCACCACATCCATGCTCTTGCTCCATCCACATGTAATGCTGTCTTACAACTCTGGACCTGCACTAATAGTGTTCCCTTCACCTGTAACATACTGTGACATATCACCCATCCCACTCACCTACCAGGTTAACGCATTCGAATCCTTCAAGTCTCAGCTATTATCACTGCCCCCAAGACGCTTCCCCCTCGTTTTCCCAACCAGAATTGATATACTCCCTACCTTGGAGGTTTGTCTGATCTTTATGTGTTATAATTTTCACCTGTTTCTCCCTCTAGGCTATGAGCTCCTCAAGGGCCAAAATCGTATCTTATTTGTCCCTGTGGTCCATAGCACTTAGCGTAGGGCCCAGCCCCCGAGTAAGTTGTCAGTAAATCTTTGCTAAATTGAATGGAATTGAATTTGCTTTTTGCAAAATTCAGGGACAGGAGAGGTTTAAACTAATTATTTCTCTTCCGAACCACTTGCCTGGATTATGCAAAAGGTAAAGAGTTCTATTTTTGTGGTCGGTGACATTTCAGCTCCCAAAGGGCAGCACTGGGCGCATCACTGCTCAGTCTTTTCATGCCTGTCCCTGCCAGATGAAAGCCCTGAAAGCAGGCATTTGGCACAGCTGGCCACAAACTCATCTTGTATCTAAAAAAGCATTTGGACTGCTTGGGAGCAGTATACCATTTGGGACAATTTACATGGTCCCACAAACCCAGTGCTGCTTCATTTTAAAAGGCCAGACTTTCCTTAGCCACCCTTGCCCTTCTGCTAGGCACAACTATTTCACTTGTACACCAATACCTATCTAAGTTTTGAGGATTGACCAGAGGGAGAAGCAGGCTCCCAAACCAGTGCTGTGTAAATAAACAGATATTTGGAGAAGAAGCTTGTTTATACAAATTTTCTGAGCTGCAGGCTTCCACCTCAGGATGTTGTAACTGGGTAAGGGGAAAATAATATGGTCAAATTTATCTCTTTACATATGGCTTATGTAAGATACTTTAGGACTTCTATTCGTATGAAGACCTGCTCAGCCTTCTGGAAGAAAAGATAGAAGTAGCTTTGAGATGTATGGGTAGGAGCAAAGGAACAATGTACTCCAGGAGAACATGCCCTGGGCAAGCGAAGAAAGAATTCTGAGTCTAGTGACTACTTTCAGCTTTGGATCCCAAAGTTCAGTATGGGGAAGTCAAAAGTACCACATTGATGGCACCTCACAAACATCCTCTAATGTAATTCTAGAAGAATATGTGCCCAGTTCCCTCCCAACCCCGCCCCCACACCAGGAGATGTGTAAAAATAGAAATGGTTGGGCTAACCTTTGGGTGTGGAATACTATTGTTGTTGTTAGTTGCCACAGATTTGATTACAACTCCCCATAGAACTCTTCCATATGGTTTTCTTGTCTGTAATCTTGATGGAAGCGGATCACCAGGCCTTTTTTTCTGTGGTGCTGCTGAGTAGGTGACCTGCCAAGCTTTAGGTTAGCAGTTAAGCACAAACCATTGGGGATATAATAGAGACCTGCGAACTCAAGGACAACATGATTTGGTGGAAGGAGTGTGGAGAGTGATACAGGCCAACGGAGACGGCTCATTGTTTAACCAGCTGTGCAGCCCTGAGCAGCTCACTGTCTCTGCAGTTCAGATTCCTCTCTGTAAGGTGGGAGGAATTCCCACCCACTGGAATATTGCGCCTAAGGTAGCCTAAAATGATGTGAGGAATGAACACCTAGTGCAGGTGGGGGCAAGAATACAGCAGCAAGAAGAGAGAAGGGAAAGTATCAGATGCTGCTGAATAAGGCTGCTGGGCGTGGAAAGAAAGCCCCGGGAGGTGGCAGCCATATCACAGAGACTTCCAAAAGCTGCTTGAGCTAAGAAATGAAACACCTGAGAACAAGCAGAGAAAACAAGGGACCTGGAGAGATTAGAATCCCCATTATGGCTTGTCTGGGGCCTTGAGTCCGAAGCCCAAGGACAATTTCATAAGTTCTTCCTTGTCCCACCCCCCTGGCACTCCCCAGGCAGGATGAAGTAAGAGTTGTGTAGGTTTCCTCGCAGGAAGGAATTTCTGCCCTCTCGCCACTGACACCAGGGCAGATGGAGAGGTCAGTCCCACCGCAAGGACTCAATGGCCCCTTGTTTTGCCTTGTGTAGAGCTGAATGTAAGATTTAGGCTGGATGTTTTATGTAAGGAAAAGAACCTGGAGGACTATATAATGCAAATGGGTATTCCATACATATCCACTTCCTCTCTCCAGGAAGCTGAAGAAAACTGGGCTCCTGAAACACAGAAGAGCTAAACAAAGAACTTCAGCATGCTGTCATTCTGACTTGTGCGATTCCAATTTGAATTGCACCACAAATGTAATGACTTCATTTTCCTGTGCCAGATCCCCTGAGGATTTCAGGCTTGTTTATGCCTCTCTGAAATGAAGCTCAGCCTGGCCCAAGCGAAGGGAAACACTTCTATAGGCAGGAGGCTGCCGGAGCCAAAACAAGAGCAGGGTCTATTCATGCTCCTTTGACAAACCTCATCTCCTGAGAACAAGGGAACTTTAGTCCCTAATGTTCCAGGCTTGGCAGCACATGGGGAGCTGATTTCATGTCAGGATTTAGAAATCAATGCTCAAATATAAAGCTCAATACTGGGAACCCTAAAAGCAAGCTTCCTCTTACCCAGAAACTTTGTTCCTACCCTTACCCTAACCTTAGCCCCAGCCTTGACATCGACTATAAACAATGAGGTCAGAGCTGAGATCCATACACAGAAGTCTGTTAAATATCATAAACGGTAAGTGATCTCATTTGCTTGGTTTGCCACATGTGTATGCACTCTTAAAGGGCTAATAGTAACCCGTATTCTTTTACCAATACAGATATCTGTTGGTTTGATATTTGTTGACCACCTACCACATAATAGGAGTCCCTGAGTGGTGCACACGGTAAAGTGCTTGTATATTAACTGAAAGGTAGGCAGTTTGAATCTGCCTAGAGGCTCTCAGAAGAAAGGCCTGGCGATCTACTTCTGAAAGATCACAGCCACTGAAAACCTTATGGAGCACAGTTCTACTCAGACACATATGGGGCTGCCCTGAGTTGCATTCAACTCAACAGCAATTGATTTGGTTTCGTTTACCATAATATAACAGGAACTGAGAATACAGAGAAAAAAAAAAAGAAACAAGGAAACAACCAAACGTGATTCCTCTCCTCCCTGTTCCGACTTTGACAGACCTCGTGGTGATAGTTTGAAATCAAGTTCTGCTCCTCCCATATGTGGTGTTCACAGTTCATATTTTATACTATTGTTGGAAAGAACACATAAGATAATGGTGGCCAAGGCCCTGCACAAATGGCACTCACCTTTTTATCCTGTTGCCATTCCCATTTGGTCAGGTTTATGAGGATACACTCTGTACCCCTTGCTTTTCTTCAGTTTTCTTAAGGAATTAACTGAAGAATTACAATGATGTCACGTTGTAAGCTGCAGAACTCTGCATCATGTGAGAAAATTAAGTGGTTTGCACCTTTCAATGCTAATTAAGCCAAGGCAACGGGTGAATGTTCCCTGAGTGGCTCAAATGGTTAAATGTTCGACTACTAACTGAAAAGCTGGAGGTTTGAATGTACCCAGAGACATCTCGGAAGAAAGGGCTGGTGATCTATTTCCCAAAGATCACAGCCATTGAAAACTCTGTGAAGTATATAGCTCTGCTAGGACATGCATGGGGTCGCTATTAGTCATATTTGACTGGAAGACAACTGGTTTGGCATTTTTTGTTTTGTTTTTTGGCATGTCAGGCAGGATGATACAGTGAGTATTCCAAACCAGAAATCAAGAAGCTATCTTCTAAGCGAAAGAATTGTTTGCATATCCTTAACTAAGCAATTGAAATGCCCAGTCCCAAGAATCTTGTGAATGTAAATAGACCCATGTTAATTTTCTACCCAAAAGACTTCATGTAACGGTATAGAAAAGGCAATAGAATTTGGAGATAATTTCAGAAAGGAGATGGAATTGGAGGAGATTTTAGAAGTGTCCAGGAGAATTTATTTAATCAGACTCATAATAAAAAGTCAAAGCCCTTCCATCTCCAAATTCTTGCATATCAACTTGCACTCACGTAATAAGGTTTTCGGGTTAGCGAATTACATTTCCCTCTTATTATGCAGTTAGTTGAAATGAATTTCTTTCACTAATCTCTGTGCAATAAACCAAAATGATAAAGAAACGTGTTTGTAAATGATAGCATCTCCTGGTCCAGATGTTCCGCATCACAGCTTGGCCAAATGTCCCTTTAAGGGAGAAAAAGCAAGGGAGATGGCTCTGTGGTTGCTATTCCAGACTAGCAATGAGCATTCCTAGGCTTGTGGACAAAGTAGAGTGTAACGGAGCAGAAGCAGTCATGGGACTCAGGAGTCCTGGATCCTAACCCCAACTCTACCATGTACTCGTTGGGAGCCCTGACCCCAGAGCACAGAGGTGTACCAAGACTACTGGATGCCAGTCTTGCAATAGTTATGTGATTAGGGATTTAAAAACTTCATTTTGTCGATAAACACAGGATCAGAGAAGTTAAATAACTTTCCCAAGGTCACACAGACTGTCTGACTCCAGATTCCAGGCTCCTTCTACTACAAAGCACTCTATGGATCATGTCTTCTCTCAAGTCCTTGTTTTTTCCAACTGAACAATGAGAGAAGAGGACCAAGTTGTTTCTACTGTCTCTTCCAGGTTTAAAAAAAAAAAAAAAGCTATGAAAGTATAAGATTTTTCAATGATCAACCCTAATATATCTCTAGAAAAATGCAAAAGAGACACAAAATGCTGATTGAGCATTAATCTGATAAAAAGAATTGGAGCTTCAAACATTATATACAAAGGAAAAGAAGCCCAAGATTGAGAATTTTCACGAAGGTATTGCAAATATAAGCAACGCACTTCATATTCTTTATTTGTCTAAGAGTGGACTAAGCCCCATGGGGGAGGGAAGGAAAAAGCTAATTAAAGAGAAGTGAAGTCATAGAACCTTGCTTTCAGGTCTGTCTTCTACAAGTATAGCATTGCTCTGAAATATAGGAAAAATTCTGCACATAATATGTATTAAAGTAGCTATTGAACTAAAAAACAATGTTAATTGAGAAAAGGAAGACATCTTAAAATATTATTATCGCCTTTAGTTAATTTGGAGCCCTGCTAGTGCAGTGGTCAAGAGCTTGGCTGCTAACCGAAAGTTTGGCAGTTTGAATCCACCAGAAGTTCTTTGGAAACCCTACGGGGCGCTTCTAGTCTGTCCTATAGGGTCGCTATGAGTCAGAATCAACTCAACAGCAATAGGTTTGGGGTTTTTTTGGTTTATTTAATCTGGCATTTTACAGTTTATCAATAAAGTTCACATCTAAAATCTCATAGGTTACCCATAATAGCTCCTTGAGATACATGAGGCAATTATTATTATCATCATTTTCAGTAGATAAGGAATAGGGTGGTCACTGAATCTAAGTAACTTCTCCAAGTTCAAATGACTACTAAATCTAAATCTGGGGCACAATTTTTTTTTTTAATTCCACTTTGTCTCCACAGTGCTTAGTCTCATATGTGACAAACAGCTGGCATTTAGCAAATGTTTTAATGAATAAAAAATCTTCAAATTAGAAACTCTCATAAGGATGCTGAAATCATTCTTGTCTTTATACAATAGGTGGAATATGCATCTGTCTGCTTGGTTCACTGAAATTGAAGGTTGAAGTTTCCTGGGAAGGCTACCTTTAACTGAAATTATATCTGCCTCAGTCATCTAGTGCTGCTGTAACATAAATACCACACATGGATGTCTTCAACAAACAGAAATTTATTCGCTCACAGTCTAGTAGGCTGGAAGTCCAATTCAGGGCATCTGCTCCAGGGGAGGGCCTTCTCTCACTGTCAGCTCTGGAGGAAGGTCCTTATCATCAGTTTTCCTCTGGACTAGGAGCTTCTCAGCACAGGGACCCCAGGTCCAAAGGACACACTGTTCTCCTGACACTACTTTTTTGGTGGCATGAGATACCCCTGTCTCTCTGCTGGCCTCTCTCTTTTATATCTCTAAAGAGATTGACTTAAAACACAACCTAATCTTGTAATTGAGTACTGTTTGTTAACACAATTGCCTCTAATCCCACCTCATTAACATCATAGAGTTAGGATGGATTAGGACACATAGGAAAATCAAGTCTGATGACAAAATGGTGGACAATCACACAATACTGGGACTCATGCGCTCGTAAAGTTGACACACAAATTTTGGGGGGACAATATTCAATCCATAACAATAAAATTAGAAATAAATAATCTCTTTTCAATGCCCTAGAGGAGAGAATATAGTTGCCAACCGATGGGTTCAATAACGTTGGAGTAAAAGAAAGAATTGATCAAACCAACATAATTTCCAAAAAACATTTAATGAGCAAATATGTTCTAATCCCTTGGCAATACACTAAGAACACCAAGGTAAATGAAGCACAGTGACTTCCCTCAGAAAGTTTGTAGTCTAAGGATTGGAAACAGACCAGTGACTTATAAAATGACACGAGGTCTGATACTGCTAGAATGGTGATATGACCTTACACAATTAAATAAAAAACCAGGGAAGGTAAGCCTAATACTGCCTCTAGGAGACTGGGCAGTGACAAAGTGTAGTCTTGGATCTGTAACAAAACTGGTTGCTAGAACTATGCCATTTTTAAAGCTGGAAATGATTGCAAGATAACTTTTCATTCAATCTCATTAAACCAAAAGGTAAGTCAAACTCTGCAATATGCAGATGACACAACCTTGCTTGCTGAAAACCAAGAGGACTTGAAGCACTTATTGATGAAGACCAAAGGCTACAGCCTTCAGTACGGATTATACCACAAAATAAAGAAAATAAAAATCCTCACAAATGGACCAATAAACAACACCACGATAAATGGAGAAAATATTGAAGTTGTCAAGGATTTCATTTTACTTGGTTCCACGATCAACGCCCAGGGGAACCAGCAGTCAAGAAATCAAATGACATATTGCATTGAGCAAATTGGCTGCAACAGATCTCTTGAAAGTGTTCAAAAGCAAAGATGTCACTTTAAGGACTAAAGTGCACCTAACTCAAGCAATGGTATTTTCAATTACCTCGTATGTATGTGAAAGCTGGACAGTGGATAAGGAAGACTGGAGAAGAACTGACACACTTGAGTTGTGGTATTGGCCAAGAATATTGAATATACCATGGACTGCCAGAAGAACGAACAAATCTGTCTTGGAAAAAGTATAGCCAGGATGTTCCTTAGAAGTGAGGATGGCTAGACTTTATCTCATGTACTTTGGGCATGTTATCAGGAGGGACCAGTCCCTGGAGAAGGACATCATGTTTGGTAAATTAGAGGGTAAACGAAAACGAAGACCCTCAGTGAGATGGATTGACACAATGGCTGCAACAATGGGCTCAAACATAGCAAGGATTGTGAGGATGGTGCAGGACCAGGCAGTGTTTCGTTTTGTTGCACATAGGGTCACTATGAGTCAGAACTGACTTGACAGCACCGAACAACAACAAGTCAAACCCAGAGAGGGGAAATGACATTCACATGATCACACAGGGGTGATTTCAAGAGTAGAACGCAAGTAGAATGCTGATAACAATCAGCCACATGTGTGGAACACGTGTAGCACCCAGGGACTCTAGGCATATAACCAATTGCCGTCAAGTCAATTCTGACACATAATGACCCTATAGGACTGAGTAGAACCACCCTACAGGGTTTCCAAGGAGCAGCTGGTAGATCTGAACTGCCAAACTTTTCGTTAGCAGCCAAGCTTTTAATTTAACCACAGCGTCACCAGGGTTCCCCAAGGAATATATTACCCCTACTACATAGAATTGAGAAAGAGTCAACTACATAATGATGGACCCAGAATTTGATCCCAGACCTGTCTGCCTGCCTTTCTCCAAGCTCACTCCCTCAGTGGTAGGTTTACAAGTCCATCAGTGTATGGGATGTATCTCAGTTATCTAGTCCTGCCATAACAGAAATACCATATGTGGATGGCTTTAACAAAGAGAAATTTATTTTCTCACAGTATAGTAGGTTAAAAGCCCAAATTCAGGACACTGGCTCCAGGGGAAGGTTCTTCCTCTCTGTCAGCTCTGGAGGACAGTCCTCATTCTCAATCTTCCCCTGGTTGAGGACTTCTCGGGCACAGGGATCCAAGGTCCAAAGGATGCGCTCTGCTCCTGGTGCTGCTTTCTTGGTGGTGTCAGGTCTCCAACTCTGCTTGCTTCCCTTTCCTTTTATCTCTTGAGATCAGGGAGGTGACCTGAATAAGGGCGGTGTTACAATCCCACCCTAACCCTCTCAACAAAAAATTGCAATCACAAAATGGAAGATAACCACACAATACTGGGAATCATGGACTAACCAAGTTGACACATATTTTGGGGGGGACACAATTCAATCCATGACAGGATGGAAGCTGAATGCCATTGAAGAATCCCAGCTCCACTCGCCCTTTTACAGATGGCTGTCTGGGACATCATGTCCCACTGTGCACGTGATACGGTGGGCTCAGAGCTGTAGTCTTCAAGGAGTAGCGAGGTCATTCACCATCGCACTCAGAACTGACCAGACATTTGGATGTGATTTGGTTCAGTTTAGAGGCCATACAAATTGAAGGAGGTGGCAATTCACAAATCATTCTGGGGAGAATAATGGAAATGACTGTTGTGCTCTGGTCACCCAGAGCCATTAACAGCCTTGGTCAACGATGATTTCATTACAGACCTGTCTAAAGCAAGGGAATGTATGAGCTGGCCTCTCTTGGCTCCTCCACTCACGTGCCCTTGGGACTGTCTTTATTGGGTTGAGGTGGTAGGAACTGAGATATACATCTCATCTGGGGTGATTTGTTTTGTATATCCTTTAAGATTCATGAAACAGATTGTTAGAACAGATTTTTTTATTTTCCTTTTTGTTATGTTTTAATATTATAGGGTACGAAATGGCATGAAAAGAACTATTTGAAATCTGCTATATTCTTCCTTATTTTAAACTGCCTCTCATCTACACATATCCACATATGGTGCTTGAGATACTGAAATGAGTTAAGTAGGCAACACAAAACCTTTAGAAGGGGGAAGATTTCCCTTTCTGATGTGGCCAAATAGCTTCACCAAGGCTGTCCTATGGCACAGAGAATTGATAAACGTGTTCTAATTTTTATGCTCATAATTTATAGCAAAAATTAAAGTTCCCTTTCACAACAGATTGGTAAGTTCAATAAATCATGCTGTCCTACTGCAGTCAGTGTCTATACATTGCCGTTTTATGTCATGGAAGTTAGCAGGGATGTTTTATGTGGTTATTGACTTATGTCTAGGATTTTGACCTTGAGGCTCTTGGTCAATCCAACTGGAATATTAATACTACTACTAATAATAATAATATAAAAACTTTCTCTGAACACTTACTAGGTGAAAAAGTGCTGTGCAAGAACTATGGATAAATTTTCTGTCCTGCAGAAGCTCACAGATGGATAGTAACCAAGATATACAAATCAAATTTCCACCCAGCAAGCAGGCATGCAATATAATATGGCTCTCTTTCCAGAGAGGACAGTGATGTCTGGGTGGAAATAAATGAGGTAAGCTGTGGAAAACCTTACTGACATCCTTATTTGGAGAGATAAGGACTAGGGTTGTGGACAGATAAGGGAAAATATGCAAAACACATTATGGGTTCCCATTTTCTATCCATGAGATTTGCTATCTTCCACCCCTTACCCACTGCTGTCAAGTTGATTCCGACTCACAGAAACCCTACAGGACAGTGCAGAACTGCCCTATAGGGCTTCCAATTCTTTAAACCTTTGTGGAAGCAGACTGCCACATATTTCTCCTGCGGGGTGGCT
This sequence comes from Loxodonta africana, assembly GCF_030014295.1. Lineage (NCBI taxonomy): Eukaryota > Metazoa > Chordata > Mammalia > Proboscidea > Elephantidae > Loxodonta > Loxodonta africana. The sequence continues at coordinate 23,263,493 of NC_087353.1, read as the reverse complement.
GGCAGTTTCAAACAGCCAACCTTTCAGTTAGCTGCAGAGTGTTTAACCATTGCACCATCAGGGCTCCTTAAACCCAGAACCCAGTGCCGTCGAGTCGATTCTCACTCATAGCGACCCTATAGGACAGAGTAGAACTGTTCCATAGAGTTTCCAAGGAGCGCCTGGTGGATTCGAACTGCCAACCCTTTGGTTAGCAGCCGTAGCACTTAACCACCACACCACCTTTATGAGGAGTAATTGTACCAGCTAGGTGAGAGAGAGAGAGAAGAAAAGAGAGGAGAGGAGGGGAGGGGAGAAGGAGAGAGGAGAAGGGAGGGATGTGGGAGATCGATTTAAAAGTTCAGAAGGGTGAAATTTAAACATATGTAGACATCACAAACCAAAAGCCAAGAACCACAATCCATTTACATTAAAATGGCAGAATTAGTCACCCAAAACAGGAGAACAGAGTAAAGTAAGAATATGCGGAAAACTTCACAGTGATGATCAGCCTCCACTCTGATGGGATTTCAACACAATTAGAGATCAAGAAAATGGAGCCAGTGACATCAACTGAAGCCCAGTGTCCTAGCTCTGTTCCAACTCTGTAAGGCAGCTGAAGGACTGAACAAAGGCTTAAGCCACCGTCATCCAACCTTCTAGCCTATGTTCGATTCAGCCACACCATTTTTGGCTATTGTCGTTAGCTGTTATGAAGTTGTCCCTAATTTGTGGCGACAATTGACTCATGGTGAACCCATGCACAATGGAATCAGACCTTTGTGACCCATAGAATTTTCATTGACTTATTTTCAGAAGTAGAGTATCGAGCCTTACTTCCTACCTGTCATAGTCTGGACACTCCACTGAAACCTGCTCAGCATCGTAGCAACACACAAACCTCCATTGACAGACAGGTGATGGCTATGTATGTGGCGCATTGCTGGGAATCAAACCTAGGTCTTCCTAAGGGAAGGCAAGAATTCTACCATTGAACCACCAACAACCTATTTTTAGCAATTAATCATTTTAATTGCAATGGCCTATGTAAAAATTAATGTCAAAAGATTATATTAAATCAAAAGAGGGACCCAAATTATGAATACTCTGGGAAAAAATACAATTTACAGAGAACAGGTGCAAATTTTAGATACCACCACTTTTTATTTCCAACACAATTGAAGTGGATGTCATCTTTTGATGAAATTACTAAGACTTGGAGATTAAAAAAAAAAGATACGAACAAGTGTCCAGGCAAAAACAGATCATCTAGAAAACTGAAAAAAATAAATGGGCTCAGAACTTACCACGACAATGTTAGATGATAGAAAACAATAATAATAAAAAAAATTACCTGTGGATTTTGAGAAAAATAAATTTGTGACCCTAGAGTTCTGCATACAGCTGTATTCTCAGATATAAAAGGAGAATGGAAAAATATTACCAATATACTGTTTTTGAAAAATCTAGTTTAAGATGTATCCCACCTGTCATGAATTGAACTGTGTTCCCCCAAAATATGTGTCAACTTGGTTAGGCCATGATTCTCAGTACTGTGTGGTTGTCCCCCATTTCGTGATCGATGTAATCTTCCCATGTGTTGTAAATTCTAACCTCTGCCTGTGGTTAATGAGGCAAGATTATATTATGTTAAAGAGGATTAAGGCAGGATATAACACCCTTATTCAGGTCACATCCCTTATCCAATGTAAAGGGAGTTTCCCTGGGATGTGGACTGCATCATCTTTTATCTGATGAGAGATAAAAGGGAAGAGAAGCAAGCAGAGAGTGGGGGATCTCATACCACCAAGAAAGTAGTGCCAGGAGAAGATCATGGACTCAGAGTCCCTGTGCTGAGTCCTAGTCCAGAGGAAGATTGATGACAAGGACTTTCCTCCAGAACCAACACAGAGAGAAAGCCTTCCCCTGGTGCTGATGCCCTGAATTTGGAGTCTAAACTCTTAAACTGTAAGAGAGTAAATTTCTTTTTGTTAAAGCCATCCACTTGCAGTATTTCTGTTACAGCAGCCCTAGATGACTCAGACACCACCCAATGGAGAAATTTCATTTTGCAAGATAAAGGTAAGGTAATTCACATGTAGGTAATGTGTACAGTGAAATAATTGGGACGTTTAACCCATTAAAAAGGAATTATGCCTCAAGTTTCTAAGACTTTTGATACATATTGCTAAATTACTTTTATTTAGGTCCTAGCACCTCATACTCCAACCACTTGTATATGAACTCAGTCTTAAAGATTTATTTTTTTGCAGTATGCCAGGATGAAGAGCCTTGTTTTTATTGGTTGTACATTTTTATTCACTAATCAGGAGGGAAAGACTCGTTTATATATTTGTTAGGAGCCCTGGTGGCACAACGTTTAAGTGTTTGGCTGGTAACTGAAAGGTTGGCAGTTCAAACCCACCCAGTAACTACAAGGGAGAAAGGCCTACAATCTGCTCCTTTAAAAATTATTGTTGTTGTGTGCTGTTGGGTTGATTCTAACTCATAACGACTCTATAGGACAGAATAGAACTACCCCATAGGGTTTCCTAGGCTGTAATCTTTACAGGAGGAAATTGCCTGGTCTTTTCTTCTGAGGAGCTGCTGGTGGGTTCGAACCACCAACCTTTCGGTTAACAGCAAAGTGCTTTAACCATGGCCGCCAGGGCATAGAATACACTATGAGGCAGTTCTCTGGCACATGGAGTTGCTATTAGTTGAAACTGACTCAACGGCACCTAACAACAACTACGTTTGTTAGCCACCTTTCAACTTTCTAACGGCTTATCATACCCATGCCCTGTCTCTGTGTGGAACTAGTCCATACCAGCCAGCCTAGATCCCAAACCAAACCCACAGCCATGGAGCCAATTTCAACTCATAGTGACCCCACAGGGCTCCCAAGGCTGTAAATCTCTATGGAAGCACACTGCCACACCTGGTGGCATAGAGCTGCTGGAGGTTCTGAACTGCTATCCTTTCAGTTAGTAGTTGATCCTTAACCACTGTGCCACTAGGGCTCCTTAAGCCTAGATACAAAAAAAAAAAGCAAACCCATTGCCTTCGAGTCAATTCTGACTCATAGTGGCCCTATAGGACAGAGTAGAACTGCCCCATGGAGTTTCCAAGGAGCACCTGGTAGATTCAAACTGCCAACCTTTTGGTTAGCACCTGTAGCACTTAACCACTATGCCACCAGGATTTCCAAGCCTAGATAGGAGAAGATAAAAGAGGAAAGGAGTGGCTCTCCTAATTTCTGGTTTCTTCCTACAGACATCAAAGCATGTCTTCACTGCACAGGACCTGTGGGCCTATGCATGTGTTCACCATGATGCCCCTTCTCCAACATGGAAGCTGGGCAGGACCATCCCAGCACAAGGCTGGGGTCCAGAGAAGACCGTGGCAATATTCCTTAACCCATGGCATTATTATGGGCCAACAGCGGGTGATTCCCAAATCAAATATGGTACCCAGCAGCAAGGCTTCAGACCCTGCTTCAGGCCCAATATAATGACCTCCCAGGAAGGCTGGAAAAAGGTGGGAAAGACATGCCTCCCCTGAATTGACAACTGAGGATGAGACACTTACTGGGGGGTTAGTTGTTTGCCCAGGAGCCCCGGTGGCACAGTGTTTAAGCACTCAGCTGCTAACCAAAAGATCAGCGGCTCAAACTCATCAGCATATCTGGCAGTCTGCTTCCATAAAGACGTCTAGCTTTGGAAACTCTATGGGGGAGTTCTACTCTGTTCTGTAGGGTCACTATGAATGGAAATCAACTCGACGCCATTGGGTTTGGGCTTAGCTGTTTGCCTTTGGCAGAGTCTGCCTCTGTCTCTAGAAGTATATAGGTGAGTGGTCGCCTCTCTAGATTACTCGCTCTAGTATTTGAAACGCCCGTGTATTCCTCAGCAGGGCAGAATCAGGTAACTGGGAGAAGACATCTAGTACAGCATCTTGTACTCAGTGGAAGTTACTTTTTGTTCCAAACAGCTGCTTTGATTTTGTGACACAAGCCATGCAGGAGGCACTGCATCTGGTGCTGACCACAAATTATTAAGTCTCATTGTCACAGTCATGGCCACCCTAGTGCTGAAAATATGAGAGGCATCCTGAACTTGCTTTTGATTTCCTTGTGTAATGACTTAATTACATGAAGACAAAACAGGCTCCTAGCAATCTTATGGCAGGTAGGTGAATTCCTTCCATTCAACAATTTCTAGCTTCTTTTAAAGTCTAAGTAGCTAAACTAGGAGAAATCGGAGAGACTGGCTGGATTAAAAACCAATTCCCATCGAGTAGACTCATGGCAACCCTATGTGTGTCAGCATAGAACTGTGCTCCATAGCAATTTCAATAACTGATATTTCAGAAGTATCACCAGGCCTTTCTTCTGAGGTCCCCCTGGGTGGTCTCGAGCTTCCAACCTTTCCGTTAGCAGCTGAGCATGTTAACCATTTGTACCACCCAGGGATTCCCCAACTGGAATACAGGGCCTTATTTACAGATGAGGAGCATGAGGCCCAGTAAGGGGAGAGACTTGTCCACGCTCACATGAACAGCTAATGACGATGCTGAGACTAGAACCATTGCTCCTGATTTCGGGTTCACTGGGCTTTCCCTTAGCAGGTCATTTTTTGTCCTACCAACAGCGCGATAAACAAACTTATTCCGCATGTTTGTTTTTCATGGAGGTAGCTTCACAGGGGCAAGGAGAGTGTCTCTAGGCAGTTGTGTCCTCAACACATGGCATGGGGCTGGGCACAGAGTAGGTGCTTAATAAGTGTTTGCTGGGCTGGGTTGAGCTGCACTTCTAATGCATATTCCACCCACAGCAGCCCTGGGCTTGGCTGTGCTGTCTCTCCACACGTGCTTCTTCTCTGCACAAGCCCCTCACCTCCCCATCACCCCGCAGAACCACAAAACCACAAAGCAACCAGGCAGCAGGGGGTGACGCTGTGGAAGTGCAGACACATTAAAAGACCCCGGGTCTGTTTGCTTTTGTCTGTTGAAACCTGACAACAGCTTAAATCTATTTATCTTGAAAACCCTCAAAGATAATACCAACAGTTAGCAGGAGGGGGATTAGTCATAGGCAAACATGTTTTCCTGATATTGCCCCAAGAAAAATACCCTCCCTTCAAAATTCTCTGGTTTCAGCATCACCCATTTTAAGGAACATTAGGTCAAGACCCCAAGATTCTGATTTCATCAGAACTTCTGCCGTGAGAAAATGCTGGGTTGGTCAGGCCCCACCAGATCTCGGAGGATGCTTGAAATTTACCAGCATTTCCACCTTATACACATGAAATTTTCAATATGCCTGGCACCCCATCCAGATCATATCAGCTATTATGAAGACAAAATTGTTTGAATGACTAAATTTGCATCTCTTTGTTTTTTACAACCTTGTTTAGTAGGCAATATGAATGGACATCTTGACTGCATGTATATTAAAATAATAATTACCACTGGGGACATAGTGATAAATTAGACATAGTCCCTGCTATTATGGGACTTCAAATGGAGGAGACAAACATGAATAAGGCAGTATGAGCTATGGCTGAGGTAACTGAGCATCTCTTAAGTGCTGTGGCTGAGGGAGGTAACACAGCACCTCATCAATGCTGTGGATGAGGTAACCAAGCATCTCTTCAGTGCTATGGCTGAGGTAGCCAAGCATCTCATCAATGCTTTGAAAAGGGACAGGTAACTCTGACTGAATGTCAAAGAAGGCTTCTCAGAAGATGCAGACTAGAAATAGAGAAGAATTAATTAAGTGCAAAAGAAGTGAGCACGCAGAGGGAGGAACACCGAAGAGAGATATTCTTCCTCACCAGAGCATAAGCGCTGTGAGGGCAGAGCCGTACTGCTCTTACGCACTGCTTGATTTTTAGCTCCTAGAACAAAGTTTGGGTCAGTGATCAATAAATATTATCACATTTTGTAGGTACTGACATGGAAAACTTGAAAGAGTTTTGAGTGTTTTAACAAGTGGGAGATGACAGTAAAGAAGTCTAAGACTCGTTTTTGATAAATGAGCTGTATTTGTTGAACAGCGGATACAAACGATAAAGAACAAAGAGTGGTTCATAATATGAACAGAACCCCAGACGCAGGAGGACTAACCAGAGGTCATGCCTGTGAAGCGAAGGAAAAGTTGGAAAGGAAAGTACAAACAAAGGCATACACACTACACAGTAACAGACAGTCTCTGCGAATGCTTGAAACACCCACTGTGGCATTTTGGCAGTCAGAGCTCCAGGACGAGGCAAGCTTGGGCCCACCTGCCAATTGTATAATAATCCTCCAACCATTTGGTAGCCTCTGAATCCTCCCTCTTCCTGATGGTTGATACTCAACTAGTTTCCAATGCTTACTGATTAAACAGGTTCCTGGGTGGTGTAAACTCTTTTCATTCAACTACTGATTGGAAGGTTGGTGGTTCAAATCCAACCAGCAACCCTGTAGAAAAGAGGCCTGGCAATCTACTTCAGTAAGACTATAGTCATTGAAAATCCTGTGGAGCAGTTCTACTTTGAAACACATGGGGTCACCATGAGTTGGAATTTACTCAATGGCAACGCCTTTGATTTTTGGTTTTATTGATTAAACACCAGCACTACCTCTTGAACCCATCCTCTACTCACATATCCATCATCACTGCCCTATTCCAGGCCTTGTTGGCTGTCACCTGGACAATTGATGCAAAATTTTGACCCCACGTACCCCAGATAGTCTATCCTAAAAGTGATTACGGTATTCTCCTACTCAAACCCACTCCAGGCTTCCCTTTGCCTACCAAGGAAAACGCTGTTTTTTGATCCACCATCCAAGGCCCTCCACATTGTGTCCCCAATTTTGACAGCCAGCCTCATTTCCCACCACCAGCCTTACATATCCTGCTTCCACCAGATTGCTCTCTCTCAAGTCTCCATGCACTCTCTCTGTTTTCTTAACTAGAAACCCCATTCATCATTTACCTCTGTTACCATCTTCTCTGCAAAATCATCCCTCGTTACCTCCTCTGAATACTCAAGGGAATTTGATTTGAAATCCTTTTATGATAACTATCATTTTCTACCTTATATTATGATCATCTATGCACATATCTTATTTTTTCTATTAGACCCAGAGTTCTCTAAGAGTAGACTTGTATTATGTTTAACCCTCCAGAGACTTAGTCCTTTATTTGACCTAATTTGTAATTCAGTAAAAGGAAATGAATAAATGAATGAGTACGTGGCTTTAATTATTACATAAAATAAGCCCAAGATAAATATCACCCTAGAGTCCCTGGAAGTAGACAGTCAGGCATTGGGAGGAGGTTATTTATACCTTGTTTTAGCTGGAGAAGTATTCTGGAACAGTTAATGATTATTTAAATACAAATTGTCTGATTGTTTCTCCCATCTAAGACTGCAAATCAATGCTAATTGCACAAGATAAAGAGAACGTGGACACACATATTCCAATGGATTACTAAAATAACAAATGAAGTGCATATCCTCTGAGAAAACCATACTACTATAAACACACTGTAAGCATATATATGTGAGACTCTTGACACTTTGTGAAAAACTTTCAAATAGTGCAATGTAGTCTGTGAGAACCCCCGTACTTCTGGTTGTTAGACTCAGAAACAACAACTAATGGTAAGAGCTAACATTTATCAGTCACTCTAATTTTTTTTTTCTATGTGTTCAACACCTTCCATGTGATTTACATGGGTAACCAAATGGTTAAATGCTCGACTACTAGCCAATAGGTTGGCAGTTTGGACCCATCCAGAGGTGCATTAGAAGACAGGCCTAGCAATCTGCTTCCAAAAGGTCACAGCCTTGAAAACATTATGGAGCAGTTCCACTCTGCACATATGGGGTTTCCATGGGTTGGAATCAACTCAACAGCAACTAACAACAAGTAGTATCTAACTTCAGCCTTAAAACATGCCCACGAGTTATACACTAATATTTTCCATTTTATAGATAAAAAATCTCAAAACAGAAAAACTAAATTAACTTTCCTAAGATTGAAGATATTTCCAGTGAATAACGATAATCTAGATTGAACCCCTTTTCGTATTAGATAGGGAGAAATTGCCTTTGCAAGTTAAGAACAATGAAATCGCTGCTGCCTAGTCTTGTGGTTATCAAACTGTATTTAATAGCCTCACATGAAAGAGAAGGTGATTACTGAAGCCCTACATCAACATGAGCTTCCCTGAGCAAGACTTTCAACTCAGGGCTAGGTGTCCACTGTGCTATAAGGCTGTTCAGACCCCTATTTTAAGTTGATCGATCCTCTTTTTTAGTTTTATCCAGGAGTAGTAATGCTTTAAATAGAGGTAAAGTGTTATATTAATGATTAAAGGATTAGAAAAGAAAAAAGAGAATGTCATGGGTGCTTAGTTTTCCATTTATAGGACGTACAGGTCTAGCTGTGAAACCTGGACATACTTTTTGGGAGACATGTCAATCCTTGCTATCTCTGCATTTTCTCATCCCAGTCACTGATACAAAGTACCACCAGGCTTCATCTCTACTATTCCACTGGACTGACTTTCACAAAGGGTCTCTATGTCTGTACAGGTTACAAAATCCGCTGGACACTATCTAGATCTTGATCTACCATACCCATCCTGCCCTATTCCGCTTCCTTCCTAAAACAGTTTCTTCCCTCAGTTTCAAAGCCCATCTCCCCAAGTTTTCCTCCTAGCCCTCTAAGTGTTCCTTCGGCATCTCCTTTTTATTATGTCATCCTTTAAATGTCAGTTTCCTTCATGGTTCCTTCCGTATCTCTCTTTTTTTCTCACTCTGTCAAATTTTCACCTTGAAATTTTATTCATTCCCAGAGATATCATTCCAGCCCAGCTCTCTTTCCTGGATTCCAGTTACCTAGAGGACATCTCTACTTGGATGTCCCAGAGTTATTTTAAAGTGAACACAGTTAATCTCCTCTTATCCCCTGAACTTCTTCTTCCTCCTTTGTCCCATCTTGGTGAAAGGAGCCACATCAATCAAGAATTCTATCTGGAAATCTATGTACCCTCCTAGACTCATCCCCATCCTTTGGACACCGCTTCCCATCACACACAGGAAGTCCTAAATCTTCTATTCTTAAACTCTTCTTGTTCTTTCAATTTATCTCCACGCTCTCTGCTTTCAAATTAGTTCACACCACCTTTATCTCTTGCCAGCTTTACAAACAGCCTTCAATCCTTCCATTGTGCTTTCCCACCTTCATCCTACTCCACTTCAATCTAATCTCTATCAGCAGTTGGCGATTTCTGGTCATGTCACTTCCTTGTTCTAACTCCTCAGTGTCGCACAATTGCATCAGGGGAGAATCTAGACCTCCCTCACAACATACAGTGATCCTCCATGATCTGACCCCTTCCTTTCCAGCTTTATCTTTTCTGGCATCTCACTTGCAATTTAACTTTCAGACATTCTGAACTGCTAGCAGTTCATGAATTTGTTGGGATCCTGCACTTCTAAGTTTTGTCACATGTCATTTCTTTGATCTAAATCCTCCCTCCAAGCCTTTTATTGACTGATTCTCATATATAGACGTAATATTCCTCTTCTGAGAAGACTCCCTAAGCCTCTCCATCACCTTCCAAGAGTTGGCTAAATACTCTTTCCATGTGTTCTCAGAGGACATTTAACTCTTACCTATTGCAGCATTTAACACCCTCTTATGGTGGTCCGGAAACTGGTGGCATAGTGATTAAGAGCTATGGCTGCTAATCAAAGGGTCAGCAGTTGGACTCCACCAGATGTTCATTGGAAACCCAATGGAGAGGTTCTACTCTGTCTTGTAGGGTCTCTATGAGTTGGAATCGACTCGATGGCAACAGGTTTGAGTTTTTTTGGTTTGTGGTGGTCCATTTATTCCACTTGTCTCTCCCCCATGATCTACATGCAGAGTCTGGATTTCATTCATAGTTACAAGTCCTGTGCATAAAACAGTGCCTAGAACAAATATTTTCTGAAATCATTGAACAAATAAATGATTTCAGCATAGGTTTGCTGCCCATCTTTCATGAGCTTACAGCTCATTCCGTGCCTGATTGATCCATTAAGTCAGGGTTCAGCAGATCAAGATATCTTGTAATTTCAGGATCTTGAAAGCTGTGGGAACCACATGAGTTCTTATCACACAATGACTCACACCTTCCCCGAGTTTCACTTTTAATTTTACGATTCAAATCAGAAAACCTGCTTCTTGGGTAACTCAATTCTCAACTTGGCCTAAGCAAAATGTATTTGCATGATTTCCCCCCACTATTACCTCTTTCCTTGATTCAAGATGCTCTTTTTCATCTTGCTGTTTACAGTGTCATTTCATTAAAGTATGGTGGACGTATAAATAATAAATCAATCCCCCCTGCTTCCCAAAAATATTTGATATAGCAAAATGTATGAGTTAACAACTCCCTTTTCCTCTCTTCAAGATTCTTTTGACTCTGTAAATATTATTGAGCTTTGATCCCCGAGGGCCTATTCTGTACTACAATAAATTTTAAGGGATTCACTCTGGAAAGAAGCCCATGTAAATAAGTGAAAGTTGAATTTTCATTATGTGTGTGTGTGTGTGTGTGCATGTATGTGTGTATGCATGTGTATGTGCATGAAGTCTTTCACAGTTATAGGTTTTCTGTTACACACTTGCAGTTTAATAGTGACTATCCTTCTATCCTTCATTCAATCAACAAATATCTGAGTGTCAAATGCTCACCAAGTATTGTTACATGGATTGAAGATTCAGAGATGAATGAGGTCCAGGTCTTGCCCCTACAATGTCTGCCAGAGGAGCAAAATTCAAACAAACAAATGAAAAAACAGTATTACATAAATATAGGATGAGCACAGTTCTCCCAGAACATCAAATCCATACCTCTATTATTATTTGTGAATTTTTTTTTTTACTTGTACTAAACTGCTGACCATGAATCTCTCTGATTTGCTTATGAAGACTTGAATGAAATTCTTTAATTATTATGTTTTAACTCATTAGGGCTTTGTTGTTTATTACTTGTAAAACCAAACCCATTGCCGCCAAGTTGATTCCGACTCATAGCAATCCTATAGAACAGAGTAGAACTGCCTCATAGGGTTTCCAAGGAGTGGCTGGTGGATTTGAACTGCTAACCTTTTGGTTAGCAGCCATAGCTCTTAACCACTGTGCCACCACAGCTCTGTTGTTTATTACAGAAAAGGAAAAAATAAGAAAACAAAGAAGGACCTATGATCCCACCCCTATATTACATCCTTTTATTTATTAGTTCTCTTCCTTGATCCTGAGGTATAGGCCAGAGAGAGAGTTGCTTTGGGACTGGAATGCACAGGTAGATCAACCAATTTTTCTAGTTTTATTGGACTGGGCAATTCTACACAAAGTGCTGTTCCTAATATCAGTAATAATTCCCACTCAAAGCCAGATGGAGAATTAGAAGAATTCAGATGAAAATGGTGCCTGAGAGATAACTTCTTCCAATCCCTCCTTTTAGAGATAAACTAAACTGACGATCAGAGAAGGGCGATGCAATGTCTCAGGTGATATAGTGATGTTTCTGGGGCAGAATGGAAATGAAAACTCATGTCTTTTCTCATGTGCTCTGTCCAAAGAAGAGCAGTAAGAATGATATGGAGAAATTAGGAGTGATGGGTGTATACTGATGGGGCCTTAGTAAAATAGTTTGAGTGCTTCATTTGAAAGCTGAAAATTGATAGATAAAGTCCCTCAAATCACGAAGAAATAGGCTTGGTGAATTTGAATGTACTGTCTTCTATTTTTACATCTCCTGACCAGAGCATACTTCAGAGTCCCAGATCTATATGTTCATCTGCCTACCAGTCATCTCCATCTGTAGGTTCCACACACATGTCCTAATCTTAGTCATTATCTCCCACATCACACCCACCACCAGATTAGATCCTCACTCCTCTCTCTCTCAGGAGATGGAACCACCACTTGGCCAATGGCCACACCAGAAATCTACAAATTATCTTGGTGTACTTCTTCATCGTCTCTCAAATCAACCCAGTCCCCACACTTTTGCCAGCATGACCTTTGTAGTGAAAACGGAATTAGAGAAACATTTTAAATGACTCTATCACCTGTATCTCAAGACACAATGCCTTCTACTTCTACTATTTTATGCTTCCCCTTTTGAGTCCTTCTACTTTTAACAATCATTTCCATAAAGCAATGCTTATGTATTTCTAACTTCTTTTCATCCCTTTATAGTTTAAAGTCATTTAATCGTTTGATTTTCTAATTTAGTGAGGCAGAAGCATGAGAGAGTGAAAGTAAAAGTTGGAGGCAATGAGGACGCAGTGGAAAATAATGTGAGTACGCTACTAGTAAGAAGCTCACAAATCATGGGAATCCATCGATAAATACCTACAATTTGGGGAAAGGTTGCTATGAGCAATGCGATGGGAAGCACTGACGATAAAGTGAGGGAAGATTAATTTTGATTGACAGCTCCAGGGTAGGCTTCAGAGAGGAGGCAAAATCAGACTTTAAACTCAAAGTAGCATAAGGATTCCAAAATTTGAATAGAAAATAAAAACTATATTAGGGTATAATAATGGGCAAAATCAAAATGCTAGAAATACTTAGGATAGGTTCAGACAATGAATAAGTTTTGCCTAATCGTGTATTGCTTCCAGAAACTCCTTTTATTTTTCTCTAACCCTTTTATTTTTCTCTAGCTACTTAAAATTCTTCTTGTTTCATAAGACACATCTCAGGTGTCATGTCTTTCAGGAGGTTGAAAAAGTTTACCTGCTCCAGTCCGGATTAAGTTCCCTTCTTCTGTGCTCCATATCAGCTACTATTTACCTCACTTATTCCACTCTAGGAGCCCTGGTCGTATAGTGGTTAAGAGCTACAACTGCTAACCAAAAGTTCAGCAGCTCAAATCCACCAGCCGCTCCTTGAAAACTCCATGTGGCAGTTCTGCTCTGTCCTAGATGTTGAAATAGACTTGATGGCAATGGGTTTTTTTTTTTTTGGTAACCACTGTAGGTTATTACCTCTTTATAATTCCGTCTCCCCCAGTCCACTGTGAGTTCTTTGCTGACAAAACCAAGTCTTATGTATCCTTGGGTCCCACATGCTAAGCACAGGAATTGATTCGTAGTAAGAGTGAGTCAGCATTAGCCTAATATGTGAATGCATGAATGAACAAAGTAAACACTATAGCTAGAAAACAAACTTCTTTGGGTAGGGGGCAGAGAGGAAGACTGGAGTTTTGCAAAAGTGGGAAGAAAGGCAGGATAGAAAATTATGTTGAAAAGGACAAAATAATAGATTTTATATCATGAAAAAATTTCTATTGTAAAACACCAAAATATTATATATATACATGTATAAATATATGTTGAATATGTGTGTGTATATACATATACATATACATATACATATACATATACATATACATATACATATACATATACATATACATATACATATACATATACATATACATATACATATACATATACATATACATATACATATACATATACATATACATATACATATACATATACATATACATATACATATACATATACATATACATATACATATACATATACATATACATTTTTTAATGAATGGCTGACTTGTAAAGATACTCAGTTTAATAAAATACTCAGAAGACAAGAGCAAATGTGGAAAAAGAATATAAACAACTAAAAAAATAAGAACTAAAACAGAAGTTTCCTAGAGACTCCTGTAATTCTCTGTGAAAGAGCTCATAGGTCTTAACAGGCTAAAGAGGGCCGGAAGTAATGCCTAGGCCCGGCTAAAGAAATGTAGTTAAATGGGAAACTCCTGCATAAAGCCAGAATAACCAAGAATTATGCTCTTAATCAAAGAAAGGTCAGCGTAGAAAAATTACCACCCCAGAAAGAGATTGAAAGTTGAGGGTGGGCCACAGAGAAATATCCCCAGGGAATTACCAACAGTTGGATCTCAGTTGAAAGGAGCCCTGGTGATGCAGTAGTTAAGCGTTCTGATGCTAACCAAGAGGTTGTCGGCAGTTGGAGTCCACAAGCTGTTGCACAGAAGAAAGATGTGGCAGTCAGCTTCCCTAAAGATTACAGCCCTGGAAACCCTATGGGGCAATTTAATGGTAGTACAGTGGTTAAGAGCTACAGCGAGCTCTGGTTGCTAACCAAAAAGTCAGCAGTTTGAATCCCCCAGCCTCTCCATGGAAACTCTATGGAGCAGTTCTACTCTGTCCTATAGGGTCGCTTGAGTCAGAATTGATTTGACAACAATGGGTTTTAATTGGATCTCAGGTAGTTTTAGAGTCTGAATTACTTGTTTATGTCAAAAAGGCCTCAGCCAATTCCATGGCAGTGGGTTTGGTTTTTGGTGTTTTACGTTGGTAGTCTTTTTAGCAGAAGCAAACACAAGTATTCCTTGGAGTAATTTGAGCACTCAAACCAGACCTCAAATAATTTGTCCAGATAATGTTTCAAAGAACATTAGAAAAATAAAAACATGCACACAAGGAAACTGGGGACCACGATGACAGCTAAAGCAGCAAAGAGCAAATTAAATTCTGCAAAGAATCCAGACACTAAAATATGTATAAGGAGTATAAATGTTTACATGTACATACTTAAATAAAACAGAATCGAAAATAGGATTTAATAACAAAAAGATAATTAAAAAATGGCCAAGCTGACTTGAAAAAGAACTAAATTTCTAGAAATTAAACTTATAATAATTAAAATTTAAAAATCAATTGACGAGTTGGCCAATAGGTTAGACGAGATGAAGACCGATCTGAAGTAATTATTCATTTAGCACAGCAAGACATACCAAAAACCAAGCCCAGTGCCATCAAGCCGATTCTGACTCATAGTGACCCTATAGGACAGAGTAGAACTGTCCCATAGTGTTTCCAAGGAGCGCCTGGCAGATTTGAACTGCCAACCCTTTGGTTAGCACTTAACCACTGTACCACCAGGGTTTCCAAGCAAGACATACAGGTACAAATTATGAAAGAAATGAGGAGGACTGAGGTAGAAAGTCAGAGTTCCAAAAGAATATGTTTAATGAAGTAGAGGGTCAGCAAAAACAAGGAAGACCCTCAAATAAAAAACAACAATAATTTTCTTTGATCACCATCTCCTCTTCTTTCTCAGACTTTTGGGATCATTTTATCTTTTTTGAAGAACACACTTTTGAAGTTTATTTAGTGTGTGTCTGTTGGTAGTAAATATTAGGCTTGTTTATGCTAAATTTTTAAATTTTGCTTTTATTCTTGAAAGATAGTTTGTAGGGTGTACAATTCCATCCTGACAGTTATTGTCTCTTAAGAGACTGAAGAAACTATTTCCCTGTCTTTTGGTTTCCGTTGATGTGGAAAGTCATCGCCCCTGACATTATCTTTCGTTAGTGGGAAATCTGCCCTTATTTTCTGATACTTTTAAGATCTCTTTACGTTCGCTATGAGTCGGAATCAACTAGACGGCAATGGGTTTGGTTTGGTTATTGTCTTCAATGACTTTCAGTCTCACTAGAATGTGCCTGCATGATAATGCTGGCTCTTTTAATTTATCCTACTTGGCTACTGGAATTTGAAGATTCAGGCTTTCATCAGGCCTGGAAAACTTTCAGTCACTATGAATTTAAATTTTGCCTCCCTCCTTTTTCTCAATAAAATCCTTCTGTTGTTGTTCTTAGTTGCTGTCGAGTTGGCGCTGATTCATGGTGACCTTATGTATAACAGAACAAAACATTTACCAGTCATATGCCATCTTCATGATCATTAGTATGCTTGAGCCCTTTGTTGAGGCTATTGTGTCAATCCACCTTGTTGTTGTTGTTGTTAGGTACCACTAAGTTGGTTCCAACTTGTAGTGACCCTATGTACAACAGAATGAAATGCTGCCCTGTCCTGTGCCACCCTCACAATCCATACCACGTTAGAGCCCATTGTTTCAGCCACTGTGTCAATCCAACTCATTGAGGGTCTTCCTCTTTTTCGATGACCCTCTACTTTTCTGAGCATGATGCCCTTCTCTAGGGACTGGTCCCTCCTGATAACATGTCCAAAGTACATGAGATGAAGTCTCACCATCCTCACTTCTAAGGAGCATTCGGGCTGTGCTTCTTCCAAGACAGATTTGTTCATTCTTCTGGCAGTCCATGGCATAGTCAATATTCTTCACCAACACCGTAATTCAAATCCATCAATTTTTCTTTGGTCTTGCTTACTTATTGTTCAGCTTTCACATGTATATGAGGCTATTGAAAACACCATGGCTTGGGTCAGGTTCACCTTAGTCCTAAAGGTGACATCTGTTCTTTTTTAATACTTTACAGAGGCCTTATGCAGCAGATTCGCCCAATGCAATGAATCCTTTGATTTCTTGACTGCAACATCTATGGCTGTTGATTGTGAGCCCCAGTAAAATGGAATTCTTGGCAACTTCAATACTTTCTCCATTTATCATGGCTATTGGGCCAGTTGTGAGGATTTTTGTTTCCTTTATGTTGAAGTGTAATCCATACTGAAGACTGCAGCCTTAGACCTTCATCAGTAAGTGTTTCAAGTCCTCTTCACTCACAGCAAGCAAGGTTGGGTCAACTGCATATCACAGGATGTTAATGAGTTTTCCTCCAATCCTGATGCCATGTTCTTCTTCATACAGTCCAGCTTCTAGGATTATTTCCTCAGCATATAGATTGAATAAGTACGGTGAAAGGTTACCGCTCTGACGCACACCTTTCCTGATTTTAAACCACAGAATATCCCCTTGTTCTGTTTGAAAGACTGACTTTTGGTCTATGTACAGGTTCCTCATGAGCACAATTAAGTGTTCTGAGATTCTCATTCTTCGCAATGTTATCCATAATTTGTTATGATCCACACAGTCAAATGCCTTCGCATACTCAATGAAACACAGGTGAACATCTTTCTGGTGTTCTCTGCTTTCAGCCAAGATTCATCTGTCATCAACAATGATATCTCTCATTCCACATTCTCTCCTGAATCTGTCTTAAATTTCTGGCAGTTCCCTGTCAACATACTGCTGCAACCACTTTTGAATTATCTTTAGGAAAATTTTACTTGCATGTGATCCTAATGATATTGTCCAACAATTTTCACATTCCTGTTGGATCACCTTTTTTCATAATGGGCACAAATATGGATCTCTTCCAGTTGGTTGGCCAGGTAGCTGTTTTCCAAATTCCTTGGCATAGACAAGTCAGTACCTCCAACACTGCATCTGTTTGTTGAAACATCCCAACTTGTATTTTGTCAATTCCTGGAGCTTTGTTTTTCACCAATGCTTTCAGTGCAGCTTGGACTTTTTCCTTCAATACCATCAGTTCTTGATTACACGCTAACTCCTGAAATGGTTGAATGTCAATCTTTTTTTTTTTTTTTTGGTACAGCACCTCTGTGCATTCCTTCCATCTCCTTTTGATGCTTCCTGCATAGTTCAATATTTTGCCCAGAAAACCCAAAACCAAACTTGCTGCCATTGAGTCAATTCCAACTCATAGCGACCCTGAATACTTCAATATTGCAACTTGACACTTGAATTTTTTTCTTCAGGATCTTTCAGCTTTTAGAAAATCTGAACATGTTCTCTTCTTTTGGTTTTCTAACTCCAGGTCTTTGCACATTTATTATAACACTTTACTTTGTCTTCTCAAGCCTCCATTTGAAATCTTCTGTTCAGCTCTTTTACTTAATCATTTCTTCCACTTATTTTAGCTAGTCTACATTCAAGAGCAAGTTCCAGAGTATTTTGTGACGTCCATTTTGGCCTTTTATTTCTTTCTCGACTTTTTGCTTTCTTCATCTATGATGTCCTTGATGTCATCTCACAAGTCATCTGGTCTTCAATCATTAGTGTTCATCCATTCTTGAGATGGTCTCCAAATTCAGGTGGAATATACTCAAGGTCGTACTTTGGTTCTTGTGAACTCATTTTAAATTTCTTCAGCTTCAACTTCAACTTGCATATGAGCAATTGATGGCCTGTTCTGCAGTTGGCCCCTGGCCTGTTTCTGACAGATGATATTGAGGTTTTGATCATCTTTTTCCACAAGTGTAGTCAATTTGATTCCTGTGTTTTCCATCTGGTGAGATCCTTGTGTATAGTTGCTGAGAAAAAGTTGTTGAAAAAATATATTTGCAATGAGTAAGTCATTGGTCTTGCAAAATTCTCTCATGCGATCTTCAATGTCATTTCTATCGCTAAGGCCATATGTTCCAACTACAGATCTTTCTTTGTTTCCAACTTGTGCATTCCAATCACTAGTAATTATCAATGCACCCTGATTGCGTGTTTGATCGATTTCAGACTGCAGAAGTTGGTAAAAAAAAATTTCAATTTCCTCATCTTTCATATTAGTGGTTGGTGCATAAATTTGAAAAATAGTCATATTAACTGGTCTTCTTTTTTTTTTTTTTCCTTGTAGGTTTATGGAAGTTGTACTTCAGGATAGATCTTGAAATGTTCTTTTTTGATGAAGAATGCAAGACCATTCCTTTTCAATGTGTCAATCCTGGCATAGTAGACCATATAATTGTCTGATTCAAAATGGTGAATACCAGTTCATTTCAGCTCACTAATGCCTAGGAAATCAATGTTTATGGATCCCATTTCATTTTTGACCACTTCTAATTTTCCTAGATTCATACTTCGTACATTCCACATTCTGATCATTACTGGATGTTTGCAGCTGTTTCTTCTCACTTTGCATCTTGCCACATCGGCAAATGAAAGTCCCAAAAGCTTGACTCTCTCCGTATCATTATTATTTTTTTTTTTTACTTTGAGGAGGCAGCTCTTCTCCAGTCATATTTTGAGTGCCTTCCAACCATTGGGGCTCATCTTCTGAAACTATACCAGGCAAGGTTCACTGGCCAATTTTTCAGAAGTAGATTACCATGCCATTCTTCCTAGTCTGTCTTAGTCTCGAAGCTCTGCTAAAACCTGTCCACTATGGGTAACAGCAACATACAAGCTGCCACAGTACAACAAACTGACAGACTCATGGTGGAGGATGACTATATCATTACATAACAACATTACATTGTATAATTAAACAGATATTGGCAGGAAAAACGATAATAGCAAAAGTAATAATAACTAATTCACATGGTTAAACAAAGAGAAGAGAAATTAAGATACTGTGAACAATTATATTCAGAATGAAAATGATCAGAATAACAAAAATTAAGAAAGCCTTATATTGTTTGGGACGAAGGTAAAGCCATTAACTTAATTTTCCAATTTAATTACTCTTATTTATAATTCCTAGAATAATTAAAAAGAAAAAAAAGGCTGCTTAATTTCCAAATAGTGAAAAAGATAAAATGAGAAATAAAATTTAATCTATCCAATAGAAAGGAATAAATTAAAAAAAAAAAAAGAAAGGTAAAATGGATTAAATAGAAGGCAAGTTTTTGAGAGAAAATAAACAGAATTTACAAAATCACTTGCAGTTTACAAGTAATGGTATAAAAGGATAAAAATTATCAGAGTATACCTGAAAATGATAAAATGCAAATATACGCACAGGGGTATCGCTGAAAACACAAAGACACAGAGATCCAAATATACATGCATACGCATAAACATATACGTGTATGTATGCATATATAAGAAAACAAACCCATAATTGTAGAGTTGGCTCTGACTCATACCAACCCTATAGGACAGAGTGGAATTGCTCCATAGGGTTTCCAAAGAGTGGCTGTTGGGTTGAATCTGCCAACCTTTTGGTTACCAGCCCAGCTCTTAACCACTGCACCACCAAGGCTCTGTATATATGTATATATATTTCTACGTAAAAAATATGTCCTTTGAAATAAGAAAAAGAAAATTAGGCTGATTGTAGTCTTTAGAAGCCCTTAAAACCAGTAATGTTGAGACTAAACTCTGCAATTTTTCTGTTTGGTAATTCCCCCGCTCCAAAAAAAAAAAAATACTCTGATCAATTAGAGCTGACCTGGAGCGCTGTGTTCCTGACGATCTGGGTTTCTTTATGACCTCTTAGTGCAAGGCCTCGAGTTCTCTTACCACTATCATAGCTGACCTCACACTGTCTTAAAATGCATTAAACGTTTCATTTCCTCTTGCAGAAATGTCACAGGCTCATTCTTTGCCTACTCACACAGATGTCAGCAGTCATGGCTTCCTTCATTACCCTCTGGGAGCAAAAAGGAGCCCTGGTGGCACAGTAGTTAAGAGCTATGAGTAGGAATCGACTCGATGGCAATGGATGGGGTTTGGGAAGCAAAAAAATCTGCTGTGCTGATAACTGTTTTACCAAGGCTCAAATTTTGCCATCACTGTACCCAGAGGCCTCATCTTTGATAGAGAATCAGGCTTTGTCCTTGCTCAGGTCCCAGGTCTGACTAAGAGCATGTCAGCAGTTCTAGGAAGAGGGGGAGGAACTTAACACCAGAAGACCGACATCCTGAACTTGACTCTGCTTTTATTATGCCTGAACTTTCTGAACTGCAGAATTCTCACCGATAAAATAGGAAACTCAGATATCATCAATAGCTTTGTCCCATTTGATCCCCTGAAGATCCTTATGAAGTATGACCTGTGTTTTTACTAAAAAAAAAAAAAATTTTTTTTTTTTTCTATGTCATGGCTTGTTTTTGTTAGATGCCATCAAGTCAATTTTAACTTATAGAAGCCCCGTGTGACAGAGTAGAACTGCCCCATAAGGTTTTCTTGGTTGTAATCTTTATGGGAGCAGGTTACCAGGTCTTTCTCCCTCAGAGTTCCAGGTGGGTTTGGTTAGTAGCCAGCACTTAACTGTTGTGCCCCCAGGGCCCGTTATTTCGTGGGTTAGAATCTGAGGATTATAAAGAGCAAGCCATCTTTCTAAGTTTACCCAGATAGACAATGACAGAGCTGAGATGTGAGACTGGACTTCTAAAGCCAAGAGTCCCTGAGTGGGACTCTTGGTTAACATTCTCAACTGCCAGCCAAGAGGTTGGAGTTTTGCATCCATCCAGAGGCACCTCGGAAGAAAGACCTGATGATATACTTTTGAAAAATTAGCCATTGGAAACACACATGGGATCTCCAGGAGTCAGAGTTGACTCAATGGCAGCTGGCTCTGAAGCCGAAACTCTTGCTCTTTCCCTACACCAACACCCTTGGTCTGCGGTGGGCCAAATGAAAGTGCTCAGAAATTTTTCTGAATTCATCAAGCACTGGAGACATATTAGTAGCTACTATTATCCCTCATGTCTTGTCCACTGCTAATATAAATTTCACATGGACAAGATTACTCCAAAACCATGTATCTACACATTGTTATTTCTGGATATTCAAGTAAGCTCTCCTTCCTTCCTCAAAGGCTGATGATAATAGGACAATTTCGTTTTGTTTTTTTTTTTTTTTAATGAGGTTCTGAGGGTTTGTTCAAATGCAGGGAACCAGGGAGAGGAGTCAAAGTTTTTCAGTGCTTTAAATTTGTGACATTTGTCTATTAGGAAATTTTCCAACTATAGTTTGATCAGGGAGAGAATCTATGTTTCTGAGGCATTTGTGTTGGGGGTGCTGCCACCAGGAGTAGGGAAGGACCAGAGAGTGGGACTTGGAATTTCAAGATGGGGTCACCTCCTTCAGAAGATCGTACTACCCCAGTGTGTTGCCATGTGAGAAAGGAGTTCTTGTCAGGCTTCTTCTTCAACAACATGTTCTATTGTTTGATTTATTAGTTGTGATGGTTAAGGTTGTATGTCAACTTGGCTGGGCCATGAAGCTCAGTGGTTTGGCAGTTATGTAATGATGTAGTTTGGCAGTTATGTAATGATGTAGTCATCTTCCATGATGTGATCTGATGTGATTAGTCAATCAGTTGTAAGGGGAGTTTCCTCAGAATGTGGTTTGCATTCTATATGTATACATAGGTGTTCTGGCAAAGTTTGCTTTCTTGCTTGCTCTGTATCTTCCATCTGGCTGATCATCATCTGGTTCTTGGGACTTGAGCCACTGGCCTGCCATCTGACCTGCTGATCTTGGGTTCATCAGCTCCTGCAGCTATATGAGTCAGAAGAAGCCTCCAGCCTGATGTCTCATCCACAGACTTGAGACTTGCCAGTCTCTACAACCATGTGAGCCATTTCTTTGAGATAAGTCTCTCTCTCTGTCTCTGTTTGTCTGTCTATCTCTTTCTCTGTCTCTCTCTCTATATATGCTTCACTTGTTTTGCTCCTCTAGAGAACCCAGCCTAAGACAGTTGCTTTATCCAAAATTGATGAACTTTCTCCCCTGAGTGCTAAAAATAAAAGTACAGTCAAATCACATTGATTTGCAAGAAAATAGAGGGTTGATTTGATTGTTATAGAAGTGCAGCACAAATAGTAACAGCTGATATTTACTAAATGTGTACCTGAGTTAGGCATTATCTCATTTAATCTTTTCCTCATTTAATTGTCACAACAACCCTCCACTAGATAGATACTAAGAGCCCTGGTCATGCAATAGTTAAGCCCTTGACTGCTACCTGAAAGGTCAGCAGTTTGAGCCCACCCAGTGGCTCTGCTAGATAAAGACTTGGCAATCTGTCCTTATAAAGATTACAGCCTAGAAAACCCTATGTGTAGTTCTACTGTGTTACATGGGGTCACTACGAGTGGAAAATTTACTCAACTGCAACTAACAACAACAAAAACAGGTAAATACTCTTGTTATCTCCATTTGACAGGTATGGAAACAGATGCACAGAGAAGTTATCCAACTTTCCCCAGATCACACAAACATAAGTGGTAATGCCCAGACTCAAATCCAAGGTTGCCTCATCCAGGGCCACCTGAGTTCTTGACCATTATACTATAATGTCAAATGTTGACTGGTGGTTCCCCAAGTAGGAAAGGTTTCCCAAGTTCCTAGTAAGCTTCTTATCCATCAGTGCTGTGAGGGGCACAAGGAGCTAATGCTTATCTTGCCAATCTGGCAGGACTTCCTAAATGCTGGTGTCTGTGAGCTGGCCACCCTCCAGATCCCTTATCCCAGCAGGGCGACTCCACTTCCACAGCTCAACTTGTTTACTTTCTGTGTAGAAGAGCACAGAATTTGGCTGAAGACCTGAATCATGTCACAAGTTATAGAAAGCCTAATATGGGCTCCAGGTACAAATTTAGATGGTCGACAAATGAAGCATAAATAGCAAAAGTGAAGAATAGGAAGTACAAAAAAAATACATACTTGGCAGAGGCTCGTAACAGATGAGTAACAGGAAATGCTGGAAGGCAAGGTTAAATGCTAAAAAAGGGGGCATCTCAGGAAAGGTCTTTATCATGGAGCACTTGTTTCCTTTCAATCAACAGTAACCTTGGTTCCAAGGGACCAGTTTTCTTAAAGGGCAAAGGGCAAAATTATTAAAATGTTTGTGGTGGCTTTGGCAAGTGATCTAAAGAGAAGGCACAGCTTCTTCTGGACTAATCTGTACTCATGTACCCGTCAGTGCTATCGGAGTAAACATCTGAGTCAGAGTTGAATTTGACTTCTCTGAGCATCAATTGTCTAACTTAAAAATTAAGATAATTACCTTATAAGGCTCCTGTGTAGAACAAACGAGATAATGTATACAGAAAAAAAAAAAAAAAACCTGTAAAAAAATACCTGTTATATAAAGGACTGGTTGTAGCAAAATCCCCCTCCCTCTCTTTGGTCCCTGAATTAAATTATCAAAGTGTTCTCGTTCAGAACACAGTTTGCCAGGTAGCTACTGATTGTAATTTAACTATTTTAAAGACTATCTTAAATATTTCAGATTATCAACCTAGTGTACAAGTATCAGCCCAGGTATTTTTAAGCAAACACCATTAACCGTAAGATTTTTTGCTGGTCTTATGGAAAATGATTTCCATTAGAATAGAATATCTGGAAATCTGAGCTTTTCTGAAGGAGGCAGCAAAAGTTACAATTCATGTGCTGTGCCCACGACCAGCTACAAAATCTGCAATGTCCAGTGTAAAAAGTTAGTGTGATGTCTCTTGTTCGAAAAACATTTTTAAAAAAGTACCATTAAAGGTATTAAAATATAAAGCTTTTTCCTTTAAAAATGTTTTATTATCTCTAAAATATGGGGTAATAATAATACCTGAGTAACTACATAAACTTCCAAATTGCAAAAGAAAAATACTTCGTGTCAGTTTTATATAACTAATAATTCTTTATTAATATGATGTATTAATTAATCATAAGTTTATATGGCTTGCTTTTGTACAAGCTATTAAGTCCTCAAGGTTATGCTTTTAGTAACTTAATTTTCAATTTGTATTATTCTCACTGAAGATAGTATTAACAATAAATTTAGTTAAACATTTTAATGAGTCAAACAATAAATTATTTAAAAATATGTATCTTACTTTTTAAATGTGTATTTACATAAAAATGAAAAATATGTGAAAATAAATACAATAATGTATTGGGATATAATCTCAAAAAAAAATTTTTTTTTTCCTAATAGGGTGAAATGATCAAAGGGGATTGGAGGCCACTGTCAAGATCTTTTTATGATTTATCCCCATTAGCACACGATGAGCTTGAAGAAATCAGCCTTCAATTCTGATTCCTTTTTTATCTCCCACAGCACGTGGCACTTTGCACATGGCAAATAGCAATAATTATTTGTTGAACAAATGAGAGAAGAAAGACAAAACTGTTTTGTAACTGATACGCAAGTTATGATTGATCAGCCACCCTCCCCACCCCCAATTCTTAGTAAATGAAATGTTTTTTCTCACATTCACTAAACAATTTCATTATAAGTCACCTGAGTTCAGGGAACCCACATAATTTCTCTTCCAGCTTCCTCTTTAACTCCAGCTATGCTGTCAGCCCGTCTGTACTGTCCCCCTACCTGGTAAGTACTTACTAAATATAAGCTAATTTAGGTCATCTAAGGATACTCCACTGGTCTCACCTCTTCGGGAGCAAAGAAGAAGGAAGAAAACTAAAGGTACAAGGGAAAGATAAGTACAAAGGACTAATGGACCACGTCTACCACAGCCTCCAATAGACTGAGTCCAGTACAACTAGATGGTGCCTGGCTACCACCACTGACTGCTCTGGCAGGGATCACAATAGAGAGTCCCAGACAGAGCTGGAGAAAATTGTAGAATAAAATTCTAACTCAAAAAGAAAGACCAGAAAAGCTTGCCTGACAGAGACTGTAGAAACCCTGAGAGTATCGCCCCTTAGCCCCTTTTTAGGTCAGTAATGAAGTCACTCCTGAGGTTCACCCTTCAGCCGAAGATTGGACAGGCCCATAAAACAAAACCAGACTAAAGGGGCACAACAGCCCAGGGGCAATGACTAGAAGGCAGAAGGGGACAGGAAAGTTGGTAACAGGGAATCCAAGATTGAGAAAGGAAAATGTTGACATATGGAGTTGTTAACCAATATCATAAAACAATATGTGTACCAACCGAGAAACTAGCTTGTTCTGTAAACCTTCTTCTAAAGTACAATTTAAAAAAAGAGAGAAAATATATATAAGCTAATTCAATGTGGAAAAACTTCCAGGATGAGACATGTTTCGGATCTTCCCATGGAGAGAAAAATCCCTTGAAATTAAATTAATATGCCAAGGAAATAAGAAAGAATAAATGCCTAGAAGAATGTAACATAGTTAAAAAATGGGAAGAATATGATAGTAGTAAAAAAAAAAAAAAACCCATTGCCATTGAGTAGATCCTGACTCATAAGCAACCCTATAGTACTATTTCAGCTTTTTGAGGAACCTCCACACTGTTTTCCATAACAGCTGTACCATTTTGCATTCCCATCACCAACGGACAAGGATTCTAATTTCCCCACATCCTCATCAACATTCGTTTTTTTTTTTTTTAATCTTACCTAGTGGTAGTGAAATGGTATCTCATTGTGGTTTTGATTTGCATCTCTCTGATGGCTAATGATATTGAGCATCTTTTTGTGTGTTTGGTGGTCTCTTGAACGTCATTTACGGTGAAATGTCTATTCAAGCCCTTGGCCCATTTTTTTTAATTGGGTTATTTGTTTTTTTTGTTGGTAAGTTGGAAAAGTTTTATATACACAGGTAGTCCTCAACTTAACAAAGGGGCTCTATTCTGACAATTCTGTTGTAAGTCAGTCCTGACATAAATCAAATACTTCATTTTTTTTTTTTCAGTTTTCATTATAATTGCCTTTTATTATCAGTATCTTTATAAATCCTATCTTTATTTGTCTTTGGGGATGGGAAACATTACATAAAAACTTACAGATATATTTTAAGGCATACATTCATAAAAAAATACCTGAAGCATAAAAATATACTCCAACAATAAAAAAAAGAGTTGAATGACTATGGCATTTTGTCAATTTTGGTAATAACTCTACTTGTGGAAGGCTCTGGATCACCTGGTTTATCCCTGGGGATGAGGCTGGCATTTCTAGTCAGAGAATTAGTGACAGTTGTCTGTATGTTCCTGTCCTTTTTTCCTTCGTAGATTTTGAAGTAACATCTCACTGCCTCCCGAATCTGCCTGTTGACATCAGCAAAGCGACCAGCGCTTGGGTCCATGCTTTCAAGCAACCGAAGCCCCTGGTTTAGTTTAGAAAGCTAAATCTATACAGCAGTGTTTTGAACAGAAAATCATAAAATTGAACATCTGGGAACGCACATCAGCAAATTACATGCTGCAACATTGTATTTAATACATATTACTAATGATAAGATGTACAAAAAAACCGTGACAACCATAAGTGTAGCTCGTTGTAACTCGAATATGTTGTAAGTTGGGGACTACTTGTATTTTGGTTATCAGATTCTTATAAAATACATGGTTTCCAAAGATATTCTCCCAGTTGGTAGCTTGTCTTTCACTTTTTTGGTAAAAGATTTTGATGGACGAAATCTTAAATTTGTATGAGGTCCCAGCAGGTCCACTGCTAGGAATTTATCCAAGGAACTTGAAAGCAGCAACACAGGCAGACATGTGTACAGCAATGTTCATTGCAGCATTATTCACAATAGATAAAATAAGGAAACAACCTAAAGGTCAATCAATGGACGAATGGATAAACAAAATGCGGTGCATATATACAATGGAATGTTACTCAGCCTGAAGGAGAAATCAAATATTGACATGTGTCACAACATGGATGAACCTTGAAAATATTACACGCAATGAGATAAGTCAGTCACAACAGGACAAATATGGTATGACTTCACTTATATAAAAAGACAAGAACAGGCAAATGTATACATACCAAAGTTTATTAGTGGTTACGAGGGGTGGGAAGGACAGTAGAAGGCAGGTTATTGCTTATGGAACACTGAGTTTCAGTTTACAGTAATGAAAAAATCACACTGACTAAGGGTAGGGTTGCACAGCCAATTAATGTAATCACTGTCAATAAGTTATACACTTGTAAAAAGTCGAATTGGCAAACGCTGTATGGTAGATATATTTAAAACCATAACAAAGAGAGCAGCTGTCGAGGTTGCTTATGTACAATCAAACATCTAAGGGGATTTGGTTTTTTGTTTTGGAGTTTTAGGGTCATGATTTCATGGAATACCCCAGTTAATAATGCTTCCGTTCTATCTCTTAGTTTGTTGCATAGTGCCAGCGTCTTAAAAGCTTGCACGCAGCTCTCCAAGGTACGGCAATTAGAAGAGAAAGAGTCAGGAATAGGAGGAAGAAATGGAACGTGTGGATAATTGCCTCCTTTGCCATGAGAACTGGATGATGCCCAGCTAATATTACTGAACATTTTGATAAAAAAAAAAAAAATTCTATAGAAGAATCCTGGTCAAAAGGGGAAAAATGCAGAAAAGAATTTAAAATTCTCATGGCTCCAGACTTTCTGGAGCCAAAGGGGCTGGATGAACCTCTGAAACTACTGCCCTGAGATAATCTTTAAATCTTAAACCAAAAATATCCCCTGAAGTCTTCTTAAAGCCAAACAATTGTTTAACTTAACTAGTTAAGAATGTCTGCTTTAAGCATCATGCTCTTTTAAGATATATCTATGTGGGATCAAAATGACAACAGCAACTCAAAAGATTAGATAAGACACTTAGGGGGCAGTGAGTTAATGTTAATGGGGGAGGAACAATTCATAAAAGGAGGGTGAGAAAGGCTGTAAAACTCAAAGAATGTAATCAATGTCACTGAATTGTACGTGGAGAAGTTGTTGAATTGGTGTATGTTCTGCTGTGTATATTTTCAGAAATAACAAATAAATTAAAAAAGAAGGGGGAAGAATACCCTGAAATGACAGCCCTGACTATAGACATGCTGAGATGCAAACTCAAAAGGCACATGTTTGGCACACGGCGGGGGCTGAGAAAGACCTCTTCTGAAGCATTGTTCAGCCAATGGGCTCTTGCTGAACGGATGGGTAGATTTTTTTTTTTTTTTTCGGTACAAAAAGATATAAGCTATTTAGGATGCTTGCTTTCCAACTCCCCGTGCTTGTACTTCGTTCTTTAAGAATACGAAGTGCAACAAAGAATTTTTACCAAAATTAAGTATGTATATTGATAAATTCTAGATAAGAGGAACTCTCATTTTCAGCAATAACGGAGTAGGTGATTGGAATGAACTGTCAGACTAAGGGCACCTTAAAAATTAGAAAACATCCTTAAAACTTAAAACCAAAACCAAGCAAACCAAATCAGTTATTGCCAGGTCAACTCCTACTCATGGCCATCCCATGTGCATCAGAGTAGAACTGCACTTCATAAGAATTTCAGTGGCTGTGGTATTTCAGGAAACTGGTGGCGTAGCGGTTAAGTGCTACCGCTGCTAACCTAAAAGTCAGCAGTTCGAATCTGCCAGGCGCTCCTTGGAACTCTATAGAGCAGTTCTACTCTGTCCTTTAGGGTCACTATGAGTCAGAATCGACTCGACGGCAGTGGGTTTGGGTTTTTTGTTGGTATTTCAGAAGTAGATCACCAGACACCTCTGGTTGGACTGGAACCACCGATCTTTCACTTAGCAGCCGAGCGCATTAACAATTTCAAGCTCCCTGGGACTCCTAAAAATGTAAAAAAAAAAATAAAGACTCCGCAAAATGATGAGAGATAACAATACATATAAGTGTGACGACCTGATACCTTAGCGATGTAAAGATATCACTACATCTGCCAAAATTACCTACAAGTTTGAGTCAACTCCCCCCAAAACCTTCCATTTTTGTTCGTTTCTTTAAACTTGAGAAACGTATTCTAATATGAAAAGCCGACTAGGACCCTGCCCTGCTTCAGACCTTTCAATGACCTCTCCATTTCCCTCCAGATAAAATACAAACTCCTTAAACCGGCTTTCCTGACCTGACCTGGGCCTCCTTCCACACCCTCAGAACGCCTTCGTACCACTCCAGCCGGCTTTTGTAGATGCTGCTGCTGCTTCCTGGAGCGTCTTGGTTCTACCCAATCCCTTTGACTGAGACCTTCTGACTGAACTCTCAGTGCTCCGCTCAGGTGTCCCCCCCACACAAGTAGCGCCGATCCTCTAAGCACCCACGTTCCCTGTGCTTGCTTCTATCACAGCACATACATGCACTACGTGCTGTCAGCCTCAGTTCACTCTTCTGTCTCCTGTGGGGGGAAGTCATTCTGCATTAGCCACAGCTGGCACTGTGCTGTCACATAACCACTGCCATCAAGTTGATTCCAACTCATGGTGACCCTATAGGACAGAGTAGAACTGCTCCATAGGGTTTCCAAGGCTGTGGAAGCAGACTGCCACATTCTTCTCTCAAGGCGCGGCTGATAGGTTCCAACCACTGACCTTTTGGTTAGCAGCCAAGCACTTTAACCACTGAACCACCAGGGCTCCTTTGTGCAGATGCTAAATAATTACTGATAGGGTCAATGGAAAAATGAATGAATCAAAGCCATAAGAATGTAGCAGTTCATTTTGATCCCCAAAGACGGGAGCCCACTGGATGCAGAAATGAAGAGAATGAATAGTCTTCTGCCACCAGGCTAACAGCTCTCGCACCTTTTTAAATTTTCGTTTGCTGAATTCATGCCTAGATGTGTATTTTCCATCTATTCATCCATGCAACAAATACTTATTTTTACCTACTCAGTTCCACAGGCATAATTAGGTTGAACCCTATGAAATTTCTGATATTAGTACAGTAAGTATACCCAAAAGGATTCTTCTTTTTCTTTTGAGAGTTGTATCAAATAAGATGCTAACAGCTCCTTGAATTAGTAAAATTTCTGCCTGTTATTCATCTGTAATCAATTAGCTTTTAAGTGGTGGTTATTGAAGAGCCAGCTTTAGCCAAGGCAGATAACGGAAACAACAATCTCCATAAGCCAAAGGAAAACGCATCTTCCCAGACTTGCTTGCTGAAAAATGAAATGGTAGTATATTATAAAAACTAAAAAAACTTTTAAGTCTTCTATTTTATGGAACACATAATGAGCACTGACACCATGACAGGAGTTTACTGTTGACTAAGAGCAGATACTGTCCCTGCTTCATGAATCTGCAGCCCACATTCTACAGACGTTGCACAGCGATGACAAAAATACAGTGGAGGGAAGGCGGATGCCCCTGATGCAGGGCTTCAAACTGGTTCATTCCGGTTCAAACCCCTGCTGAGATGTTGTATCTCTAACAAGTTCCCCGGAAGTTATACATAAGATACTCACGGGGATCTTGTGAAAACGTAGATCCTGATTCAGTATATCTGAGATGGAAATGCAAATGCTCAGCAGGGGTTCAAACTGGAATAAACCAATGTGAAGCCCTGCTGTGATGAAGCAGTCCCAAATGGCTTCTATCACAAATATGTCTCCAGGAATCTCAGGGCTATTTTCTGGAGAGGCACTAAAAACTACTTAAGAACATGTTTTCTTGTTAAAATCATGCCGTAATAGCTCTCTGAATTTCCTTTCAGCCTACTAGCTGATGGACACAGCTTGAATACTTGGAAGTAAGTCTGTACGCCCTCTTTTTTATGCCCGTCATGCCTCACCGGAGTGCTATGAAAACTGAGTTACAGATTTAAAAACGCTGTTTTTCTTCCAGTCTAAGTAGGAGGTGAAGCAAGCCAGATTACTATATGTATTTAAGGGCCCTGGAGGAATTATGGGATGAGAACTTCCACCTGTATAGACTGGGGTTGATTTGGCATGCTCCTGGACACATCTAAATTCTCAATAAACTATTTGCTAAGCAAATATCAAAATCAGAAAGCCATACTTTGTATCATAGTGCAGTAAGAGCAGCATTTCGTGTAGAGTCAGAGAGTCCTAGGTTCAAATCTTTGTTCTGTCGTGTCATGACCTATGCCTCACTGGGCTTCAGTCTCCTCCTCTGAAAAGTGAGGAGAATTACACTGACTATAACTAGTTGTGAATATTAAATAAGGAACTGTTTTTGAAACCTTCAAACATAATGTCTATTGTACAATAGTTGAATGAATAGTCAGGGTTCAATAGACATTAACTGAAGGCAAATCTACCAGAACTGAATACGTACTCCCCTGGAATGAAAATCCCTCTTCTCAGCAGCTTACGTACACTCATTCCTGGAAACTTCATGAGGGAGGTGCAACAAGAGTGACAATTACAATTAGAAAAATCCATCTGATGTGAGTGTGAATCCTTTAATAACTGTAGAGGATCTATTAACCCCATTCGTCTTTTGTTGGCAGAAGGATTGACTGGTAACCTGAAAGCCCTGAGAATCACACTTCATTTGCATCATTACCATATTTTTACGTAAATAACGCCCCCTTCCATTGTTCATATGCCAACCGCGGCCTCCCCCTGAAAGATATTTTTCTAAGTGCTGCTATGCCAATTTTTTTTTATATGTTGCTATTAAAAAAAAGAATTAGCATAGAGTGCTTATGAAAATACCTCCTGAGGAGAGGGCACGGTTGGCAAACAAATGTAGAAGTGTGCATTATTTGCATAAAAATATGGTATTATTAGGTTATTATTATGAAACTCTTCAACATCAAACATAATGATTGAAAAAAAAAGTATACTTGGTACATGGATAATATGAACATTTAGCTCTCACTTGCTTTATACTTTATTTTATCCATCACATGAAAAGTCTGTTCCTTATTTAAATGAGCAAATTGCAAAACTTCTCTGCCTTAATTTTTTCATCTGAAGCTAAGTATAATGATAGCATCATGAGGAATAATTAAGATTATGTATGTAAAGTCCATAGAGTGTGTGGAACATGTTAAATGCTCAATGATTGGCAGTAGTAATCATCACTTACCACCATTCTGTTAGTTTGTATTGGTGTGGTGGTTGCTCATTGCTGTGATTCTAGAAGCTACGCCACTGGTATTTCAAATATCAACAGGATCTCCCATGGTGGGCAGGCTTTAGCAGAACTTCCAAACAAAGACAGGCTAGGAAGAAAGGCCTGGCTGTCTACTTCAGAAATTAGGCAATGAAAACCCTATGAAACACAGCAGAACATTGTCCAACTCCCTTGCTTTGGCCACCTAATCAGGAGGGATCTTTGATGGAGGAGGACATCATGTTTGGTGAATTAACGGGCCAACAAATGTGAAGGGAGACCCCCAGTGAGATGGATTGGCAAACTAGCCACAACAATGGACTCAAACATGCCAGCAATTGTGAAGATGATGCAGAACTGGGCAACATCTTGTTCTGATGTACATAAAAGTGCCACAAATCAGAGTCCACTGATGGCAGCTATCTCATTAACATCATTGTATTGAAGGTAAGTGAACTTAGATACAAATTTTGACTTTGTAATAACTAGCCCTGTGACATTGGGTAAAGTAAAACTTTTTCTGAACCCCTGTTTTCTCATCTATAAAATGGGATTAATGACACTATGAGCCAAAACCAAGCCAAATCTGATGATGTTGAGTTGATTCCAACTCATAGCGACCTGGTAGGACAGATTAGAAGTACTCCATAGGGCTTCCAAGAAGTGCCTGGTGAATTCAAATTGCTGACCTTTTCATTAGCAGCCAAACTCTTAACCACTGCACCACCTGGACTCCAATAAGGATTGTTATAAAGATTAGATTAGAGAACATAGAAAAAGCCTTGATCTTCATGGTTGGCCCTGTCTCAGTTAACCATCCTCAGATATCCTTGAGAGAATGACTCAGCAAAGGGAGATTCTTAAGGGGCCTCAAACTACACAAAATGAGTTCAGTTAAGGGTAAGCCGATTCCCCAACACAATCAGAGTCTTGGGGGTTTTCTCTCCCTTATATGATGAACTTGTGTGTGCTAAAGGAGGTCAGTTCACATTTCCACCTACCTTTCAGCTATTCTTCAAGTTACCACAATTTGGCTCTGGGTTATAGAATAATATTAAGTTCTAACAGTTTAAGAATCATGCCCAGAAAAATAACCAGAGCAGGAAGAAGAGAAAAAGTGTTAGAAGGGTGCAGATGGGTTTTGCAGCTGGGGAGAGAAGCATTAGCATTAGACACAGGAAAACATTGAATACGGAGCCCAAGTTTCCCTCAACACAAAGGTCACCATCACTTCAGTGTGAATCAAATCATGTTTAAGGTATGATGTTGCTTATGCAGTTTATCGTTCCTCCATCCTGAAAGGTTTTCCACTTGGCAGCATTTTCCCCTCCACTAATCCAACTCTTCTTGGAAAATGTCATTCTGCTTGAATTTGCATTGCTGTACCCCTCATTCAGGCACCTGGGATTTCCGGATCAAAGCTACCAATCCCGTGAAACTCAGAACCAGTGGGCGATGGAGAAGCAATTCAGCACTGTGTGTGCCCAAGTGAATTAATTCCAAAGAAGTATCAAACTGTTTCTTTTCTGCCTGTTTCCCTCGGTTTCCTTTTTCTTTCTACACAGACAAGGAAGACTATCTCCGGCAGTCTCTATTGGTTAATGAAGGTCAGACCAGCTCCCATCTGTGCCTCGCTCAGAAAAGGCCTTAAGGTACAGCATCCTTTTGTCAATGACTGTGGAAGATATCATGGGACACGGATGGTCACTGTCTGATTGCCACCTACACATTCCTGTAGAAAGGACTGCGGGGTAAACTGTGGAAAGGAAATAGCATTCCCCCAGCTTCCTCTCAGTGCAAAGCTCTTCACATAAATTGCTTAATGACAGGGAGTAAAGAAGCGAATAAACACCCAGAACCAGCTGACCCTAAATCTCCTTCTCATTTCCCTGCACCATACAGTCAACAAGGTCAAGAAGGTCTGGGACAGATATTTTGGAGAGTACTCAGGGACAGGATTTTAAATTAAAATGCAGTGTGATTAAGTGTAATTCTTCCCATCTTTATGTCCTCTGTGGACTTGGGGATGACCAGTAGACTTCACAAAACCTGCCTGTAAGTATCAATATAACTGTGTGTTTGGGATGAAATTTACATATGCAATTTGTTGTTTGTTATGAGACTCACACACAAGCTCCTTACTTAATGGCCTGGAGTCACATGTAGTTTGCTTAAGACATTTAAGACAGTGGAAGGGGGCAGGGATTTTACTACAGAAATTCAAGGTCCATCCTAAGTCACTCTCAGAGTTCCTCTCTCAACTGGTAACTTTTTGTAAAGAATAAACTGAAGGAGAAAAGTCACGTGAGGAGTAAGATAAGCAAGGGTCTTGGGTATGACAAAGGACAGTATTAATATTAACACATGAAGTTTAAAAATGGCACCAGGCCTCATCTAACTTTGGGAGGAGTAGACAGAATCAGGATCAGCATCAACTTAAAGCTGATTCCTATGAAGTGGTGGTCAGACATATCTCCACCCTCTAGCCTTTTTACTAATTCTGACACCAGTCATCCCTCCCATAGTACTCTCTACTTCTCTTCTGGGTTTGATAATCCATTGCAATGGCCATACAGGCCACACTTACAGTTAAGTGGTTTATTAAGGAAATAACAGGGTACAAATTCAGGATCAGGATCAATAGGCTACAACTCAAGATCAAGACCAGAAAGCATGTAGGTAAAGTCTCTCTTCTTCAGCAGCTCTCAGCCATGCAGACCTCCTCTCAGCTGCCTCAGGACAAGCCTTCCTCAGTCCTCAGCCGTCAGCTCCCACTCTGGCCTGGCCTCTGCCCTGCTTGGGCAAGTGTTACAAAGGTCTTTAGCTCTGCTGATGAGTGCCCAGAGATACCCCACACTGCTAGGAAACCTCCTGCCCAAAGGTGCTCAGCTCTCTTAGTCCATAGGTTGGCACACCTACTGTAGTTGCCTCATTCTGTGGGCTGGGAAGCCCACCACACAGTCTCGCACCAGTCTTCTGGCTCTGCTGTTGCTAAACTTGGCTGTACCCAACATCTTGTGCCACCTCTCCTGTTACAGCTCTGTCTGTCCCCTGGGTATAAGATGGTCTCAATGTGGGAACTGTAGGTCCGAAGGATGAACTCTGCTTCCAGCTCTTCTTCTTGATAGTAGTAAGGTCCCCTGCTACATGTGGGATAGGTTCATTTTAAGCCTATCGAGATGGGAAAACTGAACAATTCCCTCATTAGGGTTCCGTATACTTTATTTGCATAGTCCCATCCCTACAAGTGTTTCACTCACCATATTAGCAGGCTGCTAAATCCCATTGGTGGGCCACAAGCACCTTATTTTTGTAGTCCCACCCAATCATTTTGTGGGAATCGCAAGACCAGGGTTAGAAGGGCCATATTAAGTAAATCACTGCCCCACACAAGGAACGCCACACATCAGTCAGTTTGTTGTGCTGCCGTGGACTGCATGTTGCTGTGATGCTGGAAGCCATGCCATCAGTATTTCAAATACCAGCAGGGTCACTTTTGGTGAATAGGCTTCAGCTGAACTTCCAGACTAAGACAGACCCTAAAAAGGACCCAGAGGTCTATATCTGCAAAAAATCACTAGTGAAAACTTTAAGAATACCAGCAGAACATTGTCTGATATAGTGCCAAAAGATAAACCTCTCAGGTTAGAAGACACTCAAAACACAACTGGGAAAGAGCTGCCTCCTCAAAGTAGAGCTGACCTTAATGGTGTGGGTGGAGTCAAGCTTTGGGTACTTTCTTTTGCTGATGTGGCAAGATGCAAAATGAGAAGAAACAGCTGCAAACATCCATTAATAATTGGAATGTGGAATGTACCAAGTATGAATCTAGGAAAATTAGAAACTACTGAAAAAATGAAATGCATAAAGATCAATGTCCTAGGCATTAGTGAGCTGAAATGGACTAGTGCTGGATATCTGGAACCCGACAATCACATGATCTACTATGCGGGGAATGACAAATTGAAGAGGAACGGCGTTGCCTTCGTCTTCAAAAAGAACATTTCAAGATCTATCATGAAGTACAACACTCTCAGTGACAGAATGATATCCATATGCCTACAAGGAAGGCCAGTTGATACAACGACTATTCAAATATACGCACCAGCCACTATGCCAAAGATGAAGAAATTAAAGATTTTTACCAAATTCTGCAGTCTAACATTGATAAAAACATGCAATCAAGATGCTTTGATAATTACGGGTGATTGGAATGCGAAAGTTGGAAACAAAGAAGAAAGATAGGTAGTTGGAAAATATGGCCTTGGTGTTAGAAATGATGCTGGAGATCGCATGATAAAATTTTGCCATACCAACAACTTCTTCATTGCAAAAACCTTTTTTCACCTACATAAACAGTGACTACACAAATGGACCTCACCAGATGGAATACACAGGAATGAAACTGATTACATCTGTGGAGAGACTATGGAAAAGCTCAATATCATCAGTCAGAAGAAGGCCAGGGGCTGACTATGGAACAGACTATCAATTGCTCATATGAAAGTTGAAGTTGAAGAAAATTAGAACGAGTCCACAAGAGCCAAAGTACGACATCAGGAACATCCGACCTGAATTTAGAGACCATCTCAAGAATAGATTTGATACATTGAACCATAATGACTGAAGATCAGATGAGTTGTGGAATGACATCAAGGACATCACACATGAAGAAAGCAAGAGGTCATTAAAAAGGCAGGAAAGAAAGAAAAGATCAAAATGGATGTCAGAAAAGACTCTGAAACTTGCTTTTGAACTTAGAGTAGCTAAGATGAAAGGAAGAAATAATGAAATAAAAGATATGAACAGAAGATTTCAAAGGGTGGCTTGAAAAGACAGAGTAAAGGATTATAATGAAATGTACACAGACCTAAAAAATGGAGGAACATGCTTGGCGTCTCTCAAGTCAAAGGAACTGAAGAGAAAATTCAAGCCTCGTGTTGCAATAGTGAAGGCTTCTATGGGGAAAATATTAAACAATGCGGGACGCACCCAAAGACATAAGGGATATACAGAGTCACTGTACCGAAAAGAATTGATTGACGTTCAACCATTTCAGGAGGTAGCATATAATCCAGGACAGTTGATACTGAAGGAAGCAATCCAAGCTGCACTGAGGCATTGACGAAAAACAAAACTTCAGGAATTAAAGGAAGACCAATTGAGATGTTTCAACAAACGGATGCAGCACTGGAATGCTCACTTGTCTATGCCAAGAAGTTTGTAAGACAGCTACCTGACCAGCTACCAACTGATGGCAAGAGATCTATATTTGTGGCCCATTCCAAAGACAGGTGATACAGAAGAATACAGGAATTATTGAACAATATCATTAATATCACACACAATTAAGTTTTGCTGACGACCATTCAAGAGTGGTTGCAACAGTACATCGATAAGGAACTGCAAGGAATTCAAGCCAGATTCAGACGAGGACATAGAAAAAGGAATATCATTGCTGATGTCAGATGGGTCTTGGCTGAAAGCAGAGAATACCAGAAAGATGTTTACCTGTGTTTTATTGACTATGCAAAGGCATTCAACTCTGTGGAGCATAACAAATTATGGATAACATTACAAAGAATGGGAATTCCAGAACACTTAATTGTGCTCATGAGGAATCTGTGCATAGACCAAGAGGCAGTCATTCGAACAGAACAAGGAGATGCTGTGTGGTTTAAAATCAGGAAAGGTGTGCATCGAAGTTGTATCCTTTCACCGTACCTATTCAATCTGTATGCTGAGCAAATAATCTGAGAAGCTGGACTATATGAAGAAGAATGGGACATCAGGATTGGAGGAAATCTCATTAACAACCTGTGATATGCAGATGACACAACCTCACTTGCTGAAAGTGGAGAGGACTTGAAGCACTTACTGAAGATCAAAGACCACAGACTTCAGTATGATTTACATCTCAACATAAAAAAAAAAAAAAAAAATCCTCACAGCTAGACGAATAAGCAACACCATGATAAATGGGGAAAAGATTGAAGTCAAAGATTTCATTCTACTTGGATCCACAATCAATGCCCATGGAAGCAGCACGGAATCAATGCCTATGGAAGTGAAGAAATTAAAGGACACATCGGCAAATTTGCTGCAAAAGGCCTCCGTAAAGTGTTAAAAAGCAAAGATGTCACCTTGAAAGCTAAGCTGCACTTGACCCAAGCCATGGTGTTTTCAGTCACGTAATATGTATGCAAAAGCTGGACAATGAATAAGAAAGACTGAAGAAGAGTTGACGCCTTTGAATCGTGGTGTTGGAGAAGCATATTGAATATACCACGGACTGCCAAAAGAACGAACAAATCTGTCTTGGAAGAAGTACAGCCAGAATGTTCTTTAGAGGCAAGGATGACAGAACTTCATCTTGCATACATTGGACATGTTATCAGGAGGGACCGGTCCCTGGAGAAGAATATCATTCTTCGTGAAGTAGAAGATCAGCAAAAGAGAGGAGATCCTTAATGAGATGGATTGATACAGTGGCAGCAACAATGGGCCCCAGCAAAAGAAGATTGTGAGGACGGCGCAGGACTGGGCAGTGTTTTGTTCTGTTGTACATGGCGTCTCTATGAGTCAGAACTGACTCAATGGCACCTAACAACAATAGCAACACACAAGGAAAATAGTCAAAACTCATTCTGACAAGTCAGAATGGTAAGGGGGAAGGAGAGAGGAGAATCCTGATATCTGTGCACCCAGTATGATTGTCCCTTATCTGATTCTCCTGCTTGGTCTCTGTCTTAGTCATCTAGTGCTGTTGTAACAGAAATACCACAGGTGGATGGCTTTAACAAAGAGAAATTTATTTCTTCACAGTAAAGTAGGCTAAAAGTCCAAATTCAGGGTGTCAGCTCCAGAGGAGGTCTTTCTCTCTCTGTCAGCCTTCTCATCATTTTTCCCCTGGACTAGGAGCTTCTCTGCACAGGAACCCTGGGTCCAAAGGATGCACTCTGCTCCCAGCACTGCTTTCTTGGTGGTATGAGGTCCCCCTGTCTCTCTGCTCGCTTCTCTCTTTTATATCTCAAGAGATTGCCTCAAGACACAATCCAATCTTGTAGGCTGAGTTCTGCCTCATTAACACAACTGCAGCCCATCCTCCCTCATTAACATCATAGAGGCAGGATTTACAACATATAGGAAAATCACACCGTACCAGGAATCACGGTCCAGCCAAACTGATACACACATTTTGGGGGGGACATAACTCTATCCACGACAGTCTCTCTTCCTCCGTTCTTGCCTGTTTCTTTCCAGCCATCTCACACTTATCAGAATGAACTTTCTAATACACAAATCTGACAGTCACATGTCAACTTATAACTTCAGTGGGCTTTCCGTAACTACAGGGTAATGTCCAAGGCCGGAAGGATCTTTACAAAGCTGATTGCAGCCTTCCATTCCAGCCACACTTCCACTGCCACCCAGGTACCACGTGCTCATACCACACAAAATTTCACACCACACGTCAGATGCACTATGTCTCCCGTCTCTGAGTTCTGCCATTGTTGTCAGCTCAAGTTAACATGGCTTTTCTCCCTTTTTCCAGAGGAAGGCACTATCCTTACTTCTTAGGATTCAACCCAAGTATCATCTCCACTGGAATATATTCCTAAATTCCACAATCCCCAAATTGTTATGTCAACAATGTATGGCTCTACCAAAGCACTCATCACCCTGTATTGTCATTTTGGAGCCTTGGTGACTCAGTGGTTAAGAGCTCAGCTGCTAACCAAAAGATCAGGAGTTTGAACCCACCAGCTGCTCCTTGGAAACACTGTGGGGCAGTTCTACCCTACCCAGCAGGATCACTATGAGCCAGAATCAACTCAATGGCAACAGATGTGGTTTTTTATTGTAATTTTGGGAGCCTTTGGGTAGTGCAAATGATCTCCCTGCTAATGGAAAAGTTGAAGGTTTGAGTCCACCCAGAGGTGCCTTGGAAGAAAGGCCATTGAAAACCTTATTGAGCACAGTTCCACTCTGACAAAGATAAGGTTGCCATGAATCAGAATCAACTTGATAGCAACTGATTGGCTTTTGCAATTTCTGGTTCATGTGTCTGTCACCTAACATGTTCTGGATTATTCATCTGTGCATCCTACTTGAGAATTTTCAAATACTTTGATATTTTTAAAAACTAGAAGATGAATAATTTCATCAGAGAATAAAATCTATAAAAAGAAATTACATACAAATTACAGAATTGAAAATAAAATAATTGATGTAAAATACTTTGTAAATGTATTTAAAAGCAATATGTACACAGCTGTAAAGGATTAGTAAACGAAGACAGATCTGTAGAAAAATTCCTATCTGAAGCCCAGAAAGAATGAAAAACAGAAAAAGAATATATGAGACGTGGTAAAAACAGCTAACTGCATTTAATCACGGTTCTAAAAGGAGAGGAAAGAAAGGAAGAAACAAAAATATGTGACAATTTTTCAAAACCAATAAAAGACACCCTAAGAAGAATAAATACAAATAAAACCCCATGTGAACCAATCATAGTTTAACTTCTGAAAAAACAAAGACAAAAAAAAAAAAAATCCTACATCAGCAGTGGGGAAAAAGGCATGTCACCTTCAATGAAGCAACATAAGAACAACAGAAAAGACAGAAGACATTGGTAGGACATGTTAAAGTATAAGAAAATGACGGCCAATCTAGAATTCTATAGTGCTGAAAAAAAGTCTTCAAAAAAAGATGGCAAATATATATTAAGACAAATTAACAAAGAGGTAATTTCAGACAAATAAGGCTGAGATAATTTGTCACCAACAGAAACTTCTAAGGGAATGCTAGAGTGAATTCATTTGGCAGAAGAAAAATGATCCCAGATGGAAATTCAGAGATGTAAGGAGGAATACTGAGCAGTGGAAAAAAAAAAAAAAAGGCTAATAAATAGGTAAATATAAGATAAATAATGACTGCAAAAAAATATAATATCTTTGGATGTTTTAAGCATA
The DNA here is from genome assembly GCF_030014295.1 of Loxodonta africana. NCBI lineage: Eukaryota > Metazoa > Chordata > Mammalia > Proboscidea > Elephantidae > Loxodonta > Loxodonta africana. The sequence continues at coordinate 23,222,243 of NC_087353.1, read as the reverse complement.
AAGTTAAAATATATGATAATAAAAATACAAAAAGAGAGAAGTGAGGAAACTGAGTCCAGATATCCTAAAATCCTTGGATTGTCTGATGTTAGGTGCCGTGGAGTTGATTTCAATTCAAAACTACCCCGTGTGGCAGAGTAAAATTAACCCACAGAGCTTTCTAGGATGTAATTTTACAGATTGCCAGGTCTTTCTCCAGTGGAGCCATTGGGTAGGTTCAAACTGCCAACCTTTCAGTTAGCAGCCAAGCACTTAACCATTGTACCACCAGGGCTCCTGGTCTGATAAGTAGTAATTATATTTAATATATCTAACTTTAGTGTGTGAAGGATGTATTAAGTAATCATTGGGTAACCACCAAAAAGAATAATAAAAGCATATTTAACTAACAAGCTGGGTGGGATGCATAAGGGGGAAGGATTTTTTTTTAAATGGTTAATTAATCCAAAAGAAGGAAAGGAAGGAAGAGAAATGGGAAAAATAGATAGCAATATTAAGATCGTAGCTATAAACCTAATTATATAGGTAATTACACTAAGTATTGTGGATTGAGTTGTATTCCCCCAAAACATGTGTTATAAATCCTAAACTCTATGCCTGTGGTTATATTCCCATTTGAGAATGGATTGTCTTTGTTATGTTAATGAAGCAGGATTAACGTAGAGTGTGTCTTGACGCAATTTCTTTTGAGCTATAAAAATAGATTAAAGAAGAGAGCAGAGATGGAGGAAGAGAGATGCTGAGCCACATGAAGATTGCCCAGAAGCAGGAGCTCAGAAGACACAAGGACCTTCCTCCAGAGCCAACAGAGAGAGGAAGCCTTCCCCTAGAGCTAGAATCCTGAATTCGGACTTCTAGTCTCCTAAACTGCAGGAAATAGGCCAAAGGGGAAGGATCCGTTGTCCTCCAAGAAAAGAAAAGGATCATCCCTGGAGCAGCTCGGAGATGAGTACAACTGCTGGAAGGATCATGAGAAGCAGGATCTTCTCAGTTTCAAAGAGTAGGACCACGGTCTCCTGGATCTCAAATGGCGGGCCACAGCCTCCTAGCTTTCAAAAAGTCGAATCTTCACCACCTGAGCTCCAGAGTGTGAGGTTGCTGTTAAGGTATGCCAGAGGGATGGGGCCACCGCTCAAAGCTGAGGGGACAGGGCTGCCTTGCACACAGGGCAGAAGAATAGGCTCTGCCAGGGTGGAGGGGGTAGGGTCGTCACTCAGATGTACTAGAAGAATGGAGCCACCCAAAGCCGAGGGATCAGAGTTGCCATTCCAGTGGGCCTGGGAGGTGAAGCTGAAGCCCCGGGCTGAGGGTCCTCCACCCAGAATCCACATGGCATGGCCAACACCCAGAGTCTGGGGGTAAGGGCCACTGCCCAGATGGTCCCAAAGAACAGAGAATTATGTTCAAGCCTTGAGAGCTAATGTAAATTGTTCTGCTGGAGTTTGGACTTGCTTAGTATGAGTCGGAATCGACTCGACAGCACTGGGTTTGGTTTTTGGTTGGTTAGTCCCTGTTATCCCTGCTTTCCCTCCAATTTCTCCCACTGGTAATGGAAATGTCTGCCTTGTGCCTGTTTGACTACCGTACTTTGGAAACAGATAACTTGTAACCTAGGTTTCATAGGTTCACAGACGAATGGCAGTATTTCCTGGGATGGAATACTCCTAAAGTCTCACCCATATTTGATTTAGATGATTCAGAAGATGAAATTTTGGACTTAGAAGAGTGGATTTAAGAATTTCAAGATGATGTGATGGAGTGAATGTGTTTTACATGTGGCAAGGGCATGAATTTGGGGAAGGTCAAAGGGTGGAATGTTATGGATTGAATTGAGTCCCTCCAAATATGCGTTATAAAGCCTAACCTCTATGCCTGTGGCTGTAACTCTATTTGGGAATGAGCTGTCTTTGTTATGTTAATGAGGCAGGGTTAGTGCAGGGTATGTCTTGAGCCAATCACTCTTCAGCTATAAAAAGAGATTAAACAGGCAAGCAGAGAGCAGAGATAGGGGAATTGAGATGCCAAGCCACTTGAAGATCGCATAGAAAAAGGAGCTCAAAAGAGACAAAAGACTTTCCTCCAAAGTCAACAGGAAGAGAAAGTCTCCCCCTAGAGTTGATGCCCTGAATTCAGTCTTCTAGTCTCCTATACTGTGAGAAAATAAACTTCTGTTTGTTGAAGCCACCCACTTGTGGTATTTCTGTTATAGCAGCACTAGGTAACTAAGACACATATCTTAGAATAACATTCCAGTAAAAAGAAAAATGACAGATTATATTTAAGATAAAGTATATGCTTCTTATTCAAAGTACCAAAACCAAACCTGTTGCTACCGAGTCAATTCCAACAAAGCACACCTATAAGAAAAAAACCCAAGAACATTGCCAGTAAAAAGATAAGAAGGGCTACACAGTGGACACACTAACTGAACTAAAGCTGTAATCAAAGTAAATTTTAAGATAAGAAGAATTACTAGAGTTATAATAATAGTATCAGCCCACTTGGAAGATATAATTCTAACTTAGCCTTAAAAAATAGTTTTAAAAAAGGGACATCACTGCTGAGGAGACACAGAGCTTCTGTGAAGGATGATGAAAAAAAAAAAGCTGAAAATGGATATAGGCAATGGCTCCAAAACATGATGAACACGATGTCACTAAATTATGCATGTGAGGAATGTTGACGTGGCAAATATTTTGTTACATACATATTTACCACAATAAAAAAAAAAGACAACTAAAAGAAGAAATAGAAAGATTCCCAGCCATAACAGGAGATTTTAACAAGCAGACAATAAATCAGACAAAAATGGATAGAGCAGATTTCAAAAACATCATTTAAAATATTGACTTAATTGAAATACACAGCACTATACCAATAAATTGCAAACTATTTACATGAAACATTTATAAAAATTGTCATATACCAAGCTATACGCTGGGCCATAAAACAAGAATAAGCCAATTTCAAAAGATTAAAAAATCATACAAGGTATGTTCTCTGATCACAGTAGGATTAAGCCAGAAATAACAAAAATGATTATGGTAAAAGCTTCAAAGTGTTTGGAAATTAAGGAAAACACTAGTAAATAATACATAAGTCAAAATGGAAGTTGCAACAGAAATTAGAAAACATTTTGAAATGAGTGATAATAAACATAAAATATAGCAATATTTGTGAGATGCAGCTAAAGGCAGTCTTAAAGGGAAATTTAAAGACAAATTAAACGGAAAGAAACTAGATAAGAAATATAAGACAGAGTCACAAGTCACCAATATCAGAAATGAAAACAAGGCATGACCACAGATCCTACAGATATCCAAACCCTAATAAAATAAATGAACTTTACAATTTAGGTGAAATGGACAGTTTTCTAAGAAAAGGCAACTACCAAGTTGATCCCAGTAAACCCAGTGCCCTCGTAGCAACCCTATAGGACGGAGTAGAACTGCCCCATAGAGTTTCCAAAGTTGATGCAAGAAGGAAATATGAATCGTTCCATGGCTAATTGGTTATGGCTGAATAATGGTACTCGAAGAAATCCAGGTCCTAATCTCTAGAACCTGTGAATGTTACCTTATACAACCAAAAGAACTTCTCAAGGAAGAATGAAGAAAACTAAGGATACAAGGGAAAGATTAGTCCAAAGGACTAATGGGCCACATCTACCACGGCCTCCACCAGACTGAGTTCAGTACAACTAGATGGTGCCTGGCTACCACCACTGACTGCTCTGACAGGGATTACAATAGAGGGTCCCAGACAGAGCTGGAAGAAAAATGTAGAACAAAATTCTAACTCAAAAAGAAAGACCAGACTTGCTGGCCTGACAGAGACTGGAGAAACCGTGAGAATATAGGCCCCTGGACACCCTTTCAGCTCAGTAATAAAGTCATTCCTGAGGTTCACCCTTCAGCCAAATTTTGGGCAGGCCCATAAAACAAAACGAGACTAACGGGGCACACCAGCTCTGGGGCAAGGACTAGAAGAAGGTAGAAGGCGACAGGAAAGCTGGTAATAGGGAGCCCAAGGTTGAGAAAGGAGAGTGTTGACATGTCATGGGGTTGTTAACCAATGTCATAAAACAATATGTATAATAACTGTTCAATGAGAAACCAGTTTCTTCTGTAACCCTTCATTTAAAGTACAACAAAAAAAATTCAAAAAAAAAAAAAAAAGAACTCTGCAGGTGTGATTAAACTGAGGACCTTGAGATGGAGAGATTATCTCGATGGGCCTTAAAACATAATCACAAATATCCATATAGAAGAAGGATAGAGGGAGATTTGACACAAGAGGAGAAAACAGCCAGACCACAAAGGCAGAGACTGTAGTTATGCAGCCACAAGCCAGAAATTCCTGCAGCCACCAGAAGCTGAAAGGCTGGAGGACAGGGTTCTCTCCTAGAGCTTCTGGAAGGAGCGTGGTCCTGCCAGCACCTTGACTTTGGTGTTGCTGATTTCAGATGCCTGGCTTCAGAAGTGTGTGAGAATCAATTTCTGTTGCTTCAAGCCACCAAGTTTGTGGTCATTTATTACCTCAGCAACAGGAAATTAACACACTTATAAAGAAAAAAAATCTCCTATTAAAACCATCCTACCTTGGGATAATAGAAATATTCTAAACCTGGACTGTGGTGATAATTTCTTAAAAAATCATTGAATTGTGCGTTAATAATGTTGAATGTTATGGTATGCAGATTATAGCTCAATAAAACTGTTTTGTTTTGTGTTCTGGGGGGGTGCTACAGAGATAACACCAGGCTCAAATGATCTCATCAATGAATCCTGCCAAATGTTAGAGAAGAAAAACAATCTAATGTTACACACCCTGTTCCAGAGAATTAGGGGTGGGGGGAGGGAGGAAACACACCAATTACATCCTCTTGGGTGTATAAGAGGTTGCGAATCAAAGGGACCCCAAAGTTAAACCTCCCTTTTGCCACGTAAAAGATTTGTAACCTTGGACAATAACCAAATTTCTCTGGGTCTCCCATTCCTTATCTCTAAAACGTAGATGATGAAATTTACCTCATGATTTCGTTAAAAGAATTAAATAATTATGGTTCACAAAAAACTTAAATATTAGCAAGTATATTATCTTATTATAGCTCCAGCTTTTTGAGGCAATGTATTAAGCTACTAACATTGCAGGAAATGCATCTCATCAACCTCTTCCCATTGGTCTTTTATTTTTGTAATCATCCATAGGGTTTTCAAAAGCCAAACCAAACCAAACAACTAAAAAGAAAAGAAAAGTGAAATGAGTAATATCCTTTTGTGGTTTTGCAAAGATTGGAATCAGTGAATACACGTCTATAGAATTATACGAAAGGAAAGAGTGTGTGTGTTTGGGAGGAGGTTGAAAAGCATATTAATGTCTCTATGTGAGTTTGAGATCGTTCACTTGGAGAACCAATTCTGGGACAGAAATGGCATGTTAATCTGGATCTCTTTCACAAGGAAAATAATGAACAGTATTAAACCGCCATTACAGGTGCTGCCCCACATGCTAGAAAATAATTTCAAGAAGGGTCGTTTTTGTTTCTTTGTCTTATTTTTTTGTGTTTTGCTTTATGAAAAAAAAAAAAAAAAGCATTAAAGCCTTTGGCTTGGCCCAACTGAGATTTGTTGTTGTTGTTTGTGTTTTTGTAACACCCATACAGAAGTTTTGTGGCAGCATAATTTGAGCCTCCTAAAGATGTGGAAATAATTGTACAGAATCATTAATATCACACACAAGCAAAATTTTGCTGAAGATCATTTAGGAGCAGCTGCAGCAATACATCAACAGGGAACTGCCAGAAATTCAGGCTGGATTCAGAAGAGGACATGGAACCAGGGATATCACTGCTGATGTCAGATGGATCCTGGCAGAAAGCAAAGGATACCAGAAAGATGTTTACCTGTATTTTATTGAGTATGCAAAGGCATTCGACTGTGTGGATCACAACAAATTATGGATAACTTTGAGAAGAATGGGAATCCCGAAGCACTTAATTGTGTTCATGAGAAACCAGTACACAGATCAAGAGGCAGTTGTTCTAACAGAATGAGGGGATACTGCAAGATTGAAAGTTAGGAAAGGTGTGCTTCAGGGTTGTATCCTTTCACCGTACCTATTCAATGTGAGTGCTGAGCAAATAATCTGAGAAGCTGGACTATATGAAGAAGAATGGGGCATCAGGATTGGAGGAAGACTCAGTAACGACCTGTGTTATGCAGATGACACAACTTTGCTTGCTGAAAGTGAAGAAGACTTGAAGCACTTACTGATGAAGATCAAAGACCACACCCTTCAGTATGGATTACACCTCAACATAAAGAAAACAAAAATCCTTATAACTGGGCCAATAAACAACATCATGATAAAGGGAGAAAAGACGGAAGTTGTCAAGGATTTCATTTTACTTGGATCCACAATCAACACCCACGGAAGCAGCAGTCGAGAAACCAAAAGACACATTGCATTGCGCAAATCTGCTGCAAAAGACCTCTTTAGAGTGTTGAAAAGCAAAGATGTCACCTTAAAGACTAAGGTGTGCTTGACTCCAGCCGTGGTGTTTTCAATCACCTCATATGCATGCAAAAGCTGGACAATGAATAAGGAAGACCAAAAAATTGATGCCTTTGAATTGTGGTGCTGGTGAAGAATATTGAATGTACCATGGACTGCCAAAAGAACAAACAAATCTGTCTTGAAAGAAACACAACCAGAATGTTCCTTAGAAGCAAGGATGAGGAGACTGCGTCTCACATAATTTGGGCATGTCATCAAGAGGGATCAGTCTTTGGAGAAGGACATCATGCTTGGTAAAGTAGAGGGTAAGCAGAAAAGAGGAAGGCCCTCAGATGGATTGACACGGTGGCTGCAGCAATGAGCTCAAGCATAACCACAATTGCGAGGATGGCATAGGGCAGTGTTTTGTCCTGTTGTACATAGGGTCACTATGAGTCGGAACCAACTGGACGGCACCTAACAACAACAACAACTCTATTTATTTTTTTACAAGTGTTACTTGTTTTGCTTCTCTAGTAGCCTAAGACAGTGCCCACAAACAGAAGAATGGATTTAAAAAACTGTGCTACATACAGTCAACGGAATAAAGAACAAGGATGAACCTGAGAAACATCTTACAACATGGATGAATCTAGAGGGCATTATGCTGATTGAAAAAAAGTCAATCGCAAAAGGACAAATACTGTACGAGACCACTACTATAAAAACACATGAAAATGCTTCCACACAAAAAGAAACAATGGTTACGAGGAAGGGGAGGGATGGAGAGGGGAGAACACGAACTAGAGAGTAGATAAGTGGTAACTTGGTGAAGAGTATGACAGTACACAATACTGAGGAAGTCAGCACAACATGACTAGGGCAAAGTCATAGAAGCTTCACAGATACATCCAAACTCCCTGAAAGACCAAGCTACTGGGCTGAGGGCTGGGTACTATGGTCTCGGGGGACATCTAGCTCAACTGGCATAACATGGTTTATTTAGAAAATGTTCTACGCCTGACTGTGGTGAGTAGGAACTGCGGGGTCTTAAAATCTTGAGAGTTTTTAAGTAGATACATCTACTGGTCCCATTACAGCTGGAGCAAAGGAGAATGAAGAAGACCAAAGACACAAGTGAAAGATTAGACCAAAAGACTTATGAATCACAACTAGTACAACCTTCACCAGACTGAGCCCAAAACAATTAGATGGAGCCCAGCTACCACCACTGACTGCTCTGGCAGGGATCATATAAAAGGTCCTGGACAGACTGGGAAAAAAACATAGAACAAAATTCAAATCCCTCCCCCGATATGATGGAGACTGGAGAAATCACAGGAGTATGGCCCCCAGACATATTTTTAACTCAACATTGAAGTGACTCCTCAGGTTCACCCTTCAGCCAAAGATTAAACAGGTCTGTTGGTGCAGTGGCTAACCATTTGGGTGCTAACCAAAAGGTTAGCTGTTCCAATCCACCAGCTGCTGCTTGGAAACCCTGTGGAGCAGTTCTTCTCTGTCCTATAGGGTTGCTATGAATTGGTCGACAGTGAAGTGTTTGATTTTTTTGTTTTGTATAGGCCCAAAAATAACACTCATGAAGGACATACTTCATAGTTCAATCGTATATGAGTCTAATGGGAACACTAGCCCAAGAGCAAAGACAAGAAGGCAGGAAGGGATAGGAAAATTGGACGAATGGAAACAGGGAACCTGGGGTGGAGAAGGGGAGAGTGTTGGCACATCTCAGAGTTGGCAACCAATGTCACAAAACAATTTGTGTATTAACTATTTAAACAGAAACTAATTTGCTATGTAAACTTTCACCTAAGTCACAATTAAAAAAATAATAAATGATGCACCCCTCAAAAAGGAATTTGGTCCAAATTATCATTTTATTCCATATAGTTATTGCTTTTTGGGTCCTGTTTAAAAATTCTTTTCCTATTGAAGGTCATAAAGATATCTTCCCATATAATTTTTAGATATTTTATGTTTTAAATATCTTATTTAGCTCTATTGCTTACAAGGATTTCTGTATATTGTATGAGTTAAAAGTCAAGTTTTCTTTTATTAATGAGAATATCACTTTGACCCAGCACTATTTATCAAAGGGAACTTCCTTTACTCATACTGTATAAGGTCATTTTATTATTAAGCAAGTGTCCACATATGCCAGGCTCTGTTTCTGGGCTCTCTATTATGTGTCATTGGTCTAGTTGGCTAACCTTGCCTGAATTCCACACTGTGTTAGTGTAGCTTTATCTTTATATTGAGTATAGCAAATTCTTTATCCTTATTCTTTTTCTTCAAGAATTTCTTGTATATATTTGAACTTTGAAACTCTACATACATTTTAAGAATACCTTGTTAATTTTAACCAAAAAAAGTAGGAGTTTTTTCAGGATTATGCTAATTCCATAGATCAGTTTGGGGAGAATTAATAAATCTACCATTTTACCATAGTTGGTCTTCCCATCCATAAACACAGTGTCTTAATTTCCTAGGGCTGCCATTGCCATAACAAAATATCACAAAGTAAGTGGCTTTAAAGAACAGAATTGTATTTTCTCACAGTTCTGGAGACTGAAAGTCCAAATCAGGGTCTCAGCTGTTGTCAATTCCTCCTCTGGGGCTCTCCCCTGGTTTCTGGTGGCTTCTGACCATCCTTGCTCTTCTGCTGCTGCTTAAAGATGCATCTCCCTACTCCCTTGTGATGCTGACATTTCAAGACACATCACTCGGAAGGGGTTAGAATTAGGACCCACCCTACTCCAGTATGGCTTCATTTAACGCAACTGATAACAAAAGAAAAACTCTATTTCCCTGAACGAGGTTATAATCATAGGTAAATGGATTAGGACTCCAACATATCTTTCTGAGGGAAAAAATTTCGTCTATAACACACAGTATATCTTTCTATTTCATTCATGTCTTTCATAACTTGTTTCAATTATTTTTAACAGTTTCCTGTGTAGAAATATGCAAATCATTGTGAAAATTATTCCCAGGGGCTTGATTTTTTGACACTATTATAAATAGTAATGGTAGGTTTTTATGTTAACAATTTTTTTTTTTTTACTGGTGCAAATAAATACAATGTATTTCTGATATTGAAGTGTTTTTAAATATTGACACACTCACATTATTATTTACAAAATTATTTGCAGATTATTTTGTATTGTTTCAGCAAATAGTGGAAGTTAAATTTCTAACTTTGTTACTTATTTATTTTTGCTTTATTGTACTTCTACAATGCTGGATAGAAGTGGTCATAGCAAGCACCTTTGTCTCATTTCCAATTTCAGGAGAAAATAATTCAGTATTTCACAATGGCATATGACGTTTGCTACAGATCTTTTTGTATTTATCCTCTAGCAGATGAAGAAAGTTCACTTCTATTTCCAGTTTGCTAAGATAACTTGTCATAAGTATATGTTGAATTGACGGAGTCCTGGTGGAGTAGTTGTTAAGCACTAGGCTGTAACTAAAAGGTCAGCAGTTCGAACCCACCAGCCACTCCACAGAAGATAGACGTGGCAGTCTGCTTCTGTAAAGATTACAGCCTTGGAAACCCTATGGGGCAGTTCTACTCTGTCCTATAGGGTGGCTATGAGTGGGAATTCGCTCAACAGCAATGAGGTGTTACTACTATTGACTGTTTCCGCCTTATCCCTTTTCTTAAAAAGTCTTGCTATATATGTGTGTGTGTGTGTATATATATATAGTGTTTAATTTTTTTTTAATGAGCCAGAGTTGGGCTTTGTTGAGTCTGTCTACTGTTTGTGTTTATTTTTAGTTCAATATCTGATTTTATCTTTGTTATGTTATTTCTTGTACTTATTTTGGATCTAAAGTTTTTTTTTTTTTTTTTTTTAAGGGTAGGTATTTGCCCATTGATTTTCAGATGTTATTGTTTCTAAATAATTTATTTATAGCTTTACATGTCCCTTTAAACATAGCTTTAGCTGGGCCATAAGTATTGTGTGTAGTATTTTAATTTTTATTCAGTTCAAAATATTTTCTAAATTCAAGGGTAAATTTTTTTTTTTAATAACTTTTATTAAGCTTCAAGTGAACGTTTACAAATCCAATCAGTCTGTCACATATAAGTTTACATACATCTCACTCCGTACTCCCACTGGCTCTCCCCCTCTTGAGTCAGCCCCTTCAGTCTCTCCTTTCTTGACACTTTTGCCGGCTTCCCTCTCTCTCTATCCTCACATCCCCCCTCCAGACAAGAGTTGCCAACACAATCTCAAGTGTCCACCTGATATAATTAGCTCACTCTTCATCAGCGTCTCTCTCCCACCTGCTGACCAGTCCCTTTCATTTCTGATGAGTTGTCTTCGGGGATGGTTCCTGTCCTGTGTCAACTGAAGGTCTGGGGAGCATGGCCGCCGGGGTTCCTCCAGTCTCAGTCAGACCATTAAGTTTGGTCTTTTTATGAGAATTTGGGGTCTGCATCCCACTGATCTCCTGCTCCCTCAGGGGTCCTCTGCTGTGCTCCCTGTCAGGGCAGTCATCGATTGTGGCCGAGCACCAACTAGTTCTTCTGGTCTCAGGATGATGTAGGTCTCTGGTTCATGTGGCCCTTTCTGTCTCTTGGGCTCTTAGTTGTCGTGTGGCCTTGGTGTTCTTCATTTTCCTTTGCTCCAGGTGGGTTGAGACCAATTGCTGCATCTTAGATGGCCGCTTGTTAGCATTTAAGACCCCAGACGCCACATTTCAAAGTGGGATGCAGAATGATTTCATAATAGAATTATTTTGCCAATTGACTTCGAAGTCCCCGCAAACCATGTTCCCCAGACCCCCGCACTTGCTCCGCTGACCTTTGAAGCATTCATTTTATCCCGGAAACTTCCTTGCTTTTGGACCAGTCCAATTGAGCTGACCTTCCATGTATTGAGTGTTGTCTTTTCCTTCACCTAAAGCAGTTCTTATCTACTGATTAATCAATAAAAAACCCTCTCCCACCCTCCCTCCCTCCCCCCCTCGTAACCACAAAAGTATGTGTTCTTCTCAGGTTTACTATTTCTCAAGATCTTATAATAGTGGTCTTATACAATATTTGTCCTTTTGCCTCTGACTCATTTCGCTCAGCATGACGCCTTCCAGGTTCCTCCATGTTATGAAATGTTTCAGAGATTCGTCATTGTTCTTTATCGATGCGTAGTATTCCACTGTGTGAATATACCACAATTTATTTACCCATTCATCCGTTGATGGACACCTTGGTTGCTTCCAACTTTTTGCTATTGTAAACAGAGCTGCAATAAACATGGGTGTGCATGTATCTGTTTGTATGAAGGCTCTTGTATCTCTAGGGTATATTCCTAGGAGTGGGATTTCTGGGTTGTATGGTAGTTCTATTTCTAACTGTTTAAGATAACGCCAGATAGATTTCCAAAGTGGTTGTACCATTTTACATTCCCACCAGCAGTGTATGAGAGTTCCAATCTCTCCACAGCCTCTCCAACATTTATTATTTTGTGTTTTTTGGATTAATGCCAGCCTTGCTGGTGTGAGATGGAATCTCATCGTAGTTTTAATTTGCATTTCTCTAATGGCTAATGATCGAGAGCGTTTTCTCATGTATCTGTTGGCTGCCTGAATATCTTCTTTAGTGAAATGTGTGTTCATATCCTTTGCCCACTTCTTGATTGGGTTGTTTGTCTTTTTGTGGTTGAGTTTTGACAGAATCATGTAGATTTTAGAGATCAGGCGCTGGTCGGAGATGTCATAGCTGAAAATTCTTTCCCAGTCTGTAGGTGGTCTTTTTACTCTTTTGGAGAAGTCTTTAGATGAGCATAGGTGTTTGATTTTTAGGAGCTCCCAGTTATCAGGTTTCTCTTCATCATTTTTGGTAATGTTTTGTATTCTGTTTATACCTTGTATTAGGGCTCCTAGGGTTGTCCCAATTTTTTCTTCCATGATCTTTATTGTTTTAGTCTTTATGTTTAGGTCTTTGATCCACTTGGAGTTAGTTTTTGTGCATGGTGTGAGGTATGGGTCCTGTTTCATTTTTTTGCAAATGGATATCCAGTTATGCCAGCACCATTTGTTAAAAAGGCTATCTTTTCCCCAGTTAATTGACACTGGTCCTTTGTCAAATATCAGCTGCTCATACGTGGATGGATCTATGTCTGGGTTCTCAATTCTGTTCCATTGGTCTATGTGTCTGTTGTTGTACCAATACCAGGCTGTTTTGACTACTGTGGCTGTATAATAGGTTCTGAAGTCAGGTAAGGTGAGGCCTCCCACTTTCTTCTTTATTTTTCAGTAGTGCTTTGCTTATCCGAGGCTTCTTTCCCTTCCATATGAAATTGGTGATTTGTTTCTCTATCCCCTTAAAATATGACATTGGAATTTGGATCGGAAGTGCATTAAATGTATAGATGGCTTTTGGTAGAATAGACATTTTTACTATGTTAAGTCTTCCTATCCATGAGCAAGGTATGTTTTTCCACTTAAGTATGTCCTTTTGAATTTCTTGTAGTAGAGCTTTGTAGTTTTCTTTGTATAGGTCTTTTACATCCTTGGTAAGATTTATTCCTAAGTATCTTATCTTCTTGGGGGCTACTGTGAATGGTATTGATTTGGTGATTTCCTCTTCGGTGTTCTTTTTGTTGATGTAGAGGAATCCAAGTGATTTTTGTATGTTTATTTTATAACCTGAGACTCTGCCAAACTCTTCTATTAGTTTCAGTAGTTTTCTGGAGGATTCCTTAGGGTTTTCTGGGTATATAATCATGTCATCTGCAAATAGTGATAACTTTACTTCTTCCTTGCCAATCCGGATACCTTTTATTTCTTTGTCTAGCCTAATTGCCCTGGCTAAGACTTCCAACACGATGTTGAATAAGAGTGGTGATAAAGGGCATCCTTGTCTGGTTCCCGTTCTCAAGGGAAATGCTTTCAGGTTCTCTCCATTTAGAGTGATATTGGCTGTTGGCTTTGCATAGATGCCCTTTATTATGTTGAGGAATTTTCCTTCAATTCCTATTTTGGTAAGAGTTTTTATCATGAATGGGTGTTGGACTTTGTCAAATGCCTTTTCTGCATCAATTGATAAGATCATGTGGTTTTTGTCTTTTGTTTTATTTATGTGATGGATTACATTAATGGTTTTTCTGATATTAAACCAGCCTTGCATACCTGGTATAAATCCCACTTGATCAGGGTGAATTATTTTTTTGATGTGTTGTTGGATTCTATTGGCTAGAATTTTGTTGAGGATTTTTGCATCAATGTTCATGAGGGATACAGGTCTATAATTTTCTTTTTTTGTAATGTCTTTACCTGGTTTTGGTATCAGGGAGATGGTGGCTTCATAGAATGAGTTGGGTAGTATTCCGTCATTTTCTATGCTTTGGAATACCTTTAGTAGTAGTGGTGTTAACTCTTCTCTGAAAGTTTGGTAGAACTCTGCAGTGAAGCGGTCCGGGCCAGGGCTTTTTTTTGTTGGGAGTTTTTTGATTACCGTTTCAATCTCTTTTTTTGTTATGGGTCTATTTAGTTGTTCTACTTCTGAATGTGTTAGTTTAGGTAGGTAGTGTTTTTCCAGGAATTCATCCATTTCTCCTAGGTTTTCAAATTTGTTAGAGTACAATTTTTCATAATAATCTGAAATGATTCTTTAATTTCATTTGGTTCTGTTGTGATGTGGTCCTTCTCATTTCTTATTCGGGTTATTTGTTTCCTTTCCTGTATTTCTTTAGTCAGTCTAGCCAATGGTTTATCAATTTTGTTAATTTTTTCAAAGAACCAGCTTTTGGCTTTGTTAATTCTTTCAATTGTTTTTCTGTTCTCTAATTCATTTAGTTCAGCTCTGATTTTTATTATTTGTTTTCTTCTGGTGCCTGATGGATTCTTTTGTTGCTCAGTTTCTATTTGTTCAAGTTGTAGGGACAGTTCTCTGATTTTGGCTCTTTCTTCTTTTTGTATGTGTGCATTTATGGATATAAATTGGCCTCTGAGCACTGCTTTTCCTGTGTCCCAGAGGTTTTGATAGGAAGTATTTTCATTCTCGTTGCTTTCTATGAATTTCCTTATTCCCTCCTTAATGTCTTCTATAACCCCGTCTTTTTTCAGAAGGGTGTTGTTCATTTTCCAAGTATTTGATTTCTTTTCCCTCGTTTTTCTGTTATTGATCTCTAGTTTTATTGCCTTGTGGTCTGAGAAGATGCTTTGTAATATTTCGATGTTTTGGACTCTGCAAAGGTTTGTTTTATGACCTAATATGTGCTCTATTCTAGAGAATGTTCCATGTGCGCTAGAAAAAAAAGTATATTTTGCAGCAGTTGGGTGGAGAGTTCTGTATAAGTCAATGAGGTCAAGTTGGTTGATTGTTGTAATTAGATCTTCCGTGTCTCTATTGAGCTTCTTACTGGATGTCCTGTCCTTCTCCGAAAGTGGTGTGTTGAAGTCTCCTACTATAATTGTGGAGGTGTCTATCTCGCTTTTCAATTCTGTTAAAATTTGATTTATGTATCTTGCAGCTCTGTCATTGGGTGCATAAATATTTAATATGGTTATGTCTTCCTGATCAATTGTCCCTTTTATCATTATATAGTGTCCTTCTTTATCCTTTGTGGTGGATTTAAGTCTAAAGTCTATTTTGTCCGAAATTAATATTGCTACTCCTCTTCTTTTTTGCTTATTGTTTGCTTGGTATACTTTTTTCCATCCTTTGAGTTTTAGTTTGTTTGTGTCTCTAAGTCTAGGGTGTGTCTCTTGTAGGCAGCATATAGATGGATCGTGTTTCTTTATCCAGTCTGTGACTCTTTGTCTCTTTATTGGTGCATTTAGTCCATTTACATTCAGGGTAATTATAGATAAATAAGTTTTTAGTGCTGTCATTTTGATGCCTTTTTATGTGTGTTGTTGACAATTTCATTTTTCCACATACTTTTTTGTGCTGAGGCGTTTTTCTTAGTAAATTGTGAGATCCTCATTTTCATAGTGTTTGACTTTATGTTAGTTGAGTCGTTACGTTTTTCTTGGTTTTTATCTTGAGTTATAGAGTTGTTATACCTTTTTGTGGTTACCTTATTATTTACCCCTATTTTTCTAAGTAAAAACCTAACTTGTATTGTTCTATATCGCCTTGTATCACTCTCCATATGGCAGTTCAATGCCTCCTGTATTTAGTCCCTCTTTTTGATTATTGTGATCTTTTACCTATTGACTTCCATGATTCCCTGTTATGTGATATTTTTTTTTTTAATTAATCTTAATTTGTTTTTGTGATTTCCCTATTTGAGTTGATATCAGGACGTTCTGTTTTGTGACCTTGTGTTGTGCTGATATCTGATATTATTGGTTCTCTGACCAAACAATATCCTTTAGTATTTCTTGTAGCTTTGGTTTGGTTTTTGTAAATTCTCTAAACTTGTGTTTGTCTGTAAATATCTTAATTTCTCCTTCATATTTCAGAGAGAGTTTTGCTGGATATACGATCCTTGGCTGGCAGTTTTTCTCCTTCAGTGTTCTGTATATGTCGTCCCATTCCCTTCTTGCCTGCATGGTTTCTGCTAAGTAGTCAGAACATATTCTTACTGATTCTCCCTTGAAGGAAACCTTTCTTTTCTCCCTGGCTGCTTTTAAAATTTTCTGTTTATCTTTGGTTTTGGTGAGTTTGATGATAATATGTCTTGGTGTTTTTCTTTTTGGATCAATCTTAAATGGTGTTCGATGAGCATCTTGGATAGATGTCCTTTCGTCTTTCATAATGTCAGGGAAGTTTTGTGTCAGGAGTTCTTCAACTATTTTCTCTGTGTTTTCTGTCCCCCCTCCCTGTTCTGGGACTCCAATCACCCGCAGGTTATCCTTCTTGATAGAGTCCCACATGATTCTTAGGGTTTCTTCATTTTTTTTAATTCTTTTATCTGATTTTTTTCCAGCTATGTTGGTGTCGATTCCCTGGTCCTCCAGATGTCCCAGTCCGCATTCTAATTGCTCGAGTCTGCTCCTCTGAGTTCCTAGTGCATTGTCTAATTCTGTTATTTTATTGTTAATCTTTTGGATTTCTACATGTTGTCTCTCTATGGATTCTTGCAACTTATTAATTTTTCCAGTATGTTCTTGAATAATCTTTTTGAGTTCTTCAACAGTTTTATCAGTGTGTTCCTTGGCTTTTTCTGCAGTTATCCTAATTTCATTTGTGGTATCATTAAGCATTCTGTAAATTAGTTTTTTATATTCTGTATCTGATAATTCCAAGATTGTATCTTCATTTGGGAAAGATTTTGATTCTTCTGTTTGGGGGGTTGGAGAAGCTGTCATGGTCTGCTTCTTTAAGTGGTTTGATATGGATTGTTGTCTCCGAGCCATCACTGGGAAACTAGTTTTTCCAGAAAATCCGCTAAGAAAAAAATGCAGTCAGACCCCTATCAGAGTTCTCCCTCTGGCTCTGGCTATTCAGATGTTAATGAAGCCGCCTGGGGAGGGTGGGGGAGGGAACAGAGAGATAGGAGAGTAGCACCTCAGAATATAGCCAGATTTGCTTGTCTTGCTTGGAATGACTATTATATCTGAGACTCCCGCGGGGCACGTCGCCTATGTGTGCTGGCTGTGTGGAGATTGCCCCCGGGGGGTCTGGCCCGCTGGAGTCACGGTCAGATCCTCCGCTTCCAGCCCCACGCCCAGCGTCAAGGCTCCCCTACTGGGACGGTGCACTCTCGACTCCAAAATCAGTCGCTGCCTCCCGGGGACTTCTCGTCCCTCCAGCCACCTGGCCGTGCCGCCCCGGAGAACCAGTTGGGCCTCCTCCCAGGGTTAGTTCAGATGGGTGGAGTAGCTCCCCGTGCTTGTGCCGTGACCGAGCGTTCCGGCTGGGACGCTGTTCTCCCCGCTCCAATACCAGTCACTGCCTCCCAGGGACTTCTCCTACCGGCTGCGTTCCACGCCGCCCTCGCGACCCGGCTGGTCCCCTTCCGGGGGTTAGTTCAGGGGGGTGGAGCAACTCTCCGTGTTTATGCCGTACCTGCGTCCAGTCCAAATCCCTGCGGGACGGTTCCCCGGCTCGGACGCTGCTCTTTCTGCTCCAAGACCAGTCACTGCCTCCCGGGGACTTCTCCTAAGGGCTGCGTCCCACGCCGCCTGTGGAACCGGCCGGTCCCCCTCCCGGGGTTAGTTCAGGGGGGTGGAGCAGGTCTCTGTGCTTGTGCCGTACCTGACTGGTACGCTGGCTCCAGGCTCTGGAAACAATCGCTGCTTCCCCGTATTAGTTCGTTCTCCGTCTCTAAATCTGTGTTTGTTGTTCAGGGTTCGTAGATTGTTATGTATGTGATCGATTCACTTGTTTTTCCGTGTCTTTGTTGTAAGAGGGATCCGAGGTAGCGTCTGCCTAGTCCGCCATCTTCTCAAGGGTAAATTTTTTCTTGGAATCATGGTTTACTTAGATGGGTATTTCTTGATTTCCAAACACATGGAAATTGTCTACATATTGTCCATATAGATACTTAGCTTAATTTCTCTCTGGTCAAAAAATATGATTTTAATATTTGTTAAAGGTTGCTTTATGCCCTAGCATGTAGATAATTTTTGTAACTATCTTGTATCCTTAAAATAATATTTATTCTGCAATGGAAAATACAGTGTCTCTATATCTTAGTTAAACACTTGGCTACTAACCAAAAGGCCCATGGTTCGAACCCACCAGCTGCTCCTTGGGAGAAAGATGTGGCGTTCTGCTTCCGTAAAGATTTTTAGCCTTGAAACCTTATGGGGCAGTTCTACTCTGTCCTTTAGGGTCACCGTGAGTTGGAATTGACTCAACAGCAAAGGGTTTGGTTTCAGTACAGTTTAGTTACAAATTTTGTTAACTGTATTGTTTAAATAATCTTTGTCTTTACTGAATATTTTTGTCTGTATATTGTATCTGTTACTGAGAAAATTATAATTTCCAAGTATGAGAGTAGGTTTAACTATTTCTCCTTTAGTCCTGTCAATTATCTCTTTGTATATTTTGAAAATATCTCATTAGATGCATACAGGCTTATAATTATTTTAGCTATGTGGTTAATAGAAACATTTATCCTTAAGAAATATTCCTCTTCATTTTTAAGAATGCTTTGTCCCTTAATATCAGCTAGTAAAACCATTAAAGTAACTATATTTTGCTTGAATTTAGCATTGTGTGTTTTTCTGTCCTTTCACTTTTAACATTTCTGAATCCTTTTCTTTCACATTTGTCTATTGTAAGCAGCATTTAAGTGGGTTTTGCTTTTTTTTTTTTTAATCCAGCTATAAATTCTTTGTTATTTCAACCTTTATGTTAAATATAATTATGGCTATATTCCTATTAAAGCTACCATCTTGTTAGGCCATGATGGAATATCTGAAACCAGATTATCCCTTCCACCATAAGCAGCTCTAAAGCTGGACCAAATTTATGTGTTAAATAGTTAAAGACAATAGGCAGCATAAAGCCACGATCATGTAAGAAGTGTAACTCAGATCTGAGCTGGTAAAAATTTCTTTACTCCAGTTCAGAGAGTCAAAGTTTGAACAAAGCACAGTAGTCCTTCTAAGTTAAATATGCAGAGATGAGAGTTTGGGAGAGCCGAAGCTACTGGAATTCCCAGGGTAGAGTGTCCAAGAGAAGAGAGGTACAGAGTAAAGGCTCTAGAAGTCCATATGGGGACTCCCACAAGTACACAATTATATGGTGGGCTGCACAAGCACATAGTGAGACCACTCAAGTCTTACTAGCTAGCAACTGCTACTGGAATTAAAGCAGAACACAGATTCTAAAGGTCAATAATGCTGGTAAAGATTCATGATGAGGTTCAGCACTGCCAGAGGGAGTAGATATTTTAACCCATTCTTTACATTTTGGCATGCGTCTGAGACAAAAGAAAGGCTTGACCTTAAGAGTAATTATCATGCCCCAGAGCATGATTTATTCTAGACCCACTAAAGTAAATCTTTGACAAGATTAAAAGGAAAAGTCATAGTTTGAAAGTTGAATTTCACCAAGTAGAAGGGCTTGGGATACAGTTTGGGTTTCTACAGATATATATTAATAAAGCATAAAACTTAGCTGTCACAAATTTAAGGAACCAGTAATTGAATTGTTTGCTAAAAAAGAAAATATCATTCTTCATAGGACTATAAGTGAATTTATAATATCTTTTTTTTTACAAAGAAGATGGAAGTACCTCAGTGGTTCAAACAGTTAAATGCTCCACTTTTAGCAGAAAAGTTGTAAGTTCGAACCCACCCAGAGGTGCCTTGGAAGACAGGCCTAGAAATCTGCTTCTGAAAGGTTGCAGCATTGAAAACCCTATAGAGTAGCTCTACTCTGCACACATGGGTCGCCATAAGTTGGAACCGACTCAACCACAAATAACAACAGCACAAAGAAGATAACAGAATCCACAATCTCTACAATTTATTAATGAGTTCTCAATGAAAAAAATTTACTAGATTATCAAAGAAATAGAAACTAAATCTCAGATATTCCAGGAGTTTGTCTTAACAGAGAAAATCTCTAACACAGTTATAAAAATGTTCAAAGAATTAACAAAAAACGTTAAAGAGTTGAAGAAAAATGTAATGTTAATGGGTGCGCAAAAGAATTTCATAAGAGAAAGTGAATCTATAAAGAGTAACAAAGGAAATTCTAGAATCGAAAATTTCACAAGAAATTAAAACATTCATTGGATGGACTTAACAGCATATTAGACAGCAGAAAAAAATGAATCAGTGAATTTGAATACAGAAAAATAGAAGGCATTCAATCAGAAGAATAAAAGGAATAACAGTTTGTAAAAAAGTAATGGAGTCTCAAAGACCAGTGGGACGATATCATAAAGTCTAACATTCGTGTTAAGAATAATAAGAGACCAAGAAAGGGAAGAGAATAGCATTACGGTGGTGATAGGATATGTGTGTGTGTGCCTGTGTGTCTGTGTATACATATAAGTTTTGAGAAATAATGGCCAAAAGCTTCTCAAATATGATGAAAAACACTGATTTAGAGGCCTAAGAAGCACAGGGCACACCAAACATGATACATATAAAGAATGCTAAAGCACATCATAACAACAACAAAAAAAGTTGGAAAGTGAGGACTTAATTAATTCTCACATTTTGAGGATTTACATTGATTCTTATCCACAAACACTGTATGTAGCATATCTTTTTTCTTTTGCTGATTTCAAGATTTTCTCTTTGTGTTTGGTTTTGCTTTTTGTACCATGTAAATGCACTTCAGAATTATAGGTACAGAATATTAGGTTGGTTTTCTCTCCCTATATTTGTAAATATATGACTAAATTGTCATCTGGTTTTTATTGTGTCTGGTGAGAAGTCAGCTGCCAGTCTTATTGTTGCTCCTTTGAGGATATTTTCCCTCTCCAGCAGCACTTAACATCTTCTCATTGAATTTTTCAGTAGTTTGTTATAATTTCCCTAGGTGTCATTTTTTCTGGGAGTTTGTTATGCTTCTATGATTTGTAGCTTGATATTTTTCTTAATTTTGGGGAAAATTTCCATTATTTTTAAATTTTACCTCTGCCCTATTCTTTCTCTACTTCAGGTGTACATATGTTAAAACTTCCCACCGTATTTTCTCTTAATCTTAGCCTCTCTTCTGTGTTTTTCTTTTTGTCTTTCTGTGCTCTATTCTAAATATTTTCTTTTGATCTGTCTTTGAGTTCACTGATTCTCTCTTCCACTTTACTAATATGCTTTTGAAAATATTGATTATGTTCTTAATATCATTTATTGCATGTTCTACTTCTAGATTTTTCCATTTGGTTCTTTTATTGTAGTTTTCATTTCTCTGCTGAAAGTTTTAATCTTGCCTTTTATCAACATATTAAATAAACATTGTTATTTTAAAATCCATGTCCAATGACTTCGTTTTCAGAATTCTTGTTTCTCTTGCCTGTTATTTCTTCATGTTATCTTTTCACTTGTCTGGTCATTTCTTATTGGGTGCCAAACATTGTATATGGAAATAATTTGAAGCCTTTTCCTCCAGAGAGGATTCGTAGGCAGGATGTGGGGTCAGGTATAATACAATATTAGGAATCGGGATTATGCCAAGCTAGAGTTTAGTTCCTTTGACAGTCAGTCTATGTGTACTTCACACTTCCTCCTATGGTGTTGTTCTTTGGGGACCCAAACCAAGTTTGGGGGGTTACTAGGATCCCTTCAACTATAGAGGCTATAATAAACATTTGAGAGATAAACAGAGTTTCAGAACTTTTAAGTAATTTACTCAAGTCCACAGGACTATTAGTTAAGAAAACAATAAAAAAAGAGAAGATAGAGGAAAGATTATGGTGAAATAGGTCATCTCTTTGATTTGTAGTTTACATTTTAACTCCAGTATCTAAAATTTCAACCAGACAAACTCAGTTTACCACAAGGATTTTGTACCAGCTCCACCTCTACCTTTCCGAATCCCATTCACAAGGATAACACATCTCATCTCCCTTTTATGTGCTTTCTAGAGAAAGGAAAATCATAGCATTGCCACTTCTTTTAAGGTCATTGAGCAATGAGCAAAAGTTTACTTCAGGCATTTAAAGTTTGTTCTCATTTCAGAATAAGGAGCAGAGTTTCAACTCAAATAGACTATTCTAGAAAAAAAACATGATTCTGTCTACTATAAATTATTTGTAAAATGACTTAAATAAGCACCTCAAGTAAAAAGACTATATTGATAAAGTGTATCTTTGGTGCCTTGAGAGCTGTTCCAAAATGGAGCCAGTTATTTGGCCTTGCAGTCGAATAATGTGCTAGCCTTAGCTCCACAATGATCTTGTTGTGTTATTTCAGGAAATTTACTTCACCCCTCTGGGCCTCATTCTCCTTCTCTGAAAATAAGTAGTAAATTACAGAAACATTTATGAAAATTGTGTCTTACGTAACTCTTGTTCTTGAAAAAAAGTGCCCTATGATTAAGTGAGTCTGGAAACTACTCACACTATATTCCCTTCCTCAAGATTCAAACTCTATTTTATTCTGTTAGAGGCTTGATAAACCTATTGATGTTCTATGGATTACATATTTGATAGCACATTCTGGGTTAGAATATTCATCAAACTTTAAAAAATTCTGATTTCTCCTTTTTCTAGCATCAGAAAACATGGTTTCATTAGCTTCCAGTAGAAAGAAAAAAAAAAAAAAACTTATTGCTCATTTTCATGTTCTTTGAATTTAATATGAAATTCTCAAAAGGGAGAGAGAAAAATATAAAATCAACTGACATTATTTGTATGAGATAGTGTCGTTCTTATTTTTCAGGTGAAGAGACTGAAGTTTAGAGGTTCAATGACATTCTCAATGTCAAAAACAATTGGTGAAATTGTCTATCTACAACTCTCGTTGGTAAAAAAACAAAAACAAAAACAAAAACTCACGTGCCCATCCTGGAACTACAGGATCCCATTTTTTGTAGCTGTAAAACTCCACTTATTCCAGAAGACTTCCCACATTCTCATTCTCTTGAAAATAGATTCCTGAGGGTGTAAGTCAGGGATATAAATTTCAGGGAAGAGACCCTTCTCTACTATGACAGCAAATGGTCAACTCATAACTGAATTTGCTAATAGGTAGGAGGACTCAAAACTAGATTTACCTCACTCAGATTGGCCCATAAGCAGCTAAAAATTGTTGTTGAAATCACAGAGAAAAAAGAAGCATTAAGCCTGAAAGTTCCTGGTGGCATTAATTGGCTGATTTCAAAAACACAAAACTCCCTCTGGAGTGGATAAAATCTTATGTTAATAAGTTTACTAAACATTTTAGTTAATTAAGTTTATGTTTCAACATAGAAGGGGAGGAAAATAATGGCTCAAGTGCTTTCTTTGTATCATTCACTTTTTTTAATTGGCGTTATTTTTTAAGTTTACAGAAAAATTGTGCAGAAAGTACAAAGTACAGAAAGTTTCTGTACACTCTCCCTATCCTCATGCACAAGTATCATTCACTTTTAAATATTCTCTCTTTTATGTGAGTAATAGGATTATATAAACGCAGGTCAGGACTAAAGACATTCATCTTCACTGTACTGTGACTGCATGAAATACTAGAGAAATAGAAGTCTATAAAGGGGCACAACAGCCCAGGGGCAAGGACTAGAAGACAGAAAGGGACAGGAAACTGGTAACAGGGAACCCAAGATCAGGAAGTGACAGTGTTGATATGTTGTGGGGTTGTTAACCAATGTCATAAAACAATATATATACTGTTTAATGAGAAACTAGTTTGTTCTGTAAACCTTCATCTAAAGTACAATAAAATAAAAAATAAGCTCCCTACAAAAAAGAAAAAATAGAAGTCTAACACCATGCTCTTTGATCTCAAGTACCTTGTGGTGAAACAGCTATGTAACTAGAGCTTTACAAGGTCTAATGCTATGAAAGGAAATCCTGTTGGCATAGGTGGTTAAAAGCCACCGCTGCTAACCAAAAGGTCAGAAGTTGGAATCCACCAGGCCCTCCTTGGAAACTCTACGGGGCAGTTCTACTCTGTCCTATAGGGTCACTATGAGTCAGAATCAACTCTTGGGCAATGGGTTTTGGTATGGTTTAATGCTGTGAAAAAGGCAAAGACAGTTTCTGTGTTATCCAGAAGAATGTGACCTAACACAGAAATGTGAGGGTGGAAGATGCTCAGGGAATTAGGCAGTGATCTCAGAGCTTAATGTGAAAGTATGAATACATTTCACCAGAAGAAAAAGTGGAGGAAATCATCCTTGAGAAAACAGAAGGATATTAGTAACCCAAACCAAAACCAAACCCACTGCTGTCAAGTCTATTCCGACTCATAGCGATCCTACAAGACAGAGTAGAACTGCCCCGTAGAGTTTCCAAGGAGCACCTGGCGGATTCAAACTGCCGACCGTTTGGTTAGCAGCAATAGCACTTAACCACTACACCACCAGGGTTTCCGGATATTAGTAAAGACACTGACAAATGGAAAACCATGTTAGACCCTGGTTGCTATAAGTGCACAAGATTCCAGATACCTTCTCAGACATTCACTACTGGCCTGTCCCCCAAATTCCATGTTGCCTCCACCTTAATTAAAGCCACAGAGCACCTCATGGACTCCTTTTGTCCTCCAAACCAAGGCCTAAACTAGAGGCTGGTCATGTGGCTTTCCCCTTCTATCCTTCCTGTATACCCAGTTTATCTTTGGCCTGACAAATTTAACATCCCAAGGATTAGATCCTTCCTCTGTAAAACCAAACATTTGCCCTTCCCTCTTCCCTTTTTATGGACCTCATCTTCATCCTCTAGCTGACCCCTTGTAAGAAGTCATCCAGGGCCACTCCCAATGAGTCATCCCCTTACATAATCCCCTCCCCTTGAGTACAGGCAGAACCTGTGACTTACTTCTAAACAATAGAATATGGCAACGGTGATGGGATGTCACTCCCATGATTAGTTTCCGTTAAATAAGACTCCCCCTTAGCAATCTAGAGAGAGAAAGAGATTTTCCTGCTGGCCTTAAAGAAGCAAAAACAGCCATATTGTGAACTGTTTATGGAGAGGTCTGCATGGCAGGGAGCTGTAGTGACCTCTAAGACCTAAGAGTGCTCCACCCAATAGCCAGTAAGAAGCTGATGCTCTCAGTCATGCTGCTGCAAGTAAATTAATTCTGATAATAATTTGAATAAGTGTGGGAGAGGATTTTTTTTATAGTTGAGCCTCTAGATGAGAATGCAACCTAGAGGATACCATTATGAGTTGAATTATGTCCACCAAAAAGATACTTTCAAGTCCTAACCCCTAGTACCTCTGAACGTGACCTTATTTGGAAAGAAAGACCATTGAAGATGTAATTAGTTAAGATGAGGCCGTTAGAGTGGACTTTAATGTCTTTGTAACTGAAGTCTTATAAAGAGTACAAGAGGCACAGAGGTAGACACACAGGGAAGACAGCTGGGCGAAGAAATGGAAGACTGGAATTATGCTGCCACAAGCCAAAGAATGCCTACCACCACCAGAAGATGGGAGAGACAAGAAAGGGTTTTCCTCAAGAGCCTTCAGGCAAAGCATGGCTTTGCTGACACCCTGAATTTAGATTTCCAGCCTCCAGAACTATGAGACAATAAATATTTTCAATTAAAAATTCTATTGTTTTAAGCCATCCCTCTGTGGTAGTTTGTTAAAGCAGCGTTAGGAAACTAATACCTTAACTGAAACCTTGTGAGACTCAGCCAAGCCGTTTCTGGAATCCTGACCCACAGAAACCGTAATGTAATAAATGTGTGCTATTTTAAGCCACTAAGTTTGCGGTAATTTGTAATACAACAATAGAAAACTAACACAGAAACCCGGGCCTATCTCTTTTATTATTATTTTGTTGTTGTTGAGAATATACACAGCAAAAATACACCAATTCAACAGTTTCTACACATACAATTCGAAGACATTGATCACATTCTTTGAGTTGCGCAACCATTCTCACCCTCCTTTTCTGACTTGCTCTACCCCCATTAACATAAACTCATTGTCCCCTAAGGTTCCTGTCTAATCTTTTGTGTTACTGTTGTCACTTTGATCCCATATAGATAGTTCTTTAAAAAGTGTAATACTGAAGGTAGACATTTTCTACTAGTTAAGCTCAACTATTGTTTGGTTTTAACACTTCAGGGGATATTTTTGGTTTAAGTTTTAAAGATGATCTCAGGGCAATCGTTTCAGGGGTTCATCTAGCCCTCTTGGCTCCAGCAAGTCTGAAGTCTATGAGGATTTGAAAGTCTGTTCTGCATTTTCCCCTCTTTCATCGGGATTCTTCTATAGAATCTTTGACCAAAATGTTTAGTAACTTTGGTAGCTGGGCATCACCAGTTCTTCTGGTCTCAGGCAAAGGAAGAAGTTGTTCGTGGAAGCAACTAGCCACACATTCTTTGTTGTTGTTATTGTTAGGTGCTGTTGAGTCAGTTATGACTTGTAGCAACCCTGTGAACAGAACACAACACTGCTCAGTCCCACACCATCCTCACAGTCACTGATGTATTTTAAACCCTTATTGCAGCCACTGTGTCAGTCCATCTTGTTGAGGGTCTTCTGCATTTTTTGCTGGCTCTGTACTTTACCAAGCATGATGTCTTTCTCCAGGGACTAGTCCCTCCTAATAATGTGTCCGAAGTATGTGAGACGAAGTCTTGCTATCCTTGCTTCTAAGGTGTGTTCTGGCTGTACTTCTTCCAAGACAGATTTGTTCATTCTTTTGGCAGTCCACGGTATATTCAGTAACCTCCACCAACACCATGACACAAATGCATCAATTCTTCTGTGGTCTTCCTTATTCATTGTCCAGCTTTCACATGCATATCAGGTGATTGAAAATACCATGGTTTGGGTCAGGCACACCATAGTCCTCAAAGTAATATCTTTGCTTTTCAACACTTTAAGGAGGCCTTTTGCAGCAGATTTGCCCAACCCAACACTTCATTTGATTTCTTGACTGCTGCTTTCATAGGCATTGACTGTGGATCCACGTAAAATGAAACCCTTGACAATTTCAATCTTTTCTCTGTATATCAAGATGTTGCTTATTGGTCCAGTTGTGAGGATTTTTGTTTTCTTTATATTGAGACGTAGGCCATACTGAAGGCTGTGGTCTTTGATCTTCATCAGTAAATACTTCAAGTCCTCTTCACTTTCAGCAAGGAAGATTGTGTCAGCTGCATATTACAGTCTGTTAATGAGCCCTCCACTTCTGATGCCCTGTTCTTCACAT
Source organism: Loxodonta africana (assembly GCF_030014295.1). Classification (NCBI taxonomy): domain Eukaryota; kingdom Metazoa; phylum Chordata; class Mammalia; order Proboscidea; family Elephantidae; genus Loxodonta; species Loxodonta africana. The sequence continues at coordinate 23,195,024 of NC_087353.1, read as the reverse complement.
AGCCCAGCTTCTTGTGTTATTTGTTCAACATATAGATTGAATAAGTATGGTGAAAGGATACAACCCTGACACACACCTTTCCTGACTTTAAACCATGTGGTGCCCCCTTATTCTGTTAGAACTATTGTCTGTAGGTTTATGTACAGGTTCCTCATGAGCACAATTAAGTATTCTAGAATTTCCAGTCTTTGCAATGTTATTCACAATTTGTTATGTTCCACACAATCAAATGCTTTTGCGTAGTCAATAAAACACAGGTAAACATCTTTCTCGTATTCTCTGCTTTCAGCCACAATCGATCTGACATCAGCAATGATGTCTCTTGTTCCAAGTGCTCTTCTGATTTTGGCTTGAATTTCTAGCAGTTCCTTGCTAATGTACTGTTCCAAACGTTTTTGAATTATCTTCAGCAAAATTTTACTTGCACAAGATGTTATTGATATTTTTCAATAATTTCAACATTCTCTTGTATCACCTTTCTTTGGAATGGGCACTAATATAGATCTCTTCCAGTCAGTTAGCCTGGAAGCTATCTTCCAAATTTCTTGATGTAGACGAGTGAGCACCTCTAATACTGCATCCATTTGTTGAAACATCTCAATTGTATTCGATCAACTCTTGGAGCCTTGTTTTTAGCCAGTGTTTGGGAACCCTGGTGGCGTGGTACTTAAGTGCTACAGCTGTGAACCAAAGGGTCAGCAGTTCAAATCCACCATGGCACTCCTTGGAAGCTCTGTGGGGCAGTTCTACTCTGTCCTATAGGGTCACTATGAGTCGGAATTGACTCGACTGCACTGGGTTTGGTTTTTTTCAGTGCAGCTTGAACTTGTTCCTTTGGTACCATTGGTTCTTGATCCTAAAAAGGTTGAATGTTAACAAATTATTTTTGGTACAGTGCCTGTATTTCTTCCATCTTCTTTTGATGTTTCTTGTGCAATTGGATATTTAGCCCATAGAATCCCTCAGTATTGCAATTCGAATTTTTTCTTCAGTTATTTCAGCTGGAGAAATGCTGAGCATTCATTTGGATCTTTTCTTTCTTTCCTGTCTTTTTAATGATCTCTTGCTTTCTTCATGTACGATGTCCTTCATGTCACTCCACAACTGGTCTGGTCATCAGTCACTAGTGTTTAATGCGTTAAATCTATTCTTGAGATGATCTGTAAATTCAGGTGAGGTATACTCAGGGCTGTACTTTGGTTCTCGTGGACTTGTCTTAATTTTCTTCAGCTTAAGCTTGAACTTGCATGTGAGCAAGCAGTCAGCCTCTGGCCTTGTTCTGTCTGACTGATGATATTGAGAGCCTTGATCATCTCCATATCTTCCAAACCCATGTCCTCCTCCTGTTTCTGACTCACCTTCTTCTTCTATTGCTCCAGGCAAATAGAGAACAATTGTGCTTTGGATGGCAGCTTGCAAGCTTTTAAGACCCCAGGCACTGTGCAACAAACTAGGAGGTAGAACAGAAGCACTAAATGAAATGTGGTACATACAAAATAAAAAATCATACAGTGTTTAATTGGAAAGTCCCTTGGAACCAGGACCCTAAACCTCCAAACCAAGGAATCATATCACATGAGGTGCTAGGCAGTACATAAGCAATCTTAGCAGCAACCCTATTTTATTTTGGTCATTGTTGTAATAGGTCTATCACACAATCTTTGCCAGTTCAAGCTTTTGCGGGTGTATGACTTACTGACAGCAATTGTAATAATTAGCCGTGCAACTCTACCCTTGATCAGTGAGATTTTTCTATCACCGCTAACCCTCTCTTCCACCTTTCCTCCTCTCTCCTGCCCCTAATAACCACTAATAAGTTTTGGTCTCTATACATTTGCCTTTTCTTATCTTTTTATGTAAGTGAGGTCATACAATATTTGTCCTCCTGTGACTGACTTATTTCACTCAGCATAATGTCTTCCAGCTCCATCCAAATTGTAGCATGTGTCAAGACTGTTTCTTCTATTGTCTGAGTAGTATTCCATTGTATGTACGTACCACATTTTGTTTATCCGTCTGTTCATGGGCATTTAGGCTGTTTTCACCTTTCGGCTGTTGTGAATAGTGTTGCAGTGAACACTGGGGTACAAGTCTCTGTTTGAGTCTCTGCTTTCAAATCTTCTGCATATATACCTAGGAGTGGAATTTCTGGATTATACAGTAGTTCTATTTTTAGTTTTTTGAGAAACCACCACAGTGTTTTCCACAACAGCTGTACCATTTTCATTCCCACCAGCAATGGATAAAGATTACAATTTCCCCACAACATCACCAACATTCGTTACTGTCTGTTTTTTGTTTTTGTTTCTGTTTTTGTTTTATCTTAACCATCCTAGTGGGTGTGAAATGATATTTCACTGTGGTTTTGATTTACATCTCTCTGATGTAAATGACGTTCAGAGTCTTTTCATTTGTTTGGTGGCCCTTTGAATATCCTCTCTGATGGATTTCTACATATGGAAAAATGAAACAGGACCCATGCTTCACACCATACAAAAAAACAAATTTCAAATGGATTAAGGACTCAAATGTGAAAACTAAAACCACAAAATTCTAGAGGAACACTGTTAGGTCTAGCTTTTAACAATGGATTATCTGATAACAAAAGCACAAACAGCAAAAGACAAAAATAAATGGGGCCTCAAAAAAGTTAAAAACATTTGTTCATCCAAAAACTTTACCAAAAAAAGTGAAAAAGACAAGATACCAACTGGAAGAATATCTTTGGAAACTATACATCAAATAAGAATCTAATAAACAAAGTATATATAAAATTTCAACAACTTAACAACAAAAAGACAAATAACCCAATCATAAAATGGACAAAGGACTTGAGCCCAGGCCTATCTTATTGCACCAACTACCCAGAGACATAAAACAATGAACAGTCCAAATAGGATGAAAATCTATCCTTTGTGTACCTTCAGCCCTTCTCACAGGGGTCTGGTTTTTCTTACATTGACTCACATTAGCACTCTTCTTCCTTAGGAATGGAGTAATGATGGTGGAAAGGAAACACTGTTAGTGGTTAGAATTCTGCCAATAACAAGGAAAGAGAAGGAGAAAAGTATTGGTATTATGTCGTTGTTAGGTGCCATCGAGTCAGTCCAGACTCATAACAACCCTATAGGACAGAATAGAAGTACCCCATAGGATTTCTGGGGAGTGGCTCCTGGATTTGAACTGCTGACCTTTTGGTTAGCAGCCAAGCTGTTAACCACACACACCGCACGGCTCCATTGGCATTATAAAACCAAAAAAACCAAACACATTGCCTTCTAGCTGATTCCAACTCATAGCAACCCTATAGAACAGAATAGAACTGCCCTATATGGTTACCAAGGAGTTCCTGGCGGATTTGAACGGTTGACCTTTTGATTAGCTCTTAAACCACTAAGCCGCCAGGGTTTCCATTGGTATTACAGGAGAATAAAATGAAACTTTGACAGAAATGAGATATGAAGTTTCTGAGAGAGGCAGGTGATGAACCTCAAAGGCCGGTTAGGCGGGTTCTGCTGAAGCTCTCGGCTATATGCTGTCGGGTTTTGCCCATCCTGTGCCATTTGCTTGATTATTGGTGTGTTCGAGTCCATTGTGGTGGCTACTGTGTCAGTCCATAACTGTATTACTCAGCCAAGTTTAGCGTCTTGTTTACTTAGGTAGAGTAATATGTTAGACAATCCAAGGGCAGAAAAGTGAAAAATCTGATGTCACATACTGCCATTTAACAGGAACATAAAGATGACCTCATCCTTTGCAATAGCTGTGCTCTTCTGTTCTCCAAACCCGTGGAGGCTAGAACAAGATTTCATTCCATACCCAGCCTTAAGCATGTGCTATAGTCTTCTTTGTATATGACAATTTCCATTTTTAGGGGAGAAAATTTTGATTAAGTGACTTACCTGTGGTCACAAAGCATATAAGTGATAGAACTCAGAATGGAATCTATGTACCTCTGACTCTAAAGCCTGTGCTATCTCCTCTAAAGCAGTGATCCTCAACACTGGGGAGCTCTGAAAAACTACTAGTTCCAAGGCATACCCCAGACCAACTAATCAGAATCACTGACAGTAGAAAGAATGTATTGACTTTTTTTTTTTTAGCATTTTTAAAGCTCTCCAGGTTATTCCAAAATGCAGCTGGGGTTGATAATGTTTGTTTTCTTGTTGCCATGAGGCAGGCATTTCCACTCTATGGAAAACATCGTAAAGAGTTTAATAATTTCAAAAGTTAATAGTGAAGCCAATCCCAAGGACTACTTGAGGAAAATGATGATGACTTTTACAATTTTTAGCATTCTTTTCTCCTGCTACTCTTTAAGGTTCTCCTCTATACAGCTCTAGGAGACACGCACATACATATTTTACTGGAATCTAGGTCATCTAACGTTTCTTTTCTCACTTCTGTAGTTTCTCTACCAAACTTGGAGCATAAAACAGTCTGCTATTATTACTTTAGACTCCATCAGTGGACCTGACATCTTTTCTTGACCAAGATCTGTTACTAACAATTTGTGTGAGCCTGGAAAAAATCTAGCTAATGAGCTGGATTTCCTACAAGGCAAATTTAGAAGATTTGGCCTTAATGATCACTAAGATCCTTCCTAGTTCTAAATTTCTAACAATTCTGTACCTAAGAAAAAATGATAGATAGATGATATGCAGTCAATGAATGTAATAAACGGAAACTGTTAATACTGATTATATCTGGATACTGCTGTACATGGGGGATGAGATGCGTATGGTGTAGGTATGTGTTTTCTTTGGTTTTGTCTGTTTCACAGGGGAAGAGGGAAGAATCTGAGAGTATTTGCAGTTGGGGCATGGTGCTTGTGAACTCAAAGCTCATAGAAAGCTATATAATGTGAAGTTTAAAAGCAAGGGCTCTGGAGTTATAAGGCAGAGCCGGGTCTCTGCTCTAACATTTTAACAGCATCATAAAAATGCAACATTTTAACAGCTCCTAGGCTCTGTGTCCTCATCTATAAAACTGAGATAATAATAACACCCAACTTATTTATTGGCTAGTGTGACATATAATGACTTAGTCAGAATTTGCTTAATTTAATGCTTATTGTTACATGCCATCAAGTCGATTCTGACTCATAACAACCCCATAGGACAGTCCCATAGGGTTTCCAAGGAGCAGCTGGTGGATTCAAACTGCTGAGCTTTTGGTTAGCAGCTGTAACCTCTTAGCAACTGCACCATCTGGATTCCAGTTAAAGGCACAATCAGATACATAAAAAAAAAATTAGCTATTATTATGTGAGCTTAGTAAGTTTATATTACCTAACATCTCAGGATCAGTCATGAGAATACAGAGATGAGAAGTTGGCAACTTGCCAGAGGTAGAGAAATGTTGCCAAACAATCAGAGGATTAATGAATTAGTCCACTTTCTCTGCTAAGAAATATTTCTAATCAGTTCACTTAAATTTTTCAAAACATAAAATATATATAGGAAGAGAAATTGATCTTTCTCAAAATCTATGTGCACATGTTTTAAGAAAATATAAGATTCATGAGAAAATTTAGCCCAAGAATTCTCAACATTTCGTCTGGAAACTTACAGGGACACCTGAGACCCTTTCGAGGGGTCTGCAGGACAGTGCGTTAGCCAGTGATACATATACATACATACACACACACACACATATAGAAAGAGAGAGAGAGATTTATATCAAGAAAATGGCTCACACCAAATATGTAGGTCAAGTGGCAGGCTGAAGACCTGGCTCCTGCGACTGCAGGGGCTGGTGAATCCAAAAGCTACAGGTCAGACGGCAGGCTGGAAACTTCTACAGGCTTGTGTCCCAGGAACAGGAGGTCACTTGGAGGTCAGATGACAAGAAGAGTACAGTGTCGAGAGAGAGAGAGAGAGAGAGAGCTTTGCCAGAACACCCATTTATATACTGGAAGCAAGCCAAGGGGACTCCCCTTTGAACTGATTGGCTGATCATATCATGGAAAGTAACTACATCATATGACATTACGGAAGAGCAACCAGTCCAGTGTCAGCCAAATCAATGAGAATCATAGCATAGCCAAGCTGACAGGTAATAGTAACCATCACAGACATCATTTTCTTTTTGCACTTTTATTCTTTCGTCAAGGTACGTCATAGCTCTGACAGCCAATAGAATGAGTGCTTGTGTAATCTCATGTCTTAAAAAAACTCTTGGTGTTAATTTCTGAAACAGTAAATATCAATGGATATAACCCACTTAAACAAAACCTCTCTGGGATCTTGGTAATTTTTAAGAGCTGAAAGTGTTCTAAAACCAAAAGGTTTACCTCATTAAATAAAAATCCATTTAGTATAAATTTTATGATAGCAAAAAAATCTATATTCCAAGCTTCTATTATGAGGCTAGACCCCTTCCCAGTCTAATTAGAGATCAGTGATCTTCAGCTTTGTCTATAGAATGCAATAACCTGGAAGCTTTAAAAAAATCTATGTTCCACACCTTCCTCCCCTGTAGAACGTCATTTAATTGATACGGGGTTTGCCAGGGATCAGGAGTTGTTGAATCTCCCCAGATGATTCTGTTCACAGCAAACTTTGAGAACCACACTTCTAAGGACAGGTGAACTGATCTTAGTACTGAACTCTTTGACGGGCAGCAGAGGGAAGAAGTCTTCATCTACCCACCTGGATGCCCTAGGTTTAGTTTGAGTTCAGCCAGTATATTTAGATTAGGGAGTATATACTGTTCTAGGGCTCCCTTTAAGGGAATGCCTTCAGACTCTGTGCCCTTGGACCAGGATATGAGCCCAACAGTTTACAACTTCAGATCTGGATCCGAGGATCAAACACCCCTTTGGATTCTGACCCTTGCTCACACATTCTCAGCCTTATTTGCTCACAGCAATGTCATGGAAGCTTTGTCCATTAGTAATCCTAACCCTCTCCACTGTGCCCTTTTCTAGTCTGAACTGATAAATTAAGGACCCACGTGGAATATAAATCTTTTTGTTTCAGTGCGTTAGGCCAGCACCCTGCCAAGATCAAGTGGGCTGAATCATCCGATGGCAGCTCCTAAGTGCCGTTCCCCAGAAATCACAGCCAGACCTCCAAACTTGCTGTCTGTGTGTCAGGAGATAGAAGACACCTGGGCCAAATCCCATGGTTGTCATGACAGCCAAGTCTAAAATAGACTTTCAGACACAAGAGCTGTTTGGCTGACTCTGACCTACATGTAAGCATAAATATTATTCATGTTGGAAAGGAAATGATCTTCTATTTTATTCAAGAGATATTTGGGAAGGCAGGCTGTGGATTTGTTCCATGGAGATTTTAGAAAGTTTTAAAAGGATGCCTAAATTATAAAGATTATCCTCATGCAAGATAATATTTTTTTTTTATTGCCACCTGGTTGCATGTTATGTATTCAGTCTGCAGGTAGAGAAATCTGATGTTTGTAAACTTTGGGGTGCAACATTATCAATAGCCTTATTAACCCATCTTCTGCCACCTCTATCTATTCACAAGAGAAGGAACCTGAGAGCTGGAGTGGAGAGATGGGGTATTTGGAATAAGAAATGGCAGAGCCTAAGGAGAACAAAGTTTCTTCTCTGGAGATAGCGTACGATTAAGAAGTTGAAAAACCCTTCACCTCTCTTCAACCTGTCTCAACTCTTAATTGTGACACGTTTGTTTTATCAATTAAAGTTCTATAAACTGCTAGAACATTTTTACAAATCGTAATCTTAGTGTTTCCCTCTAAAACGCTCCTCTGAATACTCTTGTGGTAAAAAGCACAGGGTGTGGAGCTAAGCTGTCCAGCATGGCAGCCATGAGCCCATGAAATGTGGCTGGTGTAAATGAGGTGGGCTATACGTGTATAATACACACTAGATTTTGAAGATTTGGTATGAAAAAAATAACGTACAATATTTCATTAATAATTTCATTATGATTAAATGTTGACATGATCGAATTTTGGCAGTAGAGGGTAAAATATATTATTAAAGTCAATGTCATCTGTTACTCTACTTTTTTTAATGTGTTTACTAGAAAACTGAAAATTGCATAAGTGGCTTACATAACAGATAGTTGATGGATGAATGAATGAATAGAGAGCTAGCTTGGTAGCACCGATTTAGACCCACATTGCCTAGGTCTTGAACCCTAGTTTTTGTTGTTGCTGTTCTTCTTCTTCTATGTGAACTTGAAAAGATTATTAAATTCCCTTTGTCTTAATATCCTTATCTGCAATAACCAAGAAAAAAAAAAAAAACCCATTGCTGTTGAGTCTATTCTGACCCATAGCAACCCTAGAGGACAGAGTAGAACTGTTTCCAAGGAGCGGCTGGTGGATTTGAGCTGCCGACCTTTTGATTAGCAGGTGTATCACTTAACCAATGTACCACCTGCATGAAGATAAAGATAGAACATGCTGTTTTAGGATTATTGTGAAGATTAAATAAATACCCAGGACAAATATTTGCTATCATTTTTATTACAAGGTGAAGGAAACATGTAAAGTAACAGTATTCCTTTCTGTGGCTCTTAAGGTTCCCATTATTTTTATGTCAATTATTTCCTCAACCTCATGTTCTTACCTCTCCCCATCCATTCATTCCTCCTACATTCCCAACCAAAAGAATTTCATAGAGTTGATTACAAATTGTCGTAATGTTCTCTCCTATTTCTACCCCAGCCCCAAAACTCATTCCAACCCTATCTTCCCTCTCATAGGCAATGCTGAGGCACCAGTTGCTGAGAGAAAAATCTTAATAGTTTTGTAGGATTCTTCCCTTTTTCTCTTTCTGACATCCCAATCATGGTCTGCCAATTCTAACTCTCTAATGTGCCCTCTTCTTTCCATCCCACTGCACATACCCAGACTAACCTACTGTTAGCTCTCATCTGGTCTACGCTAATAGCCTCCTGAGTGGTCTCCCTGCCTCCAGTCTTGTACCTTCTGCTCTTATTTGTCAGAGTTTATCTTTTCAAAGCATAAATCAGATCATGTCTTTTCCTTTTTTAAAAAATTCCAGTGGTCAATCATTGCACCTAGAAGAAAATCCAAACTCCTCTTCATGTCCTCAAATAGTCTGGCTTTTGCCTACCTTAATTGGCTCATCTGTGATTACTTTTCTCCTTGCTAACTCTTCTGAGGCCACTGTGGTATTTGTTTTGATTCTTGAACAGGCCAGGCTTGACCCTGCCTAAGGGCCATTGCCCTTCCTACTTCATTATATAGAAATCTCTCCCACTAGTTTTTTATTTGACAGGCTCTTTCTCATGTTTCGAGTCTGTTCAAATGCCATCTTCTCATAAAGACCTTACCTGGCTGATCACCATGTCTATAAAGCAGTCCTTTGATCACTTCCATTCATTCCTGTCATATCACCCTCTTCTTTTTTCTTCGTAAAATTTACTACTGTGAACTTATCTTACTGTTTGTATCTTCAGCCTATCTTCCCTCCCTGAAATATGAAAATAAGGCTGCTGATCTTGCCTGACTTAGTCATCTTTTCATGCCTAGCAGCTAATAGATGTTCAATAAATGCCTTCTTGCTGTATGAATGAGTGAATAAATAAAAGAATTTTAGCCATTTGGTCATACCAATTCCTCTTTCAGCTCACATCTTGGATTGATCTATAATTTATTTTACTGTAATTTGTGAAAAAGGTATCAATGTCATTTTTTTTCCAGGCGGTTACCCTGTTGTCCCTGTACTATTTATAGAATAATTCTTTCTGTTCTATAATCATAATTCTTAAGTTTATTGAACTCAGTTCTATGGCTAAATGGACTCAACTGTCTCTGCTATTCCTTTTCCTATAGTTACCTCCTTCCCCACTAGTCTCAGAATTGTTTTTAGGGTAAAAGTTAATGTCAATTAGCCTAATGTGGGCTAGCTGCTCAGTGAATTTTCTCTCTATTGTAATTAATAGTCTGCTGAGCTCTTTCATTTATTCCATAGAATATTTAAGTTCCTCTTCCTGGGTGGTGCAGCAGATGAGGCACTTGGATGCTAACCGAAAGATTGGAGGTTCAAGTCCACCCAGAGGCACGTTGGAAGAAAGTTCTGGTGATCCACTTCTGAAAAATCAGCCGTGGAACCCAGCGGAGCACAATTCCGCGCTGACACACGTGGGGCCGCTCTGGGTTGGAACTGACTCCATAACGACTGGTTTAGTTTGGGTTTTATATTTACTTAATAGTTAAAAGAAGTAGTAAAATATCCCAAAGGAATAATTAGCACAGCATTTATTGGGCAAGCCTTTAATTACACAAATTTTGAAGGTTTACTTAAGCAAGTATCTCTACCGAGCTTGCGGAGAATCTTAAAATGAATGGAACAAAAAATCTACCTGTAAGGAAATTACCCGGAAAGCCACGGGCAGCCGTTCAGCAGCCGGCGCCAGTGGCGGCCAAAGGAGGGTAAGAGCCACAGTGGAAGTGGAAGTGGCAGCACGGTACTTTGTGAGTAGGTAGATAGGGGATTTATTCCTACTATATGTATTGAGGTAGGACTAATGTAGGAGATGTCCTTTAGTTTTCACTTTAAGGAAGAGGAGGATTATAAATGAAGTCAAGTAGGTGGAACATTTCAAACAGAGCCAATACCTGAGACAAGGCACAGACTAGACCTGTGAGCCTGCAAAGCACTGACATAATGGAGAGTAATCTGGAACCATTAAAATTTCTATAACAATGCTTATATTACTGGCGCAGGATTTTGTGCCAGAGTGATCTCTTCATAAAAGGCCGTTTGCTAGGACTGGGATAGCCGTACCTCTGAACTGGCTCCCTGGACTCTATTGCCCATCAAACTCCAAAGGACTCTGGGCTAGCTGAAACTCTCCAGCTGCAAGAAATTAAGACTTTTCAGTCCTTTTGTAAGTTCCTTAGGCATCTTTAGCTTCAGTTTTCTAATTTGTTTTATAGTGTGGCTATGAGAAAAAAAATTTTTTTCAATATGAGAAGGTTATGTAAAGCATTGATCACAGTGACTAGCTCACAGTTGGTCATGAAACTGAAGTAGAGATTAGCCACATTAGATTTGGCCTATTGAATGTCCTCATGGTGTTATTCAGGTAGAAGAGAGGCATGGAGCTCACGAAAAGTTAGGGACTAGAAATAAAGATTTTGGAAACAGTGGCAGATAGATGATGTCTGCAGGGATGGATAAGATCTCAAGAAAGATAATTCGAAGAACAGGGAGAGGAAGTCTAAGAATATAGTCTTGAAGAACACCAAAATGCAAGGTCCTTGCACAGCACCACACAGGGCACTGAAATAAAGAAATTAAAACTGTAGTTACCTACTCTCAAAGACGACAGAGGAAACAGGCAAGTGAATACAGACGTGTAGTGTTATTATATGAAAAAGACTGTGTATAGGAGCTGAAAGGAGCTAAACTGAGAGGAAGAACATCTAATTTACTGGACTCTTGAAAAGTAGATTAGTTACTTTCTAGTCAAGCTTTGATCAACCTCAAACATGTGAGGAAGAATGAGTCTCTGGGAGTGGGTGTCTATGTGAGTGAGTGGTGGTGGTAGAGGGAGTTGAAGTAAGTAGAGAGGAGGGTACATATGGGGGCTTACAAAGGTAGGAAAGAGAAATTATCTTAAAAATATTTAGGTCTACCTGCCTTCTATTTCATGAGGCCAGAAGAATTGGATGGTCCCAGCTACCATTACTGAATGTTTTTATCTAAGATTCTGTAGAATAATCCTGATCAAAAGGGGGGAAAAATAGAACAGAATTACAAATTCTTAATGGAATCCAAAACTCCTGTACCAATAAAATGAAACAAGACTAAAGGGGCACACCAGCTCAGGGGCAAGGACTAGAAGGCAGGAGGGGACAAGAAACCTGGTAATAGGGAACCCAAGTTTGAGAAGAGAGAGTGTTGACATGTCATGGGGTTGTTAACCAATGTCATAAAATAATATGTGTACTAACTGTTTAATGAGAAACTAGTTTGTTCTATAAACCTTCATCTAAAGTACAATAAAAAAATTAAAAAAATAAAAACTTCTGGAGCCATTGAGGATAGACAACACTAGAAAACTATTGCCCTGAGGTAATCTTTAAAACTGAAACTTCAAAACTTTCCCCAGAAGTCACATTTGAACCAAACAGCTTAGCCTAGTTAGTAAATTATGTTTGCTTTTTTGAGCATGATTTTTTTTTGGGGGGGGGGCATTGTGTTATCTCAGAGATTTATCTATGCAAGATCAAATTGACAACAGCATCTAGAAAGGTTAGATGAGGAGCTTAGGGGGCAGTGGCTCTACATTAATGGTGGTGGAATAATTTGGAAAAGGATAGTTAGAACGGTTATACAACTTGAAGAATGTAAATGGTATCACTGAATTGTGCATGTAGAATTTGTTGAAATGGTGTATCCTTTGTTAAGTATATTCTCACAAAAAAATAAAATTACAAACATATATTTAGTTCTAATAATTAAATGTAATATCAGTAAAGAGAAATGTTGGGGGTAGGTGGTATTCTAGACTCTATGCTAAAAGAGCATTGATTGCTATCCTGACGAATTTAGTTTTATATAATGCTTTTTGCACATCACTATCTCATAAGCAATTTTGTACTTTTGATTAGATTTATGGTCCAAACAAGCAGCTCTTTCTCTTAGTGACTTCTCTCTGTCCACAAAGTTTGCTTCATTTTGATAAACAGATCAGTTTCCTAAATAAATGTTTATCTTTCATCAAATGCTTCAGTGGCTGTTACCTGTTATTTCATCAAAGTTTTCTCATCTATTTAAATACATCATATATTTCGAAGGACAATGTGTTATTAGTGGGAAATACATAGGCTTCTTGGCATCAATCCTAAGCTCCATTCCAGCTTTAGGATATACTAACTAGGTAACCTGTTGTTGTTGTTACATGCCATCAAGTCAGTTCCGACTCCTAACAACCCTGTAGGACAGAGTAGAACTGCCCCATAGGGTTTCCAAGGAGCAGCTGGTGGATTTGAACTGCCCACCTTTCGGTTAACAGCAGAGCTCTTAAACCACTACACCATCAGGACGTAGTAATTTAAATCTACGTGTCTCAAAGTCTTCATCCATAACATCGGGGTAAAAATCCATCCAAATTTTACAGGATTGTAAGAGGCCTAAATGAGATTGTAAATGTGAGAAAGGCTTTGTCAGCTGTGAAATATACACAGTTTCATTGATTTCGTGATCTTATCTTTCACCATAGCTTAAAAAGAGGGTTTATATTTCATTCATGTCAATGTCTTTGTTACTTAAATGTTTTTGAGCTTTACTCATGCATACATTTTGTAAGAATAATTACAAGGCTCTTATGTCCAGTTCATAGCACATAGGTCCATAATCTTCTTATTTTCAAAGATACCAAGGATAAATTCTACTACTTCCACTTTGGGGTAAGATTCTTTTTCTTTCTCTAAAGAAAGTTTCTGTGGTTAGGCCTTTGGTTCCAATCAAAGTGAAATAGGCAGAGTCTGGCCCTTTATGCTAACAGTACCAAGTTTCTACTACAAACCGTAAAGATGTGTGATAATATATTGAATTTTTTTCTCCATCACTCCTACCTCATATATCAGACTACATGTCACCAAAAACTTTCCTTTTCTAAAATCATCATCATTATGAGGACAATAATTTTCACTGAGCACTTTCTGCCTAGAAGGCAGTATATTTTTATGTTTTATGTACATTATCACATTAATTGCCACAACAGTACATATTAGCTATTATTATTATAACCACATAACAGATGAAGTGCCTAAGGCTCAGAGATGTTGAATGATCCCCTCAAGGCCACACAGCAGGCAGGCAGCTAAATAGGATTTGAACATGATTTTGCCTGGCTGCAAGACCAAACTGACAGGAAATGATTAGCATAGCAGATAATAATGGTATTTGAAGTACTATCTACAGCCTTGGAGAGTTGTAAACAGAGAGTCTTTGGAGTAAAAGCTAGGTTAAAATCCAATCCTTGTCACTAACTTGTAGTGTGAACTTGGGCAAATTGATTTAACTTCTCTGAGCTTATAATCCTCATACGTAAAATGAAGGTAATGTCTTCTAACTTGCAGGTTTTTTCTTGTCTGAAAATTTTATAAATTTCCTAGGGCTATGTTGAATTTTTAATATCTGGAAAAGTCGATAGCAGCAACGACCAGCTCTTAGATTGTTGAATATCATTGCTATCTTTCATTTCTAAGAATAAATAATATGCAAAGCAGCTAGAATATTTTTGGCACAACAAATGACAGTCCTGCTTTTTTTTCTTTTTTTTTCAGGTGTGTAAGAATCTTATGTTTTGTCTTCAAGGGAACTGAAAATTAGAGGAAGTATTAGGGAAATACTGGCTATTATAACAATAAAAGAAGCCCTGGTGGTGCAATGGTTAAGCACTCAGCTGCTAACTGAAACGTCGGCGGGTTCAAACCCCACCAGGTGGCTCTATGGGAGAAAGAGCTGGCATCCCGCTCCCATAAAGATTACAGACTATGAAACCCTATGGGACAGTTCTGTTCTGCCACATGGGGTCGCTATGGGTCAAAAATCAACTTGACAGCACTTAACAATAACAACATAACAAATAAATCCTCAAGTTTACACAACTTCACAAAACAGAAGTTTACTTCTCTTTTAAATTCTCATAGTATTTTGCTTTAGCAGACAACTTTCTTCTACATCCTGAGTCAAGGATCCAGGCTCCTTCCATTTTAAAGTTCCTTTAGAGCCAAGTCATTTTCAGTATGTTGCTTATAGAAGGGAAAAATTGGAGCATAGGAGATACTCCCATTTCTTAAAAGCCTTGGCCCAGGAATAGTATACATAGAGTCCATTACATTTCTTTGGCTAAAACTTCCCTATGGCTGTTTAACTGGAAAGGAGGCTGGTGACTGTAGAGGAAAACACCTGTATTGGGGAACAGTAGCAATCCCTGTTTCATCCACCTTTATGACCAGCAGATCTGTGAAATACCCCTCTTTCCACAGAGACACGCTCAGCATTGAGTTACAGCATTCAACTCAAAACCTTGATCTCCAGGTGATACAGTGTCCTCTACATCAGGAATCTATGAACTAGAATACCAGGCACCTGTCCCCCAAACACACATCCAACTTTGCTACACAGAAGTATAAAAAGTACAGTATGTTGTTGTTTTTGTTAGGCGCCATTGAGTCATTTCAACCTATAGTTGACACCATGTGGCAGAGTAGAACTGCCCCATAGGATTTTCTAGGCTGTAATCTTTATGGGAGCAGATCACCAGGTCCTTTTCCTGCAGAACCTCTGGGTAGGTTTGAACCCCCAATCTTTGACTTAGCAGGCAAGCACTTAACCGTTGTACCACCAGTCCCCTTAAATCCAGTAAAACCACAATGAAACTCCCATTTGGAAAAGAGAAGGATAGGAAAAACGGGGTACTCATGAGTCTGCAGTTACGATGGAATCCTGCTGGGTAGGTGAAGAGTTCTTGCTCTGGACTAGACCTGAATATGCTCTCTGGGAGCAGCTCTTTTTTCTGTTGTTCTACATGACCCCGGGGCTGTCTTGTGGGACATGGTTCATTCTCCATTACCCTCCATGGGCATACGGGTATTGGGGCTGAAGAGCTTTTGCAGTACACTTCCTGCTTTTATAGTCACAGATTTGTTTTGTTTTTACTGTCCAGGATAATTCTTTCTTTGGAAATATCCTTAAAAAGTTACTAAGC
This sequence comes from Loxodonta africana, assembly GCF_030014295.1. Lineage (NCBI taxonomy): Eukaryota > Metazoa > Chordata > Mammalia > Proboscidea > Elephantidae > Loxodonta > Loxodonta africana. The sequence goes on along the minus strand of NC_087353.1, from coordinate 23,179,332 downwards.
ATATGATCCATTTTCTACCAATTAGTTCAGTGTACAAGACCTAAGGTTCTTTTCCAAACATAATAATCAAGTTTGCCCAATTTCTCGCCTTCCTAACCCCGATGCCTGTATTTCTCACTTTAATATTGGCCACATACAGCCATCTGAAACAGTAGGTTTCATCTGATCTTTGCCGTAAGGCTGATTCCCACTGTTTAGATGAGTAGACGTAATGGGTCTTTTTCTTCTTTTCTTTTCTTTCTGTTTTTCTTTTTGATAGCCTTTCTTAAAATATCTCTTACCATTTGGATCCAGACACCATTCACTTTCCAAACCTGCAAGAACCCAAATTTCTAAACATTCTCTATTTCCTTATGCTTCTGCTCTCAAGCTGTCAATTCTTGCCTGAGTTCATCTCTTTCTTATAATATCTTACTAAAAAGTAAAAACCCAAGCACACTGACCTCTTGCTCGTTCCAACCACTTTCCCTAGAATGAGAGGCTCAATAGTCGTGTGGCCTGTTTCCAGGCAACAGCTTAACCACGTAAACAGTACTCCTGGCTGCAGTGTCTTTCTTTGTCATTGGTCCTGCCTAACTGCTGTGTCAGTGCCACCTAATTTTACCTGTTTTATTATTATTATTATCAAGATAGTGTTCTACTCTCGTTAGCAATTTCTGTATTAGTTATGATAACAGTAGCATCAGCAACAAATTAACCCTCAAATGTCAATGGCATAACATACTAGAAGTTTATTTCTTCTTCCCATAAGGGATGAATGTAAATGTCCTTGTTCAGCTGTTTCTGTTTGTTTGTTTGTTTCATGTGATATCTCAGACACAGGCTACATTCATATTGAGTTTCCACCAGTCCCTTAGTCCTATCATCCTCTGTAAACAGCTGGCAAAAAGAAGGTCATAGACTGTGCAGGGTGCACAGGTGCTTCTTTAAAGTCGTGACCCACATGGCCAAATGCACATATCACTTCCACTCCCATTCTACTGTCTAAAAGTCAGCCACATGTCTATTCTCAATTACAAGAGAGCTGGGAAATATGTCTAGTGTGTGCCCGGGTAGAAAAAGACACACAGATATTTGGTGAGCAGATGCCATCTCTGCCATTATAAGTGTTGTCCTCATTTTACAGATGAGAAAACTGGAGCCTCAGAGAGATGATGTAATTTGTCAAAGATCACATAGAATGGAGACTTGAATCCATGTATGTCCAACAGCACCTAAATGGAAAAGAAAAAACAGATATGGCTAGTAGGATTATTAAGATTCTGGAAGCTATCATATATGTAGAACTGCTGGATTTAGCAAATAAAAGTACAAGACACTCAATTAAATAAGAATTTCAGATAAAATTCATATTTTTAGTATGAGTATGTCTACCCTGGTGGCATGGTGGTTAAGTACCACGGCTGCTAACCAAGAGGTCAGCAGTTCGAGTCTGCCAGGCACTCCTTGGAAACCCTATGGGGCAGTTCTACTCTCTCCTTTAGGGTTGCTATGAGTTGGTATCAACTCGATGGCAGTGGGTTTTGGGTTTTTTTTAATGTCTCATGTAATGTTTACCAGGTAGCCCTGCATATAATGACTGTTATAAGAATTACAAATTTTTAACAAAGAGGATGCAGAGATAGATGTACAAAACATGTTTCAACATATCCAGGATAACATCCATGGAAAGATAGAGCTTAGAAATTACAAGAATGCTACCTATGGCTCAATACAAAAAGAATTGCCAGTGGATTAGAACTGTTCTTCCAACAAACTCATTGTCACTGAAAGTGTGGGATGAATTCTCTCTCTCAGAAGTTGACTGAGGACTTCCATGATTCATATTTTGTTACTGGAAGACATTTGGATTTAATGATAAGGTTGTGTGTCAACTTGGCTAGGCCATGATTCTTAATAGTTTGGCAGTTATGATGTAGTTTGGCAGTATTTTTTTTTTATGATATGATCACTTTCATGATGAGATTTGATATAATGTGATGGCTTACATTTTGGGATCTGCTATGAATAGCAAATCAGCTGAAAAGGGAGTTTCCTTGGGGGAGTGGCCTGCATCGAATATAAGTGGGCTCTCTGGCAAGGCTCCAGGCTTTTGCTCATTCTGGATCTTGCAGCTGGCTCCTGTTCATCTGACCTCAGGTTTTTGAGATTCATCAGTTTTCACAGCCTGTGAGCAAGAGCCCTACTGTCTGACCTGCCAACCTTGGGTTCACCAGCCCCTGAGGCTATGCAAATCAGGAGAAGCCTCCAGGCAGATCTACAAATTTGAGACATTCTAACCTCTACAATCACGTGAGCCATTTCCTTGATATAAATCTCTTTGCATAGATATTTATATGCTTTGCTGGTTTTGCTTCTCTAGAGAACCCCAGCCTAAGACACTGACGAAGAGGTTAAGAGCCTGGCTGCTAACCAAAAGGTCGACAGTTCGAATCCATCAGCCACGCCTTGGAAACCCTACAGGGCAGTTCTATTCGAGGGTAATGGTTTTCATTTGTTTTTTTCTTTTGTAAGATGATATTCTGGAAAATTGCTATGGGTATCAGGTGTGACACTGATGAAATACATATAGACAACTGTCCCAAGATACTCTAGCATTAAAAGTAATTTGTTAGTACAATTGAGAATATAAATTAAATGTTTGAGATTTTTAAAACATGAGTTTTATCACAAAATAACTGAGTAGTTTTAATGGGTCTTTCTGCTCCCAGTCTTTCCTTAAGTTATTTCTTACCATTTCTGGTCCAGATGTCATTATCATTTCCAATCCTGTGTACACTATTCAATACTTGGACAATTTGTCACATAGTCTCGGCTATATTTTATAGATTTAAAAATGAGGTCCAGAGAGTTACCAAGGGCACATTGCCAGTCAGGTGAGGCTCTTGTGAGTGCTAATCTGCCCATCTCTTCATCAAGGTAATTAAATCTACCCTTCCATCTGCCCTTTCCATCTTGTCCAAAGCCTAGACACATATAAACAAAAGTAACAGCTCGATATTACAGGATTTGTGACTAAAGTCATTAGATAAGGACGATGATGGGCCTAACCACCAGTTGCTGAAGGCTTTGTATCCACGGTGAATGCACAGTAAACTTTGCAAAGAGACAAAATCTCACCCTTCTTTCCCCTAAACAAAGGCCATTTGAATGCCATACTTAATCCGTAAGTTAAAGGTGGTTGGTAAATATTTTGTTTTTTCTTTCTGATTATGAGTGAGTTAGAATGGCAAGTAGTGTACCGTCAAATCCCCAGCAGATGCAACCTTTGGCAGAAGCATAGAATACGCCCTCATCTTTCCATTAGAGCTGATTAAAAAATGATTCCCAGTCATCAAAACTTATTCCATTAAGCTCTAAAGTTTCTAATAATTTACCTGGTATGTTTTTCAGTACTTGGAAAATCCACATGAGTTTTCCATTCCGGCATCACTAGAATGACTCATCTTTATATCCTAGCAACAGTAAGGAAACAGGAGAAGAGAAGGTACACGTCAAGGGGATATTAGAGGTGGGAGTGTGGAAAGAACCAGAGAGCATGTCGGAATCATCCTTGATTATTTAAGAACAAACTTCTGATAAGAAAACATGTATTTAAGTAGCCTAAATGTTCATCTTTGAAAAGGAAGAGGCTGTATTTTTGATTTGAAAACAGTCTATTCATAGAAGAGCTGGTGCAATAAGGTTTGAATTAGCATCATCAATCCAATCAGATGATTTTATTCAAGCTTTTACTGAACCTGATTTAAAAAAAAATTTTTTTTTTCTGATAGCCTTAATTAATCATTTCTTTAAAAAAATTAACAAAAACTAAAGTTGTTACTTCTAAATTTTTTACCTCTTTGAATTCACCAACTCTATTAAATTAGCTTGTGCACATGGATTTTCTAGAATACATTTTATTTTTGACAACTGGAGAAAGTTTATTTTAGAAATGGCTTAAGAAACACCTCAGACTTCCTTAAGCATTCCCAGAATAAACCATGTCTCATTGGAAAAGTTGCTTAAAATAGGTACGACTGTTAACCTCTAGTACCTATATTTCAAATGTCATATCCCTTTTCCAACTATTTAGTGATGTTAGGGCTGGGTGTCTACTATATAAAAATTAAAATAAATGACTCTGGATTATCCAAAATGCTTCCCACATATTATCAGCTTGTGGTTGAAATTGCTGAGTTAAATGAAAGAATTCTGGGAGAAAAGAGGAAATTATTATCTAGCTGTGACATCTCAAAAACTATTGCCACTTGGGTTAATTATTTTTCCAATTATTTGGCATGTCCACCATGTGCCAAGCAGTCAGACAGGAATGCTCTTCAGTGGTTTAAGTTGTTAGGAACCTGCTTTAGGATTAATGGGATGTCCTATTCTAAATGTTTCACAGTAGTTTGTAGATCTTTTTAGAAATTCTATAGTACAATGGAAAAGTAACTTATTTTGGAGTTGAGTAGGCATGAGCAGGGATGGATTACCCAATAAGCAAGGTAAGCACGTGCTTAGGGCATCAACAAAACAGGGGCACTATTTCCCCAAAGCAAAGACCCAGAGACACGAATCAAACAGGACATGAAAAAAGTGGAAGGGAACTTGCAGGGCACTGAATGAAACTGATGCCACTCCAGCAAGTAAGAATGTGCTGGCCAAAAATAAAGTTCACATAGGATCATGAGGGCACCTATGCGCAAGGATGCTTAAGTTATGAGGCCACTACCACTTCAACACTTTCGTTGACATCTCTCTCCTCCCATGCAAATGAAGCTCCTTATCTCAGTGAGACTACTGGAAATATACTATCTCTTTCTAATAAGCTAGAGGTGAGGTGGTCTGTTTAGTCTAACTCTTGCTACATTTAGCCAATATATAACTGGGTCCAGCATAAGTGGTTACCAGGCAAGGGTGAATTATATTAATAGATAACAGTTCTCTGATCCATTTTGAGAGAACCGTCTTGTGCATCCATGTCTGCTAATCCAACAACTCCAGCCAAGAGGGCCAGCAATGCTCTTTGCTATGATACAAACACAAGGTTACGCTTTTGCGCACATCTTGGTAAACAACCAATGGGAACTCCAGTTCCAAATGACGTGCAAAAGCAAGGGAATTTGAATAAGTCAATCACTGCAATGAATTCAGTTTACTTTTTAACTGTATAACATTTACACACAGAGTTATGTCCTAAGTTTTGTAAACAATAATATTTGGAATTTTAACTTTAAAATATGTTTGGCATACATCTAGATGCAATCTAGCATACATTTAATACAATACTAACAAGGGTAATAATTTAATATATTACCAACATAGCAAACATCCAAAAAATATTGGAAATATTACTACGTATGTAACGTGAAAAGAACATGGAAGGAATACACACAGTCACTATACCAAAAAGAATTGGTTGATGTTAAACCATTTCAGGAGGTCACATATGATCAGGAGCCAATGGTACTGAAGGAAGAAGTCCAAACTGCACTGAAGGCATTGGTGAAAAACAAGGCTCCAAGAACTGATGGAATACCAATTGAGATGTTTCAACAAACAGGTGCAGCACTGGAAGCGCTCACTTGTCTATGGCAAGAAAATTTGGAAGATAGTTACCTGGCCAAACTACTGAACACATCTTTATTTATGCCTATCCCCAAGAAAAGTGATTCAACTGAATGCAGAAATTATCGAACAATATCATTAATATAGGCAAGTAAAATTTTGCTGAAGATCATTCAAAAGTGGCTGCAGCAGTATTGACAAGGAACTGCCAGAAATCCAGGCAGGATTCAGAAGAGGATGTGGAACCAGAAATATCATTGCTGGTAACAGATGGATCCTGGCAGAAAGGAGAGAATACCAGAAAGATGTTTACGTGTGTTTTATTGACTATGCAAAGGCATTTGAATGTGTGGACCATAACAAATTATGGATAACTTTGCAAAGAATGGGAATTCCAGAACACCTAATTGTGCTCATGAGGAACCTGTACATGGATCAAGAGTCAGTCATTCAAACAGAACAAGGGGATACTATACTGCCTGGTTTAAAATCAGGAAAGGTGTGTGTTAGAGTTGTATCCTTTCACCATACTTATTCAATCAGTATGCTGAACAAATAATCCAAGAAGCTGGACTATATGAAGAAGAATGGGTCATCAGGAATGGAGGAAGACTCATTAATCTGTGATATGCAGATGAAACAGCCTTGCTTGCTGAAAGTGAAGAGTACTTGAAGCACTTACCAATGAAGATCAAAGAGCACAGCCTTCAGTATGGGTTACACCTCAACACAGAGAAAATAAAAATCCTCACAACTGAACCAATAAGCAACATCATGATAAACAGAGAAAAGATTGAAGCTGTCAAGGGTTTCATTTTGCTTGGATTCATAATCAACACCCACGGAAGCGGCAGTCAAGAAATCAAAAGACGCATTGCATTGGGCAAATCTGCTGCAAAAGATCTCTTTAAAGTGTTGAAAAACAAAGATGTCGCCTTGAGTACTAAGGTGCGCCTGATGGCATTGTAATCATAGAAGATACTACGTATTATCTCAGTGCTTTGGATTTTTAGTAGAGTTCACAGCTGGAGGAATTTGAGAATGATGGTGAACTGGAAGGAGGAAGGGAAATAGAGTAAAAAAAAAACCAACCTCAGATTAATTATTGAACAGATTAACATAGGCTAAACAAATAGCCTGACAGAAGAAGAGGTAACACCATTTTAGAGTATAAATATAATTTATCTTGATCTGTATTGTTCTTTTACACAAAATAAAAAAAAAATAAAATAATGTGTAGTATTAAATCAAATATTATGAGACACACATAAAAAAGAACAAAGAAACAAAACAACAACAAAATGATTTTGTTAGGATATAAAATACTCAACAAAGAGAACCAGAGAACACCTAGATGTTGAAATTATTAGACACTATAAAAAAAAAGAAAAAAAAATTCTTTTTCTTTTTTTATAACTAATATGTTAAGCAATCTGGTAGAAAAAATTAATAACATGCATGTACAAATTAGAAATCAACAGGGAGATGAAAACTGTAAGTTAGAGCCAAATGGAAATTCTAGAAAAGAAAAACATGATATCAGAGATGAAAATTTCTTTGACATGTTTATTAGCATAGTGAACACAACATAGGAAAGAATATGAACTCAAAAATAGATCAATAGATTATAAAAATGTAAACACAAAGAAACAAGTTTGAGGAGAAGATGACAGAATATAGCTTCTAAGAGCTGTGGAGGTATATCAAACACTCTAACATATGTGTAATCGGATCTTAGAAGAAGAAGATAAAAGGATAGAAGAACTATTTGAAGAGAGAATGCCTGAGAATATTTCAAAATTAATGAAAATCAACAAACCTCAGAAAAAAAATTATAGAGAAATTCAAGCACAATAAAAGCAAAAATAAACAAACAAAATACTACACCTAGATGCATCACAGGTAAGCTTCTGAAAACCAATAATAAATAAAAATAATAAAGAGAAACACTTAAAGGTAACTAAAGAATAAAGACACATTACGTGCAAAAGAACAAAGGTAAGAATGATAGCACGTTTCTCTTTAAAAATGTATATACGCCAGAAGACAATGGAGTGACAAACTAAGGTACTGGAGAGAATTGTCCAACCAAATTTCTAATAGCAGCAAAAATATCTGTACAAAATCAAGGGTAAATAAAGACTTTTCAGACAAATAAAAACTTAGAGGATATATTGCGAGCCAACCTTTATTACAAAAACTTAAAGGAAGTTTGTAAGACAAAAAAAGTATTACATTGGGTTTACCCAACAAAAAAAAAGAGAGCTAGAAACTGTAAAAATAAAGGTAAATATGAAGTATATTGGTTTTTATTTCTATCTACTTAAAGGAAAACTCTTTAAAGAAAATAAAAACGGTAGCAATGTAGTGTGGAATACATAACATATGTAGAAGTAAAATATATGAAAATACGAACAGTACAAGGAAGGAAGGGCAGAAACGGGAGATAACATTTGTAAGGATTCACGCTTTTCTAAAAATCAATTTCAAGTTAATTAATGCCCTAAATATGCAAAGCAAAACTTTTAAATTGTTAAGAAATGTAGAATGTAAACATTTCCAGAATGATAAAGTAAGGATCCTAAAAATTTTACTCCTCCATAAAAGCAATAAGAAACAGGTAAAAACTGTCAAAATCAACCTTTTCAAAGCCCTAGAAATTAAATAAAATCTTATAAAATCCAAGGTGCATTTTTTCAAGAATAATGGTTGAATATTGATAAAACAGTGAGTTTGTAGCATTTTACCTTGCCTTAAAAAAAAAAAAAAAAAAAAAGTTTTTTTTTTTTAGTCTCATTCCCCTCTCCACAACTCCTTTGTAGTCTTGAAAACCAACAAACTTCAACTATGGTAGCTGTGAAATCAAGCAGTCTAGCAGGCACTGGAGGAGTTAGGACAGGTTTGGAGTACCCCAAATCCTCCATGTCCATAAAATTTCACTCCTACATCTGTACGGCGTTCCCTGAAAACCTTCATTCTTTATTGCATAAAGCAATAATTATAAATGCATAAAAATGTAATTTATATAACAGTAATAGCGCAAAGAAGGGGGAGTGAAATGGAGATATATGGGAGCAAAGATTTTGTGTACTATTGACTTAAGAGAACAGATTTTTTTAAAAAAGTGATCCAACTATATGCTATCTAAAAGACACAAGGAACCTGGGTGGTGTAAGCAATTTGTGATCAACGGGTAACCCAAAAGTTTGTGGTTTGAACCCACCCAGCATCTCCATGGAAAAAAAGGCCTGACAAACTGTTTTCACAAAGATTACAGCCATGAAAACCCTATGGAGAAGTTCTACTCTGTAACACATGGGGTCGTCATGAGTGAAGGGCTGACTTGACAGCAGCTAACAACAACAAGGGACACATTTTTGATTCTAAAACACAAATCAATTGACAGTTAAGGAATGGAAAAGATAATCAAGCAGTAGCCAAAAGAGACCTGGAGAAACTATAATACTATTAGACAAATTTCAGTCAAATATGGTTAACAGAAACAAAGAGGGTATTTTCTAATGATAAAAGAGGCAATACATAAGGAAAGTATAACAGTTATAGACATGGATACTCTTAACCAAACACCAAAATACGTGAAGCAAAAACAGATAGAACTGAAGGAAGTAATAAATAATTCAACAATAATAGTTGGAAACTTCAACACCATACTTTCAAAAAAAAACAGAAAAACCAAGCATCAACAAAGATGAACACAGAAACAGAAGACTTGAAAAACACTGTAAACCAAATAGATCTAAAAGACATCTATAGAACTGTCTACCGCAAAACAGCAGAATACACATTCTTCTCAAGTGCACATGGAACATTCTTCAGGACAAATCAATATAGACCATATACCCACCCAGTACCATATACAAGCCTCAATAAATTCAAAAGATTGAGGTCACGCAAAGTATGTTCTCTGACCACAATGGAATGAAATTAGAAATCAATAACAGAAATTTGGGAAATTCATAAATATGTGGAAATTAAACAATGCAGTCCTTAATAATTAGTGGGTCAAAGAAAATATCAAAAAGGGAGATTAGCAAATACTTTGAGATGAACAAAAATAAAAGCATAACATACAAATACTATAGAATGCAGCGAAAGCAGTGTTTGGAGGAAAATTTATCTATATAAATGCCATGTTTGTTCAAGATCTGTAGAAAAGGGAACTGTTGAACTTTGCTGTTGAGAGTACAAATTGAAGGGGAAAAATGTTGTAACTTACACATTTTAACACTGACTACCCTAAGATCCAACACTTCCCTTCAAGGCACATATCCTAGAAACAGTATTATATAACTGCACAGAAGACATGCACAAGATTGTTCATGACAGCATTGATTTTAGTAGCAAAGAGTCAGAAACTACTCACACCCATTTTTCACTTGTCGACTGCCCTGTTTTTCAACATTTCACATTTATAACAATAATAAAAAATCTACTATCTGACTATTTTGCACCTGAACGATATACATCCAACGGTAACAAACACTGAGGTGCGAGGTGAGAGTAACACTGCTGTGATGGTTAAGGTTATGTGCCTACTTAACTGGGCCATGATTCTCAGTGGTTTGGCAGTTATGCAATGATGTAACTTGGCAGTTATGTAATGATGTAGTTATCCTCCATATTGTGATGTGATGTGGTCATCTTCCATTTTCACATAATGCCAATTTTCACATAACGACCTGGTCTTTGGAACCTACCTTGTCAGTAAGTGAGGAGTGGGTATAGTTTTCCTCCAAAAGGAACAGTTAAATCATTAAATAAACTTAAAATTTTTTATTTAATTTAATTATCAAATAGTGAAAACAAAGGCACTAACTAATTATAAAACTAATTAGAACTGAATTTATCCACATTTACTGATATATATACATTATATACACACACACACCTACATACATCTCCCAAGAAACATACAGAGCATTAAAAAAAACAAGTTTCAAAAGAACACATTTAGTATGAAGTCACTCATATAAAATTTTTAAATGTCCAAAATAATACACAATTTTGTTTAGAATTGCACATATATGTTGGTAAAAAATATTGAAAATTCATGTTGCAGTGAAAATGGTTTCTCTTATATGTGACCTTTCTGGCCTTGGGTTTATAATTCTGCCAAAAATGATTAGCTGGGCCATGATCTTACAAGGGATTGGTTAGTCTACTATGCAAATAAGGTGTGTAAAACCACCCAGTAGGATTAAGTAACCCAGCAGAAATTGGTTGATTCCTATGCCAATTAAGTGACTTATGGTGTACCAAAGGGACTGGCCAGTTTTTTGTCCTAGCGGGAGGACCATGCCTTGAAACTGACAAAAGATTTCCTTACATAATGGCCAATCACACAGAGGATCAGAGAGACCTCACTGCTATCAAGAAGAGTCTGGAGTGGAGTGAGTCCTTGGGACCAACAGTTCCTGCACTGAGAACTTGCTAGACCTAGAAGAGAGAGCTGTAACACTGAAGACAGCAAGAAGCAGTGCCAAGCCCAGTGACAGAGAAATGGAGAGAGCAGTACGAGCAGTGGAAACCAGAGACTAGAGCAGTGAGGCTGCAATGGGTTTGCCAACCAGCAGAATGAGAGAAAGCAGAGCTCTATCAATCAGGAGGCTTTCTGGTGGAGTGGAGTGTTCCAGACACCTGTCAGTGGAACTAAAGAGCTCTAACTCTTGCCCAAGCAGGGCAAAGGGCTAGAGCTGAACTGGCAGGAGACATGGCCAAGAGAAGGTCCCATAATGGGCATGAATGAGAAGAAGCTGAGAGCTGTTCTTGGTTAGAAACTGTCCTGATTGATAAATTATGTAACCTGTCTCCAAGTTGTAACCTGTTACTTCCAAGTTGATCCTGATCCTGAGTTGCAACCTGTTACTTCCCTAACAAACTACATAATCATGAGTGCAATCTAGGAGTTCTGTGTGGCCATTGCAATGAATTATCGAACCCAACAGAGAAGTACAGAGTGCTGTGGGGAGGATGGCTTGTGTTAGAAATTGTGAAAAAGTTGGAGAGTAGAGGTATGTCTGACCTTCACCTCACAGGAATTAGGTTTTTGCCGATGGTGATTCTCATCCCTCCTCAGAGTCTAGACGAGGTCTGACAAATCTAGATTATACATGTGAATGATAAACACCTAACCAAGATTTTTTTTTTTTTTTAACCAAGATTAGTGATTGCATTTGGTGGTGGGGTTGGGAGAGGAGGGAATGTCATAAGGGAAGGATTTACAGAGTACTTCAGTTTAACTAGTTCTTAAGCTGGTTCATGAGCACATTCTTCACATTTTTTATATGACAGAAATAATTAGTCATTTTAGTTTTTAATTAAAATATAAATAATAGTTGAACTAAGCAAATCCTTAACTTGGAAATGAGTCACTCAAAATTGGAGATAATTATAATATCTGGGGGGGGGCACTTGGAATATATTAGCCATGATTTTCTAATAAGATACAGAGAAAAGGGAAAGAACATGGAGAAGTAATTCCAGGGTCAATCTCTGAATTAGAGAAAAGAAGAGGAAAAGCAGATTTGGAGAAAAAGTGATGAGATCAGACTACCCAACCCACCAGTGCCCTTACATACTAAACTGGTAGAGTCTGTGTAACATCCTGATAGGCTATTTGAAATGTGATCTGCCACTAAGAAACAGCTGGAAATGTTTATCTGGATGCCATCTGCACTGAAATAGTAGTTTCAACCATGGGAGTGTGTGGGTTTCCTTAAAAAGAGCACGTGTAGGGAGAAAAGGACTACGGTCTGAAAAAAAAAGAAAGGCTTTCAAGGAGGGGATAGCTGACTACCAAATTCTGTGAATGGTCATGTAAGAAAGTTTTGAAACTATCTACTGGATTTCTTTTAGTATGTGAAAGTACGAGAATTCTGTTACCTGTGATGGTGGCTTAATTGCCGGGATAAAGACAAACGAAGGGTTATGTTGGAAGTAGTTCTTGTAAGGTGCAAATGGTTAAGCACTTGGCTGCTAACCAAAAGGTTGGCAGTTCAAATCCACCTAGAGGAACAGCAGAAGGAAAGTCTAGTGATCTGTGTCTGAAAAAAAATCAGTCATTGAAAACCCTACGGAGCACAGTTCTACACTGAAACATGTAGTGTCACCATAAGTCAAAATCGACTCGACAACTGGTGGTGGTAGTCATTTGAACAGTAATATGGTGTCTCCAACCCCAGGAGTCCTCATAAAAAATGTAGCTCAACTTTACTCAGAAAATGACCTGAACTCAAGGGATTCAACTTCTCTTTATTTCCGATACCTATCGAATCAACTCAAATGCACTGGGGTTTTTTTATCCTTCCTGGAAGAAAAGGTTTATAATTGGTGTCAGTTGGGTTGAGACACAGAGGTGAATTGGCTGTTAATGATGGTTAATGCGACACCATCTCTGAGACTTTTGACCTTCCTCATGCTCACCCTGGTAGAACCTCATTGGCCTCTGGGCCAATTGGGCAAAGCCAGGAAAAAAGGACCTGTTCAACTTGAGTCAAAAGTCATAAATCACAGAAATGCATTCATGAAACTATTGCTTGCATTTCAAAGGCAGTAGATGTGCCTGGCAAAAGAGTCTTCACCCTTTCCGCTATCTTAGGTTGTCACCTCAGCCTCTTTGGGTGTGACAGTACAAACTCCATGTCTAGTCTACTTGCAGAGCCTTGGATTTCTGCCCCACACTTCTATTGGATGAAAAGCTTTTCCTAAACATAATTCCTTTAAAAAATTTTCCTTTGATTATCCAGGATAGAAAAATACTAGTTTTATATTTTGTAATTTGTCCTAATTTCAACCTACTTTAAATTATGAAATGAGTTGCATCTATTTAATAACATGAAGTGAACTTTATTTTCTTACAAATTTCAGAGCATAAAAGCAATATTAGTATTACCTTTTTCACTAGTGACCTTGAACCACAGATGAAGAGTTCTAATTACTCTACAAAAACAGTCACCTTAAATTAATAAAGACAGTGAAGACATTCCAAAATGTGACTTGGAGATTACCTTGGCTTAGGAAAGCAAATGTGTGCGCTGTAACTTTTGAAAATGAATGGAAAATGTTTTCAAACCCATTCAAAACAATAATTACTATCCATTGTACTTGAAACCAATAATTTGTTTTCACTATTTGGCTACACTGACTGAAAGCCATTGCAACTCAATTTATTTGAATATAACTTAAGAAAATTGTGTTAGTTTAATTTTGATTGATTCAATGTATTTCTTTAAATATTTTTCTAACTCAGTAGTTGTTTATTCATGTGGAAGAATTATAAGATTTTTTTTTAACTCTTCTGTTACTTCCTTGCAATCAAGTCTCTACTATTTAATGTATGCATGTATGTGTGCATAAAGAAACAATAACAAAAAAATAAACCTGTTGCCGCTGAGTTGGTTCTGACTCATAGTGACCCTGCAGGACAGAGTAGAACTGTCCCCAAAGAGTTTCCAAGGAGCACCTGGTAGATTTGATCTGCTGATCTTTTGTTTAGCAGCCGTAGCTCTTAACCACTATACCACCTCGGTTTCCTGTGTGTGCAAAGGAGATTAAAATGTTTTTTTCCCTTGAATTCCTTTAGAAAGTCATGTTTTTTATTTTTAACAGATCAATGATCTAAGTTGTTAAACCTAAACGGAGCCTTATCAATCTAGTCAAAATGATGAGCTGAGGCCCAGATAAAGCAGGCACTCTAATAATTACATAATGTTTGGGGAGATAATTCTTCCCCATTCTAGAGTCCTTCCATGTGGAATAAGCTCATTACCTTACCACTCCCCAACTCTCTCCATTCTCCCACTCATTCTGCCTCAGGAGAAGGAAGAGTAAAACGAGACACTCATATCTCTTCTTTTTCCTCTTTCCCTTAGGAGCAATATGGCACAGGAAACACGTACTTCTTTGTTACTAGAATCTAGCCCTTACATACGCATGAGTCTATTGCCCCTTGTCAAAGGGCGGATGAATCTCACTAATTTTGGCATTTCATATCAAGAAACACATTTGCTATCCCAGGCTGTATTGGTGATACTGGTAATGTTATGGCCTCCATCTTCCAACTCTTTGTCCTATTTGTCATTTGATTCAAACTAGGGTAAGGTAGATGAGTGCTTTTTATTGGGGCCCTTCAAAGACACCAACAGTAGCAATACTATTTATGGAGTATATTTCATGTTCCAGGGGAACATATTATTATTCACTCTCTAAAAATAAGAAACCTGAGGCACTGAGATGTTAAGTAATTAGCTTCATGTCACACAGTTACTAAGGGGTAAAATCAGCATTCGAAGGGTGGCAGCTTTACTCCAAAGACTATGCTGTTAGCAGTATACTACATTTCCATTTTATTAGAAAAGTGAAAATTTATAAAATGAAACCTCTCTTTCCCTAGCTGGTTTTCCTGGTATCAGAACCCTTATGGGCCAATCAAAATGCAATAGCTTTTGCTATATGTGACTTCAAACCAAACACATTTTTTAAAAAGATATTGGATTTCTGTTACTTTTAGGCAGGTAGAAAAGAAGCAGTAGCCCAACATCTAATTGAAGTCTTTATTAAGAATTGAGTGCTAATTAGGAAAATGGAGATGTCACCTAGACCCAATCTTTTATTCAACCTTAAATTTTTTTTTTATTCCGAATAATATTTCATTTATGTTGTAAGAGCAAAGTACACATGAAGCCTATGGTGTCAAGCTAAAGATAATACAATGCAAAGTTTACATTGGCAGCTTCAGGGTTGTAAGGAATGATATGGTTCCATGATACCTCTCACAACAACACATATGTAATTTTGTCACCTATGTACTAGTGACAATGAGAGCTAGTGAGTTCTAGCCCTTGAGTAGGACTTAGAGGTACTAAAGAACCTGAAAAACCTTGTTAACAAATGAGTGTGATCAACTTGGAACATAGAAAAATTGGGAGCAGAAGGCTGGGTAGAGAAATGGAAGTTGTCAGGGTTTACTTTGTGTTTCCTAAGGATTGGGGATAGCTGGAAAGAGAACAAGAAGGTCTAATCCTCACAGAAGCTCTATCTGTGAAGAGAAAAAACTTTAAAGTTACAACAATCGTTTCTATCCTCAAATTCTGAATCTAATTCTATTAACAGCAAAGTAAAAAAAAAAAAATTTTTTTTTTTTTTTTTTGTAATGACAAAGTAAGGTCATTTGCAAACATATTAGTCCAGGCTGTTTATTCCTCAGATCCCTTTCCTGAGGAAGTTACTTGAATTCATATACCGGCAATATGAGGGTGAAAAGGTAAATCAAAGTAATACATAAAAAGGAGGAAATGACAAAACAACACAGGAGTTCTAGCGAACTAAATCCCAGGAAGTCATTTGTGCTGTACCCTTGGAAAGCAATCAGATTTAGAACAGGAAGTGAATGGGATCCAAGAAGAATGTCTTCAAGATGAGAATGAAATAGGATCCAAGGAAGAAATGGAATGACTAAGAAGCTGGACGAGATCAGTGATTTAGTGACACAGTAAAGAAAGCACATATCTCTTTTCCCATCAACAACAACAAAAAGTCAATTAGGTAGTTTAAAAAAAAAAAAAACAGCAACAAAAACAAAAATATGAGACGATCATGATCCAAATATGAAACAAACTAAAATTTGTCATGGTTTTAAGCCACTGACAAACTGTACAAATAAAGAATCCCATTGAATTGGATGGTAGAAATAGGCTCTTTAAAGTGGACAAATCTTGACTTGGACTCATAGAAAAAGAAATGAAGTCTTATCACACTTAGCTTTTGTAGTAAATAGTGTTTAAACTGTCATGACTATGTAAATTCTATTTATTCATTTTTTTAGAAAACAGATAAAACCTGGAGAACTTAATATTTTTATAGACCAGAGTACAAGTGTTACCTAAAGCTGATACAATTTGGAAGTGAAAGGGAGTAACAAGAGATAGAAGGGAATACACCATCCCCCTACTCCTACTGCCATGCTGTCGAACTCCAACACATAGCATCCCTGTAGGACAGAGTAAAACTGCCCTGTAGAGTTTCCAAGGCTGTAATCTATAAGGAACCAGACTGCCACATCCTTCTCCCGCATAGTGGTTGGTAGGTTCCAACTTTCAGCTAGCAGCTGAATACTTAACCACTGTACCACTGGGGCTCCTTCTAGAGGAAAACATAGAGACACTTATAACCTTTTGTGGAAATTCAGTGGAAAGTCAAGAGGTATTGTATTAGGACTCATTTAAGTTTTGTCATAAAATTCGTACAATTTTTTCCTTATTTTTAAAAACAGTTTGTTTTGTTTTGTTTCTAGCATCTGAGTGAATGAAAACTTGAGCGATTCCACAAGAAACTCAAGAGTATCATCTCTAGAGATGCCCAAGTCTTCGGAACCAAGAAAAATAAATTTCAGAGCATGGCTTAAAGTTACAAAAGCGACTGAACATACTAGCTAGAATTAGACTTGTCTGCAAGTAGCAAAGATTCTGAGTAACAATGGCTTCTGCAAGATAATGTTTATTTCTATCTCCTGTAAATATCTAAAAGAAGGCAGTCCAGGGCAGATATGGCAAGTCTGATTTGCAAAGTCCTCATTGACCTAGGTTTATTTGCTACTCTGCTATAGGAGTCATCCTTCATGATCTTACTTCATTGTCCAAAATGGCTGCTCAGGCTTCAGTAAGCATTCTATACTTCAGCCAGCAAAAAGCAGAAAGAGATAGAAGAGAGACAGAGGGTGCACATCAATTCCTTTTAAGAAAAGTTTTTGGAAGCTGATACACGTCTCTGATGCTTAAATGTTACCGTCCAAAACTTAGTCACGTGGCCGCACACGGCTGCAAGGAAAACTGGGAAATGTACTTAGTCTGTTCACCTGGGTTAAAAAAATAGAATGAATCTTGATTCCACTGTGATGACATTTGGAGACAATTGGTTGTATCTTTTTTTACCAATAAAAAGACTAGAATAAAAACAACAGTTGGAAAACAACTGAGAATAGGATTAGTGTCTGTGAAATTGTCTTCTTTCCTAGAACCAATCCAATGAAGCAGGCATAAAGCTGATAACTCAAGAATAGAAGTATGGAGGTGACCATCAAAATTGATAACATAAATTGTTTTTAATAATTGCTTCTGGTACATGGAATTTAGGGTAAGGAGAGCATAGGCCAGAGACTAATGCTTTTCATTACAAGCACGTTAACATCTACATGCAAAACAAAAAGCTTTATAAATAAAAAAGGAGACTTCATCAACAGTATCAAATGCTGTAAACAGCTCAAGTAGGAAAAATAGCCTTTGGATCTGATAAATAGGAGGTGGAATAACAAGGCCTGGTGCCTGTTTATAGAGGGTTGAAGAATGAAGGGCAGGAAGCTATAAATTTAGATCCCTCAGGATATTAAACCTTTGCATATGAGATATGACTTCCAGTCTTTTTACTATCCTGTTTCCCCCTTCCTGGAATGTCTTCAACTTGTTGATATCCATGGCATCCTACAACTTTTGGAACCAAACAAATAATACCACATGTGGTCTGTCCACCCAAGAATGGGAAAGACCCTGCCTATTCTGAACTTCTATTGAAGAAACCTAGGTTTGCCCTAATATTTTGAGGGCATGAACTTCATTCCATGCTCATTCTAATCTTGCATAATTTTTTAATATAAAAATAAGCCACTTTTATGAGCCTTCTTCACTTCCCCAATTTTTCTTTTTTCATTAAATTTTCATCTGTTAGAATATTTTTGTATCTCACAAGTGTTAACTCACTTATTCTACCAAGCAAAAGAATACAAAACTGTACAAAGATATCAGTAAACCCCCCATTCACTTTTATTTGTCTTCCTATTTATCATTGTTAAACTTCCAAAACTGGGATTACCGAGTCAAAGTGTTTTTGTATTTTTAATATTAGTAGATAGTTCTAGATTATTTTTATTAAAAGAGTTACAGCAATTTATACTTTCTTCGTTACAAAAGTGTCCATCCCTGTCTGTTAAGGCTCCTTTTTACATTTTTATCAATCTGAGGATTGACAAACATTATATTGGCCCTTTAATTTGTATTATCTGACTATGAGAGATATTTAACATCATGGAGGGTATACGTTTATTGGCCACGTGTATTCTCTCTTCTATGAATTGTTTGTTTAAATATTATGCTCATTTTTTCTATTTATTAATCTGTATTTTTGTTAAGTTATAGGATCTCTGTGAATATTAATACATTAACATTTTTTTCTGTCATCTGTGTTACAAATATTTCCCTATTGTTTATCTTTTAATTTTATTGATTTGTCATAAAATTTCCAAAATGAAAATTTTGTGCTTTTTTAAAACATGTGTTGTTTTGTTTTGTCTTAACAAGCTTCGGAGTGAATATAAACATGGATACTTCCACAAGAATGCAAAGGCATTATCTCCAGAGGCACCCAAATCTATAGGTATCCATGGACATAGCTCACAGGAGCACGTTTACAACAGGAATAGGTGTTTACATCACCATCCTGCCCAATGATGGAATCAACCAAGTTCTAGAAAAGTCCACTGCCTTTTCTAGAAGGAAAAGCTCCAAGGAGTCAGGGTGGACATCCAGAGCAGAATCGTGGAGCAAGAGCATGTAATAACTCATGGTAAAATTATAGTCACCAAAATCAGCCATCCCTTACTCGTGTATCCTCTTTCTGCACCAAAAGCAAATGTGACAAACAGAACTTGCCATTCTCTTTAAAAATCACCTTGTAAATTGCAATAGTGGTTTACTTTATGATGTACTGGAGATAAATAATCTCTGAATAATAACATACTTTTGTGTTGCATTTGCACATGGCTTTCACAAAATATCCACTTAATCTTCCAGGAATACTAGTGTCATGAATTGAATGGTGTCCCCTCAAAAATACCTGTCAACTTGGCTAGGTCATGATTCCCAGTATGGTATGATTGTCTACCATTTTGCCATATGATGTGATTTTCCTATATGTTGTAAATCCTATCACTATGATGTAATGAGATGGATTAGTGGCAGCTATATTGATGAGGTATACAAGACTAAATAGTGTCTTAACCATTCTCTTTTGAGATACAAAAAGAGAAGTGAGCAGAGAGACATAGGGACCAAGAAAGCAGTGCTGGAGCAAAGCACATCCTATGGACCTGAAGTTCCTGCACTGGGATGCTCCCAGACTAAGGAAAGATTGATGACAAGGACTTTCCTTGAGAGCCAACAGAAAAAGCCTTCACCTGGAGTTGACAACCTGAATTTGGACTCCTAGCCTACTAGCCTGTGAGAAAATAAATTTCTCTTTGTTAAAGCCATCCACCTGTGGTATTTCTGTTAGACCAGCCCTAGCTGACTAACACGATCAGTGTGTTTCATCTCCCCATTTCATAGATTTGGAAACTGAGATTCACAAAGGTAAGAATTAACATTCCCAAATAAAACAATAAGTAGTAGAGATGGACCAGGATTCAGACACAGGCTACCTTCCAGATAGTTAAATTTCTTCCTCAAAATTGTATGAATTAAAAGAAAAAAAGGAATAATTAAATGTATTCTGTTATGCTCTAAATATTTAAAAAATGCCCAATTCTAAGAGCAATGCCTGGTGGGGGTTGAGAGTAGGGAGCACTTCCTTCTGCATTGTCTCTTCTTCCCATGTAGATTCAAGCTCTGCAGTTATGTTCACTTCACCAAGATTTTTCTGAGTGGTTGATTGCAGACGTCAAAAGTATCAGCAGAGCTGGTAAACAGATACTTGGACTGTAACTTTGAGTGAAATTCGTTCCTAGGTAACTTCATCCCCTTTGGTTTTCTGATTTATCTAAAGTGTTCTTCCTTTCCTTGTCTGAAAAATGTTTATTGAAGACAGAACCCTAGGCTTTCCAAATAACAAAAAGTTATTTAGGGAAAGAAGAAAATAATCAGAGTGAAATAGTTTATCGCTGAGCTGTTAGTTTGTTTGCTGCAGCAGAGACCACAAAAGCATGAAGCACAAAGTCTTGGAAAGCACGAGCTTTGGGTATCTGCAGATGTGGGATGGAACTCTGACCTTGCCATTAAACAGCTGCACCTGTACCTTGAACTCCAGTGAAGATGGCAGAGATGATTCCAGAACTGCTACCCTTTATTGGCTTGTTACTAGGAGCTAGGCTCCATGCTTTATATGGATTATCTCACTGAACAATCATGCAGCCTAATAGGCTTCATAAGAGTCCCTGGGTGGTTAATGCACTTGACTTCTAAGTGAAAGGTTGGAGGTTCAAGTTCACTCTGCGACACCTCAAAAGAAAGACCGGGCAGCCTATTTCCAAAAAATCAGCCCCTGAAAACCCTATGGAGCACAGTTCTACTCTGACACACATGGGGTCACCACGAGTTGGAACTGACCTAATAACAACTGGATTTTTTTAATAGGCTTCATGGTGTTTTTTGTTTGTTTGTTTAACAGATGAGAAAAGTGACTCAATTAAGTGTAAGCCTCAATTTCTTTATCTGTGTAAAAAAAACAAACCAAACCCATTGCCGTTGAGTCGATTCTGACTCATAGCTACCCAATCAGACAGAGTAGAACTGCCCCATAGGGTTTTATCTGTGTATTGAAGATAAAGTCCATTTGCAGAGTTTTTGTGAGAATTAAGAGCAGCAAAGCACAAAGTGACTGTCAGGGGGCCATCTGTGCTATGTGGGGCCTTTGCATATAATTAAACTTCGATAAACATTGTGATGGTGTGGACACCAGGGCAGAGTTGAAGAGGTGGTAATTTAAGCATTTGTTAGAGTGAAATTCAAAGGAAATTGGAATCTATCATGGAAATGAGATCTTTTCCTAACCATAATTAAAACTTGTGAGTTGTAGTTAAAGATAAATCAAAAAAAAAAAAAAAAAAAACTGAATTTGAGGTAAGAAACTCATTATACAAGATACAATCATTTTGGAAAGAAAAATATTATTTAACACATTTTCCCATGTGATATGGCTCCAGATTGTAAAATGACTTTTTCTGTATTGGAGTTCACTCAAATTCCATCTTGGGTACAATGTGCTTACAGATCTAATTCTAAAAATAGCCCTTTTGTATTTTGGAACTTTTAGCTAGCCTATCAAGTGAGGGGGGGCGAGGAGAGTTGCAAGTTTCTCATTTCCCTATTGCTCCTGGGTGAATTGCTATCACGTACATCATTTTTTATCTCTATTATGACAGGTAAAATTTTTGAACGATTCAGGGAAATTACTTGATTGTAGGATTGTTTAGGGATCACACTTAATGGGACATCCTTTTGCCACATCTGTTAAAAGAATAGGTGTTTTACTTCAGAACAGATATTCCAACACTCTTCAAGTTTTTTTTTTTTTTTTTTTTTTCCCATTGGTGTGATGTGTTCCATATAACATCCTGGATCTATTTACTGCCATACTCTGGAAAACTGCACTGGAATCAAAGGGCAAAAACAGCACAATCAAGCTAACTTATTTGAAGAGTTGGGGGAACTCTGTCAGTTTAGTTTTTTTCTCGCAGGATGTTCTTTGTATATTTCACAGTCATTCAAGTAGAGAAACAAATCCAGGGTATGGCATCAGAGTGCCATTAAATTAAAATAAAGAAAGTTCTCCTGTTTCTCAGATACCCTTAGTTTGGAGAAAAAGTAGAACAAATCAAGACCAACAGACAACTGTGTACCCGCTCAAACAGAGAAATAGTTTATATTAGATTGGTTGCCTTTTGTGGACCTGCTTTGTATAATAAAGTATACTCTTGGAAGAGAGAAATTTGTTCCAAATCTAAAACTGACAACAACGAGAGATAGCCCTTTTACTTCTCCACAATCTTCCTTCTACAGAAATTTTAAGGAAAGTTTTGAAGAAGAAAAGGACTATATCCCTCGCCTCTGGAAACATGAGATTGATGTTCTGTGCTGTTCAATATGTGTAGCTAGTTACATTTAAATTAATTTAAATAAAATGAAATTAAAAATCCAGTTACTCAGTCCATACTAGCCACATATCAAGTGCTTAATAGTCATGTGTGGCTAGCAGCTATTGTATTGCACAGTGTAGGTATAAAAAATACCCATCTTTTTGGAAAGTTCTATTGGGGAGTGTTGACCATGGATTAAGCATCTTGTACAGGAGCCCTGGGGGTACAGTGGTTAAGCTCTCAGCTGCTAACTGAAAGGTTGACGGCTCAGACCCACCAGCCACTCCACGGGAGAAAGATACGGTAGTCTGCTTCTGTAAAGATTTACAGCCTTGGAAACCCCATGGGGCAGTTCTACATTGTCCTATAAAGTTGTTATGAGTCAGACTGGATCTGATGGTCTGTCTTTTTAACACACTGACACAAAAAACCAAAAGACTCAAATGATTGAAATCAGTCAAAGATTTCATTCTTCAATTATTTCCTGATAACCCAATTTATTATTAAATTATCACTTGGAGTCTACTTTCTTCCCTAAGACAACTGCATTAGACTGTAGCACAAGCAAGACAAAAATCTTTTCCTATGTAAAGCCACAGAGATTGGGACTTGTTTTTTACATAAGTTTGCCTACCTTGAGTAATAAATCGGCATGGCAGCAAAAACTAAAATATGTCCCATTGACTTAACAATCAAGCAGCAGGCAGCAAGAAAACCAATATAGATAAGACTGAACAACCCTTTAATTCTTGATAAAGCATTTTGTCAAACTCTTACCTTAGTAATTTAGCTCTGAAGGAAGGGATGGGAAAATATGAGATTGGTGGTCTACATCTTAGATGTTACTGGCTGCACTGAATGAGGCATTAGAAGAAAAACGTAAGTTCAGTTGAACATTGTTTTGAAAGAGAATAGAGTGAGAAATTTTTTTTTAGAATTTTCAGGCTTGCAAAACCTGAGATTCTAGACTCAAAACAGTGAGGAAATATCTGGGAAAAGTTTTAACAAATGTTCATTAGAACTCAGCCCTCTGTAAAAAATCAGTTTAGGAATGAGGTTTTCCCCTCAAGCTTATTATCTCAGATAGATTAAAGGTTGCAACAATACATTCAGAGAGAGAGAGAGATTTGGGGATGAGAAAGCAAAGAAATATATAAGGTTGAAAATTATGTCTAAAAAATAAATTTATGTGTGGCTATTGCCATAAGGAGATGACTATAAGGAAGCAGATGAGTTACCTACCAAGTCTGAGGAAATTGTATTGCCAAAGAAATCATGAGCTTGAACAATTAATCAGTCAACAATAGACTGACAACTTGAGAATAAAACAACTTCGAACTCCGATAGCGCACTAACAGGAGAAGAACTATAAAATCTGAGCTGCCTCCAAGAAGGAAATATTCTACAGCACCTCAGATGTGACCATGGAGAAAAACAGACAAGGAATAAAGTCTGAAGGTAGAACACAATGCTGTGGTAATCAGATGACAAGTGAGTTCTACCAAGGAGCAAAATTACGGTATAATAAGAGAAATTCCTCTACCTCCGTGGAAGCGTACCTTTACAGTACCTGTCAAGTGGGATTTCAGAATTGCTATGGATCATTGACAAATGTGTTTCTCCCATTTTTTCTGTTCGCAAATGAAATTTATTGTATCCTATATCCTTGATCAACCATTATATGTTGGGTATGGGTTGGGCAGATGACTTTAGTTCAGAGGAGACCAAGCCACATGATGTCACATGAAGTTTGAAGGAGGGAACTGAATACCACCCAGAGATCTTGGACTTTGAGTTGGATATAGTGACTGAATGAAATTTAGTTGCCCCACTTGAGGAGGGGTCACTGTGAAGAAAAATGAAATGGATATTTGATGACCAAAGGAGGCAGAGACTTTTAGTGTTCATTGGTATTCACGTTTCTCCTTCACATTCACACAGCAAGCATACATACATATCTCAGCTTTCCCTGTATCTAGGTGTGGCAATATGGAAACGTGTTGGCAGTAGAATTTGAGCCAAAGTGTTGTGTGTCACTTTAAGGCAGGACCCATGAATACCTTTCCTGTTCTATCCTTCTCTCTCCATTGCCCAGCTAAGTGGAGAAGACTCTAGAAGTCTAGGAAAGGGTACAGCCAAAGTATTCTGGATCCCAGTGCCTTCTACCCTTCACCAACATAATGTCAGTGAGACATAAGCTTTTACTATGTTAAGCTGCTGAGGTTTGGAGTTTTTGTTTTTTGTTTGTTAGTGTGTGTGTTTATTTTTACAGCAGTTAGCCTGCTCTGACTAACTTGTCAAGAAATGCTGCTTCCAGTCCACTAAAAATATGATTTCTCAAATATCCAAAGAGCTTACATGGATCATTTGGCAGAAGAAAGGAATAAAGGTATTTTCCTCTTTTTTCTCCTCCTTTTATTCACTCAGGGTAGAAACTGTGAATCCACAGCCAACCATATCCTTTTTTTTTTTTTTTCGTTCTGTGAGACACTGAAAGATAAATGTCTTAATTTGATCGAAACACTAAAATCAAGCTAGCATAATTTTTAAGTTAAAGGGCTTTTAGTAGTTCTTCGGGTGGCACAATTTGTGCTCCACTGCTAACCAAAAGATAGGCAGTCCAAATCTACCTAATAGTGCCACAGAAGAAAAGCCTGGCAATCTATTTGCATGAGGTTACAAGCCATTGAAAACTCTATGATGAACAATTCTACTCTGACATACACGGGGTCACCATAGGTCAGACCCAACTTGATGGCAACGAGTTTGGTTTTTTGTATTGATTTTTTATGAACACGTTATATATTTGCCAGCCCATCTCAATATGCAACACTTCAATTGTAAAATACACATGGCCTGAGCTACTTTTATTGAGTATAATAGTCATGGTCGATTAACCTCCTTTCTTTTAAGAAGGGAAAAAATTCCATGATAGTGTCTTGGGTGTCAGATCCTATTTATTAAGGATATTCCCTCAAGGAATTCTCAAAATATAATTACCTGTGAGTGCCCCACGGAAGCTCTGTGAAGCACTCTGTAGCAAACAAGAGCAATAGCTCAAGTAAGTGGAATGCTAGGCTATCTACCTTCCTTTATCCTCACCCCACCACTAGTACTGACTAGATACATAACGGGGTGTCTGGACCCCTGGTCAGATGAAACATTAGTGAAATATATGTGATTTGCAAGTTTCTTGCCAATTGTTTTCCTGGGAAGATGTAGCCTGCCACCTTGGAAAATAATTCCTTTTTTCCATGATTTTCAAAAATCAAGTCAGGGAAGGTAAGAAAGGTGTGAAGATTGGTCATGGTAAGGTGTGTGACAGAAGTCACTGCTATCACTGCAGCTGGTAGAGCACCGCGTGAGCAGCCACAATGGCCAAGATTGTGAGCATAAACTAATAACCCCAGACACCAAGCAGGGAGCACACAGAGCTGAGAGTGATGTCGAAGAAGTGCTTTTTCCTCCCTCAGAGAACCACAGTACCTAGAGCAGGAATCTGGACATCACAACAGACAAGAATGCATTGGACAATGTAGAAATCGTTGTAAACAGTGACATTGTGGCAAAAAAAAAAAAAAAACAGAAGCCATGGTTACTTCCGAATTACAGAGTGATTTATTTCTTCAATTCTCTTTATACATGGCAGTTAGAGGCAAGATTAATCCATTTGGGCTGAGTATGCTCATAGGTTTCTTGGAAAATTAGAAAAGAAAGAACCCCCAAGAGAGGTGTCTGACTTCCTCCTAATTTGGATGATGACACAATGAACAGATTTCAATTTGAAAGAAAGAAAAAAAAGATCTTAATTAAACCTCATGGGAGTGACGTTGGTCATACCTGGTATATAGAAATAACTGGTATTACAAAAATTGTGGAAACCCTGGTGGTCCTCTGCCCATGCATCTGGGGCTACTCCATGAGTCTCTGCTCCCTGCCCTAATATTGGCTCAGCGTGTCCCTAGCCCTTTGTCGTGAGGTCACTCCATAAAACCATCATTTTATCTTGGGATTGTGAACTGTTCTGTGTTGTATTCACATGCTTCAAAACAGTTGCTCTTTGGTGTGGCAGTTGGGTATGCCCCTGTTTCTGGGATTTCCCAAGGACCCAAAGAAGCACAGTGGCTATGCTCACATTAGACAAAAGATAAAAAATGCAACACTGTTATTTAGAGATTTCATTTTTCATAGATTGGTGTAACTCGATATCTTAGATGGTCTTCCAGAAACTGTTGCACATCTCCAACCTCTGGCAATACGATGGATTGGACAATGTGAATACTCGTTATGCAAAAATAACTCAGACTGCTGAAAGCAATATCAAAGGAATGATGAAGCTGGCAAGAAAATAAAGAATCTACACTGGCTAAAAATAGTGTAAAAATAGGAACCTCGCGAGGTGAGCAAGCACTAAAATTTACTTTTTCAAAAAATCATAGAAGCTAAACCATGGTAACTTGAATCTCTGGTGTAAAGCAGCATGAGGTACTAGGAAAATAAATCATAGAGCTCTCCTGAGCTATAGCGACAAATAGGAGACCTGGATATTAAACTAGAATCCTAGATAACTATGTCTTCTCAGTAGGATGAATGGGGTATAAACACGTCTTACAGACAGAGAAAGCAAAGAATCTTGCCCACATCAGTATTGTTGTGGACAGAGAGAAATCCTCCCTTCAAGAGCATCTAATGTGCTGCTAATCCCAGGTAGTAAATGTTTCATCTCAGATATTGTATTTTTCAGATTTAGAAGTTCCATATATGCTGCTCTCCATTTCTGTCCTTGTGGAGTTCACATTTTCCTCTAAGACCTTGATCATATTTTTGAACTGGTTTAAAATTCCTGTCTGCTAATTCTATCATCTCTATCATTCCTGGGTTGTTTCTATGGTCAATGTTTTTTTTTTTTTTTTCCTCCTGGCTGTGTGTTATGTATTTTTGCTCTTTGTGTATCTAGTAGGTTTTGATTGGATTCTGGAAATTGTAAATGTTACTTTATTGAGGGATGGATTTTGTTGTCTTCCTTTAAACAGTGTAAGCTACTTCCAGTTTATCTGCTACTTTCAAAGCTTACTTTTAAGCTTTGTTGGGGTGGTGTAGAGCACTCTTTATTCTAGGATTAGTTTAGCCCTGCTACTAATGCATGGCACTTCTGGGATCTCTACTGAATACCCCTGGTGTTCAAGAACATCTTTGCACTTTGTGTGTTCAGTACTTGCATGTCTTCCATCCCTGTGTGGGCCTGCAGACTTTTCAACTTACAGATCCCTGGAATATCTCTTGGCCTCTTGGAGTTTCACCATAAACACTTAAAGTTTAATATTCAGCAACAAACTTAAGGAGGTCTTTATACAGGTCTCAGATTCCCTTTCTCTATGTAGCTCTCTCCTCTCCAGCACTCAACTGAAAATCCAGCTACCTCAACCACCCTGAATCACAATCCCTGTTCTCTTCAACTCAGCAGAATTGCCATGCTTTGCCTGGTTCTCCATCCCAGCACCATGTTCCAATGATCCTGAAAGTGCCTCTAGGCAGGAAGTCAGAGAACTCATAAGGCTTCTCTCATGTGTTTCTCTTTTCTTGGAGATCTAAGTTCTGGCCTTGCTATTGCCCAAGTCTGAGAACAGTTGTTTTGTAAATGTTATCGTGGTTGTTATGCCTCTGTATACATACTCAAAACTAATTGAGGTATATGCACAAAATGAGTGAATTTTGCTGTATGCAAAGTATACCTCAATAAAATTGATATTTTAAACCCTATAAAGGATAATACTCTGATGCCTCACCATACACAAAAACAAATTCAAAATAGATGAAGGACCTGGTAAATTGATATTATAAAATTTTTAGAAGCAAATACAGGGGCAACATTACTGGGCCTAGCTTTTTAACAATGGTTATCTAATATAATAAAGCACAGCACAAACAACAAAAGACCAAATAAATAAATGGAACATCATAAAAATTAAAAAAAAAAAAAAAACTTTTGTTTATCAAAAGACTTTACCAAAAATGAAAAGACAAGCTACTGACTGGGAGAATATCTTTGAAAACCATATATCAGATAAGAATAAAATAACCAATATATATATAAAACTTCAACAACTTAACAACAAAAAGACAAATAATCCAAAAATGGGCAAAGGTCCTAAAATGACATTTCACCAAATAGGACATTCGAATGGCCACCAAACACATGAAAAGATGCTCAGTGTCATTAGCCATCAAAAACAAAACCAAACCCACTGCCATCAAGTTGATTCCAACTCATAACGACCTTATAGGACAGAGTAGAGCAGCCCCATAGGGTTTCCAAGGAGCGCCTGAGGGATTCTAACTGCTGACCTTTTGGTTAACAGCCATAGCTCTTAACCACTATACCACCAGGGTTTCCCATTAGCCATCAAAAAGAAGCAAAGCAAAACCACAATGTGATACCATTTCACTCTCACTAGGATGCCTAAGATATTAAAACAAACAAAAACAGAAAGAAAATGTCAAATGTTGGCAAGGATGTGGGGAAATTTGAAACCTTATCAATTGCTAGTGGGAATGCAAAATGGCACAGCTGTTATGGAAAATGGTGTGGCGGTTCTTCAAAAAAATAGAACTATGGTAAACCCACTGCTGTCAAGTCAATTCCGACTCGTAGCAACCCTATAGGACAGAGTAGAACTGCCCCATAGAGTTTCCAAGGAGCGCTTGGTGGATTTGAACTACCAGCCTCTTGGTTAACAGCTGTTGCACTTAACCATTCGCTGCCAGGGTTTCCAGAACTACTGTATGCCTCAGCAATTCCACTCCTACATATGTACCCCAAAGACTTGAAAGCAGAGACTCAGAGACTTCTACACCAATATTCATTGCAGCACTATTCACAATAGCCAAAAAGATGGAAACAACCTAAATGCCCATCAACAGATGAATAGATAAACAAAATGTGGTGGATACATACAAGGGAATACTACTCAGCCAGTAGAAGAAATGAAGTCTTGATACATTCTACAACATGGATGGCGCTAAAAGACAGTACACGGAGTGAAATAAGTTAGTCACAAAAGGACAAATATTGTATAACCTCACTTATATAAAAAGACAAGAAAAGGCAAATGTATAGAGACCAAAGTTTTTAATGGTTACTAGGGTTGGGAGGAAGGGGAAATGGGAGAGTTAACAGTGATGGAAAAATCCCATTGATTAAGGGTAGGCTTGCACAGCCTATTACTGTAATTGCTGTCAATAAGCTGTATGCCTGTAAAAAGTTGAACTGGCGAAAGTAGTGTGATAGATATATTTACAACAACAAAGAGTAGCTGCTGAGACTGCTTATATACACCCAAATACCTCATGGGATTTGAATCCTTGGTTTGGAGGTTTAGGGTCATGGTTTCATGGGACATCTCTGTTAATTGACCTAGTAATACCTTTAGTGCTTCTGTTCTACCTCCTAGTTTACTTCGTAGTTCCTGGGATCTTAAAAGGTTGCAAGCAGCCATCCAAGGCACAACAATTGGTCTCTATCTGCCTGTAACAACAAGGAAGAAGGAGAGTCAGGAATGGGAGAAGGATATGGACTGCGTGACTAATTGCCTCCATGAACAACTGCTTTCTTTTCCATGAGACCAGAAAACTGGATGGTTCCTGGCTAGCATTACTGAACATTGTGATAAAAAGTACTGTAGAAGAATCCTGATCAAAAGGAGGAAAATGCAGAACAGAATTTCAAATTCTCATGGATTCCAGACTTTCTGGAGCCATGGGGGCTGGATGCACCCTTGAAACTATTGCCCTGAGATAATCTTTAAAGCTTAAACCAAAAATATCCCCTGAAGCCTTCTCAAAACCAAACAATATAGTTTAGCTTAACTAGAAAAAAATGTCTTCCTTGAGCATTGTGCTCACGAAAGAACTAACTATATGAGATCAAAGTGACAACAGCAACTCAAAAGATTAGATAGGAACCTTAGGGGAAAGTGAGTTTATTTTAATGGGGGAGGAATAACTCAGAAAAGGAGGATGAAAATGTTTGCACAGCTCAAAGAATGCAATCAGTATTACTGAGTCGTAAAACGGTTGAATTGATTATGTTTTGGTATATATAGTCTCAACAACAATGAAATAAAAAAGACTAAAGAAGGAAGCAAAAGAGGGAGGGAGGAAGGAAAAGAGAAACTAAGTTTTGCTTTACAATGATAGGTATACTGTTATCCTAAATAAAATGTGTGGAAAATTAATATATATAAAAAAAAATACTGTGATATCTCTCACTTCAGGTATTGAGAAGTGCCATAGAGATACCGTACTTAAGACAGTGTTGTATATGGACCAGGGGAATAGAATAAAAAGACCCAGAAATACACTGAAACATATATTGAAAATTCAGTAATGGCAGACCTGGCAATTAAGATCAATGAGGAAAGAATATCAAAAGAAATGGTGCTAGGATGATTGGTTATCCACATTATAAAAATAAATAATAACCCTATACTCCTACCTTACATTATATTTAAATATTTATATATAAGTTGATTAAATACTTAAATATGGAAAAAAATCTGTATAAAGATCTTCTTGAGTTTGATGGTAAATACTAACCTATACATGTTTATAGTGAAATTCCATGACGCCAGGCAGATATGCCAAGAATACATGAATTAGTATCAACAGTATGTAAAAAAAAAGATCTAGAAACCAATAAGACAAAGAAAATATCTTCTTGTAAAATGATCAAAACTCTTGAACAAGAAATTCAAATAAGACAGGCATCGATGGAGAAGAAACATAAGAAAATATTTAATTTCATATGTAATCAAGGATATATTTAAACCTAATGAGATATCATTTATCACTTATCAATTTAGCAAAAATTAAAGCCTGCAGTGAAAAAATGGAAGCAACCTAAGTGCCCATCAACGTAGAAATGGCTAACAAATTATGGTACATACACACAATGGAATGCTACGCAATGATAAGGAATAATGATGAACCCATGAAACATTTCACAACATGGATAAAACTGGAGAGCATTATGCTGAGTGAAATAAGTCAATCACAGAAGGACAAATATTGTATGAGACCTCAATTATAAAAACCACAGGGAAAAAAAAAACAATATTTCATGGTTATACGGGAGGGTAAGGGTGGGGAGGGGAAATCACTAACTAGACAATAGACAAGTGGTAACTTTGGTGAAGGGAAAGACAACACACAATACAGGTAAAGTCAGCACAACTTGACCAAGTCAAAGCCATAGAAGCATCTTAGACACGTCCAAACACCCTGAGGGACCAAGTTACTGGGGCCAACGGTTGGGAACCATAGTCTTGGGGGACATCTAGGTCAATTGGCATAACACAGTTCATAAAGAAAATGTTCTACATTCTACTTTGATGAGTAGCACCTGGGGTCCTAAAGGTTTGCAAGCAGCCATCTAAGATTATATCTATTGGTCCCATTCCACCCAGATCAAAGGAGAATGAGGAAAACCAAAGACACAAGGAAAATATTGGTCCAAAAGCCTAATGAACCACATGAAACACAGCCTCCAACAGCCTGAGCCCAGAAGAACTAGATGATGCCTGGCTACCACCACTGACCACTCTGAGAGGGATCACAGTAGAGAGCTCTTGACAGAGGAGAAGAAAAATGTAGAACAAAGTTCAAATTCACAGAAGAAAAACAGACTTCCTGATAGGAGGTCCCCCAAGACTGGCCCGTGGACATCCTGCTTCCTCAGAACTGAAGTCACTCCCGAAGTCCACCTTTCAGCCAAAGATTAGACAGGCCTATAAAACAAACAATAATATGTGTGAGGAAAATGCTTCTTAGTTCAATCAGGTATGTAAGACCAAATGAAGAATACCTTCCCAAAAGCAAAAAGGAGAAGGCAGGCAGTGATAGGAAACCTGGATGAATGGATATGGGAACCCGGGATGTAAGGGGAAAGGGGAAGAGTGCTGACACATTGCTGGGATTGCAACCGATGCCTCAAAACAATTTGTATATAAATTTTTGAGTGAGAAACTAATTTGCACTGTAAACTTTCACTTAAAGCACAATAAGTTTTTTTTTAAAAGTCTGACAATATCAAGTGTTGGCATTGGTGTAGATAATCGGAACTATGTTGCATCGCTGGTGGGAGTATAAATTATTATAGACACTTTGAAAAAAAATTGACATTTTCTAGCAAAACTGTAGCCTCACAAACCCAATAATCTATAAATTCTTCTAGAATCATTTACCTCAAGAAACACACACATGCACCTGGAAATATATAAAAATATTCGTAACAGTTTCCATAATAATATAACTGGAAACAACCCAAATGTTTACTAGGATAAGTGGATTCTTACATAACCACACAATGAAATAATACACATAGTGACAACTGACTACAGTCATTTAAAAACAAGTAAGTATTAGACACCCATATAAAACTGAACAATACATTATTTAAGGGTATTCTCAAAGGGAACCCTGTAAGTCCTTAACAGCTAGACATAACAGCCACTACAATGGATTCCAACATACCAATGATCTTGAAGATGGCTCAAAAATGAACAATATTTCGTTCTGTTATATGTAAGGTCACCATGAGTTGGAGCCAACTCCCATGGCAACTAGCATCAACAATCACATAGGCAGTAACCAATCAGAATATGTACTAGCCATAATGCTGGAGAAGGTTCCTGAAAGCACACTGATGTGCCAGGGATTAACCATTGATTTTCTGGATCATGAGAAGGTGCAGGAGGTCTCAAGAAACAAGTGTAAACAACAGAGAAAAAAAAAGTTGCCATCCAGTCAGTTCTGACTCATAGCAACCACATGTGCATCAGAGTAGAAATACTCGAGAGGGTTTTCAATGGCTCATTTTCAGAAATAGATCACCAGATCTCTCTTCTGAGGCAATCCCGAGTGGACTCGAACCACCGACCTGTCAGTTAGCAGTCAAACATGCTAATCATTTGCTCTTTTCAGTGACTCTGAACTGCCAGGGCAGCTGTGCCAGGGTCTTAGAACAGGCTACTATCAACTGTTCTGGAAGTATGTTAACATTTTACAAGCAGGCATACCAGTGTTCAACAGTGAGTACTAGCCATAAACACTCTCATCAGGAAGAACTACAAAGTCAGGGCATGATGACAGGTGCAAACTTCAAGGCAGGGGTTACTGGCTGTATCAGGTGTAGAGAATCAGGACCGGAGAAATTCTAAAAAGTTCTAAAGTGAGCTTCTAATGGGTTGATAATGTTCTCTTTTAAGGCCTGTTGTAGAAACACCAAGGCCTGTATTACTGCTGATCTTTACACCTTCCAATGTCAGAGACTCTTGTATTTGTAGGTACTTGTTATTTAAATACAAATAAATGAAATAAAAATTGGTGAAAAAAGATTGAAAATGATAAGAATAATTTTAGATCAATGAAAGCTGTTCTTTTGGTTAGAAGGATGAAGCTCACAGGCCAGATGGAGCGGTATAATTGTTGAAAGAATTGGCTTCTTCTTGCAACTTTGGGGACATTGCTTCATCATTCTTCATCAGTCAAGCAGGAATACTAAAACCAAACCAAACCCACTGCCATTGAGTGGATTCCGACTCATGGAGACTCAATAGAACAGAATAGAACTGCCCCATATGATTTCCAAGGCTGTAAATCTTTACAGAAGCAGACTGCCGTATCTTTCTACAAAGGAGTGGCTGGTAGGTTCAAACCACCAACTTTTAACCACTGTACCACAAATAGCTTTTGTAGTAAGGGTCAACTGAAGTGATGATCTTGGAGGCAAGGCTTAAACTATAAAGTTCTAGATATACACAGGATTTAAAAAAAAAAAAAAATCCTTTGCCTTTGAGTCAATTCAGACTCATAGTCACCCTACAGGACAGCATAGAACTGTCCCATAGGGTTTCCAAAGCTATAAATATTTACACAAGTAGACCACTACATCTTTCTCCCACAGAGCAGCCGGTGGATTGGAACCACCAACCTCTTGGTTAGCAACCCACCACTTTAGCCACTGTACCTCCATATCATACAGGATGGTAGCAGTATTTGTTCTGAATGTTTCCTGCTACCAATCTCCCAGTTAGAAGATTAAAATTCAGAAACGTAATAGCATTTTCCAGGTCTGCAAAGCTAGCTGAGCACTTAGATTTAGTTCTGGAAATACGGAACAGCAGAAAATTCACTTCAGAAATGCATACTGGGTTCCTGACGTGCACGCTTCTCACCCCCACCACTGCACTCATCCCTTTGCGTGGATAGTGGCAAAGCCCAGAACCACACAGCCATTGGTGCCTCCTACATACACGGCTTCTCTTTCTCTTCTCTGATTTTCTTAACATATGGAAGAAGTTGGCCTGTTCTAGAAATGCACCATATCAAGAAATAAAATATGCAGTCGAAATGATATAAATCCATTCTAAGCAAATCATTGTTTTCAGAAATCCGAGATGATATTTTTAATATGTTTCATCAGCAAGTATTGACAGTAAATTCTCAGAAAACATGACTAGCTGAATTAACAAAGTTTATTGTGGGAAAATCTGTGTTCAAGAGTTAGGTTGCTTGCTACAATTTTTTTTTTTTTTTTTTTTTTTTTGCTTAACTCATTTTCAGGAAAAAAAAAGAATAACATGCATTTGTGGCCATAAAATTTGCCTTTGCAGAATACCCATTCTAGAACGTTATCTTATCTGTGCAACTCTAAAGGTGAGAATTTATTTTTACTTTCTTTCTTAACTGCTTCTCAGAATCTTGCAAGAGTTTCTCAGCGAGGCAGGATGTTTTGACCCTACCAATTTCAAATCTGAGTTCGTTTTGACCTGCTGTGCTTTCAAAGGTCAGCAGTCAACATGCCAGATGGCTTTGGCTTATCTTATGTTGGTTTATCTTTCGTTCTTTCAAATATTTCTATTTATGACGGTCATGGAGTTGTGGAACTTAGCAATTTGCTTGTTTTGCCTCCCCAGGTCTAGTCAGCATATGAAAGATCAGCCAAGAGTAATAACTGAATGAAAAATTTGTCAAAGTAGCACATTATACATGCAATCAGAACCCAAAGCCAGTATCCAGTGATTTGAAAACTAATTGATGGAATCCAGAGACTCCAGCCCAGAAGGAAATAGGAGCACATATAATGACCCTTGAAGGAAAAAAGACACCAAGATATATGAAATATCTGAAAGTTTAAAAAATAATTTTGATGCAGGTAAAGGGCTCAGACAATAGAGCAATTCTGAAATTAGTCGCCATTTTTTCATAGATTAGCTATGATATGAGTACAAATTCATTCCTTCATTTAGTATATAACATTGTAATGTTAGGTGCCATCAAGTTGATTCATTGCAACCCCTTGTGACACAGTAGAACTGCCCTATATGGTTTTCTAGGCTGTAATCTTTATGGGAGCATATCGTCCGGTCTTTCTCTCATGGAGCTGCTGAGTGGATTTGAATCACCAACATTTCTGTTAGCAACCCAGCACTTAACCATTGTGCCACCAGGGCTCCTCATAATAACATTATTAGTAGAGAAATAAATCAAAATAAAAATGATAGGGACAAAAACTCTGATAAACTCCATTAGTGATTGAAAGTGATAGAACATAAAATATTATTGGCAGAATCTGAACGTACAGAATGTTATCTAGAAAAATAGAACTTGATAGAAACGATAGCCGCCACATAAGAATGTACATAGAAAAAGGTACATAAGATTTTCTGAAGATCAAAACTATCAATAAATTAAATGCTTATGGTAAAACTTACAGGGAAACTATGGATCCCCATGGAATAATTTCAAGAAAATGGAAAATACTGGAAACAGTTTAAGTGACCTGTACAGAACATTAATTAAGATTTGAAATGGCTTAATAACATTTGTCCTGGGATATGCCACCTAAATGAATACTCAGCAGTGCTGTGATAAACAATGTTGGATGATTTTGGCTAAAATGTTTGTTTTTGAAACATTCTAGGTGGTCAAAGGCGTACAATCTAACCATCTCTATGTCAAAGTGGTAAGATCTAAAAAGAAGTGGGAAAATAATTTGTACTATTTCTGAGATTTCCTCCAATCCAAAGGCACCCCCTCCACCAAACAAACTTGCTCTTCTTTCTGAGTGTCTGCCTTTGTACATAATATTTTCTGGCTAAAAATCTCATTGCCATTCTGAATTCTTCCTTTCCCTTACCCTCAATTAAATTTGCCATCTCAATCAGGTAATTCTGTCTGCCAAACCTCATTACAATAAGTACTCTTGTCTAAGTTTCTCTTTGATATAACAAATGCCAATTTTAAAATACAAATCTCATCATGACACCATCCTACCAAAAAAAAGTTTGGCTTCTACTCCTGCTTATAACAGATAAACAGATACCAGACTGCTCTTCCCACCAAAAACATACAACAGTTTTGAGGCCACAAAAAAAAAAGAAAAAAATTTTTTTTTTTTTTTTTATTTTCAGGCACTGGATAATAGTGCAAGATTGTGATCTCTTAGAGAATGACAACACACGAAGTGAGCCCCACCTTCACCTCAGCTCTCTGTCCAGGGACAATTTCCCAACCACAGCACAGGGAGGAAGGTACCAAAGGAGTACACCGGCATGTTGAGTTGAGGAGTCAGGTATCAGAATTCAAAGCACCTGAAATAACTGGAACACAATGCTGGGTAGGGTATCAGAGAGGGGGGAGCTTGTTAGAGGAGAGGCCCCAGAAACCTGTTGGATGGTTCTCTACAGGCCCTTGGCTGAAGGCTGTAGTGCATATATTTAGGCTGAGTGAGACTCTTTGGGGCCTAGCAGAGTGAAGCTGCTATGAGGTTGAGAGTAGACAAAAGATACTAAATGGCACACTGTGCTGGGAGATGTTGAAATGCTGGCCCATCTACTAGGGAGAGACATTATTAACACCATGGCATTTAGATGAGACATCAGAAAGTTCACACCTTAGGAACAAGGACCATACTCTAGAATAAAGGGTAGTCCAGCCCAGCCTAAAAAAGTCTAAGACCAAGCTTCACCAGGCTCACTAAAAGCCGTTGTATGTTCTGCCTCCCAGAACATACACAACACTCCTTAAAAGAAGGCAAATTAATCAAGACTTCCAACAACGTATCACAAATTATGTCCAACATATTATCAAAAATTACTAGGCATGTGAAGAAGCAGGAAAATGTGAACCATAACCCCCCCAAAATTTTTTTTCAGTACAAAATTTTTTTTTTATTGACTACAGAGTAAAATAAAAACTTCAAATGGTACCCAAGACCCTTTATACATAGATTTTACTTAAATTGCCACACTATGCTCCTGCCACTCTTTCCCTCTACACGCTTTAGGCTAGAGTCTTAATAAACTGCACAGTGTTTCCATATTACCTGAACAAAACATCCACATATATACCTCCTCAACTTTGCAAATGTTGTGGCCTAGAACTCTGTAGCTCGTCTTTCCAACTTCTATGCCTCACTCCATTCTCAATACAATATCATATTCAAAGCACAGATTAAACAGGATTTCATCTGGGGATATTGTTTTTTGATAAATCTAAGCAGCCTTCCTGCTGTATACCCTCACACACATATATATTCAAGAGATATTTGCTAAATCTCAAAATACTAGATTCTTTAAAACTCGACACATTGTCACTTCAATTGTTTTAAAAACTCAACCATTTTTTAAAACGAATTCAACTTGTAAATGTGTGATTAGTTTACCTAAACTGTACCTTCAAATCTACACCCATTACGAAAACTTATAAAGTAGGGGTTTAAATTTATACAAGGTACTCTTTTTTTTTTTTTTTTTTTAACTCAAAAGAAGGAACACTTATTTTAAGCAGTCTACTTTTTACTCTCAATTTCAAAGGCTTTCCTAAACACACAAACACATACACTGCCATCATCACCACCATCATCAGACTTTTTATTTTATGAAAGTATTTCCAAAATTTGGGGGTAACTTTTTGGTCCTCTAATGTCTTTCTTCCTCAAAGGCTATTTACATTTCCCTCCAAGTCTACTTTTCCAGGATTGCATGGTATGTTAGCCTTCTCTTGTTGCTGTAACAAATTGCCACACGCTTACTGTCTTAACACACGTGTTTGCCTTATCTCCCAGTTCTGGTAGTCACAGTCCAAACAGATTCTTCCGTTCCTCTGCTTCCTGTCTCACAAAGCTGAAAGCAAGGCAATAGCTGGCTGGCCTCTCATCTGGAGGCTCTGGGGAGGATTTATGCCCAGGCTCATTCAGATCATTGGTGGAATTTGGTTTTCTGCAGTTGTAGGTCTGAGGTCCCTGTTTCCTTGCTGGCTGTCACTGGAGAGCTTTTTAGCTCCATTGGGCTGCCGATTTCCTCAAGTTGCTGCCTTTACCATCAAACCATCAACAGTAGGTCAAGTCCTTGTTCTTGGAATTTCTCTGACTTCCCTACTACCAACCTGCCGAGGACATGTTCAGTTTTTAAAGATTTTTATGATTAGATTGTGCCCACACTGAGAATCTGAGTAATCTCCCTATCTTAAGGTCCTTAATTTTTATTATATCTGCAAACTCCCTTTTTCAGTGTAATATAATGTGTTCGAAGGTTTCAGGCATTAGGACCTCTTTCGGGAGTCGTTCTACCTGCAATACGTAGTGTTCACCGTATCTAGCTTTTACTATGTTGTTGGAACAAAGGCTTCCTTCTAACATCACCCCTCTGCAAAATAGTCATGACAGGCTGACTTTGCTTGAGCTGGTGTTGGTAGCTTATATCATACTTTTTGGTCACACCACCTGAAGACAAACAAGAGAACAGAGTATTTCTGTTTGAGGAATTGTGGGAAAAAAACAACCTTCTATTTCTATTTGAGTGGAAACTGAGGTCTCAAGAAATGTGTATGTATGATTGTCCTACGGCTTATCACATCACGATCTGACGTGGTGAATGCATTTAACCTGGTGCCTGGATTTATTTTTAGTAAACTAATACCAGTTGCCATAGAGTCAATTCTGACTCATGGCAACCCAGTGTGTGTCAGAATAGAACTGTGCTCCACAGAATTTTCAGTGACTGATATTTTGGAAGCAAATTGCCAGATCTTTATTCTGAGGTACCTCTGGGTGGACAAGAATCTCCAATCTTTCAGTTAGCAACTGAAAGTGTTAACCATTTGCACTACTCAGGGAGTCCTTACTTTTAGTAGTATATTTCAATGGTCTGCTCTCAATATTTAGACCTCTGGAATCTATGGAATCTAATAGACAAGGAAGAGAGTCTTTATGCTCATCAATTGCTGATGCCAATAACTGCAAAAATAACTTTTTTTAAAAAAACAAAGACACTTAACCTGAACAGACTTTTACTTACCCTGTGGTAGGCACTAAGCCAGGCAAGAGGTCCAGAGACATATGATCTGGAACCTGCATGTCTATCATCTTCACATTTCGAAAGTAAAAACGTCTTTGCTTGTTTTAGCACATTAAAGCATGGGCACTTTCAATGTTAGCAGTAGCTGCTTGATGGGTAATATGGTCCCATTATATAATCAGGAAACTAAGTTTCTAAAAGGTTAATGTACCTCTTGTCACATAGCTCGGAATTCAGTCCCAAATCTCACTGGCTCCAAAGACAATGTTCTTTTTACTAAATCATATTGAAAATACAGACTGGCCCAAATTGAAGACACGATAAAATGTTAGGGAATTCCTCTGGAATATAATTTTGGACATGTTTATTTCTAAGCCTGGTAAATAGTCAAGGGCAATGGAGGTGGGAAGATACAGTTAAGCCTCCATCTTAACCTCCCTGGTTCTGTAAAAACTAGGTTTTTTTTCCAAGTAAATGCAAACATGTGGCTGTTGTCCATTTTTTTTGCTTTGGCTATGTTTTATTTTCCAATGGGTGGTTCAAGAAGACAAAGTAAAGGATTATAACGAAACGTGCAGAGACCTGGAGTTAGAAAACCAAAAGGGAAGAACACACTAGGCTCAAGCTGAAAAAACTGAAGAAAAAATTCAAGCCTTTAATTATAATATTGAAGGATTCTATTGGGAAAACATTGAACAACTCAGGAAGCATCAATAGAAGATGGAATAAATATACAGTCACTGTGCCAAAAAGACTTGATTGATGTTCAATCATTTCAGGAGGTAGCATATGATCAAGAACCAATGGTACTGAGGGAAGAAGTCTAAGCTGCCCTGAAGGGAATGGTGAAAAACAAGGCTCTAGGAACTGAGAGTACTAATTAAGATGTTTTAATAAATGGATGCAGTGATGGAGGTGCTCGCTCGCGTATGTTAAAAAATTTGGAAGATAGCTTCATGGCCAACTGGAAGAGATCCATATTTGTGCCTACTCCAAAGAAAGGTGATCCAACAGAATGCAGAAATTATCAAACAATATCATTAATATCACACACAAGTAAAATTTTGCTGAAGATCATTCAAAAGTGGTTGCAGCAGCACATTGGCAGGGAACTGCCAGAAGTTCAAGCCAGATTCAGAAGAAGAGGTGAAATGAGGGATATCATCACTGATGTCAGATGGATCTTAGCTGAAAGCAGATCATCTTTCAAAGAAGGATGTTTACCTGTGTTTTATTGACTATGCAAAGGCATTCAACTCTGTGGATCATAACAAATTATGGATAATATTGCAAAGAATGAGAATTCCAGAACACTTAATTGTGTTCATCAGGACCTGTACATAGACTAAGAGGCAGTCATTCCAACAGAACATGGGGTTTAAAGTCTGCATGGTTTAAAGTCAGGAAAGGTGTGCATCAGGATTGTATCCTTTCACCATACTTATTCATTCTGTATGTTGAGCAAATAATCTGAGAAGCTAGACTATATGAAGAAAAATGCAGCAACAGAATTGGAGGATGACCCATTAATAACCTGCCATATGCAGATGACACAACCTTGCTTGCTGAAGGTGAAGAGGACTTGAAGCACTTACTGATGAAGATCAAAGACCACAGCTCTCAGTATGGATTATACCTCAACATAAAGAAAACAAAAATCCTCACAATTGGGTCAGTAAACAACATCATGATAATTGGAGAAAATTCTGAAAGTTTTCAAGGATTTCATTTTACTTGGATCCAAAATCAATGCCTTTGGAAGCAGCAGTCACAAAATCAAATGAAGTATTGCATTGGGCAAATCTGCTGCAAAAGACCTCTTTAAAGTGTTCAAAAGCAAAGATGTCACTTTGAGGACTAAGGTGCTTCTGATACAAGCCATGGTATTTTCAATTGCTTCGCATGCAATTGAAAGCTGGACAATGAATAAGGAAGAGTGAAGGAGAATTGACTTCTTTTAATTGTGGTGTTGGTGAAGAATACTGAATATATCCTGGATTGCCAGAAGAATGAACAAACCTGTCTTGGAAGAAGTACAGCCAGACTGCTCCTTAGAAGCAAGGATGGTGACACTTCTCACATACTTTGAACAGGAGGGACCAGTCCCTGGGGAGGGACATCATGCTTGGTAAAGTAGAGGGTCAGAGAAAAAGAAGAAGACCCTCAAAGAGACGGATTGACACAGAGGCTTGCAACAATGAACTCCAATATAGCAATGATTGTGAGGACAGTGAAGCACCAGGTGCTGTTTCATTCTGTGGTGCATAGGGTTGTTCTGAGTTGGAACCAACTCAACAGTACCTAGCAACGACATATTTCATTTTTTCTTTAGAATTGAAATGGTGTGGAAAAATGCCTGCTGTGTTGCAATCTAAAGCAACAAAACACAGCTGTTGTCCAGTTAGCACACATACACGTAATATGTAATTTTGTGGTGTTGATAAGTAGCATCTATTTATTTTTCAGCAAGTACAAGTTCAGTAGTATGTACACATATAATACCGTGTAGGATTGGGGGCTGAATTATTAAGTCCATCTATAATATGAGGACAAACTTGGTTTGATTACTGTATTAACCTCCTAAACAGCCTGACCAGCATTTGGGCATATAGCCATCACTCCTTATCTTTCTTCTGAAGAGGCAAACTTTATTTGAGACTACATGAACAAGGGTCCTTTCTCACTCCCTTCTCCTCTCCCTTGCCGTGTATATCTAACTGACCACCAAAACTTTCTGATTCTGCCTCAGCACAGTTCTGGGTTTCTTCCTTTCCATACCCAGAGCCTCTACTGGAATTCAGAGGTCATGGGACTAGGGTCCGAATTTCTGAAAAGTCTGAGGCAGAATTCCATAGCTTATATATGGTCTGCATATAGATCACCTAGATCATCTTCCTCAAACACCATTTCGATGGTCTCTTTCCCTCCCTGGAAATGTCCTGGCCCTACTTTGCTTCTCACACCAAATCCAGGTTCCTCAACTTGGAATTCCAGGCTACTTTCACTGTGTCCTCTTCTTCTTCACTCTGAAAAGCGTCTAGATCTCAACTCAGAGTCAAAAGACCCTTGAAAATAACTGACTTGGCCTTGAACAAATATCTCCGAGCCTCAATTTGTTACCCCATAAAGTGAGGAGATTAACTATAATGACCATACATTCTTGCTGAATCATTCTGATTCCTCTTAGATTAGTTCAGAAGCTAAGCTAAGCTAAAATATAAATATGGTTGACTATTTCATTGCTAAGAATAAATCTGAATAAACTGCTTTGCAGGTTTTTACTAACTTTTTTGGAATGTGGAAAAAATTCAACATACAAGTAGAGAGAATAATATCATGAACCCCAGGTGTTCATCGCCAAGTTTCAACAATTATCAGTCCATGAACAAT
Organism: Loxodonta africana; assembly: GCF_030014295.1. Lineage (NCBI taxonomy): Eukaryota > Metazoa > Chordata > Mammalia > Proboscidea > Elephantidae > Loxodonta > Loxodonta africana. Next base: position 23,136,117 of record NC_087353.1, on the reverse strand, counting down.
CTTACTTTGTTTATAGTCCTCATTCCCATTCTTCTTCGTTTAAAAACAAAGCCCAGACTTAATATAATGCCACCTATACGTAATCCAGTATGTATATCTAAAAGATAAGAATTTAAAAAATCACAACCATAATACCAATCTCACATATAAAAATGAATCCTTAATATTACCCGCATTCCAGGCAGTGCCCAGCGTTCCTCTGTGGGTGTTTCTAACGACACACTGAATGGAAATGTGCCTCCACGATACTCTGTTATTGTGATCTACGCTTAACCAGAAACTTGGTTAATTAATCTACTTGAAATGTGAGTAACAAAGCATCACAGTCAACAGTCCTTTGAAGTTCCACATAAGCAGAGTGTCAGAGGTATTAGTGCGGGTTCAGGAATAATCCATTAGAAAGCGTCCAAGGGTTTTTTTGTTTATGTGTTTCTTTTAGAATGAAATAGAGAAAGCTTGATAAAACAGAAAGGCCTGGCAATCTACTTCCAAAACAGCAGCCACTGAATACCCCGCGGAGCACAGTTCTCCTCTGTTACGGAATCGACCCAAGAGCAACTGGTTTTGGTTGATTCAGGGGTTGAATCAAGCCTGTGCAAGTGCCTTATTTGACTTGGTCATTTCATTCCTCCAATAATTCACATAAGAGATACTCAGTGTGCCAGGTAGGGTTCTAAGTGCTGGAAACACAGCAGTGAAAAAATTAAACAAAGATGCCTGCCCTCTGGAGCTTGCTTTCTTGGCTACAATGTGAATACAAAGGTGGGCCTTGTACTCAGTGCTTTTCTCATTCTTGTTTTATTATTAATTGAATGGGAAGGCCTTTAGGCAAGGCATGGTCTCCTCAGCAGGGTCACAAAATACTACCTTTTTTTTTTTTTAATACTTGTCAGGCAAGAATAAGTGTAAGTACAAATACAAATTTAAATATAAATATGTGTAGCACGTGTGTGAGATATATATACGTATATGTGTGTATATCACCTTGAGGAGTAAGGTGCACCTGACCCAGATCATGGTATTTTCAGTCTCCTCATATGCATGTGAAAGCTGGATAACAAATAAGGAAGACTGAAGAACTAATGCCTTTGAATGGTGGTGTTGGCGAAGAACATTGAATCTATCATGGGCTGCCAGAAAAAAGAAAAAATCTACCTTGGAAGAAGTACAGCCAGGGTGCTCCCTAAAAGTGAAGTTGGAGAGACTTCGTCTCACTTACTTTGGACATGTTATAAGGAAGGACCAGTCCCTGGAGAAGGACATCATGCTTGCTAAAGTAGAGGGTGAGGGAAAGCGAGCAAGACCCTCAATGAAATGGATTGACACAGTGGCTGCAACAATGGGCTCAAGCATAGCAGTGATTGTGAGGATGGCGCAGGACCAGGTAGTGTTTCGTTCTGCTGTACATAGGATCCCTGTGAGTCAGAATCGACCCCACAGCACTTAACAACAACATGTATATAGATATGTATATAGATATGTATATATATGTATATGCATATATATATCATATATATCTTGGTTCTTTTCTAAAGCATTTGAGTTTGTGACACCTTGTTTTAAAGCAAAATTATTTGCCTTCATGTAGAGTTAATAACTTGGAGTGTTAATATTGCTATTTAATGGAAGCCCTTCATCTTTGTGGAAGAAATTTTATCAAACATGTAATGACTGAGCCTCTAATCTGTGCAGGGCCCTGAGCTAGAAGCCACGGATACAGAGAGCAGTGCCTCCTGGTCCATGCTATCCTGGAGCTCCAAGAGTAATGGGGAAACAAACCAATCAATAGCACACTAATGTCATGTGACAGCTACTACATTCACTGTGCAGAATGTGATGGGAAAGAAGGGTAGGGAAAACTAGGATCAAGGAAATGTCCAGAAATTTCCCCCTAGGCCAACAAAGAAGATGGATGTTAAATGTACTGATAGTGTATTTATATATGTGTTGTTAGTAATTAAAAAGTTTGCTTGAGAAAGGGTTAACTCTTTCTCAGCATTGTTTCCGCAACTGCCTTAGGTCCTCTATTTTTCTGTAAGAGTGCAAGCGTAATGTGTGGGCCTACTATACTTCAGATAATTACAAATTGTAAACTAACAGAACCTAAATTTAGCATATTTTTTTCTGAGGTCATTAATGCTCACTGGTATCTAATGATGATTTTATCAAAAGGGTAAGGGCCAACACAAATATTGATAGAAATATTTGTATGCTAAGGAATTTAATTAAAGCAAAGTTAAAATTCCTCCTCATGAAGATGTAATCCCTGCTTTGGGCTTTACTCTTCAGCAAACATAAAGGGACTCTCCTGGTAAAACTAATATCACAAAATTTCAGAGCTGAAAGGATACCTACAGTTTCCAGTCTTCTTCCAGATGAGGCCGTCTGTAAAGCATGCAAGAGTGCTGGCAATATTTTACGACGTCCCAGGACTTCAGCCTCACTGCCATCCTCCCTGGCAGTCTCTGCAGCATTTAATCGCAGTTATGATGAAGGAATGCGTCCCCCTGATTATTAACCAAACACTTTGGCAATGACTTAAAACCATTTACTTCTCTTCTACCCTCTGTGGAGAAAGAAAGTTGGACAGTTTCCTCCCCCTAGGAATACTTTTCATATTTGAAATCGGTTGTTTTCACTGGCTTTATGATGGGAAACATCTGAATGTAACCGACTGAGCTTGAGTCTTAGACATTCCAAATAGGTGGATCTCAATTCTTTTGCCTCCTGGATGAGTTTCTTCAACTTAATTAACCTCCCTAAAGAATTGAGGGGGTCCTCAGTTTTCTATCAAATGTATTTCTCCTATTGCTTTTCCATGGACATGCTGAAATTCCTAAATATTGTTTTGAAATACCCATTGCCATCAAGTGAATTCCCACTCATAGGTACCCCATAGGACAGAGTAGAACTGCTTCTTAGGGTTTCCAAAGTTGTAAATCTTTACGGAAGTAGACTGCCACACCTTTCTCCTGTGGAGCAGCTGGTGGGTTCGAACCCTGAACTTTTTCGGTTGGCAGCCAAGTGCTTAACTGCACCACCAGGGCTCCTTCTTGTTTTGAAATAGAATATGAAATTTGGTCCCTTTAATCTAATAATGGCTTGATGAATATTTTAACAATCCAAGCATAAACTTACACTAATCGGAAAGTCAGACAATTTGACCAAAAGAAGTATTTGTTCCTACCCCCTAAATTTGTTGTTATTATTGTTAGGAGCATGGAGCCGATTTCAACTAATAGGAACGCCATGTGATGGAGTAGAACTGCCCAATAGGGTTTTCTAGGCTGTAACCTTTACAGGAGCAGATCCCCAGGTCTTTTCCCCTCCTGCAGAGCCTCTGGGAAGGTTTGAACCACCACCCTTTCTGAGAATAAGCTAATTGTTCCAAATGGCTGCGGACAAGTATATAAACTGGGAATCTCACTCCTTCCACCCACCAATAGCCAATCAATCCCTGGGTTCTGTGATTCTACTTCCTCACATATCAAATATCTACTCCCCCCCCCGCCCCCGCCTTTAGCTTTGCTATCACTGACCAAGGACAGATTTTTCTTGCCTTGCATCTAAACAGTGGCAACTAGTTAGGACATCCCAACATTCTAACCAGTTCCCGATCATCATATTTACCTCCTCTGCTTCACTCTCACTCCTGCAACTAGAGCAATCTCACTAAAATCCAAATCTGACCATGCCAGTCCCTTGTTGAAAATTATTCCATAGCTCCATATTCAAACTTCTTTGCATGGCATATGAAGTTGTTCATGACGTGTCCTAGTTACATTTTTATCCTCATATCCCAACACCTCTCATTGTGATTTAAACCCCAGGAAAGCCAACATACCTTGTTCTCCAAACGCACTCTCATGTTTACAAGCTCATTCCTTCAAGTACACTTCAGAGTCCTCTATCCATGCCCTCCGCACTCCTACTGGTTTGTCCTGCCCTCTCCAACCTGGGAAGACACTACAAAGTCATGCCTCCATTAAATTCTCACACATAAAGCAAGAACTCCACTCTTCAGACTTGAACCTACTCCCAGGCTCCGCGTTACTTCCTAAAGATCCAAAAGCACTCTTTGATGTGTGCTCAGAAACAAGTCCTTCATGTTTTGCCAGTTGGCCTACGTTTCCAGCTGCCATGCTATTCCTTTACTGAAACAGTACCCTGATGGGGTAACAGAACACAAGAACAACACAAAGAAGAAGGTGCAATTGCTAAAAGATTTAACAACTTTAGAATCCACAGATACAGGCCCACTAGCCTGTCTAAGATAGGGCTGCCACTCTGTGATCCTGGCCTATCTCCACTTAACAGGGATCAAACTGCTTCCCGTCCCATGAAGGGTCTTGGCTCCTTGCTCTCACAGTGTCTGAGAGATAAAAGAATCTCTCCCTTCTCTCCTCTAAATTCAGGCTCCCCCATCTGAAATTCTTAGCCCCAAATTAGTCTCATCCTAGGATGATTGATAGTGGGAAATAGCCACTTCCCCTTTAGGGGAATCTCATTCTCACTCACAAGGTGCAATACTAAATCACAAGCCCAAAAGAGTAATAAAATTACATTAGAGTGTAAATCGGTGAACTCCAGTACATTGTGGGTTATTCATTCTTACGTGCAGTGAGTAGCATGTCAATAGTGGAGCAGCAAAAAGTCAGAATATCAGCTAGAAGGGAATGGAAAGCAATGATGCACACATCGTCTTTAATCTTCTGTTCCTGGTCTCCTATAAGCAAATGCATGAATAAAATAATACACAGAGGTTTACTCATTTCCAAGAACAAACAAAAGGAATCCTGGTGGCCCAGTTGGTTAAGTGCTCCGCTGCTGACTGAATGGTCAGCAGTTCAAAAAGATGTGGCAATCTGCTTTTGTAAAGATTTACAGCCTTTGGAAACCGTATGGGGCAGTTCTACTCTGTCCTGTAGGGTCGCTATGAGTCAGAATTATCTGGAGAGCAATAGGTTACCAAGTTCTATGTCTCTCAAACTTTGCAACGACTTTAGAACAAGGTTTCTTTTTCATGTCCGTGGCTTAATTGTGATTTTATTATTTTTTTTAAGAACAATGCACGTGGCTTTTGCTTTATATTTGTAGAACAAACAGATTAAATGTGCATAAGATAAAATAATCTCCTATAAGACTGTAAGCACTCCAGCCTTTGAATAACCTCTCGCCTCCCCCCTTGCTGCTCTTGGCTTCACTATTTCCAGGGTTCAGCTTCCTGAGTGTCCTTTCAGCTCTTGAAGAAGACTAAGAAGCTAAGCGACTCCTACGTTAGTGCCTTCACACATGCTGTTCCCTCTCCCTCTGCCTGGGACACTATTCCTCCCCATCCCACCGCATAGCCCTGAGCCTCAAAACATCTCTCCCTCACGCACCTCCAGGTAGGTCACCTTCTGCGCCTTCTTCTCCAGCTTCCTCAGAGAAGATTAGGACCACTCTTTTAGATGCCTGTGCTTCTCTTTCATAATATGTGCAATACTTGTCTTTCCAAATAGATTCCTGAGCTCCAGGGAAGCAGGTGTCATGTCTTTCTAGTTTCCCTAGCTCCAGTTCCTAGCATAAATTGGCTTAATATTTTTCAATTAAATGATTTTCCCTAAACAATAGATTATTCTTACCTCAAGGTGAATTCTGTATTCCTTGGTAGATCTAAAAAAATAAAATAAACTGATTTGAAACTTGGAAATGGTAGGTATTCCCTTCTTCTAACAGTACATATTCTAGATCTATTTGGGGCTTCCATTCAGCCACAAGGTATTCTGTCACACTCAGTTCACAGACTTCCTCCCTATTTTGTTCTCCAACCAGAAATGACACAGATTCTTTTAGTAAGATTTTTTATCTCTTAGGCTGCCTCCCTCCCCTCCTGCACTCCCTCAATCCCACCTGTCAAAATCTTATCTGCCTTTCAAGGTCCATCTCCAGTGTCACCTCCTCCAGGAAGTCTCCCCTGATTCTATCCAACCGCATGTGTCCCCACCCCAATTTGGACTGAAATTCCATAGCGCTTTCTTGAGGGATACCACTGCATTCTATTATGCATAATCATCAGCTCAGTAATTGTCTTCCTTTTTTTCTTTTTTTACTCACTCCATTAGCTTATAAAGTCAAACTGTGACACTTGACGCTGAATGGCAATGGATGGCTTAAAAGGGACATGATGTAATAAAGCAGACAACAGTCCTGGAGTAAGACCAACTTAACTTTGAAACAGACTCTCTGTGTGACCTTAAAAAAGTTATGAGCCTGCACAGAGCTAGACTACCTTAGCCATAAATTCAAATTAATATTACCTAAATTAAAAAAAAAAATTTTTTTTTTAATTTTTTTTTTTTTTTTTACCTCATCGGGTAGTGAAGGGTAAATGCAACCATGGTCGTAACAGGCCAGGACCCTCCTAGGTACAACTTTGTTCTGTTCCTACTCTTGCTAGCATCAGCAGGCAGAAGGAGAAGGTCAGGAGAATTTTTTTTTTCCTCTCTTTTCCTGTTACTGGATGATAATTCTATACCTTTACTTTTGAAGAGGATTTCTCTGCTTTGAAGTTGAAGACATTCTGGTTCTATATTGCAATTTCAGTTTTCAAAAACTAAAACCCTTGCTCAATTGGAATGCCATGATCAGCACTCATCAGATAAAAACATGTCACGTGTTACAGTATAAAACTGTAACTCCTCAAATTTGAACACCTAGATCTGCTGCTTAGGTGAACTTGATGCTTGATGTTGTATATAATTAAGTAAGTGGTGCTTGAAACAGGCTGAGGTGGGACAGGACTTCCTGTAACTTCTCCAGAGACTTTCTTGGCAGAATTCAGTAGACAGGCTTAGTCTTTTAGAAAAACTACCAGTGTTTGTTTGGGGGATGACAAACAATTAAGCAACTACTTATGATAACGACTTATATATGGTGATCAGAAATTCTATGCTTTTTTCCTAATTCAAACATTATGTAGAAAATTGCCCTTTTAACTTCCTGAGCAGAGATAACATCCGGTTCTCTATGCCTCACTGTGTGGTTTCCAGACCCTTCTAGTCTAATCCATCACACACCAAAAAGCTGTTCTTAGTTCTGCTCTGTCCTGTAGGGCCGCTGTGAGTCGAAATCGACTCGATGGCAAAGGTTTTTGGTTTTTTTTTAGGACAACAATATTCTCATAAATTGTGTATATGTTTGATGAAATTTAGTTCTTATTTTATTATAAATATTTATGAACCCAGTTGACCTCCCTCATATCATTGAAAATAAAACTATGTTGACTATCTACTTATCTCCCCGAAATACTTCCAGAACAACTTTTCAAGTCAGTAAATAGATATCCAGTAAATATTTTTTAAGTGAATGAATATATAGCTGTGCTGTCCAACATGGTAACCACATGTGGCTGTTTAAATTGAAATAAATTAAATATTCAACTTCTCAGTCACTCTAGCCTCATTTTAAGTGTTCAATAGCCACAAGAGGCTAGTATCTACCATATTAGGAAGTTCAGTAAAAACCATCTTTCTCACAGGAGAAAGTTTTATTGGACTGCCCTGGGTGCTGTGAATGAATGGATGTGTAAATAAATAAACATGTAACTAACCCATCAAAGAAATCTCCTCTCCTTCTCTGTTTGACTTCTAACATGGATTAGACTGTGTAATGTGAACATTATGCCTAATGTGGAGATCAGCTTCCCAGCGAAAGCTTCACAGCTTGGCTGATTTCAGAAGAGCTCAAGAAAGTGGTGAAACACATCCTGCCGGAATGGCTGCTGCCTTTCCAGAGACCCATCAGCCACGGTATGACAGCCGTTCTTTCCAGCTCCAATTTGGATGATTCCCGTCGGTCATAGTAACCAAGAATGCCTGACCAGCACATCTCAGTCATCTCCACAAAGAGTTATTTTCATCGTCTCTCTTCTTCCAGAAATGCAAAGATTGATTTTAGGCAGATAATCTTTTTGGTGTATCCCTGCACACAGGCTGGCTGCAGCTGTTCCCAAACGTAACATCAGTACAGGTTTTATGAGTCAGATATATATATATATATATATATATATATATATATATATATATATATATTGCAATGTGTGAAGCTAATTGTCTTGATAATGATGCCAAAAGTTTTTGCCTTGAAATCTCAATCTTACAGTAGTGACATTCCTTGAAGCGTTTGTTGTTGTGGCTGAATGTGTTAAACCTCAATTTTGCAATTCACCTCCGTTGCACAGTGCAACAGAATACAGACATGGATACCCTTCACACCAGGGTATGAAGATGTAGCCTCAGTCATCTAGGAAACAAAACCTAAGACTTTAAGGGAGATGAGAAATCAGGGTGGAGAGAATGCAGGGCAAGGGAAGTAAAGGCGAAGAAACATATGAAGCCATCTAAAGCGAAGCATCCCCACGCTTCACTTCACAATGAGCCTTGAAGACAGCAGTCAGCTCAAGCCTTGAGTTCGCTAGGCACACAGGGCTTGTCCAGAAAGACTGCAAGAGAAATCTCTGCTTTGGAATAGAACCCTAAAGAATGGAAGGAGGGCAGTTTATCAACCCAGCTCTTTCCTGTGTCCTGTTTCCATTGATCCATTTACCCCATGAAACATTAATGCCTTCCCAACTCCAGGTTTCATCCCTTCAGCAGTAGCTTCGTAAGCCTGATCCCAGCCCCTTCATGAGGTGCTTTATCCATATCTGGAAGTAGAAAGCATCTCACTGCAGATAGCTGGGTGTGTGGGGCACATCTCTGGTGGATTATCAAAGGCTGTGCTGGGAAGTGAGGTCCAGGAAGTAGATGATGCTTTAGAAAGAAGGAGACAGTCAAAGGGAGTCTAAAACCAAAACAAAGCCCACTGCCTTCAAGTCAATTTCGACTCATAGCAATGCTATAGGACAGAGTAGAACTGCCGCATAAGGTTTCCAAGACTGTAATCTTTACAGGAGCAGACTATCACATCTTTCTAAAGAGGCACATAATTTCTTGGTCCAATACAGCTTCTCTGTTTTTGTATTTACAGGATTCAAGTTTGATTGTAGGAATTGTTATTTTTTAAAGGGAAAATATATCCCTCTCCATGTTCTTCCAAGTTATGCTATTTGGAGAGAAATGGCCTTCCAAAACAAATTGAACTAAACCTGTTGCTATCGACTCAATTCTAACTCTTAGTAACCCTATGTGTTACAGAGTAAAGTGCTCTATAAGGTTTTCTAGCCTGTAATCTTACAGAAGGAGCCCTGGTGGCACAGTGGTTAAATGCTGGACCGATCAACAAAAGGTCAGCAATTCGAACCCACCAGCCACTCCACCACTCCACGGGATGAAGATGTGGCAGTCTGATTCCCTAAAGAATACAGCCTTGGAAACCCTTTGGGGCAGTTCTACCCTGACCTATAGAGTCGCCATGAGTCAGAATCTACTCGATGGCAACAAGTTGTTTTTTGCTGTTGTTGTTGTAGTGTATGGAGGCAGATTGCTAGACCTTTCTGTCACTGCCACTGGGTGGGTTCAAACCATTAACCTTTAGGTTAATATCAAGCACAAACTGTTTGCTTTACCCAGGGACCTGAAAAGGCCTTATAGAGTACCAACTTCTACTCCCCATATATTGCACACATGGCAGTTAATGTTGAATAATGGCAAATAGCAATCCAGGGTTTGACAGACTCAAGTTCAAATCCTAAATGCCTCACTTAGTAGAAATGAGTTTGTCCTCTTTTCCCAACCTGGAAAAGTGACTTAAGTGCTTGAATCTTTCTCTTTGCTGTTTGTAAAACAGAGCAATACTATGAATGCATTGATTGGTGAAGAAAATCAGCAATGAAGGATGACGCTCCAAAACTGGAAGACTTCACCTGATTGTATCTTAAGAAGGAGTCTAAGTGCCCGTGGTGATTAAAACTTGAAAGCATGAGGTGCAGGTTGTATATGGTTCTAGAGTGTCTTCAGGTAGGTGAGGCCCAGAGGCTGTGGCCTGGGAGTGGAGAGATGAAGCTATGAGTGATCTTACTTTCTAGAAACTAAAGACACGTGCCTTAGATGACTCTAAGGGTGAGGAAGAAGAAGTTCAGTGTTGTGTGGGGCAAGGTGGCCTGAGTTCATAGAGGGAAAATATAAGGGCATTGCGGGGAAGGCATCAGACCCCAAAAACTCTAAGGTTGAATAGCTTGAGGCCAGCTTAGTGAAGGGCCAAGGGTGTCAGTCAGATTCAAGCAATGGGAAAAGCACTGAAGTTCTTTACTCCGAAAACTGTTGTGATCATATGTATGTTTAAATCACTGTGGTTGCTGGGGCAGAAAATAGAATTGAGGGTGAATTTTCTAGCAGGTGAGAGACCAATTGGAAGGCAGTTTCCATGGACCAAGTGAGAGGTGATGAGGGTCTGAAAATGGCAAAGGCAAGACCCATTGGCCTCAAGAAAGAGAGAGCTCATTTTCAGATTGGTGTTATGAGAGGTCCCTGAGGAGCCTCTGAGTATACATATTAGCTCGCCTCTGAGTATAGGTATTAGCAAGCAAGTAAAAACTAGTGTAGACCTCAGGGTCAAGGTCTGAGCAAGGGACAAGAATTAGAGGGTGTGGCAAAAACAACAGCGCTCAATAAATGATTCTATTTGATCCCATGCTTTTCTCAGTCTGAAAAGCAACAAATTATACTGAATGAAATGTAAGACGTCACTTCTGGACTGAGATAGTGTGAAATACATGTGCATGACCCTCCAGTCTCTCTTATCCTGCCTCGGTGAATGTGGAGGCCTTATGTCCCATGTGGCACAGTTACAAGAAAGAAGAGTATACCAGTCAGAGTTCAATCAGGAAAACTGAAACAATAGGGATGATACAGAATAGAGAATATAATAAAGGGGTTTGAGCTGACAATTGAGGGAGTTGGTTAAACAGCCTACGTGCAGCTGTTGCTTCTTTGTCTGGTGTTGGCCCTTTTAGAGTAGTGGTTAAGTGCTTGGCTGCTAACCAAAAGTCTGGCAGTTCAAACCCACCAGCCTCTCCCTGGGAGTAAGACGTAACAGTCTGCTACCATAAAGATTAAAAACAAAACAAAACAAAATCCAAACCCCTTGCCTTTGAGTTAATTCCTACTCATAGCGACCCTATAGGACAGAGTAGAACCGACCTATAGGGTTTCCAATGAGCATCTGGTGGATTCGAACTGCTGACCTTTTGGTTAGCAGCTGAGCTCTTAACCACTGTGCCACCAGGGCTCCAGATTATAGCCTCGGAAATCTCATGGGACAGTTCTGTTCTGTCATATAGTGTTGCTACGAGTAGAAACTGACTCAAATGCAACAGGTTTGGGTTTGGTTTTGGTTTGGTCCTAAAATCAGCAGGACAGGAAGTCAGGAAGGACATTTGGGAGAACAAGGACAAACTGGAACCCCTAAGGACAAATCAAATCCATATTGGTGTGTCACCTGCACCAAGCCTCCAATTTCAGTGCTATGGGTGATCTGCAGAAGAAGTTTACCCCTTCATAATGGAGCCCAGTTTATAGAAGAGTATAAATGAGATTTTCCAAAGAGATTAAACTGATAAGTGGTGGATGCTGCTTCATTTTAGAAAAGTAGGACCAGAAAGAACGTTAATTTAACCCCTTAAATTTTTACAAATGAGAAATCCACAGTCCCAAGAGGAAGAATGAAACAGAAAAGTAGAAACTAGAGTCTGAGTTTCCCAATTTTCATTTCCTGTATTGTGGCTAGTCTAACTGATTCGTGGTCGTAATGATCACAATTAGGGCACAATATAAAAAATAAATAATTTTTTTTTTTTATATTGTGCCCTAATTGTGATCATTACGACCACGAATCAGTTAGACTAGCCATTCCCATCTCTTCTCTCAGAATCCCTAAAAATGCCATGGAGATAACCTGAAAATAGTAACATTATCCAGCCAAGTGGATACGAGATGGCTCACGAGAGCATCAATAATTTGAAAACTTCACAACGGTTTGGTTTTCAACTTGTTCCATAGACTCACTCGAGGCACACATTTGGGAACTTAGCAGGGTATATACTACCCTCTCCAAATTATGAATCAAGACACTGACACACAAATTCAGTGATAGAATCTCCCAGTTTTTAGCCAACCATAAATACAAGTTTTTTTTTTCCAAAAACCTTTCTACCAAAATAAATGAATTCTACAAAACTAGACACACAGGATCAGAATTATGTGAAAGACAGGTAATTATTGATGCCACAGATGTTTCTAAGCACTATGGCAGGCATTTGGGGAGATGCAGGCAGAGCTCTCAACAAGGAGCTTAGTGCCAAGTAACGGAGCTAAAACAGAAGCATGAATAACCAGAATGCAAAACAGGCATTCAGGTTGTAGAAGGCTAGTTACTTTAAGAGAACTTTTCAAATTAGATGGTCAAGACAGAGTTTCTAGACAATAGGATGTATGAAGTGGCTGTGGACTGGTGGTTTGAATTTTGGCAAGTGGAGGTGAAGAGGCAGCACACTACAGGCAGAGTAAAGCCTAAGCAGAAGTCTGGAATTGGGGTATGATGAGCACACTGGGTAAGGAGAAGCATGCAATATGATCTTCCCTTCAAGAATTATACTGGGGATAAACATTAAATGATAAATATTGAGGCGGAGCCAAGATGGTGGACTAGGTAGACGCTACCTCGGATCCCTCTTACAACAAAGACACGGAAAAACAAGTGAATCGATCACATACATAACAATCTACGAACCCTGAACAACAAACACAGATTTAGAGACGGAGAACGAACTAATACGGGGAAGCAGCGATTGTTTCCAGAGCCTGGAGCCAGCGTACCAGTCAGGTACGGCACAAGCATAGAGAGCTGCTCCACCCCCCTGAACTAACCCCGGGGGGGGACCAGCCGGTTCCACGGGCGGCGTGGGACGCAGCCAGTAGGAGAAGTCCCCGGGAGGCAGTGAATGGTCTTGGAGCAGGAAGAGCAGTGTCCCAGCCGGAGAACCGTCCCGCCGGGATTTGGACTGGACCCAGGTACGGCATAAACACGGAGAGCTGCTCCACCCCCCTGAACTAACCCCGGGAAGGGGCCCAGCCGGGTCGCGTGGGCGGCGTGGGACGCAGCCCGTAGAAGAAGTCCCCGGGAGGCAGCGACTGGTATTGGAGAGGGGAGAACAGCATCCCAGCCGGGACACTCGGTCACGGCACAAGCACAGGGAGCTGTTCCACCCATCTGAACTAACCCCGGGAGGAGGCCCAACTGGTTCGCAAAGCCGGCACGGCCACGCGGCTAGAGGGACGAGAAGTCCCCGGGAGGCAGCGACTGATTTTGGAGTCGAGAGTGCACCGTCCCAGTAGGGGAGCCTTGACGCTGGGCATGGGGCTGGAAGCGGAGGATCTGACTGTGACTCCAGTGGGCCAGACCCCCCGGGGGCAATCTCCACACAGCCAGCACACATAGGTGACGCGCCCGCGGGAATCTCAGATATAATAGTCATTCCAAGCAAGACAAGCAACTCTGGCTATATTCTGAGGTGCTACTCTCCTATCTCTCTGTTCCCTCCCCCACCCTCCCCAGGCGGCTTCATTAACATCCGAATAGCCTGAGCCAGAGGGAGAACTCTGATAGGGATCTGACTGCGTTTTTTTCTTAGCGGATTTTCTGGATAAACTAGTTTCCCAGTGATGGCTCGGAGACAACAATCCATATCAAACCACTTAAAGAAGCAGACCATGACAGCTTCTCCAACCCCCCAAACAAAAGAATCAAAATCTTTCCCAAATGAAGATACAATCCTGGAATTATCAGATACAGAATATAAAAAACTAATTTACAGAATGCTTAAAGATATCACAAATGAAATTAGGATAACTGCAGAAAAAGCCAAGGAACACACCGATAAAACTGTTGAAGAACTCAAAAAAATTATTCAAGAACATAGTGGAAAAATTAATAAGTTGCAAGAATCCATAGAGAGACAACATGTAGAAATCCAAAAGATTAACAATAAAATTACAGAATTAGACAACGCACTAGGAAGTCAGAGGAGCAGACTCGAGCAATTAGAATGCAGACTGGGACATCTGGAGGACCAGGGAATCAACACCAACATAGCTGAAAAAAAATCAGAGAAAAGAATTTAAAAAAATGAAGAAACCCTAAGAATTATGTGGGACTCTATCAAGAAGGATAACCTGCAGGTGATTGGAGTCCCAGAACAGGGAGGGGGGACAGAAAACACAGAGAAAATAGTTGAAGAACTCCTGACACAAAACTTCCCTGACATCATGAAAAACGAAAGGATATCTATGCAAGATGCTCATCGAACCCCATTTAAGATTGATCCAAAGAGAAAAACACCAAGACATATTGTCATCAAACTCACCAAAACCAAAGATAAACAGAAAATTTTAAAAGCAGCCAGGGAGAAAAGAAAGGTTTCCTTCAAGGGAGAATCAATAAGAATAAGTTCAGACTACTCAGCAGAAACCATGCAGGCAAGAAGGGAATGGGACGACATATACAGAACACTGAAGGAGAAAAACTGCCAGCCAAGGATCGTATATCCAGCAAAACTCTCTCTGAAATATGAAGGAGAAATTAAGATATTTACAGACAAACACAAGTTTAGAGAATTTACAAAAACCAAACCAAAGCTATAAGAAATACTAAAGGATATTGTTTGGTCAGAGAACCAATAATATCAGATATCAGCACAACACAAGGTCACAAAACAGAACGTCCTGTTATCAACTCAAATAGGGAAATCACAAAAACAAACAAATTAAGATTAATTGAAAAAAAAATACACATAACAGAGAATCATGGAAGTCAATAGGTAAAAGATCACAATAATCAAAAAGAGGGACTAAATACAGGAGGCATTGAACTGCCATATGGAGAGTGATACAAGGCGATATAGAACAATACAAGTTAGGTTTTTACTTAGAAAAATAGGGGTAAATAAGAAGGTAACCACAAAAAGGTATAACAACTCTATAACTCAAGATAAAAACCAAGAAAAACGTAACGACTCAACTAACATAAAGCCAAACACTATGAAAATGAGGATCTCACAATTTACTAAAATAAACGCCTCAGCACAAAAAAGTATGTGGAAAAATGAAATTGTCAACAACACACATAAAAAGGCATCAAAATGACAGCACTAAAAACTTATTTATCTATAATTACCCTGAATGTAAATGGACTAAATGCACCAATAAAGAGACAGAGAGTCACAGACTGGATAAAGAAACACGATCCATCTATATGCGGCCTACAAGAGACACACCTTAGACTTAGAGACACAAACAAACTAAAACTCAAAGGATGGAAAAAAGTATATCAAGCAAACAATAAGCAAAAAAGAAGAGGAGTAGCAATATTAATCTCTGACAAAATAGACTTTAGACTCAAATCCACCACAAAGGATAAAGAAGGACACTATATAATGATAAAAGGGACAATTGATCAGGAAGACATAACCATATTATATTAAATATTTATGCACCCAATGACAGAGCTGCAAGATACATAAATCAAATTTTAACAGAATTGAAAAACGAGATAGATACCTCCACAATTATAGTAGGAGACTTCAACACATCACTTTCGGAGAAGGACAGGACATCCAGTAAGAAGCTCAACAGAGACACGGAAGATCTAATTACAACAATCAACCAACTTGACCTCATTGACTTATACAGAACTCTCCACCCAACTGCTGCAAAATATACTTTTTTTTCTAGGGCACATGGAACATTCTCTAGAATAGACCACATATTAGGTCATAAAACAAACCTTTGCAGAGTCCAAAACATCGAAATATTACAAAGCATCTTCTCAGACCACAAGGCAATAAAACTAGAGATCAATAACAGAAAAACTAGGGAAAAGAAATCAAATACATGGAAAATGAACAATACTCTCCTGAAAAAAGACTGGGTTATAGAAGACATCAAGGAGGGAATAAGGAAATTGATAGAAAGCAAAGAGAATGAAAATACTTCCTATCAAAACCTCTGGGACACAGCAAAAGCAGTGCTCAGAGGCCAATTTATGTCGATAAATGCACACATACAAAAAGAAGAAAGAGCCGAAATCAGAGAACTGTCCCTACAACTTGAACAAATAGAAACTGAGCAACAAAAGAATCCATCAGGCTCCAGAAGAAAACAAATAATAAAAATTAGAGCTGAACTAAATGAATTAGAGAACAGAAAACCAATTGAAAGAATTAACAAAGCCAAAAGCTGGTTCTTTGAAAAAATTAACAAAATTGATAAACCATTGGCTAGACTGACTAAAGAAATACACGAAAGGAAACAAATAACCCAAATAAGAAACAAGAAGGACCACATCACAACAGAACCAAATGAAATTAAAAGAATCATTTCAGATTATTATGAAAAATTGTACTCTAACAAATTTGAAAACCTAGGAGAAATGGATGAATTCCTGGAAAAACACTACCTACCTAAACTAACACATTCAGAAGTAGAACAACTAAATAGACCCATAACAAAAAAAGAGATTGAAACGGTAGTCAAAAACCTCCCCACAAAAAAAAGCCCTGGCCCGGACGGCTTCACTGCAGAGTTCTACCAAACTTTCAGAGAAGAGTTAACACCACTACTTCTGAAGGTATTCCAAAGCATAGAAAATGACGAAATACTACCCAACTCATTCTATGAAGCCACCATCTCCCTGATACCAAAACCAGGTAAAGACATTACAAAAAAAGAAAATTATAGACCTATATCCCTCATGAACATTGATGCAAAAATCCTCAACAAAATTCTAGCCAATAGAATCCAACAACACATCAAAAAAGTAATTCACCCTGATCAAGTGGGATTTATACCAGGTATGCAAGGCTGGTTTAATACCAGAAAAACCATTAATGTAATCCATCACATAAATAAAACAAAAGACAAAGACCACATGATCTTACCAATTGATGCAGAAAAGGCATTTGACAAAGTCCAACACCCATTCATGATAAAAACTCTTACCAAAATAGGAATTGAAGGAAAATTCCTCAACATAATAAAGGGCATCTATGCAAAGCCAACAGCCAACATCACTCTAAATGGAGAGAACCTGAAAGCATTTCCCTTGAGAACGGGAACCAGACAAGGATGCCCTTTATCACCGCTCTTATTCAACATCGTGCTGGAAGTCCTAGCCAGGGCAATTAGGCTAGACAAAGAAATAAAAGGTATCCAGATTGGCAAGGAAGAAGTAAAGCTATCACTATTTGCAGATGACATGATCATATACACAGAAAACCCTAAGGAATCCTCCAGAAAACTACTGAAACTAATAGAAGAGTTTGGCAGAGTCTCAGGTTATAAAATAAACATACAAAAATCACTTGGATTCCTCTACATCAACAAAAAGAACACCGAAGAGGAAATCACCAAATCAATACCATTCACAGTAGCCCCCAAGAAGATAAGATACTTAGGAATAAATCTTACCAAGGATGTAAAAGACCTATACAAAGAAAACTACAAAGCTCTACTACAAGAAATTCAAAAGGACATACTTAAGTGGAAAACCATACCCTGCTCATGGATAGGAAGACTTAACATAGTAAAAATGTCTGTTCTACCAAAAGCCATCTATACATTTAACGCACTTCCTATCCAAATTCCAATGTCATATTTTAAGGGGATAGAGAAACAAACCACCAATTTCATATGGAAGGGAAAGAAGCCCCGGATAAGCAAAGCACTACTGAAAAAGAAGAAGAAAGTGGGAGACCTCACTTTACCTGACTTCAGAACCTATTATACAGCCACAGTAGTCAAAACAGCCTGGTACTGGTACAATAACAGGCACATAGACCAATGGATCAGAATTGAGAACCCAGACATAGATCCATCCACGTATGAGCAGCTGATATTTGACAAAGGACCAGTGTCAATTAATTGGGGAAAAGATAGCCTTTTTAACAAATGGTGCTGGCATAATTGGATATCTGTTTGCAAAAAAATGAAACAGGACCCATACCTCACACCATGCACAAAAACTAACTCCAAGTGGTTCAAAGACCTAAACATAAAGACTAAAACGATAAAGATCATGGAAGAAAAAATTGGGACAACCCTAGGAGCCCTAATACAAGGTATAAACAGAATACAAAACATTACCAAAAATGATGAAGAGAAACCCGATAACTGGGAGCTCCTAAAAATCAAACACCTATGCTCATCTAAAGACTTCTCCAAAAGAGTAAAAAGACCACCTACAGATTGGGAAAGAATTTTCAGCTATGACATCTCCGACCAGCGCCTGATCTCTAAAATCTACATGATTCTGTCAAAATTCAACCACAAAAAGACAAACAACCCAATCAAGAAGTGGGCAAAGGATATGAACACACATTTCACTAAAGAAGATATTCAGGCAGCCAACAGATACATGAGAAAATGCTCCCGATCATTAGCCATTAGAGAAATGCAAATTAAAACTACGATGAGATTCCATCTCACACCAGCAAGGCTGGCATTAATCCAAAAAACACAAAATAATAAATGTTGGAGAGGCTGCGGAGAGATTGGAACTCTCATACACCGCTGGTGGGAATGTAAAATGGTACAACCACTTTGGAAATCTATCTGGCGTTATCTTAAACAGTTAGAAATAGAACTACCATACAACCCAGAAATCCCACTCCTAGGAATATACCCTAGAGATACAAGAGCCTTCATACAAACAGATACATGCACACCCATGTTTATTGCAGCTCTGTTTACAATAGCAAAAAGTTGGAAGCAACCAAGGTGTCCATCAACGGATGAATGGGTAAATAAATTGTGGTATATTCACACAATGGAATATTACACATCGATAAAGAACAGTGACGAATCTCTGAAACATTTCATAACATGGAGGAACCTGGAAGGCACTATGCTGAGCGAAATTAGTCAGAGGCAAAAGGACAAATATTGTATAAGACCACTATTATAAAATCTTGAGAAATAGTAAACCTGAGAAGAACACATACTTTTGTGGTTACGAGGCGGGGAGGGAGGGAGGGTGGGAGAGGGTTTTTTATTGATTAATCAGTAGATAAGAGCTGCTTTAGGTGAAGGGAAAGACAACACTCAATACATGGAAGGTCAGCTCAATTGGACTGGACCAAAAGCAAAGAAGTTTCCGGGATAAAATGAATGCTTCAGAGGTCAGCGGAGCAAGTGCGGGGGTCTGGGGAACATGGTTTGCGGGGACTTCTAAGTCAATTGGCAAAATAATTCTATTATGAAATCATTCTGCATCCCACTTTGAAATGTGGCGTCTGGGGTCTTAAATGCTAACAAGCGGCCATCTAAGATGCAGCAATTGGTCTCAACCCACCTGGAGCAAAGGAAAATGAAGAACACCAAGGCCACACGACAACTAAGAGCCCAAGAGACAGAAAGGGCCACATGAACCAGAGACCTACATCATCCTGAGACCAGAAGAACTAGTTGGTGCCCGGCCACAATCGATGACTGTCCTGACAGGGAGCACAGCAGAGGACCCCTGAGGGAGCAGGAGATCAGTGGGATACAGACCCCAAATTCTCATAAAAAGACCAAACTTAATGGTCTGACTGAGACTAGAGGAATTCCGGCGGCCATGCTCCCCAGACCTTCTGTCAGCACAGGACAGGAACCATCCCCGAAGACAACTCATCAGACATGAAAGGGACTGGTCAGCGGGTTGGAGAGAGACTTTGATGAAGAGTGAGCTAATTATATCAGGTGGACACTTGAGATTGTGTTGGCAGCTCTTGTCTGGAGGGGGGATGGGAGGATAGAGAGAGAGGGAAGCTGGCAAAATTGTCAAGAAAGGAGAGACTGAAAGGGCTGACTCAAGAGGGGAAGAGCAAGTGGGAGTAGGGAGTGAGATGTATGTAAACTTATATGTGACAGACTGATTGGATTTGTAAACGTTCACTTGAAGCTCAATAAAAGTTATAAAAAAAAATGATAAATATTAACATCTGAGAGGCAGAAGAGCAAACTGAGTGAAAATGCAAGCTCTAAAGACAGACTAGGTTTGTAGACTAACTCTGTCACTTCCTAGACACGTGTCTTTGAGTATGCTACTTAGCCTTTATGTGACTCATCTATAAACTTGGGGTGATGACATTACCTAACCCAGAGGGCTATAAAGTGCTTAATAGAGTGCTGGGCACAGAATAAGCATTCATTAAAATATCATCATCATCATCATTTTGTAAAGGGAGAAATCAAAAGTCAGGTTTAAGTACTAGTTGCCTAGTCTTTCCTCTAGAGCCCTGGTGGCACAGTGGTTAAGAGCTTAGCTGCTGACCAAAAGGTGGGCAGTTCAAATCTACCAGCTGCTCCTTGGAAATCCCATGGGGCAGTTCTACTCTGTCCTATAGGGTCGCTAGGAGTTGGAATCGACTCAAGGACAACAGGGAGTCTTTCCTCTAAGTTGTTATTAACATTAGTCGTCCCAATTCAACAATGCTCAAAAATAGTTGCTTGAGCATCTAGATCTATACTGCCCAATGGAACTTCTTCCTACAATGATGAAAATGCTCTAGAGCTGCCCTGTCTGATACCATAAGCGCTAGCCATATGAGGCTATTGAGTACTTGAAATATAGCTTTTGTGACTACTGAGAAACCAAATTTTTTATTTTATTTAATTAACCAATTGAAATTGAAATACTTACAGTGATTCAGTAATTTGAAAACTTTTGAGTGTTTGGAATAACTTTGGTATATGAATCTACTTGTTCGAATATAAAGTTTATGAAAACTAAATATAGATCAAATATTTCCAATGAAAATTTAGCACCTAAGTTGAGATAAGATGTAAATATAAAATACTCACTGGATTTTGAAGACTTAGCATGAAAAGAAAAAGAACGTAAAGTAGCTCAGAAATAATTTTTATATTGATTGCATGTTGAAAGGATGTGGATATATTGGGTTAATAATATTATTAAAATTAGTTTCAATTATGTCCTTTTTCTTTAATGCTGTTATTAGAACATATGTACTAAACTATGTGGCTCAATTATATTGCTATTGAACAGAGCTGACCTACATCAATAAATTAGATGAATGTATTAAGCACAAAGCTTGTTATTTTTGTATTCAAATAAAATTTGGAAAAATAATAGTAGTGTTGCAGACACAACAAATGGTTTAACCTGGAGTTATTTTAGCAGTTGTATCTTTAAACATAAAAATTTGGCGAAATGACTAGAATTTTTTAAGCATGCTTTGTTATGGAGCCTATAGATCTTCATCTGAGCTTATTCACCCCCAAAAAATGGAAAAATGGGGTAAGAGACCACTTCATGCAAACTGGACACAGTTTCTGCCTACTCTTTGTATATTCAAGATGGGCTGGTGTTTCCCATGTTGCTGATTGTTTTTATTTTATACAACACAACAATTTAATTAGCTTTGGCTCTAGTTCTATGAGTCGGAATTGACTCGACGGCACTGGGATTGGTTTTTTGTTTTTGGTTGGCTCTAGTTCAGCATACTTGGGAACAGAATAAGAATCAAGGTGAAAGTAAGTACTGCAGCTTCCATACTAGGAACGATAAAGTTTATCATAGTAACATTACTCAAGGGCCTCATAAAGTACTACACATGTGTTCGGTGTTCGGAATGTGGTATTGCATTTGGTTCTTATAGATCTTGCGAGATGGGTTCTATAGTCTTAGTGTTTAGAGTTCTGTGAGCCTTAGCTGGTAAACGGTAGGGCTGCTGCAAATTGATTTCAAATCCCAAGCTATGCCTCCGCAGAAAGAGGAGACTTGGACCTTGAAACAAGGCAATGAATCCCATTCCACCCGCATTCTCCATAATCTCAGAGTTGTCTCTATTGCTCCTTCCTTCAGTATGAACACACCAGTTTTTCATCATTCAGTTTTACTGTCCAAACACACAATATGGTATCAGAATTGAAACCTGTGTTTTACTTAAAGATACTTCAAAATTATAGTGCAAAGAATTTACGATAAATCTTTCTAAATTTATATGAGGACTATGTAAATAAAGGTGATAAACTGTTTCTAAAATTATTATGAACAACTCTTTTCCTGTAACGTACAAAGTGCCTAAGGTCATGTCTTGACAGTTATGCCACGTCTGCATCATCTGCTCTTTACTTTATCCTTGGCCTTTCTTCAAGAAATTTAGAAAAAGTTTGGATTCTTGAAAGATAAAAATCAATAATAAAATGTTTAATATCTATAAATGCTTATATTAGCATTAACAGTTAACTACATTTTAATGGAACTGTACCAGACCTGTTTTCATAAAAAATTTCCAACATTTTCATCAAGCTCTGGTTTGACAGGATCTCTTCTGCCATTTTCAATTTGTATTATAGAAAACAGAAAGCACATACTTCCCCAACTCAGTGAGTCATTTGGTGAAATCAAGAGGGTGCAATTTGCAAACAGCTGGAGACCTTGCTGAATGGGCTGGCTGGTTATCATGAGACCTTATCACCACTATGATTTTTGTCCCGTGGCTCCTGGGGGTTACACAAAGTACAAAGGGTAGATCAACTGATGTCGCCGTGACAAACAAGAATGTTAACTGTTGATATTTATGAACAGGAAAGAACAACGATATATTCTTATTTTCCTGTGAAAGAGGTCATAGGGTTGTGTGCATGTCTGTGTGTGGAAGCTTGCGCCCACCACACGATTCAACTCCACTCTAGAAGGGAATATACCTTTATGAAAGCCAACAGAACCAAAAATTCCTCTGAATAAAAGCTGGTCAGACTCCATGCAAGAACAACATGAAAAAGTGAGTGGCAGTGGGATCTCCTCAATTGCTGCTGAAGAGAAGGTTGCCCATGTTAGCAACATGGTTCAGGACATGTGGTGGCTTCAGCCTGATTAAGCACGTCGTGGGCTAAAATCAGGTTGAAGAGAATATATATGTGAGTATATTTTTTTAAGTTGTAATTGTAGTAACTTATTTCATTTTATTTTTATTAAAATATTTTTAAAGGTATTAAAAAGGGTTTTATTAAGAAAAATTAACACCCAATTGGTAGAATAAATGGGGGAGATATTTGTGAATGGAAGATCTTCAACAGTGCCCCTTGTTTATTCTTCTTGACCATGTTCTCTGGCCCATGTTCTCTAGTCAGCTAGTGCTGACTGTGCCATTTCACTCCTGCTTATTTCGTTTCTCCATGCCTTTCTCTCACATGCTATCTCCTTTCTCCTTTCCTCTTCCTTCTTAAGTATGCAGTATTCTTTACACACTACAGGCTGTTGTTTATAGCGTTAATTTTTCAAATTGCAAGCTTTAAGATTGTAAACATTTGCTCAAGAATATATGTTCACATACTTTGGGCATCTACTCTCTTTTTTGGAAACCCTGGTGTGGTAGTGGTTAAGAGCTATGACTGATAACCAAAAGGTCGGCAGTTCAAATCCACCAGGCACTCCTTGGAAACCCTGTGGAGCAGTTCTGTTCTGTACTATAGAGTTGCTATGAGTTGGAATCAACTTGACAGCAACAGGTTTTTTGGTTTTTACTCTCTTTTTAATGGCATAACTTCTAAATTAAATAAATAAATAATATCCTTTGAAAAGTGCCGTTGCAAGTGCTCCAAAGCCTTTCATTTATAAAGCGTCTCAAAATGTTGGAATTCTGCCTTAAAAACCAGAGCATCAGTGAAATAGCTGGATGGTCCAGTGAAGAGAATATTTCACTGGAAGGGGCTACAATGATCATATAACCAAGATCCTGCTTTGCCTTTTTCTTTCCCTCAAATGAAGAAACTAGAGCTCAGAGAGGCTAATTAACCTACTTTTCCGAGATCATGCCGTCAGTGAAAGTCATCAAAAAACAAAACAAAACCCACTGCCATTGTATCGACTCTGACTCATAGCAATCCTATAGGACAGAGTAGAACTGCCCCATAGGGTTTCCAAGGAGCAGCTGGAGGATTCAAACTGCCAACCTCTTGTTTAGCAGCCGTTGCTCTTAACCACTGCACCACCAGGGCTCCAGTTAAAGGCACAGTGAGATACAAAAAGCAAGTGTCTGTCCCCGGGATTCAAACTGCACTACCCCAGATGTGGAAGGAAAAATTGCAGTGGGGTTTTATTCTGATGAGAAGACTATGGTCATTCAAGCCACTGATCTGTTTGTGCTAGAACCTTGCTATCCTCTGCTGGGTACAGAAAAAAAAGATATTAATGATTTATTGAGGAAGCAGTCAGGTGGCAGCCAGATACTATAGAAGTGATTACTATCCCATGGACAG
Source organism: Loxodonta africana (assembly GCF_030014295.1). NCBI lineage: Eukaryota > Metazoa > Chordata > Mammalia > Proboscidea > Elephantidae > Loxodonta > Loxodonta africana. Next base: position 23,111,878 of record NC_087353.1, on the reverse strand, counting down.
CGTCAGACCCCTGCCCGGCCCAGAGGCCTGACTTGCCGCAGGCTGCTCTCCCTGTTCCTGCTGACGGTGCTGTAGCTGAGGGATGGGAAGCCCGACGGTTGACTGGGGGTGACTCGTAAACGCAGAAGCCTGCTCCAAGGAAACTGCGTAAAATCTCACATCGTATCTTTAGCTTCAAGGATAATAACTGCGATCTTGAGGGTGAGTGCCCTTTATGGCCAAGTAACGAGTTCTCACGGAGCCTCAGAGCCACTCCGGTCCCCTGCTAAACACCTAGCTGAGCAGAGCAAGGAAGGAAAGGAAATGGAAGCTTTCCTGAGGTTTTCCAGTCACTGCATTATATATATATTCCTTTATGGGAAATGCCTCAAAACCTGGAACGTAGGCCAAGGTTTGCTGCCTGACATAGTTTCCTGTTTTCTACCAGTTTTTGTTTTGCTTTATTTTAAGCTTGTTCTGGATTTTGTTTTTCAATGCATTTTGCCTTTCTTGCCCAACCGGGCAAGCTTGACAATGAAACGGGCAGTATCTGCTTGCAGATTTTTAAAGCACTTTCATAGATAGCACGTGTGTGATTCATATAACCACCATGTGAGGAATGTATTCTCTCCATTTTCAGATGAGGAAACCGTCATCCAGAAAGTGTCAGCAACTCGCTCAAGGTCACTCACTAAATTGCACATTGCTCAAGGTCACTCACTTAATTGACAACGTGTTGTGCGTTAGCCTGGGCCTCAGACTACAAATTCAGCTCTCTTGTTGCTTTCAGTTAGAAGGAGAGCTGGGTTTTCCCCATCTCCCTGCCTCTTGATTCACTGCTTCTTTGAATATGTGAGTGATTTTGTTTCCATCCCTGTTCTTTGTTTAAAACACTTGCATCATTTTTGCTTGAGTCTGGTTCTCTCAGACAGTTGAGCAGGGTGTCAGACTTAACTAACTGACCTCGTATTTTGCCAACATGTCATGCATCAGTCAGTGAAGAGGTGTTGAGGGCCCACCACATGCAAGATCCAGAGCAGGCAAAGAGAAGGCTGAAATCTAAGCGATTGCCCTGGATTCATGGAGGGAGCACTCCTTATCCTTACAGGCAGAACAGGAATAGACTTGCGTCTGCTGCTGCTGAGGGATTACTGAAAAGTGGTGGAGAAATGTGGACAATGGGAGCAAAAGCGGTATTGATGAGTAAGTCAGTTCAGGACACAAGGTGAAAACCAGCACAGGACCAGAGGTCCTCCATAAAATTGCCTCGGTCTAGCTGCTAAGTGAAGGAGCGAAGTGGTTAATTACTCAGCTGCTAAATGAAAGGTTGGAACCCACCAGCCGCTCTGCAGGACAATGATGTAGCTGTCTGCTTCTGTAAAGATTAGTCTTGGAAACCCTGTAGGGTAGCTCTACTCTGTCCTATAGGGTCACAATGAGTCAGAATTGACTCAATGGTAGTGGGTTAGCTGCCAAAGCTAATTTCTTGTCCCATTCCTGACATAGCTGCCAACTATTAGCAGGGATTCAAACTTACGATGCAGTCATTCTCAAGCCACAGTGCTTTGCTGCTCCCTGAGATCAGAATGCCCTTCTAGTTTATCTTCCTGAATGACCCCTTTCATCCTTAAAAGCCTTGCTCAATCATCCCCTCCTGACTACCAAAGACTAGATTAGATGCTACTGTACTATAGCCCAATACCTTCCCATGCTTGCTTTCCTCTTTTAAACCAAACTAAACCGGTTGCCATCCAGTTGACTCTGACTCATAGTGACCCCATGTGTGTCAGAGTAAAACTGTGCTCCTTAGGGTATTCAATGGTTGATTTTTTTTAAGTAGATCACCAGGCCTTTCCTCTAAGTTACTTCTGAGTGAACTTGAATTTCCAACCTTTTGGTTAGCAGTGAAGCAGGTTAACTGTGTGCACTATCTGGGAACTGCTTTCCTCTGTTACAACCCTCATCCTGTGGCTGTTTGTCTTTCACACTAGATCTTCGAAGTCCAGGCCCAGGAACAAGTCTAACTTGTCTCTAAATCCTCATTGCCTAGTACTGTGCTCAACACATGTTCGGGGCTTTATAGTGGAATCAGTGAGTAAATGAGTAAGGGGGCTTTGTAAAGTTTAGTCCTTCAGTTGTAAGAAAATGCAATGACCATGTCCCACAGCATGTAGCTCAGTATCTGATACTGAATAAATATTTGTGAATAAATGAATAAGTAAACGAATGAATTTCAGGAAACAGTGGAAAGGTGTGTTGGCAACAGATCATAAACCAAAACCAAACCCATTGCCATCGAGTCGATCGCGACTCATAGCGACCCTACAGGACAGAGTAGAACTGCCCCATAGAGTTTCCAAGGAGCGCCTGGTCTATTCAAACTGCTGACCTTTTGCTTAGCAGCTGTAGCGCTTAACCACTATACCACCAGGGTTTCCATCAGATCGTAGGGGCCGTTAAATATCAAGTAACACAATTTGAATTTTGTGTGTTCAATTAGATAATAAGGAGCACTTTAAAGGCCTTGGCATAGGGGAGTGTTTCAGTCATCTAGTGCTGCTATAACAGAAATAGCACGAGTGGATGGCTTTAACGAAGAGAAAATTATTCTCTCACAGCCTTGTAGGTTATAAGTCTAAATTCAGGTTGTCAGCTCCAGGGGAAGGCTTTCTGTCTTTGTCAGCTCTAGAGGAAGGTCCTTGTTCTCAATTTTCCCCTGGTCGAGGAGCTTCTCAGGCACAGGGACCCCAGATCCAAAGGAAGCACTCTGCTCCTGGTGCTGCTTTCTTGGTGGTATGAGGTCCCCCTGTCTCTCTGTTCACTTGTATCTTTTGTATCTCAAGAGATTGCCTCAAGACACAGTCCAATCCTGTAGATTGAGTTCAGCCTCACTAATACAACTGCTCGCATTCTCCCTCATTAACATCATAGAGGCAAGATTTACAACACAGAGGAAAATCACACAATACCAGGAACAACAGCCCAGCCCAATTGATACACACATTTTGGGGGGGACATAATTCAATCCATGACAGGGAGTGAGGACATTGAAACTGTCATGAGCAAATGAAGCATGTTGTTCCAGCATGCAGAATGGACAGGGTGGACAAAATGAGCTCCAGAAGAACATGAAAGATCAAAGTTGAAAGAACCTTTAACATTTTCTTGCTCCGGCAGCTTCCCATTCACAAGCTTACAGGAAAAGCACAGAAGAGTTTCATCAACATACAGAATCACATAAAGCATGGAGACCAAAGGAACGACTAGTTCCTGGAAAAGACATCATGTTTGGTAAAGTATGTAGAGGGTCAGCGAAAACAAGGAAAACCTTCAGTGACATGGAGTGATACAAAAGCCTCAACAATGGACTCAAACATACCAATAATTAAGAAGATGGAAAGGACCAGGCAACATCTGGTTCTGTCACACATAAGATCAGCAAGAGTTGGAGCCTACATAAAGGGAAGTAACAACCAACAACAGCAATATGTTCACAGCTTGTCGTTGTGTGTCATTGAGTCAATTCCTACTCATAGTGACCCTATAGGACAGAGTAGAACTGCTCCATAGGATTTCCTGGCCTGAGCAGATTACTAGGTCTTTCCTCCCATGAAGTGGCTGATGATCATTCGGGTGGCAGCCAAGTACTTAACCATTATGCCACCAGGGCTCTTATACATAGTCATGTACTATTTTTAAAAATTTGATGCTTTGGGTTATTTTAACTGTAATTGGTTAAGACCATATTCCCTTTCTACACCAACTTTCCTTTGTCATTCTTCTCAAGTTGGGTGGTGATGGAATGTCTGCAGATATTTTTAGGATCTAGCTAAGGGGAAATTGAATCGGGCATTCATTTTGTTTAGAGTTTGTGAAATACATTTGGTTAAAAATCACTTTTGCATACAATTAAGATATTGCCAGCCGTCTTAATGTAAGAATACTTTCTAGTAACACTCCTACTGCCCATCCTGCTTAAATAACTGGTATCAAGGTACGAAAATGTACAGGACTGAGGTCATATTGTGATATGGATGTGACCTACATCAACCACCATCTTATTATGAGTATGCGATAGTAGAGAACACATTGCCTTTGGTTGATTCCGACTCATAGCCACCCTATAAGACAAAATAGAACTGCCCTATAGGGTTTCCAAGGAGTGTCTAGTTAATTCAAACTGCTGACCTTTTGGTTAGCTGCTGAATGCTTAACCACTGCACCACCAGGGCTCTGATAGTAGAGAAGGAGGTTACAGCTGCTAACCAAAAAGTCGGCAGTTGGAAACCCAATGGAGCAGTTCTACTCCCTCCTAGGTTCACTATGAGCCAAAATCGACTGGACAGCAGTGCGATAGCAGAGAAGCAGGTTAGAAATGTAAGGAGCTGAAAATTAATCTGTGTAAAATTATTTCTATAGAGAGACAAGAAATATTTTAAGTGGAGAATTTAGTTTTCATGAGAGCTAGCCAAACAGTTCTCTTCTCTCAGGAAAATGTTATGGAGTACCTTATAGTTTTTATTTTTTATGGGAATCATATGAAACAGGTTTATCAGCATTCTTGTGTTTTTAGGGCACAGACCTGTAGCTGTAGTATAAAGAAAGAGAATACATCAGTATATAAAGTTGCAAGTTTTATGCGTTCTTGACTATTGATAACATTTTAAAAATTGAGCAGTCATGCTCGAGTAAAGAGTGAATTATCTTGCTATTCTTCTATATCACAAGGTGTTTTTCACATAAAAAAGTGATGAAAGAAATTACAGCCAAAATGTAAGAGGAAAAAAATGTGATATAGAGGCATCTTTCATTAATATAATTAAGTAATTTTTCTGAATTTTGTTAAGTTTAAAGTAGTTGGCAACTTAAAAACTTACCATTTATCATGATTTATTTTATTTTAAATAAATATTCACTTTTTTATCTTACTTTTTATTTGTATTTTATATTTATTGTTTCCCAAAGAAGGGCTCCAAATTGTATAAGCTGCAGACCCTACGAAACCTGAAAAGAGGATGGAGCATTTTCAATACCCTAATTTCAAAGCACATAAATATCGTGTCCAGAAAAAAAGGTAAATCAAGGAAACTCAGGTAAGAAGTCATCCCTTGTGATCAACGTTGGCAGATAGAGATATTAATCAGGCTGTTTGAGGCCGAAGGAGAGGCCTGTATGAGAGTTTGGAGATGACAAGTCTGGGAAGTGGAATGGGGTTCAAGAATACTGTTGTGATGGCCTTGGACAGGGGACCTTGAGGTCAATTGTCTAACTTTACAAGCAGAATACTAAAGTTGTGAGAAAACTTGGATTAAATTAGATTAAAAAAATGATGGATTTGTAATAATAATATTTAGCCTTTATTATGTGTTTATTATATTCTTTCACTTAAAATTTACAGCAATATATGGGAAGGTGCTATAATTAGAACTAAAGGTATAACCGATATATGGATGGTTTATTTATATTATAAAGGTAAGATAAAAGATAATATTATGCCATATTTCCTGCAAATAACACACATATTGTACATTTGTTTGCCAACCTCACCCTCCACAAATGTAGAACCCACACGTTACGTGTATAAAAATACGGTAATCAATTTTTAAACAAAAGGGTAAGTTATAGACCTAGCATTAGTCTGCTATAATTTGCTATTTTTTAAACTGAAGTGCTGTGATCACACAGCTTATTAAATCAGTTTAAAACAGTTGGAGAAAAGCAGAGGGAAAATGATAAGAGTAGGCTAATACACTTAAAAATATATATATACTTAGGCTAGATTAATACACTATCAGTAGAAAGACCACACTGGCCGATTCTTTTCATGTGCTTATTTGCCATCTACATATCTTTTTTAATGATGTATCTGTTCAAATATTTTCCCCATTTATAAAATTGGGTTGTGTTTTTCTTGATATTAAGTTTCATTTGTTCTTTATATATCTTATAAAGAACTGTTTACAAGTCGTTCATAAGATGTGATTTCTCTAAGTCTAGGTTGTCTTTTAATTTTCTTAAAAGTGTCCTTGAATGAACAGAAGTTCTTAATTTTGATGAATCCCAATTTATCATATTTCTCTTATACAAATTGTGCTTTTGGTGGTGTATCTAAACAACCTTGCCTAACAGAAGGTCACACAGATTTTTTTTCCTATGTATTCTTCTAGAAATTGTATAAAGCTTAGGTTTTACATTTAAGTCTATGATCCATTTTTGAGTTAAAATTTTAATATGGTGTGAAGTATGGATTGAAGCCATTTTTTTTTTTATCACTATCCAATTGTTCCAGCACAAATTGTTGAAAAGAATATCATTTCTCTCCTTTGTACCTTTGATGAAAATTAGTTGTCCAAATATGTGTGAGTCTGTATCTAGACTCTATTTATGTTCCTCTCTGGAAAAGGACATCATGATTAGTGAAGTAGAGGGTCAGCGAAAAAGAGGAAGGCACCCAACAAGATGGATTGATACAGTGGCTGCAGCAATGAGCTCAAACATAGCAAAGATAGTGAGGATGATGCAGGGCCAGACAGTGTTTCATTCTGTTGTATGCAGGGTCGCAATGAGTCAGAACCGACTCAACGACTCCTAACAGCAACAACAAAATTTCTGTTCTATTGATCCATTTAGCTATATTGATAACCAACTGAACTTTCTTGATAAGTGTAGCTTTATAATAATCTTAAAGACAGGTAGTAGAAGTCCTCTAATGTTTTGCTTCTTTTTCAAAGATGGTTTGTATTTTCTATGTTCTCTGCATTTTCATACGAATTCTAGAATCAGATTATTTTTACTAAATAACTCTGTATTAATGTTTGGAATTTTGTGGACTCTATAGATCAATTTGGGAAGAACTGGTGTCTTAACAGTAGTTAGTCTTCCAGTTCATGAACATAGTATATCTCTCTAGGTATTACTGAATTTCTTTCAGTAAAGTTTTAAATTTTCAGTGCAAATATCTTACAAATTTTTTTTCAAATTTATCACCAAGTATTTTGTGTTTTTGTCAATATTTTAACTGAAACTTTTAAGTGTTAAATTCTTATTCATTGTTGCTAACATATGCAAATTCAACATAATATATTGGCATTTTATCCTTTAACCTTGCTGAACTCGTATAGATAGTAATGTCATCTGTGAATAAAGACTTTTATTTATTCTCTTCCAACCTGGATGTGTCTTATGCCATTTAGGTATCTTTTTGCACTAGCTAGGGCTACCATTACCATATTAACTACATGGTGAGAACATGTATCTTAGCACTTTTCTTGACATTAGAAAAGGACACCCAGTTTTTCATCATTAAGAACGTTATCTGTAAGCTTTTCATGAATGACATTTATCATGTTAAGGAAGTTCTTTTCTATTCCTACTTTGTTTACAGCTTTTATAAAGAAGAAATGGTGGTTTTTATTTTGTTGTCAATTTTTTTGCTTATATTGAAATGATCTTATGGATTCTCTTTTTTAATTTGTTAATATAGTGAAATATATTGATTGATTGTTGATTATTAAACCAACCTTGCATTCCAGAGTAAAACCCCACATGGTCATAATGTATTATACTATTTAACTTGTTGTTGGATTCATTTTGCCAAAGTTATCTTAACAATTCTTGCATTAACATTATGAGGAATATTGGACTATAGCTTTCTTTTTGTAAAATGTCTGTGTCTGGTTTTGCTGTTAGAGTAACGCTGACCTCATAAAATAAGTTGGGAAGTATTCTCTCTTCTTCAATAACCTGGAAGAGTTTGTGTATAATCGGTTTTATTTCTTCTTTAAATGTTTTGTAGAATGAAGGCATGTGGTCTTAGGTCTAGAGTTTTCTTTGAACTACAAGTTCAATTTCTTTAATGCATAAAGTGTCAGCAAGTTATCTATTTCATCTTGAGTCAGTTTTGGTAGTTGTTTTTCAAGGAACTTCTTCACGTCATCTGAATTGTTTAAATTACCATATTTTTACTCAACGACAATGGTTTAGTTTTTTGGTGGTCTTACATACCCTTTGTCATCAATTCTTAATTATTATGTGTAGCCTACCCACTTGATGCTGTTAATAAGGCACCTTCTCCTATTTAAACTTCTTCATCTTATTCTACATTAAGAGAGTTTGGGCTTTATCTATGATATTTGTAGAACTAAGAGGAATTTGCACCCTACAATACTCCACAAAATAAAATATCTGAGTCAAAAATAAAATATCATTTGGATTTAGATGCTGCATGTATATAATATCAAGACTTAATCTATTCTACCACTAATATATAAAAGCTTTTTGTTTTAGGAACCAACAATTATAAAAGCATAAGAATAACTATTCTCTTCATTGTGATGATTATTGGTAGCCTTGATTTTAATAATTTATAAATATGTTTCTTTACAGTGAATTTTAATCTCTTTTTTATTCATATTCTTAATTGGTACAAAAAAATTGTTCTTAGGAAAATCATGAAATTATTCATACTTTTTTTAATTTTATCAACTCTAATATAAGTGATTATTGAAATTTTTGTAGATTAAATGCAAGTAAGAAACAAAATCACTGCAAGAAATGGATTCTGAGGCACACTATTTTTCATTGATGTTTAATTAGTTGCAAATTTTGCTGTCTCAAAAGCTTCTGCTCTCTGCTTCATTAAATAAGTTCTGTCATTGTTCAGTGTAATTATAGCTTTAGGGAAAAAAATCCCAATAAAAGCTTAAAAGGAAAAAAAAAGAAACAAAGCATAACAATTAATGATAAAAGCTTACTTAATAGTTCTCAGCTTACAGCCCTTTGTTAGAGTTCTGATCAGCGTAAGTTCTATGACATATATGGGTGGGTTAGATAAATGCACATAATTGATTCAGACAAGAGAGAAGGTGTCAGGAAAGCAAACAGATTTTTCTCCACTTAACAATTTCCCTATATGTCTAAGTATTTCCTGAATTCTAGGTTTCCCTCAGCTGTTTAATATATACTGTGTACATGGAAAACATCTGCAGTTTTTCTGCTCTTGCAAGTTCCCCAAATGTTTTTTTCAAAGCCCCAAATATGAGTCATTCTAGGTCCGTTTGAGAAACACTCATTTTTGATCCACTTAGATCCAATTTTGTTTAAGCATTTGAATTCCTGACATTATTGTGTCCTGTCTATATGGTTCCCATCTGTGGGTCAATGATTTAAATTCTTTTATGCATAAGATCTTATGTATGTTTAAAGATCAATTAGTCCTCTTCACCTTTTAGAAAGTGTTTTTCTCTTGTGTTTTCTTATATATTGACTGCAGGGCAGCTGGACAAGACCTATACATCTACCAGTCCCATCTTCCTACAGCTTGTACAAACAGCTGCATGAGATATTACCAATGATATTGGATTCCTCACTTTAGGAATCCACTCAGGTCTACATTATATTACCTGACATATGGGAAGAATTTAATAAATGTTTGTTAAATAAATGCTCCTTACTAGTTTGGTCAAAGCAGATGGGTCAAATTATTTATCATTTCTGGTTTTACTGTTGAGGAACAAGACCATGTAATTTCTTTTCAATTCTCATCCAGTCACAAGCACATATTGAGCATCTATTTATTACGTAGGTATTTTGCATTCTTGATTTTTTTTTTTTTAATTCTCACAGAGTTCTGAAGTAAATAGCAATTCTCATCATTTTGCAAGTGAGACTTAGAGACTACCTTGGCCAGCCAAGTCAGGAACTGAAGGAGAGCGTCTTCCCCAATTTCAGGGTACTTTTCATCAGGAGCAGATGTCCCCTGGACACTGTAGCATCTATAGCATCTTCATTCTGGATGTATTAGTGCTGTCTTAGAGAAGACAGAGCCATCTCTCAAACCAGGTTCTGACCCACTAGGAGCAAGAAAAGCCAAAAGGCTCAGCCACCTCATGATTAAAACTCTCCACTTCCATTGCCTGTCAAGCTTCTAGAAACATTTCACCATTAGTTTCTTCTTTCAGTTAAGACATTAAAGCTCCTATTAGAGATCAAAAATTGAAATCTGTGAGTAGTATTAAATTAGGTGATTATCCCCTCAGCACCAAGACCAAAAACCATTGCCGTCGAGTTGATTCCAACTCATAGCGACCCTATAGGACAGGGTAGAACTGCCCGCATAAGGTTGCTTGGAAACCCTATGGAGCTAAATAAGTACCGTTGGGGCATTGGGTTTGTCCATTCATCCAATAGTTGAATAGACATCAACTGAACTTTTATTTCCCTTCCAGACACTATGCTTCATATTCAGATCAACAGTTGAAAAAAAAATTTTTTTTTTGAGTGGGCTCATAGATAAATTATCAATTAAAAAAAAAAAGAGTGATTTATCTTCTAAGCTAGGGGCCAGCAAGCTATAACTTGCAGACCAAACCTGTTCTGCCACTTGTTTTTGTAAATAAAGTTTTATAGAACACAGCTATCCCCATTCCTTTACATAATTTTCTATGGCTGCTTTTACAGCACAATAGCAGAGCTGAATAGTAGCCAACAGAGATCACACGGCCCACAAAGTCTGAAATATTTACTATCTGGGCCTGTACAAAAATCATTTGCCAACCCTACCCTAGGCCATGACCGTTATATTACAGCAGCACCAGAGTTCTCACCAGTTTCAGAATCTTCATGTCATTCCTAGCTCTTACAAACTGACCCCTCTTCTGTATCACTTAAAATTATGTTCAGTTGTAACCATGAGTCAGAGTTGACTCCATAGCAACTGGTTCTTAGAGTCTCTGGGTGGGGAAAATGGTTAATGTGCTTGATTGCCAACCAAAAGGTTGGGGCTTCAAGTCTAGTCAAAAGTACCTTGGAGGAAAGGTCTGGCAATTTATTTCCAAAAAATCAGCTATTGAAAACCGTATGGAGCACAGTTCAACTCCGAAACACATGGGATCACCATGAGTCAGAATCAACTTGACAGCAACTATTTTTTGTAATCAACAAAATCCCAGAGTAACATAGGCTGTAAAAAAAGATTGACTCTTTTTTTTCCTTCCTCGTGTAAAAATATGAGGTAGGTAGTCTCATTCTTTCTACTTATTCCAAAGAATCTCACAAGACCTCAGGCATTTTTGAACTATTCTCTGGACCATCCTTGAATGTAGGCCCGGTCCACAGGGTTGAGGATGGTGTCTGCAACCCCAGCTGTGGCTTCCAACAGAGTGAAGGGAGGGATAGAGAAGAAAGGAGCACACTAGCTGATATTAAGGAGTCTGTTGGAAATGACCACACAACACTTCCATTTATATTCCATCAGCCAAAACTTAGTAACATGGTCTTACCCAGACATACAGGAAACTGGGAATTGCAATCTCTACCCAACCAAAACTCAGGAGTTCTATGATTGTAGCATGGACAGCTAGTGTCCACCAAAGATTCTTCACCCTTTGAGTAGTGTCGAGTTGTTACCAGGTAGTGGCAGCCCATCCAGGAGCTTCATTCCCCAGCCTCTCTTGTACCTAGAAGGGATGCTGTGATCAATGGACTATAAACAGAGGCAAAATGAGTACTTCTAGGCCAAGGTAATTCAGAAGAAGATGCACCCTCTCCACACCCCCTTCCCTTATCTGCTCCTGTTTTTTGACCACCCCTGTGAACTTAAAAGCCAAGGATGAAGTCAAAAGATGAAAGGAACCTGGATCTCCGAATTACTGATTAGAGCATAGCCTTCTGCTGACTAGAAACACACATTTTGGACTTTATGTGTATGTTAGTACTTAGATATTAGGGTTCATTGCATTTACTTCACTGCATTATAATTATTGGTTTTAATATTGTGATCAAAATTAATGAAAAGACCTTGTCAACTTCTCATTAAATCTTCTTATCCCCACTCTCTACGCCATTATCTGTTGTCGTATTATATGCTGAATAAATGCTGGATGGATCATTACTGAGTAGTACAGGCAGACAGAGAATACTATAGGAACAGAGGAAATCTTATGTAATTTTGCCTGGGAATATTATATTTCTTTTTCAATCCAGGGTTGTATGTGTTAGAATGTTATATTGTATATTAAGTACAAATATTCCATTGGATAAATTTCCTATCCTGAGTTGTGCATTTGAATAGGTTTTGTCTGTGTTGCCTTGATAGACACCTAGTATATTCCAAAAGTGGGCCTTGGACTTTGGGTGAATTTATGAAGAGTGACTTTAAGAAGAAAGATTATTTTACAGGCAGTATGGGGCTCTTACTCAGACCCCAAAATGGCGATTTCATGGAGAACAGAGAGGCTTTTTCAAGCTGTTACTTTAAAATATCAACACCCTATTCCTGCAGCAGCCAAAACCTTCCCTACCAGTATGGAAACCCAAGTGTTGATAATTTTTAATGACAAGGTGAATTTCCAAACAGAGCTTTTTCTTCATAAATGGCATCGTTACATGGAAACCTGGCTCAGCCTGCCACCCAGTCACTTTTCTCTATCCCTTCCTTTTATGCAAAACTTTGCTGTCCCTGCACCTAACAACCTAAATAATTCCTAGCATTCTCCTTGTTGTTAGGTGCCATAGAGTCAGCTCTGGCTGATAGCGACCCTAGGTATAACAGAAGGAAAATTTGCCCAGTTTTGCACCATCTTCACAATAGTAAGTACGCTCAAGTCCACTGGTGCAGCTGCTGTGTCAATCCATCACATTGAGGGTCTTCCTCTTTTTCACTGACCCTCCACTTTACCAAGTATAATGCCCTTCTTCAGGGATTGGTCCCTCCTGAAAATATGTCCAAAGTAAGTCAAAGTCTTATCATCCTGGCTTCTAAGGAGCATTCTGGCTGTACTTCCTCCAAGACAAATTTGTTCATTCTAGCACTCTCCTTAGCACCCTACATTATGTTTATGTATATTTTTAATGATTGTCTCTCCTCCTAGAACGTATGTGCTTTGAGGATTGAATATTTTTTCTTCTTGTTGTTATTGGTAGGTGCCATCAACTCAGTTCCGACTAATAGTGACCCCATGAAGAACAGAATGAAACACTGCCAGGTCCTGTGCCATCCTCACAATCATTGCTATGTTTGAGCCTATTGTTGCAATCACTATGTCAGTCCATCTCCTTGAGGTTCTTCCTGTTTTTCGCTGACCCTTTACTTTACCAAGCATGATATCCTTCTCCATAGACTGGTCCCTCCTGATAACATGTTCAAAGTAGGTGAGGCCAAGTCTTACTACCCTCAATTCTAAGGCACATTCTGACTGTACTTCCAAGACAGATTTGTTTGTTCTTATGGCAATTCATGGTATATTCAATATTCTTAGCTAACATCATAATTCAAATGTATCAATTCTTCTTCGGCCTTCCTTGTTTTTCCTCTTATTCATCCTTAATTCTCCTCCAAAGCCTTGCACAATGTCTAGTATATAGTGGTAAACATGTGACTTATTTTTAATGCAGAATGAACTAGTTGGCCTTGAGGCAACAGAAAAATTGTATCTTGTAATGGGATAGAAGAAGAACATATTAAAAGAAAACTCCTTGTGGAAAAAAAAAGTGTGTCTTGGAGGTGTGATGTCATGAAATAAGCTCTGGGCTGTATGTGAAGCAAGAGGCTTGGACTCAGGTCCCAGCCTGGCCACTAACTGAGTGACCATGGACAAACCAGCTGACCTCTCAGTGTCTCCAGATCATCTGTAAAATTATGGTGTTAGAGGAGCTGACCTCTGCAGGCCTCTCACAACCTACAATCCTCTTCTAGAGAGATGAGGCCACAATTTAAAACAATACAGGGCCACCCATTAGTGATATATCTTCAGTTTCATGTCACTTAATTGCTTCATTTTATTTTAGTAGGAGAGATGAAGGTGAGCCTCCTGAGATGAGGTGAACCACCAGTAGGTGTGAAAAGTGTCCACCATTGTCCTCCCAGGGGCAAGTGGGCAGCCAATTGTGATTCCAAACATGAATATTTCAGTGACCACGAAGATGCATAGAGAACAGAACCTAGAGAGGCCCGCCATAAGTAGAGTACTTGTCCCACTGAAGCATGATCAAATATAATCAAATTTCTTTCTTTCTTTTTTAATATTCTGCCTGGAAAAAAAAAAAAAAAAAAAACCCTAGGCAGCACTGACTACAAGTTTGCAGCTATTGGCGTAGGACCATTGAAGCAACACAGATTGTCTCAGAAATGGAGCAAGAATTCTTTCTCAAGGGTAGAAAAAGGAAAGTTTTCCAACCTTGGTTGATTCCCTAACACTAGGAAGAATAGTGACTGTCAGCTCCACTAGGGGGCGAGATGCCCAGATCCTTTCTGGTTAGGCTGTGGCAATCTCCTTGAAAGGTCAAGGTTGGTTTGGAGGAACAGGAATCACCTGGCTTAGATAGGAACTATGGAGAAAGACGCTGCTACACTATGGACAAGCAATTCCATCTGCACAGTCCTGGACAGTCTTGTCATATGGCAGAGGACAGGAAGAGACACAGTGAAGTGTGAGGCAGTAGGGCTCTGCCTAACACAGGAAGTCCTTTCTGGACTCCATGAGCACTCAAATTTCTTGAAACAACCAAGAGAGGAAGAGAACCCAAGTGAGCCACAAATGCAGCCACATGGGCCTCCTTGCTGTCTCTCAAACACAAGATGTCCTAGAGCTTTAGGGCACTTACTCTGTTATTTCTTTCTTTGGGGCATTTACTCTGTTATTTCTTTCTTCAATGTGGAATGCCCTCCTCCTCCATTCCACTTGCTAATCCCTTCCTCTCACTCAAGACTTTGTTTAAATCATACCTTCAGAACACGGCCCACCATCACCACACTACTAAATACTTCAACCTGCCTGCTCCCCTCTGTCCTTGCTCCTGCTCTGCCTTACCCAGATCTATGTTTTCTTTTTTACATAGAATTTACCGCTTTCCAATAGGGTCATTATGAGTTGGAATCAACTTGATGCCAGTGGGTTTTAACATAACATATACTTTAATGACATTTTGTTCAATGTGTCTTCCCCAGAATGTATGTTCCCTGAGAGTGGGAACTTTTCTGTTGCTCACCTATATATCCTGAGCACCTAGAACAGTGACTGGTACAAAGTAGGCCCTCAGTCAAGATTTCTTGAATGAATGACTGAATGGATGGGCTTATTAGGAACTTCCATTGCTTTTAATTTACTCGGGAAAAATAAAAGTGATTCAACAGCCATTACTGGCCAAGGCTGAGGAGTTAGTCATGAAGAATACTTAAGTGCCAGGTAAATCCACAGTGCCCTAGAGACTTTCAGAACTGAATAGTGGGAGAAAAAGAAGGCTAACATTCACGTAGCCACATTGCGTTAAGTGTTTTTTTCAGGAAAACCCTTTTAATTCAGGATTATCATTTTCTCTATTGCACAGATTAGACAATTAAAACTCAGGAGAGTTTAATGAGTCCTTGGGTGGTGCAAACCGTTACCGCTCTTGGCTGCAAGCCTAAAGGTTGGAGGTTTGAGTTAACCCAGAGGCACCTCAGAAGAAAGACCTGATGATCTACTTCTGAAAAATCAGCCATTAAAAATCTTATGTAGCACAGTTCTACTCTGACACACATGGGGTCATCATGAGTCAGAATTAAGTCAATGGCAACTGCTTGGTTTTATTCTTATTATTATTGTTAACTTACTTAATTGTCACATCAGCCATGAAGTAGATACCAAAAAAAAAAAAAAAAAACCCATTGCCGTTGAGTCAATTTCTGTTAAAACCCATTGGCATGAAGTCAATTCTGACTCATAGTGACCCTATAGAACTGCCCATAGAGTTTCTGAAGACCACCTGGTGGATTTGAACTGCAGACCTTTTGGTTAGCAGCTGTAGCTTTTTACCACTACGCCACCAGGTTTTCTGTGAAGTATATAGTATCCATTAACCGATGAGGAAACTGAGACTCAAAGGGGTCAAATGACTTTCGGCTGCTCCCATAGACATGCATTTACTCTTTCTACTACACACCAGACAGCCTCTAACCATTCTAACAAGATCCTCATTGAGTCTTCCTTTGGAACGTATCAATATGGGTATTATGAGAAAAATTTTAGAAAAAGGTTTCCAACATTTTTATTTTTCATGTTGTCAGCTTTTGTTTGTCTTTACCTTTTACCTTTTATAACCTGATAATTCCTATTTCGTGTCCTGCTCTCTTTTTGCCATTCCCGTTTAGTGAGATCCACAGGGCAGTGGGGAACACAATGAGTGCAGCAAGGAGTATGAAAAGGGTAAGTCATCTCTAACAGTTCATTTTTACAAAAGCAGAGGGTTGATTCTAGCAGCTCTTCCTTTGGTGGGGAATGTATAGCAATGAAGCAGATCAAATAAAAGGGAACTCTGCTTCCTTCCTCTACCATGAAGACGGTCTGCCTCCCCTTTCACCACACACACACAAAAAAAATTCCAAAAATAAAACATCAAACTGATTGCCAGCAAGTATATTCCAGCTCATGGTGACCCCACATGTTGCAGAGCAGAACTGCTCCATAAGGTTTTCAAAGCTTGACCTTTCTGAAGTTGATCACCAAGCCTTTCTTCAAGGTACCTCTTGGTGGTTTCAAATCACCAGACCTTCAGTTAGTAGCCCAGTGCTTAACCTTCTGCAACACCCAAGTACTCATCATTTCACCACAGGGGTTAATAATTACCCAGCCTCATCTCAGACTCTGAGCCGAGCCAACCCTACAGTATACATGCCTTGGTAAGTGTGATCAGTTTGTCCAAAACCAAAACCAAACCCAGGGCCATCGAGTCAATTCCGATCCATAACGACCCTATAGGACAGAGGAGAACTGCCCACATAGAGTTTCCAAGGGGCGCCTGGCGGATTCGAACTGCTGACCCTTTGGTTAACAGCTGTAGCACTTAACCACTATGACAGGGTTTCCTCAGTTTTGCGTTTTGTCCAGCTTCTCTAAATAGTGGCTTTGGTTATTCTGTGGCCAGAGTGCTCAAAATGACTAGACGGATCAGAAGAAGTACAGGGTGGGGCCTCTGGCAACCAGACCAGTGCATCTCAAACCGTATGTGCAAAGGGCAACTTTGAGTTTCTCAAATTGCCAAAGATCAAAATTTGTAAAACATATCCTAAATAAATTGATAAAAAAAAGAAAGAAAAAGATAAGCAAAATAATTTTTTTTTAAAAAAAAAATTTTGTTATTATTAGATTCAATAGACATAAAATTGCTCTGTCAGGTTGCCGTGCTAAAATCGTGCTCTTAATTTCTGTACGTATTCTGTTGCGGACTAGTGACACGCTTTGAGTAGTGGTGCCCTGACCTGGCTTGGTAACGCCCTGAGAACTGTCCTGGGTGGCAGTGGAGGGAGGGACTATGAAACAGTTCCACCCAAACAGCAAATACAGAATCCAGCATGACAGGAGCACTAAAGGGGTCACCTCACTCCAGTGACATCAACAGGGAAGAAGAGCCCATCAGTGCAAAGCAATATGTTATTGATATTAGGCGCCACTGAATCAATTTTTGACTCATAGTGACGCCATGTGACAGAGTAGAAGCAATATACAAGTAAGCACAAAGAGAGGAAAAAGAAAGGATGAGAATGGTGGGAGCACTGAAGTATCAGGTCACTATTTTAGCATTCAATCAGCTGACTAATTATATTGATCTATACTTTTTTTTTTTATATACGTTTAACATTCAAATGAACATGGTTATATATGAGCTCAGCAGACTGTGAGCTCAATGGGAGTAGAAATGTCATTTTTTCCTCCATATTCCCAACAACTGGCATAAGGACAGGGTACTTGTTATAGGTCTTTGAATATGTAACTCTAGTTTAGCCCACCCTGGTTTGAAAAGGAAACCCTGGTGGCATAGTGATTAAGAGCTACAGCTGCTAACCAAAAGGTTGGCAGTTTGAATTACCATGGTTTCTTGGAAAATCTATGGGGCAGTTATATTCTGTCCTACAGGGTTACTATGAGTCAGAATCAACTGGACGGCAATAGGTTTTCGTTTTTGGTTTGAATAGGCATGTAGCAGAGTGAGACACCCGTTTTGTAGAGAGCATTCTTCAAATTGTCTTGATGCACTATCCAGTATTACAAAACAAACAAACAAACAAAAAGTTGCCATCAAGTCAATGCCCACTCATAGTAACCCTATAGGACAGAGTAGAACTTCCCCACAGGGATTGCAAGACTGTAGTCTTTACAGAAGCCGACTGCCACAACTTTCTCCCTTGGAGTGGCTGGTGGGTTCTAACCACCAACATTTTTGGTTAGTAGCCAAGTGCTCAACCATTGAGTCACCAGGGCTCTTTCAGTATCATCATGTGGCCATCTCTAAAAATACTTCAGGGTGCCTGTTATGTCTGGTAGCCCCTAGTGAATTTGTCTTAGGAATTTCTTTTCCACCATAGTTGCTGGTGCTCTCAGCATTTAGATCAACGACCTGCTGCCAATGCCTTGTTCCCATTATTATTCCTCCTGCTGCCACCTCTAGCCATCACCATTGATTTTGCAATAACTCTCCAAGTGGCAGGAAAATGTTGTTTTCCCCAATAATTATAGCATTTGGGGGTCTTTAAGTTAGCATCTTACACTTTCCATTTTCTAGTCCTTTCTTCAAGAGAATGAAGAATATTTTTTCCTAAGGACTTGACCGATAGATATACGAGAGCTGCCAGCTAGGCACAGTCTTTATTAGCCAGAATCAATGTCCCAAAACAGAAGAGAGCACCTACATCTTTCAGCTCTCTCCTATCACTGGGTGGGTTAGCTGCCCCCTCTCAGCATCTGTATTAGTTTCCTAGGGCTGCCGTAATAAAGTACCACAAAGTGGTGGCTTATAAGAATGGAAATTTACTATTTCACAGTCCTTGAGGCTAGAAGTCTATTTCAATATGTTGGTTGGCCACACTCCCTCCAAAGTCTCTAGGGAAAGATACTTTCTTGCCTTGTCCGGTTTCTGGTAGTCTCAGGCATCCCTTGGCTTATAGACGCACCTTCTTTGGTCATCTATTCCTCTGCTTCTCTGTGTTCCTTCCCCTTTTTTCATAAGGACACCACTCATATTGGATTAGGACCTCCTGTTGACTGATAGCATCTTCAAAGACCCTATTTCTATACAAGTCACCTTCATAGGTGCAAGGGGCTAAGACTTCCACATATGATTTTGTAGGACACAATTCAATCCATAATAGCATCCTATAAAGAAAGGTTCAGCAGCCTTGCCTCCCACGCTTCTTAGGGAATTTTATTCCTTGTGTTCCAGAAGCCTGGCTATTATCTTCGCCTTAGTTTCTTAGTGCTGCTGTAACAGAAATACCACAAGTGGGTGGCTTAAATAAACAAATTCATTTTCTCATAGTTTAGGAGACTAGAAGTCCAAATTCAGGGTGCTGACTCTAGGGGAAGACTTTCTTTCTCTGTTGTCTCTGGGGGAAGGTCCTTGTCTATTTTCAACTTCTGTTCCTCAGTTCCTTGGCAATCTTTATGTAGCAGGTATCTTCCCCTTCTTTTGTGCTTGCCACTCTGTGCCTAATCTGCTCTTTTTATATCTCAGAGGTGATTGGCTTAAAACACACCCTACACTGGCATGCCCTCATTAACATAACAGAGAAAACCCCATTCCCAAGTGGGATTAAATCCACAAGTATAGGGGTTAGAGTTTACAACACGTATTGGGGGGAACACGATTCAATCCATAACAATCTCCAAATTCTTTCAATCATTTGTTTGGACAAACCTGAGGCTTTCTCTACAAGAAAACACCTGCATGACCTGTCCAGATATCTAGGCAAGACTTTTCAGGATGAGTAACACAAGAAAACTACCTGAATACAGTTAGCTAAGACAATTGATATCCATGTGACAAACAGACCTTCTCAAAAACACTGTCTTCAGTGTAATCACCATGCCAGGTATGTGTATTGTCTATTCATTTGAAAACTCTCTTTCTGAAGAGCTGTGCTAAGTAACGGCCAAGTGTTAACTATTTGATGAATGATCAGGAAGTCACATCTTGAACTTGTTGAACTACAAGGTAGAAAAAACTGCATTTAAGGAAGTTCTAGGGAAGTAGTTCTCAACTGGGAGCAATTTTGCTACCTTCCCTGGGAGATTCAGCAATGTCTGGAGCTTTTTTGGATTGTCATGATTGAGGTGGGGGTGGAGGGTGCTAATGGCATCTGGTTATTGTTGTGTGCCGTGCAGTTCATTCTGATTCATAACGATCTAATACAACAGAGTAGAACTGCCCCACAGGATTTCCTAGGCTGTAATCTTTACGGGAGCAGATCATCAGATCTTTTCTTCCTCGGAGCCACTGGCGGGTTCAAAGCACCAACCTTTTCATTAGCAGCTGGGCAGTTAACCATTGCACCACCAGGGCTATTTAAGAAGTCACAAATGTTGCTAAAAATCCTTCAGTGCTCAGGACAGCTCCTCACAACAAAGAATCAGCCAGTCTGCAGTGTCAATAGGGCTGAATTTGTGGAGCCCTGCTCTGGGGCCCATACTATTAATGAGAAAATAATTAATAATTATGATTTAGATTGGCTTGATACATTTATTTGTCAGCATAGGTACCTGAGTTTTTCCCAGAGACAAATATGAAGTTATAAGATTTGTTTTGGTAAGTGGAAAAATAGCACTAATTTTGGAAATAAACTCTTGAGACAATGGACTTCTCTCTTAGAACAAACATGTAATTGTCAGATCTTCCTGGACACAGATCTCTCTTTGGCAATCATTGTCTGAGTGGCAACCACTGCATTCCTCTTCCTCCTCATTTGCCTCCCAGCAATGCTTTAGTGTTTGCTGTGATCCTGGAGGGGAAAAAAAATCACAGTTCTCACATTCTGAGACCTTTTTAGGTCTCTTCCTCCTCCCAATACCTGTTGTTGCTGTTAAGTGCCCATTGAGTTGGTTCCAACCCATAGCAGCCTTATGCACCACAGAATGAAACACTGCCCAGTCCTGCGCCATGCTCACAATTTTTATGCTTGAGCCCATTGTTGTACCCACTATGTCAATCCATCTTGTTGAGGGTCTTCCTCTTTTCTGCTGACCCTATGCTTTACCAAGTATGATGTCCTTCTACAGGGACTGATCCCTCCTGACAACATTTCCAAAGTATGTAATTTGTAGTCTCTCCATCCTTGCTTCTAAGGAGCGTTATGGTTGTACTTCTTCCAAGACAGATTTGTTTGTTCATTTTGCAGTCCATGGTATATTCAATATTCTTCGCCAACCTCACAATACAAAGGCATCAATTCTTCTTCGGTCTTCCTTATTCATTGTCCAGCTTTCACATGCATAGGAGGCGATTGAAAATACCATGGTTTGGATCAGGTGCATCTTAGTCTTCAAGGTGACATCTTTGCTTTTCAACACTTCAAAGAGGTCTTTTGCAGCAGATTTGCCCAATGCAATGTGTCTTTCGATTTCTCGACTGTGTCTCTTCTGCCTCCCAAAACCTAACCCCCAAAACAATCCAAACCAGTTGCGGTTGAGTGGATTCCAACTCATAGCGATCCCACAGAGGGCTCCCCAAACATCAATGTGTGAGTGAAACCCCTGGAGCAGTGATCTTGTTAAAATGCAGATTCCGGTTCAGTAGGTCTGGGGTGTGCCCCAAGGTTCAGCATTTCTAATGAGCTCCCAGACTATGTCAGTTCTGCTGGACAAGGTCCACTCCTTCAGTAGTTAAGTTCTAGAGCTCTGCCCATGTTCCTGTTGATGGTCCTATTTCCACCTTGCATATATTATTGAGATGCATGGCTTATTTCCTTGAAGAACCTAGGAAGACCCCCCTCCATGGAGTAGAAAAAAAAAAAGGTATGCATTTTAGAATCTAAAAACACATGTTTTATCCTGGATCTTCCTTATAAAGTTTTTTTTGACCTTGGACGAACTAATCAGTCTTTTAGATAGCAGTTTTCTCATCTTACTATGGATATAATAATTATTTCACACTATTGTCAGCAAGGATTAAGTGAGATTATGCCGCTACAAATCCTCAATCTTTTAACCAAAATGCTTGGAGCCAGATATATTACAGAATCCAGAATATTTTTAGATTTAAAGAAAAGTAATATAGTGCGTATGCAATATATTATGTAA
The DNA here is from genome assembly GCF_030014295.1 of Loxodonta africana. Lineage (NCBI taxonomy): Eukaryota > Metazoa > Chordata > Mammalia > Proboscidea > Elephantidae > Loxodonta > Loxodonta africana. The sequence goes on along the minus strand of NC_087353.1, from coordinate 23,089,856 downwards.
CAGCCCCAGAGGGGTCTGGGACTGCAGCCCATAATCATATTAATATTCACGCAGCAAAATATATGAATACTATTGCCAGCGGGATAAGTAGGGACTATAATAGCTAAAGTTCACATCAGGTTTTACTGCCAAATGTGTTCAGGTCAGGTATGAGTTACAAAAAAAGCTTTCAGTTTTCAGACTTTTTGTATTTTGAAACTATGGATGGAGGGCCTATGAACCTGTACCTGGCCTATGAGAGCATTAATCTTTCTGTTGAAAGAGCATGACTTTCTTTCCTCCTATGTGTTGCAGGCTATCACAGCAAAGCCTCTGCGACTGGGGATAAAAAAAGGCATGGAGCAATACCAAACCTGCGGTGTCAGATAACAAAATCAAGAGAAAAGCCTATGAATTAGGGCCAAGTAGGAGTCAAGGTCAAATCACCTAGAATAACTCCATATTGAATTCTGTCAGAACTCTTTAAACTACGCTCGTAGGCACACACACATACACACACACACACACGCACATAAACACACACACACTCAATCTCTCTAAAGCCATCAGGATGTGGAAAAAAAAGAAGAAATCAGAACGTGGGGCATGTCTAAATTCTTGAAGTTGGGGTCTAGTGGCAGGTGGAGGCAGGACGCCAAATTACTTCTGAGAAAAATACACTCTAACCCCTCTTTAAAAAAAAAAATTTTTTTTTTTCCCTCCTTAGCTCATAAAATTTGGTGAGAATTTCCCCATGGAGGGAATTCTATTACATCTCTTGAAAATGTAATTATAAAAATGGGCCCTAGACAGAAGAACAAGTCATTTCATACCTCATAATTTACATGGACAATTAGATGTTTGCAGGTGATGTTATAATTATAGCTCTTGGTGAAAAATTTGGGTATGAAACTTTTGCATAGCATAAAAAAATCTAAAGAAGGTAGAAACACCTGTCAATCCATTCTCTTATTTCTCTCAGGACATGGTAAGCATAATCATAGCCAATTTGAAGTGTAGGCCGAGTATGGGACCACCTACCTTCCAGTGGTTTCAGCAAGAAGACTTGCAGAAAAGAAGGAAAGGCCTTTTATAGGCCTGGAACAGTTGGCTGAAGAGTCAAGAACTGACATAATGAGTAGCACGTTCTCACTTGGGATAAAATATTCTACAAGAAAATAAGAGTCCAAGATATTTGACAAATTACTTTTGAGATTATTGTAGAAGAGGTAATTTGATGTAGTGGTTATAAGCTTGGTCTCCGGAGCAGCTTGCCTGGGTTTGATGCTTAACTCCACTGCTTGCTAATTATGTGAACTTTGGCCAGCTGTCATGGATTGAATTATGTCCCCCAAAAATGCGAGTTTCAGTTTGGCTGGGCCATGATTCCCGGTATTGTGTGATTGTCCTCCATTTTGAAATTGTAATTTTATTTTAAAGAGGAATGGGGGGATAGTAACACCCTTACTATGATCCAACTTAAAGGGAGTTTCCCTGGGGTGTGGCCTGCACCACCTTTTATCTCTCAAGAGATAAAAAAGAAAGGGAAGCAAGCACAGAGTTGGGGACCTCATACCACCAAAAAAGTAGCACCCGGAGCAGAGCGCATCCTTTGGACCCAGGGTTCCTGTGCGGAGAAGCTTCTAGTGCAGGGGAAGACTGATGAGAAAGCTGACAGAGAAAGAAAGTCTTCCCCTGGAGCTAACACCCTGAATTTGGGCTTCTAGCCTACTTTGAGGAAATAAACTTCTTTTTGTGAGCCAGTCTGCTCACGTGTAAAGTAAGAATAATAAAAGGACCTATTTCATAGGGTTGGGAGAGTATTAAATTAGTTTATTTTCATAAAGTTCTGAGAAGAACAGGTAGTAATTATCTCAGTGTTCACTGCTATTATCTTATTAATCTAGCTCCTACTTCTAGACTGAATTTAATTGAAAGCCAGCTCCTGTTGACTGATATCCCCTTGAGCATGGAAGTTCTTCCAGAGAAGAGACAGAGAAAGAGAGGGAGACTGCCATGTGTTGGAGACTTACCCTTTCACTCTGCTCCAGACCTCTTAGGGTGGGGGTGGGGGTCCTAACAGGATGGAATTACCTACCAATCCCTAGGCTCTGTACTAGACTGGTCAGGCATTTATCTCTAAAGGTTGTTGTTGTATTGTTGTTGTTAGCCTTTTGAGTCAATTCCGACTCATAGCGACCCTAAAGGACAGAAAAGAACTGCCCCATAGGGTTTCCAGGGAGTGGCTGGTAGATTTGAACCACCGACCTTTTGGTTAGCCACCTGAGCTGTTAACCACTTCTCCACCTAGGTGCCTCTGGAAAGGTAGGCATTAGGTATTCTCATTTTATATATGAGGAAACTGATGCTTGGGGGAATTAAGTGATTTGTCGAAGTTCACATGAGAAGGAAGCGTGGAGCCATATTTGGAACCCACGTGCACACAATTTCAAATTCTAGATTCTTTCCACCAAATTCAGTCTCCAGAATTTCACACAAACTGTAAAATCTTCACCTAGAATGTTTGGAAACACAGAAAAAAAAGTCACCTTCTTCAGGAGAAGGGGGTTAGGGCAGGTGAGGACATTAACCACAGAAAAGCCAAACATAAAAAACAAGTAACGACAACAAAGAAACACACACACACACACACATCTATTGTCAGCGTCACCCCATTAAATAAAAAGTATTTCCAGAGCAAAAATGTGGAAAGGGTATAATATCAAAATAAAGCATGGACCTTTAAATTACAGAAATCCAGCTCTCTACAAATTTATTATTTTTTTTTTTTTGCAAACAGCTTCCTCTCCCTTTGGGAGCCACTAGGAGCCCTGGTGGCAGCAGTGCTTAAGAGTTCAGCTGCTAACCAAGAGGTCAGCAGTTCAAATCCACCAGCCCCTCCTTGGAAACCCTATGTTTAGTGTGTGAATCCCCTCCTGCAGAGCCACCTTCTGCAGATTCTACATTCAAGCCAGTGAACAGCGATCAGCAAGCCACCCTAGACAACCAGTTAGACTCCCTAAGACTCAGGATCCCTAAGGCTGAAGAAAGGAAAACGCACTTCCTTTCAACAGTTGAAAAATCCTGCCTATGGCCCAGGGCGGGTGTGCCTGGGGCCAGTGTGGTCTAGCAGGCTTCCTCTGGGCCTCCCGTCTAACGAGGAGTAGAAGTGTGCAGTTCTGCCCCTGTGCCCACGGTGGTGTCTCCTGCTCAGTGAAAACGCTTCACAAGTAACCTCTAGCCTGCTCTGGGGCTCGGGGTCAGAAACCAGAAATTCGACTGAGAACGAATGAGCTACCTCGAAGCAGAGTTCCACGTTGGAAAGAACCCTTCAAAATGTGGCCCACGATTTCTCTGCAGTAAAGAGACCCGCTCGGGATCCTTCTAAAATGGTCTCTGCAGCGAGGCGTCTGTTCTAGTTGTGCCTTCACTAAACCGAGTAAGTGCGTGATGCTTTGTGTTTCCTGTCAAGCGGATCAAAGGGTGTTTGTGTGTAGATTAATACATTTCAGTAGCAAACGCCCTGCATGTCTGCAAATATTAAATTAGAGGCGGAAGAGATGGGGCGAGGTGGCGAGGGAGGGCACGTCGCCGAGGTAATGGTCTTTCTGTGGCTGCTGCAGGCACTAGAGGAGCAGGGCCGAGGTGACTGTGGAGGCTTAATGAAGCCGATAGCATCTCTGACTCCAGGCTGGGAGATGACTCACCAGCTGGGGACTCATTAACACAGGGTCACCCAGGGACTGAGAGGTTGCTTTCAGAAAAGAGAGGCAGGCTCTTCCAGGACCCTTCTTGCATGTCAATAACTCTCTTTTAACAAGGAAAAAAGGAACTTTAAAGGCTGTATCTACAAGGCCATGAGTTTACATTCGTGGAAGGAAAGATTTATCGCAGCTAATGAGGAACTGGAAACCCTGGCGGCATAGTGGTTAAGTGCTACAGCTGCTAACCAAGAGGTTGGCAGTTCAAATCCGCCGGGCGCTCCTTGGAAATTCTATGGGGCGGTTCTACCCTGTCCTATAGGGTCGCTGTGAGTCGGAATCGACTTGACGGCAGTGGGTTAAGGAGGAACTGTTTTAGTAATTTCCAATAAGATCTGGAGAACTTAAAAATTCTGAAGCGTAAGTTCACAGTTGCAGTTCTTTTGCGTCACTCAGTTTTTCTTCTGAAATGCTGACTGGCTGTACCCCAGGTATATACACAATTCTGTACCTACTCACATGAGATCCGAACATCAACACGCAAGCCTTCAAGCTCTGGCTGTGCAGAATCACAGCTCACGTTCCTAACATCGAATGGTCTATTTGCATTTATTTAAAAAAAAATTGTATTTGAATTGGAAAATCAGAAAATCCTGTTAATAATAAAAGACAAAACTCTGCCAGAGGTCTTCTTTAGGGGATGAACATGGCATGTGCGGATCGGCTTCTGCAGTATGGCCCCTCTACCTCTAACCATGTTGCTGTTGTCAGCTGCTGCGGAGTCAGCTCCGGACTCAAGGTGGCCCTGTGCACGACAAAACAAAATGCTGCCCAGCCCTGCCCCATCCCCGTGATCTGTTGTGGATCTGACCATTGTGATCCATAGGGTTTTCACTGGCTGATTTTTGAAGGTAGATTGCCAGGCCTTTCTTCCTAGTCTGCCTTAGTCTGAAGCGCAGCTGAAACCTGTTGAGCATCACAGTAACAGTCAAGCTTCCACTGACAGATGGGTGGTGGCTGCACACGGGGTGTATGGGCTGGGACTCGAACTTAGGTCTCCCTCATGGAAGTTCAGAATTCTGCCCCTGAACCACCACTGCCCCCGTATCTCTAACCTTACTCCCATCTATATTTCCATTGGTACTTTATAAAATGCAAAAATATCATCATCTTAGGTCTTACTTCAGGAGCTTCAGGTTTTCTGGGGAATCATTCACAAACAGAGCAGCTATACATATGCACACGTACATACATACAGATGTCACACATGGCCTAGTAATCTGGTGCCTGCGTAAATCCCTACAGCTGAGTGTCATTCTCACAGCATCCCACCCTTTAATGGTAACGTTGGACTCCAGTCAAGCACAACTACTTAATTGCTGTTGTCCCAAACTGCCATGTTATTTCACACCTCTTTGCTTTTCCTGAAGCTGAAATACAACCCCTTTCTTCGATATCTCTCTTTTCAGCTTTCAAGACTCAATTCCTCTTTCTTAAGTCCCCACTCCTTTTCTAGAAGAATTGCTATCTTCTTTGTCCCTATTGAGTTCTGTCTCCCATCATAGATTCTACCAAACCACATTGCACATGTTTACATGTCTGTTGTTCTACTATGTTCTAGCTGTAGTATGATCATAACAAGTTACTTCACCTTTCTTTGACTCATTTTCTTTATCTATAAAACAAGGATAGGAATACTTACCTAAAGGGACTGTGCTCAGGATTAAAAGAGTTGAAATGATTAAATCCCTTAGAATAGCACATGGCAGAGTGACTGTCATACAGCTGGTTCTCAGTGTATGTATGATTGAAGATTTAAATAAACCAAGAAATACTCGTTACTTTTGCCAGCCCACATATCTCAACTTCTGCAGATGTTTTGTTTTCATCGTCTGAGAACTTAACAGAAGAACACTTGGATTACCCCAACTGTTCAAGAGTGATAGTCTCAATGCTGACATTAACATGTTGTGAGGTCTTGGGTAAAATCCCACCACTACTCCGGGTCTTGGTTTCCCACTCCACAAATAGAGGAGATGGACCTTAGGTGATGAGGTAAGCTCTTTCCATCTCTGACTTTTTGTGATTTTATGTATATAGCAAATTGTCTTAGTTACCTAGTGCTGCTGTAACAAAAACTACCACAAGTGGAAGGCTTTAAAGAAGAGAAATTTGTTGCCTTATGGTTTTGTAGACTCGGATCTAAATCAGGGCATCGGCTCCAGCGCAAGGAGGGGAGGGCCTTCTTGTTGGTAGCTCTGGGAGTTCCTCGGTATTCCTTGGCTTCCTTGGCATCTATCTTCCTTCATGGGTGTGTCCGTGTCTATTCTGCTCTTCTTACAAGGCACCACTTAGGTTTAGGACCCACCTTATTCTGACATGACCTCACTAACATAACAGCAACAACAAAAACTCTATTTCCAAACAGGGTCTAAGGAATCTAATCATTTCAGCACTTTTAATCCTGAGCACAGTCCCTTGAGGTAAGTAAGTATTGCTATCCTTGTTTTATAGATAAAGAAAATGAGACAAAGAATGGTGAAGTAACTTGTTATGATCATACTACAGCTAGAACATAGTAGAACAACAGATATGTAAACATGTGCGATGTGGTTTGGTAGAATCTATGATGGGAAACGGAATTCAATATGGACAAAAAAGATAGCAATTCTTCTATATACCTATGAGATGTGTTCATTTTACTGTATGCAAGTTGTATCCCAATTAAAAACTAATCAATCAATACCACCAAACAGATTTCATTTACAAGGGTGGGGACTTCAACATATATCTTGGGGGGAAGGGAAGGGGGCACAATTCAATCCATAAGGCAAATGCACACACAAAAAGTAATTTAGAAAATTCCTTTCTCCCTTGTACATTTGCACCAAGGGCCTCCCGTTTGTATATCTGGGTCATTATTTCACTCATGCAATCCTTGTAGGCCATGGGTCATCTGTTTGGAAATGACATCCATTTTTCGTCTCACCAAACACTTACCTCTACTTATTCCTAGGCATTTATTTTGCTGTAAAGTTTTAAAGTTCATTTAAAAATAATTTCAAAATACCATCAGAATATAGAGGTCAGAATAGTAATTACCTTAAGGTTATGAGTATTGACTAGGAAGAGATATGAAGGAACACCCAGGAAATTGGAAATGTTCTACATCTGATTGGGTGGTAGTTACAAGGTACATAATCATACATAAAATTCGTCAAACTGTGTACCTATGAGATATGTTCATTTTACTATACGCAAGTTGTATCCCAGTTAAAAACTAATCAATCAATACCACCGAATAGATTGTATTTGGTGACAGTCACTGTATTACAGTACTGGTTTATTACTTCTTCTCTGAGAAGCTGACCCTGTATTATTTTGAATTGTGAATTTTCAGGACCTGTGATCCAGAAAGGGAGGGAGTAGGAAAGAGACTAATGAGTTAAGTCTACTCCAGTACTCTTTCTAGGCACATATTATCTCTAAAAAGTGTGGGGAAAGAATTTCTAAATGAGCCAGGAAAGAGCTATTGGCTTTGGATCTGACATGCCTCAATATCCAGAAATACTGGAGAGATTAGATCTTCAAGAAGGGAAGGGGAATATAGGTCATGAGAGGAGGCTGTTAGAGAGATGTAAAGAGATCCATTTCTCCTCTGGAAGGAGTTTCCATGGAGATGAAATTCCACTGAAGTTTGGGCTTGTCTTCCTGCTCAGCATATTTCTTACCACAGCAGTTACAATGCACTCAGCCGTTGGTACAGTCTCCCTCTCCTCTTTTAGTCCCTTAAATGGGAAAAAAACATAGGCAAAAATATGTGTCTACTAATTAGCCTTACCATGGCACAGTGGTTATGAGCTAGGCTGCTAACCAAAAGGTTAGCAATTTGAATCCACCAGCTGCCACTTGGAAACCCTATGGGACAGTTCTACTCTGTCCTGTAGGGTAACTATGAGTTGGAATCGACTAGACGGAGGTGGGTTGTATGTCTGACTAGGCAGCACTCTGAAATATTAATACATCGTCTACTGTTTTTCTAAGTACTTAAGCTTGGTTGTCGTTGTCCAACATGTTCACCTTCCTGAGAGGACATGAGAACTTCTTACAGAGGGTTGCCTCTGACATGCAGATAGAATTGAGGGGCATCTATATGGTGGGATGCTCTTAGAGTTCGCTGTAAAGAAGCTGCTGTTCCACCCAAAAGAGCAAAGGCAGAAGGCTTGCTGCCCCTTGACAGAAGGAGGGTATCTTAGTTTCCTAGGGCTGTGGTATGCAACAAAGTACCACCAACTGGGTGGCTTAAAACAACAGAAATTTATTCTCTCACAGTCCTGGAGGCTAGAAATTCCAATTCAGGGTGCACTTCCTGAAGGTTCTAGAAGAAAATCTTTCCTTGCCTCTTTTCAGCTTCTGGTGGCCCCAGAAATCCTTGGCTTGTTTCAGCATAACTCCTATCTCTTTTTCCATCTTCTTGTGGCCTTCTTCTCTCTGTGTGCCTCTCTGTGTTGTCCTCTTTCTACAAAGACACCAGTCATTAGATGTAGAGCCCCCCCCAAATACAGTATGTTATCTGGAGATTCTTAACCAACTACATGTGCACAACCTCTATTCCCAAATAAGGTCACATTCACAGCTGTCAGAAGTTACAAAAAAAACCAAACCCATTGCCATCCAGTTGATTCCGACTCATAACGACCTAGTAGGACAGAGTAGTACCGTCCCATAGGATTTCCAAGGAGTGGCTCATGGATTTGAGCTGTCAGTCTTCTGGTTAGCAGCCTAATGCTTAAGCATGATTTAGTCCTTGAATATATCTTTTTGGGTGACACTATTTGTCTTAATTACCTAGTGCTACTGTAACACAAATACCACAAGTGGGTGGCTTTAAAGAACAAAAATTTATTTTCTCACAGTTGTGGAGGCTAAATTCCAAACCAGGGCCTCAGCCATGCTGATTCCTGCCTTTTCAGCAACCTCAGGCACTCCTTGCTTCCTGGGAGATACTCACATGGGATCTGTCTTCCCCTTGTGTACTTGTCTCTGTGTCTAATCTGCTCTTTTTATAACTCAGAAGCTATCAGATTTAGAATCCACTCTACTTGGGTATGATCTAATTAACATAACAGAAAATCCTGTTTCTAAACAGGATAACATCCACAGGAACAGGGGTTAGGATTCCAACACATATTTTTGGCGGGGCAGAAAGAAACACCATTCAATATGTAACATTATTTACCTGTTGCAGAGGTTGTAATGTAGAGGAAATAAAAACTCACCCTTCTTCACCTTGAGATAATGGTGGGAAGGAGACAGGGAGAGAGAATAAAGAGCACATCAGACTACAATGGCCCAGATTTTACCCTCTATGTTTTTTTTTTAGAGATACATGAAATGAAATGAAAGTGACAGCCAGAGGGATTTCTTGCACTCACTCCTCTTTGAGAGTTCTGGAAACTATCACCAACCTAGGCAGAGTCACATCAGCTTTAAGGGGCAGCATAGTCAAAGAAAGGGAATTTCTGAGATTTTTCTTTCTAAGCCCCCTTCAAATCTTGAGCAAAATCAACTGCAGATTTGAGCAGACCACCAGCATGGCAAGTAGTGACCAGGATAGGTGATATCACCCAGGGACAGAGGAGATACAGAATAGTAGGCTCAAGAAGCTGGCTCTTCCCTTCAGCAAACACAGACACAACCTTAGAGAGGAGCTGGAGAGAGGAAGGGGAGATGGACAAAAGACAAAGAAAACAGCATCTTTGTCAATAGAAAATGATCCCTACTTAAAGGAACAATTGAAAATACAGCAACAGACTAAACTTTAATCAGATTGGACTGTACGTTAAGTCTTCCACTTTAACCAAGGGGTGGAAACTTGGAAATAAAAACAGGTTAGTTACTGACAAAATGAAAAAGCTATGTCTTCTCTGCAGTTGTAGGACATAATGTGGTATTTATTTCTTGTCTTCCTATATATATGTCCTAGGATGGCAGTGGGAAATGAAAAGAGTACCAGGCTATAATGAAGTTAAAGCCCTGATTCTTCTATTCACTAGCTAGGTGCCCTGGGGTCAGTTATTTCTTTGAATTGGCCTCAGTTTCCTTACCACCTGAATGTAGATGTTAATGGCTGATCTTTAGCTACTATCTGATGTCATCATAGGGAGCTCTGGTGGAGTAGTGGTTAAGAGCTCAGCTGATAAGAGGTCAGCAGTTGGAATCCACCAACCACTCCCTGGAAACCCTAGTGGGGAGTTCTACTCTGTCTCCTAGGGTAACTATGAGATGGCAATGGGCTAGGGTTTTTTTTTTTTTTTTGGCCTGTCATTCTCCCCTCTTCACTGGCTCCAGCCACACCACCTCCCACCCCTGCTCTCTACCTCCGGCCTTTCACACTTGCAGAAGCCCTGGTGGCACAAACCACTAAGCACTTGGCTGCAAACCAAAAGGTTGGTAGTTTCAACTCACCCAGTGGCTCCATGGGAGAAAGACCTGTCCATCTATCTTAAGGACTGCAGCCAAGAAAACTCTGTAGGGTAGCTCTACTTTGTCACATGGGATCACTATGTGGCCGAGTTAACTCAAGGGCACCCAACAAGAATTTCCTCTACCTATCCCTGCTCTCCACCCAGAGAGTCACGTGATTCACACCTGTACTTCATTCAGCTTCTGTTAAAAGGTCACGTCCTCAGAGAACAGAGGCTGGAATGTTGAATGAATAAATAATGGATGAAGGGTTGAATGAAAGATACCTCTTTCACAAGGTAGGCATAAGAATCAAATGAGACTATGCATACCAAAACAAACCCATTGCCATCTGCTGTGCTAAAAACAGTGCCAAGGAGCCCTGGTGGTACAGTGGTTAAGTGATATGGCTGCTAACCAAAAGGTCAGCAGTTCGAATCCACCAGCCACTCCCTGGAAACCCTATGGGGCAGTTATACTCTGTCCTATAGGTTCACCATGGATCGGAATCGACTCAATGGCAACAGGTTTGGTTTTTGGTTTAGCATGGAACAAGCCCTCAATAAATGTATTATTTGCTGAAATACACCCTGTCCTTGGCTATACCAACAGCCTTATCACCTAGCCAGGAGTCTCTCTTCTCTGTGTCCCACTGTACCCTACACTACTTCTATTATGGGTTCTCTCACACACTTGGGAGTTTATTTGCTTCCATGAATATCTCTCCCACAAGACCAAAGCTGTTTTTGGGCAATGACCAGGGCACAGATGTAGGCTTTGGGGGACCTTACATAAGACTTTACAATTTGAGGGACTGTCTTTACCGATATGTATTTTACAAAAACATATGAGCATGTGAATACATTGCTAGGTCCTCCCCAGGCCTTGGAAGGGGCCAGTGTGGTAAGATGCCCTGAAACTTAAGCCTCATTAGCCTGCCAGTAAATCCTCTTCTGGCCTGAACTGCATCTAATTCCTCCCTGGCATCTGGCTCACAGTTCTCATTGAGAACCCGTTCAGCTAGTGTGGGAGAGATTAATGATGCAGCCCCAAACAGAGATACCAGCATTTCTTAACCTTTGGTTTAAAAGATGATTTTATCCCTTCTATGTGGATGACAAGAGCTCTTTTTTTCCCTCCAGGGCCTGATCTCACTTGCTATTTTTGCCTGAGTCCCTGAAGTGGGACTTGGAGGGATTTATAGGCTGTGATTACTGGGTCTAAACACACAGAAGCTAGTGAATTTGGTCATCTGCTATTTGCAAGCAGATTAGAAAAATCCCCTGAGGAACTCGTGTTTTCCTTTCAATGTTAAATCACAAAAGAGCTAGAGAAATAGAGCTAAAATGCAAATTTAAGGCACATTTTTTTAAGTATAGGAGGATTTAAGGTCTTTGGGAGCCAAAAGCTTTCTCTCTGTAGAGAATCCAAGTCATTAGGTTGTCCTGGTATTTCCTGGGGTTTTAGAATACAATGGTTATGGGCTTTTTCCGCAGTCCCCCAGCATTAAGAAACGTGTTGTGCGTAGTGCTTCATACCACGAATGACATGATGAATTATAGTACCTTGAATCTCTGCAATTCAGTCCTCCTTTCCCTTCCTGGCTGTCATGGCCGTGGTTCAGCCCCAGATGCAGCTGAGTGGTGGTTACATGAGCAGTGGGTGTGGAGTCCCATTGACTTGAGTTCTGCTTCTGACAGCCACTCACTCACTCCCTAGCCTCAATTTATTCAGAAGACCCAAAGCTTCCACCATCTTGGCATCTTCCCATACTCTTCGTACCATTTCAAGCTTATTTTGCATAAAGTAGGAAGCCAGAGTTTTGATTTCAGGTAGATGAAGAGTGACGTCTGCAAAGTTATTTTAAATCTTGACTAGCTTCTTTCTCTGGTTTTGGGATAAGACTCTGCTACTACAGGAATAAATATAGAAAGGTCTGCTTCTGACCTGGGAAAGCAATGCTTCTCCGAGGCACTTGAGAACAACTGGAATGTTGAGCAACTTGCTGTCAAGGGCCCAGTGAAAGATAGATAGGTCATCCCCGGGTACGCAATTAAGAGTTGGAAGCCACATAAAGACAAACTTGAGGTCAGACAGTAAAATAAAGAGATCATATGCAAGATGGAGGTGTGAGACTCATTTTGCCTCAGGGGTATTAGAAACTTATTGCTGAACGGCTAAAATTTTATTGACTAAATCTCTGAGGCTCAAAAGGAAATGAGCTTCTTGGAAGTTCTTGGCCATGTCTCTCGTCCAGGCCTCTGAATGTCTTCCCCAGGCAGAGCTGACGAAACAGTCATTTGTGCAAGGGTCATGGAGAGTTCAGACCAGCTTGCAGCTCTCCAGCTCACGGCAATAAGGGCTGGATGTGTTTCAATTAAGTTCACGAGACTATGAAGTCATCCTGGATCCCAATCAGCTGATTCAAAATAATCACGTTCCATTTTAAGAGAATTTGAGTATTTTGAAAGTAGGGAAAGTTCTAAAGTGTGTGTGTGTATGTGTGTGTGAGAGATTGTCTCATTCTAACTATTCAGCTGAAGACAAAGGAAAGTAATGTTTCCCCAGTGCCCACAATTGGCTAGATCCCTGCTAGTTGTTTTCCCTATGTTACTTCCCCTGTGATCTTAACATTGTCACTTTAGAAACAAGAAGATTACAGTTCCAAGAGCTTTGGTAACTTATCTAAAGTCATACAACTGGCAGAGACAGAGTCTAACTCTAAACCTGGATCCATTCCTCTTCAAATCCCATAATATTTCCCTTGTACCCAGTTGCAAATGGACAAGGAGGCTGAAGGCAAGACAGAAAATCCACTTCCTCCTTTCTGAACTTTCAGTGATATTTCTTTTCTTTGGACCTGATTTTCCTTAGAGTCCATGTGAGGGTAGCCAGGTATGACTGAGATAGGGCAGAGCTGGCAGCAGCTCTCAGTGTCCACAGTTTAGGCTGAGTCTAGAGTCAGTAGCCAAATTGTGAGTGTTACCATGCTCTGCAGACAGGTGGGTGCAACTTGGCCAAAGTCAAGGAGATTTTCAAAATCAAAAGCATCCTAGGTTATTTACAAAGCTAGTTACTGCATTCATTTCCTTAAAAGGTAGCTATGCTTTCATTTTTCTTAGAGCCAATATATTGTTATTAATGTTTTAGTATACTGCTTGTTATATCTTTCCACCTACCTGGTGTTTTTGGTGTAAGCTTTCCAAAGGGGATAGACAAAGGCTTTTACATATTCTATATGAAGCCCACTTTGGGTTCAGTGTTTCTTCCGCCACGCTTCTGTTCACGCTGTTCCTTCTGCCTGCAATGCCTGTCTACCTAACGTCCGGCCTCCAAACAGTTCTCATTCCTGACGGCTCAGGTAAATGTTCCTTCTACAAAGTCTGACCTGGTAGCTTCTGCTGGGTGTGACGACTTCTCCCTTGGCCTTTTATATCTGCCCCCAAGGCAGCATTTACCACACTGCCTTGTATCCTGAATTTATTCCTGTGAGTGTGAGCACCTTCCTATCTGTTTCTCCCTCTGGTATCCCTCACAATTCCTTGCATAGTCTGACTGATGTAGCATGAAAAGCAAGGGCTATGAATCTAAAAAGTCCCATGTTAGACCTTAGTTGTTCAAGGCAAATCGCTTAACCTTTCCAGGTGTCTCACTGTCTGCAAATGCCAACCTCATAGGCTTATCGTGGAATCAATTTTGTTGTTTGTCTGTATAAACGTACGCACAATGACCACTTGCTCACTGTTGGTCATAGTGCCTAGAATACAGCAGGCTACTGAATTATAAGCCTCCTTGGTGCACGAAGCCTCGTCTTCTCAGATAAGGGCCATGTTTAAGCCAAGCCAGTTGGTCTTTGCTGCCCCCTGGGAGCCCTGTTGAGGCAGTAAGGAGATGGAATTCTGCAGTCTGATGCTGTCAGGATCCATGGCCAGCAGGTCCCCAGAGCTTTGGAGATTTAAGGAATTGATTTTCTCCTGAAATCATGAAGCTCTAGAGGACCAAGACACACTAACCAAGCTCTCAGGCAATTGAAAGATAAAAGAGGAGCTTAGCGAAATTTCTCAACTTGTGCTGAAGAACAAAAGTTTCAGCCTGGAATTCTCCATGGGGGCTGTCAGCCTGCTCTTGTCCTTGTAGGAAAGCCATCAGTGAAATACACTAATCAGGAGCATACTTGGGGAGCCCAGAATTGCAGCAAAGGACACCGAGGATCTTATCGATCAGGTTCACCCAGAGGTAGCACATCACTAACAAAGATGGCTTCTGTGGGTTCTGTGGGCAACCTACCTTGATGAATGTCCAGACTCTATGATCAACACTTACTACCCATGACATGTCTTATCATTCACCAACATTGCTGTCATTAGAGTGATTGCTTATTTCAGGTATATTTAAATCTCCCACCCAAGAGATTTCCCTGTTTCATTTTAAATGACTAATAACTAACAAATGACTAATATTCACACAGAGTTTTTCTGTTCACAAATGCCTTCACAGATATTGTTGCCTTTAATTATCTTAACACCACTGTGAGGAGGGGAATGCCACTTTTAGTTAGCAGATGAGGAAATTAAAAGAACAAAGGCACTCATTCACTCAGGGTAACTCATTCAAAGCCACTCACACAGCAAGGAACAGAACCAGGATTCAAATCCAGTGCCTCTGACTTCAGATACTATGTTCTTTCCACCATATAAAATGGCCACTAATTATATTTGTAAAATACCTTTTTGTTTTCAGAGTCCTTCGTCTATTCTCAAAACAACCCTAAGAAGTAGTATCATATCTTTTTTAATTTGTAACCTCCAGCATAGAGTGGAAGCTCCATGAAGGCAGGAGGCCTGTCATCTGTCTGTTCATTGCCCTCTTCTCAGGGCCAAGAACAGTTCCTGAAAATAGGAGTTGATCAACAAATATTTTATGAATGAAAGAGTGAAAAGTACAGAAAGATTAAATTACTTGCCCCAAATTACACAGCTGAATGGAAGCTAAAGCTAGGAATTGAACCCTGGTGTCTCAATCTAAGCCTAATTATATTCCCAATCAATATTTTATTTTATAAATTGATTCCTAAACCATCTATCCCCTATTATTCAAAGGAGCACCCCCCTTGCACATTTCCTCAAGTGGAAGGAATCAGGAAGTTACAACTAAATGCTTTCTTGTATACATTATCCAGTCTTTCCAACATCACTCCTAAGGAATACGGTGTCCTTTCTATAAATACAGACAAGCAATTTGAGTTTTGGAGAAACAATATAACTTGTGTAAGATCACAGTGAAGAAAACGCATCAGTCAGGATGCCTGATTGCCATAAGATTCATTCCAGCCACTACGATGACAATACTGACAGGAGCAGTCCCAGGGGTCCAGAAACTTTCTGGGTCCTGGACTGGTGCTAATCTGTGAGCAACTTTGCTTTCATCATTTCAAAAGTGATCAACAGAACAGGTTGGATAGTAGGACTAGCGCCGATAAAGCAATTAGAGAAGCCTGAACTAGTGTGCAATTATTGAAGGCTGACATGTAATGAAGTCCAGTAGTGCCATGATGATTCCAGGAAATAAGAAATCCCAAAGGCATGTAACAGTTAGGGAAGGCTGTGCAGAGACCATGGGATTCAAGGTGATTGAATAGGAATAATGAAAGGTTTCTACTTACTACTTATGACCATGGACAAATAACCTCACCTATCCTCAGCAAAATGGGGATAATAAAAGTCTGTTTTATAGGTCTGTGTGAGGAGTAAATGAGACTCTTAGAAAATGCTCAGCTCAGTATCTGGCACACAGTAAGCACTCAATAGATTTTAGCCTTAATAATATAAATAAATAAACCGAGTTGGTGTAGAGTCAAATCCATCTCATGGTGACCCCATGTATGTCACAGTATAACTGTGTTCCATCGGGTTTTCAATCATTGATTTTTCAAAAGTAGATTGCTAGGCCTTTCTTCCAAGGCACCTCTGAATGGACTCAAACCTCCAACCATTTGGTTAACAGCCAAGTGTTTTTTGCACTATCAGGGATTCCCAGAATAATAATAGCATCATACAACCATCACTCAGACTTCAGAGTTTAGGTCCTTTCTCCTGCATCTATTGAAAACAAGCTCAAGCTTTTCTCTTGTGTGAATACATTCCTGACCACCCCGGAGAGGAAGAACCTCCTCTTCCACATTACACATACCTCCATTAGCATTAAGGTCCCTTCTAGTGCCTGCACCTGAGACCTTCTGCCCCTTCCAACAGCCCTCCTTCTTGATAGAGTGTGTGTCTTATACATCTCTCAGCATAGGACCTGGCACATTTTAAGGACTTGGGGAAATATATTAGGGATTCAGAGATGCATAAGAAAATGGTCCATGATTTTATGGACCTCACCATGTAATTTTTAGGTTATCTAAATGATAATTTATTCAATAAAGATTCACTGAGCACCTACCAAGGGGATACACGGGGTGCTGAAATTATGAGGCTATGAGGATAGTTTGCTACTTTAAAAAAAAAAAAAAGTTCCTAGTTTAGTGGATGGGCCAGACAAGTAAATAAATAGTGACATTACGTTACAGAGCTTCTGGCCCTCCAGGTACCCCAGTCTCCTGACTAACAAAAGAATCCAAGTCAAACCAGACCCTTTGGTCATGGTTACCTGAAACATTTAATATGTTTTTTTCAAGATGCCATCAATCTGCACAAGGGAGACAGGAATGTAATTGAATGTGACAGGATAGAAGTCTCATCCTGGGATAAAAGGAAGATCTAGAAAAGAGGAAATAAACGTGGCCTGCAAGGGATAGCAACAATAATCCAGGTCCAAGTTAAGATACGTGAACAAAGCCATGCCAGTATTTAAGCTGAGATCCTGGAGCAAGAGAAGGACAATAATCAGGGCCCAGTAAAGAATGGGCAGGTAAGCATGAGCATTTATCTTCAGTGAACCAAGGAGTTAGATCAAATAAGAGGAAGGGGTGTAGATATACATATGTACAGTAAAACTCGTGAAAACCAGAACCTGTGTAAGACAGAAACCTATCAGAGAAGAAAAACTCAAATATTTTTCCACTAAATAGAGAGCAATAGAAAAGTGGTGACTGCACCCTGTCAAAGGTGGAAAAATTGCAAGACCCAGAAAAACAAGGCAGTCCCATCATGCTCTAGCTCTCACAGGTTTCACTCTGCATCCTCTCTGTTCCTGTGTCTTTGGCCTGGCTGGCTCAGTGCCTGTTATGGATTGAATCGTGTCCCCCCAAACTATGTGTTAGAATCCGAACGCTTATACATGTGGAAGGAGCCCTGGTGGCACAGTAGTTAACCACTTAGCTGCTCACCAAAAGGTCAGCAGTTAGAATCCACCAGCCACTCTTGGACACCTTATGGGGCACCTCTACTCTGTCCTATAGAAAAAAAAAATAGTGTCTCTATGAATTGGAATTGACTTGACCTCAACAGCAACAGGTTTTTTTTTTTTTTTTGGTTTATACCTGTGGAAGTAATCTCATTTGGGGATAGGGTTTTCTTTGTTATGTTAATGAGGCCCTATCAGTGTATGGTGTGTCCTAAACCTAATCACTTCTGAGTGATATAAGGAGCAGAGAGAGAGAGAGAGACAAAACTTTACCGATGAGCTGATTCTGACTCACGGTCATGTGACTAGGACAGAGCAGACCTGCCCGATAGGGAGGTTTCCAAGGCCCAGTTGGTGAATTCAAACTGTTGACCTTTTGGTTAGCAGCCAAGCTCTTAACCACTGCACCACCAGGGCTCTGATAGAAAGACAAGTAAGCACAAATGGGGGAAGATAAATGCCACTCGAAAATGGCCAAGAAACCAGGGAGTACTGGTAGAGACCAGGACCTTCCCCCAGAGCCAATAAAGAGAGAGGCATCCTCTAAAGCCAGTGCCCAAAATTCAGACTTCTGAACTCCTAAACTATGAGGAAATAACTTCCTGTTTGTTAAAGCCACTCCCTTGTGGTAGTTCTGTTAAAATAGCACTAGATTACTTCAACAGTGCCCATGCTCACCTGCCACAGCAGGCTGTGAGGCAGAGCATCATGAGTAAGGTGAAGTCTAAAGGACTTGTTTATGCTTCTATGAGATTCCTCAGCATGCAAGGGTGGTTCTGCCACTGAGAGGTTCACTAATGGTAAAAGCTGACATCAGAACACAATGGGATACACATCACGAGAGAGGTGAAGGCAATGTGTCATAATGTAGTGAGAAGGTAGTGAGTGACTTGGTGACAGGAAATGGCAGAGGAGAGTGAGAGACTCAGGGGAGAAGGCATTTGAACTGAGGTGGATGATAAGGGAAGGTTTGCCAGAGGAGAAAGGGAAAGGTAATCCTAAAAGGAAAACGGAGTTAGAGGTTCAAAGGCTCAGGGGTGTGAACAAACATGGGATATGGAGGGAAGGTGAGCAGCCCCCATGACTGGAACGTGGGGCCGGGGAAGGAGCAGCAGAAACCAGAGTAGCAGAGCCTAGAGCCTGGTCAAGAAGGTTCCCATTCTTTCTGCCAAGATGTGACTTTATCCTGTGAGGATCATAGTGCTGATCATAATATGATACATGGTTTACTTATCATTCTTGTTTATTATTAATTGTCTGTCTTACCTGTCCCCAAAGAATATAAGTTATAGGAAAGTTTTATCCACTGATAAACCCCAAGTTCCTGAGACTGTGCCTGGCACATAGCACATGTTCAATAAAAGTTGTTGAATGAATGTATGCTAAATAATTTGCAATGTGCCAACGCATAGTAAGTGCCCATAAATAGAAATTATTAGCTGTTCTTTCAAATCCAATTTATTCTTTGTTGTCTTCAAATGTGTGATTGAGCTGTTTTTGGAAGAGCAAGTAGACATGAAGATATGACTATTCTGATTTTATTTTACCTCTGATTTACCTTTGAGTCATTTACATGAATATCTTCCCCTTCTTCCTTTCTCCTCCCTCACCCCCTCCTCCATTAATTTCTTTTGGAACAAGAGCAAACCCTTTTACCGAGTTCTTTCTGACATGAAAACCTCTTGTACTAGGGTATGTGAGGGTAACGAATGCATGGAAAGTCAATAAAAATATTTATCTCAAGTTTCCTGCATGTCAGGCTACGACAGCTTGCCTTCTGTCTCAAACACCATGTTCACATCAATAAATCTGAAAAATTCCTCCACCAACGTGCTCTCTCTTCTCAAGACAGAGAAGCTGTGAAGAATGGTTGTTCTGCCTTAAAAAAAAAAAAAGTACAACTTCCCAAGGCACATTGGAACTGCACCTTGTTAGAAAAGCCATGACTTCGAGAACTTTGTCAAACTGCCTGAGCTCAACAAAGTATGTCTTTACCTCAAAGGGCTGCGATAAGTGCAATCGTGTGGAGATGACGGAGCATGTGGTACCACTCCTTGCACAGGTCACAGTATAAGGATGGACCCAGTTGTCTTCCAAAATCTGGCATACTTTGGAGATCCCTCTATTCTGTTGAAGCTTCATGTTCTGAAAGCTAATAAAAACCTCCAGTGGCAGAAAGCACAGATTTTGGAAACACATAGACTTGAAGTTGGATTTCAGCTTCATCCATGGCTGTTTGAGACGGGGCCTATTATTTATCCTCTCTGAGCTAATTTATCACATCTATAAAAAGACTTGGGTAATACTAGTTAGAAGGTTGTTATGAAGTTAAATGAGAAAAGGTACATGAAACACTGTAGTTTCTTGCACATAGTAGTTACTTCACACCATGGGCTCAGAACTCTGTCCTATTCATGTGACACGTATTACATGGTCAGTATATAACCATATACTAAGGCAATGATGCACGCATTACTCTTATCTCACTGGTGGTGATTATGGCAGTTAGGGGAGGATGGTAGAGTTGACAGGAGAGGAGGAAACAAGACCAAGAATTCTTATGAGCTGTTTACTGTTTTCCAGAGTTAAAGGCTACATTGATAGCCTCTGCTGAGGGCTGCCACCTGAGACTGTGTGTGACACATTACATATGTTCAATAATACGATAATAATACAGGCCTTAATGAAACAAGACAGTAAAACTGGGAGTTCCATCCCCTTCCAATAGTGGCTGAAAGTAGAATCCCCTCATGGAGGAAGGACAGGAAAGCCCGATCAAAAGGGGGTGCCCATTCCATTGCAACTGCCATGAGACCATGTCCTGACACCCTCCTTTCAGTCACTCTGCAACAGAACTTCAGCATCCCTTTCTGAACCTCAAGTTCCTAAATTAAAGGAAGTACCTGGACTAGATTACATGGTTTTCAAACTACACTCCAGAAGCTCCACAGGGAATATGTGTGCAGCTGGAAGGTAGAATTCAAGTAGGGGAAGTTCTGTGACCACTTGTCTTCAACATAAAAAAAATTAAGCAACTCTATATTTATCTTTTTTGGGTCTGGACTTCTACCTCCCACACCAAAAAAAAAAAAAAAACCTGTTGCCATGGAGTTGATTCCAACTCAGAGCAACCCTATATGACAAAGTAGAACTGCCAATAGGGCTTCCAAGAAGCAGCTAGTGGATTCAAACTGCTGACATTTTGGTTAGCAGCTGAGCTCTTAACCACTGTGCCACCAAGACTCCATAGAAGAATTAAAATGAACAAGGGATGCCATCCAAAGCTAAAAGAAAAACAAATAAACAAATATGAATCTGACTTCCATCATGATAAAATTATTAACAAACCACTTCCTCATAAAACAACAATAAGGTTTAACAAACCTGCCAAAAGCAGCCATTTCAGTCTTCTGGAAATCAACCAAATTCATACAACAAACTGAGAAGCATTTATTCAAAAAACTACTGAAGTTCTTACAAAAGCAACATGAGCCTGTGATGTTCTTGACCAGAGCTGCTCCCATCCCCACCTTCAACTCTACCAGTAGTTCAACCGGGGTAGTGTAAAATGTGAAAACAATAAGCTTCCTTACCACTCCCAGAGGAGGCTCACTTGATTTGGAACAATGCCATGTAGAGAGTCAAGGGAACAAGGAGAGCCAGTGACTCCACTAGCGTGAGGTCGAGGTCTTGTTTGGGGCAACAACGGACCAACCAACTAGGGGAAGAATAAACCAGTGGACCAGCGAGAGATTTTACAGAAAGTTGCAGAAGGTGAGGGAGCCATGACGTACCTTGATAAGTTCCCACCGTATCCTGGCCTGACCACAGGTTATGTACATGTGCAGCAGAGACAGGAGCAAGGCCAGGCCACCTACATGTTCCTGGCCTTCAGAGCATACACGCTAACGTGTGCAGAGGAGACATCAGAAGCATGAGAACCTAGGAAAAAGCATATCCGGAGCTGACTTCGTAATGGCCTGATGTTTAAATGCATTCCCCAGCTCATATACAGAGCACACATGAGACCATCTCTAAAACAGACCATATGCTGGGCCACAAAACAAATCTCAGTTAATTTAAAAAGAATGAAATCACACAAACTGTATCCTCTGACCGTAATGAAAGTAAAGGTATCTTGGAAAATAGCCAATATTAGGAAATTAAATGAAACAATTCTACAAAACCCATGGGTCAAAAACGAAAATACAAAGGAAATTGAGAAATATTTTTGAACTGAATGAAAATTTAATACAGCATATCAAAATATATGGGATGCAGCTAAAGCATTGCTTACAAGTAAATTTATAGCTTTAAACACCTATATCAGAAAAAAATTCTTATATAAACAACCTAAGCTTCCATTTTAAGAACTCAGGTCGCTATGAGTTGGAATCGACTCAACGGCAGTGGGATTTAGACAAAGAAGAGTAATTTAAACCAAAACAAGAAGAAGAAAATAATAAAGATAGAATAGAAAGCAATAAAACAAAAGAGAAAAACAATAGAAAAAAATCAATGAAGAGAAAAACTGGATTTTTGACAAGATCAACAACATTGAAAAGCCCTTAGCTAGACTGAAATTAATAGAAAAGATACCAGTTACCAAAACAAGTAATGAAAGAGGGTACTTCTTTCATCATAAGGATAACTTTCTGCCAGCAAATTAAATAAATGAAATGGACACATTCCTAGAAAGACACAAATTATCCTAAAACTGACTCAAAAAGAAAAAGAAAAATGTGAATTGCCCATAACAAGCAAAAAAATTGATTTATAAATTTTCCCACAAAGAAAATCCCAGACCCATTTAGCTTCACCGATGAACCAAATATTTAAACCAAAAATGATACTAATCCTTCACAAATTCTTCTAGAAAATAAAGGAGGAAGAAATATTTCCCAACTCATTCTATTCCTTGATATCAAAGTTAGATAGATAGTCAAAGAAAAGAAAATTACAAATCCATGTCCCTTATAAACACAAATGCAAAATCCTTAATAAAAATTAGAAAACTGAATTAAGCAATTTATGATAAGGATAAAACACACGACCAAGAGTGATTTATCCCTGGGATACAAAGTTGGTTTAACGTCACATTTGACAAACTCTAACACCTATTAATGATTTTAAAAGCACAAAGAAACAAAGCATTCTAAGCCAACTAGGCATAGAAGAAAATATCTCTACCTTGATTAAGAGCGTGTATGAAAAACCTAGCGCTAACATCATGCTTGGAAGATGAATGTTCTCCCCCTAAGATCAGTACCCACACAAGGATGTGCACCTTTTCAACTTCTATTTAACATTGTACTGAAAGGAAGAAGGGAGAAAAGAGAAGGAGGGAGGGAGAAAGGAAGGGGGGGGAGAGGGGGGAGAGAGGGAGGGAGGGAGGGAGGGAGGGAGGGAGGGAGGGAGGGAGGAAGGAAGGAAGGAAGGAAGGAAGGAAGGAAGGAAGGAAGGAAGGAAGGAAGGAAGGAAGGAAGGAAGGAAGGAAGGAAGGAAGGAAGGAAGGAAGGAAGGAAGGAAGGAAGGAAGGAAGGAAGGAAGGAAGGAAGACCAAGCTGAATGTACTTTGAGTCCTTAATGCTACACGTGACTGAGACCCTGGATCTGCAGCTCATTTCTGCCCATTTCATGGGGCCTGCGGTTTTCCAGCTCTAAGATCCAGTGCTTAAATTTCCCTGAACTTTTCAGTTCTATTTGCTATTCAATGCTTAGCTCTGTTTGCAACCCATAATTTACACATTTCAGAAACTATTCCTTGCACATGCTTCTTTCGTGCTACCAGATGTAAGCTGAGCCCATTCTCGAATTTACTTATGCAGTAACTATTTAATTGTCTAATAATGGTTTTAGCTGCATTTTAAGCCGGAAGCCCCTCTTATAGAAGAGTTATCTTTTTCTGTTATAAAATTTACCAGTTAAGTTGAGTTCGTTTGACCCAATTTAAAAGAGAAGAAAATACTTTGGAATTTTCCAATAAAGTTTTTATTCTTGGCAGTAGCAAAGCCATTTTCTCCATTTCCAAAAATCACCCTTTAGGCAAGGAAATGTGTCAGCAGAACAGCTAACTTAGAACTGAGTTTGAATTCTGCTGACATTGAATGGCATCTTGAACTTAGATTCTGCAAAAATCCACAGCTTTGTGGAGTACCACCACCCTCTGGCCCACTTCGCACTCCGATACTACTTTCTGGATAGTGATCTCCCTTGGGAATGGGTTCTGTTAAGGCGTGTCTGGCTTTTAATTGCAGGACCCGAAAAGAACGTATATTCTGAGCATCTGATATGTAAACCACATGGCAAAAAACTGCAGGAAGATGCCTGGCTGAAGCTTATTGGTAGAAATCTTCACGCTAATCTGATAGCCTGCTAGACATGAAAATGGCATTATTTTCTTTTTGAATGGATATCCTCAGTCTGCATGTTACCCCAGAACAAATTCTAGACTCCTTCTCAAGTCAAAGCAAATAGAGTCTACAACAAAAATAATTTCATCGGAAATCATAATCTGCACTTAACATCAGTTCCCATTGTCATTGTCCTACCTACAATGCAAGTCATTAGGAGAACCACCCTGGCCTCAGGGACAGTCTCCACTATTTTACCAGATCCATGTCGAGACTTTCTCTTCCAGCCCATTCTCCTCATCATTGTCAAAATGATCTTTCAAAAATATAATTGTGATGATTAATTTTACATGTCAACTCGTCTAGGCTATGATTCTCAGTGGTTTGGCAGAACCTGCCCTTCTTGCTGTTCTATATTGTGACGTAATGTAATCATCTTCCATGATGTGACCTGATGTGAATAACCAATAGTTCAAAAGGGAATTTTCCTCAGGATTATGGTCTGCTTCCAGAAAATAAATGGATATTTTAGCAGAACTCACTCTTTTTCGACTCTGTACTCTTCCTGTTCCCTAACCTATAGATCTTGGGACGTAAACCTACAGAAGCCTCTGGCCTAGTGCCTGAATGTTATGGATTGAGTCGTGTCTCCCCCCAAAATGTGTTGTAAATTCTAATATCTATGCCTGTGGTTATAATCACATTTGGGAATGGGTAGTCTTTGTTATGTTAATGGTGCAAGATTACTGTAGGGCATTTCTTGAGTCACTCTCTTATAAAACATAAAAGGAGTAGATTAAGCAAGCTGATAGAGGGAAAGAGAGATGCCAAGCCACGTGGAGATCTCTAAGAAGCCAGGAAACAGAAGCTGAAGAGACAAGGAACTTCCCTCAGAGCTGACAGAAAGAAAACCTTCACCTAGAGCTGGTGCCCTGAATTCAGACTTCAATTCTCCTAAACTGTGAGAAAATAAATTTCTGTTTGTTAAAGCCATCCACTTTTGGTATTTCTGTTATACCAACTCTGGATAACTAAAACACTAGCCTGTGGATTTGGGACTTGCAAGCCTACGCAATTGTGCGAACCATTTCCTTGAAGTAAACCATTCTGTCTATAACAGCCTTGGTGGTGCAATGGTTAAGTGCTTGGCTACTAACCAAATGGTTGGCAATTGGAACCCATCCAGCGACACTACAAGAGAAAGGTTGAACAAACTGCTTCTGTAAAGATTACTGCCTAGGATACCCTATGGGGCAGTTCTAGTCTGTCGCATGGGGTTTCTATGAGTCAAAATAAAATAGACAGCAACCATAACAACTGTATGCATATACATATACATACACGTACACGTACACATACACATATACATATACACTTATATGGAAACCCTGGTGTCGTAGTGGTTAAGAGCTACGGCTGCTAACCAAAAGGTCAGCAGTTCAAATCCACAAGGTGCTCCTTGGAAACCCTCTGGGGCAGTTCAACTCTGTCTTTTAGGGTTGATATGAGTCAGAACTGACTTGATTTATATATACATATATATGTGCATATTATATATATGTATATATATATATACACACATACATGTCTCACAAGTTGGTACTCTAGAAAACTGTGTTGCAGCCTAAAATTCTCAGACTCTGCTAAAGTAAAACCAAGAGATTTATTGAAAGCATAAGAAACATTTGAATGGGGAGATGTTAGCCAACACAGAGTGAAGACCAAAGAATCCAAAGGGTGGCTGTTTCACAAGGGTAGATATAGGGTGGAATCAGGAAACTCCCAGGAAGATTCTGATTGGTTGATACTCCCTGGACTTATCTAGGCTTGTCCAGGCTTGCTGTGGCTTGCCTAGGCATAGCCACATTGTCTGTTGGTTCCACTCAGCCAGAAGCCAAAGTCCACATGCATATGAGTGGGAAGAAGTCAAAGTTACATTCTCAGGAAAGTGGAAGCAAGAGCTTGCAAAAAAATGAAGTCGGTCCTGTTCCTAAATATGACAGGCACCTCTGTTCTGAAGCTCTTACTCGTTCCCTTCTTTAGATCAAAAATTTCTGAGAAATGTTTTGATCACATTATCAACTGCCATTCTAGGGAGAGTGCTTTTTTCTGCATGTATTTGGATTTATATTTCTCAATAGGATAGCGTTTTTAGAATATGTTTGAGGAAAGAGAACTTTGTTTTGTTGCTGTCTTTCAGAGGTTCTTATAGATGACTGCTTGCTATAGTAAGTCTTTAGGACCACAGACGCTGTTTACAAATAGCTGGAAAAACAAAAACAAAAACCACACCCATTGTCATCGAGTCGATTCTGACTCATAGTGACCCTATAGGACGTAGTAGAACTGCCCCATAGGATTTCCAAGGAGCAGCTGGTGGATTCAAACTGCCAAAATTTTGGTTATGGGCACCAACTAAAATCTTCACCATGCCATAGCTGGAGTCTCTATTTCTGCACTACTAACCTTGGAATGACATATACAGCAGGCCATGTTAAGGAATAACCTAGCTTTAAAGGGACTGGTTGAAGGCTTGAGCTTGAGTTTGTTTGAAATATGAGTACATAATTCTCTTCATAGGTATTAAATTGTTCTGAGTAATCAGACATTTGATTAGTAGACCAGTAAATAATCATATAGAGAGAGTATATGAAGCCAGGTTGCTTTCTGTCATGCCTGCTTAAGGTCTTAAAGTCAGTCATTCCTTTTTTTTTGTCCTGTGGGACTCCACGTAAACAACTTTCAAAGCATTTCTATTCTAATGTGATATATTTGTTCATATGTCAGCTCCCAGATAGGTTGCAAATTTCTCCAGGTCTGGCACTTTGTCTCATTTCTTTAGTGTGGTCCATTTGATAGAATCGGAAGGAATTAATAACAAATCATGAGGAATGAGGGAGAAGAAGGACTTACAATCACTCTAATTCTTGGAGATTGGGAAAAGACAGTAGACTGGAGACTATGAACTGAGATGAAGAATGCAAAGATAGAGAGGGCTTTGGGAAAGCAAGGAGAATAAGTGTATTTTTAACACGTGGTGTATGAAGGGCTTGTGGGTCTCCCAGGTGGGACTGTCAAGTGAACAGTTGAGCATGTGAGTCTGAAGCTCAGGAGAGAGGTCAGGTTTGGAAGTGAAAGTTTTTAAGTCATGAGCTTTTGGAGGCCACTAAAGCTATGCAGCTATAGAAACCCTGGTGGCATAGTGGTTAAGTGCTACGGCTGCTAACCAAAGGATCGGCAGTTGGAATCCACCAGGTGCTCCTTGGAAACTCTATGGGGCAGTTCTACTCTGTCGTATAGGGTCACTATGAGTCGGAATCTACTCAATGGCACTGGGTTTTTTCTGGGTTAAAGCTATGGAAGTTCATAAAATCATAGTTTGAAAATCTGTGGAGAGCAGACATACAGAATTACAAAACCCTGAGTTATCAAAGATTTAGAGAGTAGACAGAAGAATAAAAGCCAATGAATGACCAAGGAAGAAAAGTCAGAGTGGTACTTGTGAAAGTAGGAAAGGAGAAAGTTTCCTTCTGATTCACTTTCCAGAAAGAACTCCTGCAGAGTTCTGCCATTTGAAGGGGAGGGGGCAGTCACCTGTTTGTGTTTGGGATCTGGGAGTCTAACTGCCTTTTATAGTGCTTTTCAACCCATCCTCCTGTTTTTAGTTCCATTTTTATCCTACTGTTAGAAATATCTGATACCTCCAATTCAAGAACATGTCTAAGATACTAAAGTGCAAAATGGTTTTGCTTTTTAGCTTTTCCCATTTTTTTCAAGTCTGTTGAAGTCAGTTAATCAACGTGTCCATCAGCTTTTCAGATTCCAAAATTCTGTTGCTGTACTCTACTTTCTCATTCTGTTACTTCTGACTAATATCCTTTGAGTGATGCTTCAGGAGCTAGGAGAGGTAAATGTCTGCATTGAAAATGCCATCTTTAATGGGAACCCGTTTGTTTTCTTCAGTTTCTCACAAGGTCAGAAGGAGCTGTATCAAACCCTGAATTTTATCCTAAAACCATAGAGATTTTAATTCTGAGATTTCTACAGACATGTCTGAAAATAGAGTTGGTCATACCATCTGGACTAGTTTTTCCAGGCAAGCCCCTTACTTATGCTGTGGACACTCAATATACACTTATTGATTAATATTGATTGATTCCTGTCCAAAATCAAAATGTTCCTACTTAATCACCAGCAGACAGATAAATCCATATTCAGATCGTAAGTGACGATGCCAATGGCTACTACTACTACTGTAACTAATAGCAACTATGATTTTTGAGCAACCACTCTTTGCCAAGTGTTGATTTGTCTGGTTTTCAAATACCATCTCATTTAATACTTAAAGCAATTCTATTACAAAATTATTAACCCCATTCAACAGTTGAAGAATGAAGAGAAAAATGATAGTCCCAAGATTGCACACCTAATAGGTGGCAAAGGAGATACCCTGAACCCATAATTTTTTCTCAGAAATAACATCAGGTTATAGATTTGTAACCAGAGAGAATAACCTTCCTTTTACTATGACGGTGTTATTTTATTTTGGGGATGGCCTCTAGGTTGCAGCTTGTGGTACACTGTGTCTGTAATAAGGACAAGACCATTCCCCTAAGTGAGGCCTAACCTGAAGAACAATTCATTAGTAAAGTCAGTCACCTCAGTCTGGCCACTTGTAATTTACTAAGACTACTCAGTCTAGCACTGAATTGGGAAGGCTTTGTATGGGCAAAATTTTAGGAAGTAAACTTTGTCATTTGTCAACCTTGGGTGGGGTATCTGGGCAGTGGTTAATTAATTTCACTGATGATAGGAAAATCCATATGCTGAGGATACAAGCCATGCATTTACAAAAAAAAAAAAAAATCACCAGGCAAATCAAACAAAACAATGAAAATCTTTCCCCTCATGGAGTTTATACTCTATTGGAGTAAGTTGTAGGAGGGCAAAGAGGCAGCCAAAGTAGCATAAGGGAATACAAGCCCTCAGGTGCAGTGATGTAGTTATGTTCAGAGGCAGGAGATGAAAAGGAGGCTGGCCACAAACCAGTCAAGCGTATTTGTTACTAGCCAGATACTTATTGTTTTGGCATTTTCTTTACTCATTTCGGAAACCCCGGTAGCATAGTGGTTAAGAGCTACGGCTGCTAACCCAAAGGTCAACGGTCCGAATCCACCAGGTGCTCCTTGGAAACTGTATGGGGCAGTTCCACTCTGTCCTATAGGGTCGCTGTGAGTCAGAATCAACTCGACGGCAATGGGTTTTGGGTTTTACTCATTTCATTTTTATTTTCCCATAGACATAAAAGACTCACGGCAACTCCATGTGTCAGAGTACAGCCGTCCCCCATAGGGTTTTCAGTGGCTGATTTTTCAGAAGTATATCACCAGACCTTTCTTCAAAGGTACCTCTGGGTAGACTTGAACTCTAGTTACAGAGTTTTGAAAAAGTTGGTGTGTTGCTACAGTTCTGGTGGGAGACAGATTACAAAGGGGTTGAAGAGCAGTGTACCTCTGGGTCCCAGCATGGAGTGGAAGGAAGCAGCAGGTAGATGGAGGGACACCAGAGCAGTTTGGACAAAGACACAGGAGGGCAGTCAGGATGACTGGGTCACCAGCCCCTCTGCAGCCAGGCAAAGTCCTTCTAGAATTTCATTCTGCTACATTTCTGAAGGAGCCTGTTTCTTTCAATGAGAGACTGCTTCCTCACACAGTTGTTCCTAGACTGAGTCATTCTTATCCCTTAATGCATTTGGAAGTGTGCCAGCAGTACTGGAATTTAGAATATTAGTGTGGTCCATCTTCCTGGAGCATTGATTTTATTTAATCATAAGTAATTTTAAGAATTATTCTTATATTAAAAAATAGAGTTGTATTATGGAATAGAAGGCAAAATTTCCTGCGATTTTTTTAGAGCTGAAAGGAATAATTTCAACAAAAATTCTCATAAGCAATGAATGTTTGGAGCTCTGACTCTCAAACATGCACTTCATCCTGCCTTTAAGACAGGGCCTCCTTTATTCATGTTTCCATCATCTAGCATTTACCAAGCTCCCGATGTCATTGGGTGTTGAGCATACAGTGAAGAATAAGAGAGATGAGGTCCCTCTTCTCAGGTTGTTTACAGTCTAGTTGAATAAAAGAGAAGATAGTTCTGATTACTGAGGAGGAAAGAGCTAGAGAGAGAGTGATTTGAGGGGAGAGCTACTTTCTAAAAGGTGAGTTGGGAACGCCTCTGTGAGAAGGTGTCATTGGAGTCAAAACCTGAATGTTGAGAGGGCGCCGGCCATGTGAAGATACAGAGAACAAGTATTCCAGGCAAAGAGCAAAGTAAGCAAAACCTTCCTGAGAAAGGAATGACCTTTGTCGTGTTCAAGGACAGAAAGCAGGGCAGTGGACCTGAAGCTTAGTGGATAAGGGACAAAGAGGTGCAAATGGAGTCTTAGTCTCCTTGCTCATTAGACACCAGGATCCGAATCACCTCACCCAACTGCCTGTCAGATTACCATACTATGATGGCTTGTATATTATAATGCTAGAAGCACCTTACTATTACCAGCAAGGTCACCATGGTGTAAAATTTCAGCAGAGCTTCCGGACTAAGACAGACTAGGAAGAAAGCCCTGCAGATCTACTTCCAAATACTAGCCAATGATAACCCTATAGATCACAACAGAGTACAGCCTGATACTGTGCTAGAAGATGAGGTATAAAGACACTCAAGATAGACAGTGGCCGCATCAGTGGAGTTGAGCATACCAATGAACAGGCAATGTTTCATTCTGTTGTACATGGAATTGCCATGAGTTGGATGGAGCCAACTCAAAGGCAACTAACACCAGTATCAGAACCACCTGGGGAACATATTAAAATGCAGGTGCCTCAGCTCTACCCCAGGGTTAGAGATTCAGAATCTAAAAGTCGAGGGCCCAGGACTCTGCATTTTTAACAGATTTTCCAGGTTCCCATTATCTACACCCTCACCCACCCACCCACATGCGCACACTAAAGTTTAAGAACATTGTTTTAAAGAAACTTAAGTTGAAACATTTTGAAACACAGTAATGTCGACCAAGGTGACCCGGCTTGGAAATTTCTGTATCGATAAACACTTGTCCAAAAAATTTGACAGGGCTGTCCTCCAAAACTCTCTCCTACCTCCTTTCCACAGAAAGCCAAGACTTGCTTTGTCTGACAGTATTTTTCAGGGAACATTGAGAAGGAGACTCACCTAAAAAAGGCAGGGTGGGTGGGGGCTATTATTTTAGAAAAGCAGACCCCTGTTGTAATTCTAGGCTGTCGTGGCAGCCCCTGGTTAGTTTGGTTTCTCCTATGAAATAAAGAAATTTTGGGACTTGATTGGGTAACAGCTGTTCTTATGAATTAACTCTCTCTGAATTTAGAAAATTTCTGTGTTCTACCAGACTATCTTCCCAGCTGGTTACACGAAGATAAACAGAGACAATTATTATAATTGTGTGCAGTTCATGGGAGGTTTTCTGCCAAACTTACAGTATTGCTGTATTTTTTACATTAGAGATAAAAAGAGATGAATGACTTCAATTTTCTTGGAACTTGAATTACATGACTTGAATTGTCCCAGAGACAAGGAAGAAGTTGAGAATTCCAAACCCAGAGCCATCCTGTTAAAGATGACCTCCTGGATCGGTGATGGAAGCAAAACTGTAAAGCACTCGGGCAGCTCAGCTTTGCTCTTACCTGTAACCATTTCTGTAGTTACTTTTTCATCTTTTCCAATTTACCAGGAAGAGGAGTGTCGGTGAAATCAGCTAGAATGCAGCCTTCAGTATTGAGAGTGGTTGTGATTTACAAAAGGAATGAAATGCTGCTCAGGATTTAGCTTCACGTAGTTTTAACCTGCCTGAAAAAGAGGAACGGGAATCGGTTGTCGGACCAAGAAGCAGAGGCATTGATTAAAACTTTGGGGAATGGAATGGTGAATGTATGCATATCACTTTCACATTTCATATAGCGTTTTCCCTGAGTTTGTCCCTTTGATCTCTACAATGACCTTGATGAGGAAACTGGGTCTCAGAGAGATTCAGGATTTCCGTAGAGGACTGAAAGTGGCTACATTTGTATCCCCAAGTAAGATGCTAGGTTCTATGAGTATGTCACGCTTCATACAAACATACTAAACTGTCAGTCTTGCTATTCTTCACACCTGAAAAAAAAAAAAAAGCTAGCACCATATAGGTTGCCCTGAGGTAGGGGTGAGAACTGGGTTCTAACTACGAATCTCTTATTAATTTGGTATTTCCCTCTACGGCCCTAGTTTGTAAGAATGAGCAGACTCAGATGAGATGAGTTTATCTAAAACAAATTGGTTCTGTGTGAAAGGACATTATGGAACATGCTTGTAGGGGAAGTTCTGAATTAGGTTCCTGTCAACCTCTGATCACAACATTTTCATCAACCAACCAACGCATAACATTGTCTTATGTGTGTTTAAAGGCACCTTATTTAATGTATGTTGTTGATTCATCAACATTCAGCTCACAGCCAGCAGCACTGTAACTCATGACTGAACAAAGCTTATCTAACACACGTATATCCTCCTCAGTGAGGCACATCACAGCCTTCTTGCATTTAGAAATATTTGTTGTTGTTGTTGTTGTTAGTTGCCATCAATCCATTCTGACTCACGGAGACCCCATGTGTGCTGAGTAGAACTGTTTCATAAGGTTTTCAAGGCTGTGAGCTTTGGAAACAGATAGCCAGGTCTGTCTTCCAAGGTGCCTCTAGGTGGGTGTGAAATGCCAACATTTTGGTTAGTAATCCAGCACTTAACCGTTTGCGCCACCCGGGGACTCCTAGGCGGCACTTTGGTGCTACACTTGGGGGGCAGTTTAAGCAGCTAAATCACCAACAAAAATGTAAAAAATGGGACCTTAAATAGATGGAAAAGGATATTTGTTTATAGCATGAAATCTGAAAAAAGAAGGCAGAATGCCTCCTTTGGCCTCAGCTAAGAATGGGTACATTAGGAGACTCAAATTTTTCACTGCTTTGCGCATGCTCATAAATGACTCGAGAGCACCCTGACTATTGATTTGGAGGGGTCAAAAATTAACGTTAGTGAGTAGGTGAATTTGCAAATAAGAATCCACAAATGAGAATTGACTCTATGTATCTTTATAATATACACAGTTCCCTTGAGATCTCGTTCACTGTTCAAGGGGATATTCACAGCAATTGGATTCAAGCTTCTAGGTTGGTCAATCAAACAGATGCATAACTGGAACCTACCAGGTGCAGTCAAGCCGATTCTGACTCATGGCGACCCCATGTTTGTCAGAGTAGGAATGTGCTCCATAGGGTTTTCTATGGCTGATTTTTCAGAAAGAAATCACCAGGCCTTTCTTATGAGACATCTCTGGTTGGATTTAAAACTCCAACCTTCCAGTTTGTGACCAAACACTTATCATTTGCACCAACCAGGGACCCCCAGTTAGAATCTACCAGTTCTTTAAACAGTTTGGGCCTGAGGGAATCCTGAAGATATTTTTGTCAGTTGTGTTAGTGAGGCAGGACTCAATCTACAAGAATAGATTGTGTCTTGAGGAAATCTCTTGAGATATAAAAGAAAGAAGCAGCAGAGAGACAGGGGAGGTCATACTACCAAGAAAGCAGTGCCGGGAGCAGAGTGCACCCTCTGGACCTGGGGTCCCTGCGTGGAGAAGCTCCTAGTCTGGGGAAAGATTGATGAGAAGGCCGACAGAGGGAGAAATCACTCCCCTGGAGCTGACACTCTGAATTTGGACTTTTAGCCTACTTTACTGTGAGAAAATGAAGTTCTCTTTGTTAAAGCCATCCCCTTGTGGCATTTCTGTTATAGTAGCGTGAGACGACTAAGGCAGAATTTATAGATGTACTTTCAACCACTATTCCCCAACTCTATTTTACTCATAAAATCTTAAATTTCTTAATTTTAAAAGCTTCTTTATTGTGGATTCTCAGAAATAGGGTTTCTCTGACATTGAGAGGGACCACACATATGCCAAAGCTTAGCAGGTAATGTGCGTATGTCACAAGTGCAAAGTGACACTGACGTTTAAGGAGTGCTTACTCTCCAAGTCCCCAAAGCCTTTTGGCACACCTTCTTTGAAGAAGTTTCACTTGGTCAGAGAGGTGTTGCTCACAGACCAAGAACTAGCTGGGTGAAGCCAATAGGTCATAAAGTATCTCTGTGAAGCATACATCAAATGAACATTTCTGTCGATTTGATTCACAATAATAATGTAGCTGTGGAACAAAAATGGAACTTCATATTTCCAGGCTCCCTTTTATATAAATCAAGCTAATGGTAAAATTATATATTAAAAATATGTATAAATAAAAATAAATTTAAAAAACCCAAATTTAGGAAGATATTAAAAAGTATTTTATATAGAGGAAATCATGAACCTTTAAGATTGGAGAAGAGCTGGGTCCACCTACATAATTGCACAATAATTACTGATTGGAATAATCAAGCAATTGTTTATCACTTAACAAAGTGATTAATCTAGGGTGGAGGTGTTATTTGAGTTCTCCTTGAAGACTAGAAGGTATTTCAAAAAACCAGTATGGAGCAAGGGAAGGCTGTCGGCGAATGGAAACCATAAAGACAGAGGTATGGAGGGATAGTAAGGGGGGCTGCAGGTTGTGTATGAATTCATAGAAGAGGGCTGCTTATGGAGGGCAATGGCAGAAGATGAGGCTGGAGAGAAACTGGATTCTCATTATTAAAACTCCTACCTTTGGGCTTTCCAAGATATACAATGGGAAGACTTTGAAGAAGAGGCTGAATTGTTCAAGTTTTCCTTCAGAAGGTTACCAAAGCTCCACACTGGTGTGTGGGGTGGTGTGCTGGATTGTTTGTTGCGGTCTTGGCATCACCAGGACCCCTTCTAAGCTCTCTGTGGTGCAGAAGAGAAGCCAGGGACTGCATTTCCCAGATTCCCTCTCTCCTCGCAGTTCCAGGTTCCACATGTCTGTGAGAGACAATTCAGTGAGACTTGGAAGGCAGAAGAGAAGGGGATGCCATGATTCTCCAGAGGCCGTGGCAGCCAGGGAAGTATGCAGAAGTGAGGTTCAAAAGCAGAAACCTAGTGAGCTCCTTGGAAACCACCTGCTTCATTGTGGCAGACTGCTAGTTTTGGTGAGTTCCCCACAACTCATCCTTCTAGCTCTTCCAATTCTTCTGGAAACCTCTGATGCCTTTGCCTTTTTCTTTATTTGGTTTTATTAGGCTGATATTTACGTCACACCGCTTAACCTCATTGGGCAATATCTTCATTAACACCCACGAGGCATCCATCATTGTGTCATCAGTGAAGACAATTCTGATTCACTTTGAAAGTTGAATCCTTACTAACATAAGGACACCAGTGAAGTCACTATGAGTCGGAATCAACTCGATGGCAATAGGTTTGGTTTTTTTGTTTTGTTTTGTTTTCTTTTTTGGGTGTCGGGGGGGTTAGTGAAGTTTGAGAGAGAGTTTAACCAGTGTACAAGAATCTCCTATAACAGTAAAGCTGATACAGTTCTTTTCAAATGTACACTCGTTCCTATTAACTAATCTCTATGACTAACAAGAAAAATTACAAGTTCCATGCTAAAGGCAAGAAAGACAAAGGGCCACAGAATGTGGGTTAGGGAGCAATGGAAACAGGATTTCATAGTTTTTTGAATTATTAGGCTGGTATCCCAAATCTCTTTCTCTTTCTCCATCCTTCTCTCTCTTTTTCTCTCTCTCTCTTTCTCGCTCACACCATTGTCTCTCACTTTATTGTTGCAATATTAACAGCTATAGTTTATTATCTACTATGTGTATCTCAAAGGAGCCCTGGTGGCACAGCGGTTAAGTGCTTGGCTGTTAACCGAAAGGTCAGCAGTTCGAACTCACCACACGTTCTTAAGGAGAAAGATGTGGCAATCTGCTTCCGTAACAAGTTCAGCCTTGGAGCCCCTATGGGGCAATTCTACCCTGTCCTATAGGATTACTATGAGTAGGCATCAACTCCATGGTTTTTTTTTTTTTTTTTAACGTGTATCTCACTGGCAATGTTTCTGCTCTAAATGTGATTTTATATGCACTATCTTTCTCCCCCTCTCCATCAAGAAAGTTTGATATAGTATCCTCAGTTTACCTACAAGGAACTGTGTAACTCAGAAAGATGAAACACCCTGCCCATGGTCACACAGCTGGCTAGGAAATGGCAGAGCCATTTCTCTCAGATTCCAAAGCCCATCCAGGATTTTATTTTCTCCACTTTGCAAATTGCCCTGACACTCTGAGTCCAAATTATGAGCAAGTACCTTAGACCAGGTCCCACAGAAGACCACATGTGAGAGGGACCATAGCTCACAGGCAAGGAGACAGGTGGGTACTCCATATTTCAGGTAGGACATATTTTAACTGAATGTCTTACACGTTTCAAAAACTAAAATGGGGGATTGGAAGTAAATCTTGACTGAGGCACTCCTTAATGGGTTCACTTTGTTATCCTGATTCAATATTGAAGAGTTCTGCAGACTAAAATTCACTAGGAAGGACAGAAACAGGCTCATTATTTTTATCACCCTTTAAAGCCTTCGTTTTAATCCACGGGTTGTAAAATATGTCCTTTTTCCTCTGATTATATAGTGGATAAAGACTGAGAAACTTGCCCAGAAAACTCACATGACCTGCTAGGAGTGTGACACTTTATGAAGTAACTTTTATATATATCCTTGACATTTCTAACTAAAAGGCCACGTTTTTTCTATTATTGCTGTGCTCAGGGTGCAGGCCTTGCCAGCCAGATCACACAGTGTTGTGACGTTGAGAAACCAAAGTGGTTGGTGAGCTCTGAGCAGCCCATGCAGAGGCTGTACACATCAGGTGTA
This sequence comes from Loxodonta africana, assembly GCF_030014295.1. Lineage (NCBI taxonomy): Eukaryota > Metazoa > Chordata > Mammalia > Proboscidea > Elephantidae > Loxodonta > Loxodonta africana. The sequence continues at coordinate 23,053,118 of NC_087353.1, read as the reverse complement.
ACGACCCACGTTTTGAGGTTCTCTCTACTGCAAAGAATACACGTGAACGCTCACAGTGGAAAAGGAATTTCTTGCTTTGTTTTTATTTTCTTCAGTATACCACCAGTTCCTGTCCAGTCAATTCAGACTTGTCGTGACCCCGTGTATGTCAGAATACAACAGTACCCCATAGGATTCTTCAGAAGTAGATTACCAGACCTTCCTTCCAAGGTGCCTCTGAGCAGGTTCAAACCTCCAACCTTTCAGTTAGAAGCTGAGCATGTAAACTGTTTGCGCCACCCAGGAACTCCATTGGGTCCTTCTCTGAGGGCTTCCCATAATCTTCAGAATGAGGCTGACTCTGAGACTTGGTGTTTGGTGTCCTTTGCGATATTGTCTTTGTCCTCTTCTGCAGCCTCATTTTCTGGCACCCACTCCTCTCCCACTCCCACCAACTCTGCAATCTCTCCACCACCCACTGCTTCCCAGTTCTCAAGCTTGAAAAGATTTCTAAGGTCGCCAGCCCCTTAAGTTAGAACCTTCTGCTGTCCTTGCCAAGTCAATTCCAGTCAAACAACATCCTCTTTTAAAGCTTACCTCCTCAGTGAAAGTTTTTTAATCTCCCCAGAAAAAAAATAATAATAATTTTTTCCTCCCTCTGTATTTCCCTTGCAGTCAATGAATGTCTCACGTAAAACCATAGTGTTTTACCTTACAATCATGTGATCCTCCAAATGAAACACTATGTACATTTATTTGTTTAGTGGCCTATCAGTGTGTTTGGTACATATGAGGCACACATGTGATTTTTTAAATAAAGGTGTGAATTAATGATGTGCCTAAAATGATGCGTTAAGTATTTTAAAGATTCCTTAGATCTGGATTTCCAGGGCAGGGCAAGAGAGCATCTTCTTCATCTTCCCTTCCTCTTTGGCTTCATCTTCTATTGTTCTAGGAGGATGGAAGCTCAGTAGGGACAATTATCTTTGTAGGTGAAGCATCTCTACCAACAGCACTCAATAGAGCCAGTGCCTGACACAGCATCTGTTGAATTTGTTTGTAATTCTGAGAGTATCAGGTTTTTAGAGTTTGTGATAACAAGTCACTGTGCCACTTTTTTGACAAACGATGTTTTCTTGATACTCATTCCTAGAATTCTTACTGCTGTCTCCAGGTATTGGCCAGCACCTGTTGTTGCTTTGTGCTGTCCAATTGATTATGACTCATGGTGACCCTACAGGACAGAGTAGAACTGCCCCAACTTCCTAGGCTGTAGTCTTTATGGAAGCGGATCACCAGGTTTTTTCTCCTATAGAGGCACTGTGTGGGTTAAGTCCAGTGCTTAACCTTCCCACCAATAAGCCCTGATATCAGAAGGTGAAATTTTAAAGAGAAGATATGCAAAGCCTTGGATGAAGCTTGGAAAACCGAAGAAATGATTCCTAGGAGAAAAAGAGTAGCTTGGCAGAAGCACTGCAGAAAATGAGCCTGGATAATGGCCAAGGCAGAAAAAAGGAAGAAATGAAAAAGAAATGCAAGTTTCATGACTGCACAAGGAAGGTATGACTCTGCTGGAATGTCCCAGGAGGGTCAGACGTATAAATAGAAATTAAATTCTTCCCCCCTCTTTGCCACTTCCTATAAAATTACGAATTATCTGGACCACATGCTTTTAGAAGAAAGACATGAAAAAAATTTAGAGGTCTTCAGAAAAGGACAATGGCTATGGCAACAGAGGAAACCAAGTCCATTGGCATACAAAAAAATGATGCTTGATTGTGATGGTTGAGTTGTGTGTCAGCTTGGCTGGGTCATGATTCTCACTGGTTCGGCAGTTATGTAATGATGGAATTTGACAGTTATGTAATGATGTAATCAACTCCATGACGAGATCTGCTATGACAGTCAATCCATTGATAGGGAGTTTCCCTGCAAGTGTGGCCTGCCTCCAGTACATAAATGAATGTTCCAGCAAGGCTGTCTGAATCTGGCCGCTACAGCTTGTGAGCTAGAGGTCTGCTGTCTGACCTGCGGATCTTCATTTCATCAGCCACTGCAGCTACGTAAGTCAGGAAAAGCCTCCACCCTGACACCTGACCCAGGGAAGTGGGACTTGCCAGCTGTTCAACCACATGAGCCATTTCCTTGAGTTAAATCTCTCTCTCCTTTTCTCTTAATTTGCTTCTCTAGAGAACCCAACTAAGACAATTGTTTAGGTATATTTATGTGAATGTATATAACAGAAAATTTATTCTATGTCACATAAGAGCAATTAAAATTGAAGCATTTGGTCATAGTAATCAAAGTCTCTGTACTTTAGGGTTCTCATCTGTAAATTAGACCCCAATATCTCATGTTGACATGCTGAGGCAAAGGGCCCTGAGATGCAGTTCATTGGAGGGACCAGTGGGCACATTAAAATAATTACTAAATAACCATGCTACCTGACAATCAGGTACAACACCAAGTCAATTTAAGTTTACAACTATCTTTACTGAGTCCTTTTTGTTGTACTAGAAGCCATGGACAATACAAAAGTGTTATACTTCTGGAGGTTTCATGGACAGCTTCCAAAGAAGGCAATGAAACACGCTGTAAGAATAAATATATTGCTCTACAGATAGTAGTGGCCTGTCCACACAAAGTGGAGCCCTGGCAGCTTAGCGATTAAAGTGCTTGCTCCTAACAGAAAGGTCAGCTGTTCGAACCCACCACCTACCCTGCAGGAGAAAGATTTACTGCCTTGGAAACCCTGTGGGGCAGTTTTACTCTGTCCTGTAGGGTCACTAAGAGTTGGAATTCACTTGATGGCAATGGATTTGGTTTTGGGTTTGGCCCACACAAAATAGGTACAGTCAAACCTTGGTATCAGCAGGGAATTGTTTACAGGACCCCCTGCAGATATCAAAATCCTTGGATGTGCAAGTCCCTTATATAAAGCGGCACAGTGTTTGAATATAACTTACGCACATCCTCCTGGATACTTTAAATCACCTCTAATACAATGTAAATGCTATGCTATGTAAACAGTTGTTACACTGTATTGTTTAGGGAATAATGTCAAGATATGCTGAAACAACGAATGCTGGAGAGAGACTGAGGATCTGTGAGCTGGCAGGAAGCTACAGCAGGGTATGCTTGTACATCAACTTCATTCACGTGGATTCAGCATAGTGCTTGGTGCGCTACAAATTTGGGTTTCGCTTTTTGGAGCTTTCTTTTTTTCTGAATATTTTCAGCCCTTGCATGATTGTTTGAATCCATGGATGCAGAACCCACGGATACGAAGGGCTAACTGTATGCAGTTGTGTCAAAGCATGCTTCAGCCAGTCGCTAAGTCAAAGATTACAGCAATATATTTTTAGAAAGTGAACTCCAATCAAAAAGGCAATGACCATATCAATTTAATCAGATAGTTGTTGTGCTAACTTAGTCTGAGGAAAAGCATCACACTCCAGAGTTTGTTAACCATTTCCCATATATGATAGTTTCCCTCCTCACAACAAACCCATGAAGGAGGCGGGGAAGTATTTGAGTTGGAGGGTAAATGAGAAATCAGAGGAATCAAATAAGTCCCCCAAATTCATTGCTTGGGCAAAATTTCTTCGTGGTGATTAGGCCTGTGACTACCATTCAATGGCACATCCTAATGTATTATTCTGTACCATGCAACATCGAAAACACAGATGAATTCTCATCTCCCTTATTCTCTTCCTCCTTTTCATCTTCTCCTCTCCCTCCTTTCATTGGATTATCTGGTTTAAGTAACACATAGAGTTTTTCTGTGGCTCAAAAGGCATTGTCAGTTTCTACTACATTTTTCATACATGTGCACACACACATACCGCGTGCCTCATTCTTGTAGTTATATCTGTACTCTGCTTGCCAGTGTTGCTGTTGTTAGGTGCCGTCGAGTCAATTCCAACTCATAGCGACCCTATGCACAACAGAATGAAACACCGCCCAGTCATGCGCCATCCTTACAGTCGTTGTTATGCTTCAGCTCATTGTTGTAGCCACTGTGTCAATCCACCTGGTTGAGGATCTTCCTCTTTTCTGCTGACCCTGTACTCTGCCAAGCATGATGTCCTTCTCCAGGGACTCATCCCCCCAACAACATGTCCAAAGTATGTAAGATGCAGTCTCACCATCCTTGCCTCTAAGGAGGGTTCTGACCACACTTCTTCCAAGACACGTTTGTTCATTCTTTTGGCAGTCCATGGTACATTCAATATTCTTCACCAACACCACAATTCAAAGGCGTCAACTCTTCTTCGGTCTTCTTTATTCGTTGTCCAGCTTTCACAAGCATATGATGTGATTGAAACTACCATGACCTGAGTCAGGCGCATCTTAGTCTTCAGGGTAACATCTTTGCTGTTCAACACTTTGAAGAGGTCCTTTGCAGCAGATTTGCCCAATGCAACGCATCATTTGATTTCTTGACCACTGCTTCCATGGCTGTCGATTGTGGATCCAAGTAAAATGAAACTCTTGACAACTTCGATCTTTTCTCTGTTTATTATGATGTTTATAATGTACTCTCTGGCCCTGGGTGGGCATCAAAGAGTCCAAATCTCCTCATGAATTACATTTGAAATATGTTGTAAGTGTCCTTGTAAGCATTTCTTTTTCTCTAGAGACCATAAAACCCAGTTGCCCTTGAGTCTTTTTCAACTCCTGGTGATCCCATGTTTGTTGGAGTAGAGCTGCGCTCCTTAAGGTTTTTAAGACTGACCTTTCCGAAGCAGATCACCAGGTCTTTCTTTTGAGGTGTCTCTGGGTGGGTTCAAACTGTCAACCTTTTGGTTAGCAGCCCAGTGCTTAACTGTTTGCACCACCTAGGAATTCCTTTGACAGGCCATTGTTGTTGCTGTTGCTGTTTCTGTTGTTGTGTGCCCATCGAGTAGATTCCAACTCATAGAAACCCCATAGGACAGAATAGAACTATCCCGTAGGGTTTCCAAGGCAGAAAATCTTTACAGAAGTAGGCGGCCACATCTTTCTCCCACAGAGCCCCTAGTGGATTTGAACCCCTGACCTTTCTTTAGGAACCAGGCACTTAACCACTGGGTCACCATTATATTCTTTTTTCATTATGTTCATAAAAGGACTCCTGAATTCAAAAGAGTAAAATAGCCACTAACCCAGATAATTAATACAAAATTTTTATTGTTTTTCTATTGCATTATTTAAATAATTGCATTAGTTCTCAAAATAGGCACAGATGGAATCAAACTTTGGTCACTTACACCGTGAGTAAGAATTTCACTAAAGGGTGAAGGAATGTCTTGGATATGGTGATCATCATTGTTCACATTTTTTAAAATGGCAGCTGGCAGAGACACACAGTGTGTGTGGGACCTTACAAGTTGCGTAGTCCAGCCCCTCACAAGCAGGTGACCCCCAGCTAGGAGAAATGATTTGTCAAACTTAAGGGAATAGCAAAATGCAGTTAGAGCAAGCCTAAGAACTGTATGTCTACGGCATGTGTGACAGTCCCAGCAACCTTCCCAATAACCAAACCAAAACACATTGAAGTCGAGTCAATTCCTACTCATAGTGACCTTCTGGGACAGAAAAGAACTGCCTTATAGAGTTTTCAAGGAGTGCCTGGTGGATTCAAACTGCTGACCTTTTGGTTAGCAGGTGGAGCTCTCAACCACTGCGCCACCAGAGTTTCTAATCTTACCCATATTGGATGTTTTACTAGGAAACACCTCTCAACCGAAGTCTCCTTCTCCTGAATACCTTTATCCCACTAGATGTGAAATCTCCCTCTAGATAGTCTATTTCTCTAGATTCCACTTTTAAACTAGCTTTTCATTCTCAGTTTTCTTTGTACAGGCAGTGAGGCTCTCAGGACTTAAAAAAAAAAAAAAAAAACTTGAACCTCGGGAGATAATGATTTCATCTGGGTTTGGCAATTTCCCTGATTATAATTTTTCACTTTCTGCCATTGCTGCATAGATTTCCAAAGAGAAGGCTCCTCCAGAAAGCCTTGTCCAAGCACAGGAGGCAGTGCTAATTGTGGCCACCTTTTCGTTGCTTTTCAACCTGCCCTTTGCATTTGTTATACAGATTGTCAGAAACAGTGACTTCGTTTGACTCCCCTCACTGGACTGCCCTCCTTTAGGTCAAGGACTGTGTATCCCCAACACTCAGCCTGGGGCCTGGCACCCCAGACTTCAGCAAATGAATGGTGGTGGAAGAGCTTTTGATACCATAAGGCAGACGTCTGTCCAATGTTTACTAGAAAAGTTCTCCTCACACTATGTCAGACTTGCGCAGCTGAGAATTAGCCATGACGTGTGTATTTCAGTAATATGTTTACCAGTTGCTCAAAAATTTAGTGTTGTTGTTACTAGGGGCCATGAAGTTAATTCCAACTCAGAGCAGCCCCATGTGACAGAATAGAATAGGGTTTCCCTGGCTACAATCTTTAGGGAAGCAGATTACCAGGCTTTCTTCCGTGGAGCCAGTGGGTGGCTTTGAACCTTTTGGTTAGCAGCTGAGCACTTAACAATTTGCACCACCAGACCACCTTCAAAAACTCGATAGTGCTTTTTTTCTTTTTTTCATATTTTCATTGGAAAAATGGACCCCCCCAAAAAAACATTGCCTACGCTTTATTTATCCAAGGCATTAGCCTGTACAGGTCTGAGTCATCAGTTTTCATTTGGTGATCATGGAGCAAAATCCCTGCTCAATGATTTTTGCCTTTTGAACATAATTTTAGATTTTTAATTCATTTTTTTTCTCTCCGTTACATAAAGAGCTAGTACACTTAGCCTTAAATGACCTGAAGATGTTAAATCACAAGCTAGTGTCTTGAGAAAGAACCATTGCTGCTAAGTCCATTCAGACTCACAACGATCCTGTAGGACAGAGTAGAACTGCCTCACAGGGTTTCCAAGGAGCACCTGGTAGATTCAAACTGCCCACCTTTTTGTTAGCAGCCCTGGGCCAGTTCTAACCACTGTACTGCTAGGCTCCATCTTGAGAAAGAGAACACTATATGCCTTAATGCAGACATGGAAACTTTAAAACAACTGTGGTAAATGGAAGAGACAGAGACTCTAGAAATAGAATGTACAGTAAGAGCAGTATCTTGCCTACCCATTAGTTTTTCCATATTCTGAAAAAAAGAGTAGACCAAACCATTATATTTAATCTTATTTTTCATTTACAATGAAAAGGTAATTATAAGCATAAAAATTGCATATTAAATATTACTGACCAGATAAAAACTTGAATGGATTGTTAATATTTTAGTTTATTTCTCAAAAGAACTAAACAGCTTTTCCATGACCTAGAGTGAACATACATAGGGTGGGTCACACAGGGCATTGTATGAATGTGTTTTTGTGGGGGGAGTTACATTTTATGGGAGGATTCTTTTTCAAGGGCAAAAATCTGGCAACAATCACAAATTCTGGAAAATCATTCTCCATCTGGTTTGATTTTGAGAGAGAGGTGGGCTTGTGGCTCCTGTGGGCTTGTGGCAATTGTGAGAAGGGCCAAGGCCATGGTTGTTCTCCTCTAGCCTTTCAACGCTCCCTTCTCAGCCCGTAGCCTCCTCTCTCCCCTCGACACATAGTCTAGTCCAGCTTCATCCCCAGGCTACAAGAGTGTTTGGCTGATCATTCAATTTAATTTGACTTTTTCTTCACAATTGAAGTGGTCAGACAAAAAGAAGGATTCCCAGGAGGTTCTTTCAAACCAAACTAGTTAGACCCAGAATAGTAAAATGAAGTCAGGAATTCCAGGGTTCAGAGAGTGCCTTGGAAGGTATTTGTGGCTTCTGTCAATCTGTGGTAAAAGGTAAAAATGCCAAAGCAAGAACATCTGCCCATTTTGCCTCTGGCTTTATCCAGTGGCACCGCCAGAGCCCCGTGGTGGCAGGACAATGGACCCAAACAAGACGACACTAGAGGAAGGGAAGCAACACACTTCACAGCTCCCTAGTGCCCAGGAAAGTATACCCAGAAGGAGACCGGGTGCTTCCTACCCATAAGCCCTCTCTACATTTGTGTATTCATTTGTAAATGTGAGTATCTAAAGGTGAATTTGTCCAGGCACTGAAACACATACCTGAAATTCAGACATAAATCACACAGCGCCTTGTGCCGTTGTCAGCACAGTTTTGATAACACTAGCAATGTTTGTTAAAGAGTCTCCGCTGTACTAGGCTCTCTAAATTCATTATGTCTAAAGTTCAAAACACCACAAGGTATTATTTCCTCCATTTTACCATTGAGGAAACAAAAGCTCAGGGAGGTTTAGAAACTCGTAATCCCACAGCTTCAAATGGCAGGGCCAGGATTTGAACTTAGATCCATCTATTTGAACTTCAGATGTTCTAATCTTACTGACCTACTTCACATGTAGCCTTGTTTTTATTTATTTATTTATTTTGTTAATACCTAGAGAAACAAGGTATTTTGTTAATACCTTGTTTCTCTAGGTATTAACAAAATAAATAAATAAATAAATACACAGTTGCCACTGAGTTGACTCTGACTCATGGAGACCCCATGTGTGTCAGAATAGAACTATGCTCCTTAGGGTTTTCAATGTTGGTTTTTCAAAAGTAGATCACCAAGCCCGTCTTTCAAGGTGCCTCTTGGTGCACTAGAACCTCCGACCTTTTGTTGAGCAGCTGAGCACATTAAACATTTGCATCACCCATGGACTCCAGCAGTATATACATTTTACAGACCTTTGTCCGGCCTCTCAAGTATAAACACCTCTAGCTGCCGGCAGTGCTGACCTCACCCTGTCATCATTTCTGGGAGTCCCCCGGGAGTGTGTTGTACATGCTTACAAATATGCTATCACTTACCACAGCGTCTGCCATTTTTCTCCTCATTCCCAGCCCCTTCCCTTTTCAAGCATCACCACTAGGCTGACCCACAGCTGGAATCCTCCAGGTGACATAGGAGTGCTGTGCAGCCCCAGGTCCAACCCTCCTTGCCACACAGCCGTCCAGTGTCCCGTGCTGACGTGGGAAAAAGGCCGTCCCTCTCCCATCCGCTTTAGGCTTAGCACCAGGGCACCAAAACAGAGCTCCTCAACCCAGTACCTTACTGTGGTTGTAATGAAAACAGCTCTTTCAGTTTGGGAACAGTCTGAGCAACATGCGCCATCTTGTACTTAGAACATCTTCTCCCCCGGGCTTTAATTAACTAAATCTTTGTCCCCAACTTCTTTCTGTAGATTGTCTTTTCTCTAGGAAGGCTCAGGCAGCACTGGTGTGCCAGACAAGCCAGGTGGAGCCCAGTGTCACATTCAAGAGGCTCAGATTGAGCCCCTCACTACACATATATACACACACACACACACACACACACACACACACACACACAAACACATACACTTCTCAAAGTAAGTACTTCCTCTCTGTAAAGCAGCAGCTTTGTCTATCTTCATCAGGACAGAAGCTGTAGGTTTATGTGTTAGCCATGTTTATTCACGTAGTCAGACTGCACCTGGAGACTGAGCGGTTGTCAAAGCCTTGAGGCACCCTTTTGGAGGAAGCTGCCATATCCTAAGCTTTGCCTGAAGCTCCAGCCATGGGAAATGCAAATAAGGAGGCAAGGGAAGGCAGACAAGATGCAGCACTCAGACTGTGCTGGGAATCGTAATGCAATCTTCCTTCAAGGATAGACTAAGACTCTGTACAGTAATGAGGGGAGGAGAGAGATGGAGAGAGAGGGATGGTGGATGTACTCCCTCCACCGTGAGTCCTAGCCCCACGGAGACCAATTTACTTCCTCATTTGCACCATATCAAACAGCCAGACGATGCAAGCTCAGTGAGGTTTATAGAGTGCAGGAAGTCTTAGAGCAGGGAGAATTCAGTCCAGCCACTGGGAGAGTGTGCTGCAGCATGACAAGGGACCTCTGCAAGCCCCTGACAGCCTGAAGGTCCTCAGACTGCCCAGAGCCCAGACCTCACTCCTAGAACAACTTTCTCCATCTGATAGTCTTGAAATTTCTTTCTTCTGCCGGATCAGACGACTTTTCCTTTCAACGTCGTTCACAGTTTACATAAATGCATGACTTTATTCCTTCATGCAATATTCTACACATCTTTGTTGAATACCTACTCTCTGTCAGGTGGACTTGTCAGTGCTGGGGAGACACAGCAGTAAATTAAACAGGCAAAACATCCTACCTCATTGAGCTTCAATTGTGCTAGGGAGAGACAGGCAGTAAATATAATAAGTAGGCAAGATACTTGGTACAGCAGAATGTGAGAAGTACTATGCAAAGAAAAGGAAGATAGGAAGTGTTAAGCTCTGGGGGTTAACAACTTATCAAGGTGTTCAAGGAAAGACTTTCGTGTGAAAGGGACAGGGAGTAAAGAACTGCAGGGTAAAGTGCTGAGATGGGAGCCTGCCTCGAACACTCAAGGAAAAGCAGGAAGACCAGTGTGGCTAGAGTGGAGCAGTGAGAGGGGAGGTAGGAGAAGCAGTAGCAGATAGCAGATCATGTGGGGCCATGTAGATCATGTATGTAGACCACTGAAAGGGGTTTGGGTTTGCCCTGAATAGGAGGCCATCACAGAGTTTTAGCACCATGGCAACTGTGTTGAGAATGGGTGAAAAAGTAGAAGGGCAGAATCAAGGTCATCAGTTAAGGGCAAGAACAAGGTGAGAGGAAATATAGTAGCTTAGGCTGGTTGTTAGCCAGGATGAAGCTGAGAACTGCTTAGATTCTGCATATATTCTAAAAGTCAAGATTTTCTGATAGGCTTTTGAGAGATATAAGATATACTCTGTAGTTAAGATTGACTGCAAGCTTATTAACCAGAGAACCTCAAAGAATGGAATTGTCATTTCTTGATATGGGGAAAATAAGGAAAAGAATGCCTTTAGGGGGAAGAATTCAGTCTTGTACACTTTTGCTTTGAGATTCCTAATACAAATGGGGATGACAAATAGGCAATTGGATATATGAATCTGAAGGCTGGGAAAAAGACTTGTGCTATGAACACGAGTTTGGGAATTGCCAGTGTAGCCATGGTATTCAATGCCATGACGACTTAGTAAGATGACCTTGGATGTGAGTGTAGATAGAAAAGAGAAGCAGTCCAGTGACTGGGCCTTGGGGTCTCCAACATGAAAAGATCAGGGAGATGTGGATAAACACAAAAGAAGAACTAAAAGACAAGAATACAGCAGGAAGAAATGAGCAGAGAATAAATCTAACTGCAGATATTATTTCAAGGAAAAGGGAAGTGATCAACTGCATCTAAGGGTATTGGCAGGTCAAGTAGGATACAGACTGAAAACTGACCATTTCATTTAGTGACATGGTTGTCACCAATGACCTCAACAAAAGCAGGTTCAGTGGAGCAGTGGGAACAAAAGCCTAATTAGAGTTGTTTGTGTCCCCCAAAAATGTGTGTTGACTTGGCTAGGCCATGACTCCCAGTATTGTATGAGGCAGGGTTAGAGGCAGTTATGTTGTCAATCAGGCGGGACTCAATCTACAGGATTAGATTGTGTCTTGAGTCAATCTCTTTTGAGATATAAAAGAATCAAGTAGATAGGAGAGGGAAATCATTACCACCAAGGAAGAAGAGCCAGGAGTAGAGCACATTCTTTGGACTCAGAGTCCCTATGCTGAGAAGCTCCTAGACCAGAGGGAGGTTGATGACAAGGACCTTCCCTCAAAGCCAACAAAGTGAGAAAGCCTTCTCCTGGAGCTGGCACCCTGAATTTGGACTTCTAGCCCCTAGATCGTGAGAATAAATTTCTATTTGTTAAAGCCATCCACTTGTGATATTTCTGTTATAGCAACACTACATAACTAAGACACTCACCAATCTCATTCCCTCTTTCTGGGCACAAAGGAAGACCACATATACTTTATCTAGTCAGTTTCATATGTCATGAATACATCCAAAGTTTATTCCTAGACACACACAGTTCTTAAATCATGTCTTTCCTTCCTCAGTACATTTTTTTCTCTTTCCCTCTTCTCTTCTTAATGACAGATACATTCATGCTATCAGGCTTGAATGGGAAACTCAGGACATTAATTTGATCTTTCCTCTGAGTCACTTTATTCAATTGAGAAGTATCCTGAGAATTGTTCACTCAAAAACTTATTAAATCCTATGTCTTTTTTAGTAACTAAAGTAGTACTTTTCCAATTCTATAAGACCCTGACTTTCTGAATTCTTTCTTCGTTTTTATTTTTGCTTACTCTTTGCCCAGTTCTTTATTGAGCTCATCTTTTTCGTCCAATACATTTCACATGCAGGCAACAATAGGCTCCACACATTACTAACATTCTGCTTTCCAAATTTACCTTATGGCTATAAACTCAGTAAACTTGGAGTTTTGCTAAATATTAAACTGATAATTAACATGCATCTCTAGCTCTCCAGAGTGTTGTATCTATTCTCTCACCTCTAAAACTCCCCCACTAAGCCAATGCTGTGTATTTTAGCTTTCTGTTACAGCAAAAAAAGGTATCAATTTCTGCATTGTTGTTGTTGTTGTTAGATGCCATTGAGTAAGTTCTAGCTCACAGTGACCCTGTGTACAAGAGAACGAAACACTGCCCGGTCCTGTGTCATCTCTCAGTCATTGCTGTATTTCAGCCCATTGTTGCAGCCACTGTGTTAATCCTTCTCACTGAGGGTCCTCCTCTTTTTCACTGACTTCTTACCAAGCCTGATATCCTTCTCCAGGGACTGGTCCCTCTTGATAACATGCCCAAAGTAAAAGAGACAAAGTCCTACTATCCTTGCTTCTAAGGAACATTAAGGCTGTACTTCTTCCAAGACAGATTTGTTCATTCTTCTGGCAGTCCATGGTATATTCAATATTCTTTGCCAACACTGTCATTCAAAGGCATCAATTCTTCTTCGATCTTCCTTATTCATTGTCAAGCTTTTGCATGCATACGAGGAGATTGAGAAGACCATGGCTTGGGTCAGGCCCAGCTTAGTCCTCAAGGTGACGTCTTTGCTTTTTAGCATTTGAAAGAGGTCTTTTGCAGCAGATTTTCTCAATGCAATGCATCATTTTGTTTCTTGACTGCTGCTTCCATGGACATTGATTGTGGATCCAAGTAAAATGAAATCCTTGGCAACTTCAATCTTTTCTCCATTTATCATAATGTTTCTTATTGGTCTGGTTGTGAGGATTTTTGTTTTCTTTATGTTAAGGTGTAATAGATACTGAGGGCTGTAGTCTTTGATCTTCTTCAATAAAGTGCTTCAAGCCCTCTTTGCTTTCAGTAAGCAAAATTTTGTCATCTGTATAACGCAGGTTGTTAATGAGTCTTCTTCCTCCAATCCTGCTGCCATGTTCTTCTTCATATAGTCCAGCTTTTCAGATTATTTGCTTAGCATACAGATTGAATAAGTATGGTGAAAGGATACAATCCTGATGCACACATTTCCTGATTTTAAACCACACAGTATCTCCTTGTTATGTTTGAACGACTGCCTCCTGATCTATGTACAGGTTTCTCATGAGCACAATTAAGTATTCTGGAATTCCCATTCTTCACAATGTAGTTCATAATTTGTTATGACACACATAGTTGAATGCCTTTGCATAGTCCATAAAACACAGGTAAACACCTTTCTGGTATTCTCTGCTTTCAGCCAGGATTCATCTGACACCAGCAATGATATACTTCATTTCACGTCCTCTTCCGAATCCAGCTTGAATTTCTATCAGTTCCCTGTCAATGTACTGCTGCAACCATTTTTGAATTATCTTCAGCAAAATTTTACTTGCATGTGATATTAATGATATTGTTCGATAATTTCCCCATTCAATTGGATCACCTTTCTTTGTAATGGGCACAAATATGGATCTCTTCCAGTCAGTTGACCAGGTAACTGCCTTCCAAATTTCTTGGCATAGATGAGTGGGCACTTCCAGTGTCCCATCCATTTGATGACACATCTCAATTGGTATTTCATCAATTCCTGAGGCCTTGTTTTTCGCCAGTGCCTTCAGTGCAGCCTCGACTTCTTCCTTCGGTACCATCAGTTCTTCATCATATGCTATTACCTGACATGATTGAATGTTGACCAATTCTTTTTGGTACAGTGAATCTGTGTATTCCTTCTATCTTCTTTTAATGCTTCCTGCCTCATTCAATTTTTTTGCACACAGAATCCTTCAATATTGCAACTCGAGGATTGAATTTTTTCTTCAGTTATTTCAGCTTGAGAAATGCTGAACGTGTTCTTCCCTTTTGGTTTTCTAACTCCAGGCCTTTGCACATGTCATTATAATACTTTGGCTTTTTGGGCTGCTCTTTGAAATCTTCTGTTCAGCTCTTTTATGTCACCATTTCTTGCTTTTGCTTTAGCCACTCCATGTCAGGAGTGAGTTTCAGAGCCTCTCCTGACATCTTTTCTCTCTTTTCTGTCTTCTTAATGACTTCTGTTTTCTTTTGTATGATGTCCTTGTTTTCATCCTACAACTCATTTGGTCTTTGGTCATTAGTGTTCAATGAGTCAAATTTATTCTTGGGAAGGTCTCTAAGTTCAGATGGTTATACTCAAGGTCATATTTTGGGTATAGTGGACTTGTTTTAATTTTCTGCAGCTTCAACTTGAACTTGCTTATGAACAATTAGGTCTGTTCCTCAGTTGGCCCCTGGCCTTGTTCTAATTGATGGTATTGAGCTTTTCCATTGTCTCTTTCCACACATATAGTAGATTTGACTCCTGTGTGTACTATCCAGCAAAGACCACGTGTATAGTTGTCGTTTATGTTGTGACAAAAGGTATTTGCAATTTATAAGTCGTTGGTCTTGCAAAATTCTATCATGCTATCTCTGGCATTGTTTCTATCAACAAAGCCATATTTTCCAACTACCAATCCTTCTTCTTTGTTTCCAAATTTCATATTACAATTACCAGTAATTATCAAGGCATTTGATTGCATATTTGATCATTCTCAGACTACAAAAGTTGGTAATAATCTTCCATTTCTTCATCTTTGTCATTAGTGGTTGATGTGTAAATTTGAATAATAGTCCTATTAACTGGTCGTTCTTGTAGGTGTATGGATATTATCCTATGTCTGACAACAATGTAGTTCAGGATAGAGCTTGAAGTATTCTTTTTGACAATAAATATTATGCCATTCCTTTTCAATTTGTCATTCCCAGCATAGATCATATTGTCCAATTCAAAATGGCCAGCACCAATCTTTTAGCTCACTAATGCCTAGGAATATCAATGTTTATGTGTCCTATTTCATTTCTGGCCACTTCCAGTTTTCCTAGATTCATACTTCATATATTTCATGTTCTGATTATTAATGGATATTTGCAGTGGTTTCTTCTCATTTTGAGTCATGCCTCATCAGCAAATGAAGGTCCCAAAAGCTTTACTCCATATGCGTTGTCTTAGGCTGGGCTCTCTAGAGAAACAAAACCAGTAAAGCATATAAATATATATATGGAGAGATTTATATCAAGGAAATGGCTTACACAGTTGTAGGGGCTGGAACGCCCTAAGTCTGTGGGTCAGGATAGAGATTTCTCCTGATTCCTGTAGCCACAGGGGCTGACAAACCCAAGATCAGTAGGTCGAAGAGCAGGGCTCTTGCTCACAGGCTGTGAAGATTGATGAATCCCAAGATCAGAAGGTTAGACTGAAGGTAAGCTGCTAGCTCAAGCCCCAAGAATCGAAGGTCAAACAAACAGGGGCCAGCTGCAGGATCCAGAACAAGCAAAAGTCCTCAAACATTGCCAGAATATCCACTTATATTTAATGGGGGCCATTTACAAGCCCAAGGAAACACCCTTTCAACTGTTTGGCTACTCACAGCAGATCTCATCATGGAAGTGATCACACCATATCACGTCTCGTCATGGAAGTGGTCACAACATCATATGACTGTCAAACTCATTGAGAATCATGGTCCAGCCAAGTTGACACACAACCTTAACCATCACACACATCATTAAGGTTGGCTGTCCTTTGAAGAGGCAGCTCTTCACCAGTCATATTTTGAGTGCCTTCCAACCTGAAAGGCTCAGCTTATGGCATTATATCAATGTTCCACCACTATCCCTAAGGTTTTTACTGGCCAATTTTTTCAGAAGTAGATTGCCAGATCCTTCTTCCTAGTCTGTCTTTTTCTGAATGTTCCCCTTAAATCTGTCCACCATGAGTGACCCTACTAGTGTCTGAAATACTGGTAGCATAGCTTCCAGCATCACAGCAACACACAAACCACCACAGTACGTAGTATGCAATAATTTCTGCATTAGTTGGGATAAGACTAGCTGCTGTAACAAATAACTTCCAAATTTCAATGATTTAGCAGAGTAACTGTTGATCTCATTTCCTTTTCATGGCACATTTGAATACTACATTTTTCAATCTCCTGTGACTTGAATTTCAGACATAAGAATGTGACCAGAAATGATATATGCCAACTCCAGGCAGGCCTGACCATAAAAATCCCAGTGCTATCCTGCTGACTCTCTTCACCTTTGTGATGATCATAAAGGCTATATAGTGAGGATGGAGGTATTATAACATGGAAGGAAACTGGCTATAGAGGCATCCCTTAGAGGAGAACCACTCAGGAGAGCCAGTTTATGCACATCAAAGTATAATGTGAGAGAAAAACAAATGTTTATCATTTTTATCACTGAAATAATTCATTACAGGCATTATTTATCCTGCTAGTACAAGTGTGGTCAAGAAAACATGAAAGAAGAGAAGTGGAGACAGTGAGTGAGGGCAATTTCTGTGAGGTTTTTGGTAAAAAGGAAAGATAAATGGAATGAAAGATTAAGAAAGAGCTAGGGTAAAGAGAGAGGTTTTTTGTTAATTTGTTTTGTGTTTCATATGATGGGAAAATGACTGCATGTTTGCATAGTCAAGGGAAAGATCTAATCAAGAGCAGAGTATTGCATAAACTATGCCCTTTTGGTAGACAGAGGAGACGGAACCTAGTACACAGGTATCAGGAATGGCATTGACTAGGAGCATAGAGAGTTACCTATGTAACAGGAGTGGAAGTGGCATACACGGGCACAAAAGCAGGTTGGTGAATGAATGAGGTGGTAATAACTTGCAGAAATTCTCTTCTGAAAAGTTAAATTTTCTCAGCAATATTTCCACCTGAGATTGAGGATGGGAGAGGACGTGTTAGAGATTTAAGAAGAGAAGTGAAGGTGAATGAAACAGCTGCCTAGGAGAGTAGGAAAGTGAAAGGACAAAGGAATTATAAAACGCTTGCTGGGTTGGCATAAGTCCACTTGAAATTGTTGTTGTTAGCTGCTGTCAAGTTGGCTCCTGACTTGTGGTGACCTCGTGCACAATAGGATTGGACCACTGTGAGCCATGGGGTTTTCACTGGCTAATTTTTTGGAACTAGTTCACCAGGACTTTCTCCCTAGTCTGTCTTAGTCTGGAAACTCTGCTGAAACCTGTTGAACATCATAGCAACATGCAAGCCTCCACTCGCAGATAGGTGGTGGCTATGCTTGAGGTACATTGGCTGAGAATCGAACCCGGGTCTCCTGCATGGAAGGTGAGAGTTCTACCACTAAGGCACCACTGCTCCCTGCACTCAATATTAAAGACAATTAA
Organism: Loxodonta africana; assembly: GCF_030014295.1. Lineage (NCBI taxonomy): Eukaryota > Metazoa > Chordata > Mammalia > Proboscidea > Elephantidae > Loxodonta > Loxodonta africana. The sequence goes on along the minus strand of NC_087353.1, from coordinate 23,035,538 downwards.
TTTAAAATAAGATCAGTATTTTTTCTCCAGCTAAATCCAGTCTCCAGCTGGTTAATAATAATGGAACATGGAATTTCAGTTGGGTAAATTGAGCGGTGAGAATATGAAGAAGGTGAGGGACAATGAAAAAATCATTTATAGGACTAATAGACTACAGGTTCTGGTGAGATAGAGGAGTCAGGGAGACTGGAAGGAAGGAGTTGAGAAATTGTGAAGAACAGAGAGAAAATTGGAAATTATATAGAAGTTATAGTTATTTTGGAGTCCCTGGGTGGTGCAAACGGTTAACACTCTTAGATGCTAACCCTAAGGTTGAAAGCTCAAGTCCACTCAGGGATTTCTTATGCTCACCCCTTGCTCCACATTCCTGCTTCCTGTGAATACCGGCACTTGCTGGTTGTCTCACTTCCTAAGTACTATTGGTCCTCTCCCTTTACCTCTGTGCCTTCAAGTATTTCCAGCCTTTCCCCTTTGCTTTTTCAGAGCTCCCATAATGCAAGACTAGGCAGGAATCAGACTTTCACTGAATATTGAAAGTAAGCTGTATTTTACCACAAACATCATATTAGATATCAGAGTACTAACTTTTCTTCTGTCTTGCTTGATAAAGATTTTCTTATTGAATAGCTGGTTAGCCTTAAATGGCTGGGGCCTCCTCTTACAACCAACATTTTATTCTATTTTTCCATTCTTTCCTTTGCATTCTCCCACCCTATCTTCTCTCTGTCCCTCCCTCCCTCTTTTTCTCTCTCCTTTCCTCCCTCTCTTCCTCCCTCCTTTCCTCCCTCCCTTCCTCTCTCTCTCTCCCCCTCTCACACACACACACAGATACACATCTGACCTTTCCACCTTCCCTAGCAAGGGGAAGACTAAAGTGCAAATTCCTGTTACTTTGTTATGCAGATCAATTTCCTATTTTAAACACAATGCTAAGTACTGGTCCTAATTTTGTGGTCCAGTTTTCTAAAGCTAAAGAATTGACTGACCCTTTAAAACCAGTTTGCTTTTTTAACACATTCCATATCAAATTGCAAAACAGGGCACCCTCCCCCTAACAAGAATCTAACAATGTGTTAGGTGCTATATAAAGCACTGGCTGGTGTACAACCAAGAGCCCTGGGTGGAGCAAATGGTGAATTGCTTGACTAGTAACAGAAAGGTTGGCAGTTTGAACCCAACCAGAGGCCAGAGGTGCTTCGGAAGAAAGACCTGGTGATCTGCTTCCAAAAGGCCACAGCCTGGAAAATTCTACCGAGCAATTCTACTCTGCACACATGGGATCGCCCTGCGTCAGAACTGACTCAAACGAAAGCTGCTTCAGTGTGCGACCACTTGAGATAATTAAAGAATTTTGTAGAGGATCTGAGTGATAGGACCCTCGCTGGAGATGGAACATAGTGTCGAAAAGCCAATAATCACGTGTGAGGGTTTTGTGCTAATCCAGTAGGGGCTGTCGAAGGAAAGAAACTCAAAAGCATGACACAGAAAATTTTTAGTAAAAGTTGGCAACCTGTCTTTGGCCAGCTCTCGTGTTAAATGTAGGCTCATCCCCTGAGAAGGCAAATAAGCCTCCTCCTGGAACCTGCAAAAAAAGGAAAAGGCACACTTGTTAAATGAAATAAAGAAACATTGCTGTTGCACTAACTAGTTCTGGAAGTCCATGTTTCACTGTCCCTAAGAGAATGGGGGCACCCTGGTAGCATAGCAATTAAGCTCTCGGCTACTAACCGAAGGGTTGGCAGTTTGAACCCACCAGCTGCTCCACGGAAGAAAGATGTGGCAATCTGTTCCTATTGCCTTGGAAATCCTATGGGGCAGTTCTACTCTGTCCCGCAGGGTCACTGAGTAGTAATCAACTCAATGGCAATGAGCTTAACAGAATGGGGGGAGAAAAAAATGAGAATTTGTTTTTTTAATTGAAAAAAAAGGGGGGAGAAAAGGGAAAATATAAAAGAGTAGCAGCTCTGGAGAAATGGAAGTGGAGGGGCTGGGGACAGGCGGGGGGGGCAAGCCTGTCATTGAGAGCGGAATCTTCTGCCTCTGTTGCTCTGTCTCCCAGCTAATTAAGTGTGAATTTAAGACTCTATGACTTGATCTTAAGTGACAGAATAGAATGTATTGGCTGAGGATGGCTCCTTTTTAAGTCTTAAAAAGAAAAAAAAAATCTTGTTTGTGAAAATTCAAGCAGAATTTGATTTGTTCTTTACCATTAATGACTCTATTTAAGGCAGAAAATAAATTCTGATATTAAAAATGTAAATCAAACCACGCATGGGTTTAATTTTTCTGCCTCAGATCAAATTACCTCTCCTCTTAATTTCTTAGCTGAAATCTACAGTTAGTTGCCTTCACCGGCTTTCAAACAAAGCCTACAACTTGAGATGGGGTGGGTCACACAGCCACACTGTAAGAGTTTCCCCCAACCATCCCTGCACAACCTGAATATAGGGTGTTATAAGGCAACACTCCAGCCTAGAATTAGTCAAGTCACCATTTTAAATAAAGTGGATTTTTTCATTCTAGCTCAGAATTTTAAAAACCTTATTATATGACTAGCCTGAGTTTTGTTACCTAGACATGTCTTCAGAGAGGTGACATTTTTTCTGAATGTTCTAAAAATGGATGCTATGTATCAGCTAAAAATATAATTAACAAGTATGCTTTGAGTCACATAATAGCAAATGTCATTTTGCTGTAAGATAGGAGTGTTAATCATGAGCACGGAGTTCATCAGAAACCAATCACGCCTAGCAGGAGCCAACGGGGGCACCTCTGACTGGCAAGCAGATTGCAGTCTCCTTTGGCACACAGGCCTGAGAGCACCTGCAGCCATGGGTCCCTGTGTGAGGTACAGGGGTGTACAGCACCCAGGTCTCTGGACTCAGAGTCACACACCACCATCTAGGCAGTAGGAGATAACCTGCCATTTTCCCATTTGCCATTTGCTGACAAAGAACAGAAAAAAAAAAAAACACCATGGTGCTTTATTTCCGTGAACAGCTTTGGATTACAAAGTAAAACTAGGATTTAACACCCTGGACATCAGAGTGACATCCCACAGTAACCTGTATTATGCTGTCTTGAGTATTACTTTATGACTGAAACGGGAAAACACAAAAAAGGGGAGTGTGTGTTGAATGGTGTTTCTGTATTCATTCATTTATTTGTTTTGTTTTATTTAACAAAAGTTTGCTAAATTTCTGTTCTGTGCTGGGCAATGTATTGCATGTTGCTAACACAGAGATAGGTAGACCTGTTTCCTCTACTCATGCCCCACTGGGGCACATAGACACACAAACAGTCAAGTAAAAGAGTCCCTGGTGGAAGTCAGTCCAAGGTTGTAGCAGCACAAAGGCAAAGGCAGTCACTTCTTCCAGGGTGTGGGGAGAGGCTAAGGAAAGCTTAACACAGGAAAGATTTTCTGAACTGAAGGACGAGCACAGGCTCCTGTAGATGAGAGCTGAGCAATCATTCCAGGTATAAGGCAAGGCACAGAGGCAAGAGCAGGTAGACAGTTTTCAGGAAACCATGAATGCTTCAGTATCACTGCTGTGTTATAGGGTCTTATTTTCTTTTTCTTTGTGAAACGGAATTGTTGTTGTGCATCACACTGTAGAGCAATATTGTTCTGTTTCCTTTGGCCCCCTGAGAAGCCAGAGCTTGCTCTCCTGTTCACCGATTTAGCAAACTCCTATGATGATTCAGATACTGAAGACAGAGGGTGAATATGTCTTCAAGGGACACATAGCCTACTTAGTAAATAAATGTGTGTGTGTATATGTGTGTGTATGTGTGATAAAGTAGGCCCCTAGCATGGCCAAATTTATTAGAGAAAGAGCGATGAGCTCCATAGGGGATGGGCAGAGAAGACAGAGCAGGTACTAGGGTTTCATGGTCCCCGTGGACCTCTGAGCCTTACACTGGTCTGAACTTGTCCAGTAGCTTAGTGAAGTAGAATCAGGGCTTTGAACCAGTTCTTTCCGGTTTGACCTCCTGCTGAGAATTTGTATTTCCACACACAGATATACCGAATCAGAATCTATGTTTTCACAAGATAATGCAGACCCTGATTCACTGTATCTGGGGTGGAAAGACAAATTCACAGCAGGGGGTTGAACCAGAAAAGAACCGGTTGGAAGCCCTGAGCAGAACACAGATAATGGCTCTGTCCACTTCAGTCCACTGGACACTCCCCATCCCCTGGGCTACAGATGAAATCCAACAGGTGTGCTTCCTCCTTTCAGTTATTCCTCACATGTGTATAACCCCACCTCGTTACTTAGAGTGTGGCTTAGAAACCGGCAACACGGATCATCTGGGAAACTTTTAAGAAATGCCAACTCTCAGGCCTCACCCCCAAACCTACTGAATTAGAATCTGTATTTAAAAGACTCCTGGATAATTCAAAGGAAGGGTCAAGTTTGAAAACCCTTGGCCCAAAGCACCGGTTCATATATTTGGCTGCACAGTGGTATCCTCTGGAGAGTTCTAAAAGGTAAAGGTGCCTGCGGCTCTCACCTCCAAGAGTCTGATGGAATTAGTGTGGGTGAAGCCAGGATATCAGAAGTTTTAAAGCTTCCCAGATGATTCTACTATGTAGCTACACTTGAGAACTCTCTTGGACACAGGGTTCAGCTATCTCTTTAGCCCAAAAGCCGCCAGCAAGGTTGAGAGATGCCTGACATTGTTCCAGCATAGACAAAGGTAGGAGGAAGAAAGAGATAGCAGGAGCAGAGCAACTGAGAAGGAAGCTGTCATCTGGACACAGAGACAAGGGACTCCAGACAGTCTCTACTGTAATGCCCTCACTTTACAATACACTGAGGTCCAGAATGGGTTAGTGACTTACCCATAATCATAAAACAGGTGAAAATCGAAATAGAAAGTGGTCCATGCAGTAGTATGTGGCACTGCAACCAGCAAGCACTTCGGGCCTCCTAAACTGTTGACCTCTATGCTGCTGTCCAGGAGCCCTGGTGGCGCAGTGGTTAAGAGATCAGCTGCTAACCAAAGGATTGGCAGTTTAAATCCACCAGCTGCTTCTTGGAAACTCTATAGGGCAGATCTACTCTGTCCTAAAGGGTCACTATGAGTCAGAATCAACTCGAAGGCAACTGATTTAGGTTTTTTCTTTTCTTTTCTTTTAATGCTGTCGTCCACAATTTCTCACTCATATTTGCGTTATACTTGGCCCAAATGTGTTGCAGAGGCTTTAGCTTGAGGCAGGAACATTTTAAGAGATTTTGTTTGTTTGTTCATTTGTTTTTATTAAGCTTGCTTTATTTGAGACAGGGATCCATTTTGAATCTTTTAAATATAATTTCAACCATCATGAAGATAGCAAAGAACCAAGCAACATTTTGTTCTGAGCTGACTAGACGACGACTAACAGCACAAATGTTGTTCTCCTCCCCATCCTCTCTCTTTGGTCCTGGTCAACATCCACAGGTGCCTCTAATCTGTTAGGTGCACTCATTCCACATGCCATCTCCTTTGTGCAAGTCATAAAGGCCTTCACAGTTCCTCCAGCTCAGCTGTATATTCGGCTTTGAGCTTCCTAATGGTCGGTCCAAAAAGGAAGATAAAAAAAAAAATTTTTTTTTTTTCTTAGAGTCAGTCTTATTGCCAAAAAGGGAAAATTGTCCCAACTCCTCAGAGGTCACAAAAATTTTCCTGACCCTAATTTTCACAGAAAAGTTTTTTGTCCCAGGCTTCCAATAGAAGGAACTGGATGACCTAATACATAGTACCTCAAAGACATCCTTACAGTAATAGTTTTCATAAAGCCATTACTTATAATATCCCTGGATGCAAGCCAAGGAAATAACATTAAAATGCATGAAAATCCTGCTGGGGACTAAGAACATATGGTCCAAGTGCACAGCTTGATGCAGGAATAAAAATTAGCACAACTAGAGGAATGGATAAATAGCATGCCCTTCAAGCAAGGCTTCATAAATATCACTTCCTTTAGCCAGGCTTTTGATAAGGCAGTACAGGAGTAAGGTTTAATTCACTGGCATACTTCTGAGGTCCATTACTCTGTGTCATGGATTGAAAGAACAGCCCAAAAGGGCAAGTTGTAAGGTTACTATCCATTTATGAAAACGCATAAATCTATCCAAGACTTTTGGGAGAATAGAGGGTCACACATTTTTGTGCAAATTTGAGCCATGAGTATATCCAAAGGCCAATTCAGGAGTTTTCTCAAGAAAGAGTTTATGTCCCTTAGGGTACGTGAATATATGAATGATTGATCAAGCCCTGAAATTCTGAACAACATACCTGTCCATGGTCCCTACTCTGAAATGCCAGGGCAGTCCTAGAGCAATACCCTGTCAGAGGGCTTAGGGTGGAGAGACTCAGCTCATAGAAAGCTCATCACTCAAGGGCTCAAGCTAGAAACCTTCATCTTGACTTTCTTCTCTTTTCCCTTCACATTTTATTGGGCATCATATCAATTCCACCTTTGGAATTCTTGTGGAGTTAATGGAATTTGGAATAAACTTTGAAAGGTGAGAAAGAGATCAATAAGTCAAATTGGGGGAGAACAATTTAGAATGAAGAAAATAGCTGAAGAACAACTTTGGCTTCAGAGATGAGCACGGCTGGACTGTTAGAGGGGCAGCAAGAGCTGGCCTGGCACCATGTCTGGCTCATGAACATGCCTACCAGTTTAGGGGAGTCTCGCAAAGTGCAGGTCAGTTCCCTTCACTCACATAACCATTCCTCTCACGTTTAAGAACTCAGCTTATAGAAGGATTATCACTCGGTGGCTCAAGCTAGAAACCTGGGCTTCATCTTGACTTCCTTCTCTTTACCCTTCACATTTTAATGGGCACCATGTCAACTCTACCTTGGGAATATCTTTTGAATCTGTTCCTTCCAACCACTCCTCCTGTCATTTTCTCAGTTCAGACCTTATCATCTCTCACCTGGTCCATTTAAAAAGCCACCTAACTCATTTCCTGTCTGTACCTCTTTCTGCTCTAGGCTGTCCTTCCCACTGTGGTCTTCCTAAATATCTCAGACGTCTTTTGCTTTAAGAAACATTCCAGCTGGCTGGAATAAAAAGAGGTCTTTTAAAAGATATATTAAGCAACGTCAGGGACGCAGGAGCAAAAGGATAACAGGCCATTCAGGAACAGAAGCAGGGAAAAGCCAGAATCTGGTACTGTTTCTGACATTAGGAGTCTTTATTTAAAACAAACAAACAAACAGTTGCTGTCAAGTTGATTCTGATTCATGGTGACACCATATGTTTCAGAGTAGAACTGCAATTCTTAGGGTTTTCAGTGGCTAAGATATTTCAGAAACAGATTGCCAGGACTTTCTTCTGAGGCATCTCTGAATGGATTCAAACCATCAAACTTTTCATTAGTAGCCAAGCACTTAAATGTTTATGCCAACCAGGGACTCGATAGTCTCTACCATGTCTGTTTTTTTCTTCCTTCTCTCTCCTCTGTCTTGACTAACTTCCTGTGCTTGCAATGGCCCCAAATGACTCCCACTCAAGGCTGTAGGACATTACAGATCCAGCACTCATCATCAACTAACTGGAGTCTCTGTATCTCTTAGGTTAAATTCATGAGAGAGAGAATCTGATTAGTGAATAATCAGCCAATGAATTGGCTAGGCTTGGTCCAGGTGACCATTCCTAATTCAGAGGCCAAAGTCACATGCTGTAAACCATACCATCAAAGTTTGGTTATCGGCAAGGTGTCTGAGCAAGACATCCATTCCATAAATATTTATTAAAGCACCTACTGAGTATCAAGCGGAAACCCTGGTGGTGTAGTGGCTAAGAGCTGCTAACCAAAAGATCGGCAGTTAAAATCTACCAAACGCTCCTTGGAAACTTTGTGGAGCAGTTCTACTTTGTCCGATAGGTTTGCTATGAGTGGGAATCAACTGGATGGCAACAGGTTTGTTTTGGGTTAGAATAGCAAGCATTATACTGGGAATTGGGAATAAACTGTTGAAAAAAATAAAAACACTTGTGCATGTTGTGACAAGTGCTATCAAGGAAAGAAGGAGACACTGCAAAACAGATTGGTAGGACAGGGAAGTAGAGTTAGGAGGGCCTTTATAAGGAGATGACATATGTGTTGAAGTCTGACAGGTAAAAAGAGTGAGTCATCAAGGCAAGACCATGGGAAGAGCATGCCTGTCAGAGAGGAGAGCACACATGAATGTCCTAAGGTGGGGAAGGACTTGTCAGATTCAAGAACTGAGAGGAGGACAAATACAGGCAATGGGAGGAGGCTGGGATGGGAGGCAATAAGCCTGGAGCAGTCAGGGTGATGACCACTTCTAGATCATGTAAGACCCTATAGGCCACAGGAAGGTACTTAAAAGCTACTTAACAAGAAGCTACAAAAGTGTTTTTGGCAACAAGATCAGACTTACATTTTTAGAGATATCTCTGACTGATATGTGAAAAGAGAAAGCTGAGAGGGAAGAGGAAAACCCATTGAGAGGCTGTTGTGGTGGAAATTTAGGCAAGAGATATGGGTGTCTCCAATGAGGAAGTGGCAGTGGTGATTGAAAGAATAGATGGATGTGGGTATATTAGGAGATAGAAGGGACAGGACTTTGGGATGAGTTGGGTGAAAGAGAGTGGGGAAGACAGAATTCAAATGATCTCCAGCTTTCTGGTTGGGCATTTGGGAGATGGTGCCCAGAGAGTAGGGCTATGGAAGGAGGAAAGGAAACAGGCCCACTCCAGTAAAACAGGTAAACAGGTATGAGTATTCTTTGCCGAAACATCATCATTACCTCGTTCTTATTTCATGACAATGCCCAAAGCTCAATGCTTGAGTTCCTTCACCATCTAGTACCAGGTGACCTCCTAGAACCTCCTACTACTGTCTCATCACTAGTGACTATAAACTCCAGGTGTATGTTGGGTGCCATCACCCTCCTGTGCCCTTGTGCAAGCCTTTCCTGTTGCCTGAACTGTCCCTTTCTTTTCCTCCGCACCTGGTAAATCCCTACTCGTCCTTCTAGGCCTAGATCGAATGTCATTTCCACTGAGATGTCTTCCAGACTACACCTGAGAAAACCAGTGCTCCTTCCTCTGTCTCCACGGCACTTCATACATAACTCCATTATAAGATGCATCACTTTGTACTATGATTATTTGATGATCTGTGAACACCTCAAGGCAGATAGTGCACAGTGTCTCCTGATAGATTTTTGGCACCAAAAAAAAAAGAGGTTGCTGAAGTGAATTGAATATGGAAAGAGCGTAGAAACATTTCAGTGTAGTCTCTTCCCAACCACTTTCTTTCCCCCTAAGCTCTAGGCCTGATGCACGTGGTTAAGCAATCAGCTGAAAACTGAAAGGTTGGTGGTTTGAATCCACCCAGAAGTGCTTCAGAAGACAGGCCTGGTGATCTACTTGCGAAAGGTCACAGCCACTGAAAACCATATGGGGCACAGTTCTACTCTAACACAGGTGGGACCCAACATACTCCTGGAGTTTATAGGCCTTTGTTGAATCTAATCCTTCCCCTTTCTCATTATGCCCTGTCCCTTCATGTCTTTTGGATTCAGATCCAACACCTCTTCCTTAGAAGGTGACTGAGTAAGAAGGCCGATTCCTTTTTCTCTCTTATCTATGCAGTATATTTTTAGCAATTTAGAATGCAATTAGATGTTTCCAAGGTAGCTACAACTTTACTGACCCTACATATAACAGTAGGTGGTTAGCTCCTCCACGGAGAAGTCTGGTTTTAATGTGTGTTGTGTGTTTCTAAAAGTCAGTGCCCTTTATAACTATAGTTGATGAGTTGTGTGACCTCGGTATCCCCATGTATAAATAAGGAGATCATGGTTGGTGATCCCCATGGGCTTTCCAACTATAACTTTTCCGATTCTTCGATGGCTAATGGAATTGAAGAAGATGAGGTGACATATCTGCATGCTCTCCAGAGTGAAAACTGGGCATTGGTCATGGTAGCCACAGGAAATTCATCATATCACGAGCAGAATTTATGCATATTTTAAATCCTTAGAGAATGCATGCAAGGAGGAAAAAATAATAATAGATAATATTTGTTAACTGTATATACACACCAGGGTCTGTCTCAAACATTTAAAAGAGGAACTTGGGGGGCAATTGCCAAAAAGCACAATGATCTTTGTTGCCTTGGGTGATCTAGAAAATGCAGTAAAAGAGCTGATGTGATGTGTGTAACTTGTGGGGGTGTCCTATCCCAATGGGAGGCCTGGGGAGGCTGATTCCTGCATTTCAGGTTTATTTATGCAATTTTGCTGATTTTACAGCTCAAATAACTCAGACTCAAATAGCACTAGGACTTGGTGATTTTTTTTTTTTTTAATTAGAGGAAGAAGCTTCCAAAATAGAATCATAACTGAAGATGGTAAAGGTAATTATCATTTCTTAAGTCATCTGTGAATCCAGAGAAGAGGAACAATCTTTTTTTTAACTTTCTGAAAGTCTATTTATTAGAAAAATAACAAGCAGACACAAATGGAGAGACTGAGCTAGGCTCTAAGGGGTCAGATGAAGAAGCCAGGTCCATAACTGGGAAAAGGCATTTCTGAAGTAGCATCAGCAAGACCAGGTAAGCAATTAGATGTGGCTTAGTGAGAGACAAAAAAGGGTTTGCAATGACATTCATGTTTCTGCCTCATTTCCTGAATAGGGAATGAGGAGAAAGAATTTACGGAGAAGATAATGAGTTTGGTTTTGACATCTGAGAGTCCCGTAGAAAATGCAAGCGAAAAATCCAGTGGGCAAAAACTAGACTAGAATTTTGAAAGCAGGAGACATGGATGTGTAGGTGGAAATGGAAGCCACGGGAGTGAAGAGAAGTTAACTAGACTCATTAATGTCTTGGATTCCAGGGTGCTGCCCAATGTCTGGGCACAGTGCTTCCCACTGTCCAGTAGATGTGTGGTGGTCAGGAGCTTCAGTGTACAAGGACACTTTGACTAAGAGAAAGAAAACCAGACCGAGAACTAGTAAAACTTCCACCATTCCTCTTTCCAATATCATCAATGTGTCCTTGAAGAACCATAACTTCTCACTGAAGCTCAGTTTCCTCATCTGTGAAAGCAGGCAAAGAGCCCTCCTGGCCAAGACATTCCAGGACTACACAGAGCATAGTATATGTGATTGGAGTTTGAGAAAATATATTACAAAAAAATGATCAATCTCAGACCCCCATTGTAAGCTAGAACTATGTTGTTTGCATTCACTCATTTGATGTACAGTTATTAAGAGCCTACTTGATGACTAGGCCAGGGAGCTGTTGTGACTGAGAATGTTGCATCCAGTAGTGTACAGTCTACCAGGGGAGTACAGAGTCAACATTAACTAAGTGCTCCAACAAAGGTGTAAACCAATTGCTGAGAACATTCAGAGGGGCATTGACTCCTGGCTGAGGTTGTTATGAAGGCTTCCAGGAGCAGGGCATCTTTGATATAGGCCCTTAAGCGTGAACACCAGAAGTCTTAGTAGTGGCCATAGTGTAGATGTAAGAAAATGCAGGCCCTGTTTGGGGTGCATTGAAAAGTTCTACATAATCGAATCTTAAAATATAGGAGGTGATCCATGGGGCCAGTAGTGCAGGTGATGACTGGACTGTGGAGGTTTTGAATGTCACAATAAGAGCTTGGGTTTTATCCAGTTGGAAGCAAGCAAAGCATCATGACCTTATTTGATTCCCTAATTCCCTCCAAGGGATGGGAGGGTATTATTTTCTTTTTATGAAGAGTATCTCCTCCAGGGCACCCCTTTGCCTTGTGTGTGGTTTATTCTTATCATGCCCTAGGGCATAGTTTTCAATCCTGGCTGCTCATTATTTATAATACCTGGGGAGCTTGAGGGGAAAAAAAAATGATGGCTGGGTCACACTCCAGACCAATTATATACAAATATTTTGAGGAGGGCCCAGTCCCCAGTGTTTTTCTTTAAAATTCTCCAGGTAATTATAAGATGCAACCAGGGCATAGAAGCAGTAAGATTCAAATCTTACGTCAACAGTGCAAATGGCCATCAGTTAGATCCGTCCTTCTATCAGGTCATCTCCATAAGATTCTTAAAGGTCAAAGAGCCAAAACAATTTTATTGTGCAAGAAACATATTTGAGAAACATTAGGGTGAACCTAAAGTACTTGATTTTTATGTGTCTCTCCGCCTCAGTGACTCCCACAGCTTGATTTATACTCACAATCCCCTTAGCTTTTATTCAAACAAAGCAAATACAAGCAGTAATCCACATAGCTGAACCTCCTTGACCTCCCTGGCTGAATAAATGCCCTGGATCACCCACCTGTATCCCTGTGCCCATCCCAGAAAATTCAGATGCACCAGCCCCTCCTGACACGTGACCAACTGAGACCTTGGCCTCCAACTTGTGATCGACAAATGAAATGTTTTAGAGGATAGAATTGTTTGGACACTTTTGCTTATGATACTTATAAAAATTGCAATTAGATGTGCCCATACCTTGTGAAAAGCTTCAATATGGGTTGAGGCTTTTACTTTTCCTGTCCCAGAAGTAACTTGTAGCACTTTTGAGACATACTCATTAAATACAATAAACAATTCATTGTTATTAAAATAGGATATGCATATCCATGGAATGTATTAGTAAATATGACTTTTTGGTTTGGATAATGTCTTAGTTATCTAGTGCTGCTATAATACAAACACCACAAGTGGATGGCTTTAATAACGAGAATTTTATTCTCTCACAATCCAGTAGGTTAGAAGTCCGAATTCAGGGCATCAGCTACAGGGGAAAGCTTTCTCTCTGTTTTCTCTGGAGGAAGGTCCTTGCATCCATCTTCTCTGGTTGAGGAGCTTCTCGGCACAGGGAGCCAGGGTCCAAAGGACACACTATTCTCCTGGCTCTTGTTGCTTGGTGATATGAGGTCCCTCCATCTCTCTGCTGACTTCCTTTTTTTATATCTCAAAAGAGATTGATTTAAGACAAAGCCTAACCTTGTAGATTGAGTCCTGCATCATTAACATAACTGCCTCTAATCCTGCCTCATTAACGCCATAGAGGTAGGATTTACAACACATAGGAAAATCACATCAGATAGCAAAATGGTGGACAATCACGCAATACCGGGAATTACAGACTAGCCAAGTTGACACATATTTTGGGCGGACACAACTCAATCTGTGACTGATTAAGTTCTTCAACAAAAGCCCAGAAGAACAGGTGACTCAAAGCACTGAGGCAGAGCAGGGGCACTTCTCTTGGGTGGGAACCCTAGGAAAGGAGTCGTGAGACCTAGATTCTAGCACCTGCCCTAAGCTGACATACTGAGTGACCTTGCACAAGTCACTTCCTTTTTCCAGGCACTCAGTTTCCTTATTGGTATAATGGGGAGTTGGATTAGATATTGTCAAAAATCCTTTCCAATTCTAAATTACATTTTTACCAATGAGCAACTTTTGATTATGATGAAAAATATTTTACTTGGTTCAAATCACAGATGTTACTTATTATTTGTGTGATGTTAAGTAAGTCACAACCTCTTGTGCCCCAGTTTCCTTTTCTGTAAAAATAGAGACATAAACATTTACTGAGCAGAGCTCACCTGTAAAGCAGAATATCTAAAACTTCTAGGAGCTGAATAAAGCTAAAAATGAAAAAAATCATTTATTGAGTGCTACTATGTACCAATGGAACCAATGGAAACTCTTAGTCACCTGACTGCTAACTGCAAGATTGGTGGTTCAAATCTACCCGGAGGTGTTTCAGAAGAAAAGGCTGGCTATCTGCTTCCAAAATGTCACAATCTTGAAAACCCTATGGAGCAATTCTACTCTTCACATATGGGGTCATCGTGAGTTGAAATTGACTCAACCCCAATTGTTTGTTTTTTTTGTTTTTTTCTTATGTACCAACAACTTACACTTCTCTGGAACAAGCTGGGGTTACAAATAATTCAGCCTATTTTTGTTCATTCTCACAAAACTGCCATTTTGCAGAGAAGAAAAAGAGATTGGGGAGGATTTATGAATTTCCGACAATAAACCAGGTAGGCAGAGGTCGACCCAGACCTTGAACAAGAGTCTCCCTGAGCCCCAAGCCCAGTTTGTCATCAGGCCTTTCCAAGTCTGGTTGGCACCTCCCTTCATCACTTTAAGATAGTCACTGAGTCCTCATGAGCCTCCCCAACACCCTTCCATCTGGGACATAATGGTTCTGTCACTGCTTTCTCACAGAGCTTTGGTGAAGAATAAATTAGTTGACAACTGGGAAAGCACCTTTTAAACTGTGCAGCACACACACAAAAAAATGAACAGTTACTGATATTATAATGACTTCTCACATGTTGGAAAATAAATTATCATAAAGACTCTCATTTAACCTTCAATACATAAGAATCCCTTCTAATCCAGAATTGAATCCAACTTCCTTTTAGACCCACTTGAAAGAGTGGAAGAAGGAGGGGGAACGAGAAGGGTTATAGCTGCTGAGACCCCACCATGACCCACAACCTGTGCTGGGCACTTTATCTTACTGAGTCCTCACCACCGCGTTATGGAGAAGGCATTCTTATTCATCTTACAGATTACAAAGCAAAGACATAAAATAGTTAAGAAAATTGTCTCAAACTGCACAAGTACTATGTGGCAGAATTGGGTCCTAAACCAAGTTCTGTTTGACACTTGTCGTTATGTAATGGAGTCTCTAAACCTTCCTAAAATAGCCACTGGATTTAGTCAATACAAGATGTTCCAAAATATTCTCTTCTCTTGACTTTTTTTTTTTTTTTTTTTTTTTGAGAGGACAAAATCTTAACATATCGAAATGTCTGGCCAATAGATCAATTAGGATGTGATCTTAGTGCTTACTTTCAGCAAAAACCAGGAAGTTGTTATGCTATCCCCTCCAAGATAGAGTCCTCCTCTCTGATATCCAGCCTCCCGTGGTCCTGTTCCTGCATCTTGGATCCTGGAAGCCCTTCCCAAGAGGTTAGTGAGTGACACGGCTATTGTGGGTATTGCTTAGGGACTCTGGGTTCTCAGCACCATGACTGCAGTGAATGGCTGTGGTAATTTTTCCCCATTAGGAAAAAGACCAAGCTCTACTAAACGGCCTCAGTCTACTAAATGGCCTTGGGTCCATTAAGAAGAATCTAGGTCATCTTTGATTTCAACAGAAGGTGTGATCCTTGGTGGTGAAAGAGCAAAAATGACCACTTCAGAGAAATGTAGTCCCAGCCTCACCATACCAAAACTAAATGACCGGCTGAGACTGATCTTTGCTCCTTCTAAGCTTCAGTGTGAAAACTTTTGACGCCTATTCTGTTAGTTGCTATTCTAGGCACTGTGAGGGGAGCAAAGGTGCATAAACTTACTCCCTACCCTGGATGAGCTCCCTGCTTCAAGGAATGAGTGGATATAGGACACAATGTAGTACTTCCTTGTGGATGTAGCATGAAGGGCAGGGTGGGAGCAGGAGTGGGGGGGACCGATAACTAGGAGCCGACCATGAGAAACTTTCTGGTTGATAACAAGGGCCCCACCTTTATCCTGAAGGCATATTATGGAGCTACTGAAAGTTTTTATGTAGAGACATCAAATGGGAATATCTGTTATATCCTCAAATATGTATAAATTATATATCTGAGTCCTGTGTGTTTCTATCTGGGTTCATGATTTATCAAATCCTTAATGAATTCCACGTATTTTTTTATAGGGTCACAAGGGAGCCCTGGTGGCCAGAGGTTAAGAGCTCAGCTGCTAACCAAAAGGTTGGCAGTTCGAATCCACCAGCCCTCCCTGGATATCCTTTGGGGCAGTTCCACTCTGTCTTACAGGGTCACTATGAGTCAGAATTGATTCAACAGCAATGGATTTGTGGGTGCACCTGACACATAAAGTGAAGGCTCTCGTAGGCAACTGTGACTAGCAAATCCCTTAGGAGGGACATAGGTCCCTGCCCATCTGTCACCCAACTGTATCTTCGGAACTTCAAAGAGTTTCTTTCTTGCCTAAACCAAGGCTCAGCTTGGGCTTGGTTGGACTTGAAAGTGAATCTTTTCTAGAGACAATTGGTCAGATGAAAAATCCTAGAATCTGAGAATCTAGACTTTAAGAAGTCTGGTGGCCACCTAGTCTTTCAGTCTCCTTTTATAGGGTGCTGCTTGGTTCCACCTGTAATTTCTTCCATAAGGTCCAGCTATACCATTAACAAACATACAGCTTGTGCTTGCTTCCATCTTGTGGGAAGGGAACCTGAAATAGGGGTGGAAAACCTCAACTGTTGGAAAGTTGTTGTTAATACTGAGCTGAAGTTCATCTGCTGGTAACTTGCCTCCATTGGTCTTAGTTTTAACCTTTAGGGTCATATAGAGGTTGCCAATTTCCTCTGCAATGTGGAATATTTATTTATTTAATTCTCCCTGAAACTGTAAGGTCCTTAAGAGTGGGGATGATGTCTCATTCATCTTGAAATCTCCGGAAACTAGCACAATGCCTGATACAAAACAAGTGCTCAGTAGATGTCAGCTGGATTAATGGATGTACAAATAATCCATAAGAATGACAAATGCATAACTAATAAAGATGACAAATGAATGCATAAACGATATGCGTAAGCAGCGTTCATGTCTTAAAGTTTCTCATATTGCTCTCCTCTCTAGAGTAGTAATTGGCTATAGGTCCTTAAATTCTTGAAAATATATATATTTTTAAAGTCTTTGAACCAAGGTCTTCAATTCAGAGCAAAATATTCCATTTGAGAAGGAAAACCATGTTACTCTCTGAGCCCATTTTCATTTCTAACGTGGGCCAGTGTCTCACATCAGCCCTCTCTCACCTGGGGAGAAAACTAGACTCTGAGAAAGTGGAATAGAGGGCAAATTCATTTGGCTAATGTAGATGGAGGTGAGGGAAGTCCACAGAACGTGACACTCAGTCATTACCTCCTTTGTCAAGCCTTCTCTGTGCTCCCAGGGAGTGACATACTCCCTCATCTGTATCTCTCATCTACTTCCTCCCAACGCTGCACCTCTTATGCTGCATGGTAATAATCTGCTTATAAGTCTGTCTTCCGCAGCAGAGGACTAAGCCCTTTAAACACAGATACTCTGTGTGTCTGATTTATCTTTATGTTCTTAGCCCAGCACAGGGCTGGGCATACTAAATAGCAAACTGAATTCTCCCAGTGCATGAACTTAGAATTAATTCATGCCCTGCCAAATACAAACAACCACCGATGTGTTCCTGCCCTTGAGAAGTGGGGCTATGTCACCAGGTGCCTCTGAGGGAAGATTTCTCTTCTCTTGGTAATTATTTCCACAAATGAAGAATATTCTTATAATAATGCATCCCAATATCCTGTCAGACTTTGTTTCGTTCTTTGTCTTTTCGAAATTGTACATCTACTGCTTGCCTTGCAACGTCTGGAAGATATTAATTAGCCCAGCCACTTGTGCATACAAAGCAAAGCAGTTCACATCACATTGTATCACTTTGCTGGCTCGACCCTGGCACTGGCAATAGCATGCAAACTCCTTTATGGGGTCTATAAGATCCAGTGTGATCTGGCCTCTATATCCTCCTTGGTGTCAACTCCTACCAGCCCTTCCTCCTGCCACTATGCTCAAAGCACATTGGTCCTCTGTTCAATCCTAGAACATTGTGTCAAGTTTTGTCCTGCTGCAAAGCCTTTATGCTTACTGGTCCCTCAGCCAGGAATCTCTTCCCTTGGCATTTCCAATGGTTAACTCCTTTTCACCTGTCAAATGATAGTTTAAATGTCACCTTTCCAGAGAGGTCTTCCCTGGCCATTCTTTCTAACGTAGAATCTATCCTGTTATTCTCTCTCATAGCATTGTGCTTATTTGTTTTGTAGTGCTAAGTTCAATAGTAATTATTTTGTTTAGTCACTTCCTTCTTAGTTGTTGCTCCTTGATGGTGCAGACCATGTCTGCCTTGTAGTCTGTTGTGTCTCCAGCACTGCACATCCTAGCAAATATACAGAAATATAAGATAACGTTTCCTGAGCACTAACCCTGGGTTGGAATCCTGGTGGCTCAGTGTTTAAGAGCTTGGCTGCTACCAAGTCAGCAGTTCAATTCCACCAGCCACTCCCTGGGAACCCTATGGAGCAGTTCTACTCTGTCCTATGGGTCAGAATCAACTTGACAACGATGGGCTAATCATGGGTCAGGCACTGTTCTGTGTACTCTATAGGCATTGCTTCTTTTAGGTTTCACTACAGCACTAGTGATAATCACTATCCCTCTTTTACAAATGAAAAAAATGGGGTTTAAACAACTTGCCGAAGATCATACAGTGAGCGACATAAACATGATTTGAACCCATACTGTCTGACTTTAGAATTCATGGCCATATGATTCTAACCATAGAGCTATACAGCATTAAATATGTTGTGAATAAATAAATATTAAAAGCAACAACCACAGGCCTCATAATCTCCATGATTGTACATTTCTAGAAGATTGGAACTATGGTATGTAGCCTTTTGGTGTTTCTCAACACCCATCACAATGCTGGGGATAGAGTAACTGAACTGATGTTTGCAGAAATCTTAAAATATAGACAGACTCTCAGAATATAGAACAAATGAAGCATTTAGAGTTTATTTGCACAACTTCTCTCTTCTGTCTCGGAAGAAGTACAGCCAAAATTCTCCTTAAAAGCAAGGATGGCGAGGGGGGCGGAGCCAAGATGGCGGACTAGGCAGATGTTACCTCGGATCCCTCTTACAACAAAGACACGGAAAAACAAGTGAATCGATCACATACATAACAATCTACGAACCCTGAACAACAAACACGGATTTAGAGACGGAGAACGAACTAATACGGGGAAGCAGCGATAGTTTCCAGAGCCTGGAGCCAGCGTACCAGTCAGGTACGGCACAAGCACAGAGACCTGCTCCACCCCCCTGAACTAACCCCGGGAGGGGGACCAGCCGGTTCCACGGGCGGCGTGGGACGCAGCCGGTAGGAGAAGTCCCCGGGAGGCAGCGACTGGTATTGGAGTGGGGAGAATAGCGTTCCAGCCGGGACACTTGGTCGCGGCACAAGCACGGGGAGCTACTCCACCCATCTGAACTAACCCCGGGAGGGGGCCCACCTGGTTCACGGAGGCGGCACGGCCACGCGGCTGGAGGGACGAGAAGTCCCCGGGAGGCAGCGACTGATTTTGGAGTTGAGAGTGCACCGTCCCAGTAGGGGAGCCTTGACGCTGGGCGTGGGGCTGGAAGCGGAGGATCTGACCGTGACTCCAGCGGGCCAGACCCCCTGGGGGCAATCTCCACACAGCCAGCACACATAGGCGACGCGCCCGCGGGAATCTCAGATATAACAGTCATTCCAAGCAAGACAAGCAACTCTGGCTATATTCTGAGGTGCTACTCTCCTATCTCTCTGTTCCCTCCCCCACCCTCCCCAGGCGGCTTCATTAACATCTGAATAGCCTGAGCCAGAGGGAGAACTCTGATAGGGATCTGACTGCAGTTTTTTTTTAGCGGATTTTCTGGAAAAACTAGTTTCCCAGTGATGGCTCGGAGACAACAATCCATATCAAACCACTTAAAGAAGCAGACCGTGACAGCTTCTCCAACCCCCCAAACAAAAGAATCAAAATCTTTCCCAAATGAAGATACAATTTTGGAATTATCAGATACAGAATATAAAAAACTAATTTACAGAATGCTTAATGATATCACAAATGAAATTAGGATATCTGCAGAAAAAGCCAAGGAACACACTGATAAAACTGTTGAAGAACTCAAAAAGATTATTCAAGAACATACTGGAAAAATTAATAAGTTGCAAGAATCCATAGAGAGACAACATGTAGAAATCCAAAAGATTAACAATAAAATAACAGAATTAGACAACACACTAGGAAGTCAGAGGAGCAGACTCGAGCAATTAGAATGCAGACTGGGACATCTGGAGGACCAGGGAATCAACACCAACATAGCTGAAAAAAAATCAGATAAAAGAATTTAAAAAAATGAAGAAACCCTAAGAATTATGTGGGACTCTATCAAGAAGGATAACCTGCGGGTGATTGGAGTCCCAGAACAGGGAGGGGGGACAGAAAACACAGAGAAAATAGTTGAAGAACTTCTGACAGAAAACTTCCCTGACATCATGAAAGACGAAAGGATAGCTATCCAAGATGCTCATCGAACCCCATTTAAGATTGATCCAAAAAGAAAAACACCAAGACATATTATCATCAAACTCACCAAAACCAAAGATAAACAGAAAATTTTAAAAGCAGCCAGGGAGAAAAGAAAGGTTTCCTTCAAGGGAGAATCAATAAGAATATATTCTGACTACTCAGCAGAAACCATGCAGGCAAGAAGGGAATGGGACGACATATACAGAACACTGAAGGAGAAAAACTGCCAACCAAGGATCATATATCCAGCAAAACTCTCTCTGAAATATGAAGGCGAAATTAAGATATTTACAGACAAACACAAGTTTAGAGAATTTGCAAAAACCAAACCAAAGCTACAAGAAATACTAAAGGATATTGTTTGGTCACAGAACCAATAATATCAGATATCAGCACAACACAAGGTCACAAAACAGAACGTCCTGATATCAACTCAAATAGGGAAATCACAAAAACAAACAAATTAAGATGAATTAAAAAAAAAAAACACATAACAGGGAATTATGGAAGTCAATAGGTAAAAGATCACAATAATCAAAAAGAGGGACTAAATACAGGAGGCATTGAACTGCCATATGGAGAGTGATACAAGGCGATATAGAACAATACAAGTTAGGTTTTTACTTAGAAAAATAGGGGTATATAATGAGGTAACCACAAAAAGGCATAACAACTCTATAACTCAAGACAAAAACCAAGAAAAACGTAACGACTCAACTAACATAAAGTCAAACACTATGAAAATGAGGATCTCACAATTAACTAAGAAAAACGCCTCAGCACAAAAAAGTGTGTGGAAAAATGAAATTGTCAACAACACACATAAAAAGGCATCAAAATGACAGCACTAAAAACTTATTTATCTATAATTACCCTGAATGTAAATGGACTAAATGCACCAATAAAGAGACAGAGAGTCACAGACTGGATAAAGAAA
The DNA here is from genome assembly GCF_030014295.1 of Loxodonta africana. Classification (NCBI taxonomy): domain Eukaryota; kingdom Metazoa; phylum Chordata; class Mammalia; order Proboscidea; family Elephantidae; genus Loxodonta; species Loxodonta africana. The sequence continues at coordinate 23,014,431 of NC_087353.1, read as the reverse complement.
CACGATCCATCTATATGCTGCCTACAAGAGACACACCTTAGACTTAGAGACACAAACAAACTAAAACTCAAAGGATGGAAAAAAGTATATCAAGCAAACAATAAGCAAAAAAGAAGAGGAGTAGCAATATTAATTTCTGACAAAATAGACTTTAGACTTAAATCCACCACAAAGGATAAAGAAGGACACTATATAATGATAAAAGGGACAATTGATCAGGAAGACATAACCATATTAAATATTTACGCACCCAATGACAGGGCTGCAAGATACATAAATCAAATTTTAACAGAACTGAAAAGCGAGATAGATACCTCCACAATTATAGTGGGAGACTTCAACACACCACTTTCGGAGAAGGACAGGACATCCAGTAAGAAGCTAAACAGAGACACGGAAGATCTAATTACAACAATCAACCAACTTGACCTCATTGACTTATACAGAACTCTCCACCCAACTGCTGCAAAATATACTTTTTTTTCCAGCGCACATGGGACATTCTCTAGAATAGACCACATATTAGGTCATAAAACAAACCTTTGCAGAGTCCAAAACATCGAAATATTACAAAGCATCTTCTCAGACCACAAGGCAATAAAACTAGAGATCAATAACAGAAAAACGAGGGAAAAGAAATCAAATACTTGGAAAATGAACAATACCCTCCTGAAAAAAGACTGGGTTATAGAAGACATCAAGGAGGGAATAAGGAAATTCACAGAAAGCAACGAGAATGAAAATACTTCCTATCAAAACCTCTGGGACACAGCAAAAGCAGTGCTCAGAGGCCAATTTATATCAATAAATGCACACATACAAAAAGAAGAAAGAGCCAAAATCAGAGAACTGTCCCTACAACTTGAACAAATAGAAAGTGAGCAACAAAAGAATCCATCAGGCTCCAGAAGAAAACAAATAATAAAAATTAGAGCTGAACTAAATGAATTAGAGAACAGAAAAACAATCGAAAGAATTAACAAAGCCAAAAGCTGGTTCTTTGAAAAAATTAACAAAATTGATAAACCATTGGCTAGACTGACTAAAGAAAAACAGGAAAGGAAACAAATAACCCGAATAAGAAATGAGAAGGACCACATCACAACAGAACCAAATGAAATTAAAAGAATCATTTCAGATTATTATGAAAAATTGTACTCTAACAAATTTGAAAACCTAGAAGAAATGGATGAATTCCTGGAAAAACACTACCTACCTAAACTAACACATTCAGAAGTAGAACAACTAAATAGACCCATAACAAAAAAAGAGATTGAAACGGTAATCAAAAAACTCCCAACAAAAAAAAGTCCTGGCCCGGACGGCTTCACTGCAGAGTTCTACCAAATTTTCAGAGAAGAGTTAACACCACTACTACTAAAGGTATTCCAAAGCATAGAAAATGACGGAATACTACCCAACTCATTCTATGAAGCCACCATCTCCCTGATACCAAAACCAGGTAAAGACATTACAAAAAAAGAAAATTATAGACCTATATCCCTCATGAACATTGATGCAAAAATCCTCAACAAAATTCTAGCCAATAGAATCCAACGACACATCAAAAAAATAATTCACCCTGATCAAGTGGGATTTATACCAGGTATGCAAGGCTGGTTTAAGATCAGAAAAACCATTAATGTAATCCATCACATAAATAAAACAAAAGACAAAAACCACATGATCTTATCAATTGATGCAGAAAAGGCATTTGACAAAGTCCAACACCCATTCATGATAAAAACTCTTACCAAAATAGGAATTGAAGGAAAATTCCTCAACATAATAAAGGGCATCTATGCAAAGCCAACAGCCAATATCACTCTAAATGGAGAGAACCTGAAAGCATTTCCCTTGAGAACGGGAACCAGACAAGGATGCCCTTTATCACCACTCTTATTCAACATCGTGTTGGAAGTCTTAGCCAGGGCAATCAGGCTAGACAAAGAAATAAAAGGTATCCGGATTGGCAAGGAAGAAGTAAAGTTATCACTATTTGCAGATGACATGATTATATACACAGAAAACCCTAAGGAATCCTCCAGAAAACTACTGAAACTAATAGAAGAGTTTGGCAGAGTCTCAGGTTATAAAATAAACATACAAAAATCACTTGGATTCCTCTACATCAACAAAAAGAACACCGAAGAGGAAATCACCAAATCAATACCATTCACAGTAGCCCCCAAGAAGATAAGATACTTAGGAATAAATCTTACCAAGGATGTAAAAGACCTATACAAAGAAAACTACAAAGCTCTACTACAAGAAATTCAAAAGGACATACTTAAGTGGAAAAACATACCTTGCTCATGGATAGGAAGACTTAACATAGTAAAAATGTCTATTCTACCAAAAGCCATCTATACATTTAATGCACTTCCGATCCAAATTCCAATGTCATATTTTAAGGGGATAGAGAAACAAATCACCAATTTCATATGGAAGGGAAAGAAGCCCCGGATAAGCAAAGCACTACTGAAAAAGAAGAAGAAAGTGGGAGGCCTCACCTTACCTGACTTCAGAACCTATTATACAGCCACAGTAGTCAAAACAGCCTGGTATTGGTACAACAACAGACACATAGACCAATGGAACAGAATTGAGAACCCAGACATAGATCCATCCACGTATGAGCAGCTGATATTTGACAAAGGACCAGTGTCAATTAACTGGGGAAAAGACAGCCTTTTTAACAAATGGTGCTGGCATAACTGGATATCCATTTGCAAAAAAATGAAACAGGACCCATACCTCACACCATGCACAAAAACTAACTCCAAGTGGATCAAAGACCTAAACATAAAGACTAAAACGATAAAGATCATGGAAGAAAAAATTGGGACAACCCTAGGAGCCCTAATACAAGGTATAAACAGAATACAAAACATTACCAAAAATGATGAAGAGAAACCCGATAACTGGGAGCTCCTAAAAATCAAACACCTATGCTCATCTAAAGACTTCACCAAAAGAGTAAAAAGACCACCTACAGATTGGGAAAGAATTTTCAGCTATGACATCTCCGACCAGCGCCTGATCTCTAAAATCTACATGATTCTGTCAAAACTCAACCACAAAAAGACAAACAACCCAATCAAGAAGTGGGCAAAGGATATGAACACACATTTCTCTAAAGAAGATATTCAGGCAGCCAACAGATACATGAGAAAATGCTCTCGATCATTAGCCATTAGAGAAATGCAAATTAAAACTACGATGAGATTCCATCTCACACCAGCAAGGCTGGCATTAATCCAAAAAACACAAAATAATAAATGGTGGAGAGGCTGCGGAGAGATTGGAACTCTCATACACTGCTGGTGGGAATGTAAAATGGTACAACCACTTTGGAAATCTATCTGGCGTTATCTTAAACAGTTAGAAATAGAACTACCATACAACCCAGAAATCCCACTCCTAGGAATATACCCTAGAGATACAAGAGCCTTCATACAAACAGATATATGCACACCCATGTTTATTGCAGCTCTGTTTACAATAGCAAAAAGTTGGAAGCAACCAAGGTGTCCATCAACAGATGAATGGGTAAATAAATTGTGGTATATTCACACAATGGAATACTATGCATCGATAAAGAACAGTGACGAATCTCTGAAACATTTCATAACATGGAGGAACCTGGAAGGCATTATGCTGAGCGAAATTAGTCAGAGGCAAAAGGACAAATATTGTATAAGACCACTATTATAAGATCTTGAGAAACAGTAAACCTGAGAAGAACACATACTTTTGTGGTTACGAGGGGGGGAGGGAGGGAGGGTGGGAGAGGGTTTTTTATTGATTAATCAGTAGATAAGAACTGCTTTAGGTGAAGGGAAAGACAACACTCAATACATGGAAGGTCAGCTCAATTGGACTGGACCAAAAGCAAAGAAGTTTCCGGGATAAAATGAATGCTTCAAAGGTCAGCGGAGCAAGCGCGGGGGTCTGGGGAGCATGGTTTGCGGGGACTTCTAAGTCAATTGGCAAAATAATTCTATTATGAAATCATTCTGCATCCCACTTTGAAATGTGGCGTCTGGGGTCTTAAATGCTAACAAGCAGCCATCTAAGATGCAGCAATTGGTCTCAACCCACCTGGAGCAAAGAAAAATGAAGAACACCAAGCCCACATGACAACTAAGAGCCCAAGAGACAGAAAGGGCCGCATGAACCAGAGACCTACATCATCCTGAGACCAGAAGAACTAGTTGGTGCCCGGCCACAATTGATGACTGCCCTGACAGGGAGCTCAGCAGAGGACCCCTGAGGGAGCAGGAGATCAGTGGGATGCAGACCCCAAATTCTCATAAGAAGACCAAACTTAATGGTCTGACTGAGACTGGAGGAATCCCGGCGGCCATGCTCCCCAGACCTTCAGTTGACACAGGACAGGAACCACCCCCGAAGACAACTCATCAGAAATGAAAGGGACTGGTCAGCGGGTGGGAGAGAGATGCTGATGAAGAGTGAGCTAATTATATCAGGTGGACACTTGAGATTGTGTTGGCAACTCTTGTCTGGAGGGGGGATGGGAGGATAGAGAGAGAGGGAAGCCGGCAAAATTGTCAAGAAAGGAGAGACTGAAAGGGCTGACTCAAGACGGGGAGAGTAAGTGGGAGTAGGGAGTGTGATGTATGTAAACTTATATGTGACAGACTGATTGGATTTGTAAACGTTCACTTGAAGCTTAATAAAAGTTATTATAAAAAAAAAAAAAAAAGCAAGGATGGCAAGACTTCCTCACACACAATTTGGTCATGTTATCAGGAGGGACCAGTCCCTGCAGAAGGACATCATGCTTGGTAAAGTAGAGGATCAGTGAAAAAAAGGAAGACCCAAAAGGAGATGGATTGACACAGTGGCTGCAACAATGGGCTTAAGCATAATAATGATTGTGAGGATGGTGCAGAACCAGGCAGTGTTTTGTTCTGTTGTACATAGGGTCACTATGAGTCAGAACTGACTCAACTGCACCTAACGACAACTCTCTGTACAGACTATCATTGGCTCCCAAGCCCATGATCTTTAGCCTGACACTCATCGCTCTCCATGACCTGCCCTTGCTTCATCTCTAACCTCATCCTTCTCCCCTTATTTCCCCCCACATCTTCCTCGTCAACCTCCTGGCAAGATCTTGTAGTGCCTGGCCTGTCAAGATGATTGAGTTTTACCTTGAAAATGGGGGAACCACTGAAGAGTTTTATTCAAGGAAGTGACATGGCTAAATGGATGAATTGAGGTAGAACACCAGCAGACAATACTGAAACTTGTGGCATGAACCCCACTTGGGAGTGCACAGTGCTTACACCCAATGGGTACTCAATAAATAACTGTGAAAAGAAGAGAGAGAAGGAGGAAGGAAATTTACCTTCAAATAATTAAGCTGAGTGATGATGAGGGATAAGTTAAAGAACACAGTCCTTATATTTTGTTTACAAATATAAGAACATACTAAACATAAAAAAAAAATTTTTTTTTTTTTTTTTGTGGTTGAAAATAGTATTTTGGAGGGAGTCCTTCAGGTTTTGCAATCCTTCCATCATTTTTCAGGAAGTTAACAGACAAAAACAGAGATGAGTAAGACAGTTTCCAATATCAAGGAATTCATAAGACAGAGCTGACCGTCTTAGTTATCTAATGCTGCTATAACAGAAATACCACAAGTGGATGGTTTTAACAAACAGAAGTTTGTTCTCTCACAGTCTAGTAGGCTAGAAGTCTGAATTCAGGGTGCCAGCTCCAGGGGAAGGCTTTCTTTCTCTGTCAGCTCTGGAGGAAGGTCCTTGTCGCCAAAATTCCCATGGTCTAGGAGTGTCTCTGCACAGGAATCCCAGGTCCAAAGGACGTCCTCTGCTTCCAGTGCTGCATTCTTGGTGGTATGAGGTCCCCCTGTTTTTCTGCTCACTTCTCTTTTTTATATCTCAAAAGAGACTGGCTTAAGACACAGCCTAATCTTATAAATTGAATCCTGTCTCATTAACATAACTGCCACTAACCGCACCTCATTAACATCATAGAGGTAGGATTTACACTTAGAAAAATCACATCAGATGGCAAAATGCTGGAAAATCACACAATACTGGAAATCATGGACTAGCCAAGGTGCCACACATTTTGGGGGGACACAATTCAATCCATAACACTGACCTAAAAAAATCTGTGGTCCTACTGGAAGGAAATGAGATGGTGAAATGCACATTACCCTAGATTGGTGCCACAGGGACCTGAGTTCTAGTCCTACTTCTGAGTAGGTTAGTAGCCTACCGAGGGTCAGCTAGCTAGCGAGTAACAAGGCCAAGTGAGCCCGAATCTTGGGCAATAAACCTTGTGCTCCTTAGTCATAGGAATGAATCAGCTTATCACAGGGCTGTTGTGAGAAAAAAAGTCAGGCAAAATCACGCACTAAAGAGTAGCACATGTGAAGCAGTTATTGTTAATAATTATTATAGTGCATGACCTCAAGGCTTGGAAACAAATAGCCTGCAGCTCCTGAAATAGAACCCTTAGGCAGCTTCACATTTTCTTTCTCATGAGCTATCATTATTAAATCAAGCCATGTGGACGCTTGTATAGCAAATGTGTTGTTATTCTGTATGCTCAGAGACTACAGTGTGGAAACCTCCACCATCCTCTCTCCCTCCCTGTCTTTCTCCCTTACCCTTTCCTTTTCCTCCTCTTTCTATTTGTGCAAACCACCTATGATGATTTCTGCTCTTAATATAAATATCATGTTAGAAAATATTTATTTATTGAGATTCACTTACTGCATAGAAAGTGATGGAAAAATCCCCTCTTTCACTATCTCTTTTCCCCTTGGGTCTGTGGTTCACAAACTGTAGAACATAAATCGTAGAGCTAACCATGCTGGAATATCAATAAACCCACATCGACCCAAGGCAGGAACTCAGTTTGCAGTACAGGCTTTTGTTTTTTTTTTAGACTTTGGTTGGCAGCCAGGTTGATGAAAAGAGAAACCAAAGAGAGTAACAGCCTTGCTGCAGCAACAAAAAAAAAAAGGAGTTAGGATTCAGGAAATTTTATCCATGAGTCTTTCCGTAAATTCATGGGGAATGAAGTAATGAAGTATGTGTTGGAGGAGGAAGGACAGGGTATTATAAATAATGAAAGTTCCAATATCATTCCAGAGGTCACCCAATCCCAGTTCTGTTTGTCTCCTAAATGCCAGAAAAGGGAAGAGATATCTGATATCTTCTTTTGAAGGGGTCCATATTTTCAAATCTCAAATGGATTCTTTACTGAAAGCCACCTACTCCACCCCACCCCACCACTCTATGCCACTTTTCAAATAATTTTGTCTACCTGGAAAAGTATATGTATAAAATAATAATTAATTTGTATTATCTTTCTATATTAATCAAAGACCAAAATAAAATAACTGCCATCAGAACATCTGCTTAGAAGAAGAGCAAGTGTGACTACCTTGAAATCATACTGTTCCACCTAAAGACAGACACGTGAGACTGACTTAGTTTAGGTAGATTCCCATGAATAAGAGCACCATTTATTTCCACCATGCTTTTAGAAATTTGGGAAATAATTCATGAAATGCCCACCCCACCTCCATATGAGCTTTATGGACACCAAAGATGGAATTAAGAATCTAGGTCTGGCAGGAGAGGCAAGATGGTGACATTAGCAGCTGCACAATCTTGTCTTCCCATAACAAAGCTAAAAAAAAAAAAAAAATCAGAAACTGATGTAATCAATGACCTCACAACACTAGGAACCAGTCAGAGTTACAGCACCTAAGCGAACACTGAATCAAGTAAAAGACAACTTTCAAATGGTAGGAAAACTTTTCTTTCTACTGTGGATGTATTTTCTCCTCCCCACCTTTGTGGTAATGGGACTGTGGCAGTGGTGGTGGTGGTGGTGGACCTCAAACTATGCTCCCAGAGAGGGGCCTACTTTTCATCTCTGAAGTATGAGGAACACACCAGGTTGCTTTTGCTGGTGGACTGGTATGTATGTCTTTTCATATCTGTCTGGGGCTACCTGCAGGATTGAGGAGGTGCAATCCTCCCAGTTTGGCCAGCCTCCACAGCTCCCCATGGTAGTAAAGGAGGGAAGCAATGAGCAGCGTCCACACACAATGCAGTCTTCAATCACCTGAGATTAATTTCTGTGATTGAAAAATACAATAGGCTTCTAAGGGCTGAAAGAGAAAGGGTATTGTGATAGTTTCTGGCAGAAATAGAATTAATCAAGAAGATGCAACATCAGAGTCTCTAAATACTTGCAGCAAATGCTGATAGAAATGAAAGGAGAATTAGATAGTTCTACAGTAATCATTGGAGACTCTCGATATACCAATTTCAATGATGGACAGAAAATCCAGGAAAAGATTAATATGAAAATAGAGGATCTGAACAATATTGTAAGCCAACAGCACCAAATACCTTCTTCTACAATGTACATGAATCATTCTTCAGGATAGAACATATGCAAGAGTCAACAAATTAAAAACATTAAAATGATATAAAGTACTTCTTTGACCACAATGGAATAAAACTAGAAATTAATAATAGAAGGAAAACTGGAGAATACACAAACATGTGGAAATTAAACAATCAATAGGTCAAGGAAGAAACCAAGAGAGAAATCAGAAAAGGATTAGGATCTAATGAAAATAAAAACACAACTTACCAAAACTAATGGGAAGCAGGAAAGGCAGTGCCCAGAGATGAAGTAAATTAATAGCAGTAAACATCTACACTAAAAAAGAAGAAAAACCCCAAATAAATAACCTAACTTTACAACTTGAGGAACTACAAACAGAAGAGCAAACTAAGCTCAAAGCTAACAGAAGGGAGAAAAAAACAAATACCAGAACCAAGATAAATAAAATAAACAATAGAAAAACAATACAGAAAATCAACAAAACCAGAAGTTGGTTCTTTGATAAGATCAATATAACCTTTAGTCAAATTGGCAAAGAAAAAAATGAGAGAAGTAAATATCTAAAATCTGAAATGAAAGCGGGGCATTACAATGGACTTTACAGAAGTAAAAAGAATCATAAGAGAATACTATGAACAATTGCCAACAAATTAGATAACTTCAATGAAATGGACAAATTCCTGGAAACAATAGCTACCTAAATTGACTCAAGAGGAAATAGAAAATCTCAATAGATCCATAACAAGTGAAGAGATTGAATTAAAAACTTCCCAACAAAGAGGGTCTTGGAACAAATGGCTTCACTGGGGAATTCTACCAAACATTTTAAGAAGAATTGACACCAATCCTTGTTAAAATCTTCCAAAATTAGAAAGACAAAGGAATACTGCCTAACTTGCTCTTTGAGGCCAGCATTACTCTGATGCCAGAGCTTTACAGAGACATCACAAAGTTACAGATCAGTATCTTTTATGAATATAGATGTAAGAATCCTCCACAAAACACTCGCAAACGGACTCCAATGCCATATTAAAGGGATTATTAACTATGCCCAAGTGCGATTTATTTGAAGAATCCAAGGGTGGTTCAACATTAGAAAAACAATCAACATAGCACACCACATTAATAGAACAAAAGAAAAAAAACACATGATCTACTCAATTATGAAGAAAAGGCATATGACAAAATCCAACACCATTTGTTGATTAAAGAACTCAACAAAATAGGAATAAATGAGAAATTCATCAACACAATAAAGGGAATTTATGAAAAACCCACAACTAACATCATATACAATGGGAAAGATTGAGAGCTTCTCCTTAAAATCAGGAACAAAACAAGAATGTGCACTCTCACCACTGCTATTCAATATAGTACTGAAAGTCCTAGCCAGAGCAACAAGGCAAGAAAAAGATATAAAAGGCATCCAAATTGGGAAAAATGAAGTAAAATTACTCCTACTAAGAAATGACATGATCTTATATGTATAGAAAATTCCAAAGAATTCATAAGAAAGCTACTAGAGCTAATAAATGAATTTACAAAGTTGCAGGGTACAAGGTCAACACACAAAAGTCAGTTGACTTTTTATATACCAGTAATCAGTAATCTCAAAAGTAAATTAAGAAAACAATTCCATTTACAATAACATTTCAAAGAAGAAAACACCTAGGAGTAAATTTAACCAGGAAAGTGAAAGACTTGTACAATGAAAACTATAAAACATTACTGAAAGAAATTAAAGAGATCTAAGTAAATGGAAAAGACATTTAGTGTTCTTGGATTGGAAGACTTAATATCGTTAACATGTCAGTATTACCTAAAGTGTTCTATAGATGCACTGCCGTCCTTATCAGAATTCCAATAGCCTTCTTTGTAGAAATGGAAAAGCCAATCCTCAATTTTATTTGGAATTGCAAGAGGCCTAGAACAGCCAAAGCAGCCTTGAAAAAGAACAAAGTCGGAAGACTCACACTCAATTTTAAAACATACAATAAAGCTACAGTAATCTAAACAGTCTAATACTGGTATAATAATAGACACAGACCAATGGCATAGAATTGAGAATCCAGAAAGGAACCCATTCATCTGTGGCCAACTGATTTTTTAAAATAATGCTAAGTCCAATGAATGGAAAAAGGATAGTCTTTTAATAAATGGTGTTGGAAAAAGTTTGTCTCCAACATGCAAAAGAATGAAGTTGGACCCCTACCTCACACCACATATGAAAATTAAATCAAATTGGGTTAAAGACTTAAAAACTCTAAGAACAGAATATAGAAGCAATCCTTTGCAACTTAGTTTCAACAATGGAGTTTTAGAAAGGACACCAAAAGTATGAGCAACAAAAGGCAAATTAGATAGAGACTTCTTCAAAATTAAAAATGATTGTGTATCAAAGGACCTTATCAGCCAAGTTAGGGGACAAGCTACAGAATAGGAGAAAATATTTGGGAGCCATATATCTCCTAACGGTTTCATATCCAGAATATATAAAGAACTCCTGCAACTGAACAACAAAAAGACAAACAACCTAATTTTAAAAATAGGTAAAGGACTTGAATTGACATTTTACCAGAAAGAGAAATACGAGTGCCCAAAAAGCACATGAAAAGATGCATAATGTTATTAGTCATTACAAAAATCAAAACCACAATACCATAGCACCTCACCCTCCCACACACACAAAAAAATTGTTGTCAAGGATGTGGAGAGATTGGAGCCCTCATCCATTGTAGAAGGATTATAAAATAGTGCAACTGCTTTAGAAAACAGAATGGTGGTTTCTTAAAAAGGAAAACATAGAACTACCATATGATCCAGCAATTCCACTCCTACATATACACCCAAAAGAATTTAAAATAGGGAGTTATATAGATCCTTGTATGTCAGTGTTCCTTGCAGCATTATTCACAATATCCAAAAGGTGGAAAGGACCCAAGTGCCCATCAGTGGATAAATACAATGTGGTATATACATACACTGGAATATTATTGAGCCATAAAAAGGAATGAAGTTCTGTTACATGCTATGACATGAATGAACCTTGAAAACATTCCAAACCAAACCCACTGCCATCGAGTCGATTCCAACTCATAGCAACCCTATATGAGTTGAAAACATTACCCTGAGTGAAATAAGTCAGACACGAAAGGAAAAATTTTATATGAGCCCACTTCTATGAAATATCCAGAATAGGCAATGCACAGAGACTAAAGTTTATTAGTGATTACCAGGTACAGGTAGGAGCGGGAAATGGGGAGGTATTGCTTAACGGATACTGTGTTTCCCTTAAGGGGGATGATAAAATTTGGGAAAAGATAGTGGTGACGTTTGTACCACATGGTAGATTTATTGTCCCTGTATTGTACATGTAATAACGGTTGAAATTACAAATATTTTTGAAATATATATTTCACCACAATAGAAAGTAAAAAAAAATATCTAGGTCTGGGTTCGTCAAGGGCTGATGGCAGACATGTGTAGAATTAAATGTCGGGTGTTTTCATGAGCCACTGGCACCATTCCCACACTCTGCCCAAGAACACCAATTCCTTCCCCTTTTTTTTGATAGATGAGAAAACTAAGGTTCTTCCATTCAGCCAAAGTTTCAACAAACATTTATGAAATTTATACTGTGTGCTCAGGATGTACCAGACACCAGATGCTTGGGTAAGATACAATGTTTTCCCTAAGAAGTCCCCGGCGTTGCGAAAGACTCGGGCATTAAAACAGGTCGTTAGTATGCTATGTTGTGTGGTAAGTGAATACCAAGAAAGGGCTTCTAATCAGAGTCAGCAAGCCCTTCTGAGATGTGACTTCTAAGCAAAGTCTTAACAGGAGTTAGCCAGGCAAAGGAGAGGCAGAGAGAACAGCATGAGCAAAGGCGCAATGTCTGGGAAGGCACGGTGTGCGTGTGTGTGTGCGCGCGCGCGAGCACTAATGTGAGCACCAAGAAGGGGTGTGAGTAGATGCAGGCCAGAGACAATGATGATAGACTACAAACAGTTTAAGTTACAGGTGAAGGAAGTGTGATGTAGAGACCATCAAGAGCTGAAACTAGACCTGAGGCAGAGTCCAGAGTATGGAGGACATTTAGGTCCAGGCTATATGGCTGCTTAGTAGCCCAGATGAGACTTAGGTCTTCTTTCCCTCAATTCAGTGCTAATTCCAATAAGTGATAGTAATGGGTAACATGCATTAAGTAGCTATAAGATATTCTGTACATTGATTCATTTAGTCTTTACAACATTCCAATAAAATACTAATTATTATTAACCCCACATTTCAGATGAAAACACATAGGAATGGGTAGTTTAAGTGTTGCTCAAAGTCACACAGGTAGTGAGCTAGCAAGTGATTGACAGCTTTCTTAACTATTATTTCATAGTTCCTGCATATTGTCTTCTGTGGCATGAGTATGCACAGAAAAAAGGCCAGCTTATAAGGTGTATTGGAGACAGGGGAAAAAGATATGCAAGCAATTTTATAAGATGTGAGGCTATTTTTACTAAGGAGAAGAGTATCATTTCATCCTTTTAATTCCTCTTGTCATGAGAACTTACACCAATTTCAGGGAGGCTTAACATTTGTCTTCAGTGGAAAGAGCTAAACAGAACCCCAAATTATCTCTCTCTTGTTTTAGCTTTCCAAGTCCCACAGGTATGGTGAACATTGCAGCCAGATGTGGTTTATATGCTGGATCAGATATATCTGTTGTGAGACCATATGTAAAAGAACTCTTTTAAGAAGGAAAAGCAACCTTCAAATCCTTTCTAGATTGATAAGCATTACTTGTCAGAAAAGTTAGTGTTGGGCAAGAAGATTAAAATTAATGCTACCATAGCTCTAACTCCCTGTGGTGCTCTATTAATATTTAGTGGGGTGTATGAATACAAAAAAATAAATAAAAATACAATCCATCTACCATCATTTTTAACACATGCTGAATGTGTATGTGTTTCACACTTGATGCCTTTAGACAAAGACACAGGACAGTACACTACCTTATTAATGCAGGGTCATGTCAAGGAAGGTAAAAATTGGAAGGATGAGTGTGATGGTTAATATTGCATGTCAGCTGGGCTAGGCCATGATTCTCAGTGTTTATATGTGATCACTCCCACGATGGAATCTGCTGTGAGTAGCCAATCAGTTGAAAGGAAGTTTCTTTGGGGGTGTGGCCTGTATCCAAATATAAGCAGACGTTCTGGCTTTTTGCTCACTCTGGATCCTACAGCTGCTTCCTATTCATTTGACCTTCAGCTCTTAGGACTTGAGCTATCAGCTTATCTGCAGATCTTGGGATTCATTGACCTTCACAGCAGATGATACTTGGAGAACAACAACCTCCATCTTACATAGTTGGTTATAATTCCTACATTCTTTTTAGAGGCAGACTTAAGGGAGGTCACTACTGATTTGGGAGGGCATTGGTGGGTAGAATTCTTCCACAAGGGAGAACCACCCAATCTTGGGTTCGCCAACCCATCTGTGGTTACATGACCCAAGAGAAGCCTCTATCCTGACCCACAGACTTGGGACATTCCAGCCTCTACAAATGAGTGAGCCATTTCCTTAATATAAATCTCTCTAAACATATATTTATATGCTTTACTGCTTTTGCTTCTCTAGAAAACCCAGCCTAAGACAATGAGTAAAATATTGAACAGGCAAAGACAAGGCAGAGATTGAGCAGAGGAATCTAGGAGTAAAAGCTGGGATCTAAAGACAAGGGAGCCCAAAATGCAAAGGAATGACAGAGCAGAGAATTGTTTCTGGAAGAATAATCTGGCATTGGTACTTAAGGTGCTTTTTTGAGTGAGTTCTACTAGGCAGAGCTTGGAACATGGGGAAGAATTAAGAGGCAAGAGTAGTCACCTAGGGGTGAGAGATAGAGTCAACCAGGGCAGGTGCTGGAGGTTAATAAAGGCAAGGACTAGCTCAGTCTGGAGAGAGCCTGGAACGTCTCAGAAGGAGCCAGTGTATCCTCAGAGCTGAAGCAGAGGCTGCAGTCAAGCTGCCTGTGTTCAGATCCATGAACCACCACTTAATGTTGGGACTTGTGCAATTATGTCACCTCTGTTGGCTTTAGCTTCCTTATCTGTACATTTATGATAAATAATAGTCCTGATCTGATAGACATTTGTGAGCAGTAAATGAGATAATTTCTGTAAACCACTTAGCACCACCCCTGGCACAAAGTTAATACTCAGTAATAGCTATTATCTATGATTATTACTATTTGAAGAGTTGACATTTGAGTAGGGCTGGGAAAGATGGAGAGTATTTTGCTGGGTGGAAAGGGTGGAGGAGGATATTCCAAGGAGAAAGATTAACATAGAAAGTGATTTTCCAGGCCAAGAAGAAAAATACCTCTTTTGTGAAAAGTTCCCTTTTAGCTTGACGGTTGGAAAAAGCCAGCCAAGAATATCACATGGGAAATGGGATCTGAAACTCCACCTTTCATTCTGAAATTCAGGAGATAAAAAGTTTGCATTTTATCATTCCCAGTAGGTTAGTCTTTTCTTTTTCTTAACCTCCACTGCCCTTCCCCACCCCTTCCAAAAGTGCTTTACTAAAGTATTTTGATCTGAGGCCAAGAAATGAATAAATTATTTGAGAGCGTAAAGAGTTGATACAGGGATACTCGTAAGTGAAAACATAGAAGCTGTTCAGGTTGATAAGCCCTTTATTCTTTTGTTTGTCAGACATGTATTGGGTTTCCACTCTGCACCAGCATTACAGTGGTGCAGAGGACGTATGGTACCTCCATCACCTGTACTCCTTCAGGGGCTCTGACTAGCGAGACCAAGGGCAGGTATCCAGACAATTACAATTTTTGGTGCTAAGTCAAAGGACAAAGGGAAGAAGCCAGTTGCCTGACAACAATGAGAAGGGTCACTTAGTCCAGCCTGGAGGGCCAAGGGAAAAGTCACATGACATCTAAAATCAATACTGTTATTGTTAGCTGCCTGCCGTAGAGTCAGCCTCTGACTCATGGGGTCCCCGTGCACAACAGAACAAAACACTGCCCAGCCATCCCTGTGGTCAGTTCACATCAGAACACTGTGATCCGTAGGGTTTTCCCTGGTTGATTTTTTGGAAATAGATTGTCAGGCCTTTCTTCCTACCCCATCTTAGTCTCCCACTGACAGACAGGTAGTGGCTGGGTATGAGGTACATTGGCTGGGAATTGAACCTGGCTCTCCCTAGTGGAAGAATTCTACCACCAATGCCCTCCCAAATCAATATTAACCTCCCTTAAGTCTGCCTCTAAAAAGAATGTTGGAATTATAACCAACTGTGTAAGATGGGGAAACCCCAGTGGCATAGTGCTTAAGTGCTACAGCTGCTAACCAAAGGGTTGGTAGTTCAAATTCGCCAGGCACTCCTTGGAAACTCTATGGGGCAGTTCTACTCTGGCCTATAGGGTCGCTAGGAGTCGGAATTGACTCGACTGCACTGGGTTTGGTTTGGTTTTTATGTAAGATGGAGGTTGTTGTTCTCCAAGTATCATCTGGTGTGTATCATGAAATACAAAATACTCTCCCCTACATATAAGCTGCAGAAAGCTTCCTTCCAACTGATAACCACATTTGTGAGGGAACCTTTCCCTCCCACCTCTGCTTCACACATTCAATTTCCTCCTTCTGAAAGAAAAAGTTTAATCAGGGCTGAATTAAATTAGAAATGTTAATGCTGGGATAATTACCATGGCTTTCCAAAGAATTATCTTTAATAACACATTTCATTTATCAGCCCTAAATGCAGTCTTGAACCTGTGTCTCCAGAGGTGGCAGAAGCAGTCCAGAGCTAGATTTCCATACTGAATTGAAGCTTTCAGGCATTCATCACACACTGAGGGTTAGCATCAGGCATGGAAGGCAGTATCCAGTAACTGCTCATCTGAGTGTTCGAATTCAATGTACAGTCACACAGATGTTCAGGGGTTCTTTGAATTTAATGAAGATGACTTACAGTCCTGGGGAATAGGAAGCACAGACCCAGAGGCTGCTGGTAGTTGAAAGAATCAGGGGAAGCAAGTTTAATCTGGCCTCTCAGGCTGCCCCCATGGAGGCAAGTCATATGAGATGATATTTTCCTGCTCCAGTTCTACTGACTCTTTTTCACCAGTGAAGTTGGGATGTGGTAAGCACAAGCGCAGGATTCAGAATCAGACACCCCCACCCAGCCACCCACCGGTTTTGACATTTTCTAGATGTATATTGCTTAAATTCTCTAAAGCCATGGTCTTCTTCCCTGTAAAACTGGATTAAGAAAACCTACACTATAGGGTTGTCAAGTCATCAGGAAAGACCAATTGCTAGAAAAAGACATCGTGTTTGGTAAAGCAGATGGTCAACAAAAGCAAAGGAAGCTCTCAATATGATGGATTGACACAATAGATGCAGCAGTGGACTCAGCATACCAGCGACCGTGAAGATGGTGCAGGACCAGGCAGAGCTCTGTTTTCTTATGCGTAAGGTTGCCATAAGTCGGTGCTAACCAACGATAACTAACAACAACAGGGTTGTCATATGATAATATAGAGAAAGAAATACCTCCCTGATTGTAAAGTAAAAACTTAAAAGATAAACAGAGGCCTTGCAAATGTAGTTACTATTTATTATTCCCATGATAAATTGAGGGCAGGATCCATACCTCACATTTTGGTACAGTCCATGTTCTAATACAGCAGGAGCTTGGTGAATATCTGTTGAATTGTTGTATTGTGGGGATATCTACTCAGGAGGCCTGAGTATACAAATCTATGGCCTCAGTACAACTTTTTTGACTACCAGCACCATAGAATTCACTTTCTAAACTCTTTAAGGAAACTGACATCTGAGAAAGGCGAGGAATGCAACTGGAAGTTTACAGACCTGGAGCCAGGCGCTCCAAATCTGCGAGTCATTTCACCTAATTGGGCTTGACTTCCCTTTATACAGTGGGAGGTTTGAACTTATGGATATAGTAGATAGCTCTCAGCTTGACCTTCATAAGGAAGAAACGAAACCAATATTGATTGAATACCTACTATGTGCCAAAGCCTGCAGTAAGCATTTATACATGTTACTTCATTTAGTATGTTTCAAAAGTACTTTGTTTTGGAAATTGTTATAATATTTTTT
The DNA here is from genome assembly GCF_030014295.1 of Loxodonta africana. Taxonomy (NCBI): domain Eukaryota; kingdom Metazoa; phylum Chordata; class Mammalia; order Proboscidea; family Elephantidae; genus Loxodonta; species Loxodonta africana. Next base: position 22,996,867 of record NC_087353.1, on the reverse strand, counting down.
ATAGGTGAAAGAAGACAATGGCTAAGAGTATACTTGAGTCAGAGATTGTTTTCATTGCAAGAGAAAGAAACCTATTCACACTAATTTAAGCAAAATTCTGGGTTTATTATCAGGGTCACAGAGAGATCTCACAAAATCCAGGAGGAAAGCAAGGCCATCTAAAGACATCACAGCTGGAGTCAATGGGCCTATATCCCAGGGCTCTGCTGCTGGAATGACTCAACCACACACTCATTTGCTTCTTTATCCTGAGAAATCTGGTGACTTCCCTCTGAGTCCTCCATTTCAAGTTCCCACCAAAGAGAGAAACTGATAGATTCAGCTTAGATTCTTGACCAGCTCTTCATGAGTAGGAACCCTGGTAGCACAGTGGTTAAGAGCTCACCTGCTAACCAAAAGGTTGGCAGTTTGAATCCACTCTTTGGAAACCCTATGGGGAAGTTTTACTCTGTCCTGTAGGGTTGCTATGAGTTGGAACCTACTCAACAGCAAGGGGTTTGGTCTTCATGGGTATGGTGGGGCACCCTGATCTAATCAGCTATTGTCAGGGAGGCCAGGCTCCTGGTACATCATATTGCCCATGCAGGGGGTATGAGTGATCAGAATGAACCGTCTAGTGGGGTACAGCCTCATGGAAGGGGAATAGAAGCCTAAATGGGGGTAAGGAGGAGCCTATCATGTTGGAGAGGGGTCGGCGACAGGTAGCATGGTATATCATAGCCCAAACAGGGTTATGGAAGTGGAGTGAGAATGAGATATTTAGGTTGCTTCAAAAGGCTTCGCCAATAAAAATTTCTTGATTACAAAAGCAAAAAGAAGAAATTTTCAGTAGAGAAGCTGGGCAGATACTACCTTAACCAAGCGCTCATTAGTAACAGTACAAATTGAAATTATGTGACACCCAGAGCTTCACCCAGCCTTACCCTCTAGATCCCTAACCAGTGGCCACTGGGTATCCGCCCATTACAGGGTCCTGAGTGCAGGTGCAAGGAGGGTCAGGGTTGGGTACACACCCTGTGGTATCATGGAAAGGGGCATGCAGGCAACTCAGTGAGGGCAAGCATCTTATCTACCCCTCATCCAGGTACCTGGCACATCTCATTGTGGTCACCCTTGGAGTTGGCCCATCCACTGTGGATTGGGGTATCGGGCTGGTGGGAAGGGGAGATGCCTGGTTCAGCCTCCCTTCCCCCAGCACAGATATCTGGTGGCTGGTAGGAGGTGTGCAAGAGCCCTAATCTGCTGGGTGAGGCCACCAGAGGCCAGTGCATGTTTGTACTTTCTCAAGTATCCCTAGCCTGAGAGAGTGTAACATTAAATCACAAGTAAAAAGCACCATAATATTTGGTAACAAATAGTGGAGAAAGGAACAAGATTTGTATTTTAGTACCTTTCATGACATTATTTTTTTCCTCATTTTTGAACAACTGCCCTCCCATAAGCATTTTGCAGCAGACCCTGCAAATTACATAGCCATTTCTGCCTGCCAAAGTCACATAACCTGATTCTAATCATGACGAAACATCAATGAACCCAAATTGAGAGTCAGTCAATCAAATAATTTTCCTGTAATCTTTAAAGTGTCAAGGTTTCAGAAATCCGGGAAAATCTTAAGAATTGCTTCAGATTGAAGAAAAC